>NC_133421.1:63447500-64697500 GCF_049350105.2 Macaca mulatta
TGCTCCTGTTGCCCCGGGTGGAGTGCAATAGTGTGATCTCAGCTCACTGCAACCTCCACCTCCTGGGTTCAAGTGATTCTCCTGCCTCAGCCTCCCAAGTATCTGGGATTATAGGCATGTGCTATCGCGCCCAGCTAATTTTGTATAATTTTGTATTTTTAGTAGAGACAGGGTTGGGATTACAGGCATGAGCCGCTGCACCTGGCCAAACACCCAACTAATTTTTAAATTTTTTGTAAAGTCAAGGTTTCACCTTGTTGCCCAGTCTGGTCTCAAACTCCTGGGCTCAAGCGATCCTCTCACATCAGCCTCCCAAAGTGCTGGGATTACAGGCATGAGCCACTGCACTTGGCCTCTACTGACTCCAGGTTTTTGAACAAAGCCTTACTCCTTTAACCCACTGCAAATTAAAGAATCCCTGAACCCACCGATGACCTGTGAGCTCTTACTTCAAGATAGCTTGCCTTTTTGGGGCCAAACCAACATATAAACTCCATATATTAATTTATGACTTTGCCGGTAATTTGTGCTTCCCTAAAATGTATAAAGTAGAGTTGTCACCTGTCTCAGGATCACTTACTCAAGGCTTCTTGGGTTTGTGTTTTCTCCAGGCTGTGATCACTCATAGAGGCTCAGAATAAACCTCCTTGAAATATTTTACAGAGTTTTATTTCTCCACCAACACCACCATGATTCTTCTTCTCTAAAGTCAAGCACTGCTAGCTTCTTGGCTGGCCACTGGGAAAAAGAGTCCCATGGCTTGGAATTCACCAACTCTGGGGACACTTCCCAACTGCCACCATAGGCCCCTTATCACGCTGCCACCCACATGGGCAGTTTTGATGGAGGAACCCCACCCACGGCAAAGACTAATAAACGCCTCCTGATAACCATTCTCTCCTTCCGTGAGTTGCAAAGGCTCCCAGTTACAGCTAGGCACACAAGCACACAGTTAAACCATATTTCCCAGCCCTCCTTATGGCTAGGTATGGCTATATGACTATGTCTGGCCAATGGATGATGAGCAGAAAGATTGCCCTTAATAAGAATGGGTGACTGGGTCTGGAGGCTCATGCCTTTGGGAGGCTGAGGACAGCAGATCACTTGAGGCCAGGAGTTCGAGACCAGCCTGGCCAACATGGCGAAACCCCATCTCTACTAAAAATACAAAAATTATCCATGTGTGGTGGTATCGCCTGTAATCCCAGCTGCTCAGGAGGCTGACACAGGAGAATCACTTGAACCTGGGAGGTGGAGGTTGTAGTGAGCCGAGATCATGCCACTGCACTCCAGCCTGGTTGACAGAGCAAGACTCTGTCTCAAAAAAAAAAAAAAAGAATGGGGACTGGGTGCGGTGGCTCACGCCTGAAATTCCAGCACTTTGGGAGGCTGAGGTGGGCAGATTGCTTGAGGTCAGGAGTTTGAGACCAGCTCCGCCAACATGTTGAAACCCCGTCTCTACTAAAAATATTTAAAAGTTAGCTGGGCATGGTGATGCACACCTGTAATCCCAGCTACTCTGGAGGCTGAGGCAGGAGAATCACTTGAACCCAGGAGGTGGAGGTTGCAGTGAGCCAAGATCGTGCCACTGCACTCCAGCCTGGGTGACAGAGCGAGGCTCTGTCTCAAAAAAAAAAAAACAAAAAAAACTGGGGTGCCCTCCCTCTGCCTGGCTGGGATGCAGATGTGATGGTGGGAGCTGAAACAGCCGTCTTGAGCTACAAAATAGAAAGCGCATGTTTTAGAAGGCAGAAGCGCAAGATAGCAGGAACCTAGGCCCCCAACACCACGGAGACACAACATCAACCCTTGCTTACTTATGCTCGCACTATTACATGTGAGAGAAGAATAGGTTTCTCTCATAGCTAAGGGCCTTGTCACTTTGGCATCTGTTACAACAGCTGAACCTATATCCTAATTAATACAAGGCCCTGAGGGGTCTCTTCAGGCCACTCTATCCCAGGGTATTGTCACTCTAATCCATATGGATGTGCTTCTTAAAAAGAATGCGGAGACCTTGCCTGGCAGTGAACCTTCCTTCCCAAGGAGTTCACACAATTCACAGCCCATTGCAGAAGCTCTGAACGGGATGACCTGACATCGCAAAGGAGCTCAGAGAGGGTTACGTGAGCCATGCCACTTGGCAAGTCCACCAAAGGGAATGATGTTTCCTTGAAATGTGTGCAAGAAACCCTGATCAATAATCCACATTTGTTTTGGGAGGCAGTGTGATATGGATTTCAAACATTTTTGGTCCTGAAATTATTTCTTCCAAGAAATCTTTCACAGAAGCTCAATACATCAATCACATCAAAGTAAAACCACGTTGGGAGAAGGACAGAGAAGGGTTGGAGCCCAGCCTGCTGTGCTACTTCCTTTTCCACCACCCTCCCTCCCACAGCAGCCTGTGAAGCGCTCGGGGTTCCATGGAGCACAATTCAAAAACCATTGCTCTAGGATCAAGCATATGGTCTGTGGAGTAAGACAGACCCAAGTTCCAAAATGGGCTCCATTATGTAATGGTTGGTGTCCAGCATTCCTCTCTTCTCTGAGGGTCAGTTCCCTCATCAGTGACCTTTCTTGCAAGGTTCCTTTTTTTTTTTTTTTTTGAGACAGAGTTTCACTCCTGTTGCCCAGGCTGAAGTGCAACAGCCCCATCTCAGCTCACTGCAACCTCCACCTCTTGGGTTCAGGTGATTCTCCTGCCTCAGCCTCCCAAGTAGCTGGGATTACAGATGTGTGCCACCACACCAGCTAATTTTTGTATTTTTAGTAGAGACGGGGTTTCACCATGTTGGCCAGGTTGGTCTCAAACTCCTGACCTTAGGTGATCCACCTGCCTCGGCCTCCCAAAGCGCTGGGATCACAGGCGTGAGCCAACGCACCCAGCCTCTTGCAGGGTTCTTGAAAGGATTAGACAAAACATATCAACACGAAGCTCTTAGCCCAGTGCCTGGCCCACAGGAGGTATTTGAGAACTGGGAGCTATTACGCTGATTTGGTTGGGCCTTTCCAGGAAAGGGCTTGATTGTGGAGGCTGCCTCCTCAAAGCAACCCCCAGCTCCATCTGAAACGTCAGCAGTTACAGTATTTCTTCCGCCTCAATTAGTCATGCCCGGAGGCCCGGCAGGCACTTGATTTCTGACAGCGGGGCAGCTTTTACCTTGGCTGAGCTCAAGACATTTCTGGACGGGAACTCTGGCTAAGCTGTCACAGTCGGCCCATCACCCACCAGCCAACTGGCAGGAGGAAATGCTGGGGCACGCAACCAAGGACGCCCTGCAGGGCTGCTAGAGAGACTTGGTCGGCCAGGCTGGTCAGGATGGTGCTGAGGCAGCTGGGGCCAACCCAGGAGGCGTGGATGGGATTACTGCGGGGAGGGGACATCCTAGTCCCTGCCCTTCGATCGCAGGGCACACAAACCATGAGGCCTTACAAGGCCAACAGAAATGCGTTCTAGATCCTGCTGTTCAAAGAGCATCCCTGGGCCGCAACATCAGCATCACTGGGAGCCCACTAGAAAATTCAGATTCTTGGGCCCAACCCCAAGCCTGCTGAATCAGCATCTACCTTTGGAAGCACTTCCAAGGGGATTTTTTGGAAAGCACAGTTTCAGAGGTCCTGGTTCAGAAGTACCTTCTGTATCAACACATCACTCATTTTTGTCCCTGAGGAGATGGTGGGTAAGAGCTCGGACTGCCTGGGCGCTGTGGCTCACATCTGTAATCCCAATACTATAAAAGGCAAAGGAGGGAGGGTCAGTTGAGGCCAAGAGTAAGAGACCAGCCTGGGCAACATAGGGAACCTCCATCTCTACAAAAAAATACGAAAATTAGCTGGATGTGGTGGGGCACACCTGTAGTCCCAGCTACTTGGGAGGCTGAGGTAGGAGGATCGCTGGAGCCCAGGAGGTCAAGGCTGCAGTGACCTATGATCATGCCACTGTGTTCCAGCCTGGGCAACAGAGCAAGACCCTATCTCAAAAAGATTTTTTATTTAAATTAAGTTAAATTGTGAAAAAGAGCTCAGGCTCTGAAGGCAGAAAGACCTGGGTTCTTGTCCTGATTTTGCCACTTACTGGCTGTGTGACCCTGGATAGGCAGCTTCACCTCTCTGTTCCAGATAGCTAAAGAGAGACATGCCTGCCTCATCAGGTAGTTGTGTGGATTAAATATAAAGTCAGCCGGGCGCGGTGGCTCAAGCCTGTAATCCCAGCACTTTGGGAGGCCGAGACGGGCGGATCACGAGGTGAGGAGATCGAGACCATCCGGCTAACACAGTGAAACCCCGTCTCTACTAAAGAAAATACAAAAAACTAGCCGGGCGAGGTGGCAGGCGCCTGTAGTCCCAGCTACTCGGGAGGCTGAGGCAGGAGAATGGCGTAAACCCGGGAGGCGGAGCTTGCAGTGAGCTGATATCCGGCCACTGCACTCCAGCCTGGGCGACAGAGCGAGACTCCGTCTCAAAAAAAATAAAAAATAAAAAATAAATAAAAATAAAAAATAAACATAAAGTCATACAATGAGGCTGGCACTCAGGAAGTGCTTATTTATTTATTTAGAGACAGAGTCTCACTCTGTTACCCAGGCTGGAGTGCAGTGCTACCACCTCGGCTTACTGCAACCTCCACCTCCCAGGCTCAAGTGATCCTCCCACCTCAGCCTCTTGAGTAGCTGGGACTACAGGCACAGGCCACCACGCCCAGCTAACTTTGTTTATAATTTTTGTTGAGCCAGGGTCTCACCCTGTTAGCCAGGCTAGTCTCGAACTCCTGGGCTCAAGCAATCCTCCCTCCCTCCGCCTCCCAGAGTGCTGGGATTACAGGGCTGAAGTACAATGCCTGGCCAGGAAGCGCTCTTTTAATGTCCTCTGTTACTATTTTCTCTCACCTCATGTATCCATACAATAACCCCCAGCTGCCCTCTGGACATAGCCAAACTTCAGGTTGAAATAAACCCACACAGAACATTTGTCATCATGGAAATGCAGAAAATATGTCCCCTGGTATAACCCTGAAAGGGGAGATCCAGGCTAGACAAAGGGGCTCTGCATCTGCTGAGGGTCTGGGGTAGAGAGATGTCAGGGTGAGTGAGGCTGACCTAAGAAAGCCCTGGAAACAGGGCTTTGGATTAGGCTTGTACAGAGGATATGGACTGGCATTGGGGGTATTAAGATTTCTTAATACCCCTAACAGTTCATGGAAATGGAAAAATCATCCTATCCTGGCAATGACCCAAATGTGGGCTTTTTGAGGGATTGTGATAGGGTAAATATAGACCATACAGCCACAGAGAATTAGGACAAGGACAGACAAAAACAAAAACAGGCCTTCCCCATCCCTCATCTGGTCCCATGCTGGCCTATTTTCTTCTAGTGTTTTTTCATATGTATGTTAATTTCATAGTCACAGTTCTGCTGATCATGCAGTTTCATGGACCGCTTCTGTCACATTTCATGATATGGAAAGCAGCTTTTGATGGTAAACAAGGTATTTCCAAACATCATTTGTAACAGCTGCATGACAGTCCACTCAGGAGAAAACCCACAATTTTCTTCACTATTTCTCTTTTATTGGGCATTTAGGTAGCTTCCAATTTTGATGCTGTCATAAATACTACTGTGATGAACTTGATGCATTTTCCATATCTTGGATGACTTCCTCTGCTTCATAGTCTTTGGTATAAAGCAATGCTTCTCAAACATGAGTACGCATGGGCCCGGCACGGTGGCTCACACCTGTAATCCCAGCACTTTGGGAGGCTGAGGCAGGTGGATCATCTGAGGTCAGGAGTTTGAGACCAGCCTGGCTAACATGGTGAAACCCCGTCTCTACTAAAACTATAAAAATTAGCCAGATGTGGTGGTGCATGCCTGTAATCCTAGCTACCTGGGAGGCTGAGGCAGGAGAATCGCTTGAACCTGGGAGGCGGAGGTTGCAGTGAGCCAAGATCGCACCACTGTACTCCAGCCTGGGCAACAAGAGCAAAACTCTGTCTCAAAAAAAAAAAACAAAAAAACAAACAAAAATGAGTGTGCATGTGAATTACAGTAAGCCCTCACTTAACGTTGTTGATGGGTTCTTGGAAACTTTGACTTTAAGCAAAGCAATGTATAATGAAACCAATTTTACCATAAAGTAATTGATATAAGCAAGAGTTAATTTCCTAGGGCATATTTCCAGTTGCTTCTAAATAAAGTCAAACTGCTAAATAAAGACCAAAACACTTCTAATATTAAACAGACATAAATGTGAGTTATGCAATACATACATTTTAAAAAGGCTCATAAAAACAAGTTAGGATAATTATTTACCCAATTATTCTGGTTCAGGGTCTCTGGTGGCTGGAACCTATCCCAGCAGCTCAGGGCACAAGGCGGGAATGGACTCAGAGGCCATTCCGTCACAGGGCACACTCACACACATTCACACTCACTCATCCTGGGACAACAGACACACGAGTGAACCTGAGATGCACATCTTTGATATGTGGGAGGAAACTAGAGTACTCGGAGATGTGAAGGGAACATGCAAACTCCACACCAATGATGACCCCAGCTGGGAATCCATTTTTTTCTCATCAGCACTATAACAAAACAACGTCGACCAAAACGGTGTCATTGGAGGACCTGCTGTACCTGGGGGAATCAGATTCTGATTCTGCAGGTCTGAGGTCTCCGAGATTCCACACTTCCCACGAGCTCCCAGGCACTGCCAGTGCTGCCGGTCCCTTCCCACACCTTGAAGAGTATTAAGAATATGAAAGATAACACCTGAAGCTTCAAGGCCAGGAAATCCTCTTTTGTGACTGTAATCCTATTTTTGTACTTTCTGGTAAGGTCTGGGAGGGATCTTTCTAGTTAACTTTCTCAAGCCATCAGTGCATCTGATTTTTAGAACAACTCTGTGAGAAATGGTCAGTCCCACCTTACAGATGAGGAAACAGGTTTAGAGTTAAGACCCAGCAAGGATACCCACTGTCTGCCTCACCTGGGACCAGAGGAGGGTGAGCAACTGCCCCAGTTTACATGGAACTTAGGAATTTCCAGGATGCCAGACTGTCAGTATTAAAGCCAGGACCATCCTGGGAAACCCAGGATGGTTGATCTCCCTAGACCAGAGCCAAATTCCCAGTCAGCTCATACTTCTCACTCCCACTGTGTGCTAGGCCCTTAATGTACATTGCTACACAAGACCTTTGCAATAACACTGAAGACAACAGCATCCCCATCAGACAATGAAGAAACGGGCTCCTGAGTAGGGGGACTAAGAAACTTGCCCAAGACAAAAAGACAAACGTTCTAATTAAAAAATTGGCAAGGAGGAAGAAATAGACAAATGGATTGAATAGACATTCCTCCAAAGAAGATAAAAAATAGCCCAGAAAGACATGAAAAGATGCTCAATAAGGCCAGGCGCGGTGATTCACGCCTGTAATCCCAGCACTTTAGGAGGCCGAGGTGGGCGGATCACGAGGTCAGGAGATGGAGACCATCCTGGCTAACACGGTGAAACCCCGTCTCTACTAAAAATACAAAAAAATTAGCCAGGCATAATGGTGGCGGGCGCCTGTAGTACCAGCTACTCGGGAGGCTGAAGCAGGAGAATGGCGTGAACCCAGGAGGCGGAGCTTGCAGTGAGCCGAGATTGCGCCACTGCACTCCAGCCTGGGCAACAGAGCGAGATTCCGTCTCAAAAAAAAAAGGCCGGGCGTGGTGGCTCACGCCTGTAATCCCAGCACTTTGGGAGGCTGAGACGGGCGGATCACGAGGTCAGGAGATCAAGACCATCCTGGCTAACATGGTGAAACCCCATCTCTACTAAAAAATACAAAAATAAAAAATTAGCTGGGCATGGTGGCCGGTGCCTGTAGTCCCAGCTACTCCGGAGGCTGAAGCAGGAGAATGGCGTGAACTCGGGAGGTGGAGCTTGCAGTGAGCCAAGATCGCACTACTGCACTCCAGCCTGGGTGACAGAGCAAGACTCTATCTCAAAAAAAAAAAAAAAAAAAATGCTCAATATCAGTAATCATTAGGGATATACAAATCAAAACCACAATGAAGTACCACTTCACACCCACTAGGACAGCAGGACAGCTCTCTCTCTCTCTCTCTATACTCTCTCTATATATATACACTATATATATACTCTCTCTATATATATATACACTATATATATACTCTCTCTATATATACACTATATATACTCTATATATATACACACACTATATATATATACACACATATATATATATATATTTTTTTTTTTTGAGACGGAGTTTCACTCTTGTTGCCCAGGCTGGAATGCAGTGGCGCAATCTCAGCTCACTGCAACCTCTGCCTCCCGGGTTCAAGCGATTTTCCTGCCTCAGCCTCCTGAGTAGCTGGGATTACAGTCGCACACCACTATGCCCAGCTAAATTTTGTATTTTTTTTAGTAGAGATGGGGTTTCACCATGTTGGCCAGGGTGGTCTCAAACTCCTGATCTCAGATGATCCGCCCACCTTGGCCTCCCAAAGTGCTGGGATTACAGGCGTCAGCCACTGTGACCAGCTCTATAATTTTTTTAAAAAGGGAAAATAGCAAGTGTTGGCGAGGATGTAGAGAAATCAGAACCCTCATACATTGTTGGTGGGAATGTAAAATAGTTCCGTTGCTGTGGAAAACAGTCTGGCAGTTCCTCAAAAAGTTAAACAGAGAGTTACCATATGACCGAGCAATTCCACTCCTAGGTATAGATCCCAAAGAATTGAAAACAGATAATAGCCGGGCACAGTGGCTCACACCTGTAATCCCAGCACTTTGGGAGGCCCAAGTGGGCAGATCACGAGGTCGGGAGATCGAGACAAGCCTAGCTAACATGGTGAAACCCCGTCTTTACTAAAAATACAAAAAATTAGCCAGGCATGGTGGCACACGCCTGTAGTCCCAGCTACTCGGGAGACTGAGGCAGGAGAATGGCTTGAACCCAGGAGGCAGAGGTTGCAGTGAGCTGAGATTGCACCACTGTACTCCAGCCTAGGCAACAGAGTGAGACTCCACCTCAAAAAAGAAAAAAAAAAAATGAAAAAAGGAAACAGATACTCATGCTGGGCACAGTGGTGCATGCCTGTAATCCCAGCACTGTGGGAGGCCAAGGCAGGTGGCTCACTTGAGGCCAGGAGTTCAAGACCAGCCTGGTCAACATGGCAAAATCCCATCCCTACTAAAAATACAAAAATTAGCTGGGTGTGGTGGCACACACCTGTAATCCCAGCTACTCCAGAGGCTGAGGCACAAGAATTGCTTAAACCCGGAAGGCAGAGGTTGTAGTGAGCCAAGATCATGCCATTGCACTCCAGCCTGGGCAACAGAGCGAGACTCTGTTTAAAAAAACAAAAAACAAAAAGAGGCTGGGCACAGTGGCTCACACCTATAATCCCAGCACTTTGGGAAGCCGAGGTGGATGAATCACGAGGTCAGGAGATCAAGACCATCCTGGCTGACATGGTGAAACACCGTCTCTACTAAAAGTACAAAAAATTAGCTAGGTGTGGTGGAGAGCACCTGTAGTCCCAGCTACTTGGGAGGCTGAGGCAGGAGAATCGCTTGAACCCAGCAGGTGGAGGTTGCAGTGAGCCAAGATCTCGCCACTACACTCCAGCCTGGGCAACAGAGCAAGAGTCTGGAAAAAAAAAAAAGGAAAGATTGAAAGAAAGAAAAAGGAAGGAAGGAAGGAAGGAAGGAAGGAAGGAAGGAAGGAAGGGAAGAAAGAAAAAAAGAGAGAAAGAGAGAAAGAGAGAAAGAGAAAGAAAGAAAGAAAGAAAGAAAGAAAGAAAGAAAGAAAGAAAGAAAGAAAGAAAGAAAGAAAGAAAGAAAGAAAAAGAAAGAAAGGAAAGAAGGAAGGAAGGAAGGAAGGAGAAAGAAAAAAAGAAAGAAAGAAAGAGAAAGAAAGAAAGAAAGAAAGAAAGAAAGAAAGAAAGAAAGAAAGAAATTCAAATACATTTACACATGTTCACAGCAGCACTATTCACAATAGCCAAAAGGTGGAAACAGCCTAAATGTCCATCAATAAACAAATGGATAAACAAATTATGGTACATTCATACGATTGAATATTATTCAGCCATAAAATGGATAAACCTTGAAAATTTTATGCTAAGTGAAAGAAACCAGACATAAAACATCACATATTATATGATTCCATTTATATGAAATAACCAGAATGGGTAACTTCATAGAAATAAAACACAGATTGGTGGTTGCCAGGGGTTGGGGTGGAGGAGGGAACAGGGAACAACTGCTTAATGGGTAAAGGGTTTCCTTTTGGGTAATGAAAATGTTTTGGGACCAGGCACAGTGGCTCATGCCTGTAATCCCAGCACTTAGGGAGGCCTAGGTGGGAGGATCACTTGTGTCCAGGAGTTCAAGACCACCCTGGACAACATAGTGAGATCTTGTCTCTACAAAAAATTTTAAAATTAGCCTGTTGTCGTGGTGTGTGCCTATAGTCCCAGTTACTTGGGAGGCTGAGGTGGGAGGATCCCTTGGGCCCAGGAGGTTGAGGCTGCAGTGAGCCATGATCCCACCACTGCATTCCAACCTGGGCAACAGAGCAAGACCCTGTCTCAAGAACAAAAACAAAACAGAAAACATTTTGGAACTGGATGGGGGATTGGTTGCATAACATTGCTGATGTATTAAATGCCACTGAATTGCTCACTTTAAAATGGTTTATTTTATTTATTTTATTTTATTTTAATTTGAGACAGAGTCTCACTCTGTCACCCAGGCTGGAGTGCAGTAGCGTGATCCCAGCTCACTGCAACCTCTGCCTCTGGGTTCAACCAATTCTCCTGCCTCAGCCTCCCAGGCAGCTGGGATTACAAGCATGCCACCATGCCCGGCTAATTTTGTATTATTTTAGTAGAGACGGGGTTTCACCACATTGGCCAGGTTGGTCTCAAATTCCTGACCTCAAATGATCCACCCAACTTGGCCTCCCAAAGTGCTAGGATTACAGGTATGAGCAACTGCGCCCAGCCTAAAATGGTTAATTTTATATTATGTGAATTTTACCTCAACTAAAAAGAAAAAAAGAAAGTAGCCAACCAACCAACACACCACCCTGCCCAGGGAGAAAGGAAAATGGTCTGCAAGAGGAACCGGACCAGGAGAAAACCACCTGGGGCTGAGTAACTGGGTACAACGTTGTGACCCGAAGCGGAGGGGAGACCACCAGGACAGGGGCCATCATGGCCTCACATTCTGCATTTAAATCAACTCTGTGAGATTGGTATTTACCACCCATTTGGGAAATGTGAAGCTAGCAAAGGCTTGGAGGGGCTCTAAATGTCAGGTTCGTTAACTGAGGGGTTAAGTGTTCAGCCCAAGGCTATGCAGCTGGTCTGCGTCAGGACCAAGATCGAGGGCCAGGACTGCTGGGCTCCTGCACAGCACTGGAGATGACATCCGCACTCCACCTCCTGCCTCCCTGGACTCACTTTCTTCTCACAAAATCTCTTCTCTCTTTTTCTTTTCTTTTTTTTTTTTCTTTTTTTTACTTTAGGCGACAGAATCTCGCTCTGTCGCCCAGGCTGGAGTGCAGTGGCACGATCTTGGCTCACTGCAACCTCCACCTCCAGGTTCAAGCAATTCTCCTGCTTCAGCTTCCGAGTAACTAAGATTACAGGCGCGCACCACCACACCCAGCTGATTTTTGTATTTTTAATAAGGCGGGGTTTCACCATGTTGGCCAGGCTGGTCTCAAACTCCTGACCTCAAGTGACATGCCCTCCTCAGCCTCCCAAAGTGCTGGGATTACAGGCCTGAGCCACCGCGCCCAGCCAGTCTTTATCTTCTCTCTCTTCAAAACTTGGCTCCTAACTTTCCCCTCCCTCCACCCACCCCCCAACTCTGCTCCCAGAATCTTTCCGGATTGGCCTCCTTACCTCATTCCCTTGAGCACCCTGGGGGGCTGGGTTCTTGGAGGAGCACTGCTTGCCCCCTGTGGTTTGTGTGAGGAGTCTGGCTGGCTGTCCCGTCTCCTAAGGCCCTGTGCTCTGAAAACCTTCTTTCGGGAGCTGTCTCCTTTGGAAGGTTGTAGAAGCCAGGCAGGTCTTGCACTCTCCCTGCCCGACTGTCTTGGATGACGGGTCCCTGCCCTGGCACGGGGTCCCTGCCCTGGCACGGGCTCCCTCGCATCCCCGGGGCCTGCTGTGGTGATGTACAAGCCAGGCGGTTTTGCTTGAGCCAGAGAAGAGAGGAATTCAGGGGCGCTGGGCCATGGGGGAGATTGGGCGGTAAGGGGTGAGAGGGAGGGGCACCTCCTCAAATCTAAATGTTCTTATGCTTGATTTCCCCCAAACTCTGGCTCTAAATCTGAACCATGGAACCAAGTAAACCTTAGAGTACAATTTTGAAATCATCAGAGGAAGAGAACCTTTGCCAAGGCCTCCCCTTTCCAGCCTCTTTGAGAATAAATTGTGGCACATCCCAGGGTCTCTGACTCAGCACATCCCAGGGTCTCTGACTCGGCACATCCCAGGGTCTCTGACTCGGCACATCCCAGGGTCTCTGACTCGGCACATCCCAGGGTCTCTGACTCGGCACATCCCAGGGTCTCTGACTCAGCACATCCCAGGATCTCTTGACTCAGCACTATGGCTTCCCCAGTTACCCTGCTCCCACCTCCGAAACGCCCAGTGTCCCCAGGGCCTCAGAATTGGTGTTGGTGGAAAATCTCTGGAAACCTTGAGTCCGGACAAGAGTCGTGTTTCCACTGCGATGTGGTGGTAGAGTGGGTGTGGGAATGCATTTTAAGGAGGAGATGGTTCTGACCAGGGTCCTCAGAGCTGCCAGCTCACCCTGGGACCGGGAGTGCAGGCTAGACGCCTCGAGGCCTCCAGAGCAAGAGGTTCTGAATTGGAGGGAGCACTGTGGTGAGATGGCCTGGCAGGGGGGTCTGGCAGAGGCACTGGGCAGACAGGGCTGAACAGAGGCGGCTGGGCAGAGGGGCTGGATGGAGGAGCTGAGTCAAGGGGGCTGAGCCAGAGGGGAGGCCCGCAGCCAGGAGGGTTACTGAGGAACGATGGAGGAAGGTGACGGGGCACTGGGGTTGGTGTAAGGGGAGGCAAAAGGCATGGCAGCCCACCTGCCAGCCCTCAGTCCCTTGATATGGCCCCAAAGCAGAGGATCCCAGAGCCTGGTTGCTGTTGGCCAAACCCGGCTGTGATACTGGATGAACAGAGGAAGTGTTTTCCTGTTGAAACCCAAGAAAACTCTGTGAGACAGACCAAATCAAACTTGCTGAAACAGCCCCTCCCCGCCACTCTCCTCTGATCTTGCCCACCCTGTGCCGCCAGCCCATCATCTAGATGAGACTTCCTTAGGCCACAGTGACGCGGAGCTGTCAGAGGCGCGGGAGAAACAGGTGTCTCTGGACGCCTGTGCCGGACTCCCAGTCAGGGTCACCCATTCTCCAGTTTGGGGGTGGGCAGAGAGTGGGAAGGCGCGTTTGAGGTCTGGCTGCTGGGTGTATCATCAGCATCCTCAGGTGAACAGCTCCCAGAACAAGGCCTAACAGGACCAGGGCGGGGTAGAGTTTGGGTCTGGAACCACCTGAGTCTCGGGCGTGTGCAGACACCCCGGTGTGTGTAAGCACTGACATTCTCTCATGTGTGTGGGAATCCAACAGTTAGCAGAGTTGGGGTCTTTACAGGCTCCTGTGTCCAATGACTCACACCAGGGACAATCACACCAGACACAACTCTTCCCTTCTACAACCCTGTTTTTGGAGACTAGGATAGGGAAAACCCTACTTCCTTTGTTCATTCATAGGAGTGCTTGTCATGGACCAGGCACTGACGACAGACTCATCAAACAGTCCCGGCTCTTCTGTGCTTACATTCCAAGGGGAAGCTAGGCCACAGACACTGATACATGGATCATTCTTTTCTATTTTTTTGAGGCTGGGTCTTGCTCTGTTGCCCAGGCTGGAGTGCTGTGGCGCGACCGTGGCTCACTGCAGCCTCCAACACCTGGGCTCACGTGATCCTACAGCCTCAGCATCCCAAGTAGCTAAGACTACAGGCGTGCACCACCATACCTAGCGAACTCTTTTAAAATGGATTTTTTTGTGGAGATAGGGGTCTCACTGTGTTGCCCAGGCTGGTCTTAAACTCCTGGCCTCGAGCGAGCCTCCTGCCTCAGCTTCCCGAAGTGCTGGGGTTACAGGCATGAGCCACTGTGCCTGGCTGATACACAGATAATTTGATGCAGGAGGTGATAAGTAATATGGAGAAAAATAAAGTCTATCCCCTGTGCCCCAGTCACAGCCCTGCTGCTGCTGGAAAACAACCACATCGGCCGGGCGTGGTGGCTCACGTCTGTAATCCTAGCACTTTGGGAGGCCGAGGCGGGCAGATTGCCTGAGCTCAGGAGTTCAAGACCAGCCTGGGCAACACGGTGAAAGCCCGTCTCTACTAAAATACAAAAAAATTAGCCAGGCTTGGCAGCATGGGCCTGTAGTCCAAGCTATTCAGGAGGCTGAGGCAGGAGAATTGCTAGAACCTGGGAGGCGGAGGTTGCAGTGAGCTGAGATCATGCCATCACATTCCAGCCTAGGCCACAGAGCAAGACTCTGTCTCTAAGAGGAAGAAAGAAAGAAAGAAAGAAAGAAAGAAAGAAAGAAAGAAAGAAAGAAAGAAAGAAAGAAAGAAAGAAAGAAAGAAAGAAAGAAAGAAAGAAAGAGAGAGAGAGAGGGGGAGGCTCACGCCTGTAATCCCAGTAATTTGGGAGGCTGAGGAGGGTGGATCACTTGAGGTCAGGAGTTTGAGATCACCCTGGCCAACATGGTGAAATCCCATCTCTACAAAAATTAGCCAGGCGTGATGGCGCGCCTGTAATCCCAGCTACTTGGGAGGCTGAGGCAGGAGAAAGACTTGAACCTCGGAGGTGGAGGCTTCAGTGAGCCGAGGTCACACCACTGCACTTGAGCCTGGGCAACTGAGCAACACTCCGTCTCAAAAAAAAAAAAAAAGTTCCCACACCTACATGACCATCAAAATCACATTTTTAAATCTCTGCAACTTTGCCAGGAACACATAGGGAACTTAAAACAATAACAACAACAACAACAAATTCCCAAAATCCATTGCTCCAGTGTTTCTGAACCATCTGGGTGGAGCCTGAGAATTTGCGGTGTTGTTTTTTAAGCTCTGGTGTTATTGAATCCATACTGGCTCTTAATGAACCCCACTGTCCTTTCTGAACGCCCACAGACAATTGCTTCCAGAAATCTGAGTCTCCATGGCTCTTTTCTGAAAGGTCCTCTTTGTGCAGACCGGGACATAACCCTTCTGACCTATGTGTCTGGTCCTGAGCAGGTTATCAGTTATTCAACCAATGGCCCAATAAAGCTGTGGGGTTAGGGATGAGCTGCCAGGTGTCTCCTTAATCAGGGGCCTCTCCTACTCTGGCCTTCCACTCCACCATCTCACCACGGTAGTCCTGCTCCCTGGTCTGCAGGATCAAGGAGACGGGGCAGATTGGGAAGGGAGTGATGCCATGTCCCCTGAAGTTCTGCCTCAAACTAGAAGCCCAAACTAGGGTGAGGTGAGGAGGCACCTACCACAGGTACAACATCTAAGATGGCACCAAAACTCAGGAATCAAGATAGAGAATACTTCAATGCAATATTTTAAAAAATCAAAATGAATACAAAAAATTAATATTTTGATGAACACAATATCAAAAGTTTATTATGTTTTTTATAGAGGCAAGGTCTCACTATGTTGCCCAGGCTGGTCTCCAACTCCTAGCCCCAAGGGATCCTCCCACCTCGAGCCTCCCAAAGTGCTGGGATTACAGGCATGAGCCACCATGCCTAGCCCAAAATTTTAAAGAAATACAGGTTTAGTCATGGTTCCAAACCATTTCAGAGCCTGAAATACAAGGAAAAAACAGTAACAGGAACAATGCAGAGAGCAGAGGGGAAAAAAAAATCTCACAATTGTTCTAATATCCTCAGAGAAAAAAGATATTATATCCACAAAACAAGAACAGGATGCTTTTTTGTTAAAGAAAAATAAATCTGAAAATAAAAAAGAGCACTTAGAAATTAACAATATAGTGGCTCCAGTGGCGCAATCGGTTAGCGCGCGGTACTTATAAGAAATTAACAATATGATAGTAGAGAAAAAAATCAGTGACATTATGAAAATAAGATTGAGAAAATCCTCCAGAAAGAAGAAGAACAACAAGCAAACTAACAAATAAACAACAAAAAATGCAAAAGAGATGCACAACAGAAGAGAGAAGAAAAAATTTAAGGATCAATTCCAGAAACGGACATCTAACCATGAGGAATTGTAGAAAGGAGAAATCTGAAAGAAATAAAGCAAAAACACTTTCCAGAACTGACAAATGGTAAGTCTCTTGATTGAAACAGTCCCCCAACATCCAGCATGGCAAACAAAAACAGCCAGAGAAGGGCATGTCACTGCAATTTCAGAATGCTGGGGTTCCAGGGAGCACCCCGAGAGCTTCCAGAAGTCAGGGGAAAACAGACATACACAAAGGTCAAAAATAAGAATCGGCCGGGCGCGGTGGCTCAAGCCTGTAATCCCAGCACTTTGGGAGGCCGAGACAGGCGGATCATGAGGTCAGGTGATCGAGACCATCCTGGGTAACACAGTGAAACCCCGTCTCTACTAAAAATACAAAAACTTAGCCGGGCGAGGTGGCAGGCGCCTATAGTCCCAGCTACTCGGGAGGCTGAGGCAGGAGAATGGCGTGAACCCGGGAGGCGGAGCTTGCAGTGAGCTGAGATCCGGCCACTGCACTCCAGCCTGGGTGACAGAGCGAGACTCCATCTCAAAAAAAAAAAAATAAAAAAAATAAGAATCACACCAAGCCTCTGAACAGTGACATCAGAAGCCAGAAGACAACGGAGAGATGCCTCCAAACTTCTGAAAGAAAATTATTCTCAAGGCCCGGCGTGGTGGCTTACACTTGTAATCCCAGCACTTTGGGAGGCCGAGGCTAGCAGATCACTTGAGGTCAGGAGTCCGAGACCAGTCTGGCCAACATGGTGAAACCCCATCTCTACTAAAAATACAAAAAATTAGCCGGGCATGGTGGCGCACATCTGTAATCCCAGTTACTCAGGAGGCTTAGGTAGGAGAATCGCTTGAACCCAGGAGGAGGAGGAGGTTGCAATGAGCCAAGATCTCGCCACTGCACTCCAGCCTCGGCCACAGAGCGAGACTCTGTCTCAAAAAAAAGAAAAAGTAAATTATTTTCAATCCAGAATTCTATATTCAGCCAAACCACCAATCAAATGAAAGGACAGAATAAAGGCATTTTCAGACATGTACGTTCTCAAGGGAATTTTTCCCTCTGTGCAACCTTTCCCAGGAAGCTAAACAAACAAAAGGATGAAGCAGGAAAGAGAAGACACAGGGTCAAGGGAACAGGGGATCCAACACAGGAGGGAGACAAAGGGGTTCCCAGGATGAAGGGAAAGGGAGGCCCCAGGATGGCACCCGTGGTACCAGCAGGCGAGTGGCCAGACGGGATTGGAGTGCAGGACAGGAGAGAAGTTTCTCGGGGGCATAAAGGAACTGACAGGCTTGACCACCCTGAAATTATCTTTTTTTCTTTCTTCTGTTTTTTTTTTTCAGAGATAGAGTCTTCTTTTGCCCAGGCTGGTGAGGTCACAGCTCAACACAGCCTTGACCGCCCAGCCTCAAGCAATCCTCCAGCCTCAGCCTCCCAAGTAGCTGGGACTACAGGGGCAAGCCACCACACCCAGATAATTTTTGTTTTAATTTTTTAGAGATGTGGGTCTCACTATGTTGCTTAGGCTATTCTGGAACTCCTGAGCTCAAGCGATCCACCCGTCTTAGCCTCCCAAAGTGCTGGGATTTTAGGTGTGGGCCACCATGCCCAGCCTACAATGAAAATTACATTTGAGGCCAGGGGATGTGTAGGAAAATGTAGCTATGGTAGGCACAGAAAACTAAGTAAGCAAGGGCAGGAGAGGGGGCCAGGATCCAGGAAGAGCCAAAATCATACAAGAAAAGAAATAATGATATAACCCTTCCTGGATTAGAAGTGAACACTATGTACATGATTGTAACAATCCACAACCGAGTACACGGATTGAACAGGAAGATTGGGCGGCAGGCTGAAAGGTTGCTCAGCGGGAGTATACAAAAGCCAAACCTCCCTGAGATGCAGCAGGCCATGAATAGGTACGCCTAAAACCGGTGCACAGACAGGTAGCAGTACAGTATAAGCAAAACCCTTGGAAATACGGAAGTAAACTCCAGAAGAAACAGCCCAGGCAGGCAGAGCCTTCTGAGAAAGGGGAGGGGGCAGACCCCAGAGGAGAGGAGGGGCAGGACTGCTGTTTTGTTTTATGATTTTAGCACTATTTAACCTTTTTTTTTCTATCTGCACATACTTATTTAAGAAAATAGTTATTCAAATATAAAATAAAGAAATCCATATTAAGAAGCAGGTCCTCTTGTTGTTTCTTGAGTCCTAAGAATCCACCCTCATCACTCCCAGCCGCAGGCACCTACACACACTGCCGCAGGCACCTACACACACAGCCGCAGGCACCTACACACACCGCCGCAGGCACCTACACACACAGCCGCAGGCACACTCACACACACCGCCACAGGCACACTCACACACAGCCGCAGGCACCTACACACACCGCCACAGGCACCTACACACACCGCCACAGGCACCTACACACACTGCCGCAGGCACATTCACACACAGCCGCAGGCACATTCACACACAGCCGCAGGCACCTACACACACCGCCACAGGCACCTACACACACTGCCGCAGGCACATTCACACACAGCCGCAGGCACATTCACACACAGCCGCAGGCACCTACACACACCGCCACAGGCACCTACACACACCGCCGCAGGCACCTACACACACCGCCGCAGGCACATTCACACACCGCCGCAGGCACATTCACACACAGCCCCAGGCACCTACACACACCGCCGCAGGCACCTACACACACAGCCACAGGCACCTACACACACCGCCGCAGGCACCTACACACACCGCCGCAGGCACCTATACACACCGCCGCAGGCACCTACACACACCGCCGCAGGCACCTACACACACCGCCGCAGGCACCTACACACACAGCCACAGGCACCTACACACACCGCCGCAGGCACCTACACACACAGCCGCAGGCACCTACACACACCGCCGCAGGCACCTATACACACCGCCACAGGCACCTACACACACCGCCGCAGGCACATTCACACACAGCCGCAGACACCTACACACACAGCCGCAGGCACCTACACACACCGCCGCAGGCACCTACACACACCGCCGCAGGCACACTCACACACCGCCGCAGGCACCTACACACACCGCCGCAGGCACCTACACACACCGCCGCAGGCACACTCACACACCGCCGCAGGCACCTACACACACCGCCACAGGCACATTCACACACCGCCGCAGGCACCTACACACACCGCCACAGGCACATTCACACACCGCCGCAGGCACCTACACACACCGCCGCAGGCACATTCACACACCGCCGCAGGCACATTCACACACCGCCGCAGGCACCTACACACACCGCCGCAGGCACATTCACACACCGCCGCAGGCACCTACACACACCGCCGCAGGCACATTCACACACAGCCGCAGGCACCTACACACACCGCCGCAGGCACATTCACACACAGCCGCAGGCACGTACACACACCGCCGCAGGCACCTACACACACCGCCGCAGGCACGTACACACACAGCCGCAGGCACCTACACACACCGCCACAGGCACCTACACACACCGCCGCAGGCACGTACACACACCGCCGCAGGCACCTACACACACCGCCGCAGGCACGTACACACACCGCCGCAGGCACCTACACACACCGCTGCAGGCATGTACACACACTGCTGCAGGCACCTACACACACCGCTGCAGGCACGTACACACACTGCCGCAGGCACCTACACACACCGCCGCAGGCACATTCACACACAGCCGCAGGCACACTCACACACCACCACAGGCACACTCGCACTCGCACTCACACATGCTCATCACAAACACCCACAAACAGCCCACAGTGACAGACAGGTACACACACATAATACACCAAATCATGCGACACAGGTGCGAACCCAGCATCCATGACACACACACCCATTCCCAGAAACGCACGATTATATTAACAGATTCACC
Organism: Macaca mulatta; assembly: GCF_049350105.2. NCBI lineage: Eukaryota > Metazoa > Chordata > Mammalia > Primates > Cercopithecidae > Macaca > Macaca mulatta. The sequence goes on from NC_133421.1 coordinate 63,467,753, forward strand.
CATAGACACACCGAGGCTTCCAAGAGCCTCCCAGAAACCTGAAGGGAGAGCACTTCCTCCAGGCCTCACCTCCCTGCGCCAGCACCCCAGAACTGCCCCAGGCCGAGGAGGCTGTCTCCAGGAGCTGCACCCTAATTGCTTTCTCTACTCAGCCCCCTGCTGAGTGCCCAGCCCTTAGGCTAAGCAGCCATTAATCCTCTTGCGCCCCGGTCTGTAGATGGGGCAGAAATGGGGTGGGGAAGGGCCCCATCTGGCAGCTGAGATGTGACTCATAATGCCACCGTCAGCTTTTTCTTCCCTAAGTCATGGGAGAGTCCAGTGTCAAGAACGCTGTGGCCAGGCTGTGCATCCTGGTACAATCCATTTGATGTCTCTGGGGCCAGGAGGGAGTAGGCAGCCTATGAAACACTTAGATGCTGTGACTTTATGATCCATTCCGGGCTCTGCTTCCATCCCCTCCCCTGGGATTCTTCTCTCCACCCTGACCTCCAGGGCCAACCACAAATGATATGTGATTTGCATGTAGGACAAGCGCACCTGGGGCAGCTGGTGAGACCTCCCCCACCCCCACTTCGCTCCCCCTCCATGTTCCTCCAGCACTCACCACCACCCTGGTCCTGTTATCTGGCAGCGTGTCCATGGCCAGGGTGCCCCCACCCAGGTCCTGGCTCAGCTGGGTCCTGTCCGGCTCTGACACCTGCCCAGGGCTCTCTCGGGCTCTCCGGTTCCAGCCCCGTACGATCCCCTTGGCAGCCCATCCAGAGCCTGGGCCCTCATCGTGACCTGGGAGAAGGGGACAGAAACCTGAGTGCCAGCAGTCCAGAATGAAGATCCAGGAGGGGAATCCAGCCCAGTTATTCTGCAAGGGCCCCAAGACCATGCCATTGTAGACTTTGCAGACACTTGACTACCAGGACAGGAGACACCCAATGTGTACTGAGAGTCGCGTGCCCAGCTCCAGGCCAAGCACTTCGCACATATCCTGTTAATCCTCACGCCAGCTCTCTGCAGTAAATAGGATACTCTCCATTTTGCAGACAGGAATCAGAGGCTCAGAGGTTAAAAGTCACACAGTGGGTTAGGCATGGAGATAAGTTTCAAATCCAAGCTGATCTGCCTCCAAAGGTTGATCATTCTCAGCTACACACTGGAGTCACCAGGGCTGCTTCAAAAGTTCCTGATGTCTGGGTCCCACCCCAGATATCTCTCATAACTGGTCTTTGGTGTAGCCAGGGCCATTTGATTTCTTAAAAGATCTTCAGGGAAGATTTTGAGAAGCCTTGGACTTAACTCTGCAGGCAAGGGTGAGAACCATTGCCATGGAACCTTCCAAACCAGTTTCTTATTTCTCTGCCAGAAATGGCACATAATCCCATTTCCCAGTGGGGTCAGCAGACTAGAAGCCAGAGAGTAGTTCTTTTCGTTCAGGGCTTCTCAACCTCGGTACTATTGACATTTGGACTGGATAATTCCTTTTTCCACTTTTTTTTATTGTGGCAAAATACACATAACAAAATTTGCCATCTAACCATTTCCAAGTGTACAATTCAGTGGCATTAAATACATTCCTAATGTTGTATGACCATCACCACCATCCATCTGCGTAACTCTTTTCACCTTGTAAAACTAAAATTCTGCACCTGTTAAATAATAACTCCCTATTCATCCCTGTTTTTTATTTTATTTTATTTTATTTTATTTATTTTATTTTATTTTATTTTATTTAAGAGATGGGGCCTTGCTCTGTCACCCAGGCTGGAGTCTAGTGGTTCGATCACTGCAGCCTCCAACTGTTGGGCTCATGCGATCCTCCCACCTCAGCCTCCCAAGTAGCTGGGACTATAGGCATGCACCACCATGCCCAGCTAATCTTTTTACTTTTTATAGAGACAGGGTCTCACTATGTTGTTCAGGATGGTTGGTCTTGAATTCCTGGTCTCAAGCAATTTTCTCTCCTTGGCTCCCAAGGTGCTGGGATTACAGATATGAGCCACAACGCCCAGCCTGTATCTATGATTTTGACTACTCTAAGTATCTCATATAAATGGAATCATACTATATTTGTCTTTTTGTGATTGGCTTATTTCACTTAGCATAATAAATTCAAGGTTAATTCATGTCGTAGCATATGGCAGAATTGACTTCCTTTTGAAGGCTGAATAATATTCCATTGTGTGGATATACCACATTTTGCTTACCCACGCAACTATCAGTGGATGTCTGTTTTGCTTCCACATTATAGCTATTGTGAACAATGCTGCTACAAACATGGGTGTACAAATATCTCTTTGAGACCTGGCCTTCAATTCTTTTGGGTTTATACCTAGAAGTGGAATTGCTGGATCATATGGTAATTCTATTTCTAATTTTTTGAAGAATCACCATACTGTTTTCCATGTAAAGTGGGTGGCTGGACCATTTTACATTCCCACCAACCGTGCACATGGGTTCCAATCTCTCAACATTCTTGCCAATACTTGTTATTTTCTGGTTTTTTTATAGTAGCCATCCTAACAGGTATGAGGTTGTGTCTCGTTGTTTTTATAAACTGGCATTTCCCTAATGATTAGCAACGCTGAGCATCTTTTCATATGCTTGTGGGCCATTTGTATATCTTATTTGGAGAAATGTCTATTTAAGTCTTTTGCCTGTTTTTAAATTGGATTGTTGGTTGGACTGGATAATTCATTGTTATGCGGGAGCTGTCCAGTGCTCTGTAAGATGTTTAGCAGCAGCCTTGGCCCCTGCTCACTAAATGCCAATAGCACCACGGCCCTCCCCATCCCAGGCTGTGACAATGAAAAATGTCTCCAAACATTGCCAAATATCCCCTGGGGAACAAAATTACCCCTCCCTTGCCCCATTGAGAACACTGTTTTACTCCTATCACTACCTAGACACTGTCTAGGATGGCAAATAGGTTTCATATTCACATGCCATCTGCAATCCATTCGTGACGGCCAGAGGCAGTCTAATTGAGACTGCAAAGGCTCCTCTTGTGTTTAGCAGGAAAGACTGTCAAGATCAATTAGCAATGTCTGCCATGGGCACAGGATTGGAAAGTGACTACACACGGGCCATTTTGCAGCCATTCCTAGGTTCCATGATCTCCTCTCCAGTTCCCTCTAGGTTGTTAAATTGATGATTTTTTTGAGACAGGGTCTCACTCTAGTACGCAGACTGGAGTGCAGTGGCACAATCACAGCTCACTGTAGCCTCGACCTCTTAGGCTCAAGCAATCCTCCCACCTCTCCTCTGGTCCAGAATCCTCTGGTTTCTCTTGGGTGGGGCCCACAGTTGCTTCTGGAGACAGAGCTGTTTGTGCTGGGCTGGTCTGCCCAGCTCCCCAGGTCTTCCTGCAAGCAGCCCTGGGGCCTGGGCTGAGTAGCTGGGACTACAGTTGTGTGCCACTACAGCCGGCTAATTATTATTATTTTATTTTGTATTTTTTGTAGAGGCTGGGTTTCACCATGTTGCCCGCACTGGCCTTGAACTCCTGGGCTCAAGTGGTCCTCCCACCTTGGCCTCCCAAAGTGGTGGGATTATAAGCATGAGCCACTGCACCAGGTCTGTTAAATTAGTTCTAACAAAAGGCCTGGCGCGGTGGCTCACGTCTATAATCCTAGCACTTTGAGAGGCTGAGGTGAGTGGATCACCTGAGGTCAGGAGTTCGAGACCAGCCTGGCCAACATGGCGAAACCCCATCTCTACTAAAAATACAAAAATTAGCCGGGTGTGGTGGTGGGCACCTATAATCCCAGCTACTCGGGAGGCTGAGGCAGGAGAACTGCTTGAACCCGGGAGGCGGAGGTTGCAGTGAGCCAAGATTGCGCCATTGCACTCCAGCCTGGGCAAAAAAGCAAAACTTCATCTCAAAATAAATAAATAACACAAAACCATCCTTTTCCATTTCAAAAAGATTTATGTCCCCAAAGCTGTGCCTTCTATTGCCATCCTAATGGTCATACCTACTATGGATGCATATATGACAACAGACCACCAGACAGGTAGATCTGACATTCCCACCTGTGACCCTCATCCATTTCAGGCCCACCCTGTGTCAGATACCTGTCTCAACCTCTGCCTTCCTTCACCTCACTCCCCAGAGCTCCTAGATGTGGTTCTCCCTCTCCTAGAGCACCTATGTGTGCGACTATGTGCCTATCTCCCTGGCAGATTTGAGTTTCCCCAGGATTCTCTCAACCTTCTTCAAATTTGGCATGGCCAGCAAACAGCAGGTGCTCCATCACTGCAGAATTGAGGACGCAATGCATAGGGTAGCTCCTGGGAGCCAGCAAGGACAGAGGTTGAGACCAGGCTTGGCCAGGCCCAGGCCTGGGGCTGAGGCCAGAACTCTGCTGTGGGGCTCTGCTTTGTCATTAGACATTGTATCCAATTAAGTCATTCTTGGCTGCTGGCGCCTACTGGACCCTTGCCGGCCCCCTCTCGCTTCTCTGCCCCTAATAGCAACCAGATGCTCCTGGAGAACATGGGGAGGAGGGCAGTCCCCAGACCCCTTCCCCAAGATGCCCTCTGGCTGCCCACAGATTGACCTGAGTCCAGGGCTGGGAAGGCAGCCTGCCCGCTGCCCAGGCCCAAGCCAGGGCTGTCTGGTCTCTCTTGGGTGGGGCCCACAGTTGCTTCTGGAGACAGAGCTGTTTGTGCTGGGCTGGTCTGCCCAGCTCCCCAGGTCTTCCTGCAAGCAGCCGTGGGGCCTGGGCAGGAGCCAGAACAGGATAGAGCAGGTAGTGAACAAGTGCAGGGGACTCAGCGGCCCACAGAGGAGTGTTGGGGATCTTCAGGATTCACAAACCTGGAGGCGAGACAGGAGGCCAGATGGTGGAGGCCTGCAGCACGGGGAAGGACAGGGAGGGGGCCTAGCTGAGGGTGGCCAGGGAAGAGACACTGGGTTGACCTCACCACCCAGTCTTGCCACTCATAAACTGTGGGACCTTGGCCCCATCAGTCTTCCTTTCTAAGCCTCAGCTCCCTAGTGACTAAAATGGGTTTCACAATCATGCCCACAGTACAGGCTGCCATGAGCATCAAGTGAGAAACATAAATGAGGTTTTATAGAGGGCTCAGGCCAGGGTAAGAGGCAGAGTCCATGAAAGAGGGCAGGGCGAGGGATGGAGAGGGAGCTTGAGCAGGACCCTGGCCTACCCTGGCCTAGCCCTGAATCTTACTCTTCCAACCCATACCACATCTGTTTCCTGGCCACCCTTCCTCCACTGTTGCCTGGGACAGGATGTCATCCCCACAACTCATGACAGAAGCCAACACAGCTGGTTGCTCACGTGTATGTGCAGGGGCCCACGTGCCTGTGCACGTGCCCACGAAGACTCGCCTGAAAGCCTCGGCCTTCCTGTGTGTGCTCACACACAGGGTGGATACCCACCCAACCCTCAGCCACTCCTCACCCCACCTGCCTTCCACTGAAGAGAGCTTCATTTTCCCTGGACTCGTTCCACACCTACACGTGTGAGAGCACCCGCCTGCATGTGTTGCCAAGGAGCTTCCAGAACACAAGCTGTTCATTCATTTCTTCCCCTACTCATGGCCCCAAGCAGTGTGCAGTCCGGTGGGATGCCATAATAATCACAGTAGTAATGAAAATGATAGCTGACTTTCAGAGAACGCTGCTCTGTGCTAGCACTATTCCAGGGGCTTTAAACACATTAATCCCCTTAATCCCCACAATAATCCCATGAAATAGTTACTAGTTTAAAATCCATTTTACAAATGGAGAAACTGAGGCACAAAGATGTTACCAAACCTCCCAAGGTCACAGAACCAGTCCATGGCAGGATCTGAACTCAGGCAGGCTGGCTCCAGAGGCTGCTCAGAACCACAGAAAGTGCAGTAAAAAGCGACCGACAATCCCCACTGTTTCCCAGGGTGCAGGGGCAGCCCCAGGGTGGGGCTGGCATGTGGGCTGGGCTCTTGGCAGGCCCTGCTCCGGCTGCCATTGGGCCTGAACCCGAGAGCTTCCCTGGGAGACTGTGTGCCCCAGCATATAGGGTACAGCCCAGCAGTAGCGTCCCAGTCCCCTCAGCTGGCACTGGTCCCATTTCAGGGCAAGGGGGAAAGGGGCTGACTTCAGGAGGCCAGGTTGTGCAGTCCCAGAGCCTGGGCCAAGCCATCCTTATCTCACCCAGCACCCAAGCTTGGCATCCCAGCCCTGGGCCACCGCATAGTTCAGGTCACCACAGCCTCTATCCTGGGTCAGCCTACACCCTTAATGCCCCAGTGGGTTAGTCTCCCCCACTGAAGCCAGGACAAGCCACCTCGAGGGTGAACTTGATTCCATCCCTCTCCGACTTCCAGCTCACCTGTCCCTGGCTAATCCTGTCCCTTGGGCTGAGAAAAAGGGGAGAAGAGATAAGAGGGGAGGGGAGGGAAGGAGGAAGGTGAGCATGTTTAAATGCGCTGAGTACCTGAGATACACAGAACTGAAAACACCCTTCCTTGGAACTTCGCTGTAATATCAGAGCAGTAAAACAACACAGGTTTGGAATCAAACTATAGGTGGAACCCTGAATCTGCCACCTACCGACTATGGCATTGGACAAATTACATACAGTAAGACTCAGTTGCCTCATCTGTGAGATGGGGCTCATAAAACATAAACTTGGTAGGTTTGACTCTTAATATACAAAATAATATACACAGAGCACCCAGCAAAGTCCCCCCGCCTTCCCTGGCTTTCACAGGAGGACTGAAACCGTCCTCACAGGGTTAACAAGAATTACATGCCGGGTTCTGGGCAGACGTATAGGAGTAATTAAGCATTAATCAGGCCACACTGTGGCCCATTCCTTTTTTTTTTTTTTTTTTTTTGAAACGGAGTTTCGCTCTTTTTGCCCAGGCTGGAGTGCAACGGCGCGATCTCAGCTCACCGCAACCTCCGCCTCCCGGGTTCAAGTGATTCTCCTGCCTCAGCCTCTCGAGTAGCTGGGATTACAGGCATGCACCACCATGCCTGGCTAATTTTTGTATTCTTTTAAGTAGAGACGGGGTTTCTCCATGTTGGTCAGGCTGGTCTTGAACTCCCGACCTCAGGTGATCCACCCACCTCGGCCTCCCAAAGTGCTGAGATTACAGGCGTGAGCCACCGCACCCGGCTTTTTTTTTTTTTTTTTTTTTTTGAGAGGGAATCTCACTCTGTCACCCAGGCTGGATGGAGTACAGTGGTGTGATCTCAGCTCTCTGCAACCTCCACCTCCCGGGTTCAAGCAATTCTCCTGCCTCAGCTTCCCAAGTAGCTGGGACTACAGTAGTGTGCCACCACACCTGACTAATTTTTATATTTTTAGTAGAGATGGGGGTTTCACCATGTTGGCCAGGCTAGTCTTAAGCTCCTGACCTCAAATGATGCTCCTGCCTCGGCCTCCCAAAGTGCTGGGATTATAGGCGTAAGCCACCACGCCTGGCCAGCTTTTATTTAAGAATTGTTAGGCCGGGCGCGGTGGCTCAAGCCTGTAATCCCAGCACTTTGGGAGGCCGAGACGGGCGGATCACGAGGTCAGGAGATCGAGACCATCCTGGCTAATACGGTGAAACCCCGTCTCTACTAAAAAATACAAAAAACTAGCCGGGCGAAGTGGCGGGTGCCTGTAGTCCCAGCTACTCGGGAGGCTGAGGCCGGAGAATGGCGTGAACCCGGGAGGCGGAGTTTGTTTAAGGCCAGGTGCAGTGGCTCATGCCTATAATCCTAACACTTTGGAAGGCTGAGGTGGGAGGATCACTTGAGTCCAAGAGTTCGAGACCAGACTGGACAACATAGCAAGACCCCATCTCTACTAAAAATTTTTTTAAAGGCTGGATGTGGTGGCTCATGCCTGTAGTCCCAGCACTTTGGAAGGCCAAGACAGGAGGATTACCTGAGCCCAGGAGTTTGAGATCAGCCTGGGCAACATGGCAAGACCTTGCCTCTTTTATAATAATTTTTTTTTTTTTTTTTTTTTTTTTGAGACGGAGTCTCGCTCTGTCGCCCAGGCTGGAGTGCAGTGGCCGGATCTCAGCTCATTGCAAGCTCCGCCTCCCGGGTTCACGCCATTCTCCTGCCTCAGCCTCCTGAGTAGCTGGGACTACAGGTGTCCGCCACATCGCCTGGCTAGTTTTTTGTATTTTTTGGTAGAGACGGGGTTTCACCGTGTTAGCCAGGATGATCTCGATCTCCTGACCTCGTGATCCACCCGTCTCGGCCTCCCAAAGTGCTGGGATTACAGGCTTGAGCCACCGCGCCCGGCAATTTTTTTTTTTTAATTTAAAAAAATTAACCAGGTGGGGTGGTGCATGCCTGCAGTCCCAGCTACTCACGAAGCAGAGGCAGGAGGATCACTTGAGCCCAGGAGGTTGAGGCAGCAGTGAGCTATGATCACACCACTGCACTCCAGCCTGAACAACAGAGCGAGACCCTGTCTCAAAAAAGAAAACAAACAAACGAACAAGGATTAAGATCCTGAATTCCGGCCGGGCGCGGTGGCTCAAGCCTGTAATCCCAGCACTTTGGGAGGCCGAGACGGGCGGATCACGAGGTCAGGAGATCGAGACCATCCTGGCTAACACAGTGAAACCCCGTCTCTACTAAAAAATACAAAAAGACTAGCCGGGCGAGGTGGCGGGCACCTGTAGTCCCAGCTACTCGGGAGGCTGAGGCAGGAGAATGGCGTAGACCCGGGAGGCGGAGCTTGCAGTGAGCTGAGATCCGGCCACTGCACTCCAGCCTGGGCGACAGAGCGAGACTCCGTCTCCAAAAAAAAAAAAAAAAAAATAAGGCCGGGCGCGGTGGCTCAAGCCTGTAATCCCAGCACTTTGGGAGGCCGAGATGGGCGGATCATGAGGTCAGGAGATCGAGACCATCCTGGCTAACACGGTGAAACCCCGTCTCTACTAAGAAATACAAAAAAATAGCCGGGCGAGGTGGCGGGCGCCTGTAGTCCCAGCTACTCGGGAGGCTGAGGCAGGAGAATGGCGTAGACCCGGGAGGCGGAGCTTGCAGTGAGCTGAGATCCGGCCACTGCACTCCAGCCTGGGCTACAGAGCGAGACTCCGTCTCAAAAAAATAAATAAATAAATAAATAAATAAATAAATAAATAAATAAAGATCCTGAATTCCAGCAGAAGGGCCAATTTGAAGACTCTCAGAGAGGAACCGATTCAACATGAGAATGCAGTTTCTTTATTTCTGCATGCACTCTTCAACCAATTAACAATTCCCACACCTTGGCCACCCCACCCCAAACCCCACAAAACCCCTAGCCCCAAACGCTTCCCCACGATGATGAAACTCTTTCGCTACTGCACCCGTGGTGTTGGTGTGTCAACTTGCTGGACCTTGGGCAACACACCAGTTAGGGTCACAGGACCAGCTTTCGGAGGGGCCAGGGAAGTCTCCAAACCCTAAAATGAAATCCTACCTCCAAGTTACAAAGCACCTAACCATACCCTCTCCATTTCCTCTGGCAGAAAGGGGCCCACTGAGGACCCTCACCTGGGGAGAGGAAGGGAGTAAAAGGAAGTTCAGGGAGGTACCACCAGGTAGCAGAAGGGAAGAGAGAGGGAGGGGAGGGGAGGGGAGGGGCGGGGAGGGGAAGGGAGGGCCAGCAAGAAGAGTTCAGCTCTCTATGTGTGTCCCTTGAGGGGAGAGTCTGGGGTCTGTGCCACTTCTGATATACTCACTCACTCACTCATTCATTCAATACACTTTTATTGAGTCCCAGGCACTGTGCTGAGTGCTGGGAGGACACAAGCCCTGTTCCCAGGAAGAGTCTAGTTTTCTTCATGGATACATACAAAATGAATCATTTGGAAAGGGCTATGAAGAAAATCAGACACAGGAAAGGATTGGAGTTGTTACTACTCTACACAGAGCCATGAGGTGGGCCTCTCTGAGGAGGGTCCCCTTGAGCTGGTTAAGACCTGAATGAGAAGAAGCCTGTCGATCGGAGGGGACAGCAGCTGGAGTGGGTTAAGGAGTGGATCTGGGGAGAGCTAAAGAAGATGGTGGGATGAGGGAGGGGCTGCCGGACCCCAGTAAGTTCACATTTTAGTCTCAGGTTGTTGGAGCCCTAGAGACAATCTAGTCCAACCTCCTTCCCTCCTTTTTTTAAAAAAAGATGGGACCTTGCTATGCTGCCCTCACTATGTGGCATGATCATAGCTCACTGCAGCCTCCAGTTTCTGGGCTCAAACGAGCCTCCTGCCTCAGCCTTCTGAGTACCTAGGACTACAGGTGCACACCGCCATGCCCAGCTAATTTTTAATTTTAATTTTAATTTTTTTTTTTTTAATGGAGTCTCGTTCTGTTGCCCAGGCTGGAGTGCAGTGGTGCGATCTCGGCTCACTGCAACCTCTGCCTCACTGGTTCAAGCTATTCTCCTGCCTCAGCTTCCTGAGTAGCTGAGATTATAGGTATGCATCACCACGCCTGGCTAATTTTTGTGTTTTTAGTAGAGACGCGGTTTCACCATGTTAGCCAGGCTGATCTCAAACTCCTGACCTCAGGTGATCCGCCCGCCTCGGCCTCCCAAAGTGCTGGGATTACAGGCTTGAGCCACCCTGCCTGGCCTAAATCATTTATAGAGATGGGGTCTTACTATTTTGTCCAGGCTGGTCTCAAACTCCTGGTCTAAAGCTATCCTCCCACCTCAGCCTTCCAAAGTGTTAGGATGACAAGCATGAGCCACCATGCCTGGTGCAAGCCCCCATTTCATAGATGGGGAAACCTTCCTCAGAGAAAGCAGGAAGCTGTCAGGGTGACCAGTGGTTGGTACTGAGCCTGGCCTCCTGCAGGACTCCCAGGCCAGGATGCCAACTCTCGCTGCCTCTTCTTTGTCTGTCATACGCATCTCTGGTTCCATCTGACCAGACTGTCGGTTCCCCTGGCCCCTGCTGTGCACCCCAAGGCCATCCTCCTGTCTGTCAGCCTAGTCTCCCCTGCTGTCTGACTGTATCTTTGGTCCAGTCATCTCTCTGCTGCTGCTGTTCTGATGATAGATGAGGTTTCAAGGCTCTGGCAAACAAGCCTGTCCATGAGGAGCGAGGGGAGATCTCAGCTACTTCCCAAGGACCCCCAGCAGCCCAGCGAACCCAGAGCCTTGGGGCTGGATGCCAGCATCTCTTCAGGTCCTGCTCCTGGCTGCCCTTCCACTGGTCACAAAGACTCCACCATCAATCAGGTCAGGCTGCCCCTCCTCAGCAACTCTCCCCCAGAATGTCCTTCTCCTACATCTGGCCTCCCCAGACGCCTGCTTCCTCCTCATACATCCTCCTGCCTGTGAAATCCAGCCTGACCTGTGAAAAGGGCACTGGACAGCAGCAACAGCTGCTGCCTCTGCCTTCTTACAGATTCCTAAAGTCTAACCTCAATCCCTCCTGCTACAGAAAAAGTGCATTTCTCCTGGCTCAATCTCTGTCAAAGCCAAGAAGACAGGGTGGCCTCTAAATAGAAAAGTGATTCAAGTCTCTGCCGGCCCCACTCTTCCTGGTCTCCTCATCTGTCTACTACCCCAACCCTACTCTGAAGGGGCAGCCTTCAGCCAGGCCCGGATCTGGCTACTATCTCCCAGCCCATTCTTGTTACCTCCCAATTCCCCCTTCCCCGGCCCTCTCCATGGTCCACCCTACCCAGCCAAAGGTTCAGAGCCTCCCCTCATAAACTCCGTGACACCCAGAGTTCAGAAGATCACACCAGGTTGGAGATTGAAAGGAGTCCAGAAATTATTCATCACATATCCAACTCTGTCCTGTTTACCTTGATTTTTTAAAAGTATCAGTTACCCATAAAGATCCTAACAAATATGAAAAGGAAAGGCAATTACAAAAGATCCTTCATTATTCCACACACAAGAGTCAAAGATTTTGCCAACAGCCTCACTTTATAAATGCAAAAATAGGTCCAGAGAAGGAAAGTAACTTGCCTAAAGTCACACAGCAAGTGAGATGGCAGGACTAGAAGCCACGTCTCTGGTCACCCTCTGTGTGGTCTCCCTGAAAACTGGTGGTTCTTACCAGCAGTCTCTCGACACATCAGCTCCACTGCCCTCTGCCCACACCTCCCACTGTCAGTCTCCTTCCCTTCCCACCCCCACATACTGTTCTTCTCAACAGGGACCCAAGTCTGTCTCACCTACATACTGGGACCATTAAAGTGAAGAACATTGCCACTGCCACTGTGCCTGGTGCCAGCACACCCCTGAGACACAGCAGGTCAACCACAGCACTCACCTCAACAGCCCTCCCTCACCCCACCTGATGGGCACCCATGCCAATGATGCACAGGTCTCTGCCTTCTTAATCATCTCTGTTGAGGGGCCAGGCTGCAAATTACCCATCTCCCCAACCCCAGAGAAAGTCTAGGTGCATAGGAGAGAAGGGAGACTATGAAAATGAGTCTTCCTTTTATACCATGAGGGATTCCAGGTAGATCTCAGAAAGGACTTCCAGGTGGGAGAGATGAGTTTGGAGAACTGGTAGGGGGAAGGGAGTGTGCAGAATGGGACACCTCCCTCCACCCCCTACCCCAGTGCCCCATCTAGAGCCAGAGTAGCTGAAAGCCAAAGGCTGCCAGGGCAAATGGGAGCAGGTGTGAGGAGGGGGACCCTTGAGGCTGGGTGTGCAGGAGCAGCAAGTTGCTTCTTCCTGGGCCCACTGCCTCTCTACTGACACCAAATAGGTAAGAGAAGGTGACCGAAGGGCTGCTGCCTTCCCAGGGAGAGACGCTGTGTCTCCACCATTCCCCTGGCTGCTCCCACCTATCCCTAGCCTGGGTCAGCTTTGGGGTCGGGGGTGTGGCAGAGAAGAGGAAAAGAAGGCATGGCTGGGGCAGGGGCCTCCCAGGCTCCCGTCTCATCAGAATTCAGCCTTGCCTGGGGTGATCAGGGGTCCTGATGACTCTCCAGCTGTCCCCTTTAAGAGCCCATCGCCACACAGAGCCCCCTCTCCTACGGTCCCTGTGTAGGAGAGGTCCGGGCATCGGTGTCTCCACCGTCACTCACACAGCCTATGTGTTTGGGAAAGTGGGGTCCCTATCCACCTGCCCACAGCGCTCCTGGTCTCCTGCGGACAATGCTCCCCTCGCGGACATCGCCAGGCAGTCCACACCTGCCCTTGCCCTCACCTGCCTGCCCGCCCCTCCCCGCCCCCGGCCCACCCAGGCCGGCTCCGGCCAGTCCTACCTGCTCCGGGCTGGGGGCTCAGCGCCCGGGCAGCCTCCCTGAACACCAGCACCAGGAGCCAGAGCTCGCCCCGCATGGTAGGTGCCCGGACCTGCCCCCGGCCTGCTCGCTGCCCAGGCCCTGACGAGGGAGGGGGCCCTGGCTCCGGCTCCGGCCGCGCGGTCCCCGGGGCTGGCGGAGGCGCGGGCGGTGAGGAGACAGCGGAGCGCGGGGCCGGGCCAGCCGGCAGGAGCGGCGAGAGAGTGAGCGGAGCGGGAGGCTGTGGCCTCCGGGAGCAGGCGGGGAGCGGGGGGGGCCGCTGGGTCGGTGGAGGGGTGGGGAGCTGGGGCAGGGGGCGGGGCGGGGGGCGCTGCGTCGTTGGGGGCTCTCCCGGCGCCTGCCCTCAGCCCTCCCGGAGCGCTCCCCTAGAGCTCCTGCAGCCGCTCCAAAGGCAAGGGGTGCAGAGTAGGAGACAGGGCGGGAGCCCCTCGGGCTGAGAGAACCCCTAGAAGCATCAGCCGCCCCGCGCGCCTCACTGAGTTCCTGGCTCCCTTTCCCTCCTCCGTTCCGCCGGGAAAGCTGCAGAGAGAAGGCCCGAGGGACTGACCCCTGGAAGGGACAGGCGCCCCCTCCGTGGGCCACGGGCCCCTGCCTGTCCCCCGCCCCCAGCTCCTCCAAGCTCTGCGACTTTCTGAGCTGTTCTTCGGAATTCTGTGCGTCTCTGATGCTTTGTCCTCCCGCCCCCACCCCCAGGAATCTCCTGCAGCAAAGACCCCCAGCTTTTCTCCCCAAGAGGGACCTGAATCCCACCCCCCTCCCATGACTCCACCTTATCCCTCCATCCCCCCATTTCCAGCACCGATTTGCCCCCCAAGCCTGGCAGACATGAGAGTGGAGGGGGCCTGGACCCCTCCACACGAATAGGTAACCCAGGCCTCCCGCCTCTCTGGGGCCTCCAGGCCTGCTCAGGGCCAGACCCAATCAATCTTCAGAGCCAGCCCCAGACGAGGAAACGGCTCACCCCACCTGCCACCACCTTCTCACAGGCTCTGGGGACAGATCATCTTTTTATTTTTTCTTCCAGGACAGAATAAAAATACCCGCAATGTAGGATATTTAATAGACGGCAAGGAATCAGGTCAGGACACGGAGGTGCCTCTTGCCTCCCCTGACCTACTTGGTTCTTGTGACGGCAAGGAGCTGGGGCGCTGGAGAGTGGGAGACGGGGTGAGGGGGCACCCTGGCTTCTAGTGGGCTGGGGCCTAGGGACTAGAAAACGGCAGAGAGGAAGGGTGTGAACGCTGAGCGCCATTGGAGAAACTTTCCAGGAGGAGGGATACAGGTGGGGACAGGAGAAGGTACACTGTGGGATGAAGAGGTAGATTCCGTGGCACTGAGGTTAAGAAAAAAAAAAAAAAAGACCTAAGAAAGGGAACAACTAAAGGCTCTCTAATCTCTTACTCCTTCCGCCGGGCCCAGACTCCCAGAGACTACCTCCTCCAGCCCTAAACCCAATGTCCGCTTACCATAGAACAAGGCAAGGCGGGTCTGTAAATTCTTCTTGAAGTCTAATTTAAATCCCAACTTGGCGGACTCTCAAACAGGATCAGATAGGCAACTGCCTCCAGCTGCGGCTTCTTGCTGCCCTCAAGTGGCCACGTGACGAGCCACAACCCTCTCGTCCTGTGGGTTTCCTCTTTCCCGGGCCTGCCCACCCCCTGTCTCCGACCTCCTGCCTTCCCTGAGGTCAAGGTGAGAGGTCCCGGGACGGATTCCAGTTCCAGCCCCGGCGTCTTTGCACATTCCTCCATCTGGGGTACCTCGTGGTCTGTCTTACAAGAAGTGCTCAGGCTGAAACATAAACTTGGATATAGTAAAAGCAAATGTGTAAATTTTAATGTAAGGCTCTAGACTTTGAGATCGTAATCACCTGGAGGGCGTGTGTGTGTGTGTGTGTGTGTGTGTGTGTGTGTGTGTGTGTGTGTGTGTGTTTATTTTGTTTGTTTTTGAGACAGGCTCTCGAACGTTGCCTAGGCTGGAGTGCAGTGCTGCGATCATAGCTCACTGCAGCTTCCAACTGCTAGACTCAAGCAATGGCGAGCGTATATGAAAACACAGATTTCTGGACTCCACCCTCAAGTTTCTAATTCACTAGGTCTGGGACGAGGGCAGAGCGTACCCAGGTAATCCCAGGACCACATTTTGAGAGCCAGTGCTGTTGAATCCCCAGTTCCTTGCAGTCCCTCACTGCTCCTCGTCTGCCAGTAGGAGAAAAAGCAAACAGCTCAGGAAAAATCAACACCGGGGACAAAAACTTCAGTATCTCGAAAAAGGTCAAAGAGGGGGCACCCGGATTTGAACCGGGGACCTCTTGATCTGCAGTCAAATGCTCTACCACTGAGCTATACCCCCTCTGCCGGTGAACAAGCGCAGGTTGTCTTTTAGTGCTATTGCTGCGCAGGCGCTGTGTGGAGTTCCCGAAGGGAAGTGGAAATGGGATAAGACGTTTACAAGAAATGGAAAAAATACAACTCCCAGAAAAATGACTCACTTGGAAGCAGGGGTTGTTTCCTGAAGCTCTGAGCTGAAGATTCGCACTGGCGGTGTAAGAAAATATATTCGTGGGGTGTGGAAGGAGTCTCTAGGAATATTTCACTTCGGGGGTGTCCTACGCTCCTGCCTTGCAGAAGCCCCCTTGCCACGTCTGGGAGCTTCTTTCTCCCTCGCACATGCTCACGCGGCTTCTCCCGGTCTGTCTTCTCCAGCCCAGCCCTTAGAAACTCAGCCTCCCTCCCGCCATGAAAGAGCCGTCGGGGTCACTGGCCAGGCTGACCTGGGGGTGCCCCCGCCTCCGCCCTGCCATTGCGAGGTTGAGCCACCCGCACCGTGTTCCAAGGGTCACCCCTGAGCTCCTAGCCCTCACTCGTACTGCATTCCACCCTGGGATGCACACGCAGGCCGAGCCACTGGCAGGGGCTAGGACCCATCCTCACTCGCCTGCAAAAGAAAAGATGGTGGCAGGGCCCGAGACTCCCTCCCGTTCCATCTGTGCAGAAACTCTTTAGGAGACCTCCGGAGACCAAAACACTAAAACTTGCGTACGCAAAGGGGGCACCCGGATTTGAACCGGGGACCTCTTGATCTGCAGTCAAATGCTCTACCACTGAGCTATACCCCCACCACGCCATACAGTTCTCATTAGAATAAATTTCTACGGAATAGGGGTGTGGCCTTCACTTTCCTTTAAAGTTTTAATCTGTGGGTTGCGTCCGGATACCTATTGAAAACAACACAAAATACAGTGGGAATGGCTAGAACTCCTAAGTTCTTCCTCCACAGTCACGCTTTCGGAAAAACAACTAGATTAAGGAATCTTGGGTCCTCTATATCCGTGCCTAGACTCTCCCCCAGATGTCCACTAACTGGCTTGAGAAAAGGACTGTCCCCAGCATCGCCCCAGGTCTAGGGATGTACAGATTAACAGACTCTCCACCTTGTCTCCTGGACTTTTCCAGCCCCAGAGTCGCTCCTCCCCTTCTCTCAAACCAAAAGCCAGTTTGAGGAACAGACAGAGGAGAAGGCAGAAATAAGAGGTGAACAGTTTTCAATAGCATTTATTACAGACTTATAAAAATCCTAATACAGTATATATTTTTTTTAAATCCTGGCTGGGCGCGGTGGTTCACGCGTGTAATCCCAGCACTTTGGGAGGCCGTGGCGGGCGGCTCACGAGGTGAGGAGATCGAGACCATCCTGGCCAACATGGTGAAACCCCATCTCTACTAAAAATACAAAAAATTAGCAGGTCGTGGTGGTGCGCGCTTGTAGTCCCAGCTACTCGGGAGGCCGAGGAAGGAGAATCGCTTGAACCCGGGAGGCGGAGGTTGCAGTGAGCCGAGATCGCGCCACTACTGCACTCCAGCCTTGGCGGCAGAGTGAGACTCCAAAAAAAAAAAAAAAAAAAATCGTTGCACAAAGACAAAATAAGCAGCCCCTGTAGGAATCCGGTATATTTGGGAGGAGTGAGATTCACATTGGAAGGACACTAGAAGTAAAGGGGATGCTGTGGAGTGGCTTAAAGTCCAAGAACTGTGGTCAGAGTCAGCATCTCAGAGGGAATGGAAAGACGAGGAGTGGAATCTCTGCAGTGCAAAGGGCTGTCCCTATCTGGGACGTCCTGTCCTCCTGCATTTCCCCTTACGGTTTTTGCCTCTACCCTCTTCCCCTTGAGCCCACCTTCTCCACCTTTCTAGAATCTCCTGTGCCCAAAGGGAATGTGACAAAAATGGCTGAGGGGCCAAAAAGCCTGAGGGTGGGGGTGGGTTTGAGGAAATGAAAACCAATTCCAGGGGTGTCTTTTTTTTTTTTTTTTTTTTGAGACGGAGTCTCGCTCTGTCGCCCAGGCTGGAGTGCAGTGGCGCAATCTCAGCTCACTGCAACCTCCGCCTCCCGGGTTCAAAGGATTCTCCTGTCTCAGCCTTCCTAGTAGCTAGGATTACAGACTCCTGCCACTACGTCTGGTTACTTTTTGTGTTTTGTTTTGTTTGAGATGGTGTCTCGCTCTGTCACCCAGGCTGGAGTGCAGGGCCACAATCTCGGCTCACTGCAACCTCCACCTTCCGGGTTCAAGCCATTCTTCTGCCTCAGCCACCCGAGTAGCTAGGACTACAGGCATGCACCACCACCAAGCTAATTTTTATGTTTTTAGTAGAGACGGGGTTTCACCGTGTTAGCCAGGCTGGTCTCCAACTCCTGACCTCAAGTAATCCTCCCGCCTCAGCCACCCAAAGTGCTGGGATTACAGGCATGAGCCACCGTGCCCGGCCTCAGGGGTCTCTTAATCTGCCCCCTAACACACACATTATTCGTACGGAGAGGTTGAGGGCTGAGGAGAGGGAGAGGGTTCCACTCCCTAATTCTGCAACATATCCAACATTTCCCTGACATCTCCAAGAAGGATGCCTGTGGCCATGGTGAGGGGCAGCTTATTCCGCTGTGCTGTCTGCAGGAATCCAAGGTATGCAGTCCAATTCTCAGCAACGGGTTGGGAGAATGGTGTCAATCTCACTGTCCATAGCAGCCACTGCTCCCACCAGAGAACCATAAAAAAGTAATAAATAGCCACTTGATTTTCCACCCATGTTGACCATGCAAAACCCCAAAGTTTCTGATTGGCCTCAGACTGGAACATCAGTTAGCAACGGCCTGAGATTGCATCCACTGGAGTGCAGCAGGCAGCCTGCAGGGAGGGAGGAACAGGAGGGGTCAGCCTATCCCAAGAGAATGATGGCCTTCAAGTCCCCAGCCCTTTCCCAAAGCAGACTGGGTGCAGGAAGCAAAGTTACATCCAATCATTCAATTAACAGAGACAAACTGACTTGAGTACCTGCTGTGCATCAGGTACTGTGCAAGGCTCTGGAGTCACTGGTGAAAAGGCAGACATGCCCCTGAAGCTAACTGTCTGATGGAAGAGATAGATACTAAATAAATGGTCAGACACATAATTCTATAATTACATGCAGTGATAAAGGAAATATACAGAGGCCTCTGGATGCCTGAGAGTCGGGGAGGGCTTCTCTGAGGAAGGAGCCTGGAGACTCACCTTGCTCGGCCCCTTAGCTGTGTCTTTGGCCAAGGATTCTTCACGGTGATGTGTGCCAGAAAGAGGTTCCCTACGCGAGTTCCCCCATTAGACTGTAAACAACTCAGGCGCATGGGTGGAGCCTTGGTCATCTCTGTATCATCCTCAGCCTCGGTCTGGCACCGCACAGGGAACACAGAGGGTATTTAGAAAATGCTGATTGGGCCAGGCGCAATGGCTCACGCCTGTAATCCCAGCACTTTGGGAGGCGGAGGCGGGTGGATCACCTGAGGCCGGGAATTCGAGACCAGCCTGACCAACAGGGAGAAACCCCGTCTCTACTAGAAACACAAAAATCAGCTGGGCATGGTGGCGCATGCTACTTGGGAGGCTGAGGCAAAAGAATCGCTTGAACCCAGGAGACGGAGGTTGCAGTGAGCCGAGATCATGCTATTGCACTCCAGCCTGGGAAACAGGAGTGAAACTCCACACAATCAATCAATCAATCAATAAAGTGGCCTGGCGCAGTGGCTCACACCTGTAATCCCAGCACTTTGAGAGGCCGAGGCAGGCAGATCACGAGGTCAGGAGATCAAGAGCATCCTGGATAACACGGTGAAACTCCGTCTCTACTAAAAATACAACAAAAAAAAAATTAGCCGGGCATGGTGGCAGGCGCCTGTAATCACAGCTACTCGGGAGGCTGAGGCAGAAGAATGGCGTGAACCCAGGAGGCGGAGCTTGCAGTGAGCCGAGATCGAGCCACTGCACTGTAGCCTGGCAGCCTGGGTGACAGAGCGAGACGCTGTCTCAAAAAAAAAAAAAAAAAAAAAAAAAAAATGCTGGCCGGGCGCGGTGGCTCACGTCTGTAATCCCAGCACTTTGGGAGGCCAAGGCGGGCGGATCACGAGGTCAGGAGATCGAGACCATCCTCCTGGCTAACATGGTGAAACCCCGTTTCTACTAAAAATACAAGAAATTAGCCGGGCGTGGTGGCGGGCGCCTGTAGTCCCAGCTACTCGGAGGCTGAGGCAGGAGAATGGCCTGAGCCCAGGAGGTGGAGCTTGCAGTGAGCCGAGATCGCACCACTGCACTCCAGCCTGGGCGACAAAGCGAGACCCCGTCTCAAAAAAAAAGAATGCTGA
Organism: Macaca mulatta; assembly: GCF_049350105.2. NCBI lineage: Eukaryota > Metazoa > Chordata > Mammalia > Primates > Cercopithecidae > Macaca > Macaca mulatta. Next base: position 63,487,639 of record NC_133421.1, read on the forward strand.
TTGAACTGACTGTGGGTTGTGGAAGAGGGTTCTCCTGACCCAGGGGCTGGCAAGGACACTGCCAGAAACGTGTGGTCCCTTGCCTAAAGTCTCCCCTTCTTCAGTAAAACACACCTGGGCCAGGCATGGTAGCTCACTCCTGTAATTCCAACACTTTGGGAGGCCGAGGCAGGGGGATCGTTTGAACCCAGGTGTTTGAGACCAGCCACGGGCAACGTGGCAAAACCCTCTCTCTACAAAAATACAAAAATTAGCAGGGCATGGTGGTGTGCGCCTGTAGTCCTAACTAGGGAGGCTGAGGTAGGAGGATCGCTTGAGCCCAAGAAGTTGAAGCTGCAGTGAGCCATGTTTGCACAACTGTACTCCAGCCTGGGGGGGTGACAGAGTGAGACCCTGCCTCGAAAAAAAAAGAGATACCTGTGTGTCCAGCCTGCTGTGATTCCGCTTGACAAGTAAGGGGAAAGGGAAACTTTCCAGGCCTGATGTAAGGCCCTTTCTACGTGGCCCAGCTCCTTCAAATCCTCCAGGTGATTACTCAGTAGCTATCTGCTCAGTGTCCCTTGTCAGGTAACTTGCCTAAAATTGCAGCATTCCCTCCACACACTTCCAATCTCCCTTTTCTTTTCTTTGTTTTTGTTTTTGGAAATGGAGGTCTGGATATGTTGCCCAGGCTGGACTCCAGCTCCTGGCCCCAAGCCATCCTCCTGCCTCAGACTCTCCAGTAACTAGAACTACAGGCACGAACCACCATGCTGGCCTAATCTGTGTTTCTTACTCTTTATTCACCTTATCATTTACCACTTTTTTTTTTTTTTAGACAGGATCTTGCTCTGTCACCCAGACTGGAGTGCAGCAACATGGTCAGAGCTCACTGCAGCCTGAAATTCCTGGGCTGGAGTGATTTTCCTGCCTCAACCTCATGAGTAGCTAGGAATACAGGTGTGTGCCACCACACCCAGCTTTTTTTTTTTTTTTTGTAAAGACAGAGTCTTGCTCTGTTGCCAAGGCTTTTCTCAAACTCCTTGCTCAAGTCATTTATCACTTTCTTTTTTTTTTTTAGATGGAGTTTCACTCTTGTTGCCCAGGCTGGAGTGCAACGGTACGATCTCGGCTCACTGCAACCTCTGCCTCTGGGGTTCAAGCGATTCTCCTGCCTCGGCCTCCTGAGTACCTGGGATTACAGGCATGCTCCACGACACCCAGCTAATTTTTGTACTTGTAGTAGAGACGGAGTTTCTCCATGTTGGTCAGGCTGGTCTCAAACTCCCGACCTCGGGTGATCTGCCCACCTCGGCCTCCCAAAATGCTGGGATTACAGGCATGAGCCACCGTGCCCAGCCATCATTTTCTAACTGACTATATATCTTTCCTGTTCACCATCTGCCTCCCCTACTGGAAAGTAAGCTCCATGAGGGCAGGGATTTTTGTCTGTTTTGCTCACTGCTGTTTCTCCAGTGCCTAGAACAGTACCCTGCACAAAGGAGGTGCTCAAGAAAGATTTGTGGACTGAATGGTGTCATTTACTCTACAGAACTCTGGGAGGTATAATGAACCTCCTACTTACAGATAAGAAACTAAGCAGGGCATGGTGGCTCACGCCTGTAATCTCAGCACTTTGGGAGGCCGAGGTGGGCGGATAATGAGGTCAGGAGTTCAAGACCATCCTGGCTAAGATGGTGAAACATTGTCTCTACTAAAAATACAAAAAAATTAGCCAGGTGTAGTGGCAGGCGCCTGTAGTCCCAGCTACTTGGGCGGCCGAGCCAGAAGATTGGCGTGAATCCAGGAGGCAGAGCTTGCAGTGAGCCGAGATCACGCCACTGCACTCCAGCCTGGGCAACAGAGCAAGACTCCGTCTCAAAAAAAAAAAAAAAAAAACCTGAAGGTCAGAGCGAGTCAATGATTTCTGCCTGGAAGGCTTGTTCCCCAGGTCTCCCTGTGGCTGTCTCCTTCTCTTCATTCAGGTCTCAACTCAAAAGTTACCTCTTAGGAGAGGCCAGAACTGAATCAGACCTATCCCTCTCCCCTCCATCTCTGGTATCCAGTGGGATTCTGCACATCACTTCTCAGCACCTCAGATTATGGCGGCTAACCATGGTGGCTCATGCCTGTAATCCCAACACTTTGGGAGGTTGAGGCCGGTGGATCACCCGCGGTCAAGAGTTCAAGACCAGCCTGGCCAACATGGTGAAACCCCATCTTTACTAAAAATATAAAAATTAGCCAGGCGTGGTGGCGGGCGCCTGTAATCCCAGCTACTCAGGAGGCTGAGGCAGGAGAATCGCTTGAACGTGGGAGGCGGAAGTTGCGGTGAGCTGAGGCCGCACTCCAGCCTGGGCGACAAGAGCAAAACTCTGCCTCAAAAAAAAAAAAAAAAAAAGATTATTGCGTTTAGGTGGTGGAGTGCTACCTCTCACAAGCCCCTGAGAGCAGGGATGCTGTCTGCTCGTGGCTTACCCACCACATCTCACCTGTGGGGAGATGCCCAATTGGCTTGGCCCAGGAGCCAACTGTGAGCCAGATTCTCACAGGAGAGAGGCAGAAGAAGGGTTCTGATGGTCAGTCATCCATTGGTTCAGCCAGGCCTGGAGATCCAGGTGGGGCAGCCACTAACCCTTCTCCGGTGAGGGTACAGGATCACAGTGGTCTTTGCTGGTCCTGAGAGGAAGGAAATAGGAGATCTCCACCGTCCTCACAGAGTCCTTCACGTCCTGCTTATTGGCAAAATCAGGACTGAAGCATCCCGCAGAGCCTGTGGATAGAGGAGCCCAGCCCCAGTCAGCCTGCTGGGCCCAGCCTTCCTTCCTACTGCCTCACAGGTGCTCTCTGGCTCCCTCTCCCACTGTCCCAGCAACAGAGGCCCATGCCTGGATGAGGCAGAGATGGGGGCTCTGCCACAATGGTAGCAACCACATCAAATGACACCAGCAGCTCATGGAAAGCCTCTTTATGACAATCCCATAGGTGGGAATTCATGATCCTCCTCATTTTATACTTGGGGAAACTGAGGATTAGAGAGGTGAAGTCACTTGTACAAAGGCCCACAGTGAATGAAAAATGGAGTTCGAACTTGAACCAGCAACTCTGGCTTCTATAGCCAATTGCACTGAGGGTACTGATGCCCTTCATCAGGCACAAACCAGCCCTCCTCATGCTGCTGGTATAGAGACTCTCAGAAACTGGGACACCAGGAATTAATCTTAGAGAGGCTAAGTGACCAGCCTGAGGACACACAGTTAGTACCACTGGGCCCTCTCCCAACTGTAGGGGGCTTACCTCATGGGCCAGCATTTTATATAGCTCCTCTCAAGCAGTCAGCAGCCGATCCCGGTCCATGCTGTCAATCACAAGGATGACGAACTGGCAGGCTTTCTCTATGGTAAACATGTTTCCCCCATCTCTGCACTGCCCAGACGCCAGCATCAGATAAATGAAACCATGCAGCCTCAAGATTTCACCACCCTGCTTCCATTATAATTGTCTTTGGCAGCTGGGATTACAGGCACGTGCCACCACACCTGGCTAATTTTTGTATTTTTAGTAGCGATGCGGTTTCGCCATGTTGGCCAGGATAGTCTCAAACTCCTGACCTCAGGTCACCTTCCTGCCTCGGCCTCCCAGAGTGCTAGAATTACAGGCGCGAGTCACCACACCTGGCCTGTAATTGTCTTTTCTATCCAGACATGGGAACAGCACACCTCTGGCTGTGTGGCAGAGGCTGAGGCTGTGCTACATAAGCACTTGGTGTTCGTGACTCCATTTAGGCCTCATCACAACCCTGTGGACTTGGTACTGTTAGTATCCCCATTTTACAAATGAAGAGACTGAGGCTCCGTGAGGCTACCTATCTTGCTCTTGACCACACAGCTGGTGAGTAGCAGTGCTGGAAATGGAACCCAACTCTGTCTCAGTTCAGGAATTAAACCACTGAATTCTACTCCTGCTGGAGTAAGAAGGTAAGGCCCTATAGACAGGGGGCCTACCCCATCCAGTGCATCAAACAAAGCTGCCAGCAGCTGCCAGGGAGTATTCAAACATGTTAATAGGCAGGCACTGCACTGTGTTGAGCATCTGACATATATACATTACATATTGGTTTGTTATTTAATTTTCACAACAACTCAGGGAGATCATTATATATATGTATATATATAACTTGTTTTTTTGAGGCAGAATCTTGCTCTGTCACCCAGGCTGGAGTTTCAATGGCGCGATCTCGGCTGACTGCAACCTCTGCCTCCCAGGTTCAAGCAATTCTCCTGTCTCAGCCTCCCAAGTAGCTGGGATTACAGGCGCCTGCCGCCACGCCCAGCTAATTTTTGTATTTTCAGTAGAGGTGGAGTTTCACCATGTTGGCCAGGCTGCTTTCGAACTTATGACCTCAGGTGATCCACTCACCTCTGACTCCCAAAGTGCTGGGATTAGAAGCGTGAGCCACAGCAACCTGCCGATTATTATAATCTCTATTTCACAAGTTGAGGAACCAAGGCTCAGAGAGGTTACATGACTGTCTGACATCATACAGCTGCCTTGGAGCCCTGGTGCCCTCCTCACCTAGGTGTTGGTGATAAAACTCAGAGCCTCCTGCCCCACTATGTCCCACATGAGGAAGTGGGTCTTCTGCAAAATGATCTCCTCCATGTTGCTGCCAGTGGTGGAACACGTATGGACCACCTCATTGGTCAAGCTGGGGAGGTAGGAGAGGGCACCAAGAGCTCAGTCCAGCCTACTGCCAACTCTGGCCCCCAAATGCTCTACTCCCAAAGCAGGCTGAATCTAACTCAGAACAAGTCCACCCAGGTTCACCAAGCACCTGCTGGGAGCCAGACCCTGTGCTGGGCCCTGGGGAATGAAGACAGGAGTGAGACCAAGCCTTGTCCTGGCTTGGACCCCAGAGATGGGAAACATCTTCAAGCAGGCTCCTCAAACTTTATATCTTTTTTCCTTTTTATAGAAATGGGGTCCCACTGTGTTGCCCAGGCTAATCTTGAACTCCTGCCTTGGCCTCCCAAAGTGCTGGGATTACAGGCATGAGCCACAGAGCCCAGCCTTCTCAAACTTTAACATGCAGTTGAATCACCTGAGAGTTTTGTCAAAATGCAGGTTCTGACCCAATGAGTCTGGGCTGGGGCCCAGGGTTTTGCATTTCTTTCTTTCTTTCTTTATTATTATTTTTTTTCTTTTTGAGACAGAGTCTCACTCTGTCGCCCATTCTGGAGTGTAGACACAATCACGCCTCCCAGGTTCAAGCAATTCTTCCGCCTCAGTCTCGGCCTTCCAAAGTGCTGGGATTACAGGTGTAAGCCACCGCATCTGGCCACGGTTTTGCATTATTTCTTTCCTTCTTCTTCTTTTTTTTTTTTTTTTTTTGAGATGGAATCTTGCTCTGTCACCCAGGCTGGATTGCAGTGGCGTGATCTCGGCTCACAGCAAGCTCCACCTCCTGGGTTCATGCCATTCTCCTACCTCAGCCTCCCGAGCAGCTGGGACTGCAGGCGCCTGCCACCACGCCTGGCTAATTTTTTGTACTTTTTTTTTTTTTTAGTAGAGACGGGATTTCACCAGGTTAGCCAGGATGGTCTCGATCTCCTGACCTCGTGATCCGCCTGCCTTTGCCTCCCAAAGTGCTGGGATTACAGGCATGAGCCACCGCGCCCGGCCCCCTTTTTTTCTTGAGATATAGTCTCTGTCGCCCAGGCTGGAGTGCAGTGGCGCAATCTCAGCTCACTGCAACCTCCGCCTCCTGGGTTCAAGCGATTCTCCTACCTCAGCCTCCCAGAGTAGCTGGGATTACAGGCGCGTGCCACTATGCCCAGCTAATTTTTTTTTTTTTTTTTTGAGATGGAGTATCGCTCCCATTGCACAGGCTGGAGTGCAGTGGTGTGATCTCGGCTCACTGCAACCTCCACCTCCCGGGTTCAAGTGATTCTCCTTCCTCAGCCTCCAGAGTAGCTGTGATTACAGGCATGTGCCACCACGTCCGGCTAATTTTTTTTTTTAGTAGAGACAGGGTTTCACCATGTTGCCAGGCTGGTCTCGAACTCCTGTCCTCGGGTGATCCACCCGCCTCGGTCTCTCAAAATGTTAGGATTACAGGCGTGAGTCACCGTGCCCAGCCCTTTTTTTAAATTTTATTTATTTTTTAATTTTCATTTTTAGTAGAGACGAGGTTTCACCATGTTGGCCAGGCTGCTCTTGAACTCCTGATCTCAGGTGATCCGCCCACCTCGGCCTCCCAAAGTGCTGTGATTACAGGTGTGAGCGACCCGCCCAGCCACGGTTTTGCATTTCTGATAAGCTTTCAGGTGATGCCTATGTGACTGGTCTGTAGACCACACTTTGAGAAGCAAAAGTTTAGAAAAATAGACACAGTGAGGGACATCAGAGAGGTGCTTTGTTTAAAGTGACATAGAAAACATACACATGCTTTTATATGTAAATAATGTTTCTGAAAAGTTACCGCAAAGTTACAATAGGAGGAAAACTAGGAGCTAGAGGCGAGAAGGAAACTTACTTTTCACTGTGTATTCCTCCATTGTTTGAAATTTTCCTTCATGCTTTTTAAAAATCATTTACATGTATTACTTTTTCATGGAAAAGCTTATCCTAGGTAAAGTACTTTGGAGGCTTAAAATGGGAGAGGTGCCATCCAGAGAGCGAATATCGGGGAAAGCTGCGATCTGTATTTACTCAGCCCCACCCATACGTGCCAGGCTTCTAGACCAGGAGCTACAGAGACTCAGTGAGCCTTTGGGTTTGAAGAAGGGAAAGAAAGTTAACTGACAGAGGGGACAGGGGTGAGAAAGGGGCGACCTGCCGCTAGAGGGAGCGAGGACCAGGAAGGCAGGTTGGGACACTTGGCAGGCCTGGAGCTGGGTTTGGCAGGGGCCCCGGGAAGATGGAGGAAAGCAGTGGGAGCTAGGGTTGCCCGTACGGTGCAGGATTTGAATGCCAGGCCGAGGAGCCGCAGTACTAGGAAGGTCCAAGCAGCGTTCTCAATCACTCCTCCGGGTACAGAGGAGCCCTGTAACCCAGGGAAGAGCTCTAGTGATTGGTCCCCATGCCTGTCAGTCTGGTGGGAGGCCCAGCCCTCTACCCTCACCGCCCGAAAGTCACTTAAAACTGGTAGAGAATGGTGCTCTCCCGCATTGTCCAGTCCCATGATGATAACCTTCTGCTCTGGAAGCATCCGAGGAAGGGCAGCGTCAGGGCCAAATCCGATGGCCAAGGGACTGTGTGCCCCCACCAGACCTCCCAGGAAGGAGATAGCGCTCCCCGCATGCTGGGGACCTCTGCCCACCTTAGCGTGTCTGCTTCCTACCCAGCCCTGACACCTGCCCCACTCCGGGACGGTGGAAAAGACAGCTGAGCCCCCACCTCCCTTCACATTCTAGAAGAGTCTGAAAGGCCCGGGGCGCCTCTGGGCTTGCCGCGAGACGGTGTCTGGAGAAAGAGCCGAACGCGAAGTCACAGTCGCAGGAAACCCGCAGCAGCCCCCCATCCCCGCCGCTGGCGCCGTTTAGCGGGGAGAAAGGAGGCTTGCCCAGCCCTGCGTCCCGGGGAGCACCAAAGCGCGAGGATCCAAGAGGAGCAGGCAGGGACGGGGGCAGGGAAGGCCGCGCGGCAGTCGAGGAGCGCCCATATACGACCCTCGGAGCCCGAGGTCCCCAGTGCGTCTGACCCCAGATCAGAGGAGTCCCAGAAGAGAGCGAGATCAAAGCGCTCGCTTGGATGCCCTGTGCGCCCCTTACCCTGGTTTCCGAAGATGCTCATTAACTTGGCGATCAGCTGTCCTATGGCACTTCCCGGGCCGGACAGGTGCAGGAGGGCTCAGCGGCCTCAGGAGCGGAGTCGGCCCTGGTGCTCGGAGCTCCGCTCCCCGGGGGAGGGTCTGGCAGGCTTTGCCTATGAAGTTAGGGAAGCCCCACGCGTCACCAACCTGACCTGGGAACCCTCTGGGACGCTGGCCCTTCGCGGACGCTATGGACACCCCAGTGACTAAGAGCTGCCTGTCCAGGGCCCGAGAGGTGCAAGGAATATGGGAGTTTCAAGCTCCAGTTCTCCCCCTCGCCCTGCGAAAACTCCACAGTTATCCGGGTGGGATGCACCACCGCAAATCAGCGGAGACTCGCACTGTGCCCGGAACCCGATCCCAGCTCTCCCTTCTCTGAGTGCCATATCTAGGGCACTAGACTGAAGCAAAACCCCAGGCGACCCACTTTCTGTACCTACAGCTGTGTAGTACAGACAGAGCTCACCGATCCTCTCTGAGCTGGGAGAATATTCCAACCCTCCACAGATCTTCAGTCGGTTCACTAGCGTGGGTCTTGGGGGCCCACTCAAAGTGTGTTCTCCTGGGGAAAGGCAGGGTTTCCCCTTGGTGCTTGGCAACTTCTAGGATAAATCAGTGCTCCTGCAATTCACTGACAAACCCACTGCCCAGGCACAGCTTCCTGATCCCCGGAAGTGGGCACCTGAAGACAAGGATGGAACATGAAGAGAGATCCTCCAGCTGGAGACCCTGTAGAGAGGCCCCAGATACCTGGCAGAGGAGTACATGAGCCAATAGAGAACCAGGAGGCCAGATCTGAGGAGGGTATGGAAGGGGGAGCTTTCTGTTGTTGCTTGTGAATTTCTTCCTTTGCTTAAGCTGGGGGGGGAAATAATAAATAAATAAATAAATAAACGAACTGATAACAAAAGGAGAAGTCTAAAAGGCAACGCGCCCTCAGGCTGCGGAGGTGGTTAGCAGGAGATCCAGCCAACACACCAGGGAGCCAGCTCCTTCCACCCCACTGCACTGCCCTCCTACAGCCTCCACTAAGGTAACGACCCTCCATTAAGGTAACAACTCTAACTGGTCTCCCTGCCTCTAGCTCTCCTTTCCCAGGGCATCCTCTCTATGGCCCTATTAATCTTCCTAAAGCACAGCTCAGGGTCTGTAAATCCCCCAGCTCATAAACCTTCAATGGCTCCCTATTGCTCACTGGATTCAGATCAGTCTCCACTTGACTGATCTGACATTCAAGAGCCTCCACGAACAGACCGCACCTGCCTCGGCAGGTTTATCTCCCAGGCTCTGCATCTACTGGTTCCTGCCTACACATGCCCAGCTCTTTCTGACTGTACCTTTGCTTCTGCATTTCCTCCTTGAGTGCCTTTCACCTTCTCAGAAAAGAGAATGCCTGAGACCTTTTAGCTCCCCTGCCATAAAAGCCACCTGCTTCCCCAGCCCTCGCTTGGTTCTCCAGCTACATGGGGCTTTTCCCTACACTGGGATTATAGACCGGCAAGTCTGTTTCCTCCCATCAACTGTGAGTCCGAGGGTGGGGTTCATATCTTGTTAACCAGCGTATGACACCCGCACTCCCTGCCTGGTCCGGAGCCCGGCACACAGGAGGAATGTGTTGCTATCAGACTGATGTAGAATGAGTTAAGCTACAGCCTGAGAAATGGCACTTGGAATATTGAAAAAGGAATGGGAACACAAGTTTAAGAGGATTGAGGAAGGCTGGGAAGTTTGTGGGAAGAAGGAAAATAGCTCACTAAATACAGACTTTCATCCCACCCAATTTAGTGCCCAGAGTTAGAAGGATAGAGTTGACTGCCAGAGCCCATCTGGGCTGATTGCATTTCAGCCTTAGCAGAGAAGGAGCCAAGTCTGGGGCTGGGGGCTGGGACACCGAGGGTGCTGAGGGAAGCAGCAGTGTCTTAAGCATTTTACCATCTGTTTCCTGGGGGCAGGGGGATGGGGGGAGGAACCTCTTCGTGCATGCTGCCCTCCCCACCTCCTCTTTGCAGAATTGAAAGTAATACTCTGCAAGCTGGAAACACTTCAGTAAACAGACAAAGACAGGAGATCTCTCTGAGTATACTCTGGCTCGGGAAGTTGCCTGATTAAAAAAATATATAGTTAAAAGAGAAAAGAAGAAAAAGAAAAGAAAAGAAAAAAACAGACAAGAAGATCTGCCTCCACTTTGAGGCCCAGGACCCGGATCTTAAGAAGCATTCATTCGGCCGGGCGCGGTGGCTCAAGCCTGTAATCCCAGCACTTTGGGAGGCCGAGACGGGCGGATCACGAGGTCAGGAGATCGAGACCATCCTGGTTAACATGGTGAAACCCCGTCTCTACTAAAAAAAAAATACAAAAAACTAGCCGGGCGAGGTGGCGGACGCCTGTAGTCCCAGCTACTCGGGAGGCTGAGGCAGGAGAATGGCGTGAACCCAGGAGGCGGAGCTTGCAGTGAGCTGAGATCCGGCCACTGCACTCCAGCCTGGGTGACAGCGCGAGACTCCGTCTCAAAAAAAAAAAAAAAAAAAAGAAGCATTCATTCATTTATTCATTCATTTGACAAATATGAGCCAGGAAACACATGAAGTAGACAAAACAGACCCAGTCCGGGTCTTCATGTTTTTGTTTTGTTTTGTTTTTTTGAGACAGAATCTTGCTCTGTCACCCAGGCTGGAGTCCAGTGGCGGGATCACGGCTCACTGCAGCCTCAACCTCCCAGGCTCAAGTGATCCTCCCACCTCAGCTTCCGGAGTAGCTGGGACTAGAGGTGAAAGCCACCACTCCCAGCTAATTTTTTTTTTTTTTTTTTTTTTTTTTTTTTTGTAGAGACGGGCTTCACCATTGGTCTCCAACTCCTGGACTCAGTCTCCCTCCTCAGCCTCCCAAAGTGCTGGGATTACATGCATGAGCCACTGCTCCCATTCCCAGTCTGTGTCTTTATGGAGCTTGTGATGTAGAGGGAGAAACAGATACACACACACACACACACACACCTCTGAAAGACAGTAGGAAGGCCTGATTTAGAAGGAAAGCAAGGCACCCTTCTTCGAATAAAATGAGAGGTGAAGCCAGCTGGACTTCCTGGGTCGAGTGGGGACTTGGAGAACTTTTCTGTCTTACAAGAGGATTGTAAAATGCACGGATCAGCCCTCTGTAGCTAGCAAGAGGATTGCAAAATGCACCAATCAGCACTCTGTAAAAACGCACCAATCAGTGCTCTATGGCTAGCAAGAGGATTGTAAAATGCACCATTCAGTGCTCTGTAAAATGCACCAATCAGCGCTCTGGAAAATGCACCAATCAGCACTCTGTAAAACGCAACAATCAGCAGGATCCTAAAAGTAGCCAATCGAAGGGAGGACTGAAAAAAGGACACTCTGATAGGACAGAAACGGAACATGGGCAGGGCCAATAAGGGAATAAACTCTGGCCACCTCCCCGCCAGCAGTGGCAACGCACTAGGGTGCGATTCCACGCTATGGAAGCTTTAGTTCTATTGCATTCCTTGGCTCTTCACAATAAATCTTGCTGCTGCTCAATCTTTGGGTCTGTGCCATCTTTAAGAGCTGTTAACACGCACCGGGAAGGTCCGAGGCTCCATTCTTGAAGTCAGCGAGACCAGGAACCCCACCAGCAGAAACCAACTCTGGACACAAAAAGGTTACTGGAGCTAAGACAAAATTTTTCTCCAAGATACAAGGGACAGCCCCTTGTCCCTGGACCATGGTGGCCTCAGCTTAGTTCTCTTTAGTGTAGAAAAGTGGAAACCTTAAGCCACACCTAGGACCTGGGGCTCTCCCACATCATCTTATTCTGGGAGAGAATCCACTGCAAAAACAGGAGTAGCTAGTCAGGGAAGGAAACGAAGGGTCCCAGGTAGCAGGAGTCCTCAGTCCCTCGGTTCCTGCAGGGTCTCAGCTGACTTCATGGTTGTCGAAATCCTCACACATGGACAACCACTGACTTGCTGATGGTGTAGCCAGCGTTAGTTGAGAACATCTGATTACCAAGAAACAAGAATCTCACTATCTCCAAGCCAGCTAGAAATGCCCTTCCTGCAAGTTCCAGGCAAATGCAATTTTTTTTTTTTTTTTTTTTTTTTTTTTTTTTTTGAGACAGAGTCTCCCTCCATCGCCCAGGCTGTAGTGCAGTGGCTAAATCTCAGCTCACTGCAACCTCTCCCTCCTGGGTTCAAGTGATTCTCCTGCCTCTGCCTCCCAAGTAGCTGGTATTACAGGCGCCCACCACCACACCCGGCTAATTTTTGTATTTTTAGTAGAGATGGGGTTTCACCATGTTGGCCAGGCTGGTCTCGAACTCCTGACCTCAAGTGATCCACCCACCTCGACCTCCCAAAGTGCTGGGATTACAGGTGTGAGCCACCGCGCCCAACCTGAAAATGCAATTTCAGGCAGAAGGCACATGGGGCACAAACACACTCAGACACCTGCTTCCTCCTTCCCAAACCCCCAGCCCCCACCCTTGCAGAAGCTGATGCATCCTGGGGCAAAGGAATTAGCACTGAACTTGGGGGGGTCAAAGGCACCACTGAACTTGACATCCATATGTCTGAGTTCAAATCCTTGCCCCATGGTTGTGTAACTGTGGTCAAATAGTTTTTAACCTCTATGAACTTTGTAAACTGGAGTTAATAATACCTGACCTTGATTCAAAACGTCAGACTCCACTTCAGACCTCTCTGTGGAGCTCCAGACCATATACCCAGCTGTCTTTTCCTCTTCTCTCTCTCTCTTTTTTTTTTTTTTTTTTTTTTGTGATAGAGCCTCGCTCTGTCACCCAGGCTGAAGTGCAGTGGCAGGTTGGTTCACTGCAATTTCCGCCTCCTGAGTTCAAGCAGTTCTCCTGCCTCAGCCTCTAGAATAGCTGGGATTACAGGCACCCACCACCACACCCAGGTAATTTTTGTGTTTTCAGTAGAGATGAGGTTTCACCATGTTGCCCAGTCTGGTCTCGAATTCTTGACCTCAATTGATCTGCCCACCTGGTCCTCCCAAAGTGCTGGGATTACAAGCATGAGCCACTGCTCCCAGCCTCTGCTTCTCTTCTTGAATGTCCCACAGGCACCTCAAACCCACTTTGACCAAAGATGGACTGATCACTTCTGCCCCTAGCTTATTTGGTTTTTTTACCTGCTTTTACTGGAAAGACCACCATCAGCAGTCACCTCCTTTTCTTTCTTTCTTTTTTCTTTTTTCTTTTTTTTTGGGGGGACAGAGTCTTGCTCTGTCACCCAGGCTGGAGTGCAGTGGTGTGATCTCGGCTCACCACAGCCTCCGCCTCCTGGGTTCAAGCGACTCTCCTGCTCAGTCTCCAGAGTAGCTGGAGGCGTGTGCCACTGCACCTGGCTAATTTTTGTATTTTAGTAGAGACAGGGTTTTGCCATGTTGGCCAGACTGGCCACCTCTCTTTCTCTCTCTCTTTTCTTTTTTTTTTTTGAGACGGAGTCTCCCTTTGTTACCCAGGCTGGAGTGAAGTGGTGCGACCTCAGCTCATCACAACCTCCGCCTCCCGGGTTCAAGTAATTCTCCTGCTTCAGTCTCCCGAGTAGCTGGGACTACAGGCACTGCCACCTCGCCTGGCTAATTTTTGTATTTTAAGTAGAGATGGGGTTTCACTATGTTGGCTAGGCTGGTCTTGAACTCCTGACCTCGTGATCCACCCACCTCGGCCTCCCAAAGTGCTGGGATTACAGGTGTGAGCCACTGCACCCGGCCTCACCTCCCTTTCTCTTATCAGCTGCCTCCACTTGCTCTCCAAGAGCTCAAGATTCTAACATTTATTTATTTATTTAATTTATTGAGACAGGGTCTTGCTCTGTTGCCCAGGCTGGAGTGCAGTAGTGTGATCATAGTTCACTGCAGCCTTGACTTCCTGGGCTCAAGAGATCCTCCCCACCTCAGCTTCCCTATCACAGCCTCCTGAGTAGCTGGGACTACACATCCAGCTAATTTTTAAAAATTTTTGTGAAAACGTCGGTCTCACTATGTTGCATAAACTAGTCTCAGAACTGCTGGACTCAAGCAATCCTGCCACCTCGGCCTCCCAAAGTGCTGGGGTTACAAGCGTGAGCCACCAAACCCGGCCATCTAACTGCTAGATGTCCCTGGCCTCTTTGCCTCCCTTCCCGTCCCACTGCTGTGGCCTAAGGCAAACCCTCCTTTCTCACCTGGATTATCACAGCTGTTTCCAAGCTAGGCCTTCCAATCTATGCGCCAAACTGCAAACAAAGCAATCTTGCTAGTTGCTTACAATCCTTCCATTTCTGCGCACAAGCTTCAGGACAAAGTCTAAACTCCTTAACATGACTCAAGGCCCACTGTGACCTGCTCCTGCCAATCCCTCTCTGGCCACCACCTTGAGAGCACACTTTGCTGGTGAGGTGCCAAGAATATGTCATGCATGTCCCCTACTTTCTCTGCTTTGAACATTTCCCCCATTTGTCTGCCAACCATGCTTCTAGATTCTACTCAAGCCTCACCTCCACCAGGAAGCCTCAGCTGACCTCCCCAGGTTATGGGACTAACCCCTCTTTCAGGTTCCCACAGTACCCAGTGCTCCCACAGCAGAGAGTACATTATGCTGTGCTGAAATCATCTATGGCCCCTACGTAGACTTGTGCCTGGTACATTGGAGGTGCTCAATAAACGTTTGTTCAAGGAATAAACACAGGAATGAATGATTCTGTAGGAAGGCAGTGGGAAATGCACTATGCTAGGAGGCAGGGACTAGGCTCTCATCAACTTTGCCATTGGCTCCCCAGGGAACTGGGGTCAGCCACTTGACCTCTGGGCCTGCCCAGTTCCCCTTTCCTTTGATCCACTAACTCCTCATCTGTAGGGTCTTGGGGGATGTCTTTTGCCCTACACACACGTGCACACACACACACAGTCATTCATGTTGGGCCTTAGCACTCCGGTAGTGGACTCAGGAATTTTAATCCTCCACGGCCACCTGCGCAAAAACAAGAACCAGGGTGGGCGTGGTGGCTCATGCCTGTAATCCCAGCACTTTGGGAGGCTAAGGCAGGTGGATCACCTGAGGTCAGGAGTTCAAGACCAGCCTGGCCAACATGGTGAAACCCTGTCTCCACTAAAAATACAAAAATTTGCTGGGCATGGTGGCACACGACTGTAATCCCAGCTACTCGGGAGGCTGAGGCAGGAGAATTGCTTGAACCTGGGAGGCGGAGGTTGCAGTGAACCGAGATCGCGGCACTGCACTCCAGCCTCAGCAACGAGCAAAACTCCATCTCAAAAAAAAAAGAAGAAAAAGAAAAAGAACCAGCAGGGAGGGGAAATAGTTTGAGGGTACTGTGTGAGGCAGGACACAGGTGGTTGCAGTAACTGTCAGAAGTCCACATCCTGCCAGCTAGGGATGGCAGGAATGGGTACACTCATCTGCTGACTTTCAGTCGATGACTGACAGAATCCCTGATTATCTCTGACCTGCCCCCAAAGCTGGTTAGCAGGAACAAGGGGGGCATTAGTGGAGCCAGAAGCTCAGCCCCTCCCTCTCCTGAGGTGTTGGGACACAGCCAGGCCACAAGAGCAGAAAAACAATCATGTGTATTTAAGACATTGCACCAATGGGTCTGGATCTCACCCACCAAGCAACACCAGCTTCCCATTGCCTCTGGCTGTACTTGTGGAGAGAGAGGTAAGTGAAGGGGCTCAGGGCCAGTGCCGAGCCAGGACTGCCCAAGCAGCTCCTGGCTTGGGCATAATACATCAGAGGGCCAAAATCGAAGGATCATCTTCCCTTTTGAGTCAACGACTCAGCGCACAGCTTCTTCCTGCACCCACCCCTTCAATTCCCC
Source organism: Macaca mulatta (assembly GCF_049350105.2). Lineage (NCBI taxonomy): Eukaryota > Metazoa > Chordata > Mammalia > Primates > Cercopithecidae > Macaca > Macaca mulatta. The sequence continues at coordinate 63,503,268 of NC_133421.1, forward strand.
CTGCATATCAGCAGCTCCCAGGTGCCTAGGCTGATGACTATGTGGCGAGGACAAAGAAGCAGGCTTGGGAGGCAGCCACAAAGGACAGGACAGTGGTTTTATATATGGCAAAATACTTCTCCTAGGGGAGTACAGACAAATATAGACAGACAGATGGGGGCACAGGACACCAGACAGGGAGGGGGAAAGGGTGGGCAGTGGTGTCTTCTAATCAGTAAGTGGAAGCTGCACCCCACCCCCAGGTGGAGTGTAGGACATTGGCACAGGAGGTGGCGAGACAGGCATGAGGTGCCCATCCCTGAGGCGGGCAGCCGGGCAGGGCCCAGTCCTTGTTGGCACAGTTGGCTCTCTCTGGCCCAGCTGGGATGCTGGGGAGGGGCAGGGCTGCTGGGCTACAGGGATTCCAAGGCAGAGGGATGCCCCAGGGGAGAGGGGGTCTCCTGGGGGAAGTGAACATGGGTAACAAACAGAATCACGAGAGGCAAGTACAGAGCAGCAACAGCAGCAGCCAAGCCCCCCAGAGGAGATCCGAGGTCCCAAGGCAACCCCTGGGCACCAACCCATGGGTCCTCTCCCCTGGGGCCTCAGGGTGAGGGTGAAGGAGCAGTTTTTTGGTTTAAAATGAGGCGGACCAGAGTGTTCCATGGGCTCCACACCCAGGTGGCACAGGGATGGGGGGCTCAGATGCAGAAGAGGGCCCCCTCTTCTAATGGCAGCAGGCAAGGGATGTTGGAGGCCAAGCTCATTCCTAGGGTAGGCAAAGGCTGAGGTATGGAGGTGGGGGATGGGGAGCAGCGCCTCAGCTGCTCATTCTTCAGGGTTCTGGGCCCTGGACGTTGCCATGGCCACGGAGGGTAGAGGGTTTTGTATGCCTGCCGGCTTCCACCCAGAACCCTCCCCAGAGACAAGCTCCCCATGGGGTGTCCATGCTGTAGCTTTCACCGACCAGACGATGCTGCCAGGAAGCTGGGAGGAAGGGGCAGGCAGGGTGAGGGACCCCGGATCTGGGGTCTGGGGAAGAGCCCCCATGGGAAAGAATCTGTGGCCTCCCTTTCCAGGAAAAGTGCCCAGCCCTTCCCCAGTACTGCAGCTTGGGAGAAGGAGAGCCATCCCACTTAGGACCGTCACTTAGGGCCCCGAGTAGAAAGAGTGAAGGAAGTGCACCTTTTCTCTAGGAGGGCGAGGGAGGAGAGCCCCTTAAGATGGGAGAAAGGGGACACTTCAGAAAAGTGGGTATCCCCCATCCATCTGCAACAGGCAGGTAAAAACCGACAGCTGGGGCTTAAGGGCCTCCCGGGAGCTGGGATGATAACGCCGAATAAACCCCAAGCTTTGAGCAAAGGCATCTGAAAGGCGGGAGACAGCGCCCCCTGGAGGCGAATACATGTTGGGTGTGAGCCCCTCGCTCCCTCCCCTCCCCTCCCCTGGGCTCAGAGCCCTTCCTCCCGCCGTGTGGCCCCTGCCTCTCAGCGGATGTAGACGCCTCGTCCCCAGCCCTCCAGCTCGTTCTTGTTGCGCCCCAAAACTGGACCCCCACCCTCAGCGCAGTAGCGGGCCTTATTCCGGCCCCGGTTCCGGTTGTCGGTCAGCTCTTCCTCATAGTCTTCTTCCTCGTCCTCCCAGGATCCCTGTCGGGCTGGGGGGGTGCCACCCCCTGCAGGGTCTCCAAGCCCTGGCCCCTCTGAGGGGTCAGTCTCCATGTCCACACATGAGTCTCCCAGCTCCGTGTAGGCAGAGTTTCGGCTGCCGGGGGTGTCGGCATCAAAAGTGTCTTGGCGGGACAGTGCCCGTAGCGTGCCTGCCCGGCCTGGTGGGTGGCTGCTGGGGTAAAGGCCTGGGGGCTGGCCCAGCTCCCCTGGGTACTCGTGCACGCTGGCGTGCTCCCCGGTGGCCCGTTCCAGCGGCTGGTCCCCAGAAGCAAGGTAGGGTCCCTGGTTAGCAGACGGACAGCACACACCATGCAGATCAGGCAGGGGTGAGAAAAACACAACAAAGCAAGGCAAGTTAGTGACAGCATTAAGAGGTCCGGCCTGGATGAAGAGGGTGCTGGCTCTAGGGGAGGGGCCCCGGGGACAAATGGCTCTGGAGCCCAGCCAGAGGACAGACCTCAGGGCATTTGCTCCTCTCTCCAGACAGGGGGCACCCGACCTTCATGGCCGTCAGCCGTGAGCCATGAGTCACCGCTTCCCCGGTGCAGGTCATTAATGCTATCTTGGGGTTAATCATCATTAACAGCTCAGTATTGCCACTCATTAGTGGTTGATTGGGTTAGTCATTGCCTTTGGTTTTCCAAATATATTAACGAGATTTCAGCTAAAACCTGCTGACCCTGGCTTCTTCGACCCACACCAGACCCCAACCTTAGGCTTCCAGAACCCCATGCTTCTCCCACCATTCCCTAGTCAGATGACACTGTCTCCAAGGCTGATGGGATTCCTCCCCTGCCCCCAACAAGGACTCAAAGCAGCAAGCTGGGGAAGGCTGCTGGGTCTCCCCCTCCTACTGAAGATGAAGAGGTGACCCAGTGTCCTCACCACCAAATGTCACATGGAGGTGGGGCACAAGAGAGGTTCCAGTCCCTCCCCTGCCATGTCAAGCTGTGTGACCCTGAGCAAACAGTTCCCCTCTCTGTGGCTTCATGTCTTGGTTGTAATGTGACGGGAGTTAGACCTGAGCAGCAGTTTCCAAACTGTTACCTAGAGATCTGGGGTGGGGTTGGGTGGGGAGGGCACAGAAGTGCTTCAGGGGTCCCCATGGAGGTGGAGGGGAGGCCATTCCCCTGGCTCCCTCAGGGCAAAGCAAGGATGTATTATCTACATCCTCAGCTTCCACACAAGATTCATTGAACAAATGGGCTCTGTTGCTGAAAACAAATTTGAAAGCTAGTCTAGAATGATTTCATGGGTTTCTTCTGGCTCTTAGAACCTTATACTTAATGGTGTGGAATCAAGAGGTGGGCTGTGGCTCCCATGGGAGGAGGGCAAGGCAGGATGGGTCTCCCATGGGAGGGCCTTTCCGGGACTTTAACTGGGAGAATGGTGGAAAATTCAGCATCAAGTCATAGAAGATGCCACATTCTGGGTCCTTCTTGAGGGGCCGTGTGGAGTCAGGGCTCCAGGGAGGGAGAGTCCAGGTTTAACGTAGGTTTCCCTGGCTCTGAGGGCCTCCGCTCTGTTGGGTCTAAAAAGGGTGTGGAGTCCAGCGAATTAGTTTATCAGTCTTCCTCGCATGTCCTTCCTAGTCCCTTGTCTTAAAAGTGCTCCCATCAGGCCTCATATCCAGCGGGCAGCAGATGCGGTCCTATGGCACCAGGCCCAGGAAGACAGCACCAGAAGCCCCAGACCCATCAAAAACCACAGACACCAGAAACTGCCGCTCATCACGTTTTTTTACAAAATAAAGCTCTTCCCTTCCTCCTCCATGTTCCCTGCACTCCAGTTCCGACCCCAGAGCGGGAGGGAAGACGGGCAGGGTGCCCACTACATGGCATGTTCCTGCTCCTGGGGCACCGCACTGTCCCGCTGCGAGGACTCCAGCCCGCCCCAGAAGCTGAGGTTTCTCCTGAGCGAGGTGAGCACCTGTACCTGGAGGTTGGAGACAGGGGCAGGGCTGGCAGCCAGGGCTGCGGTAGCCATGGTGCGGTTCAGCAGCGGATTGGGTGGCGTGCTGCTGGGCGGATGTGTGGCCTTCCAATAGGCTTCCAAGTACTCTGCCAGGTGCTCGCAGGCATCCTCCAATTGGTTCTCGTCCAGGATGATGTCAAACATTTCCTGTGAAGGTGGGGTTAGGGGGCAGGGCTGGAATGAGTGGGGCGTGGCCAAGGGGGTTGAGGGTGTGGCCTGGGTGCAGTGGGTAGAGTCAAGGGATTGAAGGACAAGGTTAAAAAGAGGCCTCTGGATGTGGAAGAAGGGAAGGAGGGCTCTCAGATCTACAGATTGGCAGAACTGCAAGAAGTTTTGGCACTCAGTCCAACTCCCTCATAGAGATAAGGCAACCAAGGCTGGGAGACAGGGCTTGACTCTCCACGGTGAAGGGTGCTTCTGGGGCTTGAACCCAGTCTTTGACTGACGGACCTGCACTCTTCTCGGAAGACCAGTTTGCACCTACAGGCCTGACCCAGGTGTTCCTGGTCACTCTGTCTCTCATGTAGGCCAGAGGAAACCGGGGCAACCCAAATGTCGTCCCTCCCTTCCCTTCCCCGGGATCTAGGCACTCACAGGTGGGCACTGTGCCAGCTTTTCCGAGGCCGCTATTTGGACGTTGAGGTGTTTGGACTGAGACTTTCCTCGGGACTTGATGAGCCTCTGAAGTACCTGGTTTGGGGAGGGAGAAAAGGAAGAGGAACTAGAGGGACTCAGGCAATGCACCCAGTCAGAGAGGCGGGTCCTGGTTGGATCAGCATGGAGAGCCAGCGTCAGGGCCCTTGAATGCTCCATAACTCTCAGCCCTGGGCACCTCTGCAGAAATGACCTCAGCAGCCCTATGTCTAGGGCTCAGGCTCTCTCCTGGTCTCATGCCAGACTTCCTTAGAGGCTGTATGAAGGGTAGTGATTCTTCTTCCCAACTTCTCTAACCTTGTTTGTAGGCCTGCCCACCCTCCTTTTTTTATTTTTATTTTAGAGACTGGTTCTCACTCTGTCGCCCAGGCTGAAGTGCAGTGGTGTGATCATAGTTCACTATACCCTGGACTCAAGCAAGCCCCCAGCCTAGCCTCCTGAGGAACTAGGGCTACAGGCACGTGCCACCATATCCTGCTAATTTTTTAAAATTTTTTTGTATATGTTGCCCAGGCTGGTCTCAAACTCCTGGCCTCAAGTGATCCACTTGCCTCAGCCTCTCAAAGTGCTGGGATTATAGGCATGAGCCACTGAGCCCAGTCACACCCTCTATATTAACAACACCAACAATAGTCTTCCTTTATGAGGCACTTGCTACATACCAGCATTGTTCTGTGCTTTTCACATGATCAATTTAGTCCTGATAACATTCCTGTTCGACAGCTACTATTATCATTCTCATCTCAACAACCACCACCATAATTATAATAATGTAAAACCTGAAACTAATCATGAGGAACAATCACACAAACCCACACTGAGGGACAGACAGTCTACAAAATAGCTGTCCTGTACTCTGCCTAAATGTCAGTCTCTGGAAAATTCAAGAAAGGCTGAAGAACCCTTCCAGATTAAAGAAAACTAGGCCGGCCGGGCACGGTGGCTCACACCTGTAATACCAGCACTTTGGGTGGCGGAGGTGGGCGGATCACGAGATCAGGAGATCGAGACCATACTGGCTAACATGGTGAAACCCCATCTCTACTAAAAATACAAAACATTAGCTGGGCGTGGTGGCGGGCGCCTGTAGTTCCAGCTACTCAGGAGGCTGAGGCAGGAGAATGGCATGAACCTGGGAGGCAGAGCTTGCAGTGAGCTTAGATCACACCACTGTACTCCAGCCTGGGCGATAGAGTGAGACTCCATCTCAAAAAAAGAAAAAGAAAGAAAACGAGGCCGGGCACGGTGGCTTACACCTGTAATCCCAGCACTTTGGGAGGCTGAGGCGGGTGGATCACCTGAGACCAGGAGTTCAAGATCAGCCTGGCCAACATGGTGAAACCCTGTCTTTATTAAAAAATAATAATACAGGCCGGGCGCGGTGGCTCAAGCCTGTAATCCCAGCACTTTGGGAGGCCGAGACGGGTGGATCATGAGGTCAGGAGATCGAGACCATCCTGGCTAACACGGTGAAACCCCGTCTCTACTAAAAAATACAAAAAAACTAGCCGGGTGAGGTGGCGGGCGCCTGTAGTCCCAGCTACTCGGGAAGCTGAGGCAGGAGAATGGCATGGACCCGGGAGGCGGAGCTTGCAGTGAGCTGAGATCCGGCCACTGCACTCCAGCCTGGGAGACAGAGCGAGACTCTGTCTCAAAAAAAAAAAAAAAATTAAAAAAAAAAAATAATAATACAAAAATTAGCTTGGCGTGGTGGCATATGCCTATAGTCCCAGCTACTCTGGAGGCTGAGGCATGAAAATCACTTGAACTCAGGAGGCAGAGGTTGAGATGAGCCAAGATCATGACACTGCACTCCAGCCTGGGCAACAGAGCAAGACTCTGTCTAAAAAAAACAGGCAACACGTGATACTGGGTTGGTTCCTGGATTGGAGGAAATGTTGCCATGAAGGGCATTCTATGCGGGGCATAGTGGCTCACGCCTGTAATCCCAGCACTTTGGGAGGCAGAAGCAGATGGATCACCTGAGGTCAGGAGTTCAAGACCAGCCAGGCCAACATGGCAAAACCCCGTCTCTACTAAAAATACAAAAATTAGTTGGGTATGGTGGCAGGTGCCTGTAATCCCAGCTACTCAGGAGGCTGAAGCAGAATTGCTTGAACTAGGGAGGCAGAGGTTGCAGTGAGCCAAGATCGCATCACTGCACTCCAGCCTGGGCAGCCAGAGTGAGACCCTATCTCAAAAAAAAAAAAAAAAAAAAAAAAAAAAAAAAAAAAAAAAAAAAACTAATATGGACTATATTTTAGAAACAATTCTTGAATTCTACAATTGCATCATGGTTGTGTAAGATACTGATGTTGTTCTCAAGAAACACAATATAGGCCAGGCTCACGCCTGTAATCCCAGCACTTTGGGAGGCCGAGGAGGGTGGATCACTTGATGTCAGGAGTTCGAGACCAGCCTGGCCAACATGGTGAAACTCTGTCTCAACTGAAAATACAAAAATTAGCCAAGCGTGGTGGTGGGTGCCTGTAATCCCAGCTGCTTGAGAGGCTGAGGCAGGAGAATCACTTGAACCGGGAGGCAGAGATTGTAGTAAGCCAAGATCACACCACTGCTCTCCAGTCTGGGTGGCAGAGCAAGACTTTGTTCCAAAAAAAAAAAAAGAGAGAGAAAGATGAAAGTAATTTTTCAAAATTAGTGAATCTGAAAAAAATTAGACTGTACACTTAATTTATTTTTTATTTTTTAATAGAGACAGGGTCTTGCCATGTTGCCCAGGCTGGTCTCCAACTCCCGAGCTCAAGTGATCCACCTGCCTCAGCCTCCTAAAGTGCTGGGATTACAGGTGTGAGCCACCAAGCCTGGCTTATAGACTTTAAATGGCTGAATTTCATGGTATGGGAATTCTACTTCAATAAAACTGTTAAAAAATTAGTGAATCTTGGTGAAGAATATTCAAAATATAAGATTTTTTTTGATACTATTCTTGCCACACTTCTGTAAATCTGAAATTGTTTGAAAATAAAAATCTTTTTACAAAATGGAACAGATATAGTTCTGGGATACCAATAATATTTATTTATTTATTTATTTATTTATTTATTTATGAGACAGAGTCTTGCTCTGTCACCCAGGCTGGACTGTACTGGTGCGATCTCAGCTCACTGCAACCTCTGCCTCCTGGGTTGAAGCAATTCTTGTGCCTCAGCCTCCTGAGTAGCTGGAATTACAGGCGCCCACCACTATGCCCAGCTAATTTTTTGAGTTTTAATAGAGGCAGGGTTTCACCATGTTGCCCAGGCTGGTCTTGAACTCTTTAGCTCAGGCAATCCACCGGCTTCGGTCTCCCAAGGTGCTGAGATTACAGGCGTGAGCCATCGTGCCTGGCCCAATACCAAGTATTTTTCATGATTAACCCATTTATTTAATCTTCACAAACCCAGTATGCCTATGCTGCAGATGAGGAAACCAAGGCATAGAGATGTTTGGCCACTTGCCAAAGGAACACAGAGCCAGTAAGTGACAGCCCTGGAGTAGAAGTCCAGGCTGCCTGGTTCCAGAGTCCCTCCTCTTAACCTCAATGAGGGAAATGGAAGCATTGGTTACTTTCTAGTTCAGTGTTTTTGCATCCATTATGTCATTTGGTCCTTTCAACTCCCCTCAGGAAGTACTTAAATCCCATCATCCCCTTTATCTCATTAGAAACATAGGACTCAGAAAGGTTAAGTCGGCTGGGTGCAGTGGCTCATACCTGTAATCCCAGCACTTAGAGAGGCTGAGGCAGGAGAATCACTTGAGGTCAGGAGTTTGAGACCAGCCTGGCCAACATGGTGAAAACCTGTCTCTACTAAAAATACAAAAATTAGCCAGGTGTGGCCGGGACCGGTGGCTCACACCTGTAATCCTAGCACTTTGGGAGGCCGAGGACAGCAGATCACGAGGTCAGGAGTTCAAGACCAACCTGACCAACATGGTGAAACCCCATCTCTACTAAAAATACAAAAATTAGCCGGGTGTGGTGGCATGCGCCTGTAGTCCCAGCTACTCAGGAGGGTGAGGCAGGCGAAATACTTGAGGTGGAGGTTGCAGGCCGGGCGCGGTGGCTCACGCCTGTAATCCCAGCACTTTGGGAGGCCGAGGCGGGCGGATCACAAGGTCAGGAGATCGAGACCATCCTGGCTAACACTGTGAAACCCCGTCTCTACTAAAAATGCAAAAAATTAGCCGGGCGAGGCGGCGGGCGCCTGTAGTCCCAGCTACTCGGGAGGCTGAGGCAGGAGAATGGCGTGAACCCGGGAGGCGGAGCTTGCAGTGAGCCGAGATCGCGCCACTGCACTCCAGCCTGGGCGACTAAGCGAGACTCTGTCTCAAAAAAAAAAAAAAAAAAAAAGAGGTGGAGGTTGCAGTGAGCAAGATTGCACCACTGCACTCCAGCCTGAGTCACAGAGCGAGACTCTGTCTCAAAAAAAAAAAAAAAAAAAAAAAAAGCCAGATGTGGTGGTGTGCGCCCATAATCCTAACCCCAGCTACTCAGGAGACTGAGGCCCAAAAATTGCTTGAACCTGGGAGGCAGAGGCTGTAGTGAGTGAGATCACACCACTGCACTCCAGCCTGGGTGACAGAGCAAGACTCTGTCTCAAAAAAAGAAAAAAAAAAAAGTTAAGTAACTGGTCCAGGGAGCTCAGCTCATGGGATGATAATGGTTACCACTACTGGCTGCCCTCATAAATCAGAGAGTAGGCTGGTTACGGTGGCTCATGCCTGTAATCCCAGCACTTTGGGAGGCCGAGGTGGGCAGATCACGAGGTCAGGAGATCGAGACCATCCTGGCTAACACGGTGAAACCCTCTCTCTACTAAAAATACAAAAAATTAGCCAGGCATGGTGGCGGGTGCCTGTAGTCCTAGCTACTCGGGAGGCTGAGGCAGGAGAATGGCCTGAACCTAGGAAGCGGAGCTTGCAGTGAGCCGAGATTGTGCCACTGCACTCCAACCTGGGCGACACAGCGAGACTCCATCTCAAAATAAATAAATAAATAAATAAAATAGGCCGGGCGCAGTGGCTCACGCCTGTAATCTCAGCACTTTGGGAGGCTGAGGCGGGCAGATCACAAGGTCAGGAGATTGAGACCATCCTGGTTAACACGGTGAAACCCCGTCTCTATAAAAATACAAAAAGTTAGCCGGGTGTGGTGGCGGGCGCCTGTAGTCCCACCTACTCAGGAGGCTGAGGCAGGAGAATGGCTCAGTGAACCCAGGAGGTGGAGCTTGCAGTGAGCCGAGATCGTGCCACTGCACTCCAGTCTGGGCGACAAGCGACACTTGGTCTCAAAAAAAAAAAACAAATAAACAAATAAATAAATCAGAGAGTATACTGAGCTGCTTACACCATTCCTCTCAACAATAACACGAGAGGGATTATAACCCCACTTTATAGGTGAAGAAATAGAGAATCAGAGGCTAAATAATTCCCCCAAGTTTCCAAGTTCAATAAGAAAAACCAACAGTAATAATAAATCAATATGTAAATCAATCAGAGCTAGAATTTCAAGCCCATGCTGTCTGTTAACTTCAAATCCTTCACCTCAACTCTTCCTCCATGTTTCTCAGATCCCCACTGGCATCTAGAAGGGAAAGTTAATGGTGCTGCAATACAAGGAAAAAGTAAGACGGCCTTCTTGCAGATTCCCCCTCTATCAAAGTCCAAATGAGGACACTGCAGCAAAAAGGGTTGATATCGAGAGAGTAAAGCAACTGGGCAACACAGCTAGATCCTGTCTCTAAAAAATACAAATATTAGCTAGGCATGGTAGTGGACACCTACCCACTAGTCCCAGCTACTTGAGAGGCCGAGGTGGGAGGATCGCTTTAGCCCAGGAGGTAGAGGCTGCAGTGAACCATGATTGCACCACTGCATTCCAGCCTGGGTGACAGAGCAAGACCCTGACTTTAAAAAAAAAAAAAAAAGAAGAAGAAGAAAGGAAAGACCTCCCAACTGCCAAGTAGCTGGGTGGCACTGGAACAAAAAGCACAGAATTCTTTCAGTCCAAGGGTGGGAGGTCAATCAGGGTGGAGACAGGGGACTGGTCTGCATGACCCTAATAGTAGTAAATAATAGCTAACGTGTTGTATCAGACCATTTGCTAAGTGCTATACATTTATGTGATGTTGAAACACTTGACAATACCATGGAGCTTTACAGAGAAGGAAACTAAGACTCGGGTAGATTAAGTCACACAATCAGTAAGCCATGGAGCTGGGATTTAAACCCAAGCAGCCCGACTCCAGAGCACTCCTTTTAAACCATGCTGTCCCGGCCAGGGTCAGGCTCCTGCACCCACCTTGGGAGAGGTGATCTTGATGTAAACAATGATGGGGGCCAGCGAGGTCTTGGACAGCTGGGCTGGGTGATTGATGGTGTCAGCATCCAGAGCAACCAACTGAAGGGTCCGGGCCAGCTCGAAGATTCGCTCGATTTCACTCTGCACCTCAGCTGGGGGCACGGAGTCATGTGGATGGGGGAATGTCAGGTGGCCTCCCAGGAGGTAGTAGGTGGAGGGAACGCTTCTGGAGATGGCCCTGCCCACTAACTCCCACCCCTCCCACGTCCAGCCCAGAAAGGGTGAGTGAAGACAGCAGGGGTGGGCTCACCCAAGCTGGAGCGTGTGTTGGAGCGCTCAATGATGATGTGTTTGCTGGGGTTGTTGAGAACTGAGCGCTTAGCCAGAGAAATGTCTGCCGTCACACGAGTGATGGAGATCCTGGGGAATGGGGCAAGAGGGGAGTCAGGGATCAGAGTGGGCTGGAATGCCCTGCCCACTCCCCAGTTCCAGGCCCGCCTTCTGTTCCTCAGTCCCAGGACCGTGATTTGAGGCATCCGGCCCATCCCCAGCAGCAGAGAGCAATGGCAGGTGCGAGGAGCAGCTCCCAGGGTCTTACCTGCCATCAAACCGATGCTTCAAGAAGTCAAATAAAGCTTTCTGCATCATGTCTGTAACCTGGGGGTGGGGGTTTGTGGGGAGGGAAGGAGGAGAAGGTAGGCATTTAAAGCCACTCAGACTCTGAGCAGCTGGGTATTTGTACCCTCACGTTCCACTTTCTTCCGAACAGGACTTTATGGTGGGCAGGGGTCTGGGTCTGAGGGGTCTCCACTGGGGTCTCTGGTTCCAAAGGTCCCTGTAAGTGGCATCTCTGGGAGGACTTTTCTGGGGGTTCCTTTGGGGGACGGGGTTCCTCTGTGTGGGTCTTCCTGTGGGTTAGGCCCCCTGGGGGTTCTCTCTGAAGGTCTGTAGCCCTCCGGGGAGGATGCCTTGGGATCTAGGCCCTTCTAGGGGATCTCTCTGGGGTCTGAAGATCTTTCTAAGGCCCCTCTGCATCCACTCCCCTCTAGGGAGTCCTACCTCGTAGCCCTTGAGCGACGGTCCCACCAGGATGATGGGCCTCATGGAAGGCACCACGTCATAGGGGGGCACATGCTCTGTCTGGGGGGCAAGCAGGGAGGGGAAACCCCAGAGTGGAGATGATATTAGATCCTCTCCCCCACACGCCAGGCTCCCCCATGCAACCTTCCCCCACCCTGTCCCAGAGCCCAGATGTGGGGATCAGGGTGGGGATGGGGAGGGATGGCCAGGGAGAACCAGGAAAGGTGGGGGAAATGGGGGCAGATGTGGGAATGGGTGTTAGAAGGTCCCCCTAGCTCATCCCAGGGAGTGGGGAGGAGGACACAGAAAGCTGTGATACTCACCGACTTCTGCTTCTGTTTGGCTGGGTCCAGAGATTGCCAAGAGAGGGAAGGGGGAGGAGAGAGGGAAGGGGACCCAGGCAGGGGCAGAGGGCAAGGCAAGAGCCAGGACAAGAGAGGGAGGGAGAGCCGGGCAGACGAGGAGAGATAACAGGGCATGCGTGTTAGTGACAGACAGAGCCAGAGATGGGGAACGGGACCCCACGCCAAGGGGGAGCCAGATGTGGCCCTGGATCAGGACTGACAGTCCAGTGGATGTGGGAATATTCAGACATATCCTACCCTCTTCTGAGTCTTGGAAAAGAGCTGGTGAGGTTGACAGCCCCTACCTTGGTGCCCACCTCCTGCCCCCAGTGCATGCCAACCTGCCCATTTTAAGGGTTCCCTTAACTGTCTTGCTTTGCAGTCAGCAGTCCCCCCCATCCACTATGTGCCCACCCAATCAAAAAAGGGCAAAGAAGGAATGCCATCCCATGCCCTGCTTCACATGCCAGGATAGATGCCAACACCGGAGCAGGCCCCTGGGAGTGAGGGGAGAGGTCAGGGTTCATGACCACCAAACCCTGCTGCCCCAGGTGTGGGGGCAACCTTCCAGGGGCAAGATCTCCTTCCTGGAGATGGGGCCAGGGCGGAGTTGTGTGTGGAGAGGGATGTACCCATGCTACCCTTCCCTCCACCTCAGCAGGAAGCCCTGATGCCCACAGAACAGACCACATCTGAATCCATTACAGCCCCCTTTCCTCCACCAAAGTGCTGGCCCTGACTCCCCCACCTTTTGCAAGAACACAGCGAGAATTACCTTCTTAAAGAAGGGGATGCGTTTGCCATGGGGTGGCGGGGTGGTGACACTGCTAACACTAGTCTTGGCAGAGCCACTCTGCTCACCAAGCTCGGCCTCTTCCTCCTCTAACTCTAGGGGGTCTAGTTCAAAGGCTAAGTTAGTCATTTCATTACCTGGACCGGAGAGTCAGGAGAGAGGGAGGAGGGAGGCGAGGTGGGGAGAAGGAGTGAGATGAACGTGGAGACACAAGTACAGAACGCAGGGATGGGGATGGGGAAAAAAGAAAGAAGAAGAGGTGAATGGAACAGGGCTGGGAGAAATGAATGGGGACGGGGCAGGGGAATCAGGCAGAGAGATGGAGCTACCAAAGAAAGGGGAGAGGAGAGACATGACAGGCCCAGCTTGAGGGGTATCCTACTCTTCATGGAGGGGGAACCATTGCATGTGCTTGGGGGACTCAGGATTGGGGTGTTTCCTACTGCAGGGAAAGGAGGAGTCAGGGAGTTGGGAGACCACCCCACCCAGGAGCTCCTCCCCAACCCCCTGCATGGCGATGGTTCTTACCACTGGCAGGGGGTGTGGGGCGGCGGGTGCCAGTCACCACATCTCCCAGACTGGAACTGGAGTTATCGCCTGATTTGCTGTGTGGGCAAAGGCAAACCGAGGTTGTGAGCAAAGAGGTGGGCATGGGGGGATCTCATCCTCTCACATGGGGCACCCCTGGAGGTGCTCCGGCCCCACTGGTGATGCTACAGGCAGCTCTGTGCCCTCAGGGCCAGGGGCAACCACTGAGGCCTAGTCCAGGCTGTATGGCCTCTCCAACCCCTTCCCCTGCCCCACCCAGACACCTGGAGCTGAGGCGGTTCTGGCGCAGCTTCTGTTCCTGCAGCAGGCGAAGGCTGTCCAGTTTGACGGGGCTGGGAATGAAGCCAACCTCACAGCCCTCCTTCACCAGCCGCCCGATCCACCAGTCATTATTGTATTTCTGCAAAGAACATGGCAGGTGGATGGAAAGTCCAAGAGGGAAACTGCAGGGGCAAGCTAACAGTCACTCTCCAGGGGAAACGCCCAGACTCGCCTCCCTGCCCAGGGGTGGCACCCTCAAAGATCCCCAGCCCCGGCTCCAGCCTCTGAGTGGAGCTGCCAATTCTCAGGACAACTCCAGGACCAGCATGCTTTCTGGCCATGGACCACCCTGCCACCGGCCCAGTGCAATTCTGAGAGTCCTTCTTCTCCCCATGTGCCCACCCTACTCTAGAAAGGCCACCCGAGTAAATGCAGGTACCTGCATGTCCCTGGCACACCGCCACGCCGGTTCGGGCCCCCTGACAAACCCTCCCAACAATCTTCTGACCTAAGCATTACCACCCCATTTTTCCAGTAGAAAATTAAGAGGCTCAGAGAGGTGGAGAGATTTGTCTAAGGTCACACAGCAGATTCAGCCCGGCTCTGCTTGGCTCAGAAGTCTTTTGTCCACTAGCACTCTGGCTGCCTGTCTCCTGGCACCCACTCCCTTGTTCTCCCTCCAGATACCCACCTCCTTGATGTGCAGGAAGTCTTTGGGCTCAAAGGTAATGGCCACTCCCTGCACAGGCACCTCATCCCCTGGAGACGGATTGTAGCCCACATTTGTCCGCACGGCAAATGCCACTGGCTTGGTCTAGAGGAGGCACACCGGGAAAATGGCAACTAGAGGGTAAACCACAATGTAATGTACAACTTCCTGACAGGGGTGGTGGTTACTTGGATGTTTGCATTGTAATTGTTCATTGAAATGTGTATGGACACGGGCAGGGTGTGGTGGCTCACACCTGTATTCTCAGCACATTGGGAGGCCAAGGTAGGTGGATCATCTGACGTTAGGAGTCCGAGACCAGCCTGAACAACATGGTGAAACCCCATCTCTACTAAAAATACAAAATTAGCCAGGCGTGGTGGTGGGTGCCTATAATCCCAGCCATTCCAGAGGCTGAGGCAGGAGAATTGCTTGAACCTGGAAGGCAGAGGCTGCAGTGAGCCGAGGTCATGTCACTGCACGCCAGCCTGGACGACACGGCAAGACTCCATTTCAAAACAAAAACAAAATGTATACTGACACTTTGGGAGGCCAAAGCAGGTGGATCACTCGAGACCAGGAGTTTGAGACCAGCCTGGTCACATGGTAAAACTCTGTCTCTACTAAAAATACAAAAAAATTAGCTGTGCATGGTGGCGCACACCTGTAATCCCAGTTACTCAGGAGGCTGAGGCATGAGAATCATTTGAACTCAGGAGGCAGAAGTTGCAGTGAGCCGAGATGGCACCACTGCACTCCAGCCTGGGCGACAGAGCAAGACTCTGTCTCAAAAAAAAAAAAAAGGCTGGGCACAGTGGCTCACGCCTGTAATCCTAGCATTCTGAGAGGCAGAGGCAGGTGGATCATGAGGTCAGGAGTTCAAGAGCAGCCTGGCCAACAGGGTGAAACCCCGTTGCTACTAAAAATACAAAAATTAGCTGGGTGCAGTGGCAGATGACTGTAATCCCAGCTACTCGAGAGGCTGAGGCAGGAGAATTACTTGAACTCAGGCAGCAGAGGTTGCAGTGAGCCAAGATCATGCCACTACACTTCAGACTGGATGACAGAGTGAGACTCCGTCAAAAAAAAAACGGTATACTGAATTGGCTTGTGTGGTTTTCTCCATTTATATTAACTTCTACAATAAAAAACAAGAAAGCAAAATGTGGAATTCAGCCCTCTCAGGGTAGAGGCGGGGCACTGAGGAATGAAAAGGGTTGGGGGTGGGGAGGCCCACAATGATACCCAGAAAAAATAATAATAATAGCAGGCCGGGCACGGTGGCTCACTCCTGTAATCCCAGCACTTTGGGAGGGCAAGGCGGGTGGATCACTTGAGGTCAAAAGTTCGAGCCTAGCCATGACTAACATGGTGAAACTCCGTCTCTACTAAAAATACAAAATTAGCATGGCGTGGTGGCACATGCATGTAATCTTGGCTACTTGGAAGGCTGAAGCAGGAGAAATGCTTGAACCTGGTGGGTAGAGGTTGCAGTGAGCTGAGATGGTGCTATTGCACTCCAGCCCCGGCAACAAGAGCAAAACTCCATCTCAAAAACAAAACAAAATAAATAAATAAAATAATAGTAACAGGCCGAGTGCAGTGGCTCACCCCTCTAATCCCAACACTGAAAGGCTGAGGCAGGTGGATCATGAAGTCAGGAGTTCGAGATCAGCCTGACCAACATGGTGAAACCCCGTCTCTACTAAAAATACAAAAATTAGCCGGGCGTGGTGGCGCACCTGTAATCCCAGCTACTCAGGAGGCTGAGGCAGGAGAATCACTTGAATCTGGGGGGTGGAGGTTGCAGTGAGCAGAGATCGCGCCATTGCACTCCAGTCTGGGCAATGGAGCAAGACTCCATCTCAAAAAATAAATAAATAAATAAATAAATAATAATAATAATAGCAGCCAGGCACAGTGGCTCATACCTGTAATCCCAATACTGGCTTGAGGCCAGGAGTCTGAGACCAGCCTGAGCAATATAGTGACATCCTGTCTGTTTTTTATTTGTTTGTTTTGAAACGGAGTTTTGCTCTTGTTGCCCAGGGTGGAGTGCAATGGCGCAATCTCGGCTCACCACAAACTCTGCCTCCTTGGTTCAAGCCATTCTCCTGCCTCAGCCTCCCAAGTAGCTGGGATTACAGGCATGTACCACCATGCCCGGCTAATTTTTGTATTTTTAGTAGAGACGGGGTTTCTCCATGTTGGTCAGGCTGGTCTCAAATGCCTGACCTCAGGTGATCGCCTCCCAAAGTGCTAGGATTACAGGCGTGAGCCACCGCACCCAGCCAACCCTGTCTGTTTTTAAAAAATAAAAGGGGCAGCTGGGAACGGTGGCTTACGCCTGTAATCCTAGCACTTTGGGAGGCCAAGGCGGGCGGATCACAAGGTCAGGAGTTTGAGAACAGCCTGGCCAACATGGTGAAACCCCGTCTCTACTAAAAATACAAAAAAATTAGCTGGGCATGGTGGCGGGCACCTATAATCCCAGCTATTTGGGAAGCTGAGGCAAGGAGAACCAATTGAACCTGGGAGACGGAGGCTGCAGTGAGCTGAGATCGCACCGCTGCACCCCAGCCTGGGCGGCAGTGCGAGACTCTATCTCAAAAATAAATAAATAAATAAAAGGGGCTGGGCACAGTGGCTCATGCCTGTAATCCTAGCACTTTGGGAGGCTGAGGCAGGAGGATCACTTGCACCCAGGAGTTCAAGACTAGCCTGGAGCGGCGGATTAGCCTGCGCGGGGCAAAATGGAGCTCGAGGCCATGAGCAGATACACCAGCCCAGTGAACCCGGCTGTCTTCCCCCATCTGACCGTGGTGCTTTTGACCATCGGCATGTTCTTCACCACCTGGTTCTTCGTTTACGAGGTCACCTCTACCAAGTACACTCGTGATATCTATAAAGAGCTCCTCATCTCTTTGGTGGCCTCACTCTTCATGGGCTTTGGAGTCCTTTTCCTGCTGCTCTGGGTTGGCATCTACGTGTGAGCGCCCAAGGGTAACAACCAGATGGCTTCACTGAACCCCTGCTTTTGTAAATTACTTTTTTTTTACTGTTGCTGGAAGTGTCCCACCTGCTGCTCATAATAAAGGCAGATGTATGGCAAAAAAAAAAAAAAAAAAAAAAAGACTAGCCTGGGCAACATAGCAAGATCCCATCTCTACGAAAAATAAAAAATCAGCCAGGTGTGGTGGTACGCCTCTATAGTTCCAGCTACTCGGGAGGCTGAGATGGGAGGATCACTTGAGCCTGGGAGGTCAAGCCTCCAGTGATCCGTGATCACACCACTACACTCAGCCTGAGTGACAGAGCGAGACCCTGTCTCATAAAAAATAATAAATATTTAAATTTATTTATTATTATGTTTTTTGAGACAGGGTCTCGCTCTGTTGCCCAGGCTGGAGTGCAGTGGCGCAATCTCGGCTCACTCCAGTCTCCGCCTCCTGAGTTCAAGCGATTCTGATGCCTCAGCCTCCTGAGTAACTGGGATTAGAGCGTACGCCACCACACCCAGCTAAGTTTTGTATTTTTAGTAGAGACGGGGTTTCACCATGTTGCCCAAGCTGGTCTTGAACTCCTGACCTCAAGTGATCCGCCCAACCCGGCCTCCCAAAGTGCTGGGATTACAGGCGTGAGCCACTGAACCTGGCCTAAAATTAAATTAAAAAAAAAAACAATAATGACAGTAATGACCATTTAGTGTCCCAGGTACCATGTTACATGCTTCACACATATTCTCTCATTTATATTCATCACAAAAATAAAAAATCCTCTGAAGTTAAGTGGTATTATTATCTTCATTTTAATGTGAATTTCCTAAGATCACACAGCTATTAAGAGTCAGGACTAGAGCCTGTAATCGCAGCACTTTGGAAGACTGAGGCTGGCTGATCACCTGAGATCAGGAGTTCAAGACCAGCCTGACCAACATGGAGAAACCCCATCTCTACCAAAAATACAAAATTAGCCGGGCATGGTGGAGCATGCCTGTAATCCCAGCTACTCAGGAGGCTGAGGCAGGAGAATTGCTTGAACCCCGGAAGGGAAGGTTGCAGTGTGTCGAGATCGCGCCATTGCACTCTAGCCCGGGCAACAAAAGCGAAACTCCGTCTCAAAAAAAAAGAAAAAAAAAAAAAAAAGAGTCAGGACCAGGATTCCAACCCAGAGGAAGTTTGATTCCAGGAAGACGTGGAGATTTTAGCACTGTCCCGGCACAGTGGCTCACGCCTGTAATCCCAGCACTTTGGGAGGCTGAGGTGGGCAGATCACTTGAGGTCAGGAGTTTGAGACTAGCCTGGCCAACATGGTAAAACCGCGTTTCTACTAAAAATACAAAAATTAGCCGGGCGTTGTGGTGCACGCCTGTAATCCCAGCTATTCGGGAGGCTGAGGCAGGAGAATCACTTGAACTTGGGAGGTGGAGGTCGCAGTGAGCTGAGATCACGCCACTGCATGCCAGCCTGGGTGACAGAGCAAGACTGCATCTCAAAAAAAAAAAAAAAAAGAAAAAGAAATTTTTAGCACTTCTCAAGCGCTTATTGTGTGTGGAAACAGTATAATAACAGGCACTTATTATACTTATTATACTGTATAACCAGGCAGGTATTATAGCCCACGTTGTGCAGGTGAAGACAGAGACGCAAGGTTCAGGGGTACTAGGAAGTGGCTGAGTCAAGACTTGGCCCTGGGTCTGCCCGGGCTCTCTCTATGGCCCAGGGAAATCATGCCAGCACGCCCCTTCCCACATCTTTCTCACCTTGGCCTTCTCGAGCTGTGCTAATGCCTGGCGCTCTGCTTCTTTCCTTAAGGCTTCCCGGTCCTCCTCCAGAGATACATCAGAGTCCGATGGACGGCTGGTGTAGGACTCCGCTGAGCCCTGAAAATACAGAGAGCCAGATCAGGGCCATTGCTGCCTCTCCCAGCTCCTGGGCCTGGGAAGGCATGGAGGTGCCACCCATCATGGATGCCTCTAGCCCCAGCCAGCCCAGCATGACGCCACAAGGGCTAAGAGAAGGTGGTATTAGGTGGAAGGGACCAGGAGCTGAGATTTCTCAGGCCCCTGGGGAAAGTGTGGCCCTAGTGAGGGTGACAGCAGCAAGCAGGAGATGAAGGCAGGCCCAAGGACAGCTGCTTGGGGCCCAGGGAGGGGTGGGAACCTGATAGGGGCACAAGGCAAGGGAGGAATGCCAGGGACGAGTCTCTACTCCCACTGCTCCTTCCCTCCCCTGCCCCCAGCACCCACTGAGATAGACTCAGCCGAGGTCCAGTGGCATCCATTCCAGGGACTGCAGCCACCAGCTTCGGCCTGAGCTTTCTGCACTATCAGCCGCGGATGGCCTGCTCCACAGGATGGGGCCACCACAGATTTTGCCAACTTCTGTTCAAGGGTAGAGGGAGATAGACTCCTACCTCCCCTGCTCCTTTACCTGGTACTGCCAAAATCAAACTTCACTACTTAGAGCCCCAATCCTCAGGCTCTCCTAGGACACAAGAGAACCCAAGATTTCCAGGCTGGTGCAGACTGAAGAGGCAAGTTAAGAGCAGGATATGGGACAGGGCTTTCCCTGAGATGAGGGCTGCTGGGTGCCAGGCAGCTGGCTTTGACCACAGTGACCAACCCAGAGCACGAGGGACTCCTTTAGGGATGCACACATATGTGTAAGACACATGTCGCCCATACAGACCTGGTAGTGGGAATGCATGTGCTTATTCACGTGTGTGCGAGGATGTGCAAGTACAAGTGTGTGGAGGAGGGCGTGCTCTATAGTTGGCTACATATGACCACATGTGTAGAGCCACATGCGAGTGTATTGGCGGGGGCCTCCCAGATATCTATGACCCTGAGGGTGGGGGACATGTGAGTGCAGGAGTAAGGAAGTGTGGATTCGTGTGACTATGTGGGAGTGGTGTTGGACAAGGCATAGGAGGTTATGTGGCAAAAGAGGAGGACTGCAGAGATATAGGGGTTCTTTCCTGAGGGTATAAAAGGGTCACTTGGCCAGGAATGTCCATGAGTTTGGCATGGAGGGAACCTGGGAAAGACAGAAGACAAAGTCCCACCTCTCCCCAGGGGCCCCAGGTCATTAGCTGGTGCAGCTCCCCATCTCTTTCCCAGCCAAATCATGAAAATGGGAGACCCGCGGGGGAAGGGTTGGGGTGGGGCGAGAGGCATGAAGGAGGGAGAGAAAACCAGCATAGCTCCCACTCTCCACCCTGATGGGAGCACACAGAGTCAAAGAGCCAGGGAAACAGGGAGACAGACTAGCAGAGAGGCACTCATCGACCCCAACACACATGCGGGCACGCGCATTCACACACACACACTCACCAACTCCAACACAGACGCAGGCCCATGCACGCGCACACTCACCGACCCCAACACACACACAGTTACATGCACACACGCAGACACACATGTGCGGGCAGACACACACACACATATGCAGACACACAGGTGCACGCGGATGCACACGTAGGCACATGCACACATACACATATGCAGACACACGCATGCGCATACACACGCATACATCAGAAATGGCAGAAGACAGGAAACAGTGAGGAGGCATGGAGACAGGCTGGAGGAAAGGCCGCCCTCCGCCAGCTTTCCTGAGAGGCTGTTCTACCCGCCGCCACCCCACTCCATCCCCAGCTCACCACCACCAGGGTCCGGCTGGGCGCCTCCATCCCGGCGCCCTCAGTGCCTGGCCCTGCTGGCCTAGGGGGTGGCCCAAACTGCCCGTTCCCTCGGGGGCTCAGGTTACAAGCAGAGTTGCTACATGTGCAAACTGCTAGGGTATATTTAGCTCAGAGATGTGGCAAGGACTGCTCCCCCACCACTCCCCACCACCTACCGGGGATCAGAGCTGGGGAGCTAAAAGGAGGAAGAACTGGAGGCTGGGGTCTGACTCCCTGGGTTGGCAAACACTGAAGGAGCCAAGGTCCTTTTCTGCCAAGAGGGGCAATAAAAGCACAGCGTCATTCTTCCTAGCCCTGGCCAAGTCCTGCAACAGGAGGGATGAGGGAGTGATTGAAGAAAGGACTTCCTGTCTGTTCCTATACTTAGAAAAGACTAGAATGAAGCCTCCCCTTCCCGAAGCTCCCAAGTCAGACTGAGGCTCACATGTGCCAAGTGCTGTAGAGACAGAAGAATCAGAAAGAAGGGCCTCACTCTAATTAGTGGTGGATCTGCCTGGCATCACTCTCGCTCCTGGCCCAAGGTGGAAGGGAGGGGCTCATCTCCAGAGGACCCCTCCTCTGTGCTGTCTTCTGCCCTCGAATGCCCTGCCCATTTCCTCTTCAATGCACGCCTTTTCCTTGTCTAATTCCAAGCCCCTCTCGCCTTTTTTGGGTACCAGGCTTTGGTGAGATGCTAAGTAGTCATAGCAACCACATGCCTCTCTCCGTGCCTCACCCTGAGCCTAAGATTGACAGAGAGATAAGAGCAGCCACTTACTGACCGAGCACAGGAGACCCCAGAAAGCTACTCTCAGTTACACCCTTTCAGGCAGTGGTGCTGCGCTACCGTCTTCTCTATTATAAAATTAACAGCCTCATGCCTCAACCACCCCCATCCCCGTCACCATCACCCTTTCTCTGTGCTTCTTAGATAGTCAAGTCTTGAGGTGAGGAGCGTGTTTCCCTGACCAGGACCTCACCAGGACTACAGGGACCCAAACATCCTCGCTCTGCTTTTCCTAGGACCTGCCTCCACCCCACCCTGTCACAGATTCTGGGGGAGGACATGGAAGCAGACAGCCGGCAGGGGGAGTGGGTGACAGCCCGAAGCAAGCTAGAGGGAGGCAGGCCAGGCTGTCCCTGAATGAGATGACGCAGGCCAGCAGGCAGCAGGGGAGGGTGCCTGGTGCTGGGGGAGGGGCCAGGCAGGGGCGGGGGCTGAGCGAGTGGGTGCAGCTGACAGCACATCCAGGAGAGGTCATGGGGTGTCAGGGTGATGGGGTGGCTCCAGGAAGGTGACAAATGGCACAGGGAAGGGTGCCTGGAGAATACCGCAGACCTGGCTCACCAATGCTGGTCTCTACCAACCGGCCACCTCCCTCCTCTCTGCCCAGCCTCCCCATTACCTGGCGGACAAAGCTGTTGGATGTGGTATCTGAGGACGTGCTCCCATCTGACCGTTTGAATCGCCCTTTCCTCTTGCTGTATTTGCCCTGGAGAGGCCAGGAAAGGAACAAGAGTAGAATCAGAAGGGCCCTTTCCCAACCCTCATCTTGCCAGCCCCAGAGCTACAGCCAAGCTCGGGAACAGCATTCCCAGATCCGAAGAGCCCTACCCCCAAGCCCCTGCACCTTCCTCCTGAGGTGGTACAGCCCAAGGGGAGGGAGGGTCTCCCATCCTCATAGAGAGGACCCAGAGCACAGCCAGGAGTGGGGACCAATGCAAGAGAGCCCTGGGAGGCCCACATGGAAACCCCCAAACCAAGCTAGAGAGGCTGGGAATGGGGGAGGCACGGAGAAGCTGGAGGCTCATTAGGCAGCAGAGCTAATTAAGATGCTGGGCAGGCTGCAGAGGCCTCCGAGGAAGGGAGAGGCAGCCGGCAGTGCTGGGTGTGCGGGGCGGGGGGAGAGAGCGGGAAAGTCCCCCCCCACTCCCCCTCCGCAGGAGCAGAGCAGGGCTGTTTGTGTTGGTGGCCCCCAGAGAGGAGGAACTGCCAACCCAGGGCCCAGCCTGGCTTCTCCCCTGTGCCCAACTCTTCCTTTGCTATTCACAGAGTAGGGAGGGGATGACAGCTCTCTTGGAGACTCAGAGCCAGATTTCTGGGGAGGGAGTAGGGGCATGGAACTGTATTTGGAGAGTAAACATCCAGCCCGATCCCTGGCACCATAGGGGCAGATTTTGCTTCCCACTCTCATCCCTTGCCCCGACAGGACTTTTTCTCAGCTCCCTCTCTCACAATCACAGTAGCTACAACCCTCCCCAAGGAGGCAAGAGGGATGAAGCTTCTACCCTGTGGCCCCCAGCTGCCACTGCCAACGCCCCATGTGCATGGTACCCATCAGGCTATATCAATCTAAATGTCCCTCGGCCCCACCCCACATGAGCCTAGGACACAGCCCCACAGATCCCTAGCGGGTAGACTGGCTGGCTCAGTCTCACAGACCCAGCTCCTGGCTCAGCCTGACCATTGAGGAAGCAACACGTTCAGGTTAAGGGCGTCAGGTATTTCCAGGCCTCCTGTAAGAAGAGCTGCTTCTGGCCCTCCCCATCTCGTAGGCGCACACACACTTGGCCTCAGCCCAGTCCAGAATGGGGAGAGTGAGTGAGGGCTCAGACTTCCAAGTCCCTGCTCTTGGTCTCCATCCTAGACCTTCTTTGGCCAAAGAACCTGGAGGGGCCATGACCAGACTGGGGGCTTTGGCTGCTGGGATCAGGGTACAAGAAAGAGGATGGAAAATGGGAGAGGAGGGCACCTGGGGACCTTTCCAAGATCCTCCTCTCCCCACTCGTCTCTCAAACCAGACATATACCCCAACTCTAGTTCTGGCGCTCCCTACAAACCTAAGAGGATTCCCCAGTGAATCCCAGACACCACCCTCCCCCTGCACTGCCAGGCTGGGCAAAGGGAGTGGCACTCAGAGGGACAGGGGACAGCTGAAAGGAAGGCCCCAGTCAGCTGCCTCCCAGGCTCAAAGGGGCCTGGGGTGGAGGAAGGTATTTTTAGGTCTGACTTGACCCCTCTACATACCCATCAATCACATTATCATGGTGGTTACAGCTGGTGGCCACAGTAACAGAAGAGTTAATGCTATCCTTGGAGAAGGACAGTCCCAAAGAAATCCCCTGGCGCGACCATCCCAGAGCCTGCTGGTCACCCCATGGGAACCCACCGCGCCCAAGAATGCCACTTCCTAGGGGTTACCAGGGGCGTAAGAAAAGTGTGCGGGTGGGGATGGAGAAGTAGCCCCTCCCCCAGGTAAAACAGCTCGTCCCCCTCCCGGGCAGTGAGTTGGCATCCATCCAACTTTCCAAACTTTGGAGGCGTTTTCAGGGCGGGGGTGGGGGTGGGGTAAGTCAACGTGGGTGTTGGGGGAGGGGAGCAGGTCCGACATGGAGATGGAGCCCAGGTGGCTGGGAGGGGACCTCGCCCGGAGTTGGCCCTTTCCCCACCCTCAAGATCCAGTGTCTGCGGCTCTGAAGGCCTGTTTGCATTTGGCACCGCCCTCTGACCATCGCCTCGGCCACCTCCTCGTGCCACCCCCGCCCCACCCACACCCGCCTGGCGCCCCCGAGCGTGCTCTGGGTCGCCCCCCTTGCCTGGCTCGCTTTCTAGCCTCCTTCAACCTCCCCTTCTCAAGGCCCAGATCCCACCACCACCAGCACCCCTACGCTCAGCCCACTGAAGCTGGTGCCCAAGCGGCAGAAACCTTGACGCGGGGGAGACAAGGAGGCGAGGGTGACAGGCAGCCCACCCGCCCCCTCCCCGCTCCGCAGCATCGCCACCCAGCCCCAGGCCCAGAGCCCATCAATCACAACCTGCAAGGATCGGGGACGCGCAGGCATCCCTCTCCCCTTCGCGCCCGGCATATAACCCCTTCCTCTCCCGCGCCTTTCGAGCCGACCTCAACACTGTCCGTGGGAGCGGCCCCCTCCTCTCGGGCCGGGCCACCACGCCTCACCTGCGGGCTGGGGTCGAAGACCTCCATGGGGATCTCCTGGGAGGGTGGGTAAGGGCCCCGGGACATGCCGGTCTTCTGGACCATGGAGAGGAGCCTCCCCTCCCGCCGCCGGCCCGGCCCAGCCGGGCGCCCTCAGCGCATGGGAGAGGCCGTGGGAGCCGAAAGCAGCGCGGCACAGCCAGCACCCGGTCCAGCCACCCAGCTCGGCCTTCGGCTGCCTCCTTCCTGCCTTCCCTCGCTCCTCCCGCTCTCTCCACTGCCGCCGCCGCCTCCCCAGCAGGCTCAGCATCTCCCCGCGCCCCTCCCTCGCTCCCTCCCTCCGCCCGCCCCGGCCCCGCCCCTCGCAGCCCCTCCTCCGGCTCGGCGCACACAATGGGCGTGCGGCAAGCTGGGAGGCAAGCGCCTCTCGGCTCTAGAGGGCCGCAGGTGGGCCTCTGACTGGCTGTGGGGTGCAGGCGGCCCGCTGGGGCGGGAAGGGAGAAACTAGGCGTGGATACTTGGGGAAGGGGTCGGGGGTCGGTCTACCAGTGGATGCCGAGCGCTGATGGGGATGAAGCGCGGACTGGCATGGCTAGCACCGCCCCCTTTTGTCTCAAACCTATCTTCCTGCGGGTCCCCCCAACCCACTCCTGTTTGGGCCACCAGAACTTCCCGGTCCCGGTGATCCTGGGACCTGGCTTTAACTCCTTTCTCCCCAGTGCGGGGCCCAGGCTGCCTTAAACCAAACAGAAAAGCCTCTACCCCTCCAACATGGCTCTGGGGCTGCCGGTGGGAGGCTGAGGCTGAGATGGGGACGGTGTCCAACAGCGACAGCAAAAGAAATCCCAGGGGTCCAGGAGTTCTGCCCTAATCGGTCACTAGGATACACGCCCCCACCCCTGACCCGCTCTTCCAAAAGGCCATGAATGGGGCTGGGCGAAGTCCCTGCTGTTGGATGAGAAAAGAGGAAGCAATATGGAGCCGAGAAAGAAGAGGCTGGTAAAATCAGATCTCATGACCTTTGACCTAGAATTGCTCCACCTTTACCCCTGATTTAGGGACAAACATCCAAGGTCTGGACTCCACCCACCAAGACAGGTGGATAGAGGAGGAATAGGAGATTCTGGGCAATAGACCCTGGTGCCAATTTGGCTCAGGCTGTTTCTGGTTGTATAGCCCTGGACAAACCACCTCTCTAAGCACCAGTTTTCTCCTCTCCTATAAAATGTGGTTGCTGGCACTGTGGAGTCTGTGTCACCTGGGATTATTGGGAGGATGAGGGAATTAAATGAATTGCTAGGGTGTTTGGAGAAGCTGTAAGTTTCAATGAAGGAGTCAGCCATTCCCTCCCTACTCCACCCCCGCTCCACAGAAAGGAGAGGTGGAGAAGACCCTCTCCAGGTCAAGTGACCTTAAAATAAGGCCACCAGCTTGCTGTGTTCTGCAGGAGAGGAGACTATGGGACTCCTCCTCCTCACCTGTGATAACAAATGAATGGCCGCTCTGTCATTCCTCTGATCACAACACCTTCGGGAAGGAGGAGCAGTGAGTGAAGATAAAGCCCATTAGAAACATTCCAGGAGAGCTCCAATCCTGAGCACGGCTTCCACCTGACCCTTGGAGAGGAGAAAGCCTGGCATAACCGCAAAAGCATGGGCTTTGCAATCAGAAATACCTGCGTTCTCAATCTGTTACCTCAGCTGTAAAATGAGGGCAACGCTAATTGTGTTGTTGTGAGGAAGTAGCATAAATGTTGATTCCCTTTCTCTTTCTTCTACTTTCTCAGCCAGGAAAGTTGAGATGAAACGGATAGGGTGATCAGCGGGAACCAATGATGAGTTGGAGCCTCAATTCAGATGTAGACTTCTTAAACCCCAGAATGCTCTCCTTGGATTTTTGCATTGGGTGTTCCAGATCAGAAGAAAAGAACTGAGTGGTCCTGCCTTTTTTTTTTTTTTTGAGACGGAGTCTCACTCTGTTGCCCAGGCTGGAGTGCAGTCGCACAATCTCGGCTCACTGCAACCTCCGCCTCCTGGGTTCAAGCGATTCTCCTGCCTCAGCCTCCCCAGTAGCTGGAATTACAAGCACGCGCCGCTACGCCCGGCTAATTTTTGTATTTTTAGTGGCGACAGGGTTTCGCCATGTTGGCCAGGCTGGTCTCGAACTCCTGATCTCAAGTGATCCACCCGCCTTGGCCTCCCAAAGTGCTGGGATTACAGGCGTGAGCCAGCGAGCCCGGCCCAATTTTTTTTTTTTTTTTTTAATTTTACTTTCTGCAATCATTCATCCATTCAGCCAGTGCAGTATTTCTCAGGTGTGTTCGATCGCGGATCCATGCCTACCGCAGTAGAGCTGTGAGCCAAAGGAGACTACGAGACTAGTTCTCGCCCTCCAAGAGCTTGCTGTCTTAATGCCTTCCTTTGCTAATTGCAAATGTTACCTCACGTAATTTCCACAACTGATGATAGAAACATTGGGATTAGGTCCACTTTACAGAGGAGGAAATTGAGGCACCAAGAAATTAAAGACCCGCAGCAGCGTAAAAACACTAACATCTTTTAGTGATCTATTCTGCACTCTAGGGGTTTTCAATCTACTAAGAGAGTGAATAAGAGGTCGCCTTTGTCTGATACCTGTTGTCATTCTCTCTCGCTTCTTCAACTGACTTTTTTTCTCAGCTAATAAAGCATCCACCCATAACCGGCCGAACGCCCGCAAACACCAAGCTACTCTAGCAAAACCTCTCTCACTCCGCCTGCGCAATCCAGCTGACTTCCGGTTAAAATAACCACGTGATCGCGTACCCTTGCTGCGCATGTCTAGTAGGAAGTCGGACTATACCACTTTCCCTACGGAAGGGGTACATTTTCTATGTTTTTAAGTTTAAAACCGATTTCTGATATTAGGCTTTTATCATTTCAGGCCTATACGGAGGCTATGAGTGAGTTTGGTGTGGCGGAAGATGAAAGAACCGGACGGGAATACGGACGAAATTGGAGAGGGGGTTGGGCTCTCCCCTTCTCAGGTAATGGGAGGAGCCGGTCCCGAGCGAGCTCTTTCCTTTCGCTGCTGCGGCCGCAGCCATGAGGTGAGGGCGCGCTGATCTCCCACAGGCGCTGACGCTTTTCGGCGGGGGACTGTTGGGCTTGGGACCGCAGCCGGGGTTGGGGGAGATGAAATGGAGGCCGCCCTAAAGCGGCCGGTCCCGGGGTTTGGGGTAGGCCGGAGCACTCTCGTCCCGGGCCTCCGGGGTGGGGGGGGGGGGCGGGGAGCGTCGCAGCAACTGAGACCCGGAAAAGGCTGCCTCGGGTGGCGGCGCGCCGCACATGTGTCGGGTCGACCCACGCGAGCAAAGCAAACGTAGCGAACGGGACCGAGCCTTGGACCCTTTCTTGCATGGCACGCCCGGAGCGGAGCAGATCTGTGCTTTCACGTGATCTAGGGCAAGCCTAGTGTAGGCCCCAGGCCTCCGACTGCCGAGAGACGTGATCTCTAACTCTTGACGCCTTCCACTCCTTTGGCCATTCATAAAGGAAATCTCTACAAATGGCCGAACGAGGCTTGTTACTGTGATAAAACGGGAAAATGAGCCCAGAAAACATTAACTTGCCTGCATTGCTAGACTAGAAATCAGGTCTACTCGCCTCGAATATTTTTCAAACGCTGAATACCAGAAATGGCATAAGCCCCCTATTCATTCCAGTAAATCCTTAACTTGACTTTTCAGAGAAGAAATGCGAACATGAGGCTCCAAGAGGTGAAGGCATAGCGTGGGCTTTGAAGTCTAAACCCAAGGGGACCAGCTGCACAGCCCAGAGCCTTAAAGATGATTTAGGGAAGAGTCTTATTTCGCGGCTGTCGTGTGGGTCGCAGAGGGCAGGTCTTGATGGGGACTTTCGTTCTTGCCCACGAGTGGCTTTCAGAGTCTAATCATGTTTTCTGTGTGTCTAGTATGCTCAGGCTTCAGAAGAGGCTCGCCTCTAGTGTCCTCCGCTGTGGCAAGAAGAAGGTCTGGTTAGACCCCAATGAGACCAATGAAATCGCCAATGCCAACTCCCGTGAGTACCTGGGATCTGTCTCTTCACCCTACTTCCTTCTCTTGTCCTGCGTCATAAGAACACAGTTGTGTTGACTTTTTTTTTTTTTTTTTTTTTTTTTGAGACAGTCTTGTTCTGTTGCCCAGGCTGGAGTGTAGTGCCATCTCATCGTTGCAACCCGTCCTCCCAGGCTCAAGTGATTCTCCCGCCTCAGCTTCCTGAGTAGCTGGGATTAGAGGTGTGCACTACCACGCCCGGCTAATTTACTCTTTATTTTTTATTTTATTTTTTATGAGATGGAGTCTCCCTTTGTCACCCGGACTGGAGTGCAGTGGTAGGATCTCAGCTCACTGCAACCTCTGCCTCCCAGGCTCAAGCGATTCTCCTGCCTCAGTCTCCCAAGTAGCTGGGACTAAGGCACGTGCCACCACACCCGGCTAATTTTTGTATCTTTAGTAGAGATGGGGTTTCACCATATTGGTCAGGCTGATCTCAAACTCCTGATCTCAGGTGATCCGCCTACCTCAGCCTCCCAGAGTACTGGGATTACAAACATAAGCCAGCATACCTAGCTTGTGTTGACTCTTTACAAACCTAGGAAGGTACGTTCAGAGTATCTACAAAATGGAGGAGTCATTGTATCAGGCTTGCTGTTTTGAGTGTGCTGTAATACATGTAAAAGGTAGAAATGGCCGGGCGCGGTGGCTCACGCCTGTAATCCCAGCACTTTGGGAGGCCGAGGCGGGCGGATCACAAGGTCAGGAGATCGAGACCACGGTGAAACCCCGTCTCTACTAAAAATACAAAAAATTAGCCGGGCGCGGTGGTGGGTGCCTGTAGTCCCAGCTACTCAGGAGGCTGAGGCAGGAGAATGGCGTAAACCCAGGAGGTGGAGCTTGCAGTGAGCCGAGATCGCGCCACTGCACTCCAGCCTGGGTGACAGAGCGAGACTCCGTCTCAAAAAAAAAAATAAAAAAATTAAAAAAAAAAAAAGTAGAAATGGCCAGCCATAGTGGCAGGCATCTGTAATCCCAGCTACTTGGGAAGCTAAGGCAGGAGGATTGTGAGCCCAGGAGTTCAACACCGACCTGGGCAACATAGGGAGACTGTCTCAGACAAAGAGTATCTCTCACAACTTCTGTTTGTGAAGGAAAAAGAAAAGATAGAGGTTTTTTGGATTTTCGAAGGCAAGAAATAAACAAGTTCCAGTGTTTCCATCCTTTTTGAGAGCATGGGGCCGAGAATGTGAGCAGTGTCTGTGGCCTGGCCTATTTGGATTCTGGGATGTGCTTGGGCCCCAGTTGACTGACCAGGTGCATTATGCTTTCCCAGGTCAGCAGATCCGAAAGCTGATCAAAGATGGGCTGATCATCCGCAAGCCTGTGACGGTCCATTCCCGGGCACGATGCCGGAAAAATACCTTGGCCCGCCGGAAGGGCAGGCACATGGGCATAGGTAAGTGTGGTCGTCTTCTCCTTAAGAAATGATAGGTGCTGTCGTCTGTGCTGAAATATATTCAGGATCTAAGCACTCTGTCTCATCTCGAGCCCGTTTCTTACTCCTTGGTATTTGATGTGTATTCTGCCTGTGTGCAAATCAGAAAGTTGGTGCTGGTATTGGAATTGAGAGCATCCCTGGTAGGAGGTCACATTTACTAAGTCCTTACCTACACTATGCCAAGGATTCTGCTGGGTCCTTGAGAATGTGGTCCATCTTAACTCTAAAATTGCTTTCTAGTGTCAGAATGATTGAAGGAAGCTCCTTAAAACGTGCTGTGCTACCTTGGTGCACTGCCTGTTAAACCCACATTCTGTATGAAGTAAATGGGGAATTATTGCCGTATTTGTGCTTCCTTTAAAATTGAGTAAACGAAAGAACTTACGTAGTTGGGAATCATCATCTGGAAGATTGAAGTAATGCTACTTAAAATGAGGTTGTGAGGATTAGATGAGTTAAGACCCTGACTTGAAACTTGGTGTACTATACACAGTGGACCTGGGTAATAGCCCATTCCTAACTCATCTTCTCCACAGGTAAGCGGAAGGGTACAGCCAATGCCCGAATGCCAGAGAAGGTCACGTGGATGAGGAGAATGAGGATTCTGCGCCGGCTGCTTAGAAGATACCGTGAGTCTAAGAAGATTGATCGCCACATGTAAGCACACCCTCTTGGGCCCAGTACCCATTTGCTGCTTTGATGGCTAGTTCATTTTCCAGAGTGGTTTTTTTTTGTGTGTGTTGTTTGTTTTGTTTTGTTTTGAGATGGAGTCTTGCTCTGTCACCCAGGTTGGAGTGCAGTGGCGCGATCTCAGCTCACTGCAACCTCCGCTTCCTGGGTTCAAGTTATTCTCCTGCCTCAGCCTCCTGAGTAGCTGGGACTACAGGCATGTGCCACCACACGTGGCTAATTTTTTTTTTTTTTTTTTTTTTTTTCATTTTTAGTAGAGACGGGGTTTCACTGTGTTAGCCAGGATGGTCTCGATCTCCTGACCTTGTGATCCATCTGCCTCGGCCTCCCAAAGTGCTGGGATTACGGGCATTAGCCACCGCGCCCAGCCCACAGAGATCTGTCTTAATGGCCTTGGGTAGGGAGCTTTTATTGGAGACAGATTCTCGCTCTGTCACCCAGGATGGAATGCAGTGGCATGATCTTGGCTCACTGCAACCTCTGCTTTCCAGGTTCAAGCACTTCGCCTGCCTCACCCTCTCGAGTACCTGGAATTACAGGCATGCACCACCACACCTGGCTAATTTTTGTATTTTTAGTAGAGATGGAGTTTCACCATTGGCCAGACTGGTCTCGAACTCCTGGCCTCAAGTGACGCACCCACATCTCAGCCTCTGAAAGTGCTCAGATTACAGGCCTGAGCTACTACGCCCAGCCACGGGTAGGGAGCCTTTCTAAGAAAGTTTTTCTATTCTGGTCTTTCTTTTTTTCCCCATATGCCATCAGGATAGCCCAACAGTTTATTTGCCAGGCAAGTTCTGTCTAGGAACTGCACACAAAAAAAGTAATGGTTTAGGAAGTAATTCATGAAGCAACAGGAGAAAAGGAAGGAACCTACAAGCTTAGTCACCTTAGGTGGAGGAACAGCTCACAAAGCAGCTTCTGATCCATTACCGACCAGCATCTCTTCACTCCGTGTACCCTGCAGGTATCACAGCCTATACCTGAAGGTGAAGGGGAATGTGTTCAAAAACAAGCGTATTCTCATGGAACACATCCACAAGCTGAAGGCAGACAAGGCCCGCAAGAAGCTCCTGGCGTAAGTTTCTTTTTAGTTTTAGGGGAAAGTTCTTTGACCTTTGGGAGTTGTTCTTAGATACTTAAAATGTGCCAATGCTTAAGTCTTGACTTGCACGCAGTCTGTCATAGGAATATAGCTGTTCCCTTAGAGGTACCCACTCCTCTGTCCTGTACACACCCACTCCTGTATCATAGGGACTGTAGAGGTTAGTTGAAGCAGGAGCCCTTGGTGGGCCCCCCAACTCATTCCTGAAGCTGACTAGGCTCAAAGGGAGAGGTCTAGGGATGTGTTTCTATTTCCCCAGCATCTCATCCCTTCCCAAACTGACCCATCTTTTCTCTTCCCTGGCCAGTGACCAGGCTGAGGCCCGCAGGTCTAAGACCAAGGAAGCACGCAAGCGCCGTGAAGAGCGCCTCCAGGCCAAGAAGGAGGAGATCATCAAGACTTTGTCCAAGGAGGAAGAGACCAAGAAATAAAAGCTCCCCTCTTTGTCTGTACATACTGGCCTCCGTGACTACATAGATCAGCCATTAAAATAAAACAAGCCTTTATCTGCTTTCCTCTCTGCTGCTTGCAAGGTTTACAGCTGCTCAGTGAGGGTTTGTTTGTGTGTTTTGTTGTTGTTTTTTGTTTTGGTTTTTGTTTTTGAGATGAGTCTCGGGGGCCCAATGGTGTGGCCTTGGCTCACTGCAAACTCCACCTCCCAGGTTCAAGCAGTTCTGCCTCAGCCTCCCGAGTAGCTGGGATTACAGGCATGCGCCACCACGCCCGGCTAATTTTCGTATTTTTAGTAGAGACTGGGTTTCACTGTTGGCCAGGTTGATCTTGAACTCCTGACCTCAAGTGATCCATCTGCCTCAGCCTCCCAAAGTGCTGGGATTGCAGGTGTAAGCCATGGCACCTGGCCTGCTCACTGAGTCTTTTACCTTGTTTTAGTGGGATATAGGGAGAGAAGGAATGGCTTCTATCCAAGCCTCCCAAATACTGTGCTTCAGAGCACGAGTGACACTTAAGAATTGGTCTCAGAATGTTGGTTGGGACCAGTAGTCAGTTGTGATGTCAGTTAAGGAATCAGTCTTTACAGAAGCCAAAGGAAATACTTAATGTGTTTATGCTTCTCAGCTGACAAGTTGGGGTTGCAAATGGGACCTGAGCTTGGACTACTGGTGACTACCTAAGCTGTCACTAAACAGCTTTATTGAGATACAGTTGAAACTCTTGAGACAGAGTTGCCCTGTTGCCCAGTCTGGAGTGCAGTCAGCAATCCCCGCCTCCTGGGTTCAAGCAATTCTTCCTGCCCCAGCCTCCTGAGTAGTTAGGATGACAGGCACTGACCACCATGCCTGGCTAATTTTTGTATTTCTTAGTAGAGAGGAGATTTTGCCATGTTGGTCAGGCTGGTCTTGAACTCCTGACCTCAGGTGATCACCCACCTCCCAAAGTGCTGGGATTACAGGTGTGAGCCACTGTGCCCAACCCCCTACCTCTTTCAGGGGATGTAATGGGCTGATGAGAAAGGGGAAGACCTGAGCCTGGGATGAGAGGACACTGACTTGTGGATCACCCTTGTCACTGGAGTAGCCCGCGTGTGTTTTACCCATTATTAGCTCTTGCCCTTTGAAGTGGGGAAGCCCAGGCCTAGAAAGGGAAGTGTCTTGGCCAAGCTCCCAGCTTGGTGTGTGGAACACCTACTTCCCAGGCCTGGCACAGAGAAGGCTGGGTATTGTTGGAGACTGCCCACCCCCACCCCCTCCATGCAGTAGAGAGATGACAGTAAGGAGAAGCTTGGTGTGGTGGCTCACGCCTGTAATCCCAGCACTTTCAGAGGCCAAATGGGAGAACTGCTTGAGCCCAGGAGTTTGAGACTTGCCTGGGCAACATGGCGAAAACCCATCTCTACAAAAAATACAAAATTTAGCCGGGCATGGTGGTGTGCCCCTGTAGTCCCAGCTACTCGGGAGGCTGAGGTGGGAGGATCACCTGAACCCAACAGGTGGAAGCTGCAGTGAGCTAAAATTGTACCACTGCACTCCAGCCTTTGTGACAGAGCCAGACCCTGTCCCCCAACCCCCAACCAAAAAAAAAAAGGAAGGAGAATGAGGTAACCCAATATAAGACCCTCCCGGTATTCCAGAGCCTGCAGCGCAGAAGCTGGTTTCCACCCTGGGCCAGGAGATGGTGCTACTCGCTCACAGGTCGATGCAGGTGTCAGCTGCTGCCTCACTGGAGTTGTTTTTCTGGTTCTGTTTTTGTTTATTTTGGGGGGTGGGAGAAAGAGATGGGTTATGAAGTTGTAGGAACCTACCTCTTGGAAGGCCTTGGGTTTCCCCCACTTCTTCACCTCACCCCAGGCCTGAAGTTGGCCTCTTCCCGTCGTGGGCCTCCAACCCCTTCCCAGGCCAGTGCCTAGGAGGGATCCACTCCCACAGGAGTCCCAAGCAGAAAGAACCCCTAAAGTAACTGCTTAGCCTTGGGAAAATCTGATTAAAAGATGTGTCCTCTTGTTTCCTTACTTATGGAAAAAGAAAAAAGATGTGTCGTGTCAGGCACATTGGTGTGAGCCTGTGGGCCCAGTTATTCTGGAGGCTGAGAGGGAATGGCTACTTGAGCCCAGGAGTTTGGGGCTACAGTGAGCTATGACAGTGCCTGTGAATAGACACTGCATCCCAGCCTGAGCAACATAGTAAGACCCTGTCTCTAAAACAAAAATATCAACAATAATTTGTAGGCTGGGCACGGTGGCTCAGGCTCGTAATCCCAGCACTTTGGGAGGCAGAGGCGGTGTATAATTTGAGGTCAAGAGTTCGAGACCAGTGGCCGGGCGCGGTGGCTCATGCCTGTAATCCCAGCACTTTGGGAGGCCAAGGTGGGCGGATCACGAGGTCAAGAGATCGAGACCATCCTGACCAATATGGTGAAACCCCGTCTCTACTAAAAATACAAAAATTAGCTGGGCGTGGTGGCACGCGCCTGTAATCCCAGCTACTCAGGAGGCTGAGGCAGGAGAATCACTTGAACCCAGGAGGCAAAGGTTGCAGTGAGCCGAGATTGCGCCACTGCACTCCAGCCTGGTGACAGGATGAGACTCCATCTCAAAAAAAAAAAAAAAGAGTTCGAGACCAGCCTGGCCAACATGGTGAAACCCTGGCTCTACTAAAAATACAAAAATTAGCCAGGCGTGGTGCACCTGTAATTCCAGCTACTTGGGAGGCTAAGGCAGGAGAATCACTTGAACCCAAGAGACAAAGGTTGCAGTGAGCCGAGATTGAGCCACTGCACTCCAGCCTGGGCGACAGAGTGAGACTCTATCTCAGAGAAAAAAAAGAAAAAAAAAGTAAAAAAAAAAAATACGTTTTTTCTTTCAAGATCATACAAGTGTTCCTATCATAATATTCCACACTCTTTCAAGGAGCTCGTGACCCACACCCTCACCACGTAAAGAATTCCTGAGCAAACCCAACGCTTGATTTTCTAGAGGAGGAAACAGAGACCCAGAGGAGCCAGTGACTCTTCTGCTGTGCTCAGCAGTGCGGCAAACAGGCTGGGGGGTGGGGGGACTAGGCTGGCTACTGGCTGGTGGCAGACACAAGTGGGGTGTGCAGAACCTCAGTGCTGCACGAACACTGGCGCCTGACTCTGATTCCCGGGCTGCAGTCTCCCGACGTGGGAGGGTGTGATTCAGATTGGGGTGCAGCAGAGGCACTGAGCACAGCTGCTACTGCAGGGCTGTGAGCTGAAGAAGAGAATACAGAGGGGCCTGGCCTCCTTCCAGTGCTGCCTCTGAGGCTACGGCAGGGCTAACCTAGGCTGGCTTCCTGCAAGGCACAGGGAGGCTTAGGCTGCCTTCCTTGCACTCCTCGGCAGGTGCCCCCATCTGCCTAGGCATTGGGTGGGCAGGGGGTAAGAATGGGGATGAAGAAGGTTGAAGGGGCCAAAGGAAGCAGTGCTGGCAAAATGGGTGGGGTTGCACAGAGCGGCTGCTTCTCTCTTCCCTCCACCTCCAGCATTCATCTCTCCAGACTCCCTCCTCTTTCTGCATCTCCCCAAAGTCCAGGGAACCTTCATCCCACAGTCAGTACAAGCCAGGTGAAGCTCAGCCTGTGGGTGGGGGGGCATGAAGGGCACATGTGGGTCAGAGACAACAGAGCCAAATGGTGGGATGGCATCACCAGTAGCTTCCTAGGCATCCTTTGCCCCAGGCCAGTGGTGTTGCTGGTCCGTCCACCCCCAGAGTGGGCACAGAGGAGGGCAAAGGCTACAATGGGGCACCAGCTGTTCCCAGGCCCTAGGCTGTGAGCATGCTGCAGGGGGTTCAGCCACCCGAAAAAGCTGCTGTGCTCAGCAGTGCGGCAAATAGGCTGGAGTGGGGTAGGCGTCCAGGCCAGCTGCTGGCTGGTGGCAGACACACAGCTGGGTGTGCAGAAAGCGTGGCTGCAAGGCTCTCAGGCTCTTGATCCCTGGAGCCTCTGGCCCAGCGTCTCAGGGTGTCTCTGTCTCCATTTTGCTGGTTTAAGGCATTGAGGAAGCCAGGGCAGGGGAGGGAAAGAGCTGAACTGAGAAGAAAAAGCCACAGTTTCCAAGACTGGCTTGATCACCAATTTGCTGGGTGATCCTGGACAAGTCATTAGCCCACTACAGGTCTCAGTTTCCCCATGTATAAAGAGGGCAGGATTGAGCTGGATAATCTGTGTGACCTTGGATAAGCCACCTAACCTGGCTGTACCTCAGTTCTTCCCTGTGAGAGGAGGACACCCCCACTCGCCTCCCGGGATCCTGGAGAGGATTAAGTAACATCAAGTTCCTGGCACGGTTCCCTGGGCACAGTAGGTGCCTATTTATGAGTTCCTCTCTTTAAGCGTTCACACTGGGCTTATGACCCCTTCTTCCACTCCCACGGCTGGGGATCCTAGGAGGGAGGGCCACCCTCCTTTCCCGGCTCTCTCCAACCCCAAGCTCCAGGGCCTTCCCTGGGTCAAGGGGCCCAAAGAAAGCTCAAGGAGAGGACCCAAGGTCTGGGCCCACCTGGCCTACCTTACTCAGGGGGCGGGGGCTGTGAACCAGAACCGGTGGAGGAGGGGGCGCTCCTCAGGAAAGACAGCCCCCACTCTGCATCCCGGCAGCGCCAGCAGTGCCCCAGCACCCCCGCAGCCCGCCTCTCTTCGCGCCCCGCTCCCCTCAGCCTATAAATAGCACGGGACGTGCTCGCCATGGCGATGACGCGGCTGGGCAGGCGGAGGGGAAGGAGGCAGCTCTGCCAGAGCGGTGGGCGGCGGGCGCGGCGGCGGGAGGGGTGCGGCCCCTCCGTGCTGGGCCCCGATGACAGGCGCGACTGACTCATCCCGTGGCCCCACGGGCCACGACTGTCCCCGCCGCCAGCGTTTCTGTCTCCGGCTTGGGGGACTGCGGGGGCGAGGCTGACTTCGGGTGGGTACTGAGCCCTCCCAGACCCCTGGCACGCCCGGCCTCGGAGGGCACCTCTGGGTGAGCAAGATCGGTCTCGATGGCCCTGGCGCGCAGGAGTGTGTCCGCCCTCGCGCGACTCAGGTGCAGGTGGAGGCGAAAAGTGACCGCAGACCCAAGCCGTTTCCCTCCAGCGTCCCCAGACCTCCTCCCACTTTCCTCAGGTCCCCTTTTGGCTCTCCCCAGACCCCACCCTCCTCGGGCTGCTGGAGGAAGGGGATGAGGCCTGGGACCCCTGCTATGTTGCCGCCTGCCCAGCACCCCTCCTTTCAGAGATGGAGGAATCCTTCCACCCTCAGCCTTGTCCCTCTCAGTATCCCCAGACCCCACTCCCCGCCTCCCTGCCCCTTTCCTTCCTCTGCCCCAGTGAGAGACACAGAGAAGATGGGTTGGGACAAGAAACATTTAATTAGGTGTCTGGGGGCTCAGCAAGGCCCCAGACCCATCATGCAGCCTCATGTACAGTGGGCATTGGGCCCGCCCCTGGGATATTGCTGGGGGGGCCTCATGGCAGCAAACAGGGCAGTGTGGCTTGAGACCCCGCTTTGCGGGGGAGAAGTGGGGCAGGGGCCTTTGGGTAGGAGGGTCTGTGTCTCTCCCACTGCATGGGAGGGTGTAACTGTGCCCAGGACGGGGGTGGCATGGGCTGGCACAATCAAGGGCATAAGAGGAGGATCTGAGCTTGGGGGAGGGAGGTTGGCACCGAGAAAAGCAGCCTGTATTAAGAGAGGGGTCCTCTCTGTGTATGCCCACCCACCCCATTTCCTGGTGGCCAAATAGAACATTCCACCTTCCTTGTCTGTCTTCCACCCGTCTTTTTCCCAGGGCTCTGTGTCCAGAACAAGGGAGCAGATAAAGCCAGCAAAGGGGCTCCTGCAGCACCTGCCCTGTCCCCTGCAGAGCCTGGAGAGAAGTGGGAGAAAGGTCAGCCCAGAGGGTTGGACTCCTGGGGCGGCCGGGCAAAGCCTGGGACAGGAATTGACAGTCACAGGCTTCCTTGGCGGGTGGTTCCTGTGTGACCAGGGGTCCTGACAGTGAAATGGGTTTGCTTTGACCAAGCATGGGCCAGGGTTTTGTTCTCAGTTGGGTTTCTGTGTGTCCAGGTAGCTCTTGGGTTTTCTTTTCTTTTTCTCTTTCTTTTTTTTTTTTTTTTTTGAGCCAGAGTCTTGCTCTGTTGCCCAGGCTGGAGGGCAATGGCGCAATCTCGGCTCACTGAAACCTCCGCCTCCTGGGTTCAAGTGATTCTCTCTTGCCTCAGCCTCTGGAGTAGCTGGGATTACAGGCAGATCCGCATCATGCCTGGCTAATTTTTGTACCTTTAGTAGAGACGGGGTTTCACCATGTTGACCAGACTGGTCTTGAACTCCTGACCTCAGGTGATCCACCCACCTCAGCCTCCCAAAGTGTTGGGATTACAGACGTGAGCCTCCACACCCGGCCAGCTCTTGGGTTTTCTACTTGAAGGGACAGTCTCTGATTTGTCACACCTTCCAGGGACCTCAGCCTTCCCCTCCTCTGTCGGCCCAGGTTTCAAGTAATGGGAGCGATTCCTGCAAAACTTTCCTGAGAATTGACGGAATGACAGAGGTGGAGACCAGGAGGTAGACTCAGGACCTTCCTATGGCCCTGGGTCCCCTCCCCACCTAGGGTGGAGGGCCGAGGACACAAAAAGGCCTGCTCCCAAGACCCCACTTGCAAAGGAGCAGATGCACAGTCACACACACATAGACCCAAGAGAGGCTCTGTGGGGAGAGGGGTGTGCCAGGCATGCGCAGGGTGTGTTGGCAGGGGAAGGCTGGGAGAAGCAGCAAAGAAATTCCCCAGGAACCTTCCTTAGGGCTGGACTCAGTCCGGCAAGTGGACTGGGGTGCCTGGGAGCTGGGTGGACCTACCTGTAGCTTCCTCATTCCCTCCCACCCCACCCCATCCCTGCCAAGTCCCAGAGGATCAACCCACTCAGGGCACCCCACCCAAGAAATAAAATCTTCCTCAGTACAGAAGGCTCCTAAGCCACAGTAAGTGGCACTTAGGAGAGAGAAAGAGGGAGGAAGGGTATGGAGTGGACAAGGGGGCCTGATCCCCTTCCTGGCCAGAAGCAAGGTCCAGGCATGGGCGAGGATGGCATCTGGGTTCCCTTGGCTCCTCTCAGATCTCGGTCAGGGCGTCGACTGGCACCAGGCCCCGCTTCTTGCCACTGCTGACGCGGATGAAGCCGTCAGCATCCTTGCTTCTGCCCACGCCCACACAGATCTGAGCCAAAGAGACATGGAGCTGAGGCCTGGCATGGCCTGCAGCCCTGGCCCTGAGTCCTGCCCATGGCCCCCAGGGGACCCACGCTGGGGGATGATGGGACCAGTGTCAGATGTGGATAGAGCCCTTTGCTGGAGTGATGGGACCAGATCCCACAAGTGTAGAGGCCTCAGCAGCAAGACCAGGACATCAGCAGATGCCAAGCAGTGCTTCAGGGCTGACCTTGGAGAGTACTGCCCTGCCTCACCCCCATCACAGAGCGGGTGGAGGGAAAAGGACTTGCCTCAAATTACACAAAAAGCCACAGCTAGCATTCAAACCTGAGCTTTAGACTCTGAATCCAGTGCTCCTGCTCTAACCCAAGCTCCCTCCAATGTCGTTCAGTCTCCTGTCTCTGTTGGTCACCAGCCCAAATTCCCCAACAGGGGCTGGCAGTAGGGCCCTGCAACGCTTTCTTTCTAACCCACTTTCCCCCCAGCTGCCAGGATCAGCCTCCTCCTAGAGAACATTTGCCCCCACACTGCAGCCTGTCTCCGCCACCCACTCCCTCCCTCCGCCATAGGGCCTGGGCTGGGCCTCAGGCACTCACCTGGTTCTCCTTGAGGCTCATGTAACCCTGTTCCTTGTTCCCGGAGAAGGGTTGGCAGCAGCGCCAAACATTCTCGCCTGGCCTCACCCGCTGCACAAAATTAGCTGGGAAGAAGCCAACCCGGTCGCCGATCTTGCCCTGGGGATGAGGTTGGCAATGAGCACCCGCACCACACCCCACCCCTGCTGCCCACCACTGCTTTCTCAAGACCCGGTTCCCACTCAGCGCCAATGCCATCATCCTCCAGATCTGGGGCTCTCTGTATTCCAGCCCCCACCCACGTGCCTTCTGGGCCAGGAATGGCATGAGGTGAGCAGAGGGACAAGGCTGAGGCAAGGAGAGTCAAAACTGAGAGGACGTCCCAAGGGTTGGTCCTAGTTTTGGCTGGGACCAGTGGTTGGAGGAGAGGTTGTCTTCGGGGCCTGGAGAGAAGGTGGGGGCAGTGCCTATTGGGGGTGGGGGCTGCTGGGGTGCCTACCAGGGTCCCTCCACTCCCCACCCTGCCAAGTCACCTTCCACCAGTCCTCGTTAGAGTCATCCACCAGCATGATCCGATCTCCAGGCCTGGGGAGGACAGAGCTAGGGTCTCATTTGGAGCAGGGAGTCGTGCCCCTCCCTGTCCTAGCAGCCCCTGGGCACCTCCTGGGGACCTGCAGTCCTCAGCTGGGAGACAGGATTTTTTTTTTTTTTTTTAAGATAGAGTCTCACTCTGTCGCCCAGGCTGGAGTGCACTGGCATGATCTTGGCTCACGGCAACCTCCGCCTCCCGGGTTCAAGCCATTCTCCTGCCTCAGTCTCCCGAGTAACTGGATTACAGGCACCTGCCACCATGCCCGGCTAATTTTTGTATTTTTAGTAGAGATGGGGTTTTACCATGTTGGCCAGGCTGGTCTTGGTCTCCTGACCTCAAGTGATCTGCCAGCCTCAGCCTCCCAAAGTGCTGGGATTACAGGCCTGAGCCACCGCGCCCCACTGGGAGAGGATTATTGATGCCCTCAGAGGACATTGTGTGACTACAGGTACAGCAGGCACTCTCTGGGCAGCCCAGGCAGAGGGCAGGAGACACGAGATTAGCATGAGTCACTCTTAGACCCTGGGCAGCTCCAGCTCCTGTTTGGGCTCAGCAGCCTCCAGCATGCAAGGAGAAGGTTCCTGAAAGCCCCCTCACACTGTGCTCCAAGGTCTAGGAGCGCAGAGCTGCCCAGCGGGGCCAGGTCACAAAGGGGACTTACTGCAGAGCCAGATCATTGTTCTCCTGGGGCAGAAACTTGTAGAGTGCGACATAGGAGTACATGGGCCCCACATCCTTCCGCAGGGCGGCTTTGGGGGGCTGCAGGAGAATCTCAGGGTCGGTGACCGGAAAGCACCACCCTCACTCCCCCCACTCTCCACTCGCTCTGAGTGTGCTACCCTGGGGGCTGCGAGAGGACACAGTGAGTCCTGGGTCAACGGCAGGGAGAAGTGAGGCCCTTG
The DNA here is from genome assembly GCF_049350105.2 of Macaca mulatta. NCBI lineage: Eukaryota > Metazoa > Chordata > Mammalia > Primates > Cercopithecidae > Macaca > Macaca mulatta. The sequence continues at coordinate 63,545,260 of NC_133421.1, forward strand.
TACATGCTATGCTCACCCACCCCAAAGGGCACTGGGCCGGGCATGGAGAGGGGAGCCCCCTTCTGCCTGCTGTACCCTGAGGCTGCCTGCCTTTGGGACAGCAGAAATGGGTGCAATGGGCAGTGGGCTGGGGTGGGAGGGTAACTCCTCCTGCCCCCATGCCCTCTCATCCTGGCATTGCCCATCTCTGAGGATAAGTAAGGAAGCAGTGAATCCCCACGCACCATGCTCTTGCCCCCTATGAATCAATGACAAGGAGAAATTATACCCACTTCCCACCCTGGCCTTCCAGGCCAGTGCCCGTACAGGCTCACCTGCTGTCCAGGACTCTTCTCCTCTGGTCCTGGCCCTTCACTCTCTGCTGGGGCTGTGAATACTGGAGATGCTAGGGGCGGTAGACGGAGAGGGTGAGAGGCAGCAGGGAGCACCCTCCATTGCACCCCATTCCTGCCCCTGGTGCACACTGCCACTCACCACTGTCACCAGGCCCCTCCTCAGAGCTGCGGATGCTGCCTTCCCCATCCTCGGTCAGCTCATCCCGCTCACTCTAGGGACAGAGAGAGGAGAGGGCTCAGCCCCCAAGCCCACTGTCATGCTCAGACACCCCTCCACAAAAGACCCCCCTTTTTGCCCACCATACCAGGCTCCTTGTCGGGGACTCAGAGGTGCTGCTGAAACTGGAGCGGTTCATCAGTGCCAGGGAGGTGCCATAGCGCAGGGTCTCATAGACAGGGTCCACCTTCCCACTGGCCCCTGCGGAACATCCACCCTCAAGGCCTGGCTCTGCCCTGAAGCCCTGTATCTCTAGTCCCAGCTCAGCATGCCCCAGGCTGAGCTCCCCAGCTGCCCCCTCACCTGTCCCTCCCAGGTCTTCCTCTTCCCAGAGATGGCTCTGGGTCTTCCCATGGTGCCCATGCAGAAACCTGGAGCATCCTTGACTCCTCGCTGTCCTCACTGCCTACAGCCACTCCACTGCCTAGTCCTCCCTCCCAGCATCCCTACAACCTGTCCACATGTCTCCATCGCCACTGCTAGCAGTCTCATTTACATTACCACACTCTCTCGGCAACTGTTGTGGCCTTTCAACTGGTCTCCCTGCTTCCACTCCAGCCCCGCCAATCCACACAGCAGCCAGAACAGTTTTGTAGAAACACACAAATTGCCTTTAGAAGAAAGTCCAAAAGACTACCCTAAAATGGACCCCGAAGCCTCGTACCCATGGTCTCTTTTATTTTTTTTTGAGATGGAGTCTCGCTCTGCTGCCCAGGCTGGAGTGCAATGGGACGATCTCGGCTCACTGCAACCTCCACCTCCCAGGTTCAAGCAATTCTCCTGTCGGCTGGGATTACAGGCGCCTGCCACCACCCCCGGCTAATTATTTTTTGCATTTTTAGTAGAGATGGGGTTCACCATGTTTGCCAGGCTAGCCTTGAACTCCTGACCTCAAGTGATCCGTCCTCCTTGGCCTCCCAAAGTGCTGAGATTACAGGCCTGAGCCACCGCGCCCAGTTGTACCCATGGTCTCTTTACAGCCCCGCTCCATCATCCTCCCTCAGCCCCAGCCACTTTGCCCTTTCTTTTTTTTTCTTTTTCTTTTTCTTTCTTTCCTTTTTTTTTTTTTTTTTTTTTTGAGACACAGTCTTACTCTATTGCCCAGGCTGGAGTGCAGTGGCGCGATCTCCACTCACTGTAGCCTCTGTCTCCCGAGTTCAAGTGATTCTCCTGCCTCAGTCTCCTGAGTAGCTGGGATTACAGGTGCACGCCACCATGCCCAGCTAATTTTTGTATTTTTAGTAGAGACGGGGTTTCACCATGTTGGTCAGGCTGGTCTCAAACTCCTGACAGTGTGATCCACCCACCTCGGCCTCCCAAAGTGCTGGGATTACAGGTGTGAGCCACCATGCTCTGCACTTTGCCCTTTCTTTAACTCCCTGTCCTTCCTTTCTCAGGCTTCCTTCTACCCCACACCAGTCTTTCCACATCCTAAATGGATGAACCCCTTGTGCCTCATCCTTCACATTTCTGGGAAGTCTTCCCTGATTTTGCAGATGAAGACAGCGAGCTTTTTCTTTTTTTTTTTTTTTTTTTTTTTTGAGACGGAGTCTCATGCTGTTGCCCAGGCTGGAGTGCAGTGGCGCGATCTCGGCTCACTGCAAGCTCCGCCTCCCGGGTTCCCGCCATTCTCCTGCCTCAGCCTCCTGAGTAGCTGGGACTACAGGTGCCCGCCACCGCGCCCCGCTAATTTTTTGTATTTTTAGTAGAGACGGGGTTTCACTGTGGTCTCGATCTCCTGACCTTGTGATCCGCCCGCCTCGGCCTCCCAAAGTGCTGGGATTACAGGCTTGAGCCACCGCGCCCGGCCTGAGCTTTTTCTTTTCTCTTAATTTAGAGACAGGGTCTCACCATGTTGCCTAGGCTGGACTGCAACTCCTGGGCTCAAGCAATCCTCCTGCCTCAGCCTCCCAAGTAGCTGGGATTACAGGAACGAGCCACCACACCCAGCTGTCAGCACACATTCTATGCTCTATTCTCTATCTTCCCCACTTAAGGCACTCATACTGATGGTGATTGATTGATGATTTGCATGACTGTCCGTTTCAGTCCTATCTCCTTTACTAGACAATAAATTCCACCTTCTTCACTACTGTGTCTCAGAGTCCAGCACTGTGCCTGGCATTTAGTACGTGCTTAATGAAGTGCTTGTTGAAGGAATGATGACTAAATGAATGAATGAACCCCAAATTCAGGACAGGAGCATCCAGAGAAGGGAAATGGTAGGAGAGCCAAGAACTGTCTGTGCCAACGTGACTCACGTACCCATCTCAGAAATGTTTATTTCTTTTCTTTTTTTTTTTTTTTAAGATGGAGTCTCGCTCTGTAGCCCAGGCTGGAGTGCAGTGGCGTAATCTTGGCTCACTGCAACCTCCACCTCCTGGGTTCAAGCAATTCTCCTGCCTCAGCCTCCCGAGTAGCTGGGACCACAGATGCCCATCACCCCGCCCAGCTAATTTTTTGTATTTTTAGTAGAGATGGGGTTTCACCGTGTTGGCCAGGATGATCAGGGATGTTGATTTCTCATCACACCACAGTGGGAGCAGGGACAGCGGCCAGGGCAGTGACAGTGGCACTCACCAGTGGGTGGGGACTCTTTGCTTGTGGCACAGGCTGGTGGCGGCTCATGTACCAGGAGAGGGGAGCTGAAGTTGCGGCGGAAGGAGGTGGACTATGGCAAGAGAGGTCACAGAGGGTTTGAGGAGGTCATGGCCCATGGAGAACTTGGTCCTTCCCAAGCCCAGGGCCCACCCCACAGGAAGGAGCAGCCCCTAGGGAGACTCATTCCCCCATGTGACAGTACTGGCAGCACTCAGTTGGCCATCTCTGCTTGGGTCCCCGCTCACCGTCTTCCCTGGGCATTGCTGGTGGGAGATCTCCTCAGAGCACCAGAGGTGGACGCTGACTTTGCACGTCTTACATCGCAAGCCCTGCTTGGAGTTTCCTAGGAAAAATTTGGGTTCAACAATTGAGGACACCCCCATGGGCAAAGGGCAAAGGAGGGGCACGTTATGGCACGAGGAGAGCAAGGGTTGGGCATTCTCGTGCCAGCATTGAGGCTCAGCACCTACCCCTCACACAGTTAGAGTATGAGGGAGCACGGAAGCCAGAGTCATTAGTAAATGCAGCAGTGACACTGAGTATAGCGCCACGCCTGGCGGTGCTCCTTTCTCCGCCTGGGGTAAGAGGCACAGTTAGGGGTGGGTGCAATGGCTCACGCCTGTAATCCCAGCACTTTGGGAGGCTGAGGCGGATGGATTGCTTGAGCCCAGGGTTTGACCAGCCTGAGCAACATGGCACAACCCTATCTCTACAAATAAAATTTAAAATTAGCTGGGCGGCCGGGCGCGGTGGCTCAAGCCTGTAATCCCAGCACTTTGGGAGGCCGAGACGGGTGGATCACGAGGTCAGGAGATCGAGACCATCCTGGCTAACACGGTGAAACCCCGTCTCTACTAAAAAATACAAAAAACTAGCCGGGCGAGGTGGTGGGCGCCTGTAGTCCCAGCTACTCAGGAGGCTGAGGCAGGAGAATGGCGTAAACCCGGGAGGTGGAGCTTGCAGTGAGCTGAGATCCGGCCACTGCACCCCAGCCTGGGCGACAGAGCAAGACTCCGTCTCAAAAAATAATAATAATAATAAAAAATAAAATTAGCTGGGCATGGTAGTATGTGCCTGTAGTCCCAGCTACTCCAGAGGCTGAGGCAGGAGGATCCCTTGAACCAGGGAGGTGGAGGTTGCAGTGAACCAAGATCGCGTCACTGCACTCCAGCCTGGGAGACAGAGCAAGACTCTGTCTCAAAAAAAAAAAAATAAAATAAAAATAAAAGAGGCACAGTTAGTATTGGGGCCCCTGAACAGCAAGAACCCAATAATATATTGGGCAGCAACATGGGCCCACTCCCCAGCACCCACGCCGTCCCCTCCCTTAGGCCGCCTCAGTGCCCAGGCACCTACCGACAATGAGCTGATGGCACAGCTCACAAGGGCTGGCTCGCTTGAAGACATGTTCCTGGAAGCTGTGCAGCCTCACTGGTTTGAGCGCTGCCAGGGGGCGTGGGACTGGGCATGGGGAGGGGGATGGGGTGGGCAGGCCCCTGTCCGAGGCTGTGGGTGGTGGGGAGGGAGGGGGCAGTGGGGTTGGGGGTGTCAGCAGCACCTCGGTGGGGCACTTGAGCTCAGAGCCCGAGCGAAGGAAGAAGTTCTCCACGCTCTTACTTCGGAGGATGGTCTTGAGGGAGAGGGAACGCTTGAATCGCTGGAGCTGAGAAGAAGAGGGAGCTGTGAGTGGGAGCCTAGAGGGGGCTGGCCACGGTGGGCTTCCCCTCAGGGTGTCTCTGGAGGTAGGGGCGGCAGCAGCAGCAGCATGGGGGCTAAGGGCCGAGCGAAATGAAACAGGGAGAGAGAGGCTCCCCAGGTCCTGACAATGCTTCGCAATCTCAGGTGCCACAAGAGCCTGGTGGGTGACCTCCGCGGAGAAAGGAGTTCTGGCCGGGCAATCAAGAGTGGTGGGGACTGTGGCAGACTGGATGGCCAGGGAGTAACTGCAGACCTCCTCAAGCCAATTAAGGCTTGTCTATAAGGCCAGCCCAGTGTTGCCAGGTTTTCTAATTTTTCAAAAGAAATATAGACTTTTATGTGAAATTGGATAGAAACAAGTTTAAGAGGTTTAGTTCCATTTTTCCTTGAAGAAATGGTAGTATACTATATTTCCTGTGCCTTGTTTTTTTTCATAAACAGTAAATCTTGGAAATCATTCCATACCCATACATAAATAGATTCATCATTCTTTTTTATAGCTACAAAGTATTTTGTTGCATGGGTGTACCATTTACTCAAGTTTAAAAAAAAAAATAGGCGTGGTGTGGTGGCTCCTGCCTATAATCTCAACACTCTGGGAGGCTGAGGCCGGAGGGAATCCCTTGAGCCAAGGAGTTGGAGACCAGCCTGGGCAACATAGTAGCCACCTGTGTTCTCGAACAGGCTGGTGGGGGGTGAGGAGTGGTCGTCCCAGACCCTCATCCTTGGGACTGATTCTCCCCCGAGAACGTCTCTCTAGCCCTCCCCTCCCATTGATTCATCACCTCACAGCCCTTAGTTCAGGCCCTTATGCCCCAGCCTGCTTCAAGGCCACAGCCTCCCCTCCCACCCCCTGCTTCCACCTGCCCTCCATACAGCTGTTGCGGGGTGATACCTTCCTGGCTCCTCAGGACAGCGTCCAAGGCTCTCGCCCCAGCCGTGAGGCTCTCCTTGCAACTTAGCCAAACCTATCCTTCCAACCTGTGCCTTTACAGCCCAGAAATGAGGATTCTCGAACTCATGCATGCTTTTATGCCTCTGAGCTTTTGACGTGTTTGTCCTCTTCTCTGCCTCACTCAGTCCATACCCTCTTTATCCTGCCAATGTGCTTCCACTGGCCCTTCCTCCTCCGGGAAACTGTCTTCTGCAGGAATTCTCCTCATGACCCACTCCCTCCGCTGGTGTCCGCTGCATCCGGCCCAGCGTCCACCACAGCCTCCGCTCAGGTGATGCTTGTTATTTTTCTCACTCCCCCAGGAGATTGTGAGCCCCTTGAGGATGGGCACAGTTGCTGGCTTCAAATCCCCACGCAGGCTCTCAGCACATAGTAGGTGCTCAGTCAGCGGCCTTTGGTGAATACATAAGGCAGCTGCTGGACTCTCCATGGACCCTGCGTTCTGGAGGGCAGGGTCGATTCTGCAGTGAGGCCAGAGCTATCTCCACCTCTCACTCAAACACACCCTACTGAGTCTTCCCAGAGAGAGGTCTGGAAACCTCTTGACCCAGAGCCTTGGCCGTCTGTCTCCCTTCCCGTTGAGGGCCGCCTTACGCCTGCCCACTCCTTTCTACCAGAGACAGAAACAGGGGCCAGCAGCCTGGCTCCAGGCAGAGGGACTTGGCCAGGGTTCCCAGCTGGCACGCTGGGCAGCCTGTGTGCCATGGCTGCCTGCCTGGCCACCCTGCCAAGGGGATGGAAGTGGTGGCCCCTCCAGCCTCCGGGAGGCCAGCAGGCAGCAAGACAGAGGGGGAAGCAGAGGGGATGTTTGGGCACAAGGCAGGCTCTGGTGTGCCAGCTGGGAGGCCAAAGCCCTGGGGTGTCTGGCACACTGAAGTGCTCAATGCCTTCCAAACCCAGCTTCCTGGATAGCACTGTGGGCTTCTTTGTGTATCTGTGAGAAGCAAGGCTCCGGGCCCCAGATGCCTGGGCCTTGGAGCAGAGGTGGAAGGCTGGAGAGACAATTAATGAGAACACAAAACCCAGCCCAGGTCAGGCTCTGGGCCAGCCAGGGCTGAGTGTGGCTCTGGGGGCTCAGATGGGCCCCTAGAGGCAGGTGAACCATCCACCGTTCTGTCCAGGGACCTCAGGCACGGAGCACACAGGGTCACTGGAGGATGTGCTGGGGCTGGGGGCAAAACTAAACCTGCTACCTGAAGGAAAATCACCTCACTTCTTCTCTCTGAGCCTCAGTTTCCCCACCTCCAAGAGGGAAGACTAGATACTCTTTTTTTTTTTGGATGGAGTCTCACTCTGTCACCCAGGCTGGAGTGCAATGGTATGATCTCCGCTCACTGCAAACTCCGCCTCCCGGGTTCAAGCCATTCTCTTGCCTCAGCCTCCCCAGTAGTTGGGACTACAGGCGCGTGCTGCCATACCCAACTAATTTTGTATTTTTAGTAGAGATGGGGTTTCACCATGTTGGCCAGGCTGGTCTCAAACTCCTGACCTCACGTGATCTGCCCACCTTGGCCTCCCAAAGTGCTGGGATTACAGGCGTGAGCCACTGTGCCAGACCGGGAAGACTAGATACTCTCTTTATTTTTTTTATTTTTTTGAGATGGAGTCTCGCTCTGTTGCCTACACTGGAGTGCAGTGGCGCAGTTTCGGCTCACTGTAACCTCCACTTCCCAGGTTCAAGCGATTCTCCTGCCTCAGCCTCCCAAGTAACTGGGATTACAGGCACCTGTCACCATACCCGGCTAATTTTTTGTATTTTTATTAGTAGAGATGGGGTTTCACCATATTGGCCAGGCTGGTCTTGAACTCCTGACCTCGTGATCCACCCACCTCGGCCTCCCAAAGTGCTGGGATTACAGGCATGAGCCACTGTGCCGGCCAAGACGAGATACTCTCTAAGCAATACAAGGCTCTAGGTCCAAATATCCCCAGAAACTTACAACTCTGAGGGGCTGTTGTGGTCAGAACACTGGAATTGAGCTAGCACTTTATATGCAGCGTCTCATTAATCCTGATGCTGCCCTTGGAGGTAGTGATAATTACTGTCCCACTTTTCAGATGAGGAACTGAGGCTCATAAGGGTTCAATTACCTACCCAGGAGTCCTCAGCTGGTAAACAGCAGAGCCAGGACTTGAACCGGCAGCTCCGGCTGCTGAGCCCAAAGCACCAGGAGCATCCTGCTGCACTGGGCCCTGCCTGGGCCCTCACCCTCGCCTCTCAGCTGTGCCAGGAGCTTGTCCATCAGGTCAATCAGAGTTTAGGGTGAGAAGGGACCTGGAAGACTGGTCACCTAGAGCAGACCCCAACTTATCACCCTGAGATGCCCTGGCCACGTCCCCTCTCAAGAGTTGGTCACCTCTTGTGATGGGAAGCAAGTTTTCTCTTGGGACAGTCATTCCATCTTTGGGCAGCTCCAATCGCTGGAAAGTGCTTCCCTATATAGAGCTGAAACCTGCCTCCCGGGGATTTTCGCCTATCAGCCCTGTTCCTCCCTTGGCTCCAGAAAGGGCTACTTTCTCTCATACACTTCAGCCCTTCAAATATTTGAAGACATCATCTATCATGTTCCCCCCATCCCCAGGCACTTGTTTCCATAGTAATCATCATTGGAGGAGGTTCCAAGTCTCCCTACCCTTCAGGCTGTATCCTTTCCTGGTGCCCCCTGGTCTCAGTGCCAAGAGCCACCTCTGCTGGGTACCAGAGGCCTCTGGAACAGAATGTTCCAGGGTACCAGGGCAGCCCCGACTCTGCCGGCCGATTCCCTGGCTTGGCTGTGAGCCCCAGATCCTGGGGGGGGGGCGGTGGAGAAGCGGGAAGGAATGACATGCCACCTGGGGTGGCTGGCAAATGGCAGACTGTGGCTACAGGTCTGGGTTGGGGCATCTCTGCCAAATGACTTGATGCCTGCCCACTCCAGAGACGTCTGGCTTGGCTACCCAAACCACATTTTGGCTTAGCCAGGCCAGGTGTTCCTGCTCCTGGGCCTCCTCATTCCTGGAGAGGACCTTTTCCCACCTCTTCCCCCCACTATATTTTTGGTGCCCTCACTTCCCTGGGACCCATTCTCTGGCATGGGGAGAAGCTGACATGTACCTTGGCAAGTGGGCCTGCCTGGTCACTCTTCCCTCCCAATGCACCCAGAGTTTGTCCAGCTTGGAGCCTGGACCACCGCGTCTGTTCTTCTGAACCCCCTCCCAGAGACAGGGCCGGGCCTGCCTGTTTCCTCCCCATCTCCCCATACTCTGGACGGCCCCTTATTTCCTCAATTCCCCACAGCATCTCCTGAAAGGGCATGAGGCATCTGGCAGTGGGTGGTGGCGGACATGGTGCAAGCTGACTCAGAGCAGAGATGGCATGGGGTGGTCCTCCCAGGGGTGGCAACAAAGGGTGATGGGCAGGCCCTATGTGGTAAGAAGGGATGGAGACCAAGAGAGGAGGACTCACTAGGAGGGTTGTTGAGTGGCTTGGGTGCAGGGCTGATTCAGCCTGGGGGCAAGCAGGAGGCTGGCCAGTGATTCCCAGGGGGCAACAACACTGATGAATGCGGCTGGAATGTTGGCATCACTGCCTAATGGGCACTGGCCCCCTCTGTTGTACCTGCCTCACACTGAGCTGGGTGGGCAGCACCCAACCGCACTGTCTTCCATCTCCTCCACCCACACAGTCTGGAGACAGGAGCTTCTTTGGGCCAGGCTGAGGTGTGGGATGGAAGAAGGCTAGCAGGGGTCCTGAGTTCTCTCTCTGCCCACCTCTGCCCTGCTGAATACCCCCAACCTGACCCACAGCCCAGTCTGTGTTAGTGCAGAATCCTTCACGAGTGTGATGTATACGGGAGGGGTGGAGGGCCAGGGCTCCAGCTGGCCTGGCACAGAGGGGCCCGATCAGAGGTGTAACCCCTCCTCTCCCCTGGTCCTTGGATCTCCAAGCTCAGACCCAGAGGTGACAACATTGGAGGGTCCTGACCTGGGAAGACGGAGAGGTGCCGATCTGCAGGCCTTGACCGCCCCTCCCCACACAGCTGAGCAGGCGGCTTCCTGGAGTACTGAGGCAGCACCACCCCGCACTCCTGCCCACCTTCCAGAGCTCCCACAGAGGGGGCTGGAGAGGACAGGCCTCCGTGTGGGAAACAGAGCAGGGCCTGGGAAGGCCCCCAGTGCCCTGGAGGCAAGCAGGGGGACTGTGTATGTCTTCCCAGGGTGACTAGAGGGCAACCGAGGTCAGGGGTATTGGACTTAGGTGAGGTTCAGCTCCCAGACCCTCTGCTTGACAGAAGTTGTCACAAATATTCCAAGCAATATCCTCCCACCCAAACATCTTAGTCCTTTCCCAGGAGAGACTGAGACTCGGCTCTCTAAAGGGGAGACAGCTGTGGCCTGACAGACCAAAGTCTCATTTTTAGAAGGGGGCAAGAGAGGGTCAGGTGTGCATGTGAAGACTTGAACATGGAGACCCGCTGGGTCCCCTGGTGTAGGATGGGGGCTCCCTGGGGTGCCTCTGCCAGAGTCCACCCTGACCCTACGGCCTCCTCCTCCCGATCACTCCCTTGATGACCTTGACCTTGAATTAACCTCAGCTCCTGCGGGATGGTCAAGATGGAAGAAGGAGGAAGGGGGACAGTGGGAAGAAGCCCAGAGAGCGAGCCATGCCTCCAGAGCCCAGGCTCCCATCATTTCTGGTCCTCACTGTCCCCTTTCGCCTCTGGAGAACGGGAGCAGGATGGGAACAAAATACCGGGGAAAGGGGGAGGGAAGAGGTCTTGGCCTGAAGTCTGGGAGGGGGCAGGGCGCGCCCTTGGCACAGCCCTTTCTGCCCCATCCCCAGACCCGCTCAGGTTACTCCCGCAGAAACAGAACTTCTCGCGGGCCAGTCGCCAGCACCTAGAACTTGGGAAGGGAGCAGACGGATTAGAGGTGGGGGGAGTGCTGAGTGTGAGCGGCGGCCTCCCCCCCCACCACTACTTTCAGCGCCAGGAGTCTGGGCTCCGCCCGCCTTCGCGGGGAGTAATTTATTCACGGTGACTCCCGCAGGAGTAACAATCATCCATAATTAGGGTTAATGATGACATTCATTAATTACAATTACTTCTGTTTCTGCTTCTACCCGCTCCCCCTCCCCTGGTCCCGCTCCCGTGGTGGGGAGTGGGGCTGCCTGTCTTTCTGGTCCGGAGCCACAACCGCAGGCCCCCGTCCCCGCCGGTGACCGACGGCTGGCGCTGCCGCAGGCCCCCGCGCGGACTCCGCAGCTGCGCACCCCCGGCCGCGGCCTCGCTTCCCCGAGCCCAACCGGGCTAGGAGCGGGGAATGCAGGACTGCGGAGGGGCAGGGAGGGACACGCTGAGACGCGGAGATAAACACCAGGAGGCGCCGGGAGAGACGGGGAAAGACGCACACAGAGACACCAAGACACAGACACGCAGGTTGTAGAGACAAATTCAGAGACACCAGCGAGGACAGAGGCGCGGACTGAGCCCGGGACTGGGACCCGGCGGCCGATGGAGGGTGCGCCTCGCACGCACAGCCGGGCGCGAACCCCGCCCGCACCGCTCCACGCGCGCCCTCCGGCCTCGCTGCGCCCATCTCTCCAACGAAGACCAGTGGCCGCCTCCCCGGAAGGTCGCGATGGCGCGCGCGGGCGTGCGGTGCTGGTGTGATTGGGGGGTCTTCGTGGCCCTTCGTCGCCAACCCACTCCTCCCCCCGGGAGCGGCGCAGAGCCTCAGTGGTCACGCCGGCCTCACCGCGACCCTCGGACGCCCGGGCCCACAGGAGGACCCCGCCAGGAAGAGGGCGCCCGGGTCCGGGGCGCACGGGGCGGGGACAGGCCTCGCGCCCCCCAAGTTACCTTGGTTTCCTGGAGGGCGGAGACGGTCCCTGGGGGACTGTGAGTGGCCGCGTCATCCGGTTCGTTCTCCTTCTCGCTCATCTCGGTCATGGTTCGGGGAGAGGGGAGGAGAGGGTGCCGAGATCCGACGGCAGGCCCGCCGCGGGCAGGCTGCGGGTGGCGGGCGTTTCCGGGACTCCGAAGCCCTTCTCCAGAGGCTGCCCCCAGTTAGCCTCGGGCACCGCAGCCCCCAACCCGCGGGCTCAGGCGGAGAAAGTTGCCGGGGTGGCGGGCGAGGCGAGGCGACCACGCCGAGCCGCAGGAGCGGGACGACCCCGGGCGCGAGGACCGAGGGTCTGCAGAGGATGCTGCTCGCAGCGCGGGGAGGAGGGAAGTGGGGTGGCGGGGATGAGCCGAGGGAGGGAGCCAAGGAGCTGTCGGTGTCCGGCCGGTTCCGCCGTCCTCTGCGCCCGCCCCCCATCCCCTCCCCTCCCCCGCCGGACCCAGCCCGGCACCCGGCGGCCCCTCCGCCCAGTCCTCGCCGCCCAACTTTGATTTAGGAGGTCGCCTGGTCCCGCCCCCTGCCCTCCGCCGCTCCCCCGCGCCGCCCTGCAAATCAGGCTCTCAGCTATTGGCTGCCGCGGTGGCCAGGAGGGCGAGCTAGGCGGAGTCTTGGGGGGCTCGACACGATGGGGCGGGGCTTGGCGGGGAAAGAAGCGGAGGAGGGAGTTTCACACTGAAAAACCCGGGATGGAGGGGCGTGATCAGATTGAGGGAAGCTTGGGGAGATCATAGTAGAGTCTGGATGGGTTGCAGGGATTAGAAATAGGTTGGGGCCGCAGCAAGATAGCTGAGAGTGAGATCGAAGTTAGGACTTCCTGAGAGCGAAGATTGATAGATGCCAGAGGTTGGTGAAGAAAGAATGGGGACCCATCTGTGCCATTAATTAGATGCCTCTATATCCTGAAAAGGCTCTCTCCAAATATACACACCTGGACTATGGTGTATGTGTCAAAGGCCAGGCCGGACAATTCCTCCTTGTGATGGAAAGCAGGATGGCTGTATCTCCTTCCAGTCTTGGTGTCTGAACTTCAGCAGAGATGGGGTCTCAGTCCTCACACCCAAAGTCCCCAAACTTCTCTAAGACACGTTCCCCTCCTAAAGATCCTACCACAACTGGAGTTAGATCAGGGGATAATACGGAGAGGTGGGGGAAGAGGTCCTCACCCTCCAAGATGCCCCCCTCTCCACCTGCTCTGACAATAACCTTCTTCTTCTTCTTTTTTTTAATCTTTTATTTAGAGACAGGGTCTCACTCTTTTACCCAGGCTGGAGTGCAGTGGTGTAATCATAACTCACTGCAGTCTCAAACTCCTGGGCTCAAGCAATCCTCCCACCTCAGCCTCTTTAGTTGCTGGGACCACAGGCGTAAGCCACCATGCCTGGCTAATTTTTAAATTTTTTTGGTAGAGACAGAGTTACACAGGATGATCTCCAACTCCTGGGCTCAAGTGATCTCCCCACTTTGACCTCCCAACGTGTTGGAATTACAGGCATGAGCCACTGCACCCATTCAAGATATTTCAATATTTCTTCTTCTCCTCCTTCTCCTTCTCTTCTTTTTTTTTTTTAGACAGGATCTTGCTCTATTGCCCAGGCTGTAGTGCAGTGGCTTGATCACACTTCACTGTAGCCTGGACCTCCTGGGCTCAACCCTCCCAAGTAGCTGGGACCACAGGCACATGCCACTGCATCCTGCTAATTTTACATTTTTTTTGTAGAGATGGAGTCTCACTATGTTGCCCAGACTAGTCTTAAACTCCTAGGCTCAAGTGATCCTCCTGCCTCAGCCTCCCAAAATGCTGGGATTACAGGTGTGAACCACCACACCTGACCAAGATACCTCTACTAATGCATGTTGATTATGTGGGGCCCATTTTCCCAGGTCCCCGTCCTTCATCTCCAGCCCCCTTTTCTTCTGCCCCTTCTGGCTCTGACCAGCAGATCTGGCTTCTCTTGGTCTGCCCAAGAAAAGGGAGATGCACTGGTGGCTGAGAGAACCTTTCCCTGGTGTGGGTGGAGAGACTTCTGGGTTTAAGTCTCCCTTCTCCTCTGCTGTGGGTGGTAAGATTGTGGGTACGGGGGTGCCACATGGGGGGCCTGGGGTGCTGAAGGGGGCCCTTATGCTAGCCTGGAAGTCGAGGGGTGGGGTGAACACCTCCTCTCCACCCCCACCCCCACACCATGCACACAGTCATTCATAGGATCTCTACCCTCCCAAGCATGAGCTCACCAATGGAGCCCTACTCAGGTTACCATGTCCAGGAATAGAGATTTATTTGCCAGTGGCAGAAGTAGGACAAGGGCACAGTGAGGGTTCATGGTTGTAGGGGCTCTGACTTCGAGATTTCCTGAGGAAGGTGGAATGGAGCCTGAGCGCCATCAAATCATTCTCCCCGAAGGCCTGTTCATGGCCAACCTTCTCCCATCCCCCACTGGACTGTCCTTCTCCCTCCTGCCCAGCCCAGGCCAGTCTAGCCTCCCCTCCCAGGGCAGCTCAGACGTTGGGATGCTTGCAGCACTGAGACAGGGACATCAGGCCCTCCACTTATCCTGAGGGCCTTCTTCTGCGTTTGGAGATCTTCTGGGGGAGATGCCCCCGTCTCCTCCCAAAGAGCAGGGGCTTTGGGTTCCTTAGCGTCCAGTGCCGCTATGGTCACTAATTAAGCGTGTGACCTTGGGCAGATAACGCAATCTTTTAGAGCCTTGTTTTTTTTGTTGTTGTTGTTTGTTTGTTTGTTTTGAGACGGAGTCTAGCTTTTGTTACCCTGGCTGGAGTGCAGTGGCAGGACCTCGGCTCACTGCAACCTCCGCTTCCTTGTTCAAGCAATTCTCATGCCTCAGTCTCCCGAGTAGGTGGGATTACAGGCGCCCACCACTATGCCCCACTAATTTTTTGTATTTTTAGTAGAGACAGGTTTCACCATGTTGGCCAGGCTGGTCTGGAACTCCTGACCTCAGGTGATCCACCTGCCTCGCCCTCCCAAAGTGCTGGGATTACAGGCGTGAGCCACCGCGTCAGGCCTACAGCCTTGGTTTCTTCATCTGAAAAACAGTAGTTGTGCCTACCCCACTGCTAGAATGAATGAGATGATAGTACAGAGTGGCACTTAGCCCAGACAAGACAGGAAGACAAGACAAGAAAGTTTTATTAAAAAAAAAAAAAAAAGTTTTTATTTTGGTAGAGATGGGATCTCACTTTGTTGGCCCAGCCTCATTTTGCACTCCTGACCTCAAGCCATCTTCCTGCCTTGGCCTCCCTGATAAAGTCCTGGGATTACAGACAGGCACATGTCACCACGTCTAGTCAAGGAAAGTCTATTATTTTTCTTTCCCTCTTTTCTTCTGGGAAATTTGTCCCTTCCCGTGCTTTCTCTGAGGCAGACAGAAGAAAACTGCTTCCTTCTCTCACTCTCCTTGGCCATTTGGAGCCTGGCATTCTGTGGGGGAACCAACGCAGAAGTGGTGATTCCTGGACAAAGAGATGTTAACTAGATACAGAGAAGAATTCCCAGGGGAACCTGTAGTGCTGGCAACCGAGGAAGCCAGGGCAGTTGGAGGACTGCGGGGCCCATCTAGTCTGGACATCAGAAGGCTGAGGTGGGGCGAGCATGGCGGAGACAGGGGGCTGGATGCCATGACCTTTGGATGTCCTTCCTGGCCTGCTGCCTTTGTGTTTCAGAGCCGGTCTCTCCTGAACTAAGTCTGAGTCATTGCTCTTAGTCCTGACAACTCCCACTGCAGCAGATCAGAGACGAGGCAGAAGCAGCCTCTCCTGGGAAGGAAGGAGCACTGCCCCATCTCAGATTCGGAGGGCAGAAGTGAGGGGCAGGCAGAATGAGGGCCAGGTGCTGCTGGGGGATGAATGGCAGCCACACTCTGGGAGGGGTCTCTCAGAAGTGGCAATAGAACTACTAGGGTGCGTCTTGTTGGGAAAGTGGGCAGCGGACTCTTGGGAGCCCTGGGACAGGGATGACTTCAAATCTGCATGCAGCACAATGTCTAGCACATGAAAAGAGACCAGTCCTCAGCCCAGCTCTGCCTTTTGCTTCCTGTTTTGTGACCTTGGGCAGAGAGCTATCTCTAAAGGCACTTGAGTTTCCTTCTTGTCAGACTGGCAGAATTGGTTAGATTACTTTGAAATGAGGAGTTGGATTAAAATGAGGGCAATAATGATGTATCTCTTAGCACTCTTGAGGATTAAATGAGTTAATATACGTAAAGAGATGGACAGGCTGGGCGAGGTGGCTCATGCCTGTAATCCCAGCACTTTGGGAGGCCAAGGCGGGTGGATCACCTGAGGTCAGGAGTTCGAGACCAGCCTGGCCAATACGGCAAAACCCCGTCTCTACTAAAAATACAAAAATTAGCCAGATGGGGTGGTGGGCGCCTGTAATCCCAGCTACTCGAGAGGCTGAGGCAGGAGAATTGCTTGAACTTGGGAGGTGGAGGTTGCAGTGAGCCGAGATTGCGCCACTGCACTCCAACCTGGGCAACGAGAGTGAAATTCAATCTCAAAAAATAAAAAGTAAAAAAATAAAGAGATGGACAGAATAAGTGCACAGTAAATGGATATTATTTTATTCATTTATTTATTTTGAGACAAGGTCTTACACTGCTGCCCAGGCTGGAGTGCAGTAGCGCAATCATGGCTCACTGCAGCCTCTACCTCCCTGGCTCAAGTGATCCTTCCACCTCAGCCTCCCAAGTAACTGGATCTACAGGCATGTTCCACTGAACTCAGCCTGTTAATTCTTATGTTATTATTAGTTACTATTAATTACTACTAATTATTGTTAATAGTAATATTATTATTGGGGATTTTTAGCCTTGGACTTGTGAGTGAGCTTCAGGGAGTTCATGAACGCCTTGAAGCTGTGTAAAATTACGGAGGATAATAAACATTTTCTGGGGAGAGTTGAGCTTTCAGCTGCTCTTCAGGGCATCTGAGATCCCCAAAAGATTAAGAGCCACTGGCCTATATTACCCCCAGGGACCCTCCTCTCTGAGTGGCTGAGAGTCTCTGATGTGAGGAATTGCTTCTCCTCCCATGGTGATGATCCTTGCATCAACACCTCCAGTCCAAGCCCTTTGCATTTGTGGCCTGTGCCTCATGGGTCACCCAGGATGGAAAACATGAGTGAGTGGCCTTTCCTTGCAGCTTTAGAATCTGGATGCCCAGTGTGGAGGTGCCCAACGTGGTTGGGAGCTGCGTCTGGGTTCCTGTCTCCCAGCTGGGGAAGGGAAGGGGGTCCAAGCCCAGCAGGGCCAGGGATGCAGAGACCACAGTGAGAGGCCTGGCCTTGCCCCAGTGTCCCCTGCCTCCCCCCACCAGCCCACCTGGGGGCCCGAGAGGCAGATACCACTCTAATGAGCTAAGGCTCATGGCAGGCAGCGGTAATTATGATTTTATGGAAATACAGAAGGCTCTTACGCAAGTGCCTGACATACTTCCCGGCTGTGGCATCTGGGACAGCCAGGTCCCCAGGGGCTGCAGAAGGCCCCCCCCACACCCCCTGCTGCCTCCAGTCCCTGGAGCTTGGGACACTGGCATGGAGCCACCCTCCCACTGCCCGTGGCACTGTCCCTAGCGGGCCCTGGGTGAGCTGTTCCCGCGCTCTGTGCCCCAGGACTCCTGGAGGGAACAACATGGGCTCTGTGTATGCAATCCCTCACGCTCTCCCTCCTGCCGCCCCCTCTCCCCACCACAAAGCCAGGATCTCTGGGAGAGCTGTTCTTATGCGAGGGGATAATGAGGTTATAGCTGTTTCCTTTTCCTCAATGAAGAAAACCCCTCTCTCCAGGATCACGTCCTCTTCTGTTTCTTTTCTTCCTGAGGCTGGAGACACCGGGCTGACAGCAGCCATGGTGGGGTAGGGGTGGGGCGTCCTAGCCCTTGGCTGCCCCTCCCCAGCCCTGTGCCAGTTTGTCTACACTGAGCCCCCACCCCTGTGCTTCCAACAGTGTCCTGAAGCCACTGCTCCTGTCCTCTAGTCTAGTCCCCCTACCCACCCACAAAGCATCTGTTACCAAGGTAACAGCAAGAGCATTACTTTGGGGTAAGCAAAGGGGTGGAGCCCTGCGGAGGAGGGAATGGTTGAGGGTTAGAATTTTGGAGAGATGAGCACTGTGGACCTCTGAATTCTTCAGGGAGGATCGTTTGCTGGAGAGGAGGCCCTGCGCAGGCTGAGGAAGGGCTGTGGCCGAGAGCGTATGGAAAGGAGGGAGGATGAAATCTGGTCGCAGCTAGATGGGGTGTTAGTGGTGAGGGTGCCCATGCCTTACTGTGTGGGACAAGCGTGAGTGTGGTGATGCCCAGGAGACTTCGAGGCAGAGAGGATGAGCCTGCCTTTAACTCCTCCCTCGGGGTTAACGCCTGGGGAGAGATCCTGTGGCGGGGGAGTCTAGACCCAGCTGAAGCAGCCTGGTGACCTGTGGCTGGCCTGGGCCCACACTGCCCCCTGCAGACTGCACAGAAAGCAGCACTGGGGCAGCCCAGGGGTTCAGGCCGGGCCTTCAAGTGTCTGCATTGGAGAACATCTAAACCATGAGGTCCTACCAAGTGCATGGAATGGTCCTGGGCACCGGGGGCACCTAGTACCTGCATTCGAGGCCCTTCTGTAGGTTCTGACCCAGAGAGGGGTAATACAGAAGGCCACATCAAGCTGAGCTAACGGGGGCCATCGAGTGGACTGGAAGGCAGAGGGGACCAGAATATCCTAGGCAGAGGGAACAGCCTAGGCAAAGGCATGGAGGTGTGAAACAGAACAGCCGGTTCCGGAGCTACTGGAAAGCCCAGAGAGAGAGGTGGTGAGTGCCAAAGGCAGGAAAAAGTGAACAAACGGCCTTGAATGCTGGATCAGGAAGCTGATTTTCTCTGCACAAAGGGGCTTCTCAAACCCACTCACTGGAGCCCTGCAGAGCAATTCAGAGATACCATGGGTGGCGGGGCGGGGAGGGGGTAGCAGGCAAAGTGGTTCACTCCAAGCTTGAGAGGGATTTAAAGACATGGCTCTATTTTAAACATTGGTGCAAGCCTTGCATTTGACTCCAAGAATATCTGTGTTAGTTTTCCTACCAAAAATACGATTTTTAGCACTAACCATTGTGTGCCATGGATAGCCTGGAATATGACCCATAGTTACCCAGGGACGCCACAGCCCAGCTTGAGGATGGCACTGAAGGTAACAGGTGGCCATGGAGTGTTCTCCAAAGAGGAGAAATTGGGTCATTCCTGTGTCTTAGGGAAGTCTCGCTGGCTCCTGGGCAGCATACTAGACACAGAGGACCAAGCAGTGGACTCCTAGTATCCTTCTGGTGATCAAGGCTTCACAATGAAAATAGACAGGAAGAGTCACCTCCCCTGGCCCAATTTGTTTTTAAAAGGCTGGGCATGGGGGCTTATGCCTGTAGCACTTTGGGAGGCCGAAGTAGGAGGATCACTTGAGACCAGGAGTTTGAGACTAGACTGGGCAACATAGTGAGACCCCATCTGTACAAAAAAATTTTGTAGGGCCGGGTGCAGTGGCTCACACCTGTAATCCTATCACTTTGGGAGGCCAAGGCTGGTGGATCACGAGGTCAGGAGTTCGAGACCAGCCTGGCCAACATGGTGAAATCCCGTCTCTACTAAAAATATAAAAAATTAGCCTGGAGTGGTGGCACGTGCCTGTAATCCTAGCTACTCAGGAGGCTGAGGAAGGAGAATCGTTTGAACTCGGGAAGTGGAGGTTGCAGTGAGCCGAAATCACGTCACTATACTCCAGACTGGGTGACAGAGTGAGACTCCGTCTCAAAAAAAAAAAAAAAAAAAAATTATAATTAGCCAGGCATGGTGGCTCCAGCATATAGTCTCAGCTACTTGGGAGTCTGAGGTAGGAGGATTGCTTGAGTGAGGGAGGTTGAGGCTTCTGGGAGCCATGATCACACCATTACACTCCAACCTAGGAGACAAAGTGAGACCCTGCGTCAAAGAAAAATAAATAAAAACCCACACATATGTATCCTGAAGAGTCGGGCATAGAGTAGTGATTGAGAGCAGGGACAAGCCGGGCGTGGTGGCTTACACCTGTAATCCCAGCACTTTGGGAGGCCGAGGCAGGCAGATCACGAGATCAGGAGATCAAGACCATCCTGGCTAACACAGTGAAACCCCATCTCTACTAAAAATACAAAAAATTAGCTAGGCGTGGTGGCGGGTGCCTGTAGTCCCAGCTACTTGGGAGGCTGAGGCAGGAGAATGGTGTGAACACGGGAGGCAGATGTTGCAGTGAGCCGAGATCGCGCCACTGCACTCCAGCCTGGGCAACAGAGAGAGATGCCATCTCAAAAAAAAAAAAAAAAAATGCAGAGACTGTGACTGAGATGCCCTGGGTTCAAATCCTAGCTCTGTTTCCTCCTAGCTGTGTGAGCCTGGGTTAGCTACCTAACCTCTCTGAGTCTCAGTTTTCCCATCTATAGAATGGGGATCAGTAATAGAGTAACAGAAAAAAAAATAGTATATACTACGTAAGAAAGTTTGAAAAGCACTCTGAAGTGACACTGAGCACTGAAGAACAGCCTACTAAAGAAACAGACCCGGCCTGGCACAGTGGCTCACACCTGTAATCCCAGCACGTTGGGAGGCCGAGGCAGGCAGATCACCTGAGGACAGGAGTTTGAGACCAGCCTGACCAACATGGTGAAACCCCATCTCTACTAAAAATACAAAAATTAGCTGAGCATGGTGGCAGGTGCCTATAATCCCAGCTACTGGGGAGCCTGAGGCAGGAGAATTGCTTGAACCTGAGATCATGCTACTGCACTCCAGCCTGTGCAATAGAGTGAGACTTCGTCTCAAAAAAAAAAAAAAAAAAAAAAGAAACAGGCCTTTGGCTGGGTATAGCGGCTCATGCCTGTAATCCCAGCACCTGCACTTTGGGAGGCCAAGGCAGGTGGATCACCTAAGGTCAGGAGTTCAAGACCAGCCTGACCAACATAGTGAATACCTGTCTCTACTAAAAATACAAAAATTATCCAGGCGTGGTGGCAGGCGCCTGTATTCCCAGCTACTCAGGAAGCTGAGGCATGAGAATTGCTTGAACCCAGAAGGTGGAGGGTGCAGTGAGCTGAGACCACGCCACTGCACTCTAGCCTGGGCAACAGAGCAAACTCTGTCTCAAAAACAAACAAATAAAAAAGAAACAGACCCTCTATACTTAGAAGTTTTATACAAATAGACCTATATCATTAAGTGTTAAATAAATAAAACTTTGATATATTAGGCCCTTGGGAAAACAATGGAGAAAAGGGGAATATTTATTGAGGGCTCAATTAGTGTCTCTACTTCTGGGGTAAAAGCTCTCATCATCCCCCTTATGCAGTTGCAACAAGAGGCTCAGACAGGTTAAGTCACTTGCCCAAGGCCACACTGCTGTGTCTGAACTCTCAGAGTCCATCTCAAGAAACATGCTCTGGTTGGGTGCGGTGGCTCATGCCTCTAATCCCAGCACTTTGGGAGGCCAAGGCGGGCAGATCACCTGAGGTTAGGAGTTCAGGACCAGCCTGGCCAACATGGTGAAACCCTGTACCTACTAAAATTACAAAACTTAGCTGGGCTTCGTCCATGTGCCTGTAATCCCAGCTACTCCGGAGACTGAGGCACAAGAATCACTTGAACCCGGGAGGTGGAGGTTGTTGTGAGCTGAGATCACGCCACTGCACTCCAGCTTGGGTGACAGAGTGAGACTTGGTCTCAAAAAAAAAAAAAAAAGAAGAAGGAGGAGGAGGAAGAGAAGGAGAAGAAAAAAAGAAGAAGAGGAAGAGGAAGAAAAGAAAAGAAACGTGCTCTTAACTGCAACACTAGTGTACATTTCTTAGTCCCTTCCCTCTGGGAGCTTTCACTCTGGTGGGAAGAAAGACATTAAACAAAGTACACAAACCTTCACTGCACGTTGGATAATTACCATGAAGGACCTTGGTAGAGCATTGCAAAGCCCAGAGACAGACAGGGAGAATGTGAGCGTCAGCTGCAGGGGCTGTGGGAAGGGCTAAGAAGCAGGCACAAGTCTGAAATGTGAGCAGAGAGTCTTCGCCAGGAGAGACTTAGGGTGGTGCTAGAGAGGACCTCAGGTAGAAAAGACTGAGGGTTTTAGCCAGCCCTATGCACGGTCTAACTCCAGAGGGCGCTATTCAGGGCAGATGGTGCCCTGTAAACTGTGTACCCAGAGGTGCCAGGGACATTTAACTGGGACTAGGGACCCCTTAACCTCACTTCTGGGGTGGAGACATTTGTGTACACAGAGGCAGAGACCACACAGTGATTGCCATATGGTATTGTCAGCTGTGTGTGTGTGTGTGTGTGTGTGTGTCCTGTAAGTGAAAAACATCCTACGTGCTCCAATCTACTCCTTTCGTCATAATTTTGCCTGGAACTCAGGGCCCCGCCCTTTTGACCAGCTGCATGTGGGGAGCGTGGGGTGTCTGAGCTCTGGATAGGGCAGGATTCTATCCACCCAGATATCCTGAGAGACAGCCTGGCATATGGTAGGCACTCAAGAAGGGTTTGTTGAATGAATGAAAGAATAGACAGCTTCCTCTCCCAGCCCGTCCTTTCTTTGAAGGAGGGGCAAACTTCAGTCTCCAGCTCTCCAGGTTGGCATGTTGCCTGGGAATAGGAAACAAAACAGAATGTTTTGGTTGGAGTAGAAAAAGGCCCCACCCTGCTCAGACAGGCACGACTCCCCGCAGGCCAGCATCAAGCCACACAGGGACCCCTCCTACTCTCCTCTCCCCCTCTTCCTGGGATCCTGCTCTGCCCTCCCCAAGGGCTTGAGGGTGCCTCCCAGCCTGGAATCCAACTCGGGGCGTGGGGTAGGTCCCCACAGCCTTGGGGATAATGTATGGAGGGGACCTGAGGGCCTCCGGCTGCTTCTTTGGCCCCAGTGGCAGGAATGCCTCCATCGCCCCCTGCTCCCCCGTCCTCCCCACTTGGATTCCATCCAGTCTCCTGGGGGGAGAAAGCCCGTGGGACCAAGCACCAGGTGCCTGGAGATGCAGGTGGCAGAGCAGGGGACGGGGCGTCTGTTTGGCTCTGCTGCCCCCTAGGCAGGCCCCCTAGTATCTGGGAGCCTGGGTAGCTAGAGTCCCATGAGTCAGCCACATTTTTGTACCCCATCTCTGCTCTCTGCCCTAGTTCTGTTTATACCAAACACAGTAGTAGGAGGTGGGCAGGGGACTGGGACTGTCTGTGTACAGTGACAACAGGTGGCCAGTGTGGGGAAAGAGGCCTGCCCCCAGGCTGGCTGTATTTGTCCATAAACATGGCCTGCTCTAAGCCCCAGGGCAAGGAAGGGGCAACAGGACCAGCCCACTGGAGCTCCTGGGTTGCCCTAACGGGGAGCCCTCCTGGGCACACCTCCCTCTCCTGGAAGTGCCGCCCCTGGAGTGTTTCCACAACAAGCTGGGCTGTGTTCTGTAAACTCCAGTCCCCTAGCGAGGTAGCCCCCATCTGAAGGACTGGTGTCCTGCCACCAGGGCACGTGTGTGTGCGTGTGTGTGTGTTTGTGTGTGTGTTGTCAGGTAGAGGAGGGAGGGAGGGCAGTGGGCATCAGAGGCCCTTTTGCAGGTCCCTGTAGGCTGTGTGTCTGCCTGTCCTGTCCCCTAGAGTGGACAGGCTTCTCCTGTGGGGTCAGGGGAGGGGCTTATCCCAGGGGTCTCCAGGACTCTGTGTGGCTTATGGATCTGGGGCCAGTCTTGAGGCCTGAGGGTGCCCCTCATTGCCCCTGGGCCTCTTGGGGACCAGTAGAGGACTGGACATCCATCCTTCTGACTTTGTTTTGCTGTACCCTCCCCTTCAAGTTAATGATTGCTGGGGAGCCCTCAGGACCCAGATCTTGATTCCCCCCAACCTGGGTTGCCCCCACAGGTCTGGAGTGTGTGAGAGCCCTGGGTGCTCAGCCAATAAGAGGCCCAGGCCCCACCCCACCCTTTTGCGGGTGTGCTTCTGTGTATAAAGGTGGAGGCCCCAGGTGGGGGGCCCAGTGTGTGCAGCCCAATCCCATACTGAGCTGTTTCACAGCCGGCCCTGCTCCCTCTCCAAGATGCTGTTTTGGCACAACCAGCCGGAGCACTTAAGGCCCAGTCCTGGGGATCTATACCCTGGGCCCCCCAGCAGCCTGCTCAGGTAAGGGCTGGATCCCCCAGGTCCCCAGGAAGGTGCTGGTCTGAAGTTGGGGCAGACCTCATCCATTTCAAGCTGAGGGGAGTGGGGCTCCCATTCCTGGGCTCCTCTGGAGATGGAGAAGTGGCCAAATGTACCTGGAGTTCAGTGTGTCCTGGGACATCTCAAAAGCACCCTGATCCCACTTAGGACATTTTTATTGGGAATTTACTCAGTATCAGGCAAACTTCGAGGTTGCAAAGATAAGTAATTGATGGCAGCTGTTAAGTAGAACAGCCACAAATCTAGGATCAGCCCCTTCAGGGAGGCCTCCTGGAGGCCCGAGGAGCTGAACGGGGTCCCTTCGGCCCTGGCTGCAGCTCGGGGGCCTGCTACAGGAAACTATGGGTTCCCCAGAGGGGAGGTCTGGCATAGGGAGTCAAAGACCCTTAGAAAAGGGGATGGACAGGGCAGAAAGCTGGCAGAGCCCTCCTCTCCCTGGCAGGGAACTCCTGCCCTTGCCCTACTTGAAGCAGGAGGAGCTGTCCAACATCCCTGGAGCGGAGCTGTCCTGCCCCATGTTCCAATACATGCTCTGTGCAGCCACCTCACCAGCCGTGAAGCTGCAGGAGAAGACCTTCACCTACCTGAACCAGGGTATGTTAGGCCTGGGCTAGGGGAGGAGCTAGTGGGCCATGAGCTCCGGAAGCTGGGCCCAGGGTGAGCTGGAGGTGGTAGGTGCCACTCTGCCCCTCAGAGTGGGGCTCACGCATCCCCTTAATCCCTCCCAGGTCAGTCCTATGAGGTCCAGATGCTCTGCAACTCCAAGCTGTGTGATGCCACCCAGTGCCCCCAGCTGCTGA
This sequence comes from Macaca mulatta, assembly GCF_049350105.2. Taxonomy (NCBI): domain Eukaryota; kingdom Metazoa; phylum Chordata; class Mammalia; order Primates; family Cercopithecidae; genus Macaca; species Macaca mulatta. The sequence goes on from NC_133421.1 coordinate 63,569,947, forward strand.
AGGTGGGTACACTCCTCTCCAGAAGTGGCAAAGGCTGGGTATGACTGTTTCTCTGGGCAAGAAGCCAATGTCATCACAGTGATGTCACCGTCACGGAGAACCCTCTCACGTCGACAGCTCAGTGGTGGGGGCAAGAGTTGAAGAAACAGGCACAGAGAAGTTAAGTGTTTTCTCGAGGACACAGAGCCAGCAAGTAGCAGAACTGAGATTTAGAAACATTTATATAGTGTAGGCTGGCCGCAGTGGCTCACGCCTGTAATTTCAGCACCTTGGGAGGCTGAGGCGGGTGGATCACCTGAGGTCAGGAGTTCAAGACCAGCCTGGGCAACATGGTGAAACCCCATCTCTACTAAAAATACAAAAATTACCTGGGCATGGTGGCGTACACCTGTAATCCCAGGTACTCGGGATCCTGAGGCATGAGAATGGCTTGAACCCAGGAAGCGGAGGATGCAGTGAGCCAAGATCGCACCACTACACTCCAGCCTAAGCAACAGACTCTGTCTCAAATAATAATAATAATAATAAAATCGGAAATATATTTACACAGTGTTATTCACACACATGACCTTTTCTCAAAAAATTACCTATTTAGCCCCCATTCTATGCCAGAAAATGTTCCATGAGCTAAGGATTCATCAGTAATGAGACAGATGTGGTTCTCTTCCTCGGGAGGCTTGCATTCTACTAAGGCAAACAAATAATTACACATGTTCTATGACATGACCAACAGTGACATGTTGCAAAGAAATGGGTGGCATGCCTAGGGTGGGAAGGCATTAACTCCCCCTTTTTACAGATGAGGCTCAGGATCTCTAGATTACTTCTCTGGTTCACAGTTGTGAGTGGCAGATGGGCATTTGAACACGGATTGGTGATTCTAAGTCCTAATGCCTGCTGGGGTAGGAAGGGAGGTGTGGGAAGGTTGGCCTACAGGCGTGTGAAGACTGGGTCCTCAATGCCGGCGTCCTCTGACTGCGCGCCACGCCCTCCTGTGGCTGCAGAGTGTGGTGCAGGTGGCGTTCGACGACCCGCACCTGCAGTACACGGAGCAGCAGCAGCTGGTTGGGTGGAGGTGAAGCCCACCCTGGGACCGCATCTGTAAAAATACAAAATTAGCTGGGTGTGGTGGTACATGCCTGTAATCCCAGCTACTCGGGAGGCTGAGGCAGGAGAATTGCTTGAAGGCAGGAGGTGGAGGTTGCTGTGAGCTGAGATCACGCCATTGCACTCCAGCCCAGGCAACAAAAGCAAAAACTCTGTCTCAAAAAAAAAAAAAAAAAAAAAAAAAAAAAAAAGAATGGAAGCTTGGCCAGGAGCTATAGTTCATGACAGCAATCCCAGAAGTTTGGGAGGCTGAGGCAGGCAGGGGATCACTTGAGGTCATGAGTTCAAGACCAGCCTGGCCAACATGATGAAACTCCCATCTCTACTAAAGATACAAAAATTAGCCGGGCATGGTGGCACGCACTTGTATTCCCAGTTATTCCGGAGGCTGAGGCAGGAGAATCACTTGAATCTGCGAGGTGGAGGTTGCAGTGAGCCAAGATCATACCACTGCACTCCAGCCTGGGCGACAGAGCAAGACCCCATCTCAAAAAATAAATAAAAATAGAATGGACACTGGTTGGGGATGGAAAGTTGCTGTAGTAGTATGTGGCTGACAGGTGGCAGGTGGGTAACAGGTTTTCGATGGACTCCTTTGCATGTGGGTGGATCTGGAGTCGCTGTTTTCTCTGTTTCTTCTCCATCTCAGTTCGCACCTCAGAAGAAAAGTGGAGAGAAAGGCGTCCCTTTCCGCCTCTAGATCGACACCTTCAGGCCCAGTGACAAGGGGCTGCCGCTGGACCACCTGCACTCAGCTGGCTGCCTCATCAAGGTGTTTAAGGTACAGGCAGCAGTGGGGCCTGCTTTCCTCCCTTGCAGGGCTGTCACCTGGCCTCGCCGGCTGGGTGGGTTCTAGCCCCACATTGCTGTGGATCTTCAACCCGCTGTGCTCCATCTCTTGGACTGTTTCCTTTTCTGTACACAGAGGGATGGGGCTTGGTCTCTATCTCACAGCCAATCCAACAGAGCCACTGAAGAGAGGCAGGCAGGTAAAGAAAGAACCTTTGGGCCGGGAGCGGTGGCTCATGCCTGTAACCCCAGCACTTTGGGGGACTGAGGTAGGCAGATCACAAGGTCAAGAGGTCGAGACAAGCCTGGCCAACACGGTGAAACCCCGTCTCTACTAAAAATACAAAAATTAGCCGGGCGTGGTGGCATGAGCCTGTAGTCCCAGCTACTCGGGAGGCTGAGGCAGGAGAATTGCTTGAACCCAGGAGGCAGAGGTTGTGGTGAGCTGAGACTGCGCCACTGCACTGCAGCCTGCACAACAGAGCGAGACTCCATCTCAAAAAAAAAAAAAAAAAAAAAAACCGGAGCCTGAGGCTTTCCTCATCATCCTCCTGCAGCCCAAAAGAGTGGACCGGAAACTGAAAATGGACTGCAAGAAGATGGAAAAACACTCCCTGCATGAGAGGGACAAGTATCAGACCACCTGCGAGAGCACTGTCTTCTTGGAGGTGCGTGTGTTGGGGCGAGAGCAGGAGGGGAGAGTTGGAGAAAAGATCCTCATGGTACAGATGGGGAAATGGAGGCCTCCAGGGCTCTGACTGCTGCAAGCCCATCACAGCTCCCCGGGGACTCCACCACTTCCTGCAAAGGACACTCTCCGCCCTGTCTGTGGTTGTTGAAGCTTCCAGGAGCTGACGCCCTCCAGGCTACCTGTCCTACGCGGGCCATCACCACCTCCTTCCTTGTGTGCTCCCTCTGCCTGGCCCCCTCCTCCTACTGCCGCTCCTCCTGGCCAGCTCCTCCAGGGCCCTTCTTCATTGCCCCATCCCCGCTGGCTCATTAATTTCTTCCTTCCTGTGGAAACTCAGTCCACTTGTCAGGCCCCTGGTCAGCTCTTAATATACAGGTGGAGAGAAGGGAGCAATGACCAGCATTGCTCTGTGTTTGCCCGCAGTGTTCCCCATGGCCGGAGTTCCCTGCAAGGCCCTGGCCACCTCTCAGCTTTCTGGCTCTGACCTCCCCCGACTCCTGCAGCCTCCTGTCCCCAGAAAGCTGAGGCAGGATGAGCACCTCCTGTCAGCCCTTTGGGGTGAGAGTGAAGAAAAGAGCTCCCAGCCCAGGCATAGAGCAAAGGGCAGGGCTGAGGATTGGTGGGGAATGTGTGGGGTGAGGACAAGAGCAAGCTGTGTCCCAGGGCAGGCCTGGAGGAAGGGTGTTGGTGGAGGGAGACTGGCCAAAATGCTCTGCAGAGTCCTTGAACCTTTGCTCCTCCTCACAGGCTCTGTTCCTCACCGCCATTTGCTCTGGACACCTTGGGGTGTAGCCCAGTTGAGGTGAGTCTCCCTCTTCCCACTCCCCACTGTCCCAAAGCCTTCTCCGCAGCTTCATCTCACACTCCAGAATGGGGTGCCTTGCCCCCTGGTGGCCAGATGTGGTATGGCCACAGATTGCAACTTACCTGATAGGACTGGGCAGGAAGAGCCTCCCTTCTCAGACTTGGGACCTCCCAAGGGAGGGGCTGTTTCCCTTTCTTGTTCTGTCCCTGGGTCCTGGTATTACCTAGACCATCCATTTGATACCTCAGGATCTGAACCATAGAGCCTCCATCTCAGAGACACAGCAGTGGTTGCATCAGCACCGGTTCTCCAGCTACTGCTGGATGCTGGCCAGCTTCACTGGTGAGGCTAGTGTCTGGCAGGAGCCAGACGTGTAGGGGACTGAGAGTGGGTGGGACACACACGCAGGAAGCCTGTCTCTGTCTTGGCTTGTTGTGAGCCCTTCAACTAACCTTTATTGGGGACTAAGAGTTGCCCAGCATTGTGCTAGGCTCCCGTCTCACAAATTATCCCATATAATTTATACACTATCCCTTAAGGACAGTGCCCAGAGAGGTTAAATAACTTGCTCAAGGACGCACAGCTAACAACTGGCAGAACTGGGATTTAAATCCAAGTCTGACTCCCATGTCTGAGCACACTAGGGCTATCTGTAGACTAATAATAGCCTATGTCCCTTGCTTCCCACCCTTGATCCCAGGCCTCTTTCCTCAGTCTGGCCCTGTCTCACTCTACAGGCCCGGATCTGCTGAAGCTTACACACCAGGAGGACCTTATTCAAATCTGCAGGGCTGCAGATGGGATCCGCTTTTTCAATACTCTTAGAGCCAGATGCTGGGCACTGCCAACTAGGGTCCCCTTCCCACTGTAGTGGCCCTTACTAACTTAGCTAGCAGGTATGTTTCACACATTTTTTTTTTAAAAATATGGAGTTTCACTGTTGTTGCCCAGGCTGGAATGCAATGGTGCAATCTTGGCTCACTGCAACTTCTGCCTTGGGTTCAAGTGATTATCCTGACTCAGCCTCACGAGTAGCTGGGATTACAGGCATCTGCCACCGTGCCCAGCCAACTTTTCATATTTTTAGTAGAGATGGTGTTTCACCAGGTTGGTCAGGCTGGTCTTGAACTCCCGACCTCAGGTGATCCACCTGCCTTGGCCTCCCAAAGTGCTGGGATTACAGGAGTGAGCCACCGTGCCTGGCTCATACAATGTTTAAGCCAGAAGTCACCTTAAAGACCACTTAGTCCCACTCCCTCTTTTTACAGAAGAAACTCAGGCCCAAGAAGGACAGTGACCAGTCTGAGGTCACAACCCAAGTCTGGCAGGGCTGGGTTGAAAGGCTAGGCTCCTGTGACCTCTTCCTTCTGTGGCCATCCCACCTGTATCATTCCATTTCTGGGGATAGAGATGTTTGTGGGGTTCCCCTCCCTGGTTTTTCTACCCCTAGTGTCCAGCATTCGTTAAATACTTAAGAACTGCTTAGTGACCTCCCTCCCTTGAGACCTGGGAGGAGGCTGGGATCTCTCCTAGGACGGGAGTTAGAAGTGGGAGCTGTTAGTTCAGGTATAAGGCTGATACATAGACTGTTTTCCTGACCCAGGTCCATCCGTCACCGACTGACTTTGTATGTGGCTCAGGAGGCCTCTAGGCAAGAGAACGAGGTTCCTAAGAACCCTGACTCAGGTGAGGTTCTGGCCTCTCTCTCCAGAAGATAGGAAATTCAGGTGTAGCTGCATGTAACCTCTCGCTAGAAGAGGAATGGTGATACCCCACCATTCCTGGGACCCAGGATGCCCTTCTTGGCATTTCCCTATCTTCCATGACCGGATTAGTCCATCTCCTTCCACAATGTCTCTTTGGATTTATTCTACCATGTTGTATTCCTCCACCCCACCTGATTGTCACTCCATTAGCATATGGGATTAGAACATCATCTTATTATGTACTTGGGTCCCAGTCATTAATATGTGGGTGTCCTATCTCTTTAAACTGGGGGTTCCCCTTAGACACCTCCCAAAAGGTGAGGCATAAGAGGTGAAGTAGACTTTTTTCCTTTTTTTTTTTTGAGATGGAGTCTCACTCTGTTGCCCAGGCTGGAGTGCAGTGGTGCGATCTCAGCTTACTGCAACTTCTGCTGCCCAGGTTCAAGAGATTCTCCTGCCTCAGCCTCCCAAGCAGTTGGGATTACAGGCGCCTGCCACCATGCCCGGCTGATTTTTGTAGTTTTTAGTAGAGATGGGGTTTCACCATCCTGGCCAGGCTGGTCTTGAACTCCTGACCTCAGGTGATCCACCCGCCTCGGCCTCCCAAAGTGCTGGGATTATAGGCGTGAGCCACCACGCCCAGCCGACTTTTCCTTCTTTACTTCTCCTCCCCCACCCCATGGCCATCTTCCTGGCACCCCTGGTTTCCCGTGGGCATGCCTCTGGACCCCCTTCCCCCGCTGACCCCTGCCCCTGTGTTACTCATGCCCCAAGACTTTTATCAAGAGATCTCTCTGGATGAACTCAGTGCTGTAGAGCTGAAGGGGAAACTGGCTGAGCTCCTGGCCCTCCCAGCCAATCAGATCCATCGCCTTTTCCACCGGGGCCCTGGGGGCATCTTCATTCTCAGTGACCATTTCCTGTTGCAAGTCCCCATGGAGGCCTTGCTAACACTTCTGCCTGATTCAGCTTTCTTTCCCATGGCATGGCTTGTTCTCTTTGGCTCTAATAACAAAATTGCCTTTGTGCCCACTTCACTCTTACAGGTGGTCCAGAATTTTAAGGACAAATCATACTTTGTGGCTGTGGTGAAAAAAGGTAGGGATTTTAGAGGCAGAGGAGTGGGCCTGGCTGGCCCTATAAAGGGTGGTAGGAGTGTGCTGAGCATATATTCTGTCTCCTAAATGAGACTAAAATGCTCTTTGGGGGCCAGGCGCGGTGGCTCACGCCTGTAATCCCAGCACTTTGGGAGGTTGAGGCAGGTGGATCACTTGAGGACAGGAGTTCAAAACCAGCCTGGCCAACGTGGCAAAACCCTGTCTCTACAAAAAATACAAAAAACTAGCCGGGCGTGCTGGCATGTGCCCATGGTCCCAGCTACTTGGGAGGCTGAGGCAGGAGAATCGCTTGAACCCAGGAGGCATAGGTTGCAGTGAGCCGACATCGCCCCACTGCACTCCAGCCTGGGTGACGGTGCAAGTCTGTCTCAAATGTCTCAAAAAAAAAAAAAAAAAAAAAAGCAAAAAGCCTCTTTGAAGGGTAATAAGGGAATGTGTCCCAATTAACTAGCAAACATCTGTGAATGCCAGCTTTGTGTCAAGGGGAGAGGGATTTGTATAGCTAAAAGACATTTATTGCTTAGGAAAAATGTGACTGAATAAATGTATCCCCATGAAATAAAAAATGCTCGTTTCTGTTGTCAGGGAGTTGATTAGAGGGGAAGCCCCCACTTTTCTCCACCTTCCCCCCTCATGATACAAGGCAGAAGGGCAGGTGCTTATTGGACATCACCTGGCATAGGCACCTCTATCTGCTTGGCATCTGGTTATTCAGATGTTTGCATTCCACCCCTCCACGTGCCAGAGCTGGTCAGCTTGGCATATGTACACAAGGGGGTAGGAAGAGGTAGATGTGAAGTGGGGTTTTAAGACACATGTGGTCGGGTGCCGTGGCTCACGCCTGTAACCCCAGCACTTTGGGAGGCCGAGGCCGGTGGATCACGAGGTCAGGAGTTCAAGATCAGCCCGGCCAACATGGTGAAACCCTGTCTCTACTAAAAATACAAAAATTAGCCCGGCGTGGTGGAGGGCACTTGTAATCCCAGCTCCTCGGGAGGCTGAGGCAGGAGAATCGCTGGAACCAGGGAGGCGGAGGTTGCACTGAACCGAGATCTCATTACTGCACTTCAGCCTGGGCGACAAGAGCGAAACTCCGCCTCAAAAAGAAACAATACAAAAACACTGGGGTGTGCCAGGTGCATTGTAGGCTGCTTGGAGGTTTGAGGACCTGACTCGTCCCACTGGTGCCTTTTTACTGCTTTCAGTGCAGAATCCAGATGGCTACTACTTGGTTCTGATTTAGGCCCAGGGGAACTCCACTGCTCAAGAGACTGATGGCTCTGCTTCACCAGAAGCCTTGTTAATACGCTTGGCTGACTCAACAGGTTCCAGGTGAGCCAAACTATCTTGCATCTTACCCCTAGGGAGGAGGCAAGTAGCCTCCAGCTTCACTTTTCTTTCTTTTTTTTTTTTTTTCTGAGACGGAGTTTCCGTCTGTCTCCCAGGCTGGAGTGCAGTGGCGTGATCTCAGCTCACTGCAAGCTCCGCCTCCTGGGTTCAGGACATTCTCTTGCCTCAGCCTCCTGAGTAGCTGGGACTACAGGCGCCCGCCAACATGCCCGGCTAATTTTTTGTATTTTTAGTAGAGACAGGGTTTCACTGTATTAGCCAGGGTGGTCTTGATCTCCTGACCTCATGATCCACTCGTCTTGGCCTCCCAAAGTGCTGGGATTACAGGCGTGAGCCACTGTGCCCGGCTTCACTTTTCTTTCTGGTCAGCAGCAATGGTTTTTGGAAGTCTTCCTTGCCTGTTCATTCTTCTGAGCTGGCCAAGTTTATGAGGCAAAAAAAAAACTGGCAATGTGGAAAAAGAGCTTTTGCCATGAGCGGTGTTGGCTGGTGAACACTGAGAGTGTTAATTCATTTAAAAACTTTACTCCTGCCCTTCTTTTTTTTTTTTTTTGAGACGGAGTCTCACTCTGTCCCCCTTGCTGGAGTGCAGTGGCCGGATCTCAGCTCACTGCAAGCTCCGCCTCCCGGGTTCAGGCCATTCTCCTGCCTCAGCCTCCCGAGTAGCTGGGACTACAGGCGCCCGCCACCTCGCCCGGCTAGTTTTTTTGTATTTTTTAGTAGAGACGGGGTTTCACTGTGTTAGCCAGGATGGTCTCGATCTCCTGACCTCGTGATCCACCCGTCTCGGCCTCCCAAAGTGCTGGGATTACAGGCTTGAGCCACCGCGCCCGGCCCTGCCCTTCCTTTTTAAATTAAAAGTTAATTTTTAAAAGGTATATACACTTAATGTGTTGTCCAATGTGTTGAACATTTAATGTGGTGTTCAGTTTTCTTGGCTTTATTGTCCCCAAGGGAAAATGTCTTCTGCTTAAACTATAAACTAGGGCAAAGGATGGGGTCTGGAACGAGGGAATAAATAAATACAGCTGGATTTTTTTTCCCCAATTACTTCGGGCAAAACTAATTACTAAAGCCTCTAAAAGACCATTCAATATTCAAATCACTGCACCTACTAAAAAACTCAGTTCTAAGAGATTTAGGAAATACTATAGCTATTCTCTAGAATTCAGGCTATGGGGCTATCTTTTAGGAAAAAAAAAAATTAGACATATTGTTTCCTTAGTTTTAAGAGATAAGGTCTCTGTTGTCCAGGCTGGTCTTGAACTCTTATCATCAAGTGATCCTTCCACCTAAACTCTCAAGTAGCTGGAATTACAGGTGTGCACCACTGTGCTTGACCTTTTTTTAACCTTCAATTTTATTAATCTTTCCCTAAAGTCATAATTTTTTTTTGAGATGGAGTCTTGCTCTGATGCCCAGAGCTAGACTGCAATGGTGCAATCTGGGCTCATTGCAACCTCCACCTCCCGGATTCAAGCAATTCTCCTGCCTCACCTTCCCGTGTAGCTGGGATTACAGGCTTGTGTCACCACTCCCAGGTAATTTTTGCATTTTTAGTAGAGATGGAGGTTCCCCATGTTGGCCAGACTAGTCTCGAACTCCTGACGTCGGGATCCTCCTGCCTCAGCCTCCCAAAGTGCTGGGGTTACAGGTGTGAGCCACCGCAACTGGCCTACTATTTTTTTTTAATTTATAAAGAAAAGAGACTCTTTTTTTTGGCCGGGCATGGTGGCTCATGCCTGTAGTTTAAGCACTTTGGGAGGCCAAGGGTGGGCAGATCACCAGAGGTTGTGAGTTCGAGATCAGCCTGGCTAACATGATGAAACCCTGTCTCTACTAAATATATAAAATTAGCTGGGCGTGGTGGTGCGTGCCTGTAATCCCAGCTATTCAAGACGCTGAAGCAGGAGAATTGCTTGAACCCAGGAGGCGGAGGTTGCAGTGAGCCGGGATCAAGCCACTGCACTCCAGCCTGGGAGTGAGACTCGGTCTCCAAAAAAAAAAAAAAAAAAAAAGTTTGAATCATACTTTTGCTTTTCACTTTTAGTTCAGTAATCCACCTGAAATTGATTTTTGTGTACCTCGCAGGTAGGAATCTAGTCCTCTTTTTCCATACAGAAAATCTTTCTTTCTTTTTTTTTTTTTTTGAGATGGCGTTTCGGTCTTTTGCCCATGCTAGAGTGAAGTGGTGAGGTGGCACGATCTTGGCCACTGCACCCAGCTCAGAAAACCACTTTTATATTAAACAGTAAATGCTTTCTTAAAAGATAAATAGCATCAGGTCATATCTTAACTGTTTTTTTCCGTTCTCCCTCCCTTAAAGTTTTATTACGAAAATCTTCAAATATACAGAAAAGTACATTTGAAGATTTCCATATGCACAAAGTGGAAGACAAGTCATTTTTAAGAGAGACAAGTGCCCTCTTAAAAATACTTGCATAAGCCCAGGCTTGGTGGCTCACCCCTGTAATCTCAGCGCTTTGGGAGGCCGAGGATGGCAGATCACTTGAGGTCAGGAGTCGAGACCAGCCTGGCCAACATGGTGAAACCCCATCTCTACTAAATATACAAAAAAACCGTAGCCAAGCCAGGCGCAGTGGCTCACGCCTGTAATCCCAGCACTTTGGGAGGCCGAGGCGGGTTGATCACGAGGTCAGGAAATTGAGACCAGCCTGGCCAACATGGTAAAATCCCATCTCTACTAAAAATACAAAAACTAGCTGGGCGTGGTGGTGGATACCTGTAATCCCAGCTACTTGGGAGGCTGAGGCAGGAGAATGGCTTGAACCCAGGAGGCAGAGTTTGCAGTAAGCCAAGATCGTGCCACTGCACTCCAGCGTGGTGACAGAGCAAGACTCTGTCTCAAAACAAAACACAAGAACAAAAAACGTAGCTAGGCCTGGTGGCAAACGCCTGTAATCCTGGCTACTCAGGAGACTGAGGCAGGAGAATTGGCTGAACCCAGGAGGCGGGGGTGACAGTGAGTTGAGATCGCACCACTGCACTCCAGCCTGGACCACAAGAGTGAGAATCCATCTCAAAAACAACAAAACAAAACACAACACAAACCTTGCATAATTACTTGCTGATAATTTACCTAAGGTATTATTTACTAATCATCTTTGATGAGGCTTGAACCAGGTAGCCTCTGCTAGGGAGGGTGGGAAGGAAGAAGGCTCTGAGGTGATAACCAATGGATGGGTAGTCTGTTTAATATTTACTTCAAAGTTAATATGGACAACTGAGCAGACACTGCTTGCATCCCTGGAAGGGACTGCATTAGGATTAATCTAGACCAGGTCTTTATGTAGAATAAATAGATGTAAAGTGGGGCCTTTGATTCCACAGGGCTCCCCAAGGGTGCTTCATGGAAAGGTAGAGATTTAAATTTAGTTTCCTGAGTTGGCTGTACTGCTCATCTCTACCAAAAGGATAGGGACCCTATTGCATTTATGTTTGTGTATCTCTAAGCTCTAGAGGCCTCTAGTACAATTCTAGGTATTGAAATATTCCTTGAGATAAAGGGAATAAAAGCAGCCAACACATTAGTGTTTACTATGTACCATTATCTCATTTAATCTTTACAACTCTATAAAGTAGATACTGTTATCCCCATCTTACCAATGGAGAACTGAGAAAGGGGGGTTAATTGGCTGAGGTCATACAGGATAAATGGCATAGGTTTAACCTCAGGCAGTCTTGACTTTTGAGCTTGTGTGTTTAACCATTACACTACTCCATCTTCACTCCTTCATAGTCAAGGTAAGGGCAATGAATGCTCTGCAGAGAGAAAGGACTTGGGTTGAATTTTATCCATCAAATTAACTAAGGCAACTCATTTACATTATGTCTTCCATGTTTCTTGAGGACAAGTGAAGCTCAGGATATTAAAATAATGGCTGTTAAAAAAGTATTAAATGGAGGTTATTAAATGAGTAAATAAATGAGTACTAAATAAAGGCATTAAAGAGTATTTAAAAATGTGAGGATGCCAAAAAGAAGTCCCTTCATTCAGCCTCAGGAGTAGTTCTAGGGTTCAAGGAAGTTAAGAATCACTGCTCCAAGTCAGGCTATTTCCACAGGAAAATGAGAAGTCTTCACAGCTTACTTTCTTTAATTACATCATAAAACAAAATTAGAACATACAGGAAACAATAATAGTTACATAACAGTTTACTTTATATATTTATATATAAAAAACTTTTTTTTTTTTTTTTTTTTTTTTTTTTTTTTTAGTCCAAAGATTTTTAAAGCAAAAGGAATCCTCTACTGCCACCTCGGTTTTTATTTATTTTAAATAACCCCCCTCCCCCGATCCTCAAGCGCCAAAAGTACTGGGTGGAAACAGTCACTTGGAGAGCTAATGGAACCTAGAGCTAAGTCACCCTGTAGGCAACCGTGTCGGCTCCAGAGATTGGTTAGCATTTGGAGCAGGCCTGGTGGAGAAACAAGCAAGCAGCAGCTCTCACACACTGCAGCACTCCAGGATAGGTCCTACGGCTTGGGAAGGAGGGGATCAGATCCTGCTGTCAACCACTTCTGCATTTTACCCCCCTCAGGGGAGTGAGTGGGGGTGGGGGGTGCAGGGATGAAACAGAGCCTGGTTTGAAGATAAAAATGTCTCCAACAGCACCATTTACCCATCCATCTCTGTCCCTGAGCAGAGTCTGACAGGCATGGGTAGTCCTCACAGTTCTCTGAGCTCTGCACAGGCCACATTATTCGGATCTGTGCTCTCAGGGTCACTGGAAGGTGGGCAAAGGTGAGCAGAGCAGCTGAGAAATGCACACAGCAGGTTACCTGGAAACAATTCCTGGGAGAAAAAAGGAGGAGGCCAGAGTAGGAAGCATCTGAAGGCCAAGTCATAAAGCAGGAATGGAGAAAAACAAAATTAAGAAATGCAAACTTAAGAAGGCCACTCTCCACTCTCCTCCTCTTGTCAAAGGGTGACAAATTAAGAAGTCACCCTTTGGAGTGGGTAGTGGAGCCACAGCATGGTGAGAAAGGATGTGAGTAGCTTCTGAAGAGCACGGTCTCATGGATCTTGTATATGTGCCAACACGCTATGAGAGTTAGAAGTTAGTTGTAATTTGGAAGTAGGGTGAGGAGGGGAGTGAGAAGAAATCAAAAGCTCATCCCTTCCTGCACTATTAGAAATTAATAGTCATCAGAGAAGCTCAAATTATTCTTAAGGGAAGGAAAAAACTAATGTAAACCCAGGAAAGCAGCAGCAAAGGTTTCACTTATTAAAAATCTATTATATAGCACTAGGAAAATTATTTGTCCATAGGGGGAAAAAAGTAATTAATCAAATCATGCCAGTTAGAGACTTTTTCAAGTTAAGATTTTCTAAGACCTTAGGTTTTCATTCTCTAGTGCCATAAAAAAAGAAAAGAAAAAAAAAAGTAGAATAATGACTTCAAGGGCTGGGAAGGTTTAGGTTAAGGTAAGAAACACATATGTGTGTGAGCAGCAAAGTAGTACAGATCTGAATTAATGAGATAATGGCAAGAGAAACTTAGTGAAGCAAAGTTTTCTTTTCTTTTTCGTGAGATGGAGTCTCGCTCTGTTGCCCAGGCTGGAGTGCAGTGGCGTGATCTCGGCTCACTGCAATGTCCGCCTCCTGGGTTCAAGTGATTCTCTTGCCTCAGTCTCCCAAGCAGCTGAGATTTTGTATTTTCAGTAGAGACGGGGTTTCACCATATTGGCCAGGCTGTTCTCGAACTCCTGACACCTTGTGATCCTCCCACCTTGGCCTCCCAAAGTGCTGGGATTACAGGCGTGAGCCACTATGCCTGGCTGCAAAATTTTCTTCCAATTTAACAAAAAAGACATCACTTCAAAAATGATCCTTGGTTCTTGGGGCATGGCAGAAGAGAAAAGGTAAATGTATCTGGATACCTCTCTTCTCCCATCTCTTCCTAGGGTAAGGACTGTCATTTGCTGCTCATCTCTCCAGTCCTAGTACCAAAACCATGCCCAGATGCAGCTGGGGCGCACTTGTGGTTCCTTCGGTGGTGCCAAAACCCATCTGTTTGATTGGTTACGTGTGTAGAAAGTAGGAGACCTCTTTGCCAGTAAAAAGGGGTGGAGTTCATCAGAGAGGAAAGGCAAATGTACCCATGTGTGACGCAGCCATCTCTATGTATTCAGGACAGATGCTGTACCTGAGGCAAAGTACCCCAATTCTAGAGCTAATTATCTGCTTTATTTGAACCTCGTCTATCATTTTCCCATGCCGATTCTTCAAAATAAGACTATAAAACACAAAACAGAAAGGACTATTGATAGGATTTTGCTTGTTCATTGTTCTTCGTAAAAGAGCAATAAACCACCCTGGCTGAGGAATTACTGAGACTCAACCTCTATAAACTGAACTTGACAAGCACTTATTTAAAAACATGAGGCAGAGATGGAAGAAGGGCATATGGACTTTCTCTTAACATCCCACAGGGGAGTTTGCCCTAATTCTTTTTCTTCTGAAAATTAACTCTCTTGGACTCCAAAGATCAACTCAGCTTCGCCTGAGAGGTTATGTACTGACCTTCCTAAAGATCAAAAGGTTTCAGAGACACTGAATTGATGCGTCTAATAAAAATAGATGCAACAGGTAGATGTGACCTGAGGGGGAAGCTACAGAAGCCCATCATGTAAGAAGCTCACTTGCCTCTTATGGTACTTTCAGGCAGGTAGAATGTTTATCCTGGGCCGGGCACAGTGGTTCAGGCCTGTAATTCTAGCACGTTGGGAGGCTGAGGTGGGCAGATCACCTGAGGTTGGGAGTTCGAGACCAGCCTGACCAACATGGTGAAACCCCGTCTCTACTAAAAGTACAAAATTAGCCAGGCGTGGTGGCACATGCCTGTAATCCCAGCTACTTGGCAGGCTAAGGGAGGATTATCGCTTGAACCCAAGAGGCGGAGGTTGCGGTGAGCTGAGATCTCACTATTGCACTCCACCCTGGGTAACAAGAGCAAAACTCCGCCTCAAAAAAAAAAAAAAAAAAAAAGTTTATCCCAAGTGAGAAGGCAAGGTTAGTAACCTAGTAACCTATGTTCTTCGCTGGAGAATCAAAATGTCAAAGTTAGGGCACTTGGATACAACCCAATTTTATTCCTAAACTACCTGGGCTAATTATACCCTACTGATACGGTTTTATACAGCTCTCTGTATCTTCCAATCGTACATTAAAATTTATGATAGAAACTGGCCAGGCGCAGTGTAATCCCAGCACTTTGGGAGGCTGAGGCAGGTGGACCAGTTGAGGTCAGAAGTTCAAGACTAGCCTGGCCAACATGGCAAAACCCCATCGCTACGAAAAACACAAACATCAGCTGGGCGTGGTGGTGGGCACCTGTAATCCCAGCTTCTTGGGAGGCTGAGATAGAAGAATCACTTGAACCTGGGAGGCAGAGGTTGCAGTGAACCGAGATTGTGCCATGGCATTCCAGCCTGGGTGACAGAGTGAGACTCTATCTCAAAAAACAAACAAAAAAAACCCGATAGAAATAAAGGCAAGGAAAGGCTGGGACTCCATTTTTCCCCATTATCCTTTTACTGCTTTAGAATTCTTTGGTCCAATATCATTAAAGGGGAGAGAAGTTCTGTCTCAAGAACTCCAACCAAACATCCTACATTTCTTCTCAAATAGGACTTGGCTAATTCACAGTGCCTGGGTTTGAGGTGGCTAAAGATTCTAGGACTGGCAGGCAGATAGAGAGGCAATCTTTTTGTAAAATGATTCAGAGCGCAAACATACGATCGAAGAGAGTCTGTCAGCCAGAAGATACAACCAGGATAAAAGCCTACCCTTAAATCATATACATAAGGAGGAAAAAGGAAAAATAGAGCAATTTCCTTTAAACCCCTCCTCTCCCTGGTAGTGACTGGCATGAGCAGTCTGTGACTTTCAGCACAATAAACAGAAAACGGCCAAGGGTCAACCATGACCCATGAGTGCTCTTCTAACAACACAGTCACCTAACGACATGCTGACTAAACAAGCAGGCAGGAAGCCACTCTCTTCTTTACAGTGACACTCATACTTTCTAACAACTTCAAATCAAGACAGGTTTCATCACGTATTTTGTTTAGTCCCCCATGGCATTACTGGGCTATCAAACTAGTAACAATGCATTTTTTTTTTTCTTTTTTTTTTTGAGACACAGTCTTGCTCTGTCACCCAGGCTGGAGTGCAGTGGCGCAATCTCGGCTCACTGCAACCTCCACCTCCCTGAGCCTCCTGAGTAGCTGGGATTACAGGCACCTGCCACCACACCTGGCTAGTTTTTGTATTTTTAGTAGATACAGCATTTCACCATCTCGGCCAGGCTGTTCTTGAACTCCTGACCTTGTGATCCACCCACCTCGGCCTCTCAAAGTGCTGGGATTACAGGCATAAGCCAACACGCCGGGCCGTAACAATGCATTTTATAAGGCAATTAGAAGAAATAAAAGAATGTCGCTACTGAAACATTATGGCTATATTAAATAACTCTGATAGTCTGGAAAGCCCAAAATAAAGCATCGTAAATTTACTAGGTTTCCCTATAAAATGTTTGATACAAGGGATATGTGAAACTTCTGACTTACATGTCTGCTAAATCAACTTAATGAATGTGGAAATCAAACTGGAAATTTGCAAAAGCTACTTAAGGAATACTTTTACCTTCAGTAAAGATAAGAGCAGAATAGGAGAAGAAAATATTTTTTACACAAAGCACAATATGCTTTCGTATTCCAAATATTGGAAAAAGGGCTAAGGCCATATCCCTTTCTTCCTCATATCCAACAGTTTGCTTTTAAACTCAATTCAAATTCAGTACGCAAACACCAAAGACCACCCAGTGAAAAATGGCCTGAGCCACCTGACAGTTACTCAACTTAAGGCTGCCCATGAAAGCCCCTGGAGTAGGAGAAGGATTCAAAAAGGAAGCTAGACTGGAGACATCTGAGAGTAAATCAGCAGCATTATTGAGGGTGAGATGGAGGCTTTAAATAGAGGGAAAGGATGGGTGTGGGAAGGAAATGGTGGAAATCAGTGCAAAAATAAGCTGCAGTCAGCTCAGTGGAGCTGATGAAAAGGATGAAAAGACACTGATGTAGCAACTGATGCTGGAAGATGTAAGGTATGAGATTAGGGGAAAAGCTGCTTAGAAAAGAGATGATTTGGATGTTCAAGAACTTTCTCCAGAGACACTACAGTAATTCCTCCTTGCCCACCTGTAGGTTTATGGCAGTAGCTTTGAGGGTACCTTCTAACTTACCCCCAAATCTCTTCTCTCTGTTCACTCTGTTTTTTTTTTTTTTTTCATTAAAAAAGGCCTATTTTGGAGTGGCTATGAAGTTAAGACAAACAGATCAATTAGTTTTTCCTGTAAAGAATTTTTCCTACATTAAGCCTTACTGAATTTTGAAAAGTATCCCAGATGTTAAGAGAGGAAGCATTATGTTCAGATGTCAGGCTCCTTTCCACCTGACCAAAACTTACCATGCTCTGTGTTCTCAAAGTCCTACCATATTCATCAGCTGGTGTAGGCTGCAAATCAGCATAAGAAAACGTATTTCCTTCCAAGCCTGATGGGCCTGAAGTTTTCTTGAGAAAGGAACAAGGCTTCTGCCTGACAACTTACAAGCCAGTGCTGCACACCCGAGTCTTCATTCTCTCTCACTTGACTCTGTCCTCAGCACAAACAGGCTGGAATTTGCTTTAATAGCAGGGATACCAGAGCAATTCCCCATGGACCTGCCTGTGGGTAAACCCTTTGAGTAGAGAAACAGCATTTCCAAGATCGTCATGAACTGACGAATAGGGTCTTTTAAACTTATCTTTTAAGTAAAGAAGTACCTTAAAAGCCTCAACTTAGGCAACTCAAATCCACACTCACCAATCAATCTGGGTTTTATGGTCAATTTGTACAGGCACTAAAACAACAACAAAACACCTTAAACTTTAAAGCAGATGGCTCCTAAATAGTTATCTCCTTTAGTTTTGTTTGAATGAGTAACCTAGACATCTGAATATTATCAACCACATCTGGAAGTATGTGTGCATGCACATATGTATTTGTACGTATAGGGGTATAGCCAAGAAAGTGAGTTTCATGTCAAAAATTATATTCCTTATAAGGTAATCTGAAAGAGAATAAGGGGAAAGGGGAATGAATAAACAAGTAATTTGCACTTTTAAAGGGGCACAATCAAACAGGATTTAAAATAAATTTAATATGATAAATATTGATGGATAGTATAGACTTCTAAGACCCTTTCATCCAATTGCCTTCTAAATCAATGGATAAATCAGACTTTATTCTTATATATGCTGGTACAATCAGCAACTGCAGCATTAAAACAAGCCTCTTAAGCTGGGTACAGTGGCACACCCCTGTAGTCCCAGCTACTTGGGAGGCTGAGGTGGGAGGAAGGCTTGAGCCCAGGAGTTTGATTCCAGGCTGGGCAAGATAGCAAGACCCCATCTCTAAAAAATAAAATAAATAAATAAATAAATAAAATAAATAAAACAAGTCTTTTAATAGTCTGGATCACATAGAATATTAATATTATGATGGACTGAACATTCATGTCTTAAAGGACCTCCCCTCAAAATCACCCTACTAAAAATCACACTGGGTTTCTAATCTTGGGGTTTAGAAATTTACTTCTCATGCTTTAAAAACTCATTTTACTTCCTTTATCCTCTGATTTTTTTGGGGGACAGAGGGTGCTGCTTCTTGGACTCTGAGTCCTGGACACTAAATTCCTCCCTCAGTTCTAGTGCCCAGGCTGAGCAGAGACACTAAATCCCCTACTACTTCCTCTCAGTGTTCTCTTTCAGCTGCCTCAATGCTTCACCTGGCTATATTCATACTTCACTCAGAAGTCTGGAGCAAGGCTGGGCATGGCAGCTCACGCCTGTAGTCCCAGCACTTTGGGAGGCTGAGGCAGGTGGATCATTTGAGGTCAGGAGTTCAAGACCAGGCTGGCCAACATGTGAAACCCCATCTCTACTAAAAATACAAAAATTAGCCAGGCAGTAGTGGCACGCGCTTGTAATCCCAGCTACTCGGGAGGCTGAGGCAGGAGAATTGCTTGAGCCTGGGAGGTGGAGGTTGCAGTGAGCCGAGATTGCGCCACTGCACTCCATTCTGGGCAAGAGTGAGAACCCATCTCAAAAAAAAAAAAAAAAAAGACTGAGGCAGAAAAGAGAGATGACTGACAGGTTATGGGAAGGTTCTGGCCCTTTGGGTGCCAACACTAGATATGAATCCATTAACACTGACATACAATTGACCAGCTGTTATACAGCCATTCTTGTATCCCTGAAAAGCAGAAATGGGGGAAAAGAGAGAAACAGACAGCTCCTCTAGTGGCATTCCTGTTAAAACAGCCTCATAGGTCAGAGATGCCACTGATCACTCCTAGATTTCGGTAAATATATAATAACATTAATCATTAACGTATGAACTTGGGTGGTAGGGACTTTCAGGCTCTGTTTTGTGATTTATCATTTCCACTCTTTCCTAATAATACATCTCTTTCTTTCCTTTAAAGTTGGTGGAGTCTGACAGAAGGAAAAATGTATAGGGGGAATACTGGGGATACCATGCAAATTATCATATATCAGAAGATAAAATAGAAACCAAAAGGCAGCATCTGTTTTCATCAAAATAGTCAATTTCTTCTCATAACTTTTCTTGCTTTCATTATAGTTTCCTTTCAGATTGGCAAAGATTCAGGCAGGGTCCCCTAATGGTAAAATTTAGAATTAAAAAAATATTTATTGATAATATATTTTTAAAAAATGTTTGGTAATCCCAACTAATCATTCAAAATGCAAACTGTAAACACGACAACAGCAAAAGGGTAACAATTGAGTGAGTAAGCAGACTGAACAGGTGACAGACTGAGCAAGAGTGTGGGGGGGGGAGCAACAGAGAACGGAAGACAGGTGCACAAGTGTGCTACAGACAGTGACAATTTGAGTGTGTAAGAATTACATTTGGACCACAGTGATTTCAATGCAACCATTTAGGAAACCTCTGGGCCAAATACTAAAACACAGGAGGAATGGATGAGCCTTCTTTGTGAGCATGCTCAGCATGTTGGTATGGAAACAAGGAAGCATAGAAGCTCTGTAGTCACAATGAATGTCTACCATTTCTAAGATGTGAAGAAATTTTCTTTCTGGTCCCTGGGTACATCATATATTGTCTTTCCATGCTTTTCTTGACCCCGGAGGACAGCAGATGCTGTTCCAAAATCCCCAAAGAAACCCCTAGACATAAATTTAAAAACCACAGTAGCATTAATGCTGGGTTTGCTGAAATGCCCCTCCCTCTATCTTGGCCTATGATTTTCTTCTGGGCACCTCAAAAGGAATGGTTAAATTTTACCAATCTACTTGATAAAGCCATCACAAACTTTAGTCCCATGGTCACAAAGCTAGAGTGGATGGGGGTAAGGTTGTGTATGTGTATGTATGTGTGGCTCTGGGGATCTGGACACTGCCCTCCCTCACTTTGTAACCCTTGCCCAGAACACTGGGGTCGCTTCCACTGGAGAGACTCCACGGTAGCTCTAGAAGTGTCATTAAATACTCAGTTCGCCAAGGTTGACCACCTCCATTGTCATAGGATGATGCAGCATCTGCAGAAGCGCTGTCTGCTGCCCCCTACTGATGGGGGTGGAGTGACAGGTGCGAAGTAGGCGTGGACTTTAATATTGGGTAAATGGGTCTGAAACAAGACAGAAACATTAAACGTTTAAGAGAGAGGGCTTAAACAGAAAGAGCAATGTTGCTTCTCAGAAAAACTACCGAGGGGCTCAATGCACACGAAACCAGGGCAAAGGCTGAGCATCAGTCAGGATGTTAGAGGGCCTGGGTTCTACTTTGTTCCATCCTAGGTTGTTCTAAATGACCAGAACAACTCATATAACTTTGGTACCTGTTTGTGTAATAATAAAACTGAGGGCTGGGCGTGGTGGCTCATGCCTGTAATCCCAGCACTTTGGGAAGCTGAGGTGGGTGGATCACGAGGTCGGGAGATCAAGACCATCCAGGCTAACATGGTGAAACCCCGTCTCTACTAAAAACACAAAAAAATTAGCCAGGCGTGGTGGCGGATGCCTGTAGTCCCAGCTACCCAGAAGGCTGAGACAGGAGAATGGCATGAACCTGGGAGGCGAAGCTTGCAGTGAGTGGAGATCATGCCACTGCGCTCCAGCCTGGGTGACAAAGCGAGACTCTGTCTAAAAAAAAAAAAACGGAGGAAAGACATCATATTAATTTCTTATCTTCTCCAAAAAAGGATTTCCAGTTGGATTTTCACAGCTGAAAGAAGCTACATTGAGTTTTTGGTTGTGTTTTTTTTTTTTGTTTTTTTTTTTGAGACGGAGTCTCACTCTATTGCCCAGCCAGGCTGGAGTGCAGTGGTGCGATCTTGGCTCACTGAAACCTCCACATCCCAGGCTCAAGCGATTCTCCTGCCTCAGCCTCTGAGTAGCTGGGATTACAGGTGCACACCACCACGCCAGGCTAATTTTTGTATTTTCAGTAGAGACGGGGTTTCACCATGTTGGCCAGGCTGATCTCGAACTCCTGACCTCAAGTGGTCTGCCCAAGGACTGGAAGATGGAAGAGACTCCTGACAGCCAGGCAGTCTAGGAACACTAATACAAGTAGGCACGTAAGAGGCTCTGGTTGACCTGTGGCTCTTGCTCTCTTTGGTGAAGAAAAAAAATGGTTGTAAGGCCTCCCCCAGTGCAATTATGCTCACAGTCCTCTATGTCTGAAGAGGGAAAGAGGAACTGAGGCCACTTGGAACTCAAGATGAGGTTTGGTACTCTTTTATTTGCTCAAGGCCATATGGCCAACATGGATTTTTTTAGAGGTTGGTATTTTTTTGAGATGGAGTTTCATCTTGTTGACCAGGCTGGAGTGCAATGGTGCGATCTCGGCTCACTGCAACCTCTGCCTCCTGGTTCAAGCGATTCTCCTGCCTCAGCCTCCTAAGCAGCTGGGATTACAGGCACCTGCCACCAAGCTCAGCTAATTTTTGTATTTTTAGTAGAGATGGGGTTTTGCCATGTTGACCAGGCTGGTCTCGAACTCCTGACCTCAGGTGATCCTCCTGCCTCAGCTTCCCAAAGTGCTGGGATTATAGGTGTGAGCCACCGCGACTGGCCTAGAGGTTGGTATTAAGGGCCTGAATAAGCACACTGTCTTTCCTACAGCAGGTGTGAAGCAGATATTCCAATAAACATCTGTTGAGCAGAACAATCTAACACACAGATTCATCCGGCTTTTTAAAACTTCTTTTTCGGCTGGGCACGGTGCCTCAAGCCTGTAATCCCAGCACTTTGGGAGGCTGAGGTGGGCGGATCATGAGGTCAGGAGATTGAGACCATCCTGGGAAACAAACATAGCAAGACCTTGTCTCTACAAAATAGTTTTTTAAGGGTGGGCATGGTGGCTCACACCTTTAATCCCAGTACTTTGGAAGGCCAAGGCAGGCAGATTGCTTGAGCTCAGGAGTTTGAAACCAGCCTGGTCAACATGGTAAAATGCTGTCTCTACCAAAAATACAAAAAATCAGGCTGGCATGATGGCACGCACCTGTAGTCTCAGCTGTTGGGAGGCTGGGATGGCAGGATGGCTTGAGGCTGGGAGACAGAGGTTGCAGTGAGCCAAGATCGAGCTACTGCACTCCAGCCTGGGTGACAGAGGAGACCCTGTCTTAAAAAATGAAAAAAAAACTCACAAGTTTTTCATAAAATTAGCTAGGTGTGGTGGTGTGTGCCTGTAGTCCTAGCTACTGGGCAGGCTGAGGTGGGAGGATCATTTAAGCCCAGGAGTTCGAGGCTGCAGTGTGCCAAGAAGGTGCCACTGCACTCCTGCCTGGGCAACAGAGTGAGATCCCATCTCTTAAAAGAAAGACAGAAAAGGTAAAAATCTATGTCTACTTTACTTGTTGTCTTAAAAAATATGAATCCCAGGAAAAGGGCTTAATGTGAAACACAATTACAAATTAAATTCTTAAATCCCATTTAACTAAACACTTTCTCTGTTATTCCTTTCTTTCCTTCAGAACAAAAATGTGGCATGTGCTTTTTTTTTTCTTTCTTCAATCTGAGAATGTTATTAATCCCTAAACATTATTAGAGAGAGACTGCTGGGAGGAGACCTACTTTTCTTCTCTTCAGTGGGTCTTTTCCTCCTAAATTTCCATCTCTGGAGCCAGAGGGAAAAACTATCTGTCCTTAGGTTTGCACTTTTTTTTTCCCCTTGTTAAATGTTAAAGTAAATATAAAAATCATAGGAACCTAAATTTGAAAAAAGAAAAAAAGAAAAGAGAGGAAAGTGCTGAGAACACTAGAGCTGGAGAGTTATGTAGCCATTTTTACCCTGAGTCTCTTGATTCCAGCCCGTGTGATTTGCTGGCAGTCATAGAGTTCTATCCGCTCAAGGCTGTGACAGCTCTTCAAGTGCTCCAGGGATGCATCTGTGATTAGTGGGCAGTTGTCCAGCTCAATCACCTCCAGCTGGTCATGGGCACAGGCCCCATTCCCCAGGTGACGAATTCCATCATCTGTGATCAGCTCACAGTGCGATAGACTCTGCAGCCAAACAGAGCAAGGAAGGATGTTGAAATATCTTCTGGCATTCCTCTAGCCAGAGGCTTGTGTAAATTGGAAAGGAAACATTTTGGTTTGATTTTGATGAATATGGAGCTGACACTAGATCCAAGTGGTGAAATTAAAAAAACTGGAGATAGTGGGGTTATGCTTTTGGCAATCAGTGATTGATATTTTGATGTGTGATTCTAAATATATTTTATAAATTCATGTAATGACTATGAACTAGTTCATAAACAGACTAAGACAGCCTTAAAAATTACCCCTTCTGCAAATTAACACTTTTCTTCTCTACAGGGATAAATGGGAATCAAGCTTTTCATGCACACAGTTTTCTGGAATTTGAACTAAATATTGAATATCTGGTTCAGAAACATGCCCCAACAATTAATTAGCTGAAGATTTTTACAGCTGTCAGGTGTGATCATCTCATCACATCATCTCTTCATCAATATTTATTAAATCCCTGATCCCGGGAAACTCAGAAACCTTGACCCAATTTTGGATAGTACTGTGCCACCGAACACCAAAAATGAGCCTGGATACAGAACAGTCACCCAGAATGCCTTCCTCTAATGTCACTGAAAGTAGGAGCAGAACTCCCCTTAGTAAAGCTTTGTTTATTTATTTATTTATTTATTTATTTTTTTTTTTTGAGACGGAGTCTCGCTCTGTCGCCCAGGCTGGAGTGCAGTGGCCGGATCTCAGCTCACTGCAAGCTCCGCCTCCTGGGTCTACGCCATTCTCCTGCCTCAGCCTCCCGAGTAGCTGGGACTATAGGCGCCCGCCACCTCGCCTGGCTAGTTTTTTGTATTTTTTAGTAGAGACGGGGTTTCACTGTGTTAGCCAGGATGGTCTCGATCTCCTGACCTCGTGATCTGCCCGTCTCGGCCTCCCAAAGTGCTGGGATTACAGGCTTGAGCCACCGCGCCCGGCCAGTAAAGCTTTGATTGGTTCTTAAGACCAATAACATTAAGACCAGTAACATTTGATCTTAAGGTGAAGCAAATTGTATTTTGGGCCATCTCATCCCCTGGATCTCTAGAATTTAAACATCATTCAGGTTGGAGTATAAGTTATCTGCAAAAGAGAACTCGTAGGTTCCAAGGCAGTTTTCAGTCTTCAAGCATTGATATAGAAAGCATTTAATTTTTTCAGGTTTTTTTTTTTTTTTTTGAGACGGAGTCTCGCTCTGTCACCCAGGCTGGAGTGCAGTGGCGCAATCTCGGCTCACTGCAAGCTCCGCCTCCTGGGTTTACGCCATTCTCCTGCCTCAGCCTCCCGAGTAGCTGGGACTACAGGCGCTCGCCACCTCGCCCGGCTAGTTTTTTGTTATTTTTTTTAGTAGAGACGGGGTTTCACCGTGTTAGCCAGGATGGTCTCGATCTCCTGACCTCGTGATCCGCCCGTCTCGGCCTCCCAAAGTGCTGGGATTACAGGCTTGAGCCACCGCGCCCGGCCAACTTTTTCAGTTCTTATCTGTTTCCTACTTCACTCAGGTACTCCTTTGGTTCTCAGTAAGCTGGCAATTTGGAGAAGCATCCTTTCCTAAAATGGTAGCCAGACACTAAGAGCCGCGTTCTTGAACTGTAGCACTGGCTTTTGATTAAACCCAGTAAACACATAAAATTTTCAAAGTCAAACTCACCAATACTTGAAGTCGAGGACAGTGTATAGAAAGTTGGATTAATGTGCTATCTGTTATCTGAAAGAAATACACATGTTGATTTCAGGTATTATCCAAATACAATCCTGAGTCATACCTGATTCTTGTTTTTCCTTTTAGTCTTGCTCTGTTGCCCAAGCTAAAGTGCAGTGGGGTGCAATTATAGCTCACTGCAGCCTACAACTCCTGGGCTCAAACAATCTTCCCACCTCAGCCCCCTGGGTAGCTGGACCAACAGGTACAAGCCTCCAGGCCTAATTTTTTAAATTACTTTTTTTTTTTTTTTTTTTTTTTGTAGAGACAGGGTTTCCCTATGTTGCCCAGGCTGCTCTTGAATTCCTGAGCTCAAGCAATCCTCCCACCTCAACCTCCCAAAGCTCTACAGGCCACCATGTGCGATCACAGCTCACTGCAGCCTCAACCTCCCAGGCTCAGGCTATCTTCCGGCTTCAGCCTCCTGAATGGCTGGGACTACAGTTGCGCACCACCATGCCCAAGACATTTAAAACTTTTTCTTGGGCAGAAACAGGGTCTTGTTATGTTACCCAGACTGGTCTTCAACTTTTGGGCTCAAGCAATCCTCCTGCCGCGCCTCACAAAGTGTTGAGATCACAGGTGTGAGCCACTGTACACAGCAGCCCCTACCTCATTTTTTTTTTTTTTTTGAGACAGTCTCTGTCGCCCAGGCTGGAGTACAGTGGCGTGATCTCGGCTCACTGCAACCTCCACCTCCCGGGTTCAAGTGATTCTCGTGCCTCAGTCTCCCGAGTGGCTGAGATCACAGGCTAGATTTTTTTAATTTTTTGAGATGGAGTCTCGCTCTGTTGTCCAGGCTGGAGTGTGGTGGCACAAGCTTGGCTTACTGCAACCTCCGCCTCCTGGGTTCAAGCGATTCTCCTGCCTCAGCCTCCCAAGTAGCTGGGATTACAGGCATGTGCTACCATGCCCAGCTAATTTTTGAATTTTTAGTAGAGACGGGGTTTCACCATGTTGGCCAGGCTGATCTCGAACTCCTGACTTCAGCTGATTCACCTACGTTGGCCTCCCAAAGTGCTAGGACTACAGGCGTGAGCTACCATGCCCGGCATATTTTTAGTAGAGATGGGGGTTTGCCACGTTGGCCAGGCTGGTCTCGAACTCCTGGCCTCAGGTAATACACCCGCCTAGGCCTCCCAACGTGCTGGGATTACAGGAGTGATCCACCATGCCCAGCCCCCATACCTCATTCTTGACTCCATTTCTAGTCCAGACATTTTAATAATCAATCATCAAATAACAGAATCTTTCGGTTTAAATCGCATTGGCTACCTGAACCTGTTCTATGAGAATCCACTCAGGCTACATTTGAACACATCTAGTCATCTCTAGTCTTCATCTTTAGACAGCTCTATTCAAAATCTGTTTTATTTTCTAAATGAATCAAAATCTGTCCCCTTGGTAGCTAGTTGTGGTGGCTTGTGCCTATAGTCCCACCTGCTAGGGAGGCTGAGGCAGGAGGACTGCTTGAGGTTAAAATTCAAGACCAGTCTGAGCAGGGCCAGACATGGTAGTTCACGCATATAATCAATCCCAGCACTTTGGGAGGCTGAGGCCGGTGGATCACCCGAGGTCAGGAGTTTGAGACCAGCCTGGACAACATGTTGAAACCCTGTCTCTACTAAAATACAAAAACTAGCTGGGCATGGTGGCGGGCACCTATAATCCTAGCTACTTGGGAGGCTGAGGCAGGAGAATTGCTTGAACCTGGGAAGTGGAGGTTGCAGTGAGCCAAGACTGAGCCACTGCACTCCAGCCTGGGTGACAGAGTGAGACTCTGTCCTCCCCACCCCACGCTGCAAAAAACAAAACAAAACAAAACAGTCTGAGCGATAACAGCAAGAAAAAAAACAGTCTGAGCGATAACAGCAAGACCCTGTCTCTAAAAAAATCTGTCCCCCAGAACGTCTACTTGCTGGACTTTGTTCTATCTCCTTAGAATCATCAGAGTAAGGAATCAGAAGATAGTGCTCTATGAAAAAAATTAATGTTGGAACATTCTAAAATTTTTAATAAAGCATGCCACTACTCAGTATTGATAACTTGGGTTATTTTCCCAAGGGTGGCAGCCAGGCACTGCTGGAATCTGGGTTAACTATGAACATTCAGGTAGGAAGAACAGTTTTCATGGTTATGTTAGGACTGAAAGTAAATCAGCACTTCTTTTCAAATTCTTCTCCAACTCTGAGTTTATTATTTTCTAGTACACATAGCTTCACAGGGGCTAAAAAATGGTAGAGAAAGGGGTTGGGCAAGCAGGCAGGCATGTCCGTTCAGAAGGAATAACACTGGAAGGACACAGAGGACACTCAGGCGTGTATAAGATAAACGGATGTGAACAAGTTTTAGTTTAGTAAGAACTAATAGTTGTTAAGCAGTGCCTATAAAACATGTAATTTTTTAGAAAGTGGCTTTTACGGCCGGGCATGGTGGCTCACGCCTGCAATCCCCACACTTTGGGAGGCCGAGGCAGGCGGATCACGAGGTCAGGAGATCGAGACCATCCTGGCTAACATGGTGAAACCCTGTCTCTACTAAAAATGCGAAAAATTAGCCGGGCGTGGTGGCGGGTGCCTGTAGTCCCAGCTACTCGGGAGGCTGAGGCAGGAGAACGGCATGAACCCAGGAGGCGGAGCTGGCAGTGAGCTGAGATAGCGCCACTGCACTCTAGCTGGGGTGACAGAGCGAGACTCCGTCTCAAAAAAAAAAAAAAAAAAAAGAAAGTGGCTTTTACGGTTACTGACATATCCTCCCTTTATTTTTACCATTAAAAAATTAATTGCTCTTTCTTTTATAGAGTCCCATCTTGGAAGTTTTTCCTTGGTCAATTAATAATCTCAAAGTTCTTAAAATTGTGTTAATGTGGCTCACGCCTGTAATCCCAGCACTCTGGGAGGCCAAGGCAAGTGGATCACCTGAGGTCAGGAGTTCGAAACCAGTCTGGCCAACATAGTCAAATCCTGCCTCTACTAAGAATACAAAAAATTAGCCGGGCGTGGTGGCACATGCCTGTAATCCCAGCTACTTGGGAGGCTGAGGCAGGAGAATTGCTTGAATCTGGGAGGTGGAGATTGCACTGAGCTGAGATCGTGCCATTGCACTCCAGCCTGGGCAACAAGAGTGAAACTTCATCTCAAAAAAAAAATAATAATAATTAAAAAATAGAAACTGTTAATCAGGAGATCAGTTTGGCTTAAAGGCAGAGTTCCATGCAGAGTTAGGTCTCTAGGGCTAATGATGCCAGGGATCTAGGATACAGCAAAGCTAAAGAAAGGCAGTGCTGGCCGGGCGCGGTGGCTCAAGCCTGTAATCCCAGCACTTTGGGAGGCCAAGACGGGTGGATCACGAGGTCAGGAGATCGAGACCATCCTGGCTAACACGGTGAAACCCCGTCTCTACTAAAATAAAAAAAAAAAAAATTAGCCGGGCGAGGTGGCAGGCGCCTGTACTCCCAGCTACTCGGGAGGCTGAGGCAGGAGAATGGCGTGAACCTGGGAGGCGGGGCTTGCAGTGAGCTGAGATCCGGCCACTGCACTCCAGCCTGGGCGACAGAGCCAGACTCCGTCTCAAAAAAAAAAAAAAAAAGAAAGGCAGTGCTATATAGATCAATGTGATGGGGCTTTAATTATTTCCTAGTATCATAACTCTACAGGTCTAAGGAAATATTTTTAACAGCTTTATGGCCTGAATGCTTGGGCCTCCTTTCTCTCTAGTGGCAACCTGATTGATGACATATATTTCCACAGTTCTGTAACACGTACCATGAGCACCTCTGCCTGGAAGATATCTTATTTAATGGAGAATCTGCAATGCTGTCAGGCACTACAGTATCCTACATTAGGGTAGGGAATTGGACATTCTGATGTTGTGTATTATCTAAGTGTCTAATGTACTTCTGAATTAAAATCTATAATCTTACCTGAACACACTCTTCCAGGTCCATCTTTTCAAGTTCATGGCAATTCTACAAAATACAAAACCAAACATTACAGTACAAACATTTAAAACATGAGAAACATTTAAGGCCAGAAAACTAAGAGGTAATATTAAATACACTGATAAATTCTTTGGTGTTTCAGAGCTAGTGTGATGCTAATTTTTTTTTCTTTCTTTTGAGACAAGGTCCCACTCTGTCACCCAGGCTGGAGTGCAGTGGGTGTGATCATGGCTCACTGCAGGCTCTGACTCCCTGGGTTCAGGTGATTCTCCCACCTCAGCCTCCCAAGTAGCTGGGACTATAGGAATGTGCCACCACATCTGGCTAATTTTTGTATTTCTTTTTCTTTTTTTTTTGAGACGGAATTTCGCTCGTTGCCCAGGCCAGAGTGCAATGGCATGATCTCGGCTCACTACAACCTCCGCCTCCCGGATTCAAGCGATTCTCCTGCCTCAGCCTCCCGAGTAGCTGGGATTACAGGCATGTGCCACCATCCCTGGCTAATTTTGTATTTTTAGTAAAGTCAGGGTTTCTCCACGTTGGTCGGGCTGGTCTCGAACTCCTGACCTCAGGTGATCCACCCGCCTTGGCCTCCCAAAGTGCTGCGATTACAGGCGTGAGCCACCGTGCCCGGACTTTTGTATTTCTTATTGAGATGCTGTGTTGCCCGGGCTGGGCTCAAACTGGGCTCAAGCGATCTGCTTGCCTTGACCTTCCAAAATGTTGGGATTACAGGCGTGAGCCACTGCACCCAAGCTATGTCCTCCTTTAGTCATGCCATGTGCTGGCCCCCACCTAATTAGTATTCTATCGATCTGCCTAAAAGCAAACAACCATCCCCTTGTCCCATAACACTGTTCAAAGTCAGTATAATTTTAAATACTACCATATAGTAATTTGTAAACCCATCCAAGTATTAAAATATTCAGGAGAATACAGAAAATCTACTAAAAGCTTTCCATTTAAAACCAGACATGTAGTTTCTTTCAATATTACTTTCTTTTTTTTTTTTTTTTTTTTGAGACGGAGTCTCGCTCTGCTGCCCAGGCTGGAGTGCAGTGGCCGGATCTCAGCTCACTGCAAGCTCCGCCTCCCGGGTTTACGCCATTCTCCTGCCTCAGCCTCCTGAGTAGCTGGGACTACAGGTGCCCGCCACCTCGCCCGGCTCATTTTTTGTATTTTTAGTAGAGACGGGGTTTCACCGTGTTAGCCAGGATGGTCTCGATCACCTGACCTCATGATCCGCCCGTCTCGGCCTCCCAAAGTGCTGGGATTACAGGCTTGAGCCACCGCGCCCGGCCCCAATATTACTTTCATTCACTAGTCATATACCAAATAACCAATAAGTTTTTTCACAAAGTACCAAGAAGCACCTGCTTAATGTATTATGTTATGAAATTGTGGAGAATCAAGTCTCATGGATGGGTGCAGCCGCTCACGTCTGTAATCCCAGCACTTTGGGAGGCCAAGGTGAGCGGATCACTTGAGGTCTAGAGTTGAAGACCAGCCTGGCCAACATGGTGAAACCCTGTCTCTACTAAAAATACAAAAATTAGCTGGATGTGGTGGTGCATGCTTGTAATCCCAGCTACTCAGGAGGCTGAGGCAGGAGAAATGCTTGAACCCGGGAGGTGGAGGTTGCAGTGAGCCGAGATCGTGTCACTGCAGCCCAGCCTGGGTGACAGAATGAGACCCCATCTCAAAAAGTTAAAAAAAATTTTTTAAAAAAGTATCATGAAGGGGTTTAATATTCTCCCATGCATGTGTGCATTTCTAGAGCAGTTTGTATTTTTTCTGGTATCAGCAGGTCTGTAGCTATAGCATGAAACCCTGTCTCACACACCCAATTCTGCTAACATTTCACATTTCCCTTGCTGCTTGTTCCTCTGAAATAAAAAGTCCTAACAAAACCTATGGAAACAAACCTATGGAACCAAAAGAAAATACTTACCCTGGCTAGAGTGGTAAAGCCCACATCTGTTAATTGAGAACATCTTGCCACTTCCAATATTCTGTTAAAAAAAAAAAACACACACACACACACACAACACACACACACACACACATACAGTGAAAGTCAAGCTCTTAGTCCCTGAAAACTGAGTTTATTAAAACAGTAAGATTTACAAAAACAATCTCCTATTCTCTAAGGACTTTATAATACAGAATGACATTAACAACTAAGCAAGTCTGTATACAGATCTTGCCATTCATTTTCACGCAGTCATCATAAAGTGGTCCTGTAAATATCACATTTCAGGGTGACGCAATCAATGAACACAGAAGAATATAACTGAAGCTTGTAGTTAATACCAAAATGCATGAAATGCATTAAAAGCCTTCTTCATGGCATACTGCTTACCCCCAGAGGGCAGCCTGCTCCTAGAAAACAAAGGAAATGGAGATACTCTATTTCAGTTAATCACTTGCTGAAATGAATTATTTTCTTTCCTGTTTTAGAAGTAGATTCACTTAGATTTAAATTGCTTTAAAAAAATGTGACAGGCTGGGCATGGTGGCTCATGCCTATAATCCTAACACTTTGGGAGGCCGAGGCAGGCGGATCACCTGAGGTCAGGAGTTCAAGACCAGCCTGGTCAACATGGTGAAACCCCATCTCTACTAAAAATACAAAAATTAGCCAGGTGTGGAGGCACCCGCCTGTAGTCCCAGCTACTCGGGAGGCTGAGGCAGGAGAATCGCTTGAATCCTGGAGGCGGAGGTTGCAGTGAGCCAAGATCCTGCCACTGCACTCCAGCCTGGGTGACAGAGCGAGACTCCGACTCAAAAAAAAAAAAAAAAAAGTGACAAAGGGGCTGCTTAATTACAGGTCTGTCCCAAATATGAAATTCTAGACTTGTGAAAGCTTCTTGCTTTCTCCTACAGGCTCCCAGGGAGGCCCAGTAGACAGAGAAGCTGAGCTGGCAGCCATTCACCTCTTATTAAGCAACTGTTAAACTCCAACCTAAATACCAACCACAGGATTGGGGAATCAAAAGTAGCTCTCTTCTGTGAAAAGTTGGGTGACCTTCGTATAATGGTAACAATGAACATGTTTGTTTATAAAACTCTCACTACTGAAGCTGAAAAAAAGTATAGGAAATAATTATCAACCAAAAATCAATGAGAAATGGATGACAGGGTGCTGTGGCTCACACCTATAATCCCAGCACTTCAGGAGGCTGAGGCAGGAGGATCACTTGAGCTCAGAAGTTCAAGACCAGCCTGGGCAACATACCAAGACTTCATCTGTATAAAAAAATTTTAAAATTTCTGGCCAGGCACGGTGGCTCACGCCTGTAATCCCTGCACTTTGGGAGGCCGAGGCAGGTGGATCACTTGAGGTCAGGAGTTCGAGACCAGCCTCGCCAACATGGTGAAACCCTGTCTCTACTAAAAATATAAAAAATTAGCCAGGTATGGTGGTGGGCACCTGTAGTCCCAGGTATTTGAGAGGTTGAGGCAGGACAATCATTTGAACCCAAAAGGCGGAGTTTGCAGTGAGCTGAGGTCATGCCACTGCACTCCAGCCTGGCAACAGAGCAAAACTCCATCTAAAAAAAAAAAAAAAAAAAAATCAATTTTTTTTTTTTTTTAAATTCCAAGAGATGGCCAGATGTGGTGACTCATGCCTGTAATCCCAGAACTTTGGGAGGGCAGATCATCTGAGGCCAGGAGTTTAAGACCACCCTGGCCAACACAGCAAAACCCAATCTCTACCAAAAATACCAAAAAATTAGCCAGGCATGATAGTGCATGCCTGTAATCCTGGCTACTCTGGAGGCTGAGGCATGGAAATTGCTTGAACCTGGGAGGAGGAGGTTACAGTGAGCCAAGATCATGCCACTGCACTCCAGCCTGGGCAACAGAGCCAAACTCTGTCTCAAAAAAAAGAAAGAAAGAAAGAAATGAATGCTACCTAATGGGAAAACATGATCTGACTGGAACATAACTTTTGATTTTCACGGTTGAGAGCTTTTCCATTCTAACAACGTAATGAACTGTACAGGAAGTTGGAGCTGAAGACTCCTCTCTCTAAAGTCGAAAAGGATAATGTGTAAGATTTTCAGAGAGGTTTGATTACTTCCCTAGCTCCTGAGGAATACTCTAGGCTTTTGATATTACTAATTTTGACCAACAGGTCTATGTTCTCTTAAGAAATTTTGATATTGTAGGCAAAAGTTTTTTTTTTTTTTGAAGACAGAGTCTCTCTCACTCTGCCACCCAGGCTGGGAGTGCAGTGGTGCAATCTCAGCTCACTGCAACCTCCGCCACCCGGGTTCAGGCAGTTCTCCTGTCTCAGCCTCCCGAGTAGCTGAGATTACAGGAGTGGGCCACCACACCTGTAATTTTTGTATTTTTAGTAGAGACCAGGTTTCACCATGTTGACCAGGCTGGTCTCAAACTCCTGACCTCAGGTGATCCACCCGCCTCAGCTTCCCAAAGTGCTGGGATTACAGGCGGGAGCCACTGCGCCTGGCCACAAAAGTTCTTTCAACAATTATGGTTAGGCCAGGTAATCATCAGAAAAAAATTTCTGAAAGTTTTATAGCTTTACAATGATTTTTTTTTTTTTTCCGAGACGGAGTCTTGCTCTGTTGCCCAGGCTGGAGTGCAGTGGCCGGATTTCAGCTCACTGTAAGCTCTGCCTCCTGGGTTTACACCATTCTCCTGCCTCAGTCTCCCAAGTAGCTGGGACTATAGGCACCCGCCACCTCGCCCGGCTAGTTTTTTGTATTTTTTTAGTAGAGACGGGGTTTCACCATGTTCGCCAGGATGGTCTCGATCTCCTGACCTCATGATCCGCCTGTCTTGGCCTCCCAAAGTGTTGAGATTACAGGCTTAAGCCACCGCGCCCGGCCTACAATGATTTTTATACGTAAGAAAAGTGGCTTCATAGGCTCAGGAGCCAGAGCTCCTGGGTTGAATACTTGGTTCCTACACTAACTAGCTGGGACCTCGAGCAGGTTACTTTGTCTCTTTGTGCTTCAGTTTTCTCATCTATAAAATGGCGATAACAAGGCTGGGTGTGGTGGCTCACGCCTGTAATCCCAGCACTTTGGGAGGCTGAGGGGGGTCAGATCATAAGGTCAGGAGACCATCCTGGCCAACAAGGTGAAAGCCATGTTGTCTACTAAAAATACAAAAATTAGCTGGGTGTGGTGGCGCTTGCCTGTAGTCCCAGCTACTAGGGAGGCTGAGGCAGGCTAATTGCTTGAACCCAGGTGATGGAGAATGCAGTGACCCCAGATTGCACCACTGCACTCCAGCCAGGGTGACAGAGCAAGACTCTGTCTCCAAAAAAAAAAAAAAAAAAAAAGTGGTAATAGTGCTTATATGGTGCTATGAAGATTAAACAAATTATTAATGTTATTGAGCAAGAGTCTCACTCTGTTGCCCAGGCTAGAGGGCCGCGGTATAATCTTAGCTCACTGCAGCCTTGACCTCCTGGGCTCAAGTGATCCTCTCACTTTAGCCTCCTGAGTAGCTGGGACTACAAGGCACACACCACCATGCCTGGCTAATTTTTTATTTTTTGTAGAGACAGGGTTCCGCCATGTTGCCCATGCTGGTTTCAAACTCCTGGGCTCAAGTGATCTTTTAGCCTCGGCCTCCCTAAATGCTGGGATTACAGGTGTGCGCCACAGCACCTGGCCCTGAATTAGTATTTGTAAAGCACCTAAAGCAACACCTAATTTACAAGTACTACGTAAGTTTATTTTAGAGAACAAAAAGTGTAGCGAGGTGTGGTAGCGTATGTCTTTAATCCCAGCTACTCCTGAGGCTGAGGTGACAGGATCACTTGAACCCAGGAGATTGAGGCAGGCCTCAAAAGACAATAATAGGCTGGGCACAGTGGCTCTCGCCTGTAATCTCAACACTTTGGGAAGCTGAGGCGGGAGAATCCCTGGAAGTCAAGAGTTTGAGGTCACCCTGAGCAACACAGCCTGATCCCGTCTCTACAAAAAGTAAAAAACATAGCATTCTTCAAACTGAGGAGCCAGAGAGAAATAAGGCTGTTTTAAAAGCCCATCAGTACAAAAGAGGTACTCCTGTAACAGTGTTTTTTATTTTTAAACATAGTACCCCCTGCTATGTACCTGGTATCATTACTATGACATAAATTACCTCAGTGTGGACCTTTAAAAACTACTTTGAGAAAAGAATTATATAAAAGCATTAATAAGAAAGAATACTTTCCTATCTCAAGTAATAAAATGTTGATTTTTTTTCTAGTATGGATAGCAAGTAGTGGAATTTGGGGATTGTCACCCCTTGGTTCACGCCAATTACATGAAATCAAATGAGGTACAAAAAGCAAGTAGGTGGGCATCTAAAAGGTGCTTAACTACCTTAACATTTCAAAGCGTCTGCAATGTCTACCTTAAAATTCCAAAGTTCCAAGGAAGAAATATGGGTGAAGGAAACTTTTTTGTTCTAAGATTTTTTTGAGCTAAACAAGAAATGTTTACCTAAGCCGTGGGCAGTTCTGACCTAGAGCATTCAGGATGGCATCTGTGATGTTGGAGCAGCCAGAGGCACAAAGGGATTGTAACTTATGGCACCCTCTGCATATAGTAATGAGACCTTCATCTGTGATTTGCTAAAAAACAAGAGCAAAAAAATTCATAGATATTAGTATCTTAGCAAAACAAAAGAAGAAAAATGACAGCTCTGTGAAAATAATCACCAAAAAGGAAATCAAGACATGCTCAACACATTCATCAGATAGCAGACCTAAAAGAAAATGAACACACGTTGTTTCTTCCTTCCAGTTCCTGATTTAGTCTGCAAGAGGATCTATCCTCACCTTTGGTGCAAAGGGAAGAAGCTATAATATAATTCTGTTAAAAGCTAAAATGGAATTCTAATGGAACTGGGATCAGCATGGGGTACATCATAGTTTAGGTTCAATTAAATAATTTTATTTATTTATTTATTTATTATTTGGAGATAGAGTCTCACTCTATCACCCAGGCTGGAGTGCAGTGGCGCAATCTTGGCTCACTGCAACCTCCACCTCCCAGGTTCAAGCGATTCTCATACCTCAGCCTCCCGAGGAGCTGGGACTACAAGTGCACGCCACCATGTCCAGCAATTTTTTTTTGTATTTTTAGTAGAGACGGGGTTTTGCCATGTTGGCCAGGCTGGTCTCGAACTCCTGGCCTCAAGTGATCCGCCCACCTCAGCCTCCCAAAGTACTTGAATTACAGGCTTGAGCCACTGTGCCTGGCCTCAATTAAACAATTTTAAAACCTAGAAAAAAGATAAGGATGTAAGTATTTTAGTAGTATAAATATATCTAAAAGTTCAAATTGACACTGATAAGTTAGTGAAAAAAATTAAACTGTGGATGACAGTTGCAATCTTGTATCAGTCACAGCATCCATTTACTTCTGTATTTTAGTTTTATAATATAAAGAACATCCTAATTTATGGAAATAAAAGAGTTGTATCTAACTCAGACACAATTTTGTACTTTTTACAAGTTATTAGGCTGGGCGCAGTGGGTCACACATGTAATCCAAGCATATTGGGAGGCAATGGAAAGGGAAGGGGAAGGGAAGGGGAAGGGGAAAAAAAGGGGAAGGGGAAGGGAGAGGGAAGAGGAAGGGAAAGGGAAAGGGAAGGGGAAGGGGAAGAGAAAGAAGGGAAGGGAAGGGAAAGGAAGGGAAGGGAAAGGAAGAAAGGAAGGAAAGAAAGGAAGAAAGAAAGGAAAGAAGAAAGGAAAGGAAGGGAAGGGAAGGAAGAGAAGAAAGAAAGCAAGAAGGCGGGAGGGAGGGAAGTTAGTTATTGGGGCCAGGCATGGTGGCTCAAGCCTGTAATCCCAGCACTTTGGGAGGCCGAGGTGGGTGGATCACGAGGTCAGGAGTTGGAGACCAGCCTGGCCAAGATGGTGAAACCCGGTCTCTATTAAAAACACAAAAATTAGCCAGGTGCAGTGGCAGATGCCTGTAATCCCAGCTACCTGGGAGGCTGAGGCAGGAGAATCACTTTAACCTGGGAGATTAAGGTTGCAGTGAGCCAAGATTGCACCATTGCACTCTAGCCTGGGCGACAGAGAAAGACTCCTTCTCAAAACAAAAGAAAATAGAAAGAAAAAAAAGAAAGTTAGTTATTGGTCACACATGGATGGTAGCTTACACCTGAGCTCAGAAGTTCCAGAACAGCCTGGGCAACATGGCGAAGCCCCACCTCTATTAAAAAATATATATATATAAATATATATAACAATTAAAAATTAAAATAAAAATTATTCTAAGTTATCTTACTTATTAAAATGAAAACGAATATACATTCAAAGATGTTACATATATACTTTAAAAATTTTTGTAAATTATTTTATTTCTTCCATGATGATTTAGAGGGACTATCTTTAAGCCAGTACAAATATTTCTTCTTTTATTTTTTGAGAGGGAGTCTCGCTCTGTCACCAGGCTGGAGTACAGTGGCGCAGTTTCGGATAACTGCAACCTCCATCTCCAGGGTTCAAGCGATTCTCCTGCCTCAGCCTCCTGAGTAGCTGGGCATAGGCAAGTGCTACCATGCCCGGCTAATTTTTGTATTTTTAGTAGAGACAGCGTTTCTCCATGTTAGCCAGGCTGGTCTCGAACTCCTGACCTTGTGATCCGACCACCTCAGCCTCCCAAAGTGCTGGGATTACAGGCATGAGCCACCCTGGTACAAATATTTCATAAATAATATCTGGTTGTTTTCTAACCAACTGAGTAATTTGTTGCACAATAAGCCACCTCACATCAAAGATGTTATATTTTTAAAAATAATACAAGCACACATGCCTACAGTCCCAGCTACTCAGGAGGTTGAAGTGAGATGACCACTTTAGCCCAGGAGCTCAAGGCCAGTCTGGGCAACATAATGAGACCACCCGCAACTCCCTTAAAAAAAAAAAGGAAAGAAAGAAAGAAAAAAAAAAAAAAAAAGAAAAGTTACATATAAACATCTTAATACGGTGGATACTATCAGCACTTCAATTTGTCCTCCAGATTGACTAATTGTGTGTAGGCCTAAAAATAATAGCTCTCTTCTCATCTCTGTTTAATAGTCATGTCCATAAATTACAAGGACAACTGAAAAAACAAAATCCCACAACTTTTAATATCCACTGCTTAAATCATGTTTTCAATATCATGCAACCGACACAAATATAGATTAAAAAATTGGATGCTAAGGCAGATACTAATGAGGATCAAGTAATGAGATATTAACACACGTGGAGGCAGCTAAAAAGTGCCATACAAACATGATGTACTGTCTTTAGACTATGATAGCCGAGATATAAAGAGGGAAGTAAGAATCAATAAACATGCAAATTTAGCAGGCCAAAGATATTTGTGCCACACAATACTAGAAAAGTACTGTAGGGCTGTGCTGCCCTTTCCTTTGTATAAGACAGTACTGAGGAAGAAAGATGAGTTAAGTCATACTGTCAATACTTTAAAAAATTGTAGGCCAGGCACGGTGGCTCGCATCTGTAATCTCAGCACTTCGGGAGGCTGAGGTGGGCAGATCACTTGAGGTCAGGAGTTTGAGACCAGCCTAACATGGTGAAACCCCGTTTCTACTAAAGATACAAAAAATTAGCCAGACATGGTGGCATGTGCCTGTAATCCCAGCTACTAGGGAGGCTGAGGCAGGAGAATCACTTGAACCCAGGAGGCAGAGGTTGCAGTGAGCCAAGATCATGTCATTGTACTCCAGCTTGGGCAACAAGAGCAAAACTCCGTCTCAAAAAAAAAAAAAAAAAAAGTAAAATTTACTAAACTTCTATGTTTTTCAAATCTATCAAGAAAATCAAAGAATCAAAAATGTGCTTTAATCACCTCAACAGTTTTGGGCAGAGCATGAAATCTCATGAATGCTGAGAATCATTTTATCACCCTGTAGGAAAGAAATGACTCCTGTACTAAGATTTGGGTGAAGGAAAACAATAAAATACACATAAGATAGAATTGGTTCTTTTTTTTTTTTTTTTTTCCCGAGACAGAGTCTCACTCTGTCACCCAGGCTGGAGTACAGTGGCATGATCTTGGCTCTCTGCAAGCTCTGCCTCCCGGGTTCACGCCATTCTCCTGCCTCAGCCTCCCGAGTAGCTGGGACTACAGGTGCCTGCCACCACGCCCAGCTAATTTTTTTGTATTTTTAGTAGAGACGGGGTTTCACCGTGTTAACTAGGATGGTCTCGATCTCCTGACCTCATGATCCACCCATCTCGGCCTCCCGAAGTGCTGGGATTACAGGCTTGAGCCACCGCGCCCGGCCAGAATTGGTTCTTTAAGTTCACTGTGATTCCTGCCTGCTGGAAGGATGAAGAAACACCAAATTAAACCTGCAAATGTTATGTACATATTTATGTCTGTATGTGTGTGTATGTAATGTATATGTATATAGTGCATAAATATATGTGTACATGTATGTGTGTACTTATACATACACACACACTCACACTTGTTTTTTGTTTTTGTTTGAGACGGAGTCTCGCTCTGTTGCCCAGGCTGGAGTGCAGTGGCGTGATCTTGGCTCACTGCAAGTTCCGCCTCCCGGGTTCATGCCATTCTCCTACCTCAGCCTCCCGATTAGCTGGGACTACAGGCGCCCGCCACCACGCCTGGCTAACTTTTTGTATTTTTTAGTAGAGACGGGGTTTCACCATGTTAGCCAGGATGGTCTCGATCTCCTGACCTTGTGATCCACCCGCCTTGGCCTCCCAGAGTGCTGGGATTACAGGTGTGAGCCACTGCGCCCAGCATTTTTTTTTTTTTTTGAGACAGAGTCTCGCTCTGCTGCCCAGGCTGGAATGCAGTGGCGTGATCTTGGCTCACTGCAACCTCCACCTCCCAGGTTCAAGTGAGTCTCCTGCCTCAGACTCCTGAATAGCTGGGATTACAGGCGCACACCACCATACTTGGATGATTTTTGTATCTTTAGTAGAGATGGGGTTTTACCAAGTTGGCCAGGTCGGTCTCGAACTGCTGACCTCAGGTGATTCACCCACCTCAGCCTCCCAGAGTGCTAGGATTACAGGCGCACGCATGCACGCATGTGTGCGTACACACACACACACACACGAAGCTCTCCAGGAATAGTTTTTCTTTGGCATTGTAAGATGATTTCATGTTTACAATAATTGTGGCTGATCTCTCAAGAGTAAACATTTCAGTCCTTTTTTTTTTTTGAGATGGAGTCTGACTCTGTCACCCAGGCTGGAGTACAATGGTGCGATCTTGGCTCACTGCAACCTCCACCTCCTGGGTTCAAGCGATTCTCCTGCCTCAGCCTCCCAAGTAGCTGGGATTACGGGCACACACCACTACGCCTGGGTAATTTTTGTACTTTTAGTGGAGACGGGGTTTCACCATGTTGGCCAGACTGGTCTTGATCTCCTGACCTCAAACGAGCCACTGTCTCGGCCTCCCAAAGTGTTGGGATTACAGGCGTGAGCCACTGTGCCTGGCCACATTCCAGTCTTAAATATGAAATCATGGCTGGGTGCAGTGGCTCACACCTGTAATCCCAGCACTTTGGGAGGTCAAAGCCAGCAGATCACTTGAGGTCAGGAGTTCTAGAGCAGCCTGGCCAACATGGCAAAACTCCATCTCAACTAAAATTAGACAGGCATGGAGGCACGCCCTGTAATCCCAGCTACTTGGGAAGGTGGGGCAGGAGAATTGCTTGAACCTCCTGGAGGTTGCAGTGAACTCCACTCCAGCCTGGGCAACAGAGCGAGACTCCGTCTCTAAATCAATCAATCAATCAATAAATAAAATGAAATTAGGCAAATTCTTAGTCAGCAACTATAGTAATCAGAATTGTAAGGAAAAGCACTTTGCGAGGCTGAGGCAGGCGGACTGCTTGAGCCCAGACGTTTGAGACCAGCCTGGCAACATAGGGAGACCCTATCTCTACAAAAAATTAAAAACTTAGCCAGGTGTGATGGCACACACCTGTAAACCAAGCTATTCAGAACGCTGAAGTGGGAGGATTGCTTGAGCCCTGTAGCTGGAGGTTGCTGTGAGCTATGATCCCAGCCTAAGTGACAGAGTGAGACTTCACCAAAAAAAAAAAAAAAAAAAAAAAGGAACTCATCACTTTTTTCTTTGTCATGAGCAACTCTCACTCCAAGGCAAATATATTTGTAATTTTTAAGGCAAAGAGAAAAACGCTAAAGGTGTACTGTTGGCCAGGCATGTGGCTCACGCCTGTATTCCCAGCACTTTGGGAGGCTAAGCCAGGTGGATTACTTGAGCCCAGGAATTCGAGACCAACCTGGCTAACATGGCGAAACCCCATTTCTACAAAAAAATACAAAAATCAGCTGAGTGTGGCGGTGCATGTCTGTAGTTCCAACTACTAGGGAGGCTGAGGTGGGACAATCGCTTGAGCCTGGGAGGTGAAGGTGAGCAAAAATCTCCAGCCTGCGTAACAGAGCAGGACTCTGTCTCAAAAATATGGCCAGGGCCGTGGCTTATACCTGTAATCTCAGCACTCTGGGAGGCTGAAGCAGGCAGATCACCTGAGGTCAGGAGTTCAAGACCAGCCTGGTCAACATGGCAAAACCCCATCTCTACTAAAAATACAAAAATTACCAGCCTGGCCAACATAGTGAAACCCCATCTCTACTAAAAATACAAAAAAAGCCGGGTGCGGTGGCTCACGCCTGTAATCCCAGCACTTTGGGAGGCCGAGGCGGGCGGATCACAAGGTCAGGAGATCGAGACCACGGTGAAACCCCGTCTCTACTAAAAATACAAAAAAAAAAAAAAAAA
Organism: Macaca mulatta; assembly: GCF_049350105.2. NCBI lineage: Eukaryota > Metazoa > Chordata > Mammalia > Primates > Cercopithecidae > Macaca > Macaca mulatta. Next base: position 63,611,576 of record NC_133421.1, read on the forward strand.
AAAAAAATTAGCTGGGCGCGGTGGCGGGCGCCTGTAGTCCCAGCTACTCAGGAGGCTGAGGCAGGAGAATGGCGTGAACCCGGGAGGCAGAGCTTGCAGTGAGCCGAGATCGCGCCACTGCACTCCAGCCTGGGCGACAGAGTGAGACTCCATCTCAAAAACAAAAAACAAACAAACAAAAAAACCAAAAAAAAATCAGCCGGGCGTGGTGATGGGCGCTTATAATCCCAGCTACTTGGGAGGCTGAGCAAGGAGAATCGCTTGAACCTGGGAGGCGGAAGTTGCAGTGAGCCAAGATGGCGCCTCTGCACTCCAGCCCCAGCAACAGTGCGAGACTCCGTCTCAAAAAAAAAAAAAAAAAAAAAATTAGCCGGGCGTGGTGACACACACTTGTAATCCTAGATACTCAGGAGGCGAAGGTAGGAGAATTGCTTGAACCCAGGCAGCAGAGGTTGCAACGAGCAGAGCTAGCAGAGGTTGCAATGAGCTTAGTGCAGTGTCACCATTGCACTCTAGCCTGGGTGACAGAGTAAGACTCTGTCTCAAAAAAAAAAAAAAAAAAAAAAGCTGGGTGTGGCGTGTAATCCCAGCTATGAAGGAGGCTGAGGCAGGAGAATCGCTTGAGCCTAGGAGGTAGAGGTTGGCTGCAGTGAGTGCAGATCTCATCACTGCACTCGAGCCTGGGTGACAGAGTAAGACTTTGCCTCAAAAAAAAAAATAAATAAATAATAAAATAAAATAAAGATGTACTGTTAACATTCTAGGTGCCTGAATAGTTTCAGCAAATTATCTGAGTAAAATTCAGGGGTTTTGGGGTAGACACAAAAAAGTTGATAGTTTGAACAAGCCGAAACACTAAAATGTAGATGCTACTTGAAAATAATTTGACAAGTATATATTGTTCATCTTCTTATTTATTTAATTAATTAATTTATTTATTTATTTATTTATTTATTTATTTTTTGAGACGGAGTCTCGCTGTCGCCCAGGCTGAAGTGCAGTGGCCGGATCTCAGCTCACTGCAAGCTCCGCCTCCCGGGTTCACGCCATTCTCCTGCCTCAGCCTCCCGAGTAGCTGGGACTACAGGCGCCCACTACCCCGCCAAGCTACTTTTTTGTATTTTTTTAGTAAAGACGGGGTTAGCCAGGATGGTCTCCATCTCCTGACCGCGTGATCCGCCCGTCTGGGCCTCCCAAAGTGCTGGGATTACAGGCTTGAGCCACCGCGCCCGGCCTTATTTATTTTTTTGAGATAAGGTCTCACTCTGTTGCCCGAGCTGGAGTGCTGTGGCATGATTTCAGCTCATTGCACCTCAACCTCCCAAGCTCAATTATCTTCCCACCTCAGCCTCCCAAGGAGCTGGGACTACAGGCACACACCACCAAACCCAGCTAATTTTTATACCTTTTGTAGAGACGGGGTTTTGCCATGTTGCCTAGGCTGGTCTCAAACTCCCGGACTCAAGCAATCTGCCTGCTTCACCCTCCCAAAGTGCTAGGATTACAGGTATGAGCCACCGTGCCCAGCTTGACTGCAATTTTAAATACTAAATTTGTGAATCATTTACATTTTAAAAGTAGACAGTTTTTTTTAAGTATGTAAGAAAGAGGTGGAGCTACAGCTAGCTCATCTGGAATTCTGTATAAGCTAGCTACCTCCTATCTTATCTATGTCAAGGCCCCTAGGAATGAGTATTGTTAAGCATGTCAAGAGTCATCTGTGTGTTTACTCTGTCACTAGGGTTGTGGTAGAAAAACAATACTGGTCTTGATGACTGAAGCTCTTAAAATAGTTTTAATGAAATGAATTACTAAAACAGAAGAATTGTGAGAAGGGATGTTTACCAAGCAAGTCTGCAAGTTCAAAGTCACCAGTTCAGGGCAATGTGCACCTATGTACTTGAGAGCTTCATCTTCTAGCTAGATTAAAAAGTAAGAAAAAAATGATTACTGACATTGTTTCAAAGGAGAAAGATTTAAGAATGTACACATTCATTCATACATTCTAACACAGCCAACCAAGTTTTGAAGGAACAATGAACCAGAAAATAAGCTATGATCACATAACAGTATAATTCATATTACTATGATTCTCAGGATTTAAAATCAGCTTTGACCACTTTCAAATTCACATTATCATTACATCAAGAACAAAGATGAAGTTAACACTGCCTAGTTTTTATGGGTTTTACTTCTGATAAATTAAATATACCTGGCAGCATTTTGCTGAGGGCCCATGAAACGAAAATAATTTTCAAACTTCTACACACCCCTTATAAAGTTTTTCATAAACAAACTTTGAGGAAAAACAGCCAAGAAAGGAATCCAGTGTCCATCTCCCACTGGAAGATAGGTGTCATGCTTACAGTGCTGAGAACAGATGGTAAGTAACTGATTATAATGATATATTCCAATCAGTATTTTTCAGGATTCCATAAATAACCAGAAGCTCAAGTTGTTGTTTTAAGGCAGTCATACATCTGAAATTCTCTTTCAAACAATGGAACCCCTCTCATCATGATAAAAGAATCAGGGCATTTTTAATGGAATCCTAATTAGGAAAATAAAGTAGAGCCTAGCCTTAGTTTGTCAGTCACAATTTAAATCCACTCATTTCTTTCCGGAGGCTAACTAATCAATTCTTTTTTTCACTATAAAACACTGAGATAGTAAAATTTTTAATGACAAAATATGTTGGATTTGTAATGTGACTGGCAGGAAATAAGCATCAATATTATAAAATGCAGGCTGCTGTACACTTGGCATATTTAAGAAACACTGGTGGTTAAAAAAACAAGTGGAAATTGCCTTCTTTGCCTATCTAGTTCAAAGTATCAGGCAGTGACAACATGCCAAGTTTTCTTCTCAGCACAAATTAAACTGCACGAAACTCTTCTTGACCATGGTGTATCTTTAATATAATCTTATCTTTCCACCTTATCTCCCTCCTCCTCAAGTCTATTTTTGGTTGGATGTTAATTCTTCTCATTCTTTTGTCCTAAGGAAAACACTTTAATCTTTGGTAAGCATTTGTCTTTGGTCAATAATACACACAACTAACCTTTCCCTCCAGACAAACATTTTGGGGCTGCCTATAAAGAACTCATGATTCGTTCATGATTCTTCTGAATTTCACGAGCCCTACATAGAGTATTACCTGTGTGCAGCCTTTTAAGAATAAGGCCTTGAGACCCCCACAGCCCCTCACTAGTGCTTGAATGCCATCCTTGGTTACTTGGTCACACCAGGAAATGTTCAACTGCTCCAACAGTGGACATCCCTCACTAAGGATAAAACAAAATAAGAGAAACATATCACTAAATCCAATTCCAAAAACACCAACGTCTCAATTTACTGGCTGTTTAGTAAAGGAATGGAAACATTCCCATTTTTTTCCCACAAGAAAAAATATATTTACCTAAGGTATATTTAGAAAAAAAGCTGATTTATCAATGTGGTATTCACATGGGATTATATCATTAGCAGGATCATCTAAAATCCAGCTTAACCAACAAACACAAAGCATTATAATGTTTTTCAGATTTATATTCCTTTTGTACTTATCACATATCTCAAAGCTCTCTAGACAGAAAATGGAAATTAAGTGATTTATTCTAGCTTACAGAGTAATTAATAAAGAGCTCAGATTCAAAACTAGATTCTCCATCGAGCAATGCTATTACCGGTTGAGTATCCCTTATCTTAAATGCTTGGTACCAGAAGTGTTTCAGATGTCTAATTTTGCAGTATTTGCATTATACTTACATAGTTGAATATCCCATATCTGAAAACCTGAAGTGCCCCAATGACCATTTCTTTTGAGGGTCACATCGATACTCAAAAAGTTTGGGATTTTGAAGCACTTCAGATTTTCTTTCTTTTTTTTTTTTTTTAAAGACAGGGTCTCGCTCTGTCACCCAGGCTGGAGTGCAGTGGCGCCATCAGGGGTCACTACATCTGTGACCTCCATGGCTCAAGTGATCCTCCCACCTCAGTCCCTCAAGTAGCACCCAGCTGCATTTTGGATTTTTGAAATAGGGATATTCAACTCACAGTACCAAAGTAGTAATGAAGGCTTTTAAACTTTTATTTTAAAAAATTACAAAGGCCCTGTGTATTTCCTTGAGATGTTTCTAGGCCAGGCGCAGTGGCTCACACTTGTAATCCCAGCACTTTGGGAGGCCAAGGTGGGCGAATCACGAGGTCAGGAGATCGAGACCATCCTGGCTAACATGGTGAAACCCCGTCTCTACTAAAAATACGAAAAAAAAAAATTAGCCAGGCGTGGTGGCAGGCGCCTGTAGTCCCAGCTACTTGGGAGGCTGAGGAGGAGAATGGCGTGAACCCGGGACATGGAGTTTGCAGTGAGCCGAAATCGCGCCAGTGCACTCCAGCCTGGGCAACAGAGCGAGACTCCATCTCAAAAAAAAAAAAAAAAAAAAAAGAGATGTTTCTAGAGTACTGCTTTTGTAAGCTGAATTTAGGATATCTTATGTCCAATCTCTGCCTTCAAACTACTAGTTTCATCGTTGATTCCATCTACTCTTAACAGTTTAGCTTCATATTTGGATTATGGATGAATTCCAAGTTTTCTATAATATTCTTCAGAAAACACTCCATAAATTGTTCGAAATATTCCTGCCTGCCGAAAAGACCCAGAAGATAAAGCCATGATATCCCAGTTCAAGTTCATTCTCCAATATTAATAGTTTAACTTCAGGAAGGTGACTTTAGGAAGCCTGTCTGAACCTCTCTTAGTCTAAGATTAGCTCCATACCTCTATGTTTTCCCAAAACTGACGTACTCATTCCTATCATAGCATTTATTCCACAGTAACAGTTGACTGTGAGCAACTTAAGGGCAGCAATATCTTACTCAGTTACATCTCATGGTTGTATTACAGTACCTGGCAGTCAACAACTTTCTAGATTTTCTTAGCTGTAAAATGCCCATCCACTCTACTTCACAAAGCTTTTAAATAAATAAGATCATTTATGTGAAAATATTTTATAAATGATAAAAGTTGTTATTTTATCAAGTTTATTAGCCTACACAGCAAACCGTCTTAGGTACATGTGTTCAATATTCACAAAGAAGGTCTAAAAGGAGCCACATTTTAGATTATTTATACTCAACTAAATCTGTATTTCTTTTTTCTTGAGATGAGGTCTCGTTCTGTTGCCCAGCCTAGAGTGCAGTGGCACAATTATAGCTCACTGCAGTCTCAACCTGCCGGGCTCAAACGATCCTCCCGTCACAGTCCCCTGAGCAGCTGGGACTACAGGGCTATGCCACCACGCCTGGCGAATTTTCTTATTTTTTTAGTAGAGACAGGGTTTCCCTATGTTGCACAGGCTGGTCTAGAACTCCTGAGCTCAAGTGATCCTCCTACCCTGGGCTCCCAAACAGCTGGGATTACAGGTGTGAGCCACCATGCCCAGGGCCTCAGGGACCCTTTTTAAAGCACTTTATATACATCAGGTTGAGCCACATGCAGCTGTCATTCTTATAACATGAAAACTGTCAAATACTAGCAAAACTTTATATGGTGTTGCCTAATACTTCGTTAAACCTTAAAATGTTATGAGGTGAGAAGAAAAAGCTCAGAAAGGTTATGTTTGCTTAAAGTACCTGGTTAATAATCTGGCTCCAGATACCTGTTTTAAGCACTAAGCTATAATAACACGTGCCCTTTCTTTTTTTGTTTTTTTTGAGATGGAGTCTCACTCTGTCACCAGACTGGAGTGCAATGGCGCGATCTAAGCTTACTGCAACCTCTGCCTCCCTAGTAGCTGGGACTACAGGTGCATGCCACCACACCCAGCTAATGTTTATATTTTTAGTAGAGACGGGGTTTCACCATGTTGGCCAGGATGGTTTCAATCTCTTGACCTCGTGATCTGCCCACCTTGGCCTCCCAAAGTGCTGGGATTATAGGCATGAGCCTCTGCGCCCGGCCTTATTTTCTTTCTGAAAATAAGACTTCATAAAAATCTAATTGTTTATGTATAAACTGTACTACCCTGTTCAGAAATCCTAGTTACCTCTAGTCATTTCACTTTAGTATGTCCCATAACTGTAATCAGGGCAAGTGGTAAAACAAAATATCTATTCTGAACTACAAAATATATCCATAAAACAGAGTTGCCTTCAATTCCAACTTTATATCAGTTATTTTTTTAAAGTATGTATTTTTTTCTGATTACTGGACATGCTTATTATAAGAAATTTACCTCAGAGCTTTTAGAGACATGTTTGTTATTGATGTACAGGAAGCCAAGTCAAGGTGCCTGAGTTTGGAACAGAACTTGCTAAGGCTAGTACATGTACTGAAAAATGGAAAAAGGAGAAAATAATGAATAAACAAGACAAGTACACATCCTTGGTATATCAGACACTGTTCTCATTAAACATATGTGTATATATAAGAACTGTAAAATTTTCATACCCCTAAAAAAGCAGTTACATATCCTAAGACCCTTCACATTGAGGAAGAGACAGATACCACTCACAAAGAAAAAAGGTTGTGCTGTATATGAGAATTTGCATGAGGGGAAGATGGTGTTTGATTCATATTTTTAAATGTTAACAGCAATTGACAACATGATACTTATGTGATTTCTAAGAGATCTATATGCATTTTGCAAATCCAGAAACACCAGAAGCTAATGGCTATCTACTAGCACATAGTCAAACATGAAGAAGAAAAGCTCTGCATGTTTTTTCACTTAAATCCCTACTCAAGATAACCTTTTGCATAACAGTAATGTAGGAAATGGATTTTTGCAAGGTATACAAAAGATGGATGATGGACTGATATTGGGCTGAAAAAAGTAAGTTTATGTATTAAAAACTTTTCTCTGGCGGTCAAGTTCTCATTTTAAATTTTAACAGATCATGAAAAACTTCAAATACAAACAAGAGTAAATAATACAGAGAACCCACATGTACCATCAGTAAACTTCAACATTTATAAATACTATTTTTCTTTTTGAGACAATCTTGCTCTGTTGCCCAGGCTGGAGAGCAGTGGCGCAATCTAGGCCCACTGCAACCTCCACCTCCGGGTTCAAGCGATTCTCATGCCTCAGCCTCCCAAGTAGCTGGGACCACAGACACACACCACCACACCCAGCTAATTTTTCATATTTTTAGTAGAGATGGGGTTTTGCCATATTAGCCAGGCTGGTCTCCAACTCTGGGCCTCAAGTGATCCACATGCCTCAGCCTCCCAAACTGCTGAGATTACAAGTGTGAGACACTGTGCCTGGCCCAACATTTATCAGTATTCTACTATTAAATATTTTTATTTCTTGGGAGGCTGAGGTGGGTGGATTGCCTGAGGTCAGGAGTTCTAGACCAGCCTGACCAACATTGTGAAACCCCATCTCTACTAAAAATACAAAATTAGCTGAGCGTGGTGGCACATGCCTGTAATCCCAGCTACTGGGAAGGCTGAGGCAAGAGAATGGCTTGAGCCCAGGAGGCGGAGGTTGCAGCGAGTCAAGATTGCACCATTGCACTCCAGCCTAGGCAACAAGAGCAAAACTCCGTCTCAAAAAAAAAAAAAAAAATTTATGCCATCTCTTCTTCCCCCCTTTTTTATTCCAGGATTTTAAAGCCAATTCCAAACATATCATTTTACCTGTAAATATTTCAGTATCTATCTATATAGATTTTTTAAGACAGAGTCTTGTTCTTATCGCTCAGGCTGGAGTGCAATGGCACGATCTTGGCTCACTGCAACCTCCGCCTCCTGGGTTCAAGCAATTCTCCTGCCTCAGCATCCCAAGTAGCTGGGATTACAGGTACCTGTCACCATGCCCAGCTAATTTTTGTATTTTTAGTAGAGATGGGTTTTCGCCATGTTGGCCAGGCTGGTCTTGAACTCCTGACCTTGTGATCCATCTGCCTCGGCCTCCCAAAGTGCTGGAATTACAGGCATGAGCCACCGTGCCTGGCCTTGGTATCTATTTCTGATAGGTAAATACTTTAATTTCTTAATATCATCTAATGCTGAAATGTGTTGACTTTTCTCCAATTATATCATAAATGTTTTTGACAAGTTGATTCGTTCAAATTAGGATCTAAACAAGAGTCACACATTCTCTTTGGCTGATATGTCTTCTAGGTCTTTGTGTGGGCCAATGTTTTCATTTCTTTTTTCTTTTTTTGTTACAGACAGGGTCTCACTCTGTCACCCTGGTAGGAGTTCAGTGGCACTACCATAACTCAATGTAACCTCCAACTCCTGGGCTCAAGCGATCTCCTACCTCAGCCTCCTGAATAGCAAGGACTACAGATACGTGCCATCACACTAATTAAAAATTTTTTTTGTAGAGACAGGGTCTAACTATGTTGCCCAGGCTGGTCTCAAACTTTTGGCCTCAAGTGATCCTCTTGCCTTGGCCTTCCAGAGTGCTGGGATTACAAGCATGAGCCACCACACCCGGCTTGTTTTCATTTCTTTTGAACAGAGTCTTAGGAATGTAATTGCTAGATCCTATGGCAAAGTTATGTTTGACTTTGAAGAAAACTGCCAAACTGTTTCCAAAATTGGCCATACCATTTTACATTCCCACCAGAAATTCATGAGGGTCCCAGTTTTTCCAAATCCTTGCCAATACTTGGCATTGTCTCTCTTTTTGAATACAGTTATCTTAGTGTGTATGGAGTGGAATTGCATTGTGGTTTTACTTTACAATTCTGTAATGAAAACCTTTTCTTTTTCTTTGCTTTTTTTTTTTTTTTTTTTTTTTGAGATGGACTCTCACTCTGTCACCTGGGCTGGAGTGCAGTGGCGTGATCTCAGCTCACTGCAACCTCTGCCTCCCACGTTCAAGCGATTCTTCTGCCTCAGTCTTCTGAGTAGCTGGGACTACAGGCGTGTACCACCACACTCAGCTAATTTTTTTTGTAGTTTTAGTAGAGACAGAGTTTCACTACGTTGGTCAGGCAGGTCTCAAAACTCCTGACCTCAAATGATCCGCCCGCCTTGGCCTCCCAAAGTGCTAGGACTGCACGAATGGTTAGCCACTGCACCCGGTGTAAATACTTTTTCTTATGCTTACTTGTCATTCATATGTCTTTGGTGAAATGTCTATCTAAGACTTCAGCCCATTTTTTTTTGTTTAATTGTCTTCTCATTATTAATTCTAAGAGCTCTCTATATATTCTCGAGAGAAGCACTGTTATTAGATATATGACCTGCAAATACTTTCTCCCAGTCTGTGTCCTATCTTTTCATTTTCTTTCTTTTCTATCTTTTAAATTAGAGTTGGAGTCTCACCAGAAACACCAGTCAGGCTAGATTTGATCTTCTGGGCTTAAGTGATCCTCCTGCCTCAGCCTCCCAAATAGTTGAGACTACGGGTGTAGGTCATGGTGCCTGGCCTTTTCCAATTTATTATTTTTATTTTATTTTTTTCCTCAGACAATCAGGCAATGTGACCTTTTTTATTTTTTTAAGTTAATAGTATCTTCAGAAGCATATTTATTTATGTATTTATTTATTTATTTTTTTAGATGGAGTCTTGCTCTGTCGCCCAGGCTGGAGTGCAGTGGTACGATCTCGGCTCACTGCAACCTCCGCCTCCCAGATTCAAGTGATTCTCCTGCCTCAGCCTCTGGAGTAGCTGGGAGGCTCGTGCCACCATGCCTGGCTAATTTTTTGTATTTTTAGTAGAGACAGGGTTTCACTGTGTTAGTCAGGATGGTCTCAAACTTCTGACCTGGTGATCTGCCTGCCTCAGCCTCCCAAAGTGCTGGGATTATAGGCGTGAGCCACCATGCCTGGCAGAAGCATAAAAGTTTTTAATTTTAATGAGGTACAATTTATCATTTTTTTCTTTTATAGCTTGTCTATGTGTGGGCTCCTTTCTAGGCACTTTATTTTAGTCCACTGACTGATACGTTTATGCTTATACCACCAGCACATTGTCCTGATGACCGTTCCTGTAATAATAACCCTTCAAATCAGGTAGTATAAGTCCCCAGACTTCACAGTCTATCAAAATTGATTTTGTTATTCTAGAACCTCTGAATTTGCACATGAATTTAGAACCAGCCTTTCAATTTCAACAAAAAAACCTATTGGGATTTTTTATTGGAACTGCACTGTATCTGTAGAACAATTTAAGGAAAACAAGTATCTTAACAGGCTCAGGCCCGTAATCTCAACACTTTGGGAGGCCGAGGCAGGCCGACTGCTTGAGCCCAGGCGTTTGAGACAACCTTGGGTAACATGGTGAAATTTTCTCTCTACCCAAAATAGAAAAATTAGCCGGGCATGGTGGCACATACCTGTAGTCCCAATTACTTGGGAGGCTGAGGTGGGAGCCCAGGAGATGGAGAGTGCAGTGAGCTGTGGTTGTGCCACCACTGCATTCCAGCCTGGATAACAGAGCAAGACCCTATCTCAAGAAACAAAAAAACCCCAAACCAAAACAATATTGAGTTTCTAAATGTATATGTATGGGGCCAGGAGTGGTGACTCATGCCTGTAATCCCAGCACTTTGGGAGGCCGAGGTAGGCGGATCAGTTGAGCACAGGAGTTCAAGACCAGCCTGGCCAACATGGTGAAACTCCGCCTCTACTAAAAATACAAACAAAAATTAGCCAGGCGTGGTGGCAAGCGCCTGTAATCCCAACTACTTGGGAAGCTGAAAACGAGAATTACTTGAACCCAGGAGGCAGAGTTTGCAGTTAGCTGAGAATGTGCCACTGCACTCCAGCCTGGGCAACAGAGCGAGACTCAGTCTCAAAAAAAAAAAAAAAATTTGTATGTTTATTTATCCATTTATTTATTTAAGTCTTCTTTTTAAAATTTTCTTTTCTCTAACTTTTGTTAGTGATCATTTTATAATTTTCAGCGTATATGACTTACACATTATTTTTATTACGTTCATCCTTATATATTTTATATTTTTGGGTATTACTATAAATGATATATCTTAAACTTCATTTTCCAACTGCTGATTGCTAGTATACAGAAATAGAATTGAGTTTTGCAAAGTAGTCATGTATCTCATTACTTTGCTAGAATTCAATGGATCTAGTAGCTTTGTAATAGATTCTATGGACTTTCCTATGAATCCAATTATACCATTATGTGAATGCCTTTTATAATCCTTCCTCTATTGCATTAGGCACAACATCCAGTACAATGTTGAACAGCTGTGGTAACACCTGATATCCTTGCCTTGTTCCTGCTGTTAGGGAATCTTTCATCTCAGGAAGTCTTTCATCATCAAATATGATGTTGTAAGAGATTTTTTCACATATATACTCGATCAGGTTGAATAAGTTACACTATCTTATTTGTCCATAAACTTTTTTTTGAGACAGGGCTTCAGTCTGTCACCTAGGCTGAAGTGCAGTGGCATGATCACAGTTCACCATACCCTTGACTTCCTCGACCCAAGAGATCCTCCCACCTTAGCCTCCTGAGTAGATGGGAACACAGGTGTGCGCCATCACGCTCAACTAATCTTTTATTTTTTGTAGAGATGGGGTCCCACTATGTTGCCCAAGCTGGTCTCAAACTCCTGGGTGCAAGCAACCCTCCTGCTTTAGCTTCCCAAAGTGTTGGGATTACAGGTATGAGCCAAAGAACTCAGCCTTTGTGTTCTTTCTTGACTAATCTAGACAAAGGTTAATCAAGCTTATTCATTTTATTTTGAAGAATCAACTTTTACTTCATAAATTTTCTCCATTCTGTTCCCCTTTTTTTTTTTTTTTTTTTTTTTTTGAGACACAGTCTCGCTCTGTCGCCGAGGCAGGAGTGCAGTGCCGATTTCGGCTCATTGCAAGCTCCGCCTCCTGGGTTCACGCCATTCTCCTGCCTCAGCCTCCGGAGTAGCTGGGACCACAGGCGCCCGCCACCACGCCCGGCTAATTTTTTGTTTTAGTAGAGACGGGGCTTCACCATGTTAGCCAGGATGCTCTCCATCTCCTGACCTAGTGATCCACCCGCCTCAGCCTCCCAAAATGATGGGATTACAGGCGCGAGCCACCGCGCCGGGCCACCTATTTTTTATTTCATGGATTTCCAGTATTATTTCCTTCCTTCCTTTGGATTTAATTTACTTTTTTCTACTTTCTTCTTCCTTTTTGGTAGGGAGGGAGGGAGGAGAGAGGAGAGACTCTTTTCTAGCTCTCTAAGCAGATTAGATCCTTGATTTTAAAACTTTTCTTTCTTTTTTGAGATGGAGTCTCACTCTGTCGCCCAAGTTAGAGTACAGTGGCACAATCTCAGCTTACTGCAACCTCTTGAACTGGGTTCAAGCAAGTCTCCTGCCTCAGTCTCCCAAGTATCTGGGACCACAGACAGGCACCACCACACCAGGCTAATTTTTCGTATTTTTAGTAGAGATGGGTTTTTGCTGTGTTGGCCAGGCTGTTCTTAAACTCCTGACCTCAAGTGATCTGCCTGCGTTGGCCTCCCAAAATACTGGGATTACAGGCATGAGGCATGAGGCACCGTGCCCGGCCAAACTTCTCCTTTCTAATATTAGCATTTGATGCTATACATTTTGCTCTAAGCGATACCTTAGGTGCATTCCACAAATTTAAAAAGTTACATATTCTCATTATCACTCAATGGAGCATATTTTCTAAATTTCTTTGTAAGTAATTCTTTGAACTATGGGTTATTCAGAAGCATGTCATTTAATTTTCTAATCTTCCAGGTATCTGTTATTAATTTCTACTTTAATTTTGTTGAGGCCACAGAACATACCCAATATGATTTTAATCCTTCCAAATGTATTACATTTTGTTTTATGGCCCATTATTTGGTTTGTCCTATTGAATATTCCAAATGTACTTGAAGAGAATGTTTATTCTGATGCTTTTTGGTGTAGCAATCTATAAATGTCAATTATATTAAGCTCATCATTGATAGTGTTGCTGAAGTCTTCAATAGCTTTACTGCTTTTTGGCATACTTGTTTTATAAGCCAGGGGTACTATTTAATACCTTTTTTCATCTAATCTTTTTCCTTAAATTTACTCCATCTGATATTAATGTCCACTCCAATTTTCCCAATTAGTATTTATAATAGTATATATTTTCCCATTCTTTTAATTTTATTTTTTTAATTTTTGCACATATTTGTACCTGTTATTTAAAATTTTTTATTTACTTACTTTTTGAAATGTGGTCTTGATAGGTGGCCCAGGCTTGAGTGCAGTAGCTATTAACCGGCATGATCACAGTGCAATGCAGTCTCTAACTCCTGGTCTCAAATGATCCCCCTGCTTCAGCCTACCAACTAGCTGGGATTACAGGTGCATACCACCATGCCTGGCTTGTAACTGTTATTTTTAAACTCCTTATTGCTTAGTTCTATTTCAGTCATTTCTGGGTTTATTTCTTTCCTTTCTTTCTTCTTTTTCAAGAAAGTTTCGCTTGTTGCCCAGGCTGGAGTGCAATGGCACCATTTTGGCTCACTGCAACCTCCACCTCTTCTGGGTCTATTTCTATTGACTGGCTTTTCTTCTGGTTTTGGGTCACATTTTCCCACTGCTTTGTTAGAATTTTTGATTGAGTGACAAATACTCCGTATGCCACACTGCTTGCTGGGTGTCTGGATTTTGATGTCTTCCTTTAAAGAGTGTTGAGCCGGCCGGGCGCGGTGGCTCAAGCCTGTAATCCCAGCACTTTGGGAGGCCGAGACGGGCGGATCACAAGGTCAGGAGATCGAGACCATCCTGGCTAACACGGTGAAACCCCGTCTCTACTAAAAAATACAAAAAACTAGCCGGGCGAGGTGGCGGGCGTCTGTAGTCCCAGCTACTCAGGAGGCTAAGGCAGGAGAATGGCATGAACCCGGGAGGCGGAGCTTGCTGTGAGCCGAGATCCGGCCACTGCACTCCAGCCTGGGTGACAGAGCGAGACTCTGTCTCAAAAAAAAGAATTAAAAAAAAAAAAAAAAAGAGTGTTGAACCATGTTTTGGCAGGCAGTTAAGTTTGTTTTGGATCAATTTCTTTCTTTCTTTTTTTTTTTTTTTTTGAGATGGAGTCTTGCTCAGTCGCTCAGGCTGGAGTGCAGTGGCATGATCTCAGCTCCTGGGTTTGAGCGATTCTTCTGCCTCAGCCTCCCAAGCAGCTGGGATTACAGTCACATGCTACCACGCCTGGCTAATTTTTGTACTTTTAGTAGAGATGAGGTTTCACCATGTTGGCCAGGCTGGTCTCGAACTCCTGACCTCAGGTGATCTGCCCACCTCGGCCTCCCAAAGTGCTGAAATTACAGGCATGAGCCATCGTGCCCAGTCTGATTCTTAAAATAAAATAAATAAATAAATAAATAAATAAAAATATTTAATAGAGCAGGTCTAGTTTAGCCCTACTACCAAGGTGTAATCTTTCTGGAGTCTTTATTGAATGTCCCAGGTGTTCAATGAATTTTCTCCATTTTGGGTAGGTGGAACTTCATCCAACCTTATTAAGTCCTAGAAATTATTTGGCTTATAGTTTCCCAGTAATTGTTTTTTTCCTCACTAGATCTTCTTTGCCAACCTGTGTGGGGTCTCATCCTGTGCATGCAGAGTTTACTATTCAGCCAAATCTACATATGGCATTGTCTGAAAAATGCCTCAGTCACACAGTGAGGATAATCATATGGCTCACTTCATTTGTTTCTCAGTCTTGTGCTACATGTACAACATCCTAAACTGGTCTTCTAGGTTTTGTTTAGTTTTCTAGTTGTTTACAGCAGGAGGGCATTTATTATCACTGTGAGAAGCAGAAGTCTACTTGGATTTTTTTTTTTTAAGACATAGGGTCTCACTATGTTGGCCAGGCTAGGCTCAAACTCCTGGTCTCAAGTAGTCCTCCTGCCTCAGCCTCCCAATGTGCTGGGATTACAGGTGAGAGCCACCACACCTAGCTGCTTCTTCATTATTTTTTGAGATAGGGTCTTGCTTTGTTGCCCAAGCTGGAGTGCAGTGACACATATCTCAGCTCACTACAACCTCTGGCTCCCAAGCTCCCAAGCCCAAGCAATCCTCCCACCTCAGGCTACCAAGTAGCTCGGACTACAGGCATGTACCACCATGCCTGGCTAATTTTTTGTATTTTTTGTAGAGGTGGGGTTTCGCCATGTTGCTGAGGTTGGGCTAAAGCAATTCACCCACCTCGGCCTCTCAAAGTTCTGGGATTACAGGAGTGAGCCACAGTCCCCTGCTGCTTCTTTGATTTAAAAAATTTGTGTATTTCAAGGCTAATACTGTGTTTAAAATAGTGTATTTTTAAATTCACTAAAACGTGGAAATGTGAATACTGACAACTGGTTATCTGATGATTTTAAGATATTGTTTTTAGAGCAGTGATAAAGTTAATGCACTTACGGCCAGGCGTGGTGGCTCACACCTGTAATCTCAATACTCTGGGAGGCCGAGGCAGGCAGATCACCTGAGGTCAGGAGTTCCTGACCAGCCTGGCCAATATGGTGAAAACCTGTCTCTACTAAACATACAAAAATTGGTCGGGCATGGTGGCACCCCCCTGTAATTCCAGGTACTCAGGAAGCTGGGCTGGGATCGCGCCACCGCACTCCAGCCTGGGCAACAGAGCAAGACATCATCTCAAAATAAACAAACAATAAAAGTTAATGCACTTACATGAGAGACTTTTATTGTTAAAGAGTACATACTGAAGTACAGATTAAATAATATGATGTCTAGGACTTTTCTTCAAAATAAGATAAAATGAGAGAGGATAAGTGGGTGGAGTTATTCATGAAACAAGACTGGCCGTAAACTGGTAACAGTTAAAGCTGAGTGATGGGCTCAATACACTTTTTTGTCTACTTCTGTATATGTTTCAAATTTTCACATTTAAAAAAGTCAGCAGAAGTAATTTCTGTGTGATTATAACTCCAACTTGGGTTCAAGGGGTTTTTTCTTTGAGCCAGAGTCTTGCGCTTTCGCCCAGGATGGAATACAGTAGTGTGATCTCAGCTCACTGCAACCTCTACCTCCTGGGTTCAAGCAATTATTGCGCCTCAGCCTCCCAAGTAGCTGGGATGTGCCACCATGCCTGGTTAATTTTTGCATTTTTAGTAGAGATGGGGTTTCACCGTGTTGGCCAGGCTGGCTTGAACCCCTGACCTCAAGTTATCCACCCACCTCAGCCTCCCAAGGTGCGGAGATTTTAGGCCTAAGTCACTTGCACTAGGCCGGTTCATGTGTTTTTAATTTGTAGGGATTGCTTTCATTTCTTTTTGACTTAATTTTTTGTTTGAATGATATAAAATATTTACATGGCTATTAAACGATAAAACATAATTCAGAGTTCTCCCTTTTATCCCTGTCCCTTGTGTTTTCTCACTTCCCCATATAAACAACTATTTTTACTTACTTTATTTTTGATTGGCATTTCCATTCTTTTTGAAAATAAATAAATATGGATATATATATATGTATTAAGTCTTCTGGCCCTACAAAAGGTGTATTATACAAACTCCTCTGCAGTTTCCTTTTCTTCATTTAACAACATGTCCTCAAGATCACTCCAGAGTATTATATAGAGATTTTCCTCATTACTTTTATTCAACCAGTACTTTACTGATAGACATTGGGTAGTTTCCTATCTTTTGCTATTACAAGTAATGTAGTAGCCTTGCACATATATATTATGTTTTCGCCAATGCATCTTGAGGATAAGATAGATTCTGACAAAAAATATTAATTACATGTCACTTTTCTAGATACCAAGTGGTCAAATTCTTAATCTTTATAACATAAGTACTCAAAGGAAACAAAAATTAAAAGATAATTTATCTAAAGCAAATGTAGTTCTGTTGGTATAAAGTAATGGTGGGGGAAGAGGTTAGTACATTTCATCTCTCACAGTAAAGGTTTCCAAATCAATCTATAGGAATACTTATTAGTAGAGGCCGGGCACAGTGGCTCATGCCTGTAATCCCAACACTTTGGGAGGCCGAGGTGGGCAGATCATGAGGTCAGGAGATCGAGACCATCCTGGCTAACACAGTGAAACCTCGTCTCTACTAAAAGTACAAAAAATTAGCCGGACGTGGTGGCATGTGCCTGTAGACCCAGCTACTTGGGAGGCTGAGGCAGGAGAATCGCTTTAACTCAGGAGGCAGAGGTTACAGTGAGCCAAGGTTGCACCACTGTAGTCCAGCCTGGGTGACAGAGCGAGACTTCATCTCAGAAAAAAAAAAAGAAATACTTATTAGTAGAGTTAATGAATAACTACCTTCTAGGTCTAATTTCTGGGACTGTAAGCCTCTTGAGGATGAAGAATTAAGCTTAATTTCCTTCAGATCATGACCAACAGAGACACAGCATGTTTAGTGAATCATTTTCATTTAATAACTGTTCTCAGGACTGATTATCATAAGCTGTTTAGTCCTCTGTTTAAGATTTTAATCTTTTCATAGAATTATGTTTACTGTGGCTTTTAATTGGTAGCTACTAGTATCTTGAAATATAAATAATCCCAGTAATATGTATTATTACTATCCCTACTGTATCTACATTGACGACAATTATTGAAAGTTTCACCTTAAATATCAAAGATAGAATTCCAAAACAAGTTTCTCATTCCATTTCTACTTTGATGCTGCTTTCTCTTTTAAAAATATCTTTCCTCTACAAAACCAATATAAAATTTGCTAAATATAGTTGGTGGCCTGAATTTAAAGGTAGTATCAGCCAGACATAAGGGGCTATGACTTATCCTTCTAAAACATAAAATACTTACGCGTCTGTTGTCTTTGTACACCCATTTAGATTCAGTACTTCAATGTTCCTGCAGTTTTGTGCAAAGGTTCTTTATAGGAAAGAAAGTAAGAGGTTTCAAATGAAATAAGCAAAATTCCAGTCATTAAAAAAGCAATAAAATATATTATTATTGGTAATATTGATTGTTGATAACTGTGATACTGTGATATAAAGGAAAAACATGTATTTGGTCTTCATCCTCGGTTCTTGGCATCCAGTCCCTAAAATCTTTGTAATTTCCTGAGTGATAGTATCTTTTGTTACAGGTTGGTGAAAAGTAATCGCGGTTTTTGCCATTACTGTTAATTAACAGTAACTGCCATTATTGTTAATGGCAAAAACTGTGATTACTTTTGCACAAACCTAATATAATATTTGGTCTTCAATCATGTCTGTGATCAAGGAACCTCTGTAAAAACCCCTAAATGATAGGGATCAGAGAGCTTCTGGGTTGGTGAATGTAACCACATGCCAGAAGGGTAGTATACCCCAATTCCACGGGGACAGAAGCTCCTGTGCCTGGGACCCTTCTAGACCCTGCCTTATACACCTTTTCATATTCCTTCTACCTCAGCCTCCCTAAATGCTGGGATTACAGGTGTGAGCCACTGAGCCTGGCCATGATTTTTTTTTTTTGAGATAGAATCTCTCTCTGTCGCTGAGGCTGGAGTATAGTGGTGCCATCTCAGCCCACTGCAGCCTCCACCTCCCAGGTTCAAGCGATTCTTCTGCCTCAGCCTCCTGAGTAGCTGGGATGACAGGCACGCACCACCATGCCTGACTAAGTTTTTGTATTTTTGGTAGAGACAAGGTTTCACCATGTTGGTTAGGCTGGTCTTGAACTCCTCATCTCAAGTGATCCACCTACATCAGCCTCCCAAAGTGCTAAGATTACAGGCTTGGGCCATCACACCTGGTTTAAATTAATTTTCAATTATAAATTCTTCAAACATAACTTTAAAAATTATTTTAAATCAAAAAAATAAATGATTGCTTATTTATTTATTTTTAGAGACAGGCTGGAGTACAGTGGTGCAATCACAGCTCACTGTAGCCTCAACCTCCCAGGCTCAAGTGATCCTCCTACCTCAGTCTCCCTAGTAGCTTGGTTTACAGGCATATGTCACCTAACCTGGCTAATTAAAAAAAGTTTTCTAAGTCCGGGCGCGGTGGCTCAAGCCTGTAATCCCAGCACTTTGGGAGGCCAAGACGGGCGGATCACGAGGTCAGGAGATCGAGACCATCCTGGCTAACACGGTGAAACCCCGTCTCTACTAAAAAATACAGAAAAACTAGCCGGGCAAGGTGGCGGGCGCCTGTAGTCCCAGCTACTCGGGAGGCTGAGGCAGGAGAATGGCATGAACCCGGGAGGCGGAGCTTGTATTGAGCTGAGATCCGGCCATTGCACTCCAGCCTGGGCTACAGAACGAGACTCGGCTCTGTAGAGACTCCGCCTTGCCATGCTGCCTAGATTGGTCTAATACTCCTGGCCTCAAGTGTAATCCTCCCACCTAGCCTCCCAAAGTCCTGGGGCCACTGCCCAGGTTAGGGTTAACCATAACCCTAAAAAAGAACTAGGCTGGGTGCGGTGGTTCATGCCTGTAATTCCAGCACTTTGGGAGGCTGAGGCAAGAAGACTGTTTGAGTGTAAGAGTTCGAGACCAGCCTGGACAACAAAATGAGACGCTGACTCTATAAAAAAATTTTAAAACTTAGCCAGGCGTGGTGGTACATGTCTTTAGTCACAGCTACTCAAGAGGGGGAGGATTGCTTGAGTCCAGCAGTTCAAGACTGCAGTGAGCCATGATTATGCCAGGGCACTCCAGTGAGCCATGATTATGCCAGGGCACTTCAGCCTGGGTGACAGTGTGAGACCTTGTCTCAAAATATAAAATAAAAATAATTAATTAATTAAAAAATTTATTCAAAGCTCCAAAAGAAACACTTATGATGGGGAATGTGGGATTTTTTCAGGCAGTACTTGTTCTTGTTTATTGTTAAAACTACATTTCTTATTACTGGATATTTTCAGATTATAAGCAATGTATGTGTGGTTGCATTTTTAATAACTTAGTAATTTTAAAACGATTTTAGCCTTTTCTGGGTGAGATGGTGCTGCTCTTCACTTCCATCAAGAAGATTAATCAACAGTTATGTTTTCACCTTAATGCATTGTCTCCCACTCCAAGACATCCACGAAGACTTAACTTTCGTAAAAAGCCCCCACATCGTTTTGAAATATTCTCCACTACTCGGCCCTGTAAAAATAGACAGGCAAACAAAAAGATAACCCATCTCATTACTTTAGAAAAGAACACATCCTCATTTTTAACGATTTATAAACAACGAGAAAATGCTTTTATTATGACCTAATTAATTTAATAGGAAAATTGTAACTTACCCTGGGAAAGCTTTCCTGATTAAGCCACAGCTACTGAAGTACAGCAACTACATTTATTTTTTTGTATCTTTTCCAAAATGTTTATTATAGTACTCTGCTTATAGTAGGGACTCAATGAACATTTAACAAAAACTGGCCAGTTTTGTTTTGTTTGGGCTGGGCACAGTGGCTCACACCTGTAATTCCAGCACTTTGGGAGGCCGAGGCAGGTGGATCACGAGGTCAGGAGATCAACACCATCCTGGCTAATACGGTGAAACTCCATCTCTACTAAAAATACAAAAAATTAGCCGGGCGTGGTGGTGGGCACCTGTAGTTCCAGCTACTTGGGAGGCTGAGGCAGGAGAATGGCATGAACCCGGGAGATGGAGCTTGTAGTGAGCCCAGGTCTCGCTCCACTGCACTCCAGCCTGGGCGACAAAGTGAAACTTGTCTCAAAAACAACAACAACAACAAAAGCTGGCCAGGCACAGTGGATTCCGCCTATAATCCCAGCACTTTGGGAGGCTGAGGCGGGCGGATCATTTGAGGTCAGGAGTTCAATACAAGCCTGACCAACATGGTAAAACCCAGTCTCTACTAAAAATACAAAAATTAGCCAGGCATGGTGGCTCATGCCTGTAGTCCCAGCTACTCGGGAGGCTGAGGCATGAGAATTGCTTGAATCCAGGAAGCAGAGGTTGCAGTGAGCTGAGACTGCACCACTGCACTCCAGCCTGGGTGACAAAATGAGACTCTGTCTCAAAAACAAAAACAAAAGCTTGCTGAAGAATTTTGTGGGTGGTGTTGCTTTATTTACATCCATGAAGGTTAGAGAATTGTAAAAAACACGGACGGGCGCGGTGGCTCACGCCTGTAATCCCAGCACTTTGGGAAGCCGAGACGGGTGGATCACAAGGTCAGGAGATCAAGACCATCCTGGCTAATAGGGTGAAACCCCATCTCTACTAAAAAAAAAATACAAAAAACTAGCCGGGAGAGGTGGCGGGCGCCTGTAGTCCCAGCTACTCAGGAGGCTGAGGCAGGAGAATGGTGTGAACCCGGAAGGAGGAGCTTGGGAGTGAGCTGAGATCTGGCCACTGCACTCTAGCCTGAGCGACAGAGCGAGACTCCGTCTCAAAAAAAAAAAAAAAAAAAAAAGAGAATTGCAAAAAACAAAATCCAGTGTAATGTTAGTGGGTATTATTTTATTTTATTTTATTTTTATTTATTTTTTGAGACTGAGTCTCGCTCTGTCGCCCAGGCTGGAGTGCAGTGACCGGATCTCAGCTCACTGCAAGCTCTGCCTCCTGGGTTTACGCCATTCTCCTGCCTCAGCCTCCCAAGTAGCTGGGACTACAGGCGCCTGCCACCTGGCCCGGCTAGTTTTTTGTATTTTTTAGTAGAGACGGAGTTTCACCGTGTTAGCCAGGATGGTCTCGATCTCCTGACCTCGTGATCCGCCCGTCTCGGCCTCCCAAAGTGCTGGGATTACAGGCTTGAGCCACCGTGCCCGGCCTTGGGTATTATTTTAAAAGCACTTTGGTTGGTTTCAAACTCCTGACCTCAGGTGATCCGCCCACCTTGGCCTCCCAAAGTGCTGGGATTAAAGGTGTAAAGTCATCTCACGTGCCCTCAAAAAACCTTATTTAATCCTCAAGAAGCCACGAAGAAGCTATTATTTCTACCTTCCTGATGAGAAGGATAAGAACTACACAGTTCAAATTCAGTTTAAAATAATTTAAGGGTAAGCCATTCTCCATTTTATAGGTGATGGCTATACTAAGAGATAAAACATGGGGGGGAAAAGTGAGAGGAGGAAAAAACCTCTCTGTAGCAAAAACAATTCAATAAATGGCTTTGGCTTTATTCAACCTTTGTCCTCCAAGAAACTGGCTCCTTAAGAATCAAAACACGTATCTCAAAAATATATATATACAAACGCCATCCTAACAAGTTATAACTCTCTTTGTTCTTCAGTAAACAAATATAAAATGTCTTCACTAAAATAAGCAAACATAGATTCAATGTTTCCACTGCAAAAACAAACTTTTAATCCTATTTCAGGACCAAAGAATCCTATTTAGTCTTATTAATACTAAGTAATTGTATTATTTCAGTGAAATAATCTGGCTCATTCTCAAAAACTGCAGAAACTCTTGGGAACTCTAGAGGTTCCTGTAAACTTCAGATGCACTGAAAATAGTATTTCCTCTCTCTAAGGAAAATGAGATTAATATGGTCAGGGCTAATCTGTTCCATGCTGTAATTACTAACATGAAAACTGGGGCCACACACCACATAATTATACCTCAATATCCCTCTGGAAATCAAATAGGTCAATTCGCTGCCAGTTACTGCCATCCAGAGCCAGAACATTCCAGGCCTATTTTAAAGAAAAAGAGAGAGAATGAGCAGAAGCTAAAATTAAGGGGAAAAGGCAGCAATATTCAAGTTCACAATTCAACCAACTAATGACTAAAATGGATCCAAAAATTTATCAGGCCCTACCCACTTACTCCCAAATGATGTATCTTACTCCTGACCCATACTGTATTCTCCAATTAGATAATCTCATAAATGAGTGGGTACTAGAAATTAGCAGCTACAAAAGATCTTAGGCCAGGCATGGTGACTCAAATTTATAATCCCATCACATTGGGAGGTCAAGGTGGAAGGATCACTTGAGCCCAGGAGTTCCAGACCAGCCTGGGCAATATAGCGAGACCCGATCCCTATAAAAGAAATTTAAAATGTCGGCCAGGCGTGGTGGCTCACGTCTGTAATCCCAGCACTTTGGGAGGCTGAGGCGGGCAGATCACCTGAGGTCAAGAGTTTGAGACCAGCCTGGCCAACATGGTGGAACCCCATCTCTACTAAAAGTACAAAAATTAGCCAGGTGTGGTGGCATGTGCCTATAATCTCAGCTACTCAGGAGGCCGAGGCAGGAGAATCACTTGAACCCGGGAGGCGGAGGTTGCACTGAGCCAAGATTGTGCTACTGTATTCCAGCCTGGGCAACAGAGCGAAACATCTCGGGGTGGGGGGGGGGATTTAAAAAATTAGTCAGGCGTAGTGGCACACACCTGCAGTCCCAGCTACTCGGGAGGCTGAGGTGGAAGGATCGCGTGAGCCTGGGAGGTAAGGGCTGCAGTGAGCCATGATCTCACCACTGTACTCCAGCCTGGGTGACAGAGCAAGACCTTGGCAAAAAACAAAAACAAGACTAACCCTCCCTCCCCCTGCCCACACACACTGAAATTAGAGAAGTTAAGGAAAGGGCAGGTTGTGATAAGTATCATGCCGCAAGGTGTTTTCTAACTGGAAAATTCTAGTTTCTAATACCAAAATGAGACAAAAGTTCGGTTGATGAAAAGCAAGTCTTTCTTCTATCCTTAAAAATATGATCCTTAAAAAAAATATCCTTCTATCTGGAAAAATATGAAGGTAAAACCAAACATCAAAGGGGACAGTACTCTGAATACTGCTCTATTCTCACTCTTTTTCTATATATAGAGTATATATAGAGATAAATATATGTATTTCTTGAGACAGGTTATCACTCGGTCACCTGGGATGGAGTGCAGTGGCTCAATCATGGGTCACTTGCAGCCTTGACCTCCCCAACTCAAGCAATCCTCTCACCTCAGCCTCCCAAGTAGCTGCAACCACAGGCACGCATCACCACATCTGGCTTTTTTTTTTTTTTGAGACGGAGTCTCGCTCTGTCGCCCAGGCTGGAGTGCAGTGATGCAATCTTGGCTCACTGCAAGCTCCGCCTCCTGGGTTCACATCATTCTCCTGTCTCAGCCTCCCAAGTAGCTGGGACTATAGGCACACGCCTCCAGCCTGGCTAATTTTTTGTATTTTTAGTAGAGATGGGGTTTCACTGTGTTAGGCAGGATGGTCTTGATCTCCCAACCTCATGATCCGCCCGCCTCGGCCTCCCAAAGTGCTGGTATTACAGGCGTGAGCCACTGCACCCAGTCTTAATTTTTAAAATTTTCTGTAGAGATAGGGCTCCCTATGTTGCCCAGGCTAGTCTTGAACTCCTGGCTTCAAGCAATCCTCCCATCTTGGCCCCTCAAAGTGAAGGGATTATAGGTGTGAGCCACCAGGCCCGGCCTTAGTTCAGTACTTCTTTGCTATCTATATCCTATCACCTGATAGGACTTACAACTGTGATACAGTGATTTGGGACTTAGAAAAGATACTATCATTTCTCTGAAACTTTGTATTTTATTATTTTTTTTGAGACAGAGTCTCGCTCTGTTGCCCAGGCTGGAGTGCAGTGGCACGATCTCGGCTCACTCCAAGCTCCGATTCTGCATTAACTGAATCTTACTAAACAGAATTACTGGTGAAGCAAATTTATCCATCGAGACTATCTGGTATGTGTTACGCATGTATTCTGTTGGTGCTGGAAGATGTCTGTGTGCCTATCAACATGCGACTTCATGTAAAGTTTCTTCATGTTCACAGTTCTTAGCAAATGCAGTTTCAATCCATAGACAGCCAGCAGTGGATGTTACTACAGGAAAATGCAGGATTAAAATGGTCCTTGTGTAGGCCAGGCGCTGTGGCTCACACCTGTAATCCCAGCACTTTGGGAGGCTGAGGTGGGCAGATCACGACGTCAGGAGATCAAGACCATCCTGGCTAACACAGTGAAACTCTGTCTCTACTAAAAATACAAAAAATTAGCCGGGTGTGGTGGTGGGCGCCTGTAGTCCCAGCTGCATGGAAGGCTGAGGCAGGAGAATGGCGTGAACCTGGGAGGTGGAGCTTGCAGTGAGCCAAGACTGCACCACTGCACTCCAGGATAAGCGACAGAGAGAGACTCCACCTCAAAACAAAAAAACAAAAAAACAAAAAAACTGTCCTTGTGTAAAAAATAAATAAATAAATAAATAATGAACTCGGGAAACATAATAAAACAAGATTTCATCACAATTTTGAGTCAAGTCTAAACTTTCAATATGCATGTTTATTGCTTTTTCATCGAAAATGTTTCCTGTTTATATTATGCAAATAAGAGATACAAAAAGTCAGAGACAGTATATATAGTAGAATCCCATCATAAATTTAGATGGGCTTGCGTATGTCATTGGTGAAATAATATCCTTTAAAACATGAAAACATACAAGTAACACCTAAATAGGTGGCCTATGAAAGACACTGTTATTATCAGTACGAAGAAGGGGTCCCCGTGTAACTATGTCAACCATACTTACCCTGGAGACCTGAGCACAGCGGCACAGGGTAACAACATCTAGAAAAGAAAATATCCTAAAAAGAAAAGAGAGAAAGACAACTTTTATTGTATGATAAAGTAGTTGACCTTAATTTTTTTTTTTTTTTTTTTGAGACGGAGTCTTGCTCTATAGCCCGGGCTGGAGTGCAGTGGCCGGATCTCAGCTCACTGCAAGCTCCGCCTCCCAGGTTTACGCCATTCTCCTGCCTCAGCCTCCGGAGTAGCTGGGACTACAGGCGCCCGCCACCTCGCCCGGCTAGTTTTTTGTATTTTTAGTAGAGACAGGGTTTCACGGTGTTAGCCAGGATGGTCTCGATCTCCTGACCTCGTGATCCGCCCGTCTCGGCCTCCCAAAGTGCTGGGATTACAGGCTTGAGCCACCGCGCCCGGCCTAGTTGACCTTTATTTATTTTGAGACAGGGTCTCACTCTGTCAGCCAGGCTGGAGAGCAGTGGCATAACCACTGCTCACTCCAGCCTCGACTTCCTGGGGTCAGGTGATCTTCCCACGTCAGGCTCCTGAGTAGCTAGGACTACAGGCGCCTGCCACCATACCTGGCTAATTTTTAATTTTTTGTAGAGACGGGGTTTCACCATGTTGCCCAGGTTGGTCTCGAACTCTTGGGCTCAAGCAATCAGCCTCCCAAATTGCAAGGATTACAAGTATGAACTACTGCATCCGGCCAGTATCATAAAGTAGTTGCTCTTGTTTTTAGCATAGAAATAACTGACTACATGTATATACACACACAAACACAAAGGCAGTTCTTTAGAACACACACACAAAATGCTTGAGCAATCTGTGAAGATAATACTGCCCATATAAAACACAGCGGGAAAAAATGTTTTACTTGATAATGTACATACAGACGCTGACCAAGTTCAATTACCTACACCAAAGGATAATAAATAATTTCTAGCTGGTTTTTTTTAAATACAAAAAAAAACTTCCCACCTAAAATTATCAAAAGAAAGAAGCTAGGGGAAGGATCTTTCTTTTGTTTTGAGACAGGGTTTCACTCTGTCACGCAGGCTGGAATGCAGTGGCACAATCACAGCTCACTGCAGCCTTGACCTGGGCCCAAGCAATCCTCCCACCTCAGCCTCCCAAGTAGCTGGAACAAGAGGCACATGCCACCAAGTCCAGGTAATTTTTAAAATTTTTTTGTAGAGATGAGGGTCTCCCTATGTTGCGCAGACTGGTTTTGAACTCCTGAGCTCAAGCAATCCTCCTGCCTCAGACTACCAAAGTGCTAGGATTGTATGTATGAGCTACCATGCTTGGATGGGCAGGATTTTTTTATTTGAAACAAGGTCTCACTCCTGTCGCCCAGGTTGGAATGCAGT
The DNA here is from genome assembly GCF_049350105.2 of Macaca mulatta. Taxonomy (NCBI): domain Eukaryota; kingdom Metazoa; phylum Chordata; class Mammalia; order Primates; family Cercopithecidae; genus Macaca; species Macaca mulatta. Next base: position 63,638,313 of record NC_133421.1, read on the forward strand.
GGTGCAGTCATCATTCACTCCAGCCTCAATCCCCCAGGCTCAGGTGATTCTCCCACCTCGCCTCCCAAATAGCTGGGAGTACAGGCGCATGCCACCATGCTCAGCTAATTTTTGTTGTTGTTGTTGTTCTTTTTTTTTTTTTTTTTTTTTTTTTTTTGAGACAGAGTCTCACCTGGTTGTCCAGGCTGGAGTGCAGTGGCATGATCTCGGTTCAAGTGATTGTCGTGCCTCAGCCTACCAACTAGCTGGGATTACAGGTGCCTGCCACCACGCCTGGCTAATTTTTGTATTTTTAGTAGAGATGGGGCTTCACCATGTTGGGCAGGCTGGTCTCAAACTCCTGATGTCAGGTGATCCGCCCTATCTCAGCCTCCCAAAGTGCTGGGATTACAGGCGAGAGCCACCACACCCAGCCCCTGATGGGAGGGATCTTAATGAAGTATTTTACAGTCATGAAGGAAAAAAGATAATTTAATAAAGCCTAAAAAGCAGCAATGAAAAATGTTAAATGTCTAGAAAAAAAAAAAACCCAGAAACAAAATAAAATATAAATTAAAAAATGATCTCTACATTATTTCATTCTAATTTAATAAATTACAAAACTCTTTTAACACAGCAATGTTAGAAAATATTTACTGTCTAGAATTTTTCTCAGTCTTATAGAAGGTAAATAAATACTTATTTCGAAGTAGACCAGTAAGTTAATTTGCTTAAAGCCTGATAAACCACACCATAAGCTACCTGTGAAAATAGGCCAGGGAATCCTGGAAATAAAAGTGAATGGGAGATCAGGCAAGGTGGCTCATGCCTATAATCCCACATCTTTGGAAAACTGCTAGAGGCCAGGAGTTCAAGACCAGCCTGGGCAACACAGTGAGGCTCCCTGTTTTAAAAAAGAAAATAAAAAACATAGCTTTGGCTAGGCATGATGGCTAAAGCCTGTAATTCCACCATTTTGGGATGGAAGGGCAGGAGGATAACTTGAGGCCAAGAGTTTGAGACCAGCCTGGAAAATACAGTGAGACTCTGTCTCTACAAAAATTTTAAAAATTAAGCTGGGAACAGTGGCTCACAGCTGTAATCCCAGCACTTTGGGAGGCTGAGGTGGGTGAGTCATCTGAGGTCAGGAGTTCAAGACCAGCCTGACCAACATGGTGAAACTCCGTCTCTACTAAAAATACAAAATTAGCCACGCGTGGTGGTGGGAGCGTCTGTAATCCCAGCTACTCGGGAGGCTGAGACAGAAGATTCACTTGAACCTGGGACATGGAGGTTGCAGTGAGCTGAGATCATGCCCTTGTGCTCCAGCCTGGGAGACAAGAGTGAGACTCTGTCTCAAAAAACAAAGTAGCCAGGCATGCTGGTATATGCCTGTAGTTCCAGCTACTTGGGAAACTGATGTAGGAGGATCTATTGTGTTCAGTTTGAGGCTGCAGTAAGCTACAATCATAGCACTGCACTCCAGCCTGGGTGACAGAGTGAGTTCTTTTTTCTTTTTTTTAAGATGGAGTTTCGTGGCCGGGCGCGGTGGCTCAAGCCTGTAATCCCAGCACTCTGGGAGGCCGAGGCGGGCGGATCACGAGGTCAGGAGATCGAGACCATCCTGGCTAACACGGTGAAACCCCGTCTCTACTAAAAAAAATACAAAAAAACTAGCCGGGCGAGGTGGCGGGCGCCTGTAGTCCCAGCTATTCGGGAGGCTGAGGCAGGAGAATGGCGTAAACCCGGGAGGCAGAGCTTGCAGTGAGCTGAGATCCGGCCACTGCACTCCAGCCCGGGCGACAGAGCGAGACTCCGTCTCAAAAACAACAACAACAACAACAACAAAAAAAAAAAAAAAAAAAAAAAAGATGGAGTTTCGCTCTGTCGCCCAGGCTGGAGTGCAGTGGCACAATCTCGGCTCACTGCAACCTCAGCCTCCTGCGTTCACACGATTTGCCTGCCTCAGCCTCCAGAGCAGCTGGGATTACAGGCACCTCACCAACACACCCAGCTTTAAAACAAAAGTTTTAAATTTTGATGTTATCCACTTTATCTATTTTTTCTTTCGTTTCCTCAACTTTTGGTGTCAAATCCAATAAATCACTGCTAAACTCAATGTCATGAAGTTGTTCTGCTTTCTTCCAAAGATTTTATAATTTTAGTTCTCAGATACAGGTCTTTGCAAGACCATTTATTGAAAAGACTATACTTTTCCCCACTGAATGGTCCTGGCATCTTTGTCAAAAATCATTTGACCATATATATGAAGGTTTATTTCTGAGCTCTCTATTCTATTCCATTGGTCTTTGTCTGCTTTATGCCAGTATCACACTATTTTTAAATATTTTCAGTTTTGAAGCAGAAAGTGCTTTTGGTGATTGAAATATTTGCATGATGTCAGAAAAACTATTAATAGCAACTGAACTGGTTTCAAGAATCTTTCCTTATGTTTTCTTACACATTTACTTCCTCTAACAGATTTCTGATATTTTGATTTCTCTCCAACTATAGAGGCCCATGTAAGGGACTATTTAAAACAGATAATAAGTTAAATAAGCTGGGAGGGTTAAGCAAGGAGCAACATGGAAAGCAAATACAACTGATCTATATCCTGCAATCTCAGCAAGACACCAGCAAGGGACAGGAAAACCCCCGAATAAAAGCCCAGAGAACAATTATAGTGAATAATGTCTAGAGAATCTGCCTTCTCTAAGGAGAACCAGATACTTGGATAGAAAGGGGGGAAACATCTAGTTAAAATGATGAGCAATCTCTGAAACTGTGGTTATAATTTTTCAGCTTGCCTGAAATGAAAGAAAAGCATTCTGATTTGGAGGTTGTTGAGTTTCATTCGAAAAACATTTTTACCACCTGCCACCTACAGGCACTTAAGTCCCTACTGTTAAGTAGCTCATGGCATAGGGGCTGGAGGTAGATATAAAATAAGTAAAATATATGTGAAAATTTCAATTAGCGATGAGTACTATAACAAAGCTGAGTAATGAAATAGAAGAGTGGTCAAGGAAAGCCTCCCCTAGGGGTAGGCATTTGATTTCGAATCTAAATGATCAAAGGAAAACAGATTGCCAAGATCTGGGGAGAAGAGCATTCCAGTAGACGAAATAGTGGGTGTATGACAAAGGCCTGTTTGAAGATCAGAAGAGACAGTGAAGTTGGACTGCAGCAGCAGCACAACCCTATACTGAGTTCTTAATTATGTACCAGGCGTCATTCTAAGTGCGTAAATTTACATACTAATCCAATGACTCCCTAAAAAACAATTCTATAAGATCGGTACTATTAGCATTCTCATCTTATAGATGAGGATATTGAGCAAAGTTGTTAGTCAAGGGTCAAAATATGATTTAAAAAAAAAAAAGACTGGGCGCGGTGGCTCACACTTGTAATCCCCAGCACTTTGGGAGGCCAAGGTGGGTGGATCACCTGAGGTCAGGAGTTTAAGACTAGCCTGGCCAACATGGTGAAACTCCATCTCTACTAATAATACAAAAATTAGCCAGGCATGGTGGTGTGTGCCTGTAATCCTAGCTACTTGGGAGGCTGAGGCAGGAGAATCGTTAGAACCTGGAAGGCAGAAGTTGCAGTGGGCTGAGACTGCTCCACTGCACTCCAACCTGAGTGACAGAGTAAGACACCATTAAAAAAAAAAAAAAGTTAAAAGGCTTTGTGGACATAATAAATGATTTCAACTGTATTCTAAGTTTAGGGAAAGCCTAGGCCAGGCATGTGGCTCATGCCTATATATAATCCTAGCACTCTGGGAGGCCAAGGCAGGAGGATCACTTGAGGTCAAAAGTTTGATCTTTTTTTTTTTTTCTTTTTTGTAAAGACAGGGTTTTGCAATGTTGCCCAGGCTGGTCTCGCCAAAGTGCGGGCATTACAGGCGTGTGTCACCACACGCCTGGCCCATGGCCAGGAGTTTGAGGCCAGTATGGGCAACACAGTGAGACCCCGACTCTGTAAAAATGAAAAAATTTAGCTGAGGATTGTGGTGCATGCCTGTAGTCCTAGCTATCCAGGGGACTAAGACAGGAGGATCACTTGAGCTCAGGAGTTAATGGTTGCAGGGAACTGTGATCACCCCACTATGCTTTGGCCTGGGCAACAGACTCTGTGTCTTTTTTTTTTTTTTTTTTTTTTTTGAGACGGAGTCTCGCTCTGTCACCCAGGCTGGAGTGCTGTGGCCGGATCTCAGCTCACTGCAAGCTCCGCCTCCCGGGTTCCCGCCATTCTCCTGCCTCAGCCTCCCGAGTAGCCGGGACTACAGGCGCCCGCCACCTCGCCCGGCTAGTTTTTTTTTGTATTTTTTAGTACAGACGGGGTTTCACCGTGTTAGCCAGGATGGTCTCGATCTCCTGACCTCGTGATCCGCCCGTCTCGGCCTCCCAAAGTGCTGGGATTACAGGCTTGAGCCACCGCGCCCGGCTCTGTCTCTTAAAAAAAGAAAAAGCCTGGGCAACAGACTCTGTCTCTTAAAAAAAGAAAAAAAAAGATAGGTTTCTATTGGAAAGGTGGGATATAAAACATTTTTAAAAAATTTAATATAATAAATTTTTTTTTATTTTTTTAATTTTTATTTATTTATTTATTTATTTTTTTTTTTTGAGACGGAGTCTTGCTCTGTCGCCCAGGCTGGAGTGCAGTGGCCGGATCTCAGCTCACTGCAAGCTCCGCCTCCCAGGTTTATGCCATTCTCCTGCCTCAGCCTCCCGGGTAGCTGGGACTACAGGCGCCCGCCACCTCGCCCAGCTAGTTTTTTGTATTTTTTAGTAGAGATGGGGTTTCACCGTGCTAGCCAGGATGGTCTCGATCTCCTGACCTCGTGATCTGCCCGTCTCGGCCTCCCAAAGTGCTGGGATTACAGGCGTGAGCCACCGCGCCCGGCCATAAATTTTTTTTTAAAAGGTAGAAAGGAATATACCCATTCATACAAGTATTATAGGCATAGCCTTGAGGCTTTTAAAAGTCTAGGATTCCTTATCAAAAAGTTCCAGCAAAGCCATTTTGTAAATAAAAGGGTCTATATGGCCAATCACTATTCTTGTTGCACTTTATGCAAATAATCAGGCCACATACAATAAGACTAAAAGTTACTTTGCACACAAATTGATTACTACAATTTGTCTTTGATAGAAATAGGGGACTAAAGAGAAAAATAATATGCTTCAAAAGAAAACTATAATATACCTTGTATCATATTCCAACCCCGACCACTGTTTTTGAGTTATTGTCTGTAATTCAGACTGAGTTCTGAATTACCTCTAACAGTGTCCTCTAACAAACCTGGATATATATATTTAAAAGCTTGTTTTCATAGATCCCATCAGGAATAAGATCTGTTTTTGAAGGACTACTTAAACTAGGACTTATACTTCTATACATGTAGAGCTTTCTCTTCCTTCTTGTCAAGGTCTGTACCTATTTTTACTTTAATTAAATTAATTAATTAATTAATTTAGAGATGGAGTTTTTGTTCTATTGCCCAGGCTGGAGTGCAATGGCGCAATCTCAGCTCACTGTAACCTCAGCCTCCTGGGTTCATGTGATTCTCCTGCCTCAGTCTCCCGAGTAGCTGGGATTTACAGGCGCACGCCACCATGCCCAGCTAATTTTTAGTAGACACGAGGTTTCCATGTTGGCCAGGCTGGTCTCAAACTCTTGACTTCAGGTGATTCACCAGCCTTGCTTCCCAAAGTGCTAGGATTACAAGTGTGAGCCACTGAGCCCGGTCTTATTTATTTTTTTAAGAGACAAGATCTCAACTCTGTCACCCAGGCTGGAGTGCAGTGGCACTCTTGCCTCAGCCTCCTGAGGAGCTAGGATTACAGGTGTGAGCCACTGAGCCTGGCCTTAATTTTTTTAAGAGACAGGATCTCACTCTGTCACCCAGGCTGGAGTGCAGTGGCACTCTTGCCTCAGCCTCCTGAAGAGCTAGGACTACCAGTGTATGCCACCAAACATGTCTAATTTTTAAGTCTTTTGTAGATGGTGTCTTGCTGTGTTGCCCAGGGTGGTCATGAACTCTTGGCCTTAAACAATCCTCCCACCTCAGCCTCCAAAAGTGCCATGATTACAGGGTGAGCAATGGCACCCAACCTTGTCTTGTATCCCTGAACGCACTTGTCTGGCCACAACCTGGGATTCATGAATGTTTACAATTAAATATAAAAAAAAATCATTCCTCAGACTCAGACATGTGCCCCTAGTCAGCAAGAATTAGCTATAGTGGTTGTCACCCCTAATCCCTCATGAATGAAGAATGTAAATAGAAAAGGGGGGACTGAAATAGTGCCCCAAAGAATTAAAGACATCAGTGAGTAATATAAATTTTTAGTTTGTGGGATAGCAGATAAGGAAAAAAACCAGGGTGGGTGCGGTGGCTCACACCTGTAATCCTAGCACTTTGGGAGGCCAAGGCAGGTGGATCACCTGAGGTCAGGAGTCCAAGACCAGCCTGGTCAATATGGCGAAATCCCGTCTCTACTAAAATACAAAAATTAGCCAGGCGTGGTGGTGGATGCCTGTAATCCCAGCTACTTGCACAGGAGAATTACTTGAACCTTCGAGGTGTAGCAGGTTGCAGTGAGCCGAGATCACGCCGCTGCACTCCAGCCTGGGTGACAGAGCGAGACTCCATCTCAAACAAACAAACAAACAAACAAACAAACTTTAGGCCAGGCACGGTGCCTCACACCTGTAATCCCAGCATTTTGGGAGGCTGAAGAGAGCAGACAGATTGAGATTGAGCCCATGAGTTCAAGATCAGCCTGGGCAACAGGGCAAAACCATGTCTCTACAGAAAATACAAACTACCTGGGTGTGGTGGCGTGTGCCTGCAGCCTCGGCTACTCGGGAGGCTGAGGCTGGGAGGATTGTTTGAATCAAGGAAACAGAGGTTGCAGTGAGCTGAGATCGCCCCACTGCACTCCAGTGATGGAATGAGACCCTGTCTCCAAATAAAAAGAAAAGAAAAGAAAAGAAACAATTTGCTGAAACTCCTTCTGCTTGTAAGATCACAAAACTGGATGACATCAGCTGGAACCAATGTGCCCAACTGAAGTCTGCATAGAACCAGTTTGCTGATGTCACAGCTGGAATTTCCATTACGTTTCATAGTAATTCCCCCTGAATTTGCACATGCAATCCATGAGGTAGCATGAAGAGACAGCCATGCATGCCTGAAGACTTTCCAGACCTCCCCTTTCCTTCTGCCAGTTACCCACTGATCTAAGAATTCATCCCCTAAACCTTTTCTAATAAAATTAGTGCATTAAAGCCAGCACAGGGCACCAGATTTGAGCTGGACTCCTGTCTACATGTTAGTCGACTTGCAATAAAAATATTTCCTTTACTCAAAAACTCAGTGTTGGCTAGGCACAGTGGCTCATGTCTATAACCCCCAGCACTTTGGGAGGCTAAGGCAAGGAGGATTACTTGAGCCCTGGAGGTTGAGACCAGCCTGGGCAACATGGTGAGATCCTGCCTCTACAAAAAACACAAAAATTAGGCCGGGAGTGGTGGCTCAAGCCTGTAATCCCATCACTTTGGGAGGCCAAGGTGGATGGATCACTTGAGGTCAGGAGTTCAAGATGCGCCCGATCAACATGGTGAAACCCAGTCTCTACTAAAATATAAAAATTAGCCAAGCGTGGTGGCACATGCCTGTAATCTTAGTTACTTGGGAGGCTGAGGCAGGAGAATTGCTTGAACCCAGAGGGCAGAGGCTGCAGTGAACTGAGATCACGCCACTGCACTCCAGCCTGTGCAACAGAGCAAGACTCCCTCTCAAAAATTAAAGAAAAAACAAAACACAAAAAATTAGCTGTGCATGGTGGCGTGCATGTATATGTAGCCCCAGCTACTCCAGAGGCCAAGGTGGGAGGATCATTTGAACCCAGGAGTATGAGGTTGCAGTGAGCTTTGATTATGCCACTGCACTCTAGCCTGGATGACAGAGTAAGCCCGTTTCTAAAAAACAAACAAAAAACAAAACCCCCTGTGTCACAGTACTAGTTTTGAGTGCATCAAGCACTAAGCCTCTTTTGCTCAGTAACAAAACCTTCGGCTTTTAAATTTAGCTGCTGCAATATTTTATCTTCTCCTTACCTGTCATATTATTTATTTTCCCTTCTTTCATTACACTTTACTGTCCTTTTTACCATTTCTGATTTTTTCTTATTTTTCATCTCTTTGTTTCCAAGTCTTACCTAGATTCTCTATTAAGGCTCTTTTTTTTTTTTTCCCCCTTTTCAGTTTCTAAGTGGCAGGTAAGGGAGAGAGTATCAAATAACCAGGAAAGGTGGTATGCCTTTCTTCTTCCCTTGAGACAAACTTGCTACCACTCTGATGCTTCTCCTAACAAATTTTCTATCTTCTTCAATATTGATTATCCAACTCCACTCCCAAATAAACATATATACTTCCAATCTAGGTAACTCAATTTCCAAAACAAAAAATATATCTAATGTAACAAAAACATTGCATTGACGAAATGCTGCTTTTTCCTGTCATTCACTAACCTGTACTTTTATGAGGAGTTTCATAATCTAAGTTTCTTAGGTTTGCCAAAACATTACTAACTCCTGAGCAATTTTTATAAATATTATATAGGGGTGCCAGGAGTCATAGGTGAGAGGCTTTACAAGCAATGATCCTAATTAGACTTTAGTAACCTGTTCTCTATGAAATAAAGCACAACGGACAGACGTGAAACATCAGGTAGGTAGTCAGATGTGGGCAGACCTAGGAGATACTATTAAACACACATCTCAACAATCCTAATTCTGTTTTTAGCATGTCCTGAAGGGGTTCTAAGTATTAAGCTGCCATTGAGTTAGCTTTTCACCTGGATTTGAATGTTTTAGAACATTTAAAAAATTAAAAGGAAAAGACAAATATAATCACTGTGTTCCTCTATTAAAGTAGTAAGAACTGACCGGGTGTGGTGGCTTACACCTGTAATCCCAGCACTTTGGAAGACCGAGGCAGGCAGATCATCAGGTCAGGAGTTTGAGACCAGCCTGGCCAACACAGTGAAACCCATCTCTACGAAACATACAAAAATTAGCTGGGTGTGGTGGCAGGCGCCTGTAATCGCAGCTATCAGGAGGCTGAGGCAGGAGAATCGCTTGAACCCAGGAGACAGAGGTTGCAGTGAGCTGAGATTGTGCCACTGCACTCCAGCCTGGGCAACAGACCTAGACTCCATCTCAAAAAAAAAAAAAAAAAAGTAGTTCTTACTACTTTTTGGTCTTTCCAGTTCTAATCTGGCTCCCTAATAAGATGGATATAAGCTTCAGCACTTAAATCCCTTCTACCACTCCACATCTAGTATGTCTAAGTATTTGCTATTATTTAGCACCCTTCAAATTGTATGTTTTTGTTTTTGTTTTTTTTTTTGAGACGGAGTCTCACTCTGTTGCCAGGGCTGGAGTGCAGTGGTAGGAGCTAGGCTCACTGCAAGCTCTGCCTCCCGGGTTCACGTCATTCTCCTGCCTCAGCCTCCTGAGTTGCTGTGACTACAGGCGCCCGCCACCACACGTGGTTAATTATTTTTTTGTATTTTTTAGTAGAGACGGGGTTTCACCGTGTTAGCCAGGATGGTCTCAATCTCCTGACCTGGTGATCTGCCCGCTTCGGCCTCCCAAAGTGCTGGGATTACAGGCATGAGCTACCACGCCTGGCCTAAATTCTATTTATTCTATGTAATTGATAATGAAGACAGTCACCTTTTTTTTTTTTTTTTTTTTTTTTTGGAGACGGAGGCGCATCCTGTTGCCCAGGCTGGACTGCAGTGGCGCGACTCGGCTCACTGCAACGTCCCTCTCCCAGATTCAAGCAATTCTCCTTTCTCAGCCTCCTGAGTAGCTACAATTACAGGCACACGCCACAATGCCTGGCTAATTTTATTATTTTTAGTAGAGACGGGCATGTTGGTCAGGATGGTTGCAAACTCCTGACCTCGTGATCCACCTGCCTTGGCCTCTCAAAGTATTGGGATTACAAGCGTGAGCCACGACGCCCGGTCTTTTTTTTTTTTTTTTTTTTTTTGTATTTTTTCTGAGATGCAGTCTCGCTCTGTTGCCCAGGCTGGGGTGCAATGGCGGGATCTCAGCTCACCGCAACCTCCACCTCCCTGATTCACGTGATTCTCTTGCCTCAGCCTCCCAAATAGCTGGAATTACAGGCATCTGCTACCACGCTAGCTAATTTTTGAATTTTTAGTACAGACAGGGTTTTGCCATGTTGGCCAGGCTGGTCTCAAACTCCTCACCTCAAGTGATCTGCCCGCTTTGGCCTCCCAAAGTGCTGGGATTATAGGTGTGAGCCACCTCGCCCAGCCGAGATAATTATCTTTAGAAACCAAAATAAAATAATTGGTGGGGTAGGCTGCCAGGGTTTTAGCTACTACAGCAATTATTTTTTTCCTTCATAACAAACATTTATTTATTTTTATTTATTTATTTTTTGAGACTGAGTTTTGCTCTTGTTGCCCAGGCTGGAGTGCAATGGCACAATCTCGGCTCACAGCAACCTCTGCCTCCCGGGTTCAAGCGATTCTCCTGTCTCAGCTTCCTGAGTAGCTGGGATTATAGGCGTGGGCCACCACACCCGGCTAGTTTTGTATTTCTAGTAGAGATGGGGTTTCTCCATGTTGGTCAGGCTGGTCTCCAACTCCTGACCTCAGGTGATCCGCCTGCCTTGGCCTCCCAAAGTGCTGGGATTACAGGCATGAGCCACGGTGCCCAGCCCAAAATTTACCTTTTAAAATACACACTTTAAAGTGCATAATTGATTTTTTTTAGTATATTCACAGTGTTGTGCAACCATCACTACTATGTAATTCCAGAACATTTCAACAATCTCAAAAGATTCCCTGTACCCATTAGCAGTCGCTCTCTATCCCTCCCTCACCCAAGCCCCTGGCAACCACTAATCAACATTCTTTCTCTATGGATTTGCCTATTCCACACATTTCATATAAATGGAATAACACTGTAATGAAGACTTTTGTGTTGGCTTTCACTTAGCACATTTTAAAGAATATATCCATGTTGTTGCACATATTCATACTTCATTCCTTTTTGTGGCTGAATAATATTCTACTGTATCCATTCTCCAGTTAATGGACAATTGGGTTGTTTTGACTTTTTGGCTATTACAAATAATGCTGCTATAAGCATTCCAAGTTTTTGTGTAAATATATTTTCAGTTCTCTTGGATATAGCTAGGTTATGTGGTATTTCATTGCTTTTTTTTTCTTTTTTCTTTTTTGGGAGACCGAGTCTCACTCTGTCATCTAGGCTGGAGTGTAGTGGCACCATCCTGGTTCACTGCAACCTCCGCCTCCCAGATTCAAGTGGTTCTCCTGCCTCAGCTTCCCGAGTACCTGGGATTACAGATGCGAGGCACCACACCCAGCTAATTTTGTATAATTAGTAGAGACAGGGTTTCACCATGTTAGCCAGGCTGATTTGGAACTCCCAACCTCTAGTGATGCACCCGCCTCGGTCTCCCAAAGTGCTAGGATTACAGGTGTGAGCCACCATGCCCAGCCAATTATGTGGTACTTCTATGTTTAGAGATTTTAGAAACTGCCAAGCTGTTTTCCACAGTGGCTGTACCAGTGTACACTGTAGTGTACAGTTTCACTAGCAATTTGTGAGGGTTTTAATTTCTCCATATCCTTTTTTTTTTTTTCTTTTGAGCTGGAGTCTCACTCTGTTGCCCAGGCTGGAGCGCAGTGGCACGATCTCAGCTCACTGCAACCTCTACCTCCCTGTTTCCAATGATTCTCCTGCCTCCCTCAGCCTCCCAAGTAGCTGGGATTACAGGTGTACACTACCACACCTGGCTAATCTGTGTATTTTTAGTAGAGACAGGGTTTCCCTATGTTGGCCAGGATGGTCTTGAACTCCTGACCTCAGGTGATCTGCCCACCTCAACCTCCCAAAGTCCTGGGATTACAGGGGTGGGCTACTGCGCCCAGCTTAATTTTTGTATTTTCACTAGAGACAGGGTTTCACCTTGTTGGCCAGGCTGGTCTTGAACTCCTGACCTCAGTTGATCCACCTGCCTCGGCCTCCACATCCTTGACAATACTTTTTGATTACAGCCATCCTAGGGAATGCAAAGTGGTTGTTATTCTTAGCATTTCCCTGATGGCTAATGATGTTGAGCATCTTTTCATGTGCTTAATGAAAGCAGCAGGCTTTCACAAACTACAGTAAGGTTTTCACAAACTACCTCAGGAGGGAAGAAGATTAATGGGCAAAGTTTAAATAATGTATATATACAGTACATGTCTTTAAAACATATACTATATAGGTACATGTTTTCTTCCTCTCCCCTTCCCTTGTTGAAAAGAGTCAGTCCTAAAGCCATTAGGAGGGGCACAGCAAGGTAGGTGTCAATGCCAGGTTAGAGGTTGGGGGCAGAAGCTTGAAAAATATGTCAGAGTCCAAGCAGAGTGAGGAGAGGACCCTTGAGAAGGGTGACCTAGCAGGAGATACTGGGACACAAGCAGGGTGAATGGGCAGCCTTGGGTAGAGTATCAGAGACAAAGTAAGGTGAGAAAGGCATCCACACAGAGGACAAACCTAGTGTGGGTTTTAGAACCCAAGCAGGACTTTGTCAGTGCAACAGGAGGAGGGTGGCAGGCATGAAGTGCCCGAACCCAGTGAAGTGAAGAGGGCATCTTTGAGAGAGAAAGAGAGCGCGCGTACAACTGTAGAGTGAAATTGGTTAAAATCAGGGGAACTGAGTAATAAAATCCATTAACCATAACAAAGATGGGCAAGGTGGCTCATTCCTGTAATCCCAGTTTTTGGGAAGGCCAAGGTGGATCACTTGAACCCTGGAGTTCAAGGTTACAGGGAGCTGTAATCATGCCATTGCAGTCTAGCCCGGGCAACAGAGCAAGATCCTATCTCTAAAAACAAAAAAACATTAACCATAACAGAAGCTAGGTTTCTGTTACAAAGGGAGTTGTGAATCTGGAAAGGGAGAAAACTAGACTAAATTACGCAGTGTTGGATTGGAATTGGAAATATCAGTATATTAACAGAAACACAGTTCTCTTTTTTTTTTTTTTTTTTGAGACGGAGTCTCGCTCTGTCGCCCAGGCTGGAGTGCAGTGGCCGGATCTCAGCTCACTGCAAGCTCCGCCTCCCGGGTTCACGCCATTCTCCTGCCTCAGCCTCCCGAGTAGTTGGGACTACAGGCGCCCACCACCGCGCCCGGCTAGTTTTCTGTATTTTTTAGTAGAGACGGGGTTTCACCGTGTTAGCCAGGATGGTCTCGATCTCCTGACCTCGTGATCCGCCCGTCTCGGCCTCCCAAAGTGCTGGGATTACAGGCTTGAGCCACCGCGCCCGGCCACAGTTCTCAATATATACAGATATAAACATAAATGTAAATTGTGTACATATATGCACGTGTTCATGTACATACATATACACACACACACACAAATACACATATATATTTTTTTCTCCCCCCCGAGCTCTGCCTACCAAGGGGGCCTGGAGCAGTAACCCCCCAATGTCAATGGTATTTAACTCCCAGATACTGGCTTCTAAACATTTCTTTCTAGTAGAAGGAATCAGGGCTCCTTGGAGAAACAGGGCAGAGAAAATGTAAGAGGAGCCTGGAACACCTTGTGATAGAAAGCAAGTGAGCGCTCAAAGAATGATGGGGACATGTCAAAAAGTCATGGTAACCAGCTTGAAGGGGCTCCCATTGGCCAAATCTGGGACAACCTGAATATGAAAACAAACGAGAGTAATGAATTATAATTTACTAAATAAAAAAGGGAAGCCATAAATTCGGACTGATGTAAATTAATAAACTGAAGTTTAAGAAGTATGGGACGGCTGGGCATGGTGGCTCACGCCTGTAATCCAAGCACTTTGGGAGGCGGAGGCGGGTGGATCACCTGAGGTCAGGAGTTCGAGACCAGCCTGGCCAACATGGCAAAAGCCCGTCTCTACTAAAAATGCAAAAAATTAGTCGGTCATAGTGATGGGCGCCTGTAATCCCAGCTACTCAGGAGGCTGAGGAATGAGAAGCACTTGAATCTGGGAGGCAGAGGTTGCAGTGAGCGGAGATCGCACCATGGCGCTCCAGCCCGGGAGACAGAGCGAGACTCCATCTCATTTAAAAGAAAATGAAGATGAGAATAATTAATAAAACATAAGATGTTCTTGGATAGCATAATTTAGTACCTTAGAAGATACCAATACTTCCCAATATAATTTAATTTCCTGATTAAAGGTCCAATATATGAATTCATCAAACAGGTCTCTTTTTTGCTTAATGAAAAAAATTGATTCTGAAGTTGATATGGATGAAAAATGTGTGAAAATCACCAAGAACTTATTAAAAAAGACGAAGAGGAGGTGCTTCCCCCCAGCCCCCGAAACAATGTCTCACTCTGTCACCTAGGCTGGAGTGCAATAGTGCTATTTTGGCTCACTGCAACCTCTGCTTCTGGGGTTCAAGCGATTCTCCTGCCTCAGCCTCCTGAGTAGCTGGGATTACAGGCATGTGCCACCACACCTGACTAATTTTTATATTTTTAATAGAGACGGGGTTTCACCATGTTGGCCAGGCTGGTCTTGAACTTCTGACCTCGTGATCTGCCCGTCTTGGCCTGCCAAAGTGCTGGGATTACATGCGTGATCCACTGTGCCCTGCCGAGGTGCTTATTAAAATGTACAAAAATTACTGAATTCCAAACAATATGGTAATTATAAAGAAACAAAAAAATTGATGGAACAAAACAGAAGTATCCAGAAAGGCCCCAAATACATGTAGGAATTTAATACATAGGAGAGTTGACTTTTCAAATTAGTAGCAAAAGAATGAATTATTTAGTAAATGATGTTAAGAAACCTCATATTTGAAGAAAGTAAAATCCCTGCCCTCAAGCCATATATTAAAAAATTCCTATGATAGCTTTATTGGCAAAATGTTGACAATTAATTGAAGTGGAGTAACAGGAGTTTCATTATACCATGCTGTCTACTTTTATGTTCGTTGGAGTTAAGAATTCCATGAGAAAGAGTAGATTTTAGTGGATAAGAAGGAAGGCAGGTTGAGTTTTTGGAGTATGCCTAAAGAACACGAGAAGCTGGTCTGCATCTTTGATAGGATGTGGTAAGAATCCTCAACAATAGTCTAAGACTATCAGAATTCCACATTAAGCCAAGTCCTTGGAAAGCCCTTAACCTTAAAAGTGTTCTGTGCCACTAAATTTTGTTATGAACATTTTACCACAATTAAAAAAACAAAACAGGCTGGGCACAGTGGCTCACACCTGTAATCCCAGCACTCTGGGAGGCTGAGGCGCACAGATCACCCAAGGTGGGGAGTTCGACACCAGCCTGACCAACATGGAGAAACCCTGTCTCTACTAAAAATACAACATTAGCCAGGCGTGGTGGTGCACGCCTGTAATTCCAGCTACTTGGGAGGCTGAGACAAGAGAATCGCTTGAACCAGGGAGGCGGAGGTTACAGTGAGCCGCGATCGCGCCACTGTACTTCAGCCTGGGCAAAAAGAGCCAAACTCCATGTCAAAAAAACAAACAAATAAACCAAAAACTTTCTGTAGCATAATGCTGAAATAGATCATAAGCAACTTCCTCTTCTCCTTCTTAAATAAACCCAGAAACTCCCTAAAAAAGAAGCTCATAGCAAAATGTAAGCAGAAATCTCCTTATTAAAATACTGAGAAGTCTTTGTTGTTTTCAACTTAAGAATCAGCACAAATTTTATTACAATACAATATTAAAAAGAATTCTGGGCTGGGCGTGGTGGCTCACGTCTGTAATCTCAGCACTTTGGGAGGCTGAGGTGGGCAAATCACGTGGTCAGGAGATCGAGACCAGCCTGGCCAACATGGTGAAACCCCATCTCTACTAAAAATACAAAAATTAGCTAGGCATGGTGGAGTATGCCTGTAATAATCCCAGCTACTCAGAAGGCTGAGGCAGGAGAGTTGCTTGAACCAGGGAGTAGGAGGTTGCAGTGAGCTGAGATTGCATCACTGCACTCCAGCCTGGCAAGAGAGCAAGACTCCATCTCGGGGTGGGGGGGGGGGGGGAAGGAAGAGAGAGAATTCTGTCTCTCAGAGAATTATTAATGTTTAAGGATAGTTTTTCAAATTTCAGATAATAGCAATTCTACATTCTAAGATTACCTTACAAACTGTCCACTAAAGCCCAATGAAGAGAGATTTAAAAAGGATAGCAGGGCTGGGCACAGTGGCTCACACCTGTAATCCTAACACTTTGGGAGGACAAGGTAGGCGGATCACAAGGTCAGGAGTTTGAGACCAGCCTTGCCAACTTGGTGAAACCCCATCTCTACTAAAAATACAAAAATTAGCTGGGCGTGGTGGCAGGTGCCTGTAATCCAAACTAGTTGGGAGGCTGAGGCAGGAGAACTGCTTGAATCCAGGAGGCGGAGGTGGTAGTGAGCTGAGAGCATCCAGCCTGGGCAACACAGCAAGACTCCATATCAAAAAAAAAAAAAAAGTATAGCAGAGGGCAGAACTGGGGGGAGGTACTGGAGGCCAGAAAAACAAAAACAAAAAAACAAACAAACAAAAAAAACGAACAGCAGGGACGTAAATCTTTTCATTATTATTATTCTTTTAAATAGAGACTGGGTCTTGCTATGTTGCCCAGGCTGGTCTCGAACTCCTGGCCTCAAGCGATCCCTCCCACGCCAGTTTCCCAAAGTGCTGGGATTACAGGCATGAGCCACTGTGCCCAGCCAATCCTTTTATTAAGTCTAATATTGTGTATTACACTTACTTTGACGGGTTGATTCTAATTGAAAAACATATAGATGGTAATACACGTACTGGAAAAAGTCCTTTTTGTCCTTGAGACAGTCACTGTTGCTTATTTATCTTCCCCTAGATTTTGTGCCCCTACAAACAACATACATACACATACACACAGGTTTTGTTTCTTATACAAACTAGTTTTATAACTTGCTTTGTTGACATAATAAAAATGCAAATAATTTCTTATCAAATATTGTCTGCCTCTTGAAGAATTCTGTGCAAAATTTGGTAGATCAACTATCTATACTTGCCTTGTTAAAACTCAATGCTTAAAGCAAAATTTTCTTTTGGTATCAAGTAAAAATAATTAAAAATATATGTTTATAGCTACTTTAAATTTTTAAAAACCCTTTAATTTTTGGAGGTAGATCTATATTTGATCATATTTGTCTGTCTGCCTTCATCCATTCCCTCCTTCCTGAAGACAGTAACAGAAGCATAAAAGGTAAGTGGTTATATACGACCTCACAGCATGGTTTACCAACTTCTGACTCTAAATATTTCACACATAACTATCAGCATAAGAGGCTTTTGAATATAACTCGTATTATACAGATTGGAATATTAAAGCTTAGACTGATTTCTGATAGTGCCCTGTATGAATTTTTTTTTTTTTTTTTGAGATAAGAGTTTTACTCCTGTTGCCCAGACTGGAGTGCAGTGGCAAGATCTTGGCTCACTGCAACCTCTGTCTCCCAGGCTCAAGCGATTCTCCTGCCTCAGCCTCCCAAGGAGCTGGGACTATAGGTAAATACAACCATATCTGGCTAGTTTTTGTATTTGTTGTAGAGATGGGGTTTCACCATGTTGGCCAGGCTGGTCTCAAACTCCCAGTGATCCACTGGTCTTGGTCTCCCAGAATGCTATGACTACAAGCCGTGCTCGGCCCAGTATGAATACTCTACAACAAAAAGAGACTAATAGCCACATGTAACTCGGAAAACAACATATAGTTTTAACAAAATTTTTTATTTCATATTTTTATGATTGTATTTGCTAAGTTCTTTTTTTGTGTTTTTTACTCTGAAACTAGTATGTACTTGCTAAGTTATT
Organism: Macaca mulatta; assembly: GCF_049350105.2. NCBI lineage: Eukaryota > Metazoa > Chordata > Mammalia > Primates > Cercopithecidae > Macaca > Macaca mulatta. Next base: position 63,656,226 of record NC_133421.1, read on the forward strand.
GATTGCCTATAAAACAATTCTGCCTCCAAAATATACAGTGAACATAAGTGAAAACTTAAGAATACTCCCAGTATATTTTTGAAGTCCACAGTCGACATGCTGTATAAAAACTAATCAGTTGGCCAGGCATGGTGGCTCATGCTTGTAATTCCAGCACTTTCGGAGGCCAAGATGGGCGGATCACGAGGTCAGGAGTTTGAGACCAGCCTGGCCAACACAGTAAAACCTCATCTCTACTAAAAATACAAAACTTAGCCAGGCATGGTGGCAGGCGCCTGTAATCCCAGCTAGTTGGGAGACTGAGGCAGGAGAATCGCTTGAACCCGGGAGTCGGAGGTTGCAGTGAGCCAAGATCGCACCATTGCACTCCAGCCTAGCGACAGAGCTAGAATCTGTCTCAAAAAAACAAAAAAAAACAAAAAACAAAAAACAAAAAACCATCAGTCTAGGGCCAGGCACGGTGACTCATGCCTGTAATCCCAACACTCTGGAAGGCCAAGGTGGGTGGATCAGCTGAGGTCAGGAGTTTGAGACCAGCCTGGCCAACATGGTGAAACCTCATCCCTATACTAAAAAAATACAAAAATTAGCTGGACATGGTGGCAGGCACCTGTAATCCCAGCTACTTGGGAGGCTGAGGCAGGAGAATTGCTTGAACTCAGGAGGTGGAGGTTGCGGTGAGCCAAGACTAGGCCATTGCACTCCAGCCTGGGCAACGACAGTGAAATTCTGTCTCAAAAAAGAAAAAACCAAAAAAACAAAAACAAATCAGGCTATAGTCATTTCCTGAAGTAAGCGTAGTATGACTGAAACTACCTGATTCAATGTTTTAATTTAGTACAAGGAAATCAGTTACCATATTCCTAAAAAATCAGTATTAATTGGTAATTCTATGATAAATACTCAAATCTGTCCCAGTTAGAACCAGCAGTAGATATTTCATTTGAACTTGAATTAATTCTTGATTTAATAGTAATAATGTCTGGATACAAGACTGATTACAAGACCAAACGCCTAGGCTGAGCATGGTGGCTCATGCCTAGAAGGCCAAGGCAGGAGGATCACTTGAGGGTAGAAGTTCGTGATCAGCCTGGAAAACATAGTGAGACACTATCTCTACCAAAAAAAAAAAAATTCCATGCCCCATGCTTAATTTCAGTTGTTTCATGTGTGCATATGTGTTTTGTGGGGAAATAATTTTTAAAATACTTTGAGATTAACAGACTAAAATATTCAAATGTAAAACTATATGGAAGTGAGCTGTTTTACAATTAAATAAATTCTTTAGGTGGAAGTGAGCTGTTTTACAATTAAATAAATTCTTTAGGTAATGACAAATGCATCAATATATTAAACTTCCAAAAAGTTTACAAAAAGCTACTGTTTCTCCAGAACATCTGAGTACATAAACTGAGTATTAAAATGTATGTAGCCTGATACCTGTGAATATAAAGACATTTTTGTTTGTTTTGTTTTTTTTGTTGAGACGGAGTCTCGCTCTGTCGCCCAGGCTGGAGTGCAGTGGCCGGATCTCAGCTCACTGCAAGCTCCGCCTCCCGGGTTTACGCCATTCTCCTGCCTCAGCCTCCTAAATAGCTGGGACTACAGGCGCCCGCCACCTCGCCCGGCTAGTTTTTTTTTGTTTGTTTGTTTTTTGTATTTTTTTAGTAGAGATGGGGTTTCACTGTGTTAGCCAGGATGGTCTCGATCTCCTCGTGATCCGCCCGTCTGGGCCTCCCAAAGTGCTGGGATTACAGGCTTGAGCCACCGCGCCCGGCCTATAAAGATATTTTTAATTTAAAAATTTTTTAATTTGACTAAATATTAAGATTGAGAAGTGTATAAGAGTTAAGTGGATCATTATATTGAGCAGTTGATTATAAATTCTCATGAGTAGAATACTCCCGTTTACCTTGTCCAGATGCTCAAGTACTCTGTGTTAACTACTGGGGGTTGCAAGAATCCTCTTTCAGACAGGTGAAGCATGTTTTGATAGGAACACATATCTATAATGAGTAAAATAATGAAACTACTTCCTCAACCCACATAGGAAATAAAACCACCAACAAAACTCAAAAGTTAACCTCATTAATTTTTTTTTTTTTTTTTTTCTGAGACAGAGTCTCGCTCTGTCGCCCATGCTGAAGTGCAGTGGTGCGATCTCGGCTCACCGCAAGCTCCGCCTCCCGGATTCACGCCATTCTCCTGCCTCAGCTTCCCAATTAGCTGGGACTACAGGTGCCTGCTACGGAGCCCCGCTAATTTTTTGTATTTTTAGCGGAGACGGGGTTTCACTGTGTTGGCCTGGATGGTCTCGATCCCCTGACCTTGTGATCCGCCTGCCTCAGCCTCCCAAACTGCTGGGATTACGGGCATGAGCCACTGCGCCCGGCCAACTGTTTTATTTATTTATTTTATTTATTTTTTTGAGGCGGAGTGTCGCTCTGTCACCCAGGTTGGAGTGCAACCTGGTGATCTACCCACCTTGGCCTCCCAAAGTGCTCGGATTAAAGGCATGAGCCACCGTGCCTGGCCTACACTTCTGTTTTCAAATGAAGGCATGTCCCAAGATTTAGTCCTTATTCTTATGCTTTACTGTGTACTAAAGAATGGCTCATAAATCAACTGCACGGGTATACCTGGAGTGCTTGTTAAAATGCAGATTCCTGGGTCCTAGATCAGACCTACAGACTCAGAATCTCTAGGTGAGAAACGTAGGAATCTATCTTTCCTAAACACTCTCTCTAGGTGGTTTTGTTTTTTTAGACGGAGTCTCACATTGTTATCTAAGCTGGAATGCAGTGGCACGATCTCGGCTCACCACAACCTCCACCTCCCAGGTTCAAGCGATTCTCCTGCCTCAGCCTCCCAAGTAGCTGGGATTACAGGCGCTCACCACCACACCCAGCTAATTTTTTATATTTTTGGTAGAGACGGGGTTTCACCATGTTGGCCAGACTGGTCTCAAACTCCTGACCTCAGGTGATCCGCCCACCTCCCAAAGTGCTGGGACTACAGGCATAAGCCACGGCACCTGGCCCAGGTGTTTCTTAATAATGTTAAAGAGGGATCACCTAACTACTATAAAAACATTTATAAAATTGTGAATTTAGAGTTTGGCAATTCATTTTTTTTTTTTAAGAAAACTGCAGAACAAGTAGACATTTCTCTTTTTAATCCTCCAATTAAGTTGTGAAATATACCAGGATAGAAATATAACAACAGTGCATTGCAGCAAGGTTTGATCATTAACTTACAAATTCAAATGTCTAGATGAAGATGAAATTTCTTAATCCAAATCCAACTGATAAAAAATGAATGTCAATGATGGCATTTGAGATTTAATACTCAAAAAAAGTCAAGGCCAAGAATCATTCTTTAGGCCAGGTGCAGTGGCTCACGCCTGTAATCCTAGCACTTTGGGAGGTGCCAAGACAGGTGGATAGGTTTGAGCTCAGGAGTTCTGAGACCAGCCTGGACAATATGGGAAAACTTTGTTTCTACAAAAAATACAAAAATTAGCCAGGCGTGGCACCTGTAGTCCTAGTTACTCAGGAGGCTGAGGTGGGAGGATCACCTGACCCTGGGAAATCGAGGTTGCAGTGAGCTGTGATTGTGCCACTGCACTCCAGCCTGGATGACAGAGTGAGACCCTGTCTCAAAAAAAATAGTAATAATAATTATTCTTTAGACAAAACTCTTGTAAAGTGATTCAAAATGAAGGATGAGAATGGGGTAGAAGGAAGGATGGACTGCAGAGACTATCTTTTAGGTAATACCTTTTTGTATAGATCTGACTTTTGAAATAACATGTTTTAAATAAACATAAAATTGGTTTTACTTCTGGTCATGGCTGAGTAAGCTTCCACTGAACTAACCTTCCACACACAATTATAAATTCGGAGTGAAATATTAAAAATTACCACCTGAATGTATTGGAAAGTGAACAAAAACAGGTAGATATTAAAGGGAGTAGGGGAATGACAATTTCTAGTTTTACAGCATTTATCCTGAGGGCAAGTTATATTTGGGACTCTCAGAGCATTTAGAAAATGGATAGAAACCTGCAAAGGAAAACTAGAGAACAGAATTCAGAGCAATCACATTGTAGACTGTGGAGAGATCCAATGTGAGGCAACACAAATTCTGTTCAAATTGCTGACTGACCTCTGAACACTGAATGCACAGGGCAGACTCCAAGCAGCTAAGGGTAAAACAATTGAACTTATATTTGAGCTGGCACCCATGACAGGCTGTTTGGGTACAGCAAAGTTAAACTATCTGCTAAAAAAAATAAATATACTGAATAAGGATGGGGAGGAAAATCCTGATATAGTTTGCATGTCTGTCCCTTCAAGTCTCATGTTGAAATGTGATCCCCAATGTTGGACGTGGGGCCTGCTGAGAGGTATTAGATCATGGGGCAGACACCTCATGAATGGCTTAGTACTACCCCCTTAATCATCAGTGAGTTCTCCTCCAGTTTTCATACACGATCTGGTTGTTTAAGAGTCTGGGACTTGGCCGGGCGCGGTGGCTCACGCCTGTAATCCCAGCACTTTGGGAGGCCGAGGCGGGCGGATCACAAGGTCAGGAGATCGAGACCACGGTGAAACCCCGTCTCTACTAAAAATTACAAAAAATTAGCCGGGCGCGGTTGTGGGTGCCTGTAGTCCCAGCTACTCGGGAGGCTGAGGCAGGAGAATGGCATGAACCCGGGAGGCGGAGCTTGCAGTGAGCGGAGATCGCGCCACTGCACTCCAGCCTGGGCTGGGCGACAGAGCGAGACTCCGTCTCAAAAAAAAAAAAAAAAAAAGAGTCTGGGACTTCCCTCTTTTCTCTCTTCCTCTCTTGCCATGTGATAAGCCAGCTCCCCCTTTGCCTTCTGCCATGATTAGAGACTTCCTAACTTCTCACCAGGAGTAGATGCTAGTTTCTGGTATATGCTGCAGAATCATAAGCCAAAATAAACCTCTTTATAAATTACCCAGTCTCAGGTATTTAATTATGGCAATCCAAACGGACTGACACAAATCCAAAACTGAATACGAAAATAAATGAGTGAAATGAACTATATTCTAAATGAATAACCTAAAGAACTAATCAAAGTTAACTTAAAAAAAATTATTGCCAGGTGCAGTGGCTCACACCTGTAATCCCAGGCATTCCAAGCCAGCCTGGGCAACATGGTGAAAACCCATCTCTACAAAGAAATACAAAAATTAGCTGGGAGTGGTGGCACCCACCTGTGGTCCTAGCTGCTAGAAAGGCTGAGGTGGGGGGATCATCTGAGACTGGGAAGATCAAGGCTACAGTGAGCCATAATCACACCAATGCACTCCAGCCTGGGTGACAGAGCAAGACTCTGTTAAAAAATTTTTTTAGAGATGGGGTCTTGCTCTGGATGGGGTCTTGCTCTGTCACCCAGGCTGGAGTGTAGTCGTGCTACCATATACCTCACTGCAGCCTCAAACTCCTGGGCTCAAGCAATCCTTTCATCTCAGCCTCCCAAGTAGTTAGGACTACAAGTGCTCACCACACCTGGCTAATATATATACACACACGCTTTTGTAGAGACAGGGCTCTCACTATGTTGCCCAGGATGGTCTTGAACTCCTGGCCTCAAATGATCCTCCTGTCTTGGCTTTTTTTTTTTTTTTTTTTTGAAACAGGGTCTCACTCTGTCACCCAGACTAGAGTGCAGTGGAGCATCTTGGCTCACCGCAACCTCTGGCTCACAGGCTCAAGTGATTCTCCTGCCTCTGCCTCCTGAATAGCTGGGATTACAGGCGTGTGCCACCACGCCTGTCTCCACTAATTTTTGTATTTTTAGTAGAGATGGGGTTTCACTATGCTGGCCATGCTAGTCTCAAACTCCTGACCTCAAACGATCCACCCACCTTGGCCTCCCAAAGTGCTGGGATTACAGATGTGAGCCACTGCACCCAGCCCTGTTTTGGCCTTTAAAAGTGTTAGGATTACAGCCACGCACCAACATACCCAGCCTCAAAGTTAACTTCTAAACTCAGAATTTTCTTTAGATTATCAGGCTAAAGACAAAAAGCAAAAAACAAAAAATATAAATAACAAGCTCCAATTAGATTTTCTTCACAGTGGTATGGGTTAATCACTTTATGTGCTTTCTAGGATTAAGTAAGCATATTATGGAGTTATATTTCTTCCCTGGAGAAAGAAGTTAAAAATACAGAAAGGAGGAGGAACAGAATGAACCCTAAGGTAATAGACTCGGTATTATTGGGGGTGTCAATATGAACTAGGTATGTTTGCTTATGTAAGAGGATTATAGTTTTTAATCTATCCAGCCATCTATACAGATATAGATATGGGCAGATATAAAATTATGTGAGATGCACACATGCACCCCCCAAAAACCATGTATTTATTAAAGTACATCCATCCACAAGGAAATTTAAAAAAAAAAATACATCCACAACCAAACATGTATTTCTCGTTTTATTTTGTTTTTTTGAGACAGAGTCTCGCTCTGTCGCCCAGGCTGGAGTGCAGTGGCACAATCTCAGCTCACTGCAAGCTCTGCCTCCTGGGTTCACAACATTCTCCTGCCTCAGCCTCCCGAGTAGCTGGGACTACAGGCGCCCACCACCACGCCCAGGTAACCAAACATGTATTTCTTAGCTCTGTCTGATGAGAAAGTCTAGAAGCAATGACACCCAGGAGTAATGAGCATATCTAGCATAAAGACTGTATAGTTTCTGGCTGGGTACAGTGGCTCATGCCTGGAATCCCAGCACTTTGGGAGGTTGAGGCAGGTGGATCACACAAGGTCAGGAATTCAAAACCAGCCTGGCCAACATGGTGAAACCCCATCTCTACTAAAACTACAAAAATTAGCTGGACATAGTGGTGTGTGTCTATAATCCCAGCTACTGGGGAGGCTGAAGCAGGAGGATTGCTTGAACTTGGGAAGCGGAGGTTGCAGTGAGCCAAGATCACACCACTAACACGCCAGCCTGGGCGACAGAGCAAGACTCCGTCTCAAAAATAATCAAATTAATTAATTAATTTATTTATTTTTTAAGTAAAAGAAAGAAAATGAGGGGCCAAACAGGGCCAAAGTCTCTCCATGAGAGACTAAAACATCCAATGTACTCTACAGAGTGTTTTTATTTTTCCTCCAGGAAATGGAACAATGAGCTTGACAATATTAAAACAGATGACAATTAGGCAGAAACAAACAAACCAGGGAGAAAATAATCAGAAAGGCAGCATCCAATTTACAAATGGAGTACATGTACAAAGTTTGTAAATTCTCCAAGAGAAATAATATTATAAATGATGGCTAACTTGCCAGGCAAACCTTTAAAAAAAATCCTAAATTACAATGTTATGTACTATGCAAAGAGCTTGGGCCTCAAATCTTGTAGCATACCTGAATCAAAGTCCTTTTCCTCTGCCCACAAAAAGTACTCAACAATCTCTCTCATGGGACTACATGCATGTGCCACCACACCTGGCTAATTTTTATTTTTGTTTTGTTTTTTGAGACAGTCTCGTTCTGCGCCCAGGCTGGAGTACAGAGGCATGATTTTTTTACAGTCTCCACCTCCCGGGTTCAAGTGATTCTTCTGCCTCAGCCTCCCGAGTAGCTGGGATTACAGGTGTGTGCCATCATGCCCAGCTAATTTTTGTATTTTTAGTAGAGATGGGGTTTTATCTTGAACTCCTGGCCTCAGGTGTTCTGTCCGCCTCGGCCTCCCAAAGTGCTGGGATTACAGGTGGGAGCCATCACGCTCAGCCTAATTTTTGTATTTTTGTAGATACGGGGTACTACTCTTTAAGTCACAGCTTATTTGTCTCATTTCCTGGGAAGCATTTTCTGTCTAGGTTTAAAGCTCTACATGTGAGATTGCTCTAATGACCTAGGCAAAACCTCTTTTCTAGCTCTATATTGATTATTTCCAGGCCTGTTCTCTCTACTGCCCTGTGAGCTCCTTGAGGACAGTGATTGTTTATTTCTATTTCCAGCATAATGCCTGGAACATTGTAGGCACTCAACAAATGTTTGTACCCACATTAAACTTTAAGGAAAGGTAATTTCATTATTTCTATACATCTCATGTCCCTCATAAAGAATATCAGTTGTCATCCCACATAGAGAAACTCTCCTAAATGACTAAATCTGTTTGTCTCTTCATTAGATAAATAGCCCTGCACTGTAATGGTTTGAATATTTCTATTACTAGTTTTTGTATTTTATACTTTTATATTTAATCCATTTGGCCTGCTACAACAAAATACCTCAGACTGGGTAATATATAAACAGCATAAAGTCACTTTACGGTCTATGAGTAAAAAGTAGAACCAATAGTAACAATACATGCCTAACAATTTTATAGCATTTACTATGTGCCAAGCACTGTGTCCTCAATTAACAGCAAGCATATGACAGAACCCAGGTAGTCAGACTGCAGAGTCCATGTTCTTAACTATTAATGCTTTTCAAAGGAAGGAAAACACAGACTTAAATTTTTCCACACCTTCAACTCCTAGCATTTAAACCGAAGGAAAGACTACAAGAAATCTAAAACATTGTGTGTGAGCTTCTCTGAAATGAATATGAGATTGCACATGTACAGAAAAGAGTTAACACAGCAGGCCTAAGAACGCTATCTTTAGAAATGCCTGCTTGCAAGGTTAGCCCCTGAATGGCACCTAAGCCGCTGGATTTTGGAAGGGTTCCTACCATTCACTGATGAGCTTCTCTAATGGACGATATTTCACATGTCGTCACAACTTGTTGCTGGAGGAATTAAGTGCACCCTGTATGATTCCACTGGGAAAGGACCCTCGGAGCTTGCTTCTGGTTTCCTGCATGCACCTTTCCCCTTTGTTGATTTTTCTATCTTTTCTTTTTTTTAAGACAAGAGTCTCGCTCCATGCCCAGGCTGAAGTGCAGTGGGGGTGATCTTGGCTCACTGCAACCTCCGCCTCCCGGGTTCAGGCCATTCTCCTGCCTCAGCCTCCCGAGTAGCTGGGACTACAGGCGCCCACCACCACACCCAGCTTATTTTTTGTATTTTTAGTAGAGACAGGGTTTCACCGTGCTAGCCAGGAAGGTCTCGATCTCCTGACCTCATGATCCGCCCACCTCGGCCTCCCAAAGTGCTGGGATTACAGGCATGAGCCACTGAGCCAGGCTGTATCCTTTCTTATAATAAACCATAGTTTTGTGTATGACTACATGATGAGTCCTATGAATCCTCCTGCACATCACCACACCTGTGGATGGATCTAGGGGACCCCAACACAGTATGAATTGCTGCCTTTTTCCTTTCTTTTTTCTTTTTTAAGAGATAGGGCCTAGCTATGTTATGCTGGTCTCTAACTCCTGGCCTGAAGCAATCCACCTGCCTCAGCCTCCCAAGTAGCTGAGATTATACGCATGAGTCACCACACCTGGCTCTCTACTTACTATTTTAGACAAAGAAAAAAAATTCAGCTAATCCATTCTTTCCATTTCAGTTCATAAAGTTCATCTCTTACCCATTTACACAGATATATTGGTCACATTATAACACAACACCAGAAGAGTTGAAAAAATGAGAAAAAAATTTCATATTCTTTTTTACCTCAATCCTTTAATCAACTGCCTGTTTTTCCTTCTGCAGCTAGTGAGCCTTATCTCTCCAGTTCCCAGGCATTGTGAAGACTCTTTCTCTAGCTGTGCAGCTGCAAGGTCACTAGACAGATAATCTCAAGTCGTAAAACATGTTGTTCCTTAAAAAGTAAGAAATGATGTAATGCATGTTTTAACTGAATAACTGTCCTTGTTTCTCGCTTCTGTAATATGCATTCCCCTGCACAGATCTCCCCCCGCCCCATGAAATGCTTAAAAGATAGCTTGACTCTTTGTTCGAGGCTCAGTCCTTTGGATGTTAATCCAACTGGGCCAATGCACCTAAATAATTAAATAATTCCTCCTCAGCCCCTCGGTCTCTCTGATTCCTTAATTATCCTGCTGCACCATCTCTACTAAAAATGCAAAAAATTAGCCGGGTGTGGTGGCACATACTGTAGTCCCAGCTACTCAGGAAGCTGAGGCAGGAGAATACTTTGAACCCAGGAGGCGGAGGTTGCAGTGGGCCGAGATTGCACCACTGCACTCAGCCTGGGCAACAGAGCAAGACTGTCAAAAAAAAAAAAAAAAAAAAAGGATTTTTTGAGAAACAACTTACTTCACAGTAGCTCTTGGAAAACAGAGTCTTTGTCTTAGAAACATAGACGTTCATTTTTCAAGTGGTACACCTAAGTAAGTACATATGGTTTTGCTCTAAGAAGTAGTACTGTCAATCTTGCTAACTGAATTTCATATTATGCAAACAGTGGATTCCAGCTTGTTAAACCAACCATTAATCACAAACTTTGTTTCAATAGGGAAGGAAGAGAATCAGTATAAAAGGGGAAACAGGCTGGGCGCAGTGGCTCATGCCTGTAATCCTAATACTGCGTGCGGCTAAGGGGAGAGGATTGCTTGAGGCCAGAAGTACAAAACCAGCCTGGTCAACAAAGTGAGACCCCATCTCTACAAAAGGAAAAAAAAAAAATTAGCCGGGCATAGTGGATCATGTGTGTAGTCCCAGCTACTCAGGAGCTGAGGAAGAAGATCAATCATTTAGGCCCCTGAATTTGGGACTGCCATTATCATCCCACTGTATTCCAGCCTAGGCAACACCTGCCTTGGAACGGAACGGAACGGAACGGAACGGAACAGAACAGAACAGAACAGAATAGAATAGAACACTAGACTAGACTAGACTAGACTAGACTAGACTAGACTAGACTAGAATAGAGGAACCAAGAACACTCGCTTAAATTATTGGTAATTTGGCTATAAGCACTGCAAATACATGGAAATAATATGGTCCTAGAAACACAATTGCTTTTGTAGGTTAATACATGTTTGATGAAATGATATAATATGTAATTTAACATCTAAACAAACCAAATGTGTATTTATTAAACTGCACTTTTAAAAATAGCCAATACACAGAAACTCAAAAGACAAACACAAATTTAAAAGACACAGAAAAGCTGAGCAACAAAATAAGCAGTGAGGGTAACAATGTAACTCACAGACTAAAACAAATATCCATGAGTCTATAGTATAGATAACTATAAATAGAACAGATGGGAAAGCTCTGCCTTACAGCAGAATTTCAATTAATGAAAGTAGAAGGCTGAGGGCGGTGGCTCACACCTGTAATCCCAGCAATTTGGGAGGCCAAGGTGGACAGATCACTCAAGTTCAGGAGTTTGAGACCAGCCTGGCCAACATGGTGAAACCCCCATCTCTACTAAAAATACAAAAATTAGCCCGGTGTGGTGGCGCACGCCTATAATCCCAGCTACTCGGGAGGCTGAGGCAGGAGAATCACTTGAACCTGTGAGGCGGGGGTTGCAGTGAGCAGAAATTGCACCATTGCATTCCAGCCTGGGCAACAGTGTGAGACACTGCCTCAAAAAAAAAGGAAAGTAGAAAGAATTGGGCAGACAGAAACCACCACAGTAGCAAACTCCACAATGTTAACCTTCATATAACATGATGGATGTTAAAAATAATAAACAAAAAAATGTAACAATGTATAACATAGTCTCAATGTAGTTCTAGTCATAGTAAATTTATTCATTACAAAAAAGAACATAATTCTGCAGTGGATAAGCTGAAAGATACCACCTTAACTAAGTGACCAAAGTTAGTATCACCAGTAACAAGCATAATTGACATCATGTACCTCTTGTTGATACATGGACAAGGGTACACCAACTCTACAGTATACTTGTCAAACTGCATAACTTGAATTTAATTATGAGAAAACAAGAGTAAACATCAGACAAAGCTAAATTCAGGATATTGTATTTTAAAACTGACTAATATTCTTTAAAATTATCAAGGCTGGGTACAATGGCTCATGCCTATAATTCCAGTACTTTGGGAGGCTGAGGTGGACAGATCACTCAAGGTCAGGAGTTTGAGCCCAGCCTGGCCAACATGGTGAATCCCATCTCTACCAAAAAATACAAAAACTAGACAAGTGTGGTGGTCCACACCTGTAGCCCCAGCTACTCAGGAGGCCGAGGCAGGAAAATCCCTTGAACCTAGGAGGCGGAGGTTACAGTGAGCCGAGATCATGCCACTGCACTCCAACCTGGGAGATGGTGAGACCCTGTCTCAAAAAAAAAAAAAAAAAAAAAAAAGACCAGCCTGGGCAACACAGTGAGACACCATCTGCCCCATCTGTATAAAAAAAATAAGAAAATTAGCCAGGCCAGAATTTAAGAGTAGCCTGAGTAACACAGCGATACCCCATCTCTACGAAAATTTAAAAATTAGGCAGGTGTGGTGGCATGTACCTGTAGTCCCAGCTGCTTGGGAGGCTGAAATGGGAGGATCACTTCAGGCTGAGAGGTCAAGGCTGCAGTGAGCTGTGTTTGCACCACTGCAGTCCAGCTTCAGTGACAGAAGGAGACTTTTCTGTATTCAGCAGGAAATTCTGCTGTATTTCCTGCTTCTCTGTTGAAGCTGTGGATAAAATCCTGTTCTTAGAAGAGCAAGGAGGCATAACAATTTAATGTAATGTGTAATCCTGGACTGAATCCTGTGCCAAAAAAAGAATACTACCGTACAGTTGAAGAACTTGAATAAGATTTGTAGATTAGTTCACAGAGCTTTTTTATTTTTTTCTTTTTTTTGAGTCTTGCTCTGTCACCAGGCTGGAGTGCAGTGGCACGTGATCTTGGTTCACTGCAACCTCCACCTGCTGGGTTCGATTCCCATCTCAGCATCCCAAGTAGCTGGAACTACAGGCGCGTATCACCACGCCTGGCTAATTTTTTTTTTTTTGTATTTTAGTAGAGACGGGGTTTCACCACGTTGGCCAGGATGATCTTGATCTCCTGACCTCGTGATCTGCCTGTCCCAGCCTCCCGAAGTGCTGGGATTACAGGCATGAGTCACTGCGACCGGCCTTATTTTTTTTTTTTTTTGAAATGCAGTCTCATTTTGTCACCCAGGCTGAAGCGCAATGGCACTCACTGCAACCTCTGCCTCCCTGGGTTCAAGCGATTCTCCTGCCTCAGCCTCCCAAGTAGCTGGGATCACAAGTACCCACTGCCACCATGCCCAGCTAATTTCTGGGGTTTTTGTTTGTTTTTTTTTTTTTTTCGCTCTGTTGTCAGGCTGGAGTGCAGTGGCGTGATCTTGGCTCACTGCAACCTCTGCCTCCCGGGTTCAAGCGATTCTCCTGCCTCAGCCTCCTGAGTGGCTGGGATTACAGGCACGTGCCACCACGCCTGGCTAATTTTTGTATTTTTAGTAGAGATGGGGTTTCACCATGTTGGCCAAGCTGGTCTCAATCTCCTGACCGTGTGATCTGCCCACCTCAGCCTCCCAAAGTACTGGGATTTTAAGTGTGAGCCACTGTGCCCATCCAACAGTCCTGTTTCAATGCTAATCTCCTTTTTCTTTTTCATGTCATAAGTTTATTGACAAACATATCTAGTATGCCATATGAGTTAGAGTTTGATCCATTTCCAGGGGGCTACATCTCTTAAAATGCTCTTCGTATCTGTTAAATGGATGAACTGAAACATCCTTATGATTTAAGCAATTAGTGTCTTACTAGAAGAAGGGTGTAGCAAATGCTGATCCAAAGTACAACCACATCTTAGCTAGTAACGCCCACTTGGTTTCCACTGAAAATGGCAAATTCTTCCCAGGACCCTCCTCAGAGTGGCTCCTACGGACCACAGAGGTTGTGAACCTCCGGATGCTCTGGCCCAACATAGCGCTGCTGGAAGCTCTGAGAAAGGCGCAGAGACCGAAGATGGATGAAATGGCAGCACCTCACCAAGACCTTGTTTTCACGACCTCATCCCCCTGTGCTCAAGGACCGAAAGGAAAGATGGGAAATCTCAATGTTAATTTCCTGATTTTGATAACTGATATTGTTGAGATATAAGATGTTAATTGAGAAAGCTGAAGTATAAATTCTCTGTCCTATTTTTAGAACTTTTTGTTTAAGTATGACACTATTTCAAAATGAAAACTTAAAAATAAGAACATCTAAAAAAAAAAAGATACAGAAAAGCCTACTGAAAAGTCAGTTTTTCTTATCTTCCTACTACCCAGTTATCCTTCCCAGAGGCATCTACTGTTCCAGTCATAAAAACCACATATTTTAAAGTAATTTTGAACCATTACTTAAACTTTTTTTTTTTTTTGAGACTGAGTCTGGCTCTGTCGCCCAGGCTGGAGTGCAGTGGCCGGATCTCAGCTCACTGCAAGCTCCGCCTCCCGGGTTTACGCCATTCTCCTGCCTCAGCCTCCCGAGTAGCTGGGACCACAGGCGCCCGCCACTTCGCCCGGCTAGTGTTTTTTTTTTTGTATTTTTTAGTAGAGATGGGGTTTCACCGTGTTAGCCAGGATGGTCTCCATCTCCTGACCTCGTGATCCGCCCGTCTCGGCCTCCCAAAGTGCTGGGATTACAGGCTTGAGCCACCGCGCCCGGCCAAACTTTTAAAGATATATTAAACTCAATGAATTTTTTAAAATTACAAATGCCAGCCGGGCGCGGTGGCTCACGCCTGTAATCCCAGCACTTTGGGAGGCCGAGGCGGGCGGATCACAAGGTCAGGAGATCGAGACCATCCTGGCTAACACGGTGAAACCCCGTCTCTACTAAAAATACAAAAAAATTAGCCGGGCGCGATGGCGGGCGCCTGTAGTCCCAGCTACTCAGGAGGCTGAGGCAGGAGAATGGCGGGATCCCGGGAGGCGGAGCTTGCAGTGAGCCGAGATCGCGCCATTGCACTCCAGCCCTGGCGACAGAGCGAGACTCCGTCTCAAAAAAAAAAAAAAAAAAAAAATTACAAATGCCCCAAAGTGAATTTATTAAAATTTATGCTGATCAATTGTTTTCTATCTAGTAAATGTCAAAGATATCAAAAAAGCCTCTGTGCTATTTGGCTTTAATTGTTTAAACAAATTTTGCTTTTTTTTTTTTGTAACATGGCAAGGTTTCATCATGGGTTTTGAACAAAATTTCAAAATTTCAACCAACTATTTTACATACTTAAACCAATGTTTTGTATACTTAAATACATTCATAAGTATTAAGTGTTTTGTGGTGTCAAATCTGTTTCCTTCCTTTCCAGGATATTAATTTCACTTGGCGTCCAACTGAGGAAGGACTTGTTTCCAACATTAAGTTCAGAATTGGTTGTTTGGATTTCAAGTTCATTTCCCCCATAGAAATTATATAATAAATGGTAGTTAGATTCCCTGATTGGCTTAGAAAGGAACCAATTTAACCTATAATGTATATAAGAGTTATTCCAATATAACACATATAAATTCAAATCAAGCTCTCAATGATAAAAATGTTGCTATAGATAAAATATCTCCAATGTTCCAACTTGAGAAAACAGGCACATATCTTCTTTTAGATGAGAGGCAGAGGTCATGCTGGAAATTCGTTACATAACTCTACATTGTAGTCCACGTTGAAGACTGAAGAGTACAGGCAGAATTAAGGAGAGAAGGTTCATATGTGACTGTGTGTTCATATGGTACCTACAGGACTGTTTACATATGTTCATATACCCCTCCCATATACTTGCTCACTCCATCACTATTAGGCTTGGACATGTGACTCGCTTCAGGCAATGGAATATAAGTAATGTAATATTATATATAATATTACATTATATATATTAAATATTATATATAATATTACATTATATAATAATTTTATATATTATGTATAATATATATAATTTATATTATAATATAAATGTAAGCTGTATCAAAGATCACTTAGGTGACCTGGCTTGGTATGTCGTACACCTGCCCTCATTCTTGGAGAAAAAAACTACTGAGATTTATGACTTGTTTGTGATAGCAAAGTCTGGTTGATTTAGAAGTCTCTCCTCATCTAACTTCACTTGTAATGTCATCTGTGTGGTAACTGTGCACCTTATAGCTCATCAACATGTACTAGAGTGAGGTTAGAAATGATGACAAAAGCTAGAAAGAACACGAGTAGGCAATGCTACAGTCTAAAGAATTTCAGAAAATGTTACCTATAGTACCCTCATCTCTCTGATGGATTTATTTAATTAAAAGGCTTCCTACCGCTCCCCACTCCTATCCCGCAATTTGGTCTTTGCATGGTAGTCAGACTAATTATTTAAAAACAGAAACCAGTTTATGTATTTACGTTATACCCCTTTCTAATCATGAGGGGTTTTGTAGGCCATGGTATGGAATTTTGAGTTTCATGGTGAAAATGAAAAATTCTAGAAGTAATAAAAACTAAAAATGTAAACCATAACACAGTAGGGCCAGTTACCAGACTCAAGTAATTTTCCTAAATCTTAGTGAACCTTAAGTGAGCTACTGTAGGCCGGGTACAGTGGCTCAAGTCTGTAATCCTAGCACCCCGAGAGGCCGATGTGGGAGGACTGCTTGAGTCCAGCAGCTCAAGACTATCCTGGGCAACACAGTGAGATCACCTCTCTCTACAGAAAATTGAAAAAAAAAAAAAAGAAAGAAAGAAAGAAAGAAAAAGTTAGAGCCAGGCGCGGTGGCTCACACCTGTAATCCCAGCACTTTTGGGAGGCTGAGGCAGGCAGATCACAAGGTCAGGAGATCGAGACCATCCTGGCTAACACAGTGAAACCCTGTCTCTACTAAAAAATACAAAAAACTTAGCCGGGCATGGTGGCGGACACCTGTAGTCCCAGCTACTTGGAAGGCTGAGGCAGGAGAATGGCGTGAACCCGGGAGGCAGAGCTTGCAGTAAGCTGAGATTGCACCACTGCACTCCAGCCTGGGTGACAGAGCGAGACTCCATCTCAAAAAAAAAAAAAAAAGCCAGACATGGTGACATGTGCCTGTAGTCCCAGCTACTCAGGAGGCTGAGGTGGGAGGACTGCTTGAGCCTGGGAGGTCGAGGCTGCAGTAAGTGCAGTAAGCCATGATTGTGCCACTGCACTCCAGCCTGGGTGACAGAGCAAGACCCTGTCTCAAAACCAAACAAACAAAAAACCTACATTACTGTACATACAAGAATAAAGAAAAGGGAAAATATGTACATAAAATCATATTAGTACAAGTTGGAACAGAAAAAGTTGGTACTAAATTTTGAAATATCTTGATTGACATCTAAAAAATGTAGAGTAAGATTGTTCAAAGCAATCAAATTTAAAAATTCAGATACAGATACTATACATATATGAAAATTAGCAAAAAGTTAAAAAAAATTTAAACAGACAAATATGACATACACACAAAAAAACACCTAAAATTAGTATTCAGACTCACCGTAACAGGAGTTCTTTGGGAAGTTTTTTATTGATTACAGCTTCATCACTATTTGAGAACATCTGCAAAAACAAAATCAGAGTGTCAAGTGTTACTTAATATTTTATTACAGAATGTTCAACTCAATAGTTTAGAGGCAATGCTCTCAGGAAAGAGGTAAAAAAAAATACAGTGGGTATCATAAACCAAAGTCATAATTTTGGAGACTCTTTAAGATGAAAAAGATCTTTGAGGCATTTAATTCATTCCCTGTCTCCAAAGAAAAAGAACTAATAGCAGTCAGGATACATTAAGTATCAGATACTGTTTCAGGTGTTTTCACATATTAATGGTTTTAATCTTCATACCATCCCTATTATCTTCACTTTACAGATAGGAAGGTTAGTTACCAAAGGTCTACTGCTCAGAGGCCGGGCAGAGCAACTCACATCTGTAATTCCAGCACTTTCAGAGGCTGAGGCAGGTGCATTGCTTGAGCTGAGGAGTTCAAGACCAGCCTAGGCAACATGGCGAAACTTTTTTTTTTTTTTTTTGAGACAGAGTCTTGCTCTGTTGCCCAGTCTGGAGTGCAGTGGCATGAGCTCAGCTCCTGCAACTTCTGCTTCCCAGTTTCAAGCGACTCTCCTGCCTCAGTCTCCTGAGTAGCTGGGGTTACAGGTGCGTGCCACCATGGCCGGCTACTTTTTGTTTGTTTTTGAGACTGAGTCTCACTCTGTCACCCAGGCTGGAGTGCAGTGGTGCGATCTCGGCTCACCGCAACCTCTGCCGCCTGGGTTCAAGTGATTCTCCTGCCTCAGCCTCCCGAGTAGCTGGGATTACACAGGTGCCTGCCATGGCCCCCAGCTAATTTTTGTATTTTTAATACAGACGGGGGTTTCACCAACTTGGTCAGGCTGGTCTTGAACTCCTGACCTCGTGATCCACCTGCCTTGGCCTCCCAAAGTGCTGAGATTGCAGGCAAGAGCCACCGTACCCAGCCAACATGTCCAAACTCTGTCTCTACCAAAAAACACAAAAAATTAACCATGCATAGTGGTGTGCGTCTGTGGTCCTAGCTACGTGGGAGGCTGAGGTGGGAGGATTGCCTGAGTCAGAGAAGTGGAGGTTGCAGTGCGCCGAGATCACACCACTGCATTCCAGACTCAGCGAGAGAGTGAGAACCCCTCTCCAAAAAAAAAAAAAAAAAAGGTTTACTGTTCAGCTCACATCACTATGGAGTGACTATTTTAATATGCCATTAAGAGAAGGTGACTCCCCAAACTTGGCTCACATTTACTTGTTCAAGGAGATGTTCAGAAATCTGGAATAGAAACTATTCTCTTTTGGCCGGGCACAGCGGCTCACACTTGTAATCCCAGAACTTTGGCAGGCTGAGATGGGTGGATCACCTGAGGTGAGGAGTTCGAGACCAGCCTGGCCAACATGGCGAAACCCCATCTCTACTAAAAATACAAAAAAATTACCTGGGTGTGGTGGCACACGTTTGTAGTACCAGTTGCTCGGGAGACTGAGGCATGAGAATCACTTGAACCCCAGGCTGCAGAGCTTGAAGTGAGCTGAGATGGCGCCCCTACACTCCAGCCTGGGTGACAGAGCAAGACTCCATCTCAGTAAAAATAAAAGTTAAAAAAGGAAAATATTCTCTTTCATGTTTATATATTGTGCAGAAAACCAATAGTGCTTCATAACTGCCACCATAGCATTCTTCATGCACTCAAGTGATCATTTAACAAAATAATCAAATTACTCACAATGGGTACTTTTATTTTTTTTATTTTTATTTTTTTGAGACGGAGTCTCGCTCTGTCACCCAGGCTGGAGTGCGGTGGCCGGATCTCTGCTCACTGCAAGCTCCACCTCCCAGGTTTACGCCATTCTCCTGGCTCAGCCTCCCGAGTAGCTGGGACTACAGGCGCCCGCCACCTCGCCCGGCTAGTTTTTTGTACTTTTTAGTAGAGACGGGGTTTCACCGTGTTAGCCAGGATGGTCTCAATCTCCTGACCTCATGATCCGCCCGTCTCGGCCTCCCAAAGTGCTGGGATTACAGGCTTGAGCCACCGCGCCCGGCCCACAATGGGTACTTTTAATGAGAGCCACCATTTTTGCCACAAAGGAGATCATGACTATAAGCTTGTCTAGTAAGCTATATAAAAAATCAAATACCATACACAATCAAAAGCCCAATAAAAATGGCACATACACATGACCAAAGCTGAGAGAAATATGTTCCATCGCTGCTATTAAGTATTGCAGAAATTCCTCTTAAGGTCATGCAATAAACATTACTGAATACCCTATCAGGCACTTTTCTAGACAATGGGATAAAAAGAAAATAAGACACTATCTCTGTCCTTAAGAAGCTTTTGCACTACAATGAAGAAAACAAAAGCAAGCAAATAATTTACTAATTACTATAGATAGATGACAAGAGATATAAGAGAGAACAAAGAATGGCACAATGAATTCTACCTGGATGTGTATCTAATTTGAGTCTTAAAAGAAGGCCAGAAATCAGCTGGGAAAAATAAAATGGAGTCATACATGAAGATCCTGGTATCTCATGGAGATTCAAAGTAGAAGTAATGAAGAGAAAGCAGATATGGTAGGGAAGTCACAGATAAAATGCACTGCTCCTCAATCTCATTTAAAGAATAATTTTACTACTGATTTTTTTTTCGAGACAGAGTTTCACTCTATTGCCCAAGCTGGAGTGCAGCGGCACAATCTCAGCTCACTGCAACCTCCACCTCCCAGGTTCAAGCAATTCTCCTGCCTCAGCCTCCTGAGTAGCTGGGATTATGGGCACCTGCCACCACACCTGGTTAATTTTTGTACTTTTAGTAGAGACGAGGTTTCACCATGTTGGCCAGGTTGGTTTCAAACTCCTGAGCTCAATGGATCCTCCCACCTCAGTGTCCCAAAGTGCTAGGATTACAGGTGTGAGCCACCGAGCCTGGCATAAGTATTTTCTAATGATTACAATAACCTACGTTCCAGATAAATGGAAAGCTCTGTGAGGGCAGGGAGCATGCCTGTTACGTCTGCCATATTTTCAGGGTTGTGCACAGAACCTGACACATGGTAGGAAATCAATAAATCTACCTCTGGGCAACATGGCAAAATCCTCTCTCTACAAAAACACAAAAATTAACCAGGCATTGGCTGCAAGTGGTAGCTCATGCCTGCAAGCCCAGCACTTTGGGAGGCCAAGGTGGGAGGATGGCTGGAGCTCAGGAGTTCAAAGACCAGCCTGGGCAATATAGTGAGATCTCATCTTGAAAAAAGATGTAAAAAGATTTATAAATAATAAATCAATCAGATGTGATGGTGTACACCTGTAGTCCCAGCTACTTAGGGGTGCTGAGGTGGGAGGATCACTTGAGCCCAGGAAGTCAACGATGCAGTGGAGCATGTTCACACCACTGCACTCCAGACTGGGCGACAGAGTGAGATCCTGTCTCAGAAAAAAATAATAATAATAATAATAATGGTTTATTAAATGGATGGTGGGACTACACCATGAAGGAAACCTGTATACAGGTTAGAAATGTGAAACAACAACATAGGGAAGAGAATCCTAAAGACACTGAACTCTGGACTAGTAGCAAGGAAATAAAATTAGGAATCCATTAAAATTATGGTCCAAGTAAAAGATGATACAGGTCTCTGTAAGATTAACAGGGACAGTGAAATGAAAAGAAACTGGAACAAAGATTGTTAAAAAAGCAACAATACTTCGTAACAAAAAGTTCAATCATTTAACAGGTTTCAGTGCAACAGACAGACTACTAGAAATGCTAGTGACTGACAATTATATATTTTTCATTATACTTTAAGTTACAGGGTACATGTGCACAACGTGCAGGTTTGTTACATATGTATACATGTGCCATGTTGGTGTGCTGCACCCGTTAACTCGTTAACTCGTCATTTACATTAGGTGTATCTCCTAATGCTATCCCTCCCCTCTCCCCACATCCCACGACAGGCCCCGGTGTGTGATGTTCCCCACTCTGTGTCCAAGTGTTCTCATTGTTCAATTCCCGCCTATGAGTAAGAACATGTGGTGTTTGGTTTTCTGTCCTTGTGATAGTTTGCTCAGAATGATGGTTTCCAGCTTCAAACATATGTGTGTATGTGTCTTTATAGCAGCATGATTTATAATCCTTTGGGTATATGCCCAGTAATGGGATGACTGGGTCAAATGGTATTTCTACTTTTAGATCCTTGAGGAATCACCACACTGTCTTCCACAATGGCTGAACTAGTTTACAGTCCCATCAACAGTGTAAAAGTGTTCCTATTGCTCCACATCCTCTCC
Organism: Macaca mulatta; assembly: GCF_049350105.2. Taxonomy (NCBI): domain Eukaryota; kingdom Metazoa; phylum Chordata; class Mammalia; order Primates; family Cercopithecidae; genus Macaca; species Macaca mulatta. The sequence continues at coordinate 63,677,912 of NC_133421.1, forward strand.
AGCACCTGTTGTTTCCTGACTTTTTAATGATAGCCATTCTAACTGGTATGAGATGGTATCTCATTGTGGTTTTGATTTGCATTTCTCTGATGGCCAGTGATGATGAGCATTTTTTCATGTGTCTGTTGGCTGCATAAATGTCTTCTTTTGAGACGTGTCTGTTCATATCCTTTGCCCACTTTTTGATGGTTTTTTTTTTCTTGTAAATTTGTTTAAGTTCTTTGTAGATTCTGGATATTAGCCCTTTGTCAGATGAGTAGATTGTAAAAATTTTCTCCCATTCTGTAGGTTGCCTGTTCACTCTGATGGTAGTTTCTTTTGCTGTGCAGAAGCTCTTTAGTTTAATTAGATCCCATTGGTCAATTTTGGCTTTTGTTGCCATTGCTTTTGGTGTTTTAGTCATGAAGTTCTTGCCCATGCTTATGTCCTGAATGGTACCTGCCTAGGTTTTATTCTAGGATTTTTATGGTTTTAGGTCTAGCATTTAAGTCTTTAATCCATCTTGAATCAATTTTTGTATAAGGTGTAAGGAAGGGATCCAGTTTCAGCTTTCTACATATGGCTAGCCAGTTTTCCCAGCCCATTAAATAGGGAATCCTTTCCCCATTTCTTGATTTTGTCAGGTTTGACAATTACATTTTTTAGGAGAAAAAAAAAAAACCAATCCCTCCTCAGAAGGCAGTCTTTCAAAACTAAACCATTACATTTCTCTCTAAACAAGGTTGGGTTTGTCTTTTTTATTGTTTATTTCTTGGTAGAGAGAGAGTCTCACAGGGCACATGTTCTCAGGATCTCCTGAGGGCTGTGTCACACACACACACAAAAGGTGGCGTCTCAGCCGAGCGCAGCGTCTTGGCCGAGCGCAGCGGCTCACGCCTGTAATCCCAGCACTTTGGGAGTCCAAGGCAGGTGGGATCACGAAGTCAAGAGATCGAGACCATCCTGGTCAACATGGTGAAAGCTAGTCTCTACTAAAAATACAAAAATTAGCTGGGAATGGTGACACACACCTGTAGTCCCAGCTACTCGGGAGGCTGAGGCAGGAGAATCCCTTGAACCTGGGAGCGGAGGCTGCAGTGAGCCGAGATCATGCCACTGCAGTCCAGCCTGGCGACAGAGTGAGATTCCGTCTCCAAAAAAAAAAAAAAAAAGATGGAGTCTCACTATGTTGACCAAGCTGGTCTGAAACTCCTGGCCTCAAGTGATCTTCCTGCCTCAGCCTCCCAAAGTGTTGGGATTACATAAGTGAGCCACTGTGCCCAGTCAGGTTCTTCTAATGTTCTTAAATAACATGGTTTCGAAGATACTGTATCGCTATGGTCATTATTCTTTGGGTGCACTCACAGGCACTAATACACAAAGTTGTAATATGTTTACATGTTCTTACTTTTGAGACAAGGTCTCACTCTGTTGCCCAGGTTGGAGTACAGTGCTCCTATCATAGATGACTGCAGCCTTGACCTCCGGACTCAAACAATACTCCCCCTTCTGCCTCCTGAGTAGCTAGGACTACAGAAATGTGCTACGCTTAATTTTTGTATTTATTGTAGAGACGGGATCTCACTATGTTGCCCAAGCTAGTCTTGAACGCCTGAGCTCAACAGATCCTCCTGCCTCAGCCTCTCGAATTGCTGGGATTAGGCTGGGCACAGCAGTTCATGCCTGTAATCCCAGCACTTTGGGAGGCTGAGGCCAGCAGATCACTTGAGGTCATGAGTTTGAAACATCCTGGCCAACATGATGAAACCTCATCTCTACTAAAAATACAAAAATTAGCCAGGCATGGTGGTGGGTGCCTATAATCCCAGATACTTGGGAGGCTGAAGCAGGAGAATCATTTGAACCCAGAAGATGGAGGTTGCAGTGAGCTGAGATCAGGCCACTGCACTCCAGCCTGGGGAACACAGCGAGACTCTGTCTCAAAAAAAACAAACAAAACAAACAAACAAAAAAAAACAAAGGCTGGGATTACAGGTGCAAGCCACCATGCCTGGTCAGAATTTTCCATAGTGGTGTCATGTTAGCACTCAAATTCTTTCAGATTTTGGGCTGAGTCAGGTGACTTGTGCCTATAATCCCTGTACCTTGGGAAGTTGAGGCAGGAGGATAGCTTGAGACCAAGAGGTCAAGGATGCATCAAGCAGTGGTTGCACAACTGCTCCAGCCTGGACAAAACTGTGAGACCCCACCTCTGGGGGAAAAAAAAAAAGAAAATTCCATATCTAACCTCTTGTGATAAGTCACAGTCAAGATGCACTCGAGGCCAGGCATAGTGGCTCACGCCTATAATCCCAGCACTTTGGGAGGCTGAGGCAGGCGGATCACGAGGTCAGGAGATCGAGACCATCCTGGCTAACACAGTGAAACCACGTCTCTACTAAAAATACAAAAAATTAGCTGGGCATGGTGGCTAGCGCCTATAGTCCCAGCTACTCAGGAGGCTGAGGCAGGAGAACGGCATGAACTCGAGAGGCGGAGCTTGCAGTGAGCTGAGATTGTGCCACTGCACTCCAGCCTGGGCGACAGAGCGAGACTCCATCTCAAAAAAAAAAAAGATGCAGTCAAAACTTTGTTTCATGCACAAAAAATTATTTTAAATATTCTATCAAACACTCAATCTACTAGGACTATGTCCAACCCAAATCCACAAAAAGTAAAACTTAATCATTTTAATTTTAGAAAACAAAGTTTTAAATGCCGCATCTCACCTAATAAGGCACTATGTTCACTTGAATATACATAATAATGGAAAATAAAAAAACGTTATATGTTGTTCACACGACTTCTACAATTTCACATATAAAACAAAGAAGCGTCAGGCATGGTAGCTCACACCTGTAACTTTAGGAGGACAAGGCGGGCGGATCAACTGAGGCCAGGAGTTCGAGACCAGCTGACCAACATGGAGACATCCCGTCTCTACTAAAAATACAAAATTAGCGAGGCGTGGTGGTGCATGCCTGTAATCCCAGCTACTTGGGAGGCAGAGGCAGGAGAATCGCTTGAACCTGGGAGGCAGAGGTTGCAGTGAGTGGAGATCATGCCATGGCACTCCAGCCTGGGCAACAGAGCTAGACTCCTTCTCGAAAACGAAAACAAAAACAAAAAAAGAAGCAAAAAAAAAAAAAAAAAAAATCACAACAGTTAATTTCCTCCCTTGCTTTGGTCTATATAAACTAAGAATGCTGCTGCCTCTGTAGGAGCATTAAAGTGAAGGGAAAAAGAAACAGCACCCTGGAACCATTTGGGAAATGCCATTATGTGTAAGACATCTGTCCAGATTGGTATTTCCCTCCCCTTTCTTCTGCACGTAAGTATCCTAACTCCAGCTTTGTAAGAAAGAACCAGATTAGTGGTTAAGAAGGGATGGTCCCCTGAGCATGAGTATCAGCATCAACCCGGAACTTAAAGAATTGAAAATTCTCAGGATTTTCCCTACACCTGTAGAATCAAAGACTGGGGGTAGGTGGACAGGACAGAAAGCGGGGCAATCTCTATTTTAACAAGACCTCTATGTGATACCGATGTACCCTAAAGTTTAAGAACCAATAGATCAGATGAAGTAGATTCAGGATCTCAGGAGAAAATAACACATAACCAGAATATTATCACTTAAAGTGACACAGCAATAGACATTAGAAAATAATCCTAAAGCCAGGCACAGTGGCTCACACCTGTAATCCCAGCACTTTGGGAGGCCGAGGTGGGCAGATCACATGAGGTCAGGAGTTCGAGACCAGCCTGGCTAACATGGTGAAACCCCGTCTCTACTAAAAATACAAAAAATTAGCAGGACGTGGTGGTGCGCGCCTGTAATCCCAGCTACTCAGGAGGCTGAGACAGGAGAATTGTTCGAACCCGGGAGGCAGAGGTTGCAGTGAGCTGAGATCATTGCACTCCAGCCTGGACAATGAGAAACTCTGTCTCACAAAATAATAATAATCATCATCATCATCATCATCATCATCATCATCATCCAGCCGGGCGCGGTGGCTCAAGCCTGTAATCCCAGCACTTTGGGAGGCCGAGACGGGCGGATCACGAGGTCAGGAGATCGAGACCATCCTGGCTAACACGGTGAAACCCCGTCTCTACTAAAAAATACAAAAAAAAACTAGCCGGGTGAGGTGGCGGGCGCCTGTAGTCCCAGCTACTCAGGAGGCTGAGGCAGGAGGATGGCGTGAACCCAGGAGGCGGAGCTTGCAGTGAGCTGAGATCCGGCCACTGCACTCTAGCCTGGGTGACAGAGCAAGACTCCGTCTGAAAAACAAAAATAATAATAATAATAATAATAATAATCCTAAAAGTAGACACAATAACACTAGATGTTTTCTAGGAAACCCAAATGGTTTCTGCTCCTGTTCATGCTATTGTTTATAAACCAAATATTTCACAAAAGCAATAGAATATGTGTTTTACATATTTTACTATTTTATATTTCAGTTGAATCCAAACTCTATGTTTCTCATTCAAAAATATAAAAGGAGTCAAAACAATTTAGATCAAGGCTATAACAAATTACAACAATCTTGTGAAGGATTTTCAATGTAACAGTTGTAGAGGAAATAACTACTCAAATGTTTAACATTCTTAGGTGTAATCTGGTTTTATATTAACACTGGACGTATCATGATATATTTCTGTAATCTATCTATAAACAATTACAAGGAAGCAATCAGCGGAAAAACATGGGAGTAACTAGATTCTTCTCTTCTTATTGTTTCAAAGGACAGTATCACCTAAACATGCAAGCAGACACTGCAATAGCCATGACTTCTAGAGGTAGAATGTTCTTAAATATATTGGTTTTTAGATTTCTAGGGGTAGAATGTTCTTAAATATATTGGTTTTTAAAAAGTGAAGCAACGTGGTTTGTATACAATAATATACTGTTGATTTATATAAAATTATAATTGTTTTTCTATAACTTACATAGCTGAGGAAACAACTTTGAAGCCACTTGTTCCAATTTAGAATTATATCATCTAATAGAATTACTGAATATTAACAGCTTGTATGTGTGTGCGCGCACGCACGCATATTATTTTTGCCTTTCCTATCAGTTTTTAAATCTCTGTTTGACGTATTCGAGGGATCTGTTTACTAACATAATACATTTAATTTAAATGCTTAGTAAATAAACAGGACCCAAGAAACCACTTCAGGAGGCTCTAAAACCAGCGGTTGGATGGAAAAGGGCCGACAGGTTGAACAAAGAAACTAGGAAAGAGCCAGACGCAGTGGTGTGTGCCAGTAGTCCCAGCTACTTGGTAGGCTGAAGGGGAGTATCACTTGATCCCAGGAGTTCAAGTCCGGCCTGGGCAAGATAACGAGACCCCATGTCTGAAAAAATACATTAAAAAAAATAGGAAAGAAATGGCCAAGCACAGTGGCTCACATCTGTAATCCCAGCACTTTCGGAGGCTGAGGCAGGCGGATCACTTGAGCTCAGGAGTTGACCAGACTGGCCAACATGGTGAAACCCCGTCTCTACTAAAAAATACAAAAATCAGCCCGGTGTGGTAGCGTGTACCTGTAGTCCCAACTGCTTGGGAGGCTGGGGCATGAGAATCGCTTGAACCCAGGAGGCAGAGGTTGCAGTGAGCCAAGATCGCGCCACTGAGCTCCAGCCTGGGCAACAGAATGAAACTGTCTCAAACAAAAAAAAAAAAGAAAGAAATACTTGTTCAACAGTGACCCCTACTGCTTAAATTAAATCTACCAAGTACTAAAGTAGATTTAAATTAAATCTACCAAGTACTAAAGTAGATTTAATTTAAATTAAATCTACCAAGTATAAGATCTGACCTATAATTATTCAAGCTTTACAGATTATATACAGAATTCCCAATTTTTAGCCAGCACATGGCTGTGTGGGAAGACTATTCCCCTTGCAGCTAGGCATGATTCAGTGAGTCTTGACCAGCAGGTTGTAAGAAAAAGTGCTATGTACAATTTCAAGAGAGTACTTAAAGAGAGAGGGTATGTCCTTTTTCTTTCTCCCTTTCTTAATTCTGCTGCTTAGAATAGGATTAGGATGCCTGGAACTGCATCTTGTATCATGAAGTTGAAGGCCACAGTTTCAAAGACAAGCAGAAAACTATAAAAAGTCTGCAGATGATTGCAGGGATACCATGCCAGCAAAAACTGTCTACATCTGGACTTCATGAGAGAAAATAAAACATAAATATTTAAGCCAATTTTAATTTGGGTCTCTGACATATGCAGCTAAACTTACTAATACATAGGCAGCTAAACTTACTAAAATATATGCAGCTAAACTTACTAAATCCCCCCTTATCAGTAGTTTTCCTTTCTACGGTCCATGGTCAGCCACAGTCTGAAAACAGGTTAAAGAGACATTCACACAACTTTATTACAGTATAGTGTTACAATTGTTCTATTTTATTATTTTTGTTAATCTCTTACTGTGCCTAATTTATAAAGCATACCTTATCATAGGTATATAAGTATAGAAAAAAATAATAGTATATATAGGGTTCTATACTATATGCAATTTTAGGCTTCCACCAGGGGTCTTGGAACATATTCCCCATGGATAAGGGAGACTACCATACTTTTTTAATTTTTTTATTTTTTTGAGACAGAGTCTCGCTCTGTCACCAGGCTGGAGTGTAGTGGCGCAATTTCGGCTCACTGCAACCTCCGCCTCCCAGATTCAAGCGATTATCCTGCCTCAGCCTCCCAAGTAGCTGGGATTACAGACAAGCGCCACCACGCCCAGCTAAATTTTGTAGTTTTAGTAGACACGGGGTTTCATCATGTTGGCCAGGATGGTCTCGATCTCTTGGCCTCATGATCCACCCGCCTCGGCCTCCCAAAGTGCTGGGGTTACAGGCGTGAGCCACTGCGCCCGGCCTATTTTTATCTTAAAAATGTTTCATTTTTCAAGATGAAGAGTTCTGAAGATTTCTTGTACAACACTGTGAATGTACTTAACACTACTGAACTGTGTAATGTACATTTAAAAACAGTTAAGATGGTAAATATTATGTTACGTATATTTTACCACAGAAATTTTAAAGGCACAAGTATTTTCGCATTCTAGCATCTGTGAAATCAGGATCCATCTTACAATTAAAAATCAAAAGCATCTGTGTATAAAATAATGTTCTAGTTTATAATTCACGGCATCTTTTATTTAATGATATATAGTGAAGTCTAACCAACAGGGGGAAAACAAGTAAGATAGCACCTGAGGACCATTTGCTTCTCCTCAAACAAGCTCTTGCTTTTTTGTTCATGCTATTTTCTTTAGAGTACCTGTGCAATGAAACCTGACTACTCCGTCAATACAAAGAGATTAATGTCCACTGCACTTACTACCTATTCCATGATGTCTTTCTCAATCTCGTTAACTGGATGTGACTGTTCCTTCTCCTATGAAACCTCATCCCAAAGCTCAGAATACCAGTTCTACGTTGGTGTTACCAGACTGCAAGCTCTGAGAGGAAAGGGACCTTGTCTGTTTTGTCACCACAATATAGTCAGCAACCCACACAGTGCCTAGGAATCGCTGAATCAATGAATGTTATTTATATGTCAGGAATCTGGAAGTACTCTAATCCCTCCCCTCTTTTTGACTGTAAATTCCTAGCAGCCTTTTGTGGCTTTTTCACGATGTATCTCTATAGCAGACTGCCTTGCAAAAAAATGCAAAAAAAATACTTAATACACTGAATGTTACCCAATCAGCAAATACGATATGAATGATAGCACAACAGACAGACTGAATTATACTACAACAAATAAAATATCAATTAAAATATTTGAAAAAACAAAACTTTGGAGATCCAGATTATAGTCCATTTATTTCAAGGGATGTTCACCACATAAAATTTCTTGGTTTTTTTGTTCGTTTGTTTTTGAGACAGAGTTTTGCTCTTGTTGTCCAGGCTGGAGTGCAATGGCACAATCTCAGCTCACTAGAACCTCTGCCTCCCTGGTTAAAGTGATTCTCCTGCCTCAGTCTCCCAAGTAGCTGGGATTACAGGAATGCGCCACCACGCCCAGCTAATTTTTTATTTTTAGTAGAGGCGGCGTTTCACCATGTTGGTCAGGCTGGTCTCTAACTCCTGACCTCAAGTGATCCACCTGCCTCAGCCTCCCAAAGTGCAGGGATTACAGGCGTGAGCCACCAAGCCCGGCCTAAAATTTCTTGTTTAAAAAACACTGTGGCCAGGCGTGGTGGCTCACGCCTGTAATCCCAGTACTTTGGGAGGCTGAGGTAGGTGGACTGTTTGAGTCCCTAAGTTTGAGACCAGCCTCCCAAAGTGCTGGGATTACAGGCATGAGCCACCACACCTGGCCTTCTTCATATATTTTGAATAGCCCTTTATATAAATGATTTGATTATTTGATTTGCAAATACTTTCTTCCATGTCACCCAGACTGTGTTTTCTACTTCTTCTTTTTTTTTTTGAGACAGAGTCTTGCTGTGTGGCCCAGGTTGGAGTGCAGTGGCGCGATCTCGGCTCACTGCAAGCTCCGCCTCCCGGGTTCACACCATTCTCCTGCCTCAGCCTCCTGAGTAGCTGGGACTACAGGTGCCTGCCACCTCACCCGGCTAGTTTTTTGTATTTTTTAGTAGAGACGGGGTTTCACCGTGTTAGCCAGGATGGTCTTGATCTCCTGACCTCATGATCCGCCCATCTCGGACTCCCAAAGTGCTGGGATTACAGGCTTGAGCCACCGCACCCGGCCCCCGTTTTCTACTTCTTAATGGTGTCTTTTGATACACTAATGTTTTCAATTTTGATAAAGTGCAATTTTTTTTCTTGATGTGTCATGCTTTTGATGTCATATACAAGAACTCCTGGGCCAGGCACGGTGGCTCATGCCTGTACTCCCAGCAATTTGGGAGGCCAAGGAGGGGTAGATCACCTGAGGTCAGGAGTTCGAGACCAGCCTGGCCACATGGTGGAACCCCGTCTCTACTAAAAATACAAAAATTAGCTGGGCGTGGTGGCAGGCGCCTGTAATCCCAGCTACTCGGGAGGCTGAGGCAGGAGAATCGATTGAACCCAGGAGACAGAGGTTGCAGTGAGCTGAGACTGTGCCATTGCACTCCAGCCTGGGGTACAAGAGCGAGACTTTGTCTCCAAAAACAAAAAACAAACAAAAAAACTCCTTTGCCTTTGCCTAATCCAATTTCATAAAAATTTTCTCCTATATTTTAGAAGTTTTGGCCAGGTGGGGTGGCTCACGCCTGTAATCCCAGCACTTTGGGAGGCCAAGGCGGGCAGATCACGAGGTCAGGAGTTCGAGACCAGCCTGGCCAATATGGTGAAACCCTGTCTCTACTAAATATACAAAAATTAGCCAGGCATGGTGGCATGCGCCTGTAATCCCCAGCTACTTGGTAGGCTGAGGCAGGAGAATCATTTGAACCCAGGAGGCAGAGGTTGCGGTGAGCTGAGATCGTGCCACTGCACTCCAGCCTGGGCGACAGAGTGAGACTCCATCTCAAAAAAAGAAAAAAAATGTTTTATGGTTTTAGCTTATACGCTTAAGTCTAAGATTCATTTTGAGTTAATTATTGTATGTGGTATGAGGTGAGAGCACAACTTCATCTGGTCTGCATGTATATAATGCAATTGTTTCACCACCATTTGTTTTGTTTTGAGACAAGGTTTCACTCTGTCACTGAGGCTGGAGTATAGTGGCACTATCATGGCTCACTGCAGCCTCGACTTCTTGGGCTCAAATGATCATCCCAACTCAGCCCCCTAACAAGTGGCTGGGACTACAGGTACATGTCACCATGCTCAGCTATCTTGTCTATATTTTATGGAGAAGGGGTTTCGTCATGTTGCCTAGGATAGTCTTGAACTCCTTGACTCAAGCAATCTGTCTGCCTTGGCCTCCCAGGCGGCTAGGATTACAGGCATGAGCCCTTGCACTCGGCCTACATTTGCGTTTGTTTTGAGACAGGGTATCACTCTGTCACCCAGGGTGGAGTGCAGTGGTGCAATCACCTCTCATTGCAGCCTTGACCTCCCAGGCTCAAGCAGTTCTCCCACCTCAGCCTCCTGAGAAGCGGGAACTACAGGTGTGTGCCACCACGTATGGCTTTTTTTTTTTTTTTTTTTTTTAATTTTCTAGTAGAGACAAGGTCTAACTATGTTGTCCAGGCTAGTCTTAAACTCCTAAACTCAAGCGCTCCTCCCACCTTGGCCTCCCACAGTGCTGGGATTACAGGCGTGAGCTATTGCACCTAGTCCCATTTCAAACAGTCTTTAAAGCAAATGGGGCTGGGTGCGATGGCTCATGCCGGCAATCCTAGCACTTTGGGAGGCCAAGGCAGGTGGATCACCGAGGTTGGGAGTTCAAGACCAGCCTGATCAACATGGAGTAACCCATCTCTACTAAAAATACAAAATTAGCCGGGCGTGGTGCTGCATGCCTGTAATCCCAGCTACTAGAGAGGCTGAGGCAGGAGAATCACTTGAACCCAGGAGGAGGAGGTTGCGGTGAGCCGAGTTCATGCCTCTACACTCCAACCTAGGCAACAAGAGTGAAACTCTGTCTCAAAAAAAAAAAAAAGACAATTTTTTGCCCAACTGAATTGCTTTAGTACCTTAATCAACTATCACTTGACCATAAATGTCGGCATTATTTCTAGATTCTCAATACTGTTCCATTAATCTATACATGTATCTTTATGTCAACAATTCACTGTCACTGTTAGACATGTCTCTCATTCTATATGCTTTCTCTGTCTCATATCTTTTGTTCTTCTGTTCCTTTTATATTGCCTTCTCGTATCTTAAACAGTTTTATAATTATCGTCTTATGAGAAATCCCCTTTTTTCTGAGACAGTGTCTTAGTGTCTTACTATGTCACCCAGGCTAGAGTGGGTTGGCACAAACATAGCTCACTACAACCTCCAACTTCTGGGGCTCAAGCAAAGCTGCCTCAGTCTCCCAACGTGTTGCGATTACAGGAGTCACCATGCCCAGCTGGCAAATGCCTTTGATTCAGTTAAGATAATAAAAGAAACATTTATTGTCGTTCATATTTACCTCTGAAATTAACTTCTGCTCTTCTTTTTCTTCAAGTTACCATCTGGTACCATATCGTTTCAGCTTGAGGGACTTCCTTTAGTAAGGCAAGCCTGCTAAAAAATTCTCTCAGTATTTGCTTATCTGGAAACGTTTTTATTTTGCCTCAACTTTTGAACAAAGTATTAGTTCAGGTTTTCCAGAGAAACAGAAACAATCACATATATATAAACTCTTCTCATATATATATGCATATATATATATATGAAGAGATTTATTATAAGAACTGGCTCACAAAAAGCTTATAGTGTAATCCAGTCAGAGTCCAAAGGCCTACGAATCAGAGGTGGAGGTGAGGCAGTATTACCAGCGTCCAAATGCCAGAACAGTGGCTCTGATGTCCCAGGAAAAGAGAAAAAGAATGTCTCAGCTCAAGGAGAGGCAGTATTTTCCCTTCCTCCACCTTTTTGTTTTTATTCAGGCCCTCAGCTGATTGGATGATGCTGGCCCACACTGGTGAGGGCTGATCTTTCTTTACTCAATCTACTGATTTAAATACTAACCTCTTCCAGAAACACCCTCACAGACACACCCAGAAATAATGTTTTACTAGCTATCCAGGCATCCCTTAGCCTTCTCAAGATGGCATATAAGGCCGGGAGCAGTGGCTCACGCTGTAATCCTAGCACTTTGGGAGGCTGAGGCGGATGGATCACTTGAAGTTAGTAGTTTGAGACTGTCAGGCCTCTGAGCCTAAGCTAAGCCATCATATCCCCAGTGACCTGCACGTATACATCCAGATGCCTGAAGCAACTGAAGATCCACAGAAGTGAAAATAGCTTAACTGATGACATTTCACCATTGATATTTGTTTCTACCCCACCCTAACTGATCAATGTTCTTTATAATCTCCCCCACCCTTAAGAAGTTTCTTTGTAATTCTCCCCACCCTTGAGAATGTACTTTGTGAGATCCACCCCCTACCCCCAAAACCTTGCTTTCAACTCCACCACCTATCCCAAAATCTGTAAGAACTCATGATAATCCCAGCACCTTTGCTGACTCCTTTTTTGGATTCAGCCCACCTGCAGGTGAAATAAACAGCCATGTTGCTCACACAAAGCCCGTTTGGTGATCTCTTCACGTGGACATGTGAAACATTTGGTGCCGAAGACCGCCGAAGACCCGGGTCAGGCGGACTCCGGGAGACCAGTCCGCTGTCCTCATCCTCACTCGGTGAAGAGATCCACCTACGACCTAGGGTCCTCAGACCAACCAGTCCAAGGAACATCTCACCCATTTTAAATCGGGTAAGCGGCCTCTCTTTACTCTCTTCTCCAACCTCTCTCATTATCCCTCAACCTCTTTCTCTCTCCTTTCCATCTTGGTGCCACCCTTCAATCTCTCCCTTCTCTTAATTTCAATTCCTTTCATTTTCTGGTAGAGACAAAGGAGACACGTTTTATCCATGGACCCAAAACTCCGGTGCCAGTCATGGACTCGGGAAGGCAGCCTTACCTTGGTGTTTAATCATTACGGGGATGCCTCTCTTGATTATTCACCCACGTTCCACTGGTGTCTCATCTCCACGGGGACGCCTGCCTTGATCATTCACCCATGTTCCCTTGGTGGCAAGTCAATTGTGGGGATGCCTGCTTTGGCTGCTCACCCACGTTGCAATCCAGGACTGCTCCCCACCCCCTTCTCCGTGTTTCTACCCTTCTCTTTAAACTTGCCTCCTTCACTACGGGCAACCTTCCACCCTCCATTCCTCCTTCTTCTCCCTTAGCCTGTGTTCTCAAGAACTTAAAACCTCTTCAGCTCTCGCCTGACCTAAAATGTAAGCATCTTATTTTCTTCTGCAATACTGCTTGGCCCCAGTACAAACTCGATGGTAGTTCCAAGTGGCCAGAGAATGGCACTTTTGATTTGTCTATTCTACAAGATCTAGATAATTTTTGTTGAAAAATGGGCAAATGGTCTGAAGTGCCTGACATCCAGGCATTTTTTTACACATTGGTCCCTCCCTAGTCTCTGCTCCCAGTGAGACTCATCCCAAATCTTTCTTCTTTCTCTCCTGTCTGTTCCTTCAGTCTCCACCCCAAGCTCTGAGTCCTTTGAATCCTTCTTTTCTACGGACTCATCTCACCTTTCCCCTTCTTCCCAGGCTGCTCCTCGCCAGGTCAAGCCAGGTCCCAATTCTTCCTTAGCCTCTGCTCCCCCACTCTATAATCCTTCTATCATCTCCCCTCCTCACACCTGGTCTGGCTTACAGTTTCGTTCTGCGACTAGCCCTCCCCTGCCTGCCCAATAATTTCCTCTTAGAGAGGTGGCTGGAGCTGAAGGCATAGTCAGGGTACATGTGCCTTTTTCTCTAACAGACCTCTCCCAAATCAGCCAGCGTTTAGGCTCTTTCTCATCAGACCCCACTAAATATATACAGGAATTCCGATATCTAACTCTGTCCTACAATTTAATCTGGAGTGACTTAAATGTCATCCTAACTTCTACCCTCTCCCCAGATGAACGGGAAAGTTTTTTCTCTAGCCCAATCTCATGCCGATAACCGCCAGCTTCATGAGCCAGACCTCCAGAAAAGCATTAGAGCAGTTCCCCAGGAAGATCCCCAATGGAACTATCAGGCAGATTCCCCAGGTATAGCTAGGCGAGATTACATGGTTTCCTGCCTAGTTGAAGCGCTTAAAAAGGCAGCTTACAAAGCTGTTAATTATGACAAACTTAAAGAAACTACTCAAGGTAAAGAACCCAGCCCAGTTCATGGCCCGCTTAGCAGCAATCTTTAGACGCTTTACCACCCTAGACCCAGAGGGGCCAGAAGGCCATCTTATTCTCAACATGCATTTTATTATCCAATCCCCTCCGGGCATTAGAAAAAGCTCCAAAAATTCGATTCCAGCTCTCAAACCCCACAACAAAAATTCGATTCCAGCTCTCAAACCCCACAACACAACTTAATTAACTTCACCTTCAAGGTGTACAATAATAAACAGCCACGTTGCTCACACAAAGCCTGTTTGGTGATCTCTTCACACGGACATGTGAAACAGAGACCAGCCTGGCCAACATGGCGAAACCCTGTCTCTTCTAAAAATACAAAGATTATCCGGGCGTGGTGGCGTACGCCTGTAATCCCAGCTACTCGGAGGCTGAGGTAGGAGAATCACTTTAACCAGGGAGGCAGAGGTTGCAGTGAGCCAAGATCATGCCACTGCACTCCAGCCTGGGCAACAGAGTGAGACTCCGTCTCCAAAAAAAAAAAAAAAAAAAACCTAAAAAACAAAAAAAAACCCACCTCTCAGTAGTAACAATATCAACACTATCAAGAGAATGAAAAGACAACCTACACATTAGGAGAAAATACTTGCAAATATCTATCTAAGGAGTTAATACTCAAAGTATATAAAGAAATCCTACAAACTGAAAAACAAAAAAAAATCCAACTAAAAAATGGGCAAAAGGCTTGAATATTCAGACATTTCTCCCAAGAAAATACACAAGGGACCAATAAGCACGTGAAAAGATGCTCAACATCACTAATCATTACAAAAATGCAAATCAAAACCACAAGATACCACTTCATAATCATTAGGAAGGCCATTTTCTAAAACAAAAAATCTGGCAAGGCGCAGGGGCTCACGCCTATAATCCCACCACACCACTTTGGGAGGCTGCTGAGGCGGACTGATTGCCTGAGCTCAGGAGTTTGAAACCAGCCTGGCCAACCCCATCTCTACAAAAAAAAATATAAAATATTAGCATGGTGGCACGCATTTGTACCTGTAGTCCCAGCTACTTGGGAAACTGAGGCAGGAAAATGGCTTGAGTCCAAGAGGTGGAGGTTGCAGTGAGCCAAGATTATGCAACTTCACTCCAGCCTGAGCCTGGGTGACACAGCAAGATCCTGTCTCAAAAACAAACAACAGAGGGGGGCCTGTAATCCCAGTACTTTGGGAGGCCAAGATCATGAGGTCAGGAGTTCAAGACCAGCCTGACCAACACGGTGAAACTCTGTCTTTACTAAAAATACAAAAATTAGCTAGGCGTGGTGGCACACACTTGTAATCTCAGCTAATCCCAGCTACTCGGGAAGCAGAGGCAGGAGAATTGCTTGAACCCGGGAGGCAGAGGCTGCAGTGAGCCCAGACCAGGCAACTGCACTCCGGCAAGAGTGAGACTCCATCTTGGGAAAAAAAAAAACAGAAAGTAACAAGTGTTGGTGAGAATGTTTCATAATAATGTGAATGTACTTAATGTCACTGAACTCTACACTTAAAATTGCTTTACATGGTACATCTTATGTGTATATATATATATATATTTTTTTGAGATGGAGTCTCGCTCTGTCGCCCAGGCTGTAGTGCAGTGGCGCGATCTCTGCTCACTGCAAGCTCCGCCTCCTGGGTTTACGCCATTCTCCTGCCTCAGCCTCCCAAGTAGCTGGGACTACAGGTGCCCACCACCTCGCCCAGCTAGTTTTTTGTATTTTTTAGTAGAGATGGGGTTTCACCGTCTTAGCCAGGATGGTCTCGATCTCCTGACCTCGTGATCCGCCCGTCTTAGCCTCCCAAAGTGCTGGGATTACAGGCCTGAGCCACCGCGCCCGGCCACTTATGTACATTTTATAATAAAAATGATTTAAAAACAGATTTCACACTGTTGTCAATTTTAAATTTTCAATATTTGATGTGGTTCTGTGACAGATTTTACTGAGTCAGTTTGGTTACGGTAGTAACAGTGTTTCCCAGAAGTCTTTTCTCTACATGGTTTGGGTTACGAGCGGGACAAAAATGGAACAAGATTTGGAAAGCAGAGTGAGGCACTGATGAATACCCTTTGATGACTTTCATGATCTTTTCACACTTAGAGACAGATTCACAGATGTCTGTCAGAATCCACTTTGTCCTCTGCTCTATGTCTGGCTTTCTTCCCAAACACTGCCCTTGCTGACCAACAATGGCCCCAAACCACTGTTGGCTAAGCATCAGAGACAGCTATTCAGATAACAGCTTCCCATATACCACCTCAAGAACTCCCTGTTCAGAGGCCAATTCACATCCCCAAAACAATGCCTAGAAATCTCCTTAGATACACCAGTTGTTACCGACGGTCGTATTTTTGCCAGTTATTCTACATGTATTAATACATGATGTCGGTCATATTTTTCCCAGATTCTAATAGCAATTTCCCCCATTGTTCCAGCCTCCACCAACAGGCTTCTTGCCACCCGTTCGGCCTCTGCCTGCTATCTGATCCTAAAGCCAGTGTCACATTCTAGGTTTGTATTATTGCACTGTATTTCTGAGTACAAATTTCTGTATTAAGCAAGGTTCAGTCAGGACAGCAAAGTCACCTGAGTGTTAGGGAATAGGAAGGAGCTACAAGAATTAGACCATAATGAAATCACGGGAAGATCTAGAGAGGTGAAGGTCTAGAAGAAGGAGTTAGAGGATCAGAGAAGAGCCATCAATCAATCTGATAAGCCAAGCAGAATGAGCTGCCAAGTTGATGCTGTGAATGGAGTTTGTGAAGTCTATGGGATGCCATTTCGCTGTTAGCTGAATAGCATAAATTAACTGTGATAAAGTAACATGAGAGATATGCAGAAGAAAGAACTGCACAATTTGCAAAGAACTGAGAATATGGAGAGCCTAGAATCTGCTGGATTGGAAAATAAAACCTCCTTATCTTCTGTCTCTGGAGCCCATGAGATTCTCAAAATAAATGCTTTTGGCCAGGTGGGGTGGCTCATGCCTGTATTCCCAGCACTTTGGGAAGCCAAGGCAAACGGATCACTAAGGCAGAAGATCGAGACCATCCTGGCTAACACTGTGAAACCCCGTCTCTACTAAAAATACAAAAAATTAGCTGGGTGTGGTGGGCAAGCGCCTGTAGTCCCAGCTACTCAAGAGGCTGAGGCAAGAGAATAAATAGCTTGAACCCCGGAGCGGGAGGCTGCAGTGAGCCGAGATCGTGCCACTGCACTCCAGCCTGAGTGACAGAGCGAGACTCTGTCTCAAAAAAAAAAAAAAAAAACTTTCTTGGCCAGGCACAGTGGGGCTCATACCTGTAATCCCAGCACTTTAGAAGGCTGAGGTAAGAGGACTGCTTGAGCCCAGGAGTTCGAGACCAGCCTGGGCAAGATAGCAAGGCTCCATTTCTATTATTTAAAAAGAATAAATTTTTGTAAATGCTTTTGGATTTTAGAGCATTAAAAAAAAAAAAAAAAAAATGCCCTGGCCAGGCGCGGTGGCTGATGCCTGTAATCCCAGCACTTTGGGAGGCTGAGGCAGGCAGATCACAAGGTCAAGAGATCGAGACCATCATGGCTAACACGGTGAAACCTTGTCTCTACTAAAATACAAAAAAAAAAAAAAAAAAAATAGGCGGGCGTGGTGGCAGGTGCCTGTAGTCCCAGCTACTCAGGAGGCTGAGGCAGGAGAATGGTGTGAACCCGGGAGGCGGAGCTTGCAGTAAGCCAAGATCGCACCACTGCATTCTAGCCTGGGCGTCAGAGCAAGACTCTGTCTTAAAAAAAAAAAAAAAAAAAAAAAAAGTCGGCCGGGCGCGGTGGCTCACGCCCGTAATCCCGGCACTTTGGGAGGCCGAGATGGGTGGATCACGAGGTCAGGAGATCGAGACCATCCTGGCTAACACGGTGAAACCCCGTCTCTACTAAAAAATGCAAAAAACTGGCTGGGCGCAGTGGCGGGCGCCTGTAGTCCTAGCTACTCGGGAGGCTGAGGCAGGAGAATGGTGTAAACCCGGGAGGCGGAGCTTGCAGTGAGCTGAGATCCGGCCACTGCACTCCAGCCTGGGCGACAGAGCGAGACGCCGTCTCAAAAAAAAAAAAAAAATGCTTTCTTGGCCAGGCACAGTGGCTCATGCCTGTAATCCCAGCACTTTAGAAGGACTGCTTGAGCCCAGGAGTTCGAGACCAGCCTCAGCAAGATGGCAAGACCCCTTCTCTATTACTTAGAAAGAATAAATTTTTTAAAATGCTTTTGGATTTTGGAGCATTAAAAAAAAACGCCCTGGCCAGGTGTGGTGGCTGATGCCTGTAATCCCAGCACTTGGGGAGGCCAAGGCGGGCAGATGATGAGGTCAGGAGATCGAGACGATCCTGGCTAACCTGGTGAAACCCTGTCTCTACTAAAAATACAAAAAAAAAAAAATTTTGCCTGCCGTGGTGGCGGGTGCCAGTAGTCCCAGCTACTCAGGGAGGCTGAGGCAGGAGAATGAGTTGGGCATGGTAGTGCACATCTGTATTTCCAGATACTCAGGAAGCAGAGATGCGAGAATCGCTTGAACTTGAGAGGCAGAGGTTGTAGTGAGCTGAGATCGCACCTCTGTACTCCAGCCTGGGCAACAGAGTGAGACAATATCAAAAAAAAAAAAAAAAAAAAATGGCTGGACGTGGTGGCTCAGGCCTGTAATCCCAGCACTTTGGGAGGCCGAGGCAACCAGATCACCTGAGGTCAGGAGTTCGAGACCAGCCTGGCCAACATGGTGAAACCTGATCTCTACTAAAAATATAAAAATTAGCCAGGCATGGTGGCATGTGCCTCTAGTCCCAGCTACTCAGGAGGCTGAAGCACAAGAATCGCTGGAACTCAGGAGGCAGAGGTTGTGGTAAGCCAAAATTGAGTCACCGCAGGGTGACAGAGCGAGACTCTGTCTCCCCCCGCCAAAGAAAAGACACAACAACAATGCAAAATGAAGCGACCTCTGGGCCCCCAACTCTCTATGGGAAGGAAGTCCACTGAGAAAGCTACTCAGCTTCATATGGCATTTCTTATGTAAAAGAAGAGGCCTCTCAGAAGGCAGAGTGATGTCTCTGTTCAAATGGTTCCAGAGTGTGTATAAGACACCTCTGCTCCATATCCTGGGAAGATCTGAACCGACTTCGCCCCACCTCTTGTTTATCCTTCATCTTTCCAGGGTGGTCTCTTCCTGGGTATGTGGTAATGCCCACCCTGGGAACCTGAATCATGACTTAATGGTAAAAACTCATTGGGAATGTTTAAAAAGGGAGGGAGGGATGACAAAGCCAAGAGCCACAAAGAACAATGGATTAGGGAACTATTCCTAGGAAGCAAAACTAGGTCCCAAACAAGGAGCATTTCCTACTCCTGGAATAGATGACCCTAACAGGTGCCCAGCTGGAACCCAGAATTGATAGGAACCAACCACTGCTATATGCTTCTCCATCTTCTCTTTTTGGGGGGAAATTCTATTGCCATTATAGCCCTGTGCCTCTACTGTATGTTTGGTGTGTGGGGTAGATAACTTTTCTTTTTACATTATAGATCTCTGTATCAACAGGTACTGCATCTGAGGAGCCTTATTCACCTCTGATTTTGAAGCTGATAACAGAACACAGGTCTTTAATTTCTTTTTGGGTAAGATTCGAGGTTTTGGGAGGGAATATTTTGCTTGTGGTAAGAATATAAATCACTGGAGCCAGAAGGCCAACTGTGATATTTGCCAACTATACCTTAATAAAGCTGGGGAAGAAATTAAGTTATGCCTCACCAGGTATTGTTCTAATTTGTGAGCTTGGTAATATGATCCCAATATTCACCACAGGAGAAAACTGGTGATGGGGGAGACTATGACAAGAAGTCACACTGTGCTTTCAGTCTACTTTGGAACTGAAATGAACACAATTATCAGATTACAGCTTGGAAACACTGTTTTAGCAAAACAAATTCATTTCTTCCAATAATAAAAGAAATAAGTAAAAAACTCAAGTTCCATTATTTTACCAATTACTCTAGTGAACTTTGCTTTTTCTTTTTTTTTTCTTTTTTGGAGATGGAGTTTCCCTCTTATTGCCCAGGCTAGAATGCAATGGCGCGATCTCAGCTCACTGTAAACTCTGCCTCCCGGTTCAAGCGATTCTCCTGCCTCAGCCTCTCGAGTAGCTGGGATTACAAGCATGTGCCACCACACCCGGCTAATTTTGTATTTTTAGTAGAGACAGGGTTTCTCCACGTTGGTCAGGTTGGTCTCGAACTCCCAATCTCAGGTGATCCACCTGCCTCGGCCTCCGAAAGTGCTGGGATTAACAGGCGTGAGCCACCGCACCCAGGCTTTTTTTTTTTTTTTCCTGAGACAGAGTCTCACTCTGTCAACCAGGCTGGAGTGCAGTGGTGTGACCTCGGCTCACTGCAATCCTCATCTCGGGTTCAAGTGGTTCTCCTGTCTCAGCCTCCCGAACAGCTGGGATTACAGGCATGCGCCACCACACCCAGCTAATTTTTTTGTGTTTTTAGTAGAAATGGGGTTTCAACATGTTGGCCAGACTGGTCACGCTCCTGACCTCAAGTGATCTGCCCACCTCGGCCTCCCAAAGTACTGGGATTACAGGTGTGAGCCACCGCACATGGCCTAGTAAGCTTTTCTTAATGAAACATTTATTATAACCAAAACCAATATTACATGTCCTTTGCATTCCTTTCCTACATTTTATTTATTTTATTCATTCATTCATTCATTCATTCATTCATTCATTCATTCGAGACAGAGTTTCACTCCTGCTGCCCAGGCTGGAGTGCAATGGTGTGATCTCAGCTCACCACAACCTCTGCCTCCTGGGTTCAAGTGATTCTCCTGCCTCACCCTCCCGAGCTACTAGGGAGGCTGGGATTACAGGCATGCGCCACCATACCCAGCTAATTTTTTTTGTATTTTTAGTAGAGACGGGATTTCTCCATGTTGGTCAGGCTGGTCTCGAACTCCCGACCTCAGGTGATCCACCCACCTCGGCCTCCCAAAGTGCTGGGATTACGGGTATGAGCCACTGCCCTCCGCCAAATTTTTTTTTTTTTTTTTTTTTTTTTTTGAGACGGAGTCTCGCTTTGTCGCCCAGGCTGGAGTGCAGTGGCCGGATCTCAGCTCACTGCAAGCTCCGCCTCCCGGGTTTACGCCATTCTCCTGCCTCAGCCTCCCGAGTAGCTGGGACTACAGGCGCCCACCACCTCGCCCGGCTAGTTTTTTGTATTTTTAGTAGAGACGGGGTTTCACCATATTAGCCAGGATGGTCTCGATCTCCTGACCCCGTGATCCGCCCGTCTCGGCCTCCCAAAGTGCTGGGATTACAGGCTTGAGCCACCGCGCCCGGCCCAAATTTTTATTTTTAAATTTGTTGTAGAGGCCGGGCACGGTGGCTCACGCCTGTAATCCCAGCACTTTGGGAGGCCGAGGCAGGCGGATCACAAAGTCAGGAGATCGAGACCATCCTGGCGAACATGGTGAAACCTGTCTCTACTAAAAATACAAAAAATTAGCCGGGCAAGGTGGCGGGTGCCTGTAGTCCCAGCTACTGGGGAGGCTGAGGCAGGAGAATGGCATGAACCCAGGAGGCGGAGCCTGCAGTGAGCCGAGATCGTGCCACTGCACTCCAGCCTGGGCGACAGAGCGAGACTCCGTCTCAAAAAAAAAAAATTTGTTGTAGAGACAGGGTCTCCTTGTGTTGCCCAGGCTGGTCTCAAACTCCTAGCCTCAAGTGATCCTCCTGCTTCAGTCTCCCAAAGTGCTGAGATTACAGATGTGAGCCACGGCACCTAGCCTCCTTTTGCATTCTTTACAAATATATGAGTGTTTATAAATTAAGCTACATGTCTATACAAACATAAATAATGAGCTTATACCTTACAAGGTGGCTTACACCTATAATCCCAGCACTTTGGGAGGCCAAGGTAGGTGGGAGGATTGCCAGGAATTCCAGACCAACCTGGACAACATGGTGAGTCCCCTCCTCCAGAAAAAATTTTAAAAACTAGCTGGGCATGGTGACACATGCCAATAGTCCCAGCTACTTGGGAGGACGAAGTGAGAGGACTGCTTAAGCCCAGAAGTTCAAGGCTACAATGAGCTGTGATCTGGCCACTGTACTCCAGCCTGGGTGACAGAGCAAGACTTTATCTAAAAAAAATAAAAATAAAAAGTAAGTAATGAACCTCAATGAATCATACCTCTTTTTTTTTTTTTTTTTTTTTTTTTTGAGACAAAGTCTCACTTGGTCACCCAGGCTGGAATGCAGTGACGCAATCTTGGCTCACTGCAACTTCTGCCTCCTGGGTTCAAGCAATTTTCATGCCTCAGCCTCCCAAGTAGCTGGGATTACAGGTATGCGCCACCACGCTTGACTAGTTTTTGTAT
This sequence comes from Macaca mulatta, assembly GCF_049350105.2. Taxonomy (NCBI): domain Eukaryota; kingdom Metazoa; phylum Chordata; class Mammalia; order Primates; family Cercopithecidae; genus Macaca; species Macaca mulatta. Next base: position 63,700,121 of record NC_133421.1, read on the forward strand.
TTTTAGTACAGATGGGGTTTCACCATGTTGGCTAGGCTGGTCTCGAACTCCTGACCTCAAGTGATCCACCCACCTCAGCCTCCCAAGAGTGCTGGGATTACAAGGTGTGAGCCACTGCACCTGGGTCCCAATGAATCATATCTCTTTGTGGCAATGCCCCTTTGCAATGCAATTTTGTTGCTTCTCCCTTCAAAAAATGGGGTCTATTTTCCCACCCCTTGAATCTAGGCTGACATAATGACTTGATTTGACCAAAAGAATGTGGAGGGGCTGGCCACAGTGGCTCATGCCTGTAATCCTAACACTCTGTGAGGCCAAGGAGAGTGGATTGCTTGAGGTCAAGAGTTTGAGACCTGGGCAACATGGCAAAACCTTCTCACAACAACAACAAAAATTATCTGGTGTGGTGGTGCACACCTGTAGTCTTATCTACTCAGGAGACTGAGGCGGGAGGATCGCTTGAGCCAGGGAAGGTGGAGGTTACAGTGAGCCAAGGTCGTGCCACTGCACCCCAGCCTGGGAGACAGAACAAGACCCTGTCTCAAAAAAGAAAAATAAAAAAAGAATGTGACAGGAATAACACTGTGTGATTTCCCAAGCTAGGACTTAAGAGACAATAAAGCTTTACCCTCTTGACTCCTGCTGCCATCTAAGGAAGCCCACACTAAACTGAAATGATGAGAGATCATGTGGAGAACAAGAACAGGCTGACAGCAACACCAAAAGGTCTCAGAGTATAAGTGAGGCCATCTTAGACACTTAAGCCCCAGTCAAGACACCAAATGACTGCGGTCTTATGAGCGACCTATTGGGGAAATGGCAGAACTGTCAGGCTACATAATGAATTGTTTTAAGCCACAAAGTTACAGGGTGGTTGTTAAACAGCAAATACTACAAAACAGGTTCTCAGTTGAAAAAGTTTATGACTCGCGATCTAAATTTCCTAGATTAAGAAATTCAAAAAAAAGAAATTTCATAGATTAAGCAAAATTTGTAACATACAAAGGTAGCCCAATACAGGTCAAATCTTTTGGTGGTAGGAAAATGTTAGTGAGAGATTAAGAATCAATTTTCATAAAAAAAAATCCAGAGTTAAAGCTGCAGAAGATTTTTTAAACGTGTATTTTTCCTGTAAGTAATTTTTACCGATTTTGCCATTCCTTCACTCAACCAACACCAGATGTTTTTTTCAGTTGGCCAGTTTTCTTGCCAGAATCTAAAAGGAAAAACATTTTCGTATGGCCAAATAAACCTAAAACAAAGTAAGTTTATAATTCCTCCACCCAACATCTTGTCCCTAGTAGAAATATAATTGCTTTTTAGAAGCAAACTAGTGCCAGTGCATTGCCGTCTCATGACTAAGTTTCTCCTAAGAAAGAAATCACTAGATTAAAACACTAGGGAAGGAATACATTTAGCAAACAGACACATTACTTAATAGGTCAAACTTTCTGCTTTGGACACCTTGTAACATCTGACTCAATATTCTGAGCTTTCTTTTATAATGACTTCTGTTTCATTTACTTAACCAAAACCTATGTCCACTACCAATTCACTGCTCTCAGTCCAAAATAGAGCATCTACACACTTTTAATTTTTTCTATTCAGTATTTTTAATTTATTTTGACATTTACCATCCTCAGCAACAGTCTCGGACCTGGAGGACTCCATGAACTCTGAAGAACTAAATATGACTGAATCTCATGTTGAACTGGTGCTGCTTAATCCTGGCAATCTTCCATGCCCTACTGAAAACTTCTTTTGAAGTTATGAAGCGAAAGGAAAGAAACTAAAATTCAAAGTGACAATATTATTTCATGTCCACCTCTCCTCCTCTTTCCTTCATTTCCCTTAGTTTCACTTCATCTGTAACACAGGAAAGAACTAAGAGGTGGATACTGAAAGACAACAATGGAATTTTTAATTTTTTACTATTTTTTTTTTTTTAGAGATGGGGTCTCGCTATGTCTGGAGTGGACTGGCTATTCACAGGAGCGATCATAGGACACCCTCGAGCAATCCTCCAGCCTCAGTCTCTAAGGTAGCTGAAATTACAGGCACATGCCACTGCACCTGGCTGTACTCAGTGTAATTTTCTCACAGTCTTTGTTTAAATCAAGAGTCAGTGTGAATATTTAGTATTTAGATACTACTCAGTATCAGGACAAGCAGACAATAGGACTACGGACTCTTTCTCACCCTACATATTAATGGCTATCACATTTTTTTCTACTTCCTATACTCTTTTCCCTCAACTGCTCCAAAATCTGTCACGTCTGAATATTTTCCATATGCTCAAATGCATCAGATACTGTTTTTCTCTGGTGCTAAACATTCCCAGAACCCTTTCTTCTCCTACACTCTAAGACATTCCCTATACTGGCTACACAACTGTCATCTTGGGCTCTCCAGCAGCTCTTCTCTTTTACTGCACTGTTTCCAGTACCCCATATTGTCTCACTTGCTTTTTAAGGGAACATCTCACAGTAATTTATGAAAAAACGGCTCATGGGAACTCAGTTTTTTTTTTAAGTCTCTTGCATGTCTAAAATATGTATTTACCCTAGACTCACATTTGACTGATAATTTTGCTTGCAATAAAATTATAAGATGGAAATCCTTTCCACTGAAGATATCTGAAGATATTGCTTGATGCATTTCTGGCCTCCTAGGTTTCTGCTGTGATATATAACGCCATTCTAATTTTGGGTCCTTTGAATGTAACCTCTAATTACTTTTGGAAGCTTTTAGTATATTCTCTTTATCCTCAGTTTATCAAAATGTCATGATCAAGCCTCTTGGTCTGAGGTTATTATTCTATCAGTCCTTTTTTTTCCCCCCCCAGATAGAGTCTTGCTCTGTCACCCAGGCTGGAGTGCAGTGGTACGATCTCGACTCACTGTAAGCTCCGCCCCCGGGTTCACGCCATTCTCCTGCCTCAGCCTCCCGAGTAGTTGGAACTACAGGCGCCCACTACCAAGCCCGGCTAATTTTTTGTATTTTTTAGTAGACACAGGGTTTCGTCGTGTTAGCCAGGATGGTCTCAATCTCCTGACCTCGTGATCTGCCTGCCTCAGCCTCCCAAAGTGTTGGGATTACAGGTATGAGTCATTGCGTCTGGTCTATCAGTCCTTTCAACCTGGAAGTTTATATATATATATATTTTTTTTTTTTTTTTTTTTGAGGCGGAGTCTCGCTCTGTCGCCCAGGCTGGAGTGCAGTGGCGCGATCTCGGCTCACTGCAAGCTCCGCCTCCCGGGTTCCCGCCATTCTCCTGCCTCAGCCTCCCGGGTAGCTGGGACTACAGGCGCCGCCACCACGCCCGGCTAATTTTTTTTGTATTTTTAGTGGAGACGGGGTTTCATTGTGTTAGCCAGGATGGTCTCGATCTCCTGACCTCGTGATCCGCCCGTCTCGGCCTCCCAAAGTGCTGGGATTACAGGCTTGAGCCACCGCGCCCGGCGGAAGTTTATATTTTTTAATCTGGTAAATATTTGTTTATCTGTCCTCTCATTCTAGAATTCCTATTAGTCAAACATTGGACCTCCTGGTTTATCTCTCTTTTTTTTTTTTTGGAGACAGTGTCTCACTCTGTTGCCTAAGCTGGAGTGCAGTAGCATGATCTCAGCTCACTGCAACCTCCAACTCCTGGATTCAAGTGATTCTCCTGCCTCAGCCTCCCCAGTAGCTGGGATTACAGGCGCCCACCACCACACCCAGCTAATTTTTATATTTTTGGTAGAGACAGGGTTTCACCATGTTGGCCAGGCTCATCTGGAACTCCTGGCCTCAAGTGATCTACCCACCTCAGCCTCTCAAAGTGCTAGGATTACAGGCATAAGCCACTGCACCCAGTGAATCTTTGTTAAATAATTTTTCCCCTATATCCAAATTGCTTTAACTTTACTTCCAAGTTTTTACTAATTCTTTTTGGGGGGCAGAGAATTTTTAATTTTTTTAAATTTTTTAATTTTCAATAAGTTTCTATTTATTGAAAGATTTTATACATAGATTTTTTTTTTTTTTTTTTTTTTTTTTTTGAGAGTCTGGCTCCATCAGCGAGGCTGCAAGGCTGGAGTACACTGGCACAATCTCAGCTGACCCCAATTTCAGCCTCCCAGGTTCAAGCGATTCTCCTGCCTCAGGCTCCGGAATAGCTGGAACTACAGGCGCGTTCCACCACACTCAGCTAATATTTTTTTTCTTTTCTTTTGTATTTTTGGTAGAGAAGGGGTTTCACTATGTTGGCCAGGCTGATCTCAAACTCCTGGCCTCCAGTGGTCCACTGGACTCAGCCTCTCAAAGTGCTGTGATTACAGGTGTGAGCCACCACGCCCAGCCTGTGAAAGATTTTTTTTTTTGAGACAGAGTCTTGCTCAGTTGCCCAGGCTGGAGTGCAGTGGCGCGACCTCGGCTCACTGCAAGCTCCGCCTCCCGGGTTCCCGCTATTCTCCTGCCTCAGCCTCCCAAGTAGCTGGGACTACAGGCGCCCGCTGCCACGCCCGTCTGATTTTTTGCATTTTTAGTAGAGACGGGGTTTCATCATGTTAGCCAGGATGGTCTCGATCTCCTGACCTCGTGATCCACCTGCCTCGGCCTCCCAAAGTGCTGGGATTACAGGCGTGAGCCACCGCACCCAGCCCTGTGAAAGATTTTTAAGAATAGTATCCTAGGCCAAGCACAGTGGCTCACTCCTATAATCTCAACACTTTCGGAGGCCAAGGTAGGAGAATCACTTGAGGCCAGGAGTTCAAGACCAGCCTGGGCAACACAGCAAGAATTTATCTCTATAAAATAATACAGTAAAATTACACAGGCACAGTGGTGCACCCCTGTAGTCCTAGCTACTCAGGAGGCTAAGGCGGGAGGATCACCTGAGCCAGAAGCTCAAGGCTGCAGTGAACTATGATCACACCACTGCACTCCAGCCTGGGCAAAAAAGCAAGACCTTGTCTCAAAAAAAAATTAAAATTTTTTAAGAATGAAAAAGAAAGACATTTCACCACTACCTGATTTTAATCTCAAGCCTCATCTCTGTTTCTTAAGAGACCTTTTCCGGCTGGGCGCAGTGGCTCACGCCTGTAATCCCAGCACTTTGGGAGGCCAAGGCGGGCGGATTACAAGGTCAGGAGATCGAGACCATCCTGGCTAACACAGTGAGACCCCGTCTGTACTAAAAATACAAAAAATTTGCCAGGCATAGTGGCAGGCACCTGTAGTCCCAGCTACTTCGGAGGCTGAAGCAGGAGAATGGCATGAACCTGGGAGGCGGAGCTTGCAGTGAGCCGAGATAGTGCCACTGCACTCCAGCCTGGGTGAAAGAGTGAGACTCCGTATCAAAAAAAAAAAAAAAAAGAGACCTTTTCCTACCAAGTCCTAAGTCTCTTTCCTAGCAAGTCCTGAGTTTTGTTGAGTATACTTTTTGTTGTTGGTGAGTATACCTGCTTCTCACTGACAAGCCTCTCTGAAAACAACTAAGGGTGTAGTTTCCTCCACTTAGCTAAATCACCTAACACCCTTCTATCTTTTTTGTTTGTTTTTTGTTTTATTGAGACGGTGTCTTGCTCAGTGGCCCAGGCTAGGGTGCAGTGGCGCGATCTCACCTAACCGCAACCTGTGCCTCCTGGGTTCAAGCGATTCTCCTGCCTCAGCCTCCCGAGTAGCTGGGACTACAGGGGCAGGCCACCACGACCGGCCAGTTTTTTGTATTTTTAGTGGAGACGGGGTTTCACCGTGTTAGTCAGGATGGTCTGGATCTCCTGACCTGGTGATCTGCCCACTTCGGCCTCCCAAAGTGCTAGGATTACAGGAGTGAGCTACCCCACCCGAACCCATTTTTTTAATCTTCTAAAAAATACCTCAAGTTTCTCATGTATTGTGGTTTCCTCTTTCACTCATTGTTGTCCCTGTGATCTCATGTTTCTTTTGTTCCCTTATTATCATTTTAATGCTATTTGAAGAAAGAAAGGAAAGAGGTATACTGGATCGAACCTCCATGTTTAACCAAAAGTACCATGCAATAGTTTTAGAATTATTGGATAAAATTCATAAAGTACAGTATATTTACCAACCTTGTGGAGATTGCAAAGCTCATTAGAATAAATAATGCCTCAAACAACAGAATCAGAATTCAATGATTTCTTTTTTTTTCTTCTTTTTGAGACAGAGTCTCTGTCACCCAGGCTGGAGTGCAGTGCTGTGATCTTGGCTCACTGCAAATTCCACCTCCTGGGTTCAAGCAATTCTCCTGCCTCAGCCTCCCGAGTAGCTGGGATTACAGGCACACACTACCAGTCCCGGGTAAATTTTGTATTTTAATAGAGACAGGGTTTCACCATGTTGGTCAGGCTGGTCTCCAACTCCTGACCTCGTGATGTGCCGGCCTCGGCCTCTCAAAATGCTAGGATTATAGGCGTGAGCCACCACGCCTGGCCGAATTCAATGATTTCAAAAGGATAGTATTAAGAAAAAAATTGAACAGAGATAAATCTTAAAATCTCCAATTTAAATTAAACAATTACCAGTTACATGAACACAAAACAAGAAACCTCGTTTTACAAAAAACTTGGACAGTTTTGAGAAAGAAAACTGACTAAATATCTCTATAGAATGGACCCCAGGATAGCGAGACATGCTTTAAAGCTAAGACTTCAGAAAAATGACTGAAGGCCAGGCGCTATGGCTCACGCCTGTAATTCCAATAGTTTGGGAGGCCGACGTACCAGATCACTTGAGGTCAGGAGTTGGAGACCAGCCTGGCCAACATGGTGAAACCCTGTCTCTACCAAAAATACAAAACAGTAGCTGGGCATGGTGGTGTGCACCTGTAGTCCCAGCTACTTGGGAGGCTGAAGCGGGAGAACCACTTGAGCCTGGGAAGCGGAGGTTGCAGTGAGCTAAGACTGTGCCACTGCACTCCACCCTGGGCGACAGAGTGAGACTGTGAGAAGAAGGGGGATGGGGACAGGGAGGGGGAAGATTGAGGTTATGAAAGAGATTCAAACTCTGGAATCAAAGAACACTATAGTTGTTTCCTAGACTATCTGAAGAACTGTCATTTAGAATAAAGTAATTCTATTTTATTGCAGATAATCAACGTAGAAGAAATGGAGCCAATGTGTATTAAGATAGACTTGAGGCCAGGCGCAATGGCTCATGCCTGAAATCCCAGCATTTTGGGAGGCTGAGGTGGGAGGGATGCTTGAGCACAGTAGGTCAAGGCTGCAGTAAGCTGAGATCAGGCCACTGCACTCCAGCCTGGTCAACAGGGCAACTGTCTCAGAAAAGGAAAAATAAATAAATACGGCTTTAACAGATTTGTAAAGCAGTGAGCTCTCTCCATTTCTAGTCAGTTTTCTCAATACCAAGAACGTCATAGGCTGGATGCTTTAATTAGGAGCTTGAAATAGATAACCTTAAGGTCTTTACCAATAGAGGAACCAAGAGAAATAAAGACATGTAATTTACATAAGGACTACAGTTACTAAGACAGGTTTACATTTACTGCTATTCTTCTTAAACATAAAAAGAATTATCAAAATTAAAATCAGATTGAGAAAAAAGCAGGCTAGTATATCACTATTGTATATATGAATAAATAAGCATTTAACCTAGAACGAAGGCTTGATAACTCTGCTCTTCAGCAGTAACTGTTCAATTCTATTTCCAAACCAATGGTGATCCAAGGCAAAATGAAAAAAATTAGGACAATTTTTTTTGTTGTTGACACAGAGTCTTGCTCTGTTGCCCAGGCTGGAGCGCAGTGGTGCGATCTCAGCTTGCTGCAACCTCCGCCTCCCGAGTTTAAGCAATTCTCCTGCCCCAGCCTCCTAAGTAGCTGGGATTACAGGCACCCGCCACCACACCTGGCTAATTTTTGTATTTTTAGTAGAGACGGGGTTTCACCACGTTGGCCAGGCTGGTCTCCAACTCCTAATCTCATTAACTCAACACCCCGGCGGATCTTCCGGCGGACGGATCTCGCCAAAGTGCTGAGATGACAGCTGTGAGCCACTGCGCCAGCCTCACAATTTTTTATATATATATATATATGTTATTATTATTATTATTATTATTTTGAGACGGAGTCTTGCTCTGTCGCCCAGGCTGGAGTGCAGTGGCACGATCTCAGCTCACTACAAGCTCCGCTTCTCGGGTTCACGCCATTCTCCTGCTTTAGCCTCCCGAGTAGCTGGGACTACAGACGCCCGCCACCACGACCAGCTAAATTTTTTTGTATTTTTTAGTAGAGACGGAGTTTCACCGTGTTAGGCAGGATGGTCTCGATCTCCTGACCTCGTGATCCACCCGCCTCGGCCCCCAAAGTGCAGGGATTACAGGCGTGAGTCACTGCGCCCAGCCACAATTATATTTTTCATAAATCTAAAGGCATTCCATTTTCTTTTTTTGAGACGGAGTCTCGCTCTGTTGCCCAGGCTGGAGTGCAGTGGCGCAATCTCAGCTCACTGCAACCTCTGCCTCCCGGGTTCCAGCAATTCTCCTGCCTCAGCCTCCCGAGTAGCTAGGACTACAGGCGCGCAGCACCATGCCTGGCTAATTTTTGTATTTTTCAGTACAGACAGGGTTTCACCATATTGGCCAGGCTGGTTTCGAACTCCTGACCCCATGATCCGCCCGCCTCAGCCTCCCAAAGTGCTGGGATTACAGGTGTGAGTCACCGCACCCAGCCAGCATTCCATTTTTAAATGTTGGGATTATATCTTTCATATTTGGTATAAATTGGTCTGTATTTTATGTGTTTCTTTCTTTTTTTTTTTTTTTGAGACGGAGTCTCCCTCAGTCTCCCAGGCTGAAGTGCGGTGGCGCCATCTAGGCTCACTGCAAGCTCCGCCTCCCGGGTTCACGCCATTCTGCCTCAGCCTCCCAAGTAGCTGGGACTACAGGCGCCCGCCGCCCCGCCCGTCTGATTTTTTGCATTTTCAGTAGAGATGGGGTTTCACCGTGTTAGCCAGGATGGTCTCGATCTCCTGACCTCGTGATCCGCCCGCCTCGGCCTCCCAAAGTGCTGGGATTACAGGCATGAGCCACCGTGCCTGGCCTTTTTTTTCTTTTTTTGAGATGGAGTCTCACTCTGTCGCCCAGGTTGGAGTGCAGTGGAGCAATCTCAGCTCACTGCAACCTCTGCCTCCCAGGTTCAAGCAATTCTCCTGCCTCAGTCTCCCAAGTAGCTGGGATTACAGGCATGTATTTTTCGTAGAGACAGGGTTTCACCATGCTGGCCAGGCTGGTCTCAAACTCCTGACCTCGTGATCCACCCGCCTTGGCCTCCCAAAATGCTGGGATTAGAGGCGTTAGACACCGTGTCTGGCTATGTGTTTATTTTCTTAGAGACAGAATCTTGCTCTATTGCCCAGGCTGTAGTGGTATAATTTCTCACTACAGGCTGGGCTCAAGCGATCTTCCGGCCTCAGCCTCCCCTGTACCTAGGACCACAGGTGTGTCCCACCACACCCCGCTACTTTTTAAATTTTTCTATAGAGACAGGCTCTCGCCATGTTGCCCAGATTGGTCTCAAACTACTGGTCTCCAGCTTTCCTCCCACCCTCCTCCAAAAGTGCTGGGATTACAATCACAAGGCACTGCATCCAGCCCACGTAATGTTTTAAAGTAGGGCAGACATGGTGGCTCACACCTGTAGTCCCAGCGCTTTGGGAGGCCGAGGCAGGAGGATCATTTGAGCCCAGAAGTTGAGCTTGGGAGTGAGGCTTCAATGAGCCATGAATATTCCAGTGCCCTCTAGCCTGGGCAACAGAGCAAGACTCAGCCTCAAAAAAATAAATAAAATATTAATGAATATAATACATTTTTAAAATAATGTTTGCATCTGTCCTTAACGAAGAGAATGGTTTAAAAAAAAAAAGAGAGCCAAACACTGTGCCTCACGCCTATAATCCTAGCACTCTGGGAGGCTGGGGCAGGTGGTTCATCTGAGATCAGGAGTTCGAGACCAGCCTGGCCAACATGGCAAAACCCCATCTCTACCAAAAATACAAAAATTAGCCAGGCGCTGTGGCAGGCACCTGTAATCCCAGCTACTCAGGGGTTGAGGCAGAAGCATCGCTTGAACCCGGGAGGTGGAGTCTGCAGTGCGCCGAGATCAAGCCACTGCATTCCAGCCTAGGTGACAGAGCGAGACACCATCTCAAAAAAAAAAAAAAAAAAGAGAAAAGAACGTTGGCAACCTTGTATTAGCCCCTTCTACCTCTTTTCACCCCACATTTCACTTATCTCAGGCTTTTGTGGATTTCCTAGAACCTGTCTTATAGAACAGCTGTATAAAGAGTTTTGTCAGACCGAGTGTGTTGGTTCACACCTATAATCCCAACACTTTCGGAGGCCAAGGTGGGCAGATCACCTGAGGTCAGGAGTTCGAGACCAGCCTGACCAACATGAAGAAACCCCGTCTCTACTTAAAATACAAAATTAGCCGGGCGTGGTGGCACATGCCTGTAATCCGAGCTACTCGGGAGGCTGAAGCAGGAGAATCACTTGAACCTGGGAGGTGGAGGTTGTGATAAGCCGAGATCCAGCCTGGGCAACAAGAGCGAAACTCCACCTCAAAGAAAGAAAAAAGGGTTTTGTCACGCATGACTTTATGAGGTCATCTGCCATCAGCCATAAAAAAAATAAAAACATGCTTATATACTTTTTTAAAAAATCAAAATTTATAGGCATGAGCCTGTTAATGCATAAATATATTTTTTAAAAATTCAGCTATCTTTCCTCTGGGCCATTCTCTTTTACTGGGTGGGGGGCATTCTCTTACTGCAGAGGAAGATCCTCTAAGCTTTTATTTGGCTGCAGGCATTCTACAGCTAGCTGAGGGAAGGAGATGGGGAACTGCACTACTAACTGTATAGACTTCTCACTTAATTGGCTCCTGCCTTCCATTTTCTGTCTGGAACTAAATTTAGCTCCATCTTCCTCTGGGATTGGGGTCCTAGGTCCTGAATGTCTCATATTCAATTCCTCCAAAGAACAGATCTCCTAACTTCTTTTTGTTGTTTTCTTTTTTTTTCTTTCTTTCTTTTTGTATTTGTTCTGAGACAGAGTCTTGCTCTGTTGCCCAGGCTGGAGCACAGTGGTGCAATCTCGGCTCACTGCAACCTCCACCTCCTGGGTTCAAGTGGTTCTCATGCCTCAGCCTCCCAAGTAGCTGGGATTACAGGCACACGCCGCCATGCCTGGCTAAAATCTCCTAACTTCTGTAAGGCTGACGGTGGCTCTCCAACTACTCAGGTTTAAAGCAGAAAGTACTGAGAGTGAAATCTATCCTCCTATTACAGACGGACAGTGACCCTGTTGTCAGCCTCCATCTTATCCCTGCCTTCTGTTGTACATGGTACGTCCAGGTTCTGAACTTTACAGGAGTTTCACAGATAAATCATGACCTGCCTCTTGCCAGTAGTCTCCTGAGACACTTGAGTCTGACCCACCTCTGCTAAGTCATTTACTATTTCTTTCTCTTTTCCTTTTTCCCATACAAGGATTACTTATGCCTCATAACTTCAAATAGAGTTTATATTACTGTTTTTAGGTGATTTTCAAAACAGCCTGGGAATAATAATTCTACTTTGCTGCCTTAAAACCAGAAAAAAGGCCAGGTGCGGTGGCTCACGCCTGTAGTACCAGCACTTTGGGAGGCCGAGGCAGGTGGACCACAAGGTCAAGACATGGAGACCATTCTGGCCAACAAGATGAAACCCTGTCTCTACTAAAAATACAAAAATTAGCTGGGCGTGGTGGTGGGCGCCTATAGTCTCAGCTACTTTGGGAGGCTGAGGCAGAAGAATCGCCTGAAACCAGGAGGTGGAGATTGCAGCGAGCCGAGATTGCACCATTGCACTCCAGCCTGGCGACAGAGCGAGACTCTGTCAAAAAAAAAAAAAAAAAAGTAATTTTGGTAATTTTTTAAGGCTTCAAAATGAGCCAATGACTGTTTAAGGGCTAAATGTTTGATATTTTTTTTTGAGACGGAGTTTTGCTGTTGTTGCTTAGGCTGTAGTGCAATGGTGTAATCTTGGCTCACTGCAACCTCCACCTCCCAGGTTTGAGCAATTCTCCTGCCTCAGTCTCCCAAGTAGCTAGCACTACAGGTATGCACCACCACATCTGGCAAATTTTTTGTATTTAGTAGAGATGGGGTTTCACCATGTTGGTCAGGCCAGTCTCAAACTCCTGACCTCAGGTGATTCACCCACCTCAGCCTCCCAAAGTGCTAGGATTACCGGTATGAGCCACTGCATCCAGCCTGTTTAATAACTCCCAAAGGATAACAAAACTGAAATTGAGAACTCAAATGTTTCATTAAATTAGACTACTTGTTTTCTTTTTTTTTTTAATTAGACTACTTGTTTTTCAAACATAGTTTATACTGTCTCATCTCTGTGGCTTTACATCTTCTATATAGAAACCTATTCCTTTTTAATGCTCAACGCAAGGCATAACCTCCACAAAACCTTTTCTGACCCCCACTGTAGAGAGGAATGCCTCTTCCCTACTCCTGGTTTACACCAGGAAAAACTTTCTCTAAATACACTCCTGGCTCCTCTGTACTTCTTTAAACAGATTAAGTATAACTTATCTTTTAATCTTATTTGACTGACAAATCATAGAAGAATGAAGTGCAACTTGGCTCAGAGTTCTGTGTTTCTACCCTTTCTGAACAAGTGTTCTCCATTTCTTCAGGGCCAGGCTCTCTCCTGCATAGAAAAGTTTGATTTGGTAGAGGACTGCTTAGAACTGGGGGCTGGGGATGTCTAATACAATTTGGCTCACATACTGAAAACCAGATCTTCCAACCTGGTTTCTATTAATAGTAAAAGTGATATTTTGGGCCCCCACCCGCCACTCCTGTTTTCTCCATTTGTCCAGAAATTCTGCAAGGATGAGGAATGCTTTTCTTGAGACCTCTTCAAAAATCTGACTATTCTCTAGGTGGGTGTGTTCTTTTATTTCCCTATAATCCACAGCACTTTGCTTATAGCTCTGTTACAGAGCTTAAATTTTGCCTTACTGTGTTCAATTTTGTCTAGCCTACTAGGCTGTAGCTTTCAGAAAGTAGATTAAACATAGTGCCTTACACACCACAAGCCACAAAACAAGTATTTGTTGGATTAACTGACTGAAGGGCTAAATGTTTCTTTCAACTAAAAGTGAAGATGATTATATGGGTTTTGTTTTGCTTTGTTTGCTATTTCAGGTAAGATAAAGTCACAGACATCACCACATCATCAACATTGCTAGATTACGGCCAGACACGGCGGCCCACACCTGTATTCCCAGCACTCTGGGAGGCCGAGGCAGGCGGATCATTTGAAGTCAGGAGTTCAAGACCAGCCTGGCCAACACGGCTAGACCCTGCCTCTACTAAAATTACAAAAATTAGCCAGGTGTGGTGGTGGGCGCCTGTAGTCTCAGCTACTAAGGAGGCTAAGGCAGGGGAATCGCTTGAACACTGGAGGTGGAGGTTGCAGTGAGCCAAGATCACATCACTGCACGCTAGCCTGGGTGACAGAGCAAAACTACGTCTCAAAAAAAAAAAAAAAAAGTCAGTCGGGATGGCTCACACCTGTAATCCTAGCACTTTGGGAGGCCAAGGTGGTTGGATCGCTTGAGGTCAGGAGTTTGAAACCAGCCTGGCCAACATGGTGAAACCCAGTCTCTACAAAAAATACAAAATAATAATAATAATAATAACCGGGCTTGATTGCAGGCGCCTGTAATGTAATCCCAGCTATCTGGGAGGCTGAGGCACGAGAACTGCTTGAACCTGGGAGGCGGAGGTTGCAGTGAGCCAAGAATGGACCACTGCACTCCAGCCAATGCAATAGAGCGAGACTCCATCTAAAAAAAAAAAAAAAAAAAAAAAAAAAATTTCTAGATTATAACTAATTTTATAACTAAGATTTTATTTTTCCTTGCTATAATATGTTGGGTCATCACTATTTCTGTTTTTTGTATGTATTGTCTAGGATTCCTGAAAACTAATTACACATCCTTTAAACCTAAAACTGAAAACAATTCCATTTACACTGAGGAGACAAATGTGCCAAAGGAATTCCAATGAAACGGACAGAATTTAAGCGGACAGCTCAAGCTACTTTTCTTTTCTTTCCCGAGATGGAGTCTCTCTCTGTTGCCAGGCTGGGTGTAGTAGCATGATCTCGGCTCACCGCAACCTCCGCCTCCTGGGTTCAAGCGATTCTCCTGCCTCAGCCTCCCGAGCAGCCAGGACTACAGGCGTGTGCCACCACACCCAGCTAATTTTTGTATTTTTAGTAGAGACAGGATTTCACCATGTTGGCCAGGATGGTCTTGATCTCCTGACCTCATGATCCGCCCACCTTGGCCTCCCAAAGTGCTGGGATTACAGGCGTGAGTCACCGCACCCAGCTGCTACTTTTCAATAATATAGGACAAAGACAATACTCAAAGAATTAGTGTATCACCATCAGTGACTTTAGTGGTTAAAAATAAGCAGCATATAAAAAAAGTGACGAGGAGAAGACATGGCCCAAGTAGTTGTTGCGGCCACTCTTCTGCAAAACAAAAACTATAAATTGAGAAACATATTTACTTTTGTATAACTGGAGGTCAAGATAAAATATTGGAGCTCCTCAGAAACCTCCAATCAAATATGTACTCAGAGGTGACATCAGTGAAAATGCCACAATAAGAAACATACGAAAAAAATTTCACCCCTCCATAAAAGCAACAACAAAACTGGCAAAAATCAAATATTTACAGTTAGATAGAAGATACAAGTTATGATGTTCCATAGCAGAATAGGATGACTATAGCTGGCAAGGATGTATTGTGTATTTCTAAGTAGATAGAAGAGAGGACTTGAAATGTTCCCAACACATACAAATGATAAATACTTAAGGTGATGGATACCCCAAGTACCCTGACTTGATCGTTACACATTTTATGCCTATACTACTTACATTTACCCCACAAATACATAAATATTACCTATCAATTTTGAAAAATCAAATTTTTTGAACTTTAAAAACTAACCAAGTCTTGCAATAACCCAAGGAGTCTTCATTCAAGAAAAACGGCTGAATCTCAGTAAGACTAGAGGTTTGTATCATTTTAATTTACCCCAAATGCGCCTGTTGGCAGTAACCTTAAAAATAACATCTGTGGGCCGGGCGCGGTGGCTCAAGCCTGTAATCCCAGCACTTTGGGAGGCCGAGACGGGCGGATCACGAGGTCAGGAGATCGAGACCATCCTGGCTAACACCGTGAAACCCCGTCTCTACTAAAAATACAAAAAACTAGCCGGGCGAGGTGGCGGGCGCCTGTAGTCCCAGCTACTCCGGAGGCTGAGGCAGGAGAATGGCCTAAACCCGGGAGGCGGAGCTTGCAGTGAGCTGAGATCCGGCCACTGCACTTCAGCCCGGGCTACAGAGCAAGACTCCGTCTCAAAAAAAAAAAAAAAAAAAAAAAATCTGTGGCCGGGCGTGGTGGCTCACGCCTGTAATCCCAGCACTTTAGGAGGCCGAGGCGGGCAGATCACGAGGTCAGGAGTTTGAGACCCGCGTGACCAACATAGTGAAACCCCGTCTCTACTAAAAATACAAAAAATTAGCTGGGCGTGGTGGCGGGCGCCTGTAATCCTGGCTACTTGGGAAGCTGAGGCAGCAGAAGAGCTTGAACCCAAGAAGCAGAGGTTGCAATGAGCCAAGATTGCACCACTGCACTCCAGCCTGGGCAACAGTGCAAGACTCCATCTCAAAAAATAAAATAAAATAAAATAATAACATCTGACATTGCTGGTAACTGAGGGAACGGAACAGATCTGATTTCCAAAGAACTGTAATGATTTGTTTTAACCTGTCTGGTGCTCCCTGGAAAACCAGCTCAAAAGGTTTGTCTTTATATTGTCTGACTCAGAACTGGCCTACTGCTAAAGTAGGTACCCTGCATTTGTCAAAAACATTTACAGGCAAATGTTTTAGTCGGCCGGGCGCGGTGGCTCAAGCCTGTAATCCCAGCACTTTGAGAGGCCGAGACGGGTGGATCACGAGGTCAGGAGATCGAGACCATCCTGGCTAACACGGTGAAACCCCGTCTCTACTAAAAAATACAGAAAACTAGCCGGGCGCGGTGGCGGGCACCTGTAGTCCCAACTACTCGGGAGGCTGAGGCAGGAGACTGGCGTGAACCCGGGAGGCGGAGCTTGCAGTGAGCTGAGATCTGGCCACTGCACTCCAGCCTGGGGGACAGAGCGAGACTCTGTCTCAAAAAAAAAAAAAAAAATGTTTTAGTCACTGCTGACTGAGGGACAGATAATAAACTAACCAAAAAGCTTAAAAGAGAGGAAAAAAGCCAGGGAAACATATGTCCATAAGGGCATTGGTAAGCTCTGATATATTCATGAGAGTCAGAAGGCCACATTCATGCCCAGGGTTGTGCACGTGCTCAGGAAAGACCTGAGAAGGCCCAGAGTTCTCACCTCCAGCTGATCTTGAGGATTTGCAGAAGTAGGAAGTTAAAGGCTAAGCCAGAGTTGTAAACTGACTGGCCATGTGTTCAAAGTATGCCCCTACACAAACCCCTTCGGCAAAGACTAGGAGAATTTGTGGTTCTCGGTATTAAGAAATTTCTGTACAGTCATTAGCTGACCACTAAGCTAATGGAACAGAAATTTTAACCCAGGTGCAGTGGCTCATGCATGTAATCCTAGCACTTTGGGAGATCAAGGCAGGAGGATTGCTTGAGATCAGCCTGTGCAACATAGTGAGACCCTGTCTCTACAAAAATAAGAAGGTGAGCCAGGCACTGAAACCACCTTTGCAAAGTTATGACGAGACAGTGAAAGAGATCTAACTTAACCGACTCCATCTTGCTTCTAATCTCCAAGCTGTCCTTGTTCATTTCTGGGCTGAACTAACTTTAAGATAAACTGAGTTTATAGTTTAAAACAAAGACCATAACAGCCCTTTCCCAGAGCAGACCTCCTTCTTGCGTGGGGACTACATTGCCTCTGTAATACTAACATTAGCCACAAGATTAGAAATGATGGTTTAGGAGTCATGCACCTGGAGGTTATAAGAGTCTGACCCTTCCTAAACTGCTCCTAAGATCTGTACTTGAGATATTTTGCAGACCCTGCACTTCATGGATCAGCTGGCACCACCCAGATCGATTAACTGGCTCATCTGATCTTGTGGCCCCCACCCAGGAACTGACTCAGTGCAAGAAGACAGCTTCAACTCCCTATTATTTCATCCCTGACCAATCAGCACTCCTGGCTCACTGATTTCCCCCCACCCACCAAGTTGTCCTTAAAAACTCTGATCCCCGAATACTCGGGGAGACTGATTTGAGTAATAAAACTCCCATCTCCCGCACAGCTGGCTCTGCGTAAATTATTCTTTCTCTATTGCAATTCCTGTCTTGATAGATGGGCTCTATCTAGGCAGCGGGCAAAGTGAACTCCTTGAGCAGTTACAGCATGCTGGCACATGCCTGTAGTCCTAGCTACTCAGGAGGATGAGGTGGTAGGATGGCTTGCGCCTGGGAGTTTGAGGCTTTGGTGAACTGTGATCGCACCACTGCACTCTAGCCTGGGCAACAGAACAAGACCCTGTCCTCCACCACCTACCGCCCCCATCATCGAAAAAGGACAGAGATTTTATTTTATTTATTTATTTTTTATTTTTAAATTTTATTTATTTATTTTTTCGAGATGGAGTCTCGCTCTGTCTCCCAGGCTGGAGTGCAAAGGTGCGCTCTCAGCTCACTGCAACCTCCGCCTCCGGGGTTCACGCCATTCTCCTGCCTCAGCCTCCTGAGTAGCTGGGACTACAGGCGCCTGCCACCATGCCCAGCTAATTTTTTGTATTTTTAGTAAAGACAGGGTTTCACAGTGTTAGCCAGGATGGTTTTGATCTCCTAACTTCATGATCTGCCCACCTCGTCCTCCCAAAGTGCTGGGATTACAGGCGTGAGCCACCGCGCCCGGCTGTTTTTTTATTTTTATTTATTTATTTTTGAGACGGAGTCTCACTCTGTCGCCCAGGCTGCAGTGCAGTGGTGCCATCTCCGCTCACTACAGGCTCCGCCTCCCGGGTTCACGCCATTCTCCCGCCTCAGCCCCTGGAGTAGCTGGAACTACAGGCGCCCGCCACCACATCCAGCTAATTTTTTGTATTTTTAGTAGAGATGGGGTTTCCACCGTGTTAGCCAGGATGGTCTCGATCTCCTGACCTCATGATCCACCCGCCTCGGCCTCCCAAAGTGCTGGGATTACAGGCGTGAGTCACCCTACCCAGTCAAAGGACAGAGATTTCAGGGTAACAAATGACAAATACAGACTGTACAGAATTAGTCTGGGAAAGATACTAAACAAACAATACCAATACTACAAGTAGAACAAACTGGGAGGGAAGTGAATGTAATTTCCAGAGTTGCCACATCGTAATATGCAAAATGTTCTATTTTCAACAACAATTAAAATTGAGGTATGCATAGAAATTATTTTAAAATGACATGAATGTATCCAAAACAAAGAACTCTTATAACCCAACAATAAAAATACAACTAACCCAATTAAAAAATGGGCACGGAGGTGTGTTAGCTCACATCTGTAGTCCCAGCTACCTGAGAGGCGTAGGCAGGAAGATTGAGCATGTAAGTTTGAGATCAGCCTGAGCAACAGAGCAAGACCACATCTCTTGAAAATATAAATAAAAAACTAAATGAGCAAAGGCCTAAATAGACATTTCTACAAAAGAGATAGACAGCCAACAAGCACACAAAAAGATGGTCAACATCATTATTCATTAGATAATTACAAAGCAAAAACACAATGTGATACCACCTGACACCCACACCCACTAGAATGACTATAATTTTTTTTTTTGAGATGGAGTATTGCTCTGTTGCCCAGGCTGGAGTGCAGTGGTACCGTGTTGGCTCACTGCAACCTCTGTCTATTGGGTTCAAATAATTCTGCCTCAGCCTCCCGGGTAGCTGGGATTACAGGCGCCCCCTACCACACCCAGCTCATTTTTGTATTTTTCAGTAGAGACAGAGTTTCACTATGTTGGCCAGGCTGGTCTCAAACTGCTGACCTCAGGTGATCCGCCTGCCTTGGTCTCCCAAAGTGCTGGGATTACAGGCGTGAGCCACCACGCCCGGTCATAGGATGGCTATAATTTTTTAAAAAAGAAAATAGGCCAGGCACAGTGGCTCACGCCTGTAATCCTAGCACTTTGGGAGGCCTAGGCAGGCGGATCACCTGAGGTCGGGAGTTCAAGACCAGCATGACCAACATGAAGAAACCCCATCTCTACTAAAAATACAAAATTAGCTGGGGTGGTGGTGCATGCCTATAATCCCAGCTACTTGGGAGGCTGAGGCAGAAGAATTGCTTGAACCTGGGAGGCGGAGGTTGTGGTGATCCAAGATCGCGCCATTGCACTCCAGCCTGGACAGGAAGAGTGAAACTCTGTCTCAAAACAAATAAATAAATAAAATGTAAAAATAATAAAAAAGGAAAATAACAGTTTTGGGCAGGATATGGAAAAACTTGAGCCCTTGTACATTGCTGGTGGAAATATACAATGATGTAACTGCTGTGGGAAACACTCTGGTGATTCCTTAAAAAGTCAGATATAGAAATTCTAACTCTGGGAGGCTAAGGCGAGGGGATCGCCTCAGTTCCAGAGGCCAGCAGTTCGAGAACCAGCCTGGGCAACATAGCAAGACCCCAACCCTTGGCGGGGGTGGAACTGGCCAGGCACAGTACAGTGGCTTACACCTGTAATCCCACTTTGGGAGGTCAAGGCACGAGGATCACTTGAGATCAGGAGTTTGAGACCAGCCTGGGCTACACAGCAAAACTTCATATCTACTAAAAATAAAAAAAATTAGCTGGGCAAGGTGGTACACATCTGCCACTTAGCTACTTGGGAGGCTGAGGTGGAAGGACCCCTTGAGCCTCAGGAGTTCGAGGCTACAGTGAGCTATGATTGTGCCACTGCAATCCAGCCTGGACAACAGATCAAGACCCTGTCTCAAATAAATAAAATAACATAAAATAAATAAGTACATAAAATATTTAACAATTAGCTGGGTGTGGTGGTGTGTGCCTGTGGTCCCAGTTACTCAGGAGACTGAAGTGGGAGGATCACTTGAGCCCAAGAGATCAAGGCTACAGTGAGCCATGATCACATCATGGCACTCCAGCCTGAGTTGACAGAGTGAGACCCTGTCTCAACAAAAAAATTAGAAATAAATATATATATAGAAGTTCTACTTTCAAAAGATATCTAGAATCCAATTACTTCTCCCTGTCTCTACTATAATCAACTTGATGCAAAATATTAATATCTCCTTTCTCATTTATTGCAAGAGCTAAGAACACTGGTTACAACATCAGAGTCTACACAAAACAAGAGTGATACTCAATATGAGTTATATCACGTTCCTCTTCTGCTGAAAACAGAACACAATTCAAAAACAGATCTATGAATGTATGGTTTACTTTGTCAGAATAAAATTCAGAGCTTAAAATGGATTAGAAGGCCATTCATTATCTGCCTTGCTCTCTAACCACCACTACCACCCTGTTCCCAATTCCCACCAATAACTCGGACGTCATCCCTACCACTGTTCTCCAACTTCACTATGATCTGACCACAGTAACCTACCACTGTTCTTAGAGTACATCAAGGACACTGCAACTTTTGTTTTTGCACTTACTATCCTTTGGCTATAATGGTCTTTCCTCTGATAACCACACACCTTGCTTCATTTCATTAACTCTGCTCAAATGTTACCTTAATAATGAGGTCTCCTTTACCATTCTCTATAAAATGTGAACTATGTCCAGCTCCCTTCCCCCTTTTCCTGCCCTTTATTTTGCCCATCACTATCATTAACATCTGGTATATTATTAATTTTTTTTTTTTTTTTTTGAGACGGAGTCTCGCTCTGTCACCCAGGCTGGAGTGCAGTGGTGCGATCTCAGCTCATTGCAAGTTCCACCTCCCAGGTTCATGCCATTCTCCTGTCTCAGCCTCCCGAGTAGCTGGGACTACAGGCACCCACCACCACCATCTGGCATATTATTTACGTTTTTATATTGTCAATCTCCCCTCACTAGATTTTAAACTCCATTAGAGCAGGACTTTGTTTTGTCCACTTTTATACCCTCATCATCTATAAGAATACCAGACATGTAAAAAGTGCACCACAAATATTTGCTGACTGAATTAGTGATGAGAAAAATGTAACAGAAAAAGATAAAACTCACCTGTACTACCATTAAAAACTATAGAAATAAAACTAGCAGGCCAGGCGTGGTGGCTCACACCTGTAATCCCAGTACTTTGGGAGGCAGAGACAGGTGGATTGCCTAAGGTCAGGAGTTCGAGAGCAGCCTGACCAACGTGGTGAAACCCTGTCTCTACTAAAAATACAAAAACTAGCAGGGCGTGGTGGTCGGCGCCCGTAATCCCAGCTAGTCAGGAGGCTGAAGCAGGAGATTTGCTTCAACCCGGGAGGCGGAGGTTGCAGTGAGCCGAGATCACGCCATGGCACTCCAGCCTGGGCAGTAAGAGTGAAACTCTGTCTCAAAAAAAAAAAAAAAAAAAAAAAAAAAGGTTGCTAATAAAAGCTAAATAACAGAATAACAGGCCAGGCACAGTGGCTCATGCATGTAATTCCAGAACTTTGGGAGGCTGAGGCAAGAAGACTGCTTGAATGTATGAGTTAGAGACCAGCCTGAGCAACAGCTAGAAACCCCATCTCTACAAAAATTACAAAACATTAGCCGAGTGTGGTGGCATACACCTGTGGCCCCAGCTACTCAGGAGGCTGAGACAGGAGGATCACTTGAGCCCAAGAGGCAGAGGTTGCAGTGAGACAAGATCATGCCACTGCACTCCAGCCTGGGTAACAGAGTGAGACTCTGTCTCAAAAAAAAAAAAAAAAAAAAAAAAAAATGGCTGCATAAGGCCTGGCGTGTAGCTCATGGCTGTAATCCCAATATTGTGGGAGGCCGAGGCAGGTAGATAACTTGAGCCCAGGAGTTTCAGACCAGCCTGGCAACATGGTGAAATCCCGTCTCTACAAAGAAATACAAAAATCAGCTGGGTATGGTGGTGTACACTTGTAGTCTTAGCTACTCGCCGGGCTGAGGTGGGAAGATTACCGGAGCTGTGGAGAGATTTAGGCTATAGTGAGCCATGATCGCACCACTCCACTCCAGCGTGGGTGACAGAGCAAGACCCTCTCTGCGGGGGGGGGGGGGAAGGTCAGGCACAGTGGCTCATGCCTGTAATCCCAGCACTTTGGGAAGCCGAGGAGGACAGATCACGAAGTCAAGAGATCAAAACCATCCTGGCCAACATAGTGAAACCCCGTCTCTACTAAAAATACAAAAATTAGCTGGGCGTGTTGGTGTACGCCTGTAATCCCTGCTACTTGAGAGGCTGAGGCAGGAGAATCACTTGAACCTGAGAAGCGGAGGTTCCAGTGAGCCAAGATCACGCCACTGCACTCCACTCCGGCCTGGGGCCTGGGCAACAGAGTGAGACTCCATCTCAACAAAAAATAAATAAATAAAATAGATACATAATTCATAAAAGGATACATAATACACAATTAACCATGGTTGCTGCTGGGGCACAGTGGCACACAATGGCTCACACCTGTAATCCCAATTAGCTATGCATGGTGGCGCACGCCTGTAGTCTCAGCTATTTGGAAGACTGAGGTGGGAGGACTGCTTGAGCCTAGGAGGTCAAGGCTGCAGTGAGCTATGATGGTGCCACTGCACTCCAGACTGGGCAACACTGTGAGACCCTGTCTCTAGAAACACACACACACACACACACACACACACACACACACACACAAATGGTTACCCCTGGGGAATGAGGTGGGGAGAAGACTTACTTTTCTTTTAAACTCACTTTAAGATAAATAGAAAATTGTATTTTAACTTCCCTTCCCAGCACAAATACTAAAGCAACAGTTTAACCTCCATTTCCAGTCTGAAATTAAACCATAGGCCTATTCCTATAACTGTCTTATTTTAGCAAAACAGAAGTGGGTGGAAGAAAGATATGTCACTGAAACACATGAAACTGAGAGACTTGAGTCTACTGTAAGAACAGCCAAGGAGGTTGATGCTCAAGTTTCCTTAACTAAAATAATGGTAACAATTCACAGAGATTGTGCAGTTCAACTCAGTTGCAGTGAATGAAAGCTACAAGAAAGTTTACTGAACTAGTTCTCCATTAAATTTTGCTTAGGCAGCCAGGCGCAGTGGCTCATGCCTGTAATCCCAGCACTTTGGGAGGCCGAGGCGGGCAGATCACGTGGTCAAGAAATCGAGAACATCCTGGCCAACATGATGAAATCCCGTCTCTACTAAAAATACAAAAATTAGTTGGGCATGGTGGTGTATGCCTGTAGTCCCAGCTACTCGGGAGGCTGAGGCAGAAGCATCGCTTGAACCCAGGAGGCAGAGGTTGCAGTGAGCCGAGATCGTGCCACTGTACTCCAGCCTGGCAACAGAGATTCCGTCTCAAAACAAAACAAAACAAAACAAAAAAAAGAAAACTCATCAGTTCTGCCGGGCACGGTGGCTCACACCTGTAATCCCAGCACTTTGGGAGGCCAAGGTGGGCAGATCAAGAGGTCAGGAGATTGAGACTATCCTGGCTAACACAGTGAAACCCAGTGGCATGCGCCTGTAGTCCCAGCCACTCTGGAGGCTGAGGCAGGAGAATAGCTTGAGCCCGGGAGGCAGAGGCTGCATTGAGCCGAGATCGCGCCACTGCACTCCAGCCTGGGGGACAGAGCAAGACTCTGTCTCGAACAGGAAAAAAAAAAAAATTAAAAACTAATCAGTCTAGGGATGGGTGAGGTGCCTCTCTCCTGTAATCTGAACACTTTGGGAGGCCAGGACAGGCGGATCACTCACTGTGGACAGGAGTTCGAGATCAGCCTAAGCAACATGGTGAAACTGAGTCTCTACAAAAAATATAAAATTTAGCTGGAAGTGGTAGCGTGCACCTCTAATTCCAGCTACTCAAGAGGCTAAGGCACAAAAATCGCTTGAACCCGGGAGGCGGAGGTTGCAGTGAGTTGAGATCACATCACTGTACTCCAGCCTGGGTGACTGAGTGAGACTCCATCTCAAAAAAAAAAAAAAGAAAAATATATATATACACATACACACACACACACACACACACACATATATATATATATTTTTTTTTTGCTTAGACCTCAATCTTATTTCCATTTTTAAAGAGTACCATTAGCATAAAGCATAGTAACTACCTAAGTACTATGTGACTGGTTAGGAACTTTCAACCTAAATGTGTATCCATTTGTAATTCCACAAAAGAACACTATTTCCAATAAAGATTATGTGGAGCACATATATTCTCCCCTACTTCCCAGACTGATATTGCATTGAATCCTGTGCTTTCCTGTTCTTAACTCACCTCTGAAGAAATACTGTTTCTAGGAATACTGACCAAACATCAGCCATCTGACAACAGCCAGAACATGTAAAGAAAAGAATAAAACTGTATGCTTGCTAGGTATGTAGTACAGGTGTACCCTGACTTACGATGGTTTAACTTAAGATTTTTTGACGTTACAATGGTGTACACGTAATATGCATCAGTAGAAACTGCAATGAGTACACGTACAATCATTCTATTTTTCACTTTCAGTAATCATTAAGTTACATGTGATATTTAACATTTTTATTATAAAATCAGCTTTGTGTTAGATAATTTTACCCAACTGCAGACTAATGGATTCTGAGCATGCTTAAGGTAGGTGAGGCTAATCTATGATGTTTGGTAGGTTAGGTGTATTAACCGCACTTTCTTTTTTCTTTTTTTTTTTTTTTTGAGACAAAGTCTCGCTCTTGTCCCCCAGGCTGGAGTGCAATGGTGCAATCTCGGCTTGCTGTAACCTCTGCCTCCCAGGTTCAAGCGATTCTCCTGCCTCAGCCTCCCAAGTAGCTGGGATTACAGGCACCTGCCACCACACCTGGTTAATTTTTGTATTTTAGTAGAGATGGGGTTTCACCATGTTGGCCAGGCTGGTCTCGAACTTCTGACCTCAGGTGATCCGGCCGCCTCAGCCTCCCAAAGGGCTGGGATTACAGGCATGAGCCACAGTGCCCAGTCCTTTTTTTTTTTTTTTTTTTTTTTTTTGAGACAAGGTCTCACTCTGTCATACAGGCTGGAGTGGAGTAGAGTGGCATGATCTTAGCTCACTACAACCTCCACTTCCTGGACTCAAGCAATCCTTCTACTTCACCCTCCCAAGTAGTTGGGACTACAGGTGTGCACCAACATGCCCAGCTAACTTTTAAATTTTTTGTAGAGATGAGGTCTCACTATATTGCCCAAGCTGGTCTTGAACTCTGGGCTCAAGCGATCCTCCCACCTTGGTCTTGCAAAGTGCCGGGGTTACAGGCATGAGTGACCGCACCAGGTCTTAACTACTACATTTCCAACTTACAATACTTTCAATTTATTATAGGTTTATCAGGGCATAGTCCCATCTGTATTATAAAAACTAAAAAGGTAATGTGATGAGTTAATTACATATTTTATTTGAATATATATTTGACAGTCGTTAGAAGGATCAGCGAGATCTTGACCACAACTTCAGAACGACATTTATTGAGACCATTTATAATGCAAATTTCACATTATTAAAATAATAAGTAATTTAAATGCTTGAGAAAATGGTATTATTTTTTCTTGGTATTCTTTCTATATTAAAAACTTATTTTGACCAGGCATGGTGGCTCACACCTGTAATCCCAGCACTTTGGGAGACCAAGGCAGGCAGATTGCTTAAGCTCAGGAGTTTGAGACCAGCCTGACCAACATGGCAAAATCCCATTTCTACCAAAAATGTGAAAAAAATAGCTGGGCATGGTGGCACACGACTGTAATTCCAGCTACTCGGGAAGCTGAGGCACAAGAATCACTTGAGCCTGGGAGGTGGAGGTTGCAGTGATCCAAGATCGCACTGCAGCCTCCAGACTGTGCTCTAGCCCAGGCAACAGAACAAGAACTTGTCTCAAAAAAATAAAAAGTTGCATTTTTTGTTGCTTAAAAAAATAAAATCTGCCGGGCCCAGTAGCTCACGCCTATAATCCCAGCACTTTGGGAGGCTGAGGTGTGTGGACTGCCCGAGGTCAGGAATTCGAGACCAGCCCGGCCAACATAGTGAAACCTCATCTCTACTAAAAATACAAAAAAATTAGCTGGGCACGGTGGCAGGCGCCTGTAATCCCAGCTACTAGGGAGGCAGAAGCAGGAGAATCGCTTCAACCCGGGAGGCAGAGGTTACAGTGAGCCGAGATCGCGCCATTGCACTCCAGCCTGGGCAACAAGAGGGAGACTCTGTTTCAAAAAAAAAAAAAAATTAGATCTACATTTGAGAAGCTTCTTTTATATAACCCCAGTCAACTGTGACTAAGAATACTGAATAATAATGAAGTTTTTTATCTTCCTGCAGTTACTATTCATGATAATGTACAAGGAAAGTTATAGTATTAAAGAAAAGTTTTAACCAGCCCTAGGAGAATTCCAAGATATATCAGGGTGCTTTTCTACAAGTAGGTTGCAAAAATAAGTTGTGATAGGATGTTGTTTAACATGACCTTCTTTCCTTTACACGAAAGACATGCAAAAATTTTCAAAAAGCTTGGCCGGGCGCGGTGGCTCAAGCCTGTAATCCCAGCACTTTGGGAGGCCGAGACGGGTGGATCACAAGGTCAGGAGATCGAGACCATCCTGGCTAACATGGTGAAACCCCGTCTCTACTAAAACATACAAAAAACTAGCCGGGCGCGGTGGCGGGCGCCTGTAGTCCCAGCTACTCGGGAGGCTGAGGCAGGAAAATGGCGTGAACCCGGGAGGCGGAGCTTGCAGTGAGCTGAGATCCAGCCACTGCACTCCAGCCTGGGCGACAGAGCGAGACTCCGTCTCAAAAAAAAAAAAAAAAAAAAAAAAAATTTTTCAAAAAGCTGATAAGGATGAATGTCAGGACACAGCATTGACAACGCAGTGCTCTTTTTAAAAAATAAATGCAGGCCAGGCGCAGTGGCTCACGCCTACAATCACGGCACTTTACGAGGCTGAGGCAGGCAGATCACAAGGTCAGGAGATTGAGATCATCCTGGCTAACACGGTGAAACCGCGTCTCTACTAAAAATACAAAAAATTAGCCAGGTGTGGTGGATGCCTGTAGTCCCAGCTACTCAGGAGGCTGAGGCAGGAGGATGGCGTGAACCCGGGAGGCGGAGCTTGCAGTGAGCCAAGACCGTGTCACTGCACTCCAGCCACGGTGACAGAGCGAGACTCGGTCTCTAAATAAATAAATAAATAAATAAATAAATGAATGAATGAATGAATGAATGCATCTTTAATGTCTGTGTTTAATCATGTCATAGCTTTACTTTCTACATATCAGAGAAGGAAGAATGACCCATTTCTGGGGGCGGGGTGGGCGTAAAAGTTGGCTGATCCAGATGTCAACTTAACAATTTGGTGCCAGATTCTCATCTTAGGAGACATTTATTCACATTTGCCTAACAATGAGTACAGTAATAGCTGCAGTATAAATTCCAGACTGAAACACTACTAAATTATTACTGTTCAACTAGATTAAAATTCATAGGCATTCCTGTTTAATAAACCCAATATAAAAAACTGAATCAGGTTGGGCACAGTGGCTCACACCTGTAATCCCAGCACTTTGGGAAGCCAAGGTCCAGGAGTTCGAGACCAGTCCAGACAACATGGCGAAACACCATCTCTACAAAAAAATACAAAAATTGGCCAGACGTGGTGGCTCACACCTGTAATCCCAGCACTTTGGGAAGCTGAGGCAGGTGGATCACGAGGTGAAGAGTTCAAGACCAGCCTGGCCAAGATGGTAAAACCCTGTCTCTACTAAAACTACAAAAATTACCTGGGCGTGGTGGTGGGCACCTGTAATCCCAGCTACTTGGGAGGCAGAGGCAGAGAACTGCTTGAACCCAGACAGAGGTTGCATTGAGTGGAGACGGCTCCACTGTACTCCAGCCTGTGTGACAGAGCAAGGCTCTGGCTCAAAAAAAAAAAAAAATCATTAGTTGTATTCTTCCCTCTGTAAAAAGATTTTTCCATTAAATAAGTTCCTCTAAAGCATTTAAAATTTATTTGCAGTTCGGTGCAGTGGCTCATTCCTGTAATCCTAGCACTTTGGGAGGAAAAGGTGGGAGGATCACTTGAGACTAGGTGGTGGAAACCAGCCTGGGCAACTAGTAAGACCACCTGTCGCCAAAAAAAAAAAAAAAAAAAAAAGAAAGCAGCAGAAGCAGAAGAAGGAGAAGATGAGAAGGAGAAGAAGAAGAAATAAAGAAACAAGCAGGAATCGAAAGCAGCATATAGGATAATATTACAAAGTCTAACTGGCTTTTCTTCAATAGCAAATGTAAGCAAAGAAATCTAAGAACATTGGCAATAAACTATCTAATCTCTCTCCAGAGAATCACAGAATTTCCATGCTAGAAAGAAACAGAGTTGAGATAATGTAGGTCCAGAGAGGTAACTTACCCAAGGTCCCACAGACACCAGCAATACTAGAACTTCACTAGAATATGTATAATACACACACACAAACACACAAATTTATATAAATTATAAGAGCACATTTTGTTTCATAGTTCAGAACTAGTTCCCTTCATAAAATCCTGATGACATCACCTTAAAGCTATCATTGTCTCCTTATCCAAATTATTTTCAAAATAATAACATCAAAAGATACAGATGATCTGGTTCAAAAAAAGATGGAGGCCGGGCGCGGTGGCTCAAGCCTGTAATCCCAGCTCTTTGGGAGGCCGAGACGGGCGGATCACAAGGTCAGGAGATCGAGACCATCCTGGCTAACCCGGTGAAACCCCGTCTCTACTAAAAAATACAAAAAACTAGCTGGGCGAGGTGGCGGGCGCCTGTAGTCCCAGCTACTCGGGAGGCTGAGGCAGGAGAATGGCGTGAGCCCGGGAGGCGGAGCTTGCAGGGAGCTGAGATCTGGCCACTGCACTCCAGCCTGGGCGACAGAGCAAGACTCCGTCTCAAAAAAAAAAAAAAAAAGATGGAAAAAACATTCCAACAGAGAACTCTGGAAAACCCTGCAGCTAAGATTTAAATCATTTATTTGCTACAAACCACAAATCTCTTCTCCCTTTCTTTTTCTTTTCCCCAACCATCTCTAAAAAGGAAAAAAAAAAAAAAAAAAAGGGCCGGGTGCAGTGGCTCACGCCTGTAATCCCAGCACTTTGGGAGGCCAAGGCGGGTGGATTACAAGGCCAGGAGTTCGAGACCAGTCTGGCCAACGTGGTGAAATCTCATCGCTACTAAAAATAGAAAAAATTAGCTGGGTGTGGTGGTGTGGTAATTGTAGCTATCAGAAGGCTGAGGCAGGAGAATCCCATGAACCCAGGAGGCGGGGGTTGAAGCGAGCCGGGATCACGCCATTGCACTCCAGCCTGGGCAACACTGCGAGACTGAGAAGAAAAAAATTTAAAAAGGAAAAAAAACAAAGATAACAGCCAGGTGCGGTGGCTCATGCCTATAATCCCAGCACTTTGGGAGGCCAAGGCAGGTGGATCACCTGAGGTCAGGAGTTCGAGACCAGCCTGGCCAACATGGTGAAACCTCATATCTACTAAAAATACAAAAATTAGTTGGGGATCATGGCGCGTGCCTGTAATTCCGGCTACTCAGCAGGCTGAGGCACCAGAATCACTTGAATCCGGGAGGCGGAGGTTGCAGTGAGCGAAGATCACTGCACCCCAGCCAGGGCGACAGAGTGAGATTCTGCCAAAAAAAAAACAAAAAACAAAAAACAAAAAACAAAACTGGTTCTTTTTCAATAACTGCAATTCAGTATACAGTGTGTTGGCTCTGGCTTTTCTTGGACCTATAAAAAAAAGGGCAGCATGTACAAAAAATGCTTTACATTTAAGAACCTATCCTAATCGAAAAATTTTAGTTTCATTTTTGCCTTCCTGCCACATATAATTCCTCACTCTGCAGATACTAAAGCAAACATGAAGTGCCCACAATAGCTATACCTAAGGTATCTTTTATTATTGCAAATTAAAAGTAAAACTGAGGCTGGGCCAAGTGGCTCACACCTGTAATCCCAGCACTTTGGGAGGCCGAGGCAGGTGGATAATTTGAGGTCAGAAGTTCGAGACCAGCCTGACCAACACGGTGAAATCTCAATTCTATAAAAAAAATGTAAAATTTGGCCGGGCGCGGTGGCTCAAGCCTGTAATCCTAGCACTTTGGGAGGCCGAGACGGGCGGATCACGAGGTCAGGAGATCGAGACCATCCTGGCTAAAACGGTGAAACCCCGTCTCTGCTAAAAAATACAAAAAACTAGCCGGGTGAGGCGGCGGGCGCCTGTAGTCCCAGCTACTCGGGAGGCTGAGGCAGGAGAATGGCCTGAACCCGGGAGGCGGAGCTTGCAGTGAGCTGAGATCCGGCCACTGCACTCCAGCCTGGGCAACAGAGCAAGACTCCGTCTCAACAACAACAAAAAAAAAAAATGTAAAATTTGCCAGGCATGGCAGTGCATGCCTGTAACCCCAGTTACCTGGGAGGCTGAGGCAGGAGAACCACTTGAACCTGGGAAGCAGAGGTGGCAGTGAGCCGGGACTGTGCCATTACACTCCAGCCTGGACAACAAGAGTGAAACTCCATCTCAAAAAAAAATAAATAGGCCAGCGCAGTGGCTCATGCCTGTACTCCCAGCACTTTGGGAAGCCAAGGCGGGCAGATCACCTGAGGTCAAGAGTTTGAGACCAGCCTGGCCAACATGGCAAAACCCTGTCTCTACTAAAAATAAAAAAATTAGTTGGGCATTGTGGCGGGCGCCTGTAATCTCAGCTACTTGGGAGGCTGAGCCAGGAGAATCACTTGAACCCGGGAGGCGGAGGTTGCAGTGAGCTGAGATCGCACCATTGCACTCCAGCCTGGACAAGAAGAACGAAACTCTGTCTCAGGAAAAACAAATAAATAAATAAATAAACAAATAATAAATAAATAAATAAACTGAGAATGCTTCCCCAGTTTTCACTTTGAAATGTATTCTCCACTTGATGAGAAAGTCACACCAGCAAACACCACACTGGTTACTATATTTCATTAAGTTTGGGCCAGGATTTTATATATATATTGCCAACCTTCACTTCCATTTCTGGAAGTGTTGTTAGATATAATTTCTGTCTTAGCACCAAAGTAAAGCCTAAGATCAACTTAATTACTCACTTACATGGAATTGGATTTCCTTTTTTGTTTTGACCAGAAATTCCTGGGATCAAGGACAAAAATGACATATAAATTCATTTTATTTCCACCTGACTACAACTGTTAGATAAGAGGCTTATTAAAAGAGTATCATAAAATCAGTTTGAGGATAGATGATTAGGGAATAAGTAGGTTACTTACTTAGAGCTATAATTCACATGCTTAATAAATAATTATTTAATCTTTACTAAATACCCAACAAAATCATTATTTTAAGAGAAACAGGCCGGGCACAGTGGCTCACGCCTGTAATCCCAGCACTTTGGGAGGCCGAGGCTGGCGGATCACGAGGTCAGGAAATCGAGACCACCCTGGCTAACATGGTGAAACCCTGTCTCTACTAAAAAATACAAAAAAATTAGCTGGACGTGGTGGCGGGCCACTGTAATCCCAGCTTCTTGGGAGGCTGAGGCAGGAGAATGGTGTGAACCCGGGAACCAGAGCTTGCAGTGAGCCGAGATTGCGCCACAGCACTCCAGCCTGGGCGACAGAGCAAGACTCCATCTCAAAAAAAAAAAAAAAAAAAGAGAAACAGTCTTCAAAAGCTAATGCAAATTTGGTTTGGATTTATCATATTAAATACATAACTTTGTTTTTTATAAAAGTTATACAAAGGCAAGACGAATTGAGCACAAACACTATTGCACAGTTCAATATCACCACCTATTGTTAGTTGCTGTTAAGTAAAAATGTTTTATATATCTAATGGATCCAACTATATTAAGACATAAAACTGTAAAACCACAGCTGGATGCCTTGGCTTTTCTGAGTCAATATTTGGATGGGAGGGATCTGATCTAAGAGTTGGTTTAGTCTCACTAAGTCTGAAGACCAAGTAGGAAAACAGTGTAAAGACAACTATGCACAAGTAGCTAAATTTGGTCACTTTAAGGGCATTCTTTCTTCTCCCTCCCTCCTTTGGATTTTCCTGGTGTCATGGAATATTTTATTTTGAACATCTAAAAATACCTTTCCAAAACCACAGTACTAGTTAGATTACTGAAACTTTTTTTTTTTTGAGACGGAGTCTCGTTCTGTCGCCCAAGCTGGAGTGCAGTGGCGCGATCTTGGCTCACTGTAAGCACCGCCTCCCAGGTTCACACCCTTCACCTGCCTCAGCCTCCCAAGTAGCTGGGACTACAGGCACCGGCCACCATGCCCGGCTAATTTTTTTTTTTTTTGTATTTTTAATAGAGACGGGGTTTCACCGTGTTAGCCAGGATGGTCTCGAACTCCTGACCTCGTGATCAGCCCACCTCAGCCTCCCAAAGTGCTGAGATTACAGAATTTTTGCTTTTTTATTTTTTTAAGATGGAATCTCACTCTGTCACCCAGGCTGAAGTGCAGTGGCACAATCTCTTTGGGAGGCTGAGACAGGTGTGTCACCTGAGGTCAGTAGTTCAAGACCAGCCTGGCCAATATGGCAAAACCCCATCTCTACTAAAAATACAAAAATTAGCTAAGCATGGTGGCGGGTGCCTGTAAGCCCAGCTACTTGGGAGGCTGAGGCAGGAGAATCTCTTGAACCCGGGGGTTGCAGTGAGCCAAGATTGCACTATTGCACTCCAGTCTGGGAGACAAAAGCGAAACTCCTTCTCAAAAAGAAAAAAAAAAAGAAAAAAAAAAAGAAAAAGAAATGACCAAGGTTACAGTTAGTTGCTGGCAAAAAATTAAGATTAATATCCAGGTCTTGCCGGGCGTGGTGGCTCACACCTGTAATCTCAGCACTTTGGGAGGCCGAGGCGGGTGGATCATGAGGTCAGGAGATTGAGACTATCCTGGCTAACACGGTGAAACCCGTCTCTACTAAAAATACAAAAAAAATTAGCCAGGCATGGTGGCGGGCGCCTGTAGTCCCAGCTACTCAGGAGGCTGAGGCAGGAGAATGGCGTGAACCCGGGAGGCAGGGCTTGCAGTGAGCTGAGATTGCACCACTGCACTCCAGCCTGGGCAACAGAGCAAGACCCCAGCTCAAAAAAAAAAAAAAATCCAGGTCTCTTCACTCACAATGTAGTATGCTCTTTTTGTCATGCCACATTTTAAGATTTTTGTTATTTTGTTGTTTGTTTGTTTGAGACAGAGTCTTACTCTGTCACCAGGCTGGAGTGCAGTGGCGTGATCTCAACTCACTGCAACCTCTGCTTCCCAGGTTCAAGCGATTCTCATGCCTCAGCCGTTGGAGTAGCTGGGACTACAGGTGTACGCCACCATGTCCAGGTAATTTTTGTATTTTTAGTAGAGACAGGGTTTCACCACGTTGGCTAGGCTGGTCTCAAAGTCCTGAGATCAGGTGATCCGCCCGCTTTGGCCTCCTAAAGTGCTGTGACTACAGGCGTGAGCCACCATGCCCAGCCAGATTTTTGTTACTTTGGATAAAATGAAGCAAGTAGGCAAACAAATATTACATGCTAGGGTTACAGGTTGCATGTAATATTACAGATTTATAAGAAAGGCAGTGAGGTGTAATGAAAAACCATAATGAACATGGATTCAAAATACCCAAATTGGAGCATATCACTTTCTAACTTACGGGTTCTTATCTCCAGGCACTGTTTAAACTGTAAAATGGTATCTGAATGTCAGTCAATGTTACCACTATGATTATTTTTTAATGTTAGGCTTTTTAATAAACCCATTAAGACAGAATTTGCCTCCAACAGTACTATATCCTTATAATGAAACCACTAAGAGTATGACAAAGTGGAGAGGCTTAACTGAAAGAAACCTAAGCTTGGACTCAAGTGCTAGCCTAGATATTTAAACACTAATCTCACTAAGTGTTAAGATAATGTCAATTATGGGGCTTAAAATGAAGGTGGGCAGGTGTGGTAATCACGCCTGTAATCACAACACTTTGGGAAGCCGAGGAAAGGATCACTTGAGCCCAGGAATAGCAAATACAAAATAAAATATAATGGATGAACTATGGAAAAGCTCTTTTCCAAAAATTTTATAGACTTCTTGCTAGTTATACTAAAAACAAAGCAGGATGACAGTGGAGTCAAAAAAAAAAAAATGCAGATTGGAATCCTGGCTCCCCCACTTACTAGCTGTGCAATTTGAACACCTTACTTAACCTCTCAGGCCTCCAGTTTCCTCAAGTGTAAAACAGAATAGTAAAACTAGAGGTAACTAGCCGGGCGCAGTGGCTCACGCCTGTAATCCCAGCACTTTGGGAGGCCAAGGCAGGTGGATCACCTGAGGTCAGGAGTTCGAGACCAGCCTGGCCAACATGGTTAAACCCCGTCTCTACTAAAAATACAAAAATTAGCCAGGCGTGGTGGTAGGCGCCTGTAATCCCAGCTACTCGGGAGGCTGAGGCAGTAGAATCGCTTGAACCTGGGAGGTGGAAGTTGCAGTGAGCCAAGATCGCACCACTGCACTCCAGCCCGGGGACAAGAGCAAGACTTCATCTCCAAAAAAAAAAAAAAAGAAAACAAAACAAAAACTAGAGGTAACTGAGGTAAAACATCTGGCTCAGTGTCCGGCATGCAGGAAGTGTTCAATAACCATCATTAAATTTGAAAGAAAATTACTAAAATTTGCTACAAAGTTTACTATAATAAAAAATATCTGAATGGTAAGTTTTAATTAAGTGACTAACACAATTCAGCACATACTACATTAACCTACAAGGGTTATTACTATATACATTTAATGCCCAGGTGACACAGCAAGGAAAACATGAATTTTCACATCTCTCGATCTCTTAACTAGAGACTCTTTATTCAGTAGTCATCTACTTTGGCTATTCTACAAGATGCTACACATCTGGCTAACAGGTACTCGCCCTTGTTGTTGTTGTTGTTGTTGTTGTTGTTTCTTTTGGAGACGGAGTCTCTCGCTGTGTCGCCCAGGCTGGAGTAAAATGGCACAATCTCGGCTCACTACAACCTCCACCTCCTGGGTTCAAGCGATTCGCCTCCTGCCTCAGCCTCCTAAGTAGCTGGGATTACAGGCTCCCACTACCACGCCCAGCTAATTTTTGTATTTTCAGTAGAGACCAGGTTTCACCAGATTGGTCAGGCTGGTCTCGAACTCCTGACCTCGTGATCCACCCACCTCGGCCTCCCAAAGTGCTGGGATTACAGGCATGAGCCACCTCACCTGGCCTCTTGGTTTTAACTTAAACATCTTTTTTTATATATATAGCTCTAACCCAGAGTGGGAGATTTAAGGTGTGTGGCCTCCAGTTACAACATACAAAAGCATACCTATAAAACGATTTCAATGAACCAACTATCTAAAATTCATAGAGCTGCAGTTATTTTCTCCAAGAAAAACACATCTTATACAGCCATAATTTTAAATTAGCTATTATGTGATATAAACATTTCATGCATCCACAAAAATTCTCAGTGAGAGATCTGCTATCTGCTTACAGTTGTAAAATTATCAGTTCTTTAAGAAGCAAAGACTGTAATTTTGAGGATTTAAAATATCATTTGATGTAAATGTTTAGATCTGCTTTATTTACGTATCTTTTATTGACTGAAAGTAAATATTTAAAATATTTTCAACATATAAGCAGTAAGTTTATTTACTACTTTCTAAGAAGCCAATTACTAATTGTCTCAGTCCTTGTAAATTAGGTCAATAAAGAGGCAAATGGTTTTAAGATATACTCAATGAACTTCATTAACACTATCATTTCTAGCCATTCTCATCTGTATTCTGGCATGGAACACATCACATTATACTAAGTGAATAGCTTTTAGTTTATAAACAAACACTTATTTAATCATGAAATCATCCAAGAAGGATTCCCCCCCTTATTCTTTTTTTTACCTTCTCAGATCATATTTAGAAAGCTTTAGTTGCCAGCTACATCAGCTACAAGTTAAAAAGAAACCTCTTAATAAAGCAACAAATTTTCTTAGCACTTTATTATAGTATGCCACCCCTACAGAGACTGTAAATTAAAATATAAGAGAATTATAAAAATAGAAAATAGCAATGTAATTTTAAAGTACACACAAGAGAATACTTTCCAACAATTATTCAACCTAAAATGAATAGCAAACTGATAAAGAGCTAATTCCACAGGCAAAAGACTGTCCCCGACTCAAATCTTCAGTATCTGGAACTGCCTTTCAAGATTCCTGTTAACTGCTGAATATCTATTTAGTAATTTTAGTGACATTCTGGATTTTTACAGTACTACTGAATACGAAACCACCGTAAATTAACTTTAGTGGGGCTCTGTACATGAGGGTCATCCAATGTCCTATTAAAAACCAAATAATATATTCCATAATATCTTCTTCTAGTGATCAAGTTAAATACTAAAACTCTAAGAAGGCCAATTCTTTGATTTTCTCCACTCTTCGAGTACAACAGTAACACTGTAGCTCTGAACTTACACTCACCTCAAACACTTCCTATCTTGACCTTCGTGGATCAATTCAAATTATTTTCCAGTTCGCATAATAAGAAATCAAAGAATAGATTAAACTGACAACCCTTAAAAGTTTTCACTCCCTGCACCTACTTGTCCAGTTTCTTAAACTTTTGTCTCGCCGTCTTACAATTTCATCTCTCAAATGGAGATGAAGAAAAACACCGAGTAAGATTGTCCACTGAGCTGTGAGTGATCCCAGGTCAGCCTGGTTCTCTGCCAGAAACGACCAGGTGACATTTACTCTTCCTGTAGAAGTTTCTTTCTCTTGACCCTCAAGGAACCTTCCAGAATATTGTTACACTATTATAACTCATCAGTAGTTACAATACTTCACTTCCCAAAGGAATCTCTTCCCTGCACGATGACTACTCTCTAAAGACGCTTTCAAGACCTTCCACTCCTCAACTCCAGGACAGTAAACCTCCCTCGCTAGAGGAGAAAAAGTTCCTAAAAAACAGACCGGAATGGATTTGCTGAACTTTCGTTCCAATCTCACAGCATGTAGACATCCAAGGGTTCCCAGAAACAATGAGCTACAGAAGTACAGACTACACGGGGAAAAAGAGGAAGTATCAGAACAATACCCAAACCAAACACAGCACCGAAAACCCGTGGTCGCCTCTATCATCCCAGACTACCGCCCCCACTTCCCTAGTTTCACCAAGGTCTCAAACTTGGAGAAATGGCATCCATCCCCTAATTTCCTCCCTCAATAGACAACAAACGCGTCACGAAGAAAGTGGCAGAGAGAAAAGCAGCAGGCTCTGGTGGACCGGAGCCGTGATGGCTGGGTAGAAGGAGGCAAGCCAAGGGTTGTGTCAAGAATGGAAAGCTGAGCGATCCTGGGGGAGGGGGGAATTAGGGCGCCCAAGCTAATCCCCCGCCGGGGCCCGCCGGTGGGAAGAGACGGGGGGCGAACCGGCGAGGGGACTGGGGGCAGCCGGCTGCCGGGTCACAAGAAAGGGGAGCAGAGTCTGGCAGCCCCGCCAGTGGGTGGGTGACGGCGCCCGCCAGGGAGGAGGCTCCGTCCGGGGCGGACGTTTTGGGATGAGAGAGCGCGACCCGTCCTCCTCACGCCGCCTGAGCCCCCCAAGCTCACACCTCAAATCTGCTCTTGGTCACTCCGTTCACGTCCCTCCTCATGGGGCCGGCGGGTGCGGCCCGGGCCGGGCTCTGCGGCGAGCGGAGTGCAGACCTGGGGCCCAGGACAGGCCCGGGAGTTCCGGGATGGGGACTGGGTGCCGAACGGGTGAGGCCGGGGCCGTGAGACGGGAACGAGAGACCTCTCGGCTCCGGCTGGGCCTCCACCACCTCCCGTGGCGCCAGCGGCCGCAACGACTGCACGTCGCTAGCTCGGCTCTCTCCTCAGCCTCAACTTCAACCCAAAACAAAAACACTCCCCACCTGCCAGCAACGCCGCTGCTCATTGGACAGAGCCGCCCGGGCCTCGGAGCGCCGGGGAGGGGGAGGGGCGGGAGGAGGAGGAGCGCGGCGGCGGCGCGAGACCACCCCTCCCCCACACGGGGCCGGCCCTGACGGTGCGCCCAGGAGCATCCGGAGCGCGGCGGCGGCACGACCCCCTGCGCCTCCGAGGCAGGCTAGCCCATCGGGAGAAGGCGAGGCAGGGAAGTGCCTGTGCGTGTGGAAAAGGGGTCTGTGGGGTGGGTGCGAGTGCGCGCGTGCTCGCGGACCGGCGAGGGAGAGTAGAGCAGGACTGCACTCTGCGCGGGGCCCCTCTTCTGCCCCTTGTCTCCCTCTCCTCCCTCCGCGGGCAAACAGGCACGCACCCACCTGCACAGAACCTCAGCCTCTGCCCGCGCCCCCAACTCCTCGTTACTTGTTCCCCAGAAGCCTGTAAGCACCCTTCCCGGCCACCCAGCTCCCTTCCCCTGTCACTCACTGTCGCCTTGAACCCAAAGTGCAGCAGGCGGTCCCTGCTCGGAGCCATTTTCCTCCTCTTTCTGGATGTGTCTAGATTGGGGCAGTGCGGCTGCCGCCGCCGCCTCCGCGATTGCCGCCGCCGCCGCCGCCTCCCCCACCCGAGTGTATTACATTACGGGGTGCTGCAGGGAGGCCTGGGGGGCCGCTGCCGGACCCTTGTCTCCCTGTGCATGGCTCGGGAGGGCGAGGGCTGGTTGCGCTGAGCGGCAGGCCGAGTGCCCGCCCTGGTCCGGGGATGGCTGCGGAGCTGCACCTGGGGCCGGGGGTCGGGGGTGCAGGGCCGGAGCCGGGCAACCTTTCCTTTGGCCGGGGGAGGGGCGCGCGTCTGTGGGGGTGGGGCGGGCGAGACCGAAGGGCCTTTGGTTTTCCCTGCTCGGCCGCCGCCGACGCCCAATGGGCTGCAGAGCCTGCCTGTCCGCCAGTTAGGGCGCTGTTTGGTGAGAGCCTCGGCCTGACGTCATTTTGGCGGGAGAAACAAGCGTGTGTGAGCGAGTAGGCGGGGGCGTTTTCCCGATGGAAAGAAACACTTCATCATACTCCTGGGCTCGTCGTATAGAAGCTGATCTGTGTCATCATATTATATTGTTTTAACAAGTCTGACCTTCAAGGTCTCAGAATTTATGACCAAATTTCCACGAAGGAATAACCCAGGATTTTGTAGTTGTGTTGCTTCTTCTACGAACAACAAACTACAAAATCATGTCCTAAGCGTGAACTATTAGAAACTGTATAATAAATTCCAGCAGTCCTGGCAGGAGCAGCAGCACTGCTAATTGTATTCTTCCAAAGCAGTTATGAGTTGGTCTTCCTCACACCCCTTTTAATTAGTGGTTTTAGCGACTGACTTGTTATGCATCTAAGAAATTAACAAGAGCAACAAGTGCTGCAGATCTTTAATAGGTGTATTTTAGCTGGAGGGCATATTACCAAACTCTTAAAGCACTGTACAAACTTTTTTTTTTTTTTTTTTTTTTTTTTTGAGACAGAGGCTCAACTCTGTCGCTTAGGCTGGAGTGCAGTGGCACGATCTCGGCTCACTGCAACCTCTGCCTCCCAGGTTCAAGTCTCCCCAAGTAGCTGGGATTACAAGCGCGCCGCACCGCGCCTGGCTAAGTAGAGACGAGGTTTCGCCATGTTGACCAAGCTGGTCAGTAACACTTGACTACAAGTGTTCTCCCACCTCGGCCCCCAGAATGCTAGGATCTTTTTTCTTTTGTAGAAATAGGGTCTCCCTATGTTGCCCAGACTCGTCTGCAATTCCTGGGCCCAAGTGATCCTCCAGCCTCCTCCCAAAGTCCTGAGATTACAGACCTCATGTGAGCCACCACGACCGCCCCCCCGCTTTTTTATTAATCCTAGAGGGGGCTTCGTAAAACCAGGGACCTAGCTTCAGAAAACTCATTCTCAGGCCCACAAACCCAGGTCTGTCTTCTCCTCCTGTTCCAGGTACTTTTAATGTTTTTGCTTAACTTCAGCCAGTGGAATAAAAAAGCTTTTCCATTCTGTCTCATGTAAGAGCTGTTTTCTCCCAGCAAAAACTACTGATGCATTTGGTGAGTAACACTGGCAAAGGATAGAAAAACTGGCCTACAGATTAATAGAACGAAGGCAAGTTTCACAGGTCTGTCAGTTACCCATTCCAGTGGACCCATTTCAAGTAGTAATCAGGGAAGACATTTACTTTTGACTGACTCTTTAAAATTGACTGGAGTTTTGAACAAATGAAAAAAGTATTCAAAGTCTAAAATTTTATTACACACACGCAAATTACTTTTTATCAAAGAAGTTTATTTGCATGTAAATAAACAGGTTATTTTGTAATGTTTCGGGAAAAAAAATCCCACAACAGATTTCATCTACTTTCAAAAAAATGAAAAACCCCAAAGTATTTACAGAACGGCCATATGCGCAGAAAACCAAATTTGAAAGATTTTTTTTTAAAAAAAGACCCTCCCCAGCTGCTCCTGATGTACATTTTTAAACTCAAAATTTTAAGCTCAGTTCTTATAGCTGAACATGTTTCCCAATCTAGCTTCTGAGATGTTAAGTACTTCCTGCCCCTCCAAAAACTAACTCAAGGATAGAAATGTATGGGGGGTAAGAAGGGGAGAAGGAAAAAAAAAAAAAGAGACTGCCCAAGGATTGTGAATAATGTTTCCTATACTGACATCTTTAAGTGACTCAACTGTGGATACTGTATGACTCACTGGCTTCCTGAAAGGGCTTCTGAGAATTCATGATATTGCTGCACTTAATTTTCCGATCTAGGCCTGAAGAAGGAAAATCTTTCAAGAGTCACCAACCTCAAGCCTGGTTTTGGCAATTATATCCTGCATTGTTTGTCCCCACCACCCCACCCCCCACCCACTAAAATACTTCTGTTTTAAGACACATTGACATTGAACCTGAAATCTTCATGTACATCAGAGCAGGTTATGACCAAGAACCCCTAATGTTATAAGCCAAAAGACAGAAGAGGAATCAGGTCAAACTGAGAATACGTAAGACACCAGCAGCAGAAGATAGGTAGAAGTTGACTTCATGTCCTTGCCTTCTTTTGAAACAGAAGAATGAGTACACCTAGACAGGAGGGAGGTGTCCCAGGCTTGGTTTATTCTGCCTCTTCTCCTCCACCCTGTGGAGAAATGCAGTGCTCCCTGGTTCTCAGGCAGGGTGAAGCAGTTTAGCCCCGGCTCCCTGTTAAGCAAGTTCAGATGCTGGGTCAGTGTGGGGGTGAGCCCATCGACAATTCAGGGGCTTATCCTTCATCCAGATCCTAACTCGGGATTCTTTGATCTGGGATGAAGACAGAAAGAGAGAAAAGCTTCCCAGTTTACTCATTTTGGTATTTGTTGGCCCTGCTTGGGGGAGCTGAGCCCCTGATACTATTCAGTACATTCCCCATAAGATTTTCCCCACCCAGAACAAATTTTAAAAACCACGTAATTTCTTTTTTTTTTTCCTGCAGAAACCAACTGGATAGGATTCAAAACTAGGTGACAAACTCGTGAGAAATCCAACCTGGCTGAATGTCTGAGAGGCTGCTACTGTATCAACATCACAAGATAAAGCACTCTGGTATCACCTGCCCATATCCTCCTTAGTGTCACCCAAGACATTTGACTCTGATATGGTAACTGATAACTTTTCTTGCTCCACTTTGCAATGTTTTGTTTCCTACATCTTATTACCTTGGGACACAAAAGTGGCAGAGTTGTTGAGAGCTGATGACCATAAAAAGGAGAACACTAGAGGAAATGAGACAGGAAAGAAAGCCAAAGCTGATTTTCCAACTCTATGCTGACTCCAACCTGCAGAAAGAGCTGAATATAGAAATCTTCTTCCATATATGATGAAGTCACTCCACTTATGACATAACACACAGAGGAATCACCTGGCATTTTTTTTTTAAACCCAGAAGAGTTGTGCTGGGGACCATGCCCCATCCCGCTGATACAGATCCTGAATGGAATAATCAGGAATGGCACAGTGCAGGTGTCAATATCAAAGTAAGGCCGCAGAATTTTTGAGAGGACCCTCCAAAAACTGAGAACTTCTGTTGCACTCAAAACAGTCTCCTGGATTTCTATATTTTTATATGAAGGGCTCTTATTGATGTCCTCCAGAATCCAGACTCAGACCTATTTCTCCAAAAAGGTCCAATTGGGTTGCTACATAGTAGCAAGGGTTTATCTTCATGCTCACCTAGCATTCCAGGCCCCCATTACTTCAAGTGAGCTTGAAATTGTTTTAAGTGAACTATGGCTGCGGATTTGTTACTGTTTTATCTCAGGGAGCATACTGTGGAGTGATTTAAAGTTTGGACTCCTTCTCCTTGTGATGAAGAGAAACAGTGAGTCCAGCTCTTAGGAATGGCATCAGTTCTCCTGCAAACAAAATGCTGGGATGCAGACTTTTGGCACATTGTGGAAACAGGAGAACTATTAATTCTGTAATGGTTTTCATGCCACCGGGTCAGGAAGGCTGTCACTAAACCTTACTGCATCTGAAAACGTGTTTACATCCCAACAAGCCACGTTAGTTGTTTTTTTTTTTTTTTTTTGAAAGGAAAATGAGATTACAAGTCAATACCTCCACAGGGAGGTAACTC
Organism: Macaca mulatta; assembly: GCF_049350105.2. NCBI lineage: Eukaryota > Metazoa > Chordata > Mammalia > Primates > Cercopithecidae > Macaca > Macaca mulatta. The sequence goes on from NC_133421.1 coordinate 63,742,969, forward strand.
CTAATATTCCTATGATCTCTGAACCCTATTTAAACCCTCCTAAAATAAAAATATCATTTTGGTTTTTCTATTAATTTAACTCTAAAGGCAGGGTCTGACCAATCTGCTTGGGCTTGATGCTATAGTATTAGCACAAGCTACAAGCTCCCTACCACCATATAAGCCTTGCTCTTCGGCCTCCCATCATTTTGAACCCTAAACCTCATAGATTTAGAACGAAACACTGTATAAAAACAAACAGATAAAAGGTTAAAATATTACAAATAAATAGCTAAAATAATCTTCCCTCCCCCAGTCACTCCTAAGAAACAGACACCAAACATTACTTAAGTGTCCAAAATGACCAAAGTCCTTCATTTGCCCATGACTCAAATGGACAACTACCCCAAAGTTGAACAACCTTCATGCAAATGCATCAAGGAATGTATTGCTTTTTCATTTTCTGCCCAGCCCTTCATATACATGCACTAAAATGAGTTTAAAACATGGCCTAAAAATGGAAAAAGGGAGAAGAAAATATATATGAATATTTCCCACAAAACTGTTTCCCCCCCTTCCCTCTCCCTACACCCCTCCCACCCCCCTCCCTTTCTTAAGCAAGTATTTTAACTTTTTCTTTCTGGCACAGGAACAAAGACTTCTTGGTAACCAGAATCAAACACTGTGGTTTCTTTAATAGGGTCTGGATATGCCTTTCTAATTCACCCAGCTCGATGTCAAAGCCATGCCATTTAGGATTCTTAACCAAATCAGACCTGTCTGACTCACCCCTTATGGTGGTTTGCCTATAAACTTATCAATAGTTTCTTTTCTCTGGCCCTGTTTCTTTTAGGAAATAAGGTTCCTAATTCCCAATCAGGGCCACATCCATAAGATCATCATCTTCCTCCCCAATCATAAAGTCTGGGCTGAGCCTTGAGGGTCTATCTGCAGATAAGATTGTGTTACTTGTCATAGACAAGGACTGGTCTGAAGAGATGGGTGATTTGGACCAACTCTCTGGCTTGATGCTATGAGATTTTTTCTTGTCTCGGTCTTTGTCCCGGTCTCGGTCCCTATCTTTGTCTTTTACTTTCTTCTTTTCCTTTTTGTGCTTCTTATGTTTCTCTGTGCTGTATTCAGGAAGTGGTCGGATACCATCATCTGAGCTGGGACTATTCTGATAAGATTTCTCTGCTATGGAGGAGCCTGACTCACTTTCACTGTCCAGATTCTGGGGGGTATATGCTGGTGACTTACTATGGCTAGGAGAGCCACGCTCATGCTTTGGAGTGGAACCACTGATGAGTGGAGAGCCATAGTTTTTAGAAGAAGCCATCTGAGGCCTAAGCCCTTCTCCACTACTTTCCCCAGGTTTCTGCAAAGTCACTTTGGCTTTAATGCTGGGGGAGCCTCCATCATGCTTACTGATGATAATTTTTGCCACACCTGTGCTCCCCACATTTTTTGACTCTGAGGTCTTCTTAGAAGAATCCACTGAACTCCCAGAGGTGGAAACCTTTGATTTGTCTTTATCACTTTTCTCACGCTTGCCCTGAAACTCTCCTCCTGACATGTTATGTTTAGAGGACATAGGATGGCTGGAAGAATTTGTGCTCACCCCCATCTGGCCGTCCAGTGGGTCTTCACCCCCAGGGCCACTGGTGACAACCCCATGCTTCAGTTTATCTATGACAGCTGTCAAGGACGGCTTCTTATTTCTGCTGGGAGATTTTCCTTTGGAACTCCCATGCTGGTTTTGAGAGGATGACATGGAAGAGCCACTTGAGGAAAAGGAGGAGGAAGATGCTGTACAAGAATTAGATGATGGGGGAGTTTTCTGGGACAACGAGCCTGAGGATCCTAACCCTGAAGATGACTTCATGCCAGAGCTTGAACTAGTTCCAGACATATGAGAACCACCAGAACCTGAACTGATAGGGGACTTGGCTTTAGAGGATGGAGGAGTTCCAGGAACAGGCTTCATTGGAGAGGCAAGCTTGTCAGAGCCTCCAGGTGGCCTTGAATGAGAAGGGGATATGTTTGGTTTACTTAAAGAAGGATTCATAAGTGATGATGGCTTTCCTTGAGGTTTCATCTTGGTGCTGCTAGAGCCACTGCTCAGTCCATGCTTGGTAATGGGAGAGGAGCCTGGCTTCCCCCCAGACTGGGATGAATTTTTGGACTGGCTAGATCCAGAAGACCCCTGGCTAGCATACATACTGCTGCTTAACTTGGAACTTGATGAGCCTTCTGATTTACTGCTTTTCATCTTCCCTGAGGTGGAAGCAGAAGATGAGGAAGAAGAGGAAGAATGGCTATGGTGGCTTTTGCTGCCTGAGGAAGACACAGAACCACTGCTGGTATACTGACTGTGAGAGGAAGGCTTGCCCACCATCACTGTTCCCTTAGGAATCTGAATAGTGATTTTGGGAATGGGTGGTGTGGCAACACCTGGGGGAGTCTGAGATCTTCCTGAACTGCCTGGAGATTTAGATCCACCTGTACTGGTAGGTGGGGTAAAAGGTCGGTTAGAAGAACTATGAGATGGAGACTTTCCCTCAGTGTCTGCTTTCTTCCTCTTTGGAGGCTTATCTTTGCTTTTCCCATCATTAGAAGGGGTCCGACTGCGTTTCCCTGGTTTGCTGTCTAATCCTGGCCCCGCGAGAGTACTATTACTGGTGCCATTGCCTTCCTTTACCCTCTTTTGAGTCTTTTCTTTCCCTAAGTCCCCAGTGGTCATTAAAGGTCCCTGACTACCACTGTGATGCTCCATAAGATCTGCAGGACCTAAAGCTTTGCCGGCTACTGATATAATACTGAAATCAACTGTGTCAGCTTGGTTATTGGCCTTAAACTTGGTCTCCCCATTATCACCTCCAAGCATTGGCACCCCCAAAGTATTTAGTGCCTGAGATGCAAATCCTTTGAAATCATCATTATCCCCACTTTGGCTGCTTTCATCAAAATATTCTTCTCCAAAACCACTTTGGCTCTGGCTGTTCAATAAATCAGGATTGAAATCTACTCCATCATGAAAAAAATGATTGGTAGGAGAGTCACTACTGGGGCTTCCAGCAGCATCTGCAATAAGATCAGCTGGATCAGTGTATGGATTTTCATTATTGTTAGTTTGAAAGACATCAGAGTCAAAGAGGGTACTCTGAGAATGCCCAGAGCTTGAAGAATCTCGAAGAGGGGTGCCAATAGCTGGGCAATCATCACTAGTGCTGGGAAGTTTAGAAGCTTCTTCTGCAATGTCTGAAAGGATGTCAGTTACATCTGGGCCAATGCTGTCTGAACTGGATAGTCGGACCATCCTTTGAATACTGGGTTGGGGGTGAGGTACTGGTTGTGGGTAAGTTGTTGGGGGAGTGCTACACTGGCTTGGAGCTGGAGTGATGTGTGGTGTATCCAGTGTGTCAGCTGTCATGTTGACATCAAAGATAGGGTTCTGTGAGTCAACATCCATTGAAAATAGCTCCCTCTGAAAGTCATCTTCAGTCTGGTGCTTTGGTTTCTCGGGTGGTAATCTTGATGACTTCTTTTTCTTGGTCTTGTTGCTCCCCGAGCATATTTCCATCCGGGGTGAGCCGGAAGAGGAGTTCTGCCTTTCTAAAGGGCTGCTTCCATAAAGGGTTGAGAAATCCTGGGCAGGATTATCTTTAAGAAGGTTCATGAGCATCGGGTGGTTCTTGGTGTTGCCGGCCATCGAAGAGACAGGTGGCGGCGTGTGATGAGGAGGGGTCGGACTCGAGCCAATGGTAGACCCCCCGTTCCCTGTGATTTGCAACAAACTGGTAAGAATTGGGTTCTGAGACACCTTGCTGAAGTCCTCCCCATGGCCCACCGACTCATGCCGATCTTTGATGCTCATGCTCATATTAAACAAGGTGGTAATGGGACCCCCCGGAAAGGTGTTGGTTGGTGTAGTGGTACCACTCATTGGGTTGTTGCCTGTGGTCATGCCATACCCTGGGCTGCTAGCCGGGGGCAGGTTCTTTTTCACCATGTCTTCAACTGTCTCTGCAATGAGGGACAGTGCTGGGGTGTCGGCCTGAATGGTTTCAGCTTTCCTCCGAATAGCCCTCATCGTCACAGGGATGGACATACATCTGCAAGATAAGGAAGAAAACAAAGTTAATATTTCAATAGCTGCTGAATGAGACCTGAGATTTAGATAAACCATCAGAGTTCTGCAGTAAGCAGTTTCCAGGTAGGGCAAATCGTATAAGGCAAAAATAGTTCTATCAAATACCAGAGCTTTGGGTAAATACATTATAAAAATCTAACCCAACATAAAATTGTCAGTCTCTTATGAATCACACAACAAAAGCAAACTATAAACAAGAGTCCAAATAATTGAATTTCAAACTGAACTAAAAGATTGGTAATAATGGAACTCAGAAAATGCCTCCTTAGGGGCCAGTCGCAATGGCTCACGCCTGTATTCCAGCACTTTGGCAGGCTGAGGCAGCTGGAACATGAGGTCAGGAGATCGACACCATCCTGGCCAACATGGTGAAACCCCATCTCTTTTTTTTTTTTTTTTTTTTTTTTTTGAGACGGAGTCTTGCTCTGTAGCCCGGGCTGGAGTGCAGTGGCCGGATCTCAGCTCACTGCAAGCTCCGCCTCCCGGGTTTACGCCATTCTCCTGCCTCAGCCTCCGGAGTAGCTGGGACTACAGGCGCCCGCCACCTCGCCCGGCTAGTTTTCTGTATTTTTAGTAGAGACGGGGTTTCACCGTGTTAGCCAGGATGGTCTCGATCTCCTGACCTCGTGATCCGCCCGTCTCGGCCTCCCAAAGTGCTGGGATTACAGGCTTGAGCCACCGCGCCCGGCCAATGAAACCCCATCTCTACTAAAAATACAAAAATTAGCTGGGTGTGGTGGCACGTGGCCTGTAATCTCAGCTACTTGGGAGGCTGAGGCAGGAGAATTGCTTGAACTAGGGAGGCGGAGGTTGCATTGAGCCAAGATCATGCCACTGCACTCCAGCTTGGTGACAGAGCAAGACTCTGTCTCAACAAAAAAAAAAAAAAAAAAAAAAAAAGCCTCCTTAGGTCAGGCGTGATGGCTCACTCCTGTAATCCCAGCACTTTGGGAGGTCGAGGCGGGTGGATCACTTGGGAGTCAGGAGTTTGAGACCAGCCTGGCCAACATGGTGAAACCGTGTCTCTACTAAAAATACAAAAAATTAGCCAGCCGTGGCGGTGTACGGCTGTAATCCCAGCTACTCAGTAAAGGGAGACAGGAGAATCACTGAAACCCAGGAGGCAGAGGTCGTAGTGAGCCAAGATCGTCCCATTGCACTCCAGCCTGGGTGACAGGGCAAGACTCCATCTCAAAGAAAATGTCTTCCTTGGGGGCTTCATATGGCAATTACAAGGATACATAATTTATTTTAATTAAGGAACCATTAGAAAAATCTTGGCTGGTCAGAGTGGCTCACGCCTGTAATCCCAGCACTTTGGGAGGCCGCAGCAGGCAGATCACAAGGTGGGGAGTTTGAGACCAGCCTGGCCAACATAGTGAAACCCCATCTCTAATTAAAAAAAAAAAACACAAAAAAAATTAGCTGGGCGTGGTGGTGGGTGCCTGTAATCCCAACTACTTGAGAGGCTGAGGCAGGAGAATTGCTTGAACCCAGGAAGCAGAGGTTGCAGTGAGCCGAGATCACACTAACTCCAGCCCAGGTGACAGTATGAGACTCTGTCTCAAAAAAAAAAAAAAAGAAAAATCTCTTGACCTATCAATTTCTAAACCTTACTGACTTAGATCCCAAACCTACACCTGTTATAAAAAGTGCTATTTGTTATAAATCTTATTTTAAAGCAAAGCACTTATTTTCCAGATAAATTTATATTCATAAACCTCAGTTTGCAAATGTTTTGCTCTAGAACATATGTCAGCAAATTTTTTTTCTTTTTTTTTTTTTTGAGACGGAGTTTTGCTCTTGTTGCCCAGGCTAGAGTGCAATGGCACGATCTCGGCTCACGGCAACCTCTGCCTCCCAGGTTCAAGTGATTCTCCTGCCTCAGCCTCTCGAGTAGCTGGGATTACAGCCATGGACCATCACGCCCAGCTAATTCTGTATTTTTAGTAGAGACAGGGTTTCTCCATGTCAGTCAGGCTGGTCTCGAACTCTTGACCTCAGGTGATCCGCCCACCTCCCAAAGTGCTGGGATTATAGGCGTGAGCCACCACACCCAGCCAGCAAATTTTTCTTTCTGTTTTTTTTTTGAGATGGAGTCTCGCTCTGTTGCCCAGGATGGAGTGCAGTGGCATGATCTTGGCTTACAGCAACTTCTGCCCCCCAGGTTCAAGCAATTCTCTACCTCAGCCTCCCAAGTAGCTGGGATTACAGGAGCCTGCCACCACGCCCAGCTAATTTTTGTATTTTCAGTAGAGATGGGGTTTCACCATCTTGGCCAGACTGGTTTTTAACTCCTGACCTCATGATTTACCCACCTTGGCCTCCCAAAGTGCTGGAATTACAGGGGTGAGCCCCCACACCCGGCCACAAATTTTTCTTATAAGGTCATGTAGTAATATGTTAGGCTTTGTACGTCACGTTTCCTGTTCACCTACTCTGCAATATTACCTAGAAATCTGCCACAGACATGTAAATGAACAGCAGTGTTCCAATAAAATTTATTTACAAAAATAGGCTGCCAGACCTAGCTGTAGAAAAATCTCACAAAATTACTTATTAATGGTTCTGGGATGCATACTGGCTTAACTATCTTTCATGCAACAATTAAGTTGGCTTTTTATTTGAGATGGCATCTTGCTCTGTCTACCAGGCTGGGGTGGAGTGGCACAATCTCAGCTCACTATAGCCTCTGCCTCCCAGGTTCAAGCAATTCTCCTGCCTCAGCCTCCTGAGTAGCTTGGATTATAAGCACCTGCCACCACACCTGGCTAATTTTTGTATTTTTATTTATTTATTTAGTTTGTTTGTCTTGAGACAGAATCTCACTCCATCACCCAGGCTAAAGAACAGTGGCGCGATCTCAGCTCACCACAACCTCCGTTTGTTTGTTTGTCTGTTTGTTTGTTTGTTTTGAGAAAGAGTCTCACTCCATCACCCAGGCTAAAGAACAGTGGTGCGATCTCGGCTCACTGCAACCTCCGACTCCCGGGTTCAAGTGATTCTCCTGCCTCAGCCTCCCAAGTAGCTAGAATGACAGACAGATACCACCATGCCTGGTTAATTTTTGTACTTTGATAGAGATGACATTGCAACATGTTGGCCAGGCTGGTCTGGAAGTCCTGACCTCAAGTAATCTGCCCACCTTGGCCTCCCAAAGTGCTGGATTACAGGCGTGAGCCGCCACACCCAACCTAACATTTAAGCTGTGAAATCTCCTCAGGCAGACACAGTAGCTCATGCCTGCAGTCCCAGCTACTCAGGAGGTCTAGGTGAGGGGATCACCTGAACCTCGGAGGTCGACACTTCAGTGAGCCGTCATCATGCCACTGCACTCCAGCCTGGGTAATAGAGTGACACTCTGTCTCAAAATTTAAAAAAAAAAACAAAAAAGTTAAAAATGTCACATCTATGAAGAACGATAGGTAAGAAAAATATCTGTATTTTATTATGGCTCTCTCCTGCCTTAAAGTACCATAATTCCAGGCCTGAAGTTACCTACTTTACTTCCTATTACTCTTATAGTAATATTATTGTTATTATTATTATTACTATTTTTTTTTTTTTTGAGACGGAGTCTCGCTCTGTCGCCCAGGCTAGAGTGCAGTGGCGCAATCCGGGCTCACTGCAAGCTCTGCCTCCTGGGTTCACGCCATTCTCCTGCCTCAGCCTCCCGAGTAGGTGGGACTACAGGCCCCCGCCACCACATCCAGCTAATTTTTTGTATTTTTAGTAGAGATGGGGTTTCACCGTGTTAGCCAGGATGGTCTCTATCTCCTGACCTCGTGATCTGCCTGCCTCGGCCTCCCAAAGTGCTGGGATTACAGGTGTGAGCCACCGCGCCCAGCCATAGTAATATTATCTTAAAAAAAAAAAAAAAAGCTGGCAGGTGCGGTGGGTCACGCTTGTAATCCTGGCACTTTGGGAGGCCGAGGCAGGCGGATCACCTGAGGTCAGGAGTTCGAGACCAGCCTGACCAACATGGAGAAACGCCGTCTCTACTAAAAATACAAAAATTAGTCAGGTGTGGTACACATGTCTGTAATCCTAGCTACTCGGGAGGGTGAGGCAGGAGAATCGCTTGAACCCGGGAGGCAGAGGATGCAGTGAGCCAAGACTGCACCACTGTATTCCAGCCTGGGTGTCAGAGTGAGACTCCATCTCAAAAAAAAAAAAAAAAAACAAAGCTCAGATTACTTTGAATCCAAAAGCAGAGAAGGATGACATGAAAGCAATAACTAAATTGCTCCTTTATTTGAAATTCATGTTAATACTGAAAACAACTTTTTTTCCTTTTATCTTTTTTTTTTTTTTGAGACGGAGTCGCATTCTGTTGCCCAGGCTGGAGTGCAGTCGTGCAATCTCGGCTCCCTGCAAGCTCCGCCTCCTGGGATCATGCCATTCTGCCTCAGCTTCCCTAGTAGCTGGGACGACAGGTGCCCACCCCCACACCAGGCTAATTTTTTGTATTTTTAGTAGAGATGGGGTTTCACTGTGTTAGCCAGGATGGTCTCTATCTCCTGACCTCGTGATCCGCCCGCCTTCACCTCCCAAAGTGCTGGGATTACAGGCGTGAGCCACCGTGCCCAGCATTTTTTTTTTTTTTTTTTTTTTAATGGAGTCTCACTCTGTCATCAGGCTGGAGTGCAGTGCAGTGGCTCGCTCTCTGCTCACTGCAACCTCCACCTCCCAGGTTCAAGTTATTCTTCTGCGTCAGCCTCCAGAGTAGCTGGGACTACACGTGCCCACCATCACGCCCGACTAATTTTTATATTTTTAGTACAGATGGGACTTCACCAAGTTAGCCAGGATGGTCTGAATCTTCTGACCTCGTGATCTATCCGCCTCGGCCTCCCAAAGTGTGGGGATTACAGGCGTGAGCCACCGCACCCTACTCAACAACATTCTGTATACATCTCTAAATGAGACTCAGATGAAAAAGGGCCAAGGCTACCTTTGAACAACTTTGGCAATGAAGTCATCTGTGCAGATGAGTGCATCTGACAGCCCTTTGTAGAGTTTACAGCTCACATGTGTTGAGTCCTGCACATCCATTACCACTGTAAGACAAAATACATAGGAAATTATTTGAGATAGATTTAGCTTCTGACTTTCCAAAAAAGACATAGGGACCAAACCGCTCTGTTAGAGGTGTTAGCCACCCACACAACTCACCACACACCAGGGAGTCATTCACAGGGTGCTGAAAAGATACGCTGAAACGAGACTCTGAGAGAGGACATACTTCAAATTGGAGGAGCCCAGGAGAATCTAAAAGGCAAAGAGAAAGATCATAAAACAACCAAATATAAGACTTCACACAGGCCGGGCATGGTGGCTCATGCCTGTAATCCCAGCGCTTTGGGAGGCCAAGGCGGATGGATCACCTAAGGTCAGGAGTTCAAGACCAGGCTGGCCAACATGGTGAAACCCCAACTCTACTTAAAAAAAAAAAAAGGCCTGATGCAGTGGCTCACGCCTGTAATCCCAGAACTTTGAGAGGGTGAGGTGGGCTTATCACCTGAGGTTCGGAGTTCAAGACGAGCCTGACCAACATGGAAAAAACCCATCTCTACTAAAAATACAAAATACAAAATTAGCCGGGCGTGGTGGCGCATACCTGTAATCCCAGCTACTCAGAAGGCTGAGGCAGGAGAATCGCTTAAACCTGGGAGGCAGAGGCTGCGATGAGCCGAAATCATGCCATTGCACTCCAGCCTGGTCAACAAAGAGTGAAACTCCATCTCAAAAAGAAAAAAAAAAGGCCAGGTGCAGTGGCATATGTCTGTAATCTTAGCACTTTCGGAGGCTATGGCGGGCGGATCACGAGATCAGGAGTACGACATCATCCTGGCCAACAAGGCGAAACCCCGTCTCTACTAAAAATACAAAAATGAGCCAGGCATGGTGGCACATGCCTCTAGTCCCAGCTACTTAGGAAGCTGAGGCAGAAGAATCGCTTGAACCCGGGAGGCAGAGGTTGTAGTGAGCTGAGATCGTGCCACTGCACTCTAGCCTGAGCAACAGAGTAAGACTCCGTCTCAAAAAAAAAAAAAATTAGCCGGGTATGGTGGCACAGGCGTGTAATCCTAGCTACTCAGAAGGCTGAGACAGGAGAATCATTTGAACCTGGGAGGCAAGGGTTGCAGTGAGCTGAGTTCATGTCACTGAACTCCAGCCTGGGCAACAGAGCAACACTCTATCTCAAAAAAAAAAAAAAAAAAAAAAGACTTCACACAAATAACATTCCTTTAATGTACAGACTGAAATTCTTTCTCTCCCTTCCTTGGAAACTAAATCGCACACTTTTTTCACATACAAAACCTACTATGTCATCCACAGATGATAGAAGGAATCAGAATCCAGGAACCTGCCAGTTTGTTATAAATTTCTCCAGAACAAAAGTAGCTAGACTTTCAATTTTCCAAGATGAAGAAATTTAATCCCTAAAATGTAAAAGTGAATTCTGAAAATAAAAGTGGCTGAGTGTCTCATTCTACTTGATAAGCAGATATCCAGAACCACTGCTATAAACTCTACTTTCTATCAAGTATTTGCAGCTGTTAGATGTACAGCCCATAGTTTGGCAAACAGAGATATAGAAGCTCTAATCTAAAATAATGTATTTATTCCACATATACATATATCTAGCCATCATCATATGTTCTTATGCCAGATGTGCTAGCAGCCTAGACACAAGGATCATATACTTTCTTTGTAAAAAGCATGCCTCTCTGTAGGATTAGCTCCATAACTACCTTATGAAAACTCTTTTTTTTTTTTTTTTTTTTGAGACGGAGTCTTGCTCTGTGCCCCAGGCTGGAGTGCAATGGCGCGATCTCGGCTCACTGCAAGCTCCGCCCCGCCGGTTTCACACCATTCTCCTGCCTCCGCCTCCCAAGTAGCTGGGACTACAGGCGCCCGCCACCTCGCCCGGCTAATTTTCTTGTATTTTTTTTTAGTAGAGACGGGGTTTCACCGTGTTAGCCAGGATGGTCTCGATCTCCTGACCTCGTGATCCGCCCGTCTCGGCCTCCCAAAGTGCTGGGATTACAGGCTTGAGCCACCGCGCCCGGCCTGAAAACTCTTTTTTTTTTTTTTGAGGTGGAGTCTCGCTCTGTCGCCCAGGCTGGAGTGCAGTGGCCAGATCTCAACTCACTGCAAGCTCCGCCTCCCAGGTTTACGCCATTCTCCTGCCTCAGCCTCCCGAGTAGCTGGGACTACAGGCGCCCGCCACCACACCTGGCTAGTTTTTTGTATTTTTTAGTAGAGACAGGGTTTCACCGGGTTAGCCAGGATGGTCTCGATCTCCTAACCTCATGATCCGCCCGTCTCGGCCTCCCAAAGTGCTGGGATTACAGGCTTGAGCCACGGCGCCTGGCCAAAAACTCATTTTTAAATGCCCTAAAGCTATCTGGAGACTTCTTACGGCATTTAAACACATGAAACAAAAGTGCTACAAGTTTGAATGTATATACTCCATGTTATTACTCCAACTACTAAAAATTTCTCATTTCTAAAGCAATTCTTATTTCCACGAGAAGTATCTCCTGGCCCAGCAGAGTGGCTTACGCCTGTAAATCCCAACACTTTGGGAGGCTGAGGTGGGAGGATCGCCTGAGACCAGGAGTTCAAGACTATCCTACACAACATGGAAAGACCCCATTTCTACAAAAAAAAATGTTGCTGTATAAATATGCACAATGAAATAAGTATAATAAATTTTTTTTTTAAATTTGACTAGATGTAGTGGTGCATGCCTATAGTCCAGCTACTTGAGGAGCCTGAGGGAAAAGTATCACTTGAGCCCAGGAGTTTGAGGCCAAAGTGAACTATGACTGTACCACTGCTTTCCAGTCTCGATAACAGAGCAAGACCCTGTATCAAGAAAAAAAAGGCCAGGCATGGTGGCTCATGCATGTAATCACAGCACTTTTCGGAGGCTGAGGCAGGCAGACCACTGAGGTCAGGAGTTCAAGACCAGCCTGGCCAACACAACAAAACCCCATCTCTACTAAAACTACAAAGATTAGCCTGGCATGGTGGTGGACACTTGTAATCCAAGCTACCTGGGAGGCTGAAGCAGGAGAATTGCTTGAACCCAGGAGGCAGAGGTTGCAGTGAGCCAACATCACACAACTGCACTCCAGCCTGGGTGACCAAGCAAGACCCCATCTCAAAAAAAAAAAAAAAAAAAAAAAAAAAATCTGATTTGCCTTCCCTGTTTCTTATTGTCTACCATCGGCACTGACACATGTCTATCAACAGAGCACTTCTGACTTAAGATTTTTAAAATTAACTGTGGTTAGCTAGAACAGCCAAAATTTACAGCAAGGCTTCCAACAGCCATGTTTGAAAATCATCAGGATTTAGGCCAGGTGCCGTGGCTCACGCTTGTAATCCCAGCACTCTGAGAGGCAAAGGCGGGTGGATCACGAGGTCAGGAGTTCGAGATCAGCCTGGCCATGATGGTGAAACCCCGTCTCTACTAAAAAAAAGTTTTTTAAAGTAGCCAGAGGCTGAGGCAGCAGAATCGCTTTAACCCAGGAGGCGGAGGTTGCAGTGGGCCAAGATCGCGCCACTGTACTCTAGCCCGGGCAACAGAGTGAGACTCCACCTCAAAAAAAAATAATAAAAGAAAAAAAGAAAATCATCAATCAGCATTCCAGAATCCTGAAAGAAAAAAGGGCTAAACCTTAAAGCTGTAAGATTAAGTTCTCCAGGCCGGGCGCGGTGGCTCAAGCCTGTAATCCCAGCACTTTGGGAGGCCGAGACGGGCGGATCACGAGGTCAGGAGATCGAGACCATCCTGGCTAACACAGTGAAACCCCCGTCTCTACTAAAAAAATACAAAAACTAGCCGGGCGAGGTGGCGGGCGCCTGTAGTCCCAGCTACTCGGGAAGGCTGAGGCAGGAGAATGGCGTGAACCCGGGAGACGGAGCTTGCAGTGAGCCGAGATCCGGCCACTGCACTCCAGCCTGGGCGACAGAGCGAGACTCCGTCTCCAGAAAAAAAAAAAAAAAAAAAAAAAAAAAAAAAAGATTAAGTTCTCCAAACAATGGGGAGAGAAAATATACTCAGGACTAAACCTGGGAAGCACTCTCCTAACAACCTAAAATTTAACCTAAAACTGGCCAAGCACAGTGGCTTACACAGTGGCTTATCCCAGCACCTTGGGAGGCCAAGTCGAGAGGATCGCTTGAGCCTAGGAGTTAGAGACAAACGTGGGTAACAGAGAGAGACACAGTCTCTACAGAAAAAAATTAGTCAGGCTTGGTGGTACATGCCTATAGCCCCACCTACTCGGGAGGCTAAGGCAGGAGGATCGCTTGAGCCAAGGAGATAGAGGCATCAGTAAGCTGTGGTCATGCCACGGCGGTTCAGCCTCGGCAAGAGAGTGAGACCCTATCTCAAAAAAAGCCTCTCTCACTACACCATTCCAAGTTCCACCTCATGTATATCTGCTATAAGGTACAGGCCCTAAAATATCCAGTTATATTACTATGTTCAGAAAAAGAGTTAAGAACATTGCAAAAAGCAGTGGTCTCCAAATGCTAATCTACAGACTGGTTCCATCAAAATGATTTGTGGAGTTTAGATTCCTAACTCTTCCCACTGAGATTATCAGTTCATCTGCATGTGGAAACAAAGCATCTGTGATTTTTTTTTTTTTTTTGAGAAGGAGTCTCACTCTGTCACCCAGGCTCAAGTGCAGTAATGCAGCCTCGGCTCACTGCAACCTCCGCCTCCTGGGTTCAAGTGATTCTCCTGCCTCAGACTCCCAAGTAGCTGGGACTACAGGTGTGCACCACCACACCCAGCTAATTTTTGTATTTTTAGTAGAGACGGGGTTTCACTATGTTGGCCAGGATGGTCTTGATCTCTTGCCCTCATGACCTGCCCACCTCAGCCTCCCAATGTGCTGGGATTATAGGCACAAACCACTGCACCCGGCCTGGTGTTTCGTTTTTGATACAGGGTTTTACTGTTTTACCCAGACTGGAGTGCAGTGGTGCAATCTGAGCTCACTGCAACCTCTGCCTCCCAGGCTCAAGCGACAATCCTGCCTCAGGATCCCGAGTAGCTGGGACCACAGGCGCACACAACTGGCTACGTTTTACTAGCGACGGGGTTTTGCCGTGTTCCTCAAACTGATTTCAAATCATGGGCTCAACTGATTTGCCCACCATGGCCTCCCAAAGTGCTGGGATTACAAGTGTGAGCCACCACACCTGGCCATAATCTGTAGTGTTAAAAGCTCCACAGGTTTGATTTTTTTTTTTTTTTTTTTTTTTTGAGACAGAGTCTCACTCTGTCACCCAGGATAGAGTGCAATGGCATGATCGAAGCTCCCTGCAACCTCAGCCTCCTGGGTTCAAGCAATTCTCCTGCCTCAGCCTCCCAAGTAGCTGGGACTACAGTTGTGAACCACAACGTGCAGCTAATTTGCTTGAATTTTATGCCAAAATAAAAAATAAAAATAAAAATAAAAAAACCACTTTAAGTTCCACAGGTGATTCTGATGGGCCACCAATTAAAAAACCACTAGAAAAGTAAGTTTCCATCTTCCTGTAAGCATATCAAAGGAAAGGCAGTACCTTCTTTCAGAATCGTTCTTTTGACACAGCTTCCAATGAGGGTGTTATAGGCCACTTGGTGTCTGATCAGATTTAGGATAAGAGGAACTCGGCCAGGGTGCTGAAAGGTGATTTTGCTAACAAGGGCTCCCTGTAGACTTCGGCCATCTGGAAGAGGAGCATCCTTGTTGAGGAAATAGCAGTGCTGCTGACCAGGAAGAGCCTGGGCAAAAAGAACAGTTAACGAGTGCTATTTAGTTACCTATTGTATTCCAACCACAAAGTACCCTGAAAAAACCTACTCAAAAAAGTGCAGAAAAGTCTCCACAGTGAATGTTTTCATCAGCTGATATTATAAATGCCAATGAATTACTCATTAGGCTGAAAAGATGTCTTTTTAGTAAATGCACTATGCTAGCGGTTTCCTAACCTAGCTAACATAAAAACTACCCTCAGAAATGTGTATTAAAGAGGTTCCTAAACCATAAATGCAAAATCTCTTTTTTTTTTTTTTGAGACAGAGTCTCCCTCTGTCACCTAGGCTGGAGTGCAGTGGCACAATCTCGGCTCACTGCAAGCTCCGCCTCTTGGGTTCACGCCATTCTCCTGCCTCAGCCTCCCGAGTGGCTGGGACTATAGGCACCCGCTACCACGCCCAGCTAATTTTTTTTATTTTTAATAGGGATGGTGTTGCACCGTGTTAGCCAGGATTGTCTCCATCTCCTGTCCTCGTGATCCACCCACCTAGGCCTCCCACAGTGCTGGGATTACAGGTGTAAGCCACCACGCCCGGCCACAAAATCTCTATTCTTAATAAAACACCTACATAATAATAATGCAGCCAGAATTTGGTAACTACTACTTTAGTCTATTGTCAAAGATTCAAATAAATTCAAGTCCAGATGAGGTTTTGGAACATTCCATTATTATTATTATTTTTGAGACAGGATTTCACTCCCATTACCCAGGATGGAGTACAATGGTGCAACCTTGGCTCGTTGCAATCTCCACCTCCCAGGATGAAGCCCCTCAGCCTCCCGAGTAGCTGAGACTACAGGCGTGAGCAACCACATCTGCCTAATTTTTGTTTTGTTTTTTTTTTTTTTTTCTGTAGAGACAGGATTTTGCCGGAAGCTGAGGCAGGAGAATCACTTGAATCTGAGAGGCAGAGGCTGCAGTGAGCCGAGATTGCACCACTGCACTCCAGCTTGGGCACAAAAAAAAAAAGGACAGGCGCGGTAGCTTGCGCCTGTAATCCTAGCACTTTGGGAGGCTGAGGAGGGTGGATCACAAGGTCAAGAGATAAAGACCAACCTGGCCAACACAGTGAAACCCCATCTCTACTAAAAATATAAAAATTAGCTGGGCGTGGTGGAGCACACATATAGTCCCAGCTACTCAGGAGGCTGAGGCAGGAGAATCACTTGAACTCAGGAGGCAGAGGTTGCAGCGAGCTGAGATCACGCCACTGCACTTCAGCCTGGGTGACAGAGCAAGACTCCATCTCAAAAAAAAAAAAAAAAAAAGAAAAAGAAAAAAAGAGTCTATCACCCAAAATTTCTTATTCTTTTTTTTTTATTTTTTTGAGACAGAGTCTCGCTCTGTTGCCAGGCTGAAGCCCAGTGGCGTGATCTTGGCTCACTGCAAACTCTGCCTCCCGGGTTCAAGCGATTCTCCTGCCTCAGCCTCCTGAGTAGCTGGGACTACAGGCGCATGCAACCACGCCGAGCTAATTTTTGCATTTTTTTTAGTACAGACGGGGTTTCACCCTGTTGGCCAGGATGATCTCGATCTCTTGACCTCGTGATCCACCCGCCTCGGCCTCCCAAAGTGCTGGGATTAGACGTGTGAAACACCACGCCCGGCCTCTTTTTCTTTTTTTTGAGATGGAGTTTCACTCTTGTTGCCCAGGCTGGAGTGCAGTGGCGCAGTCTCGGCTCACTGCAACCTCTGCCTCCCGGGTTCAAGCGATTCTCCTGCCTCAGCCTCCCAAGTAGCTGGGATTAGAGACATGTACCACCACACCTGGCTAATTTTTGTATTTTTAGTACAGATGAGGTTTCACCATGTTGTCCAGGCTGGTCTCAAACTCCTGATCTCTAGTGATCCACCCGCCTTGGCCTCCCAAATTCCCGGGATTACAGGTGTGAGCCACTGCGCCTGGCTAATCACCCAAAATTTCAACAAAGAAACGTACATTGTTATTTCCTAATGGAAGCTCATGCCCTTTTACTTCAGTACATTTCTGAGATTTCTTTTTTATTTTTGAGATGGAGTCTTGCTGTCACCCAGGCTGTAGCACAATGGCACAATCTTGTCTTACTACAACCTCTGCCTCCCGGGTTCATGCCATTCTTCTGCCTCAGCCTCCCGAGTAGCTGGGATTACAGGCACCCGCCACTACACACGGCTAATATTTTGTCGTTTTAGAGACAGGGTTTCACAACATTGGCCAGGCTGGTCTCAAACTCCTGACCTCGTGATCCACCTGCCTCGGCCTCCCAAAGTGCTGGGATTACAGGCGTGAGCCACTGCGCCCAGCCCATTTCTGAGATTTCTGTAATTTCTTGCCTTACTAAGGACATAGGACATGATCCAGCAGTCTTGAAGAAACTTATCTGACCTCAATAATACTATAAAGGAAGATTATGATCTTGGGTCCAAATATAACCTATAACATTCTAGCTCCCTAAGGCTTTACTTACAGCATAAAATCTCATGTTGTGATTCAAAGGTATGGGGTCAGGGTCCTTTGATAGTTCAAACTGAGTGATCAGTTCATAGAGGGGTGCGTAAGTTGGTTGAGTTTCAAACAATGGAATTCCTGGAAAAACAAGAATCAATATAATGATCATGTTAAGATGAAAACACTGACAGCTTGGTTTCCCCTTCATGATTTCTACATTCATTCACCCAAAAGACTACTTACTAAGCATTTACTAGTACAAAGCACTATAACATCTATACCAGTTAATACTTCAATGAGGCATGTAAGACTGAAAGACATCACGATAACCTGACTTTGAAGTTTCTTTTTCACACTTATAACAAATACTAGATCCTGATGCTCAAAACTCACCTGTGCAGCTCTGCAGTTTCTGAACAAATGCTCTAGATACTGGGATTGGCTGGGGAAATTTCAAGAAGAAACAGGCAGGAAGATCAACACTGTTGGCACTGGTGATTGAGGAGAAGGAAGGGGTCCTTCAAAAAAAAGAGGGTGGAAGGGTTGGATTTTGACTTCGTATGAAAATGAAAAACCCAACCCCCCCCTTTTTTTTTTTTTTGAGACGGAGTTTCCTTCTTAATGCCCAGGCTAGAGTACAATGGCGCAATCTTGGCTCACTGCAACCTCTGCCTCCCGGGTTCAAGGGATTCTGCTATCTCAGCCTTGAGAGTAGCTGGGATTACAGGTGCCCACCACCACGCCCAGCTAATTTTTGTATTGTTAGTAGAGACGGGGTTTCACCATGTTGGCCAGGCTGGTCTCAAACTCCTGACCTCAGGTGATCCACCTGCCTCGCCTCCCAAAGTGCTGGGATTACAGGCATGAGCCACCACTCCTGGCCACAAACACCTATTCTTAAACATGTATGTATCACACAGACACATGAGTACAAACTCTCAAAAGCTCACTCTGTGAAACTTCCCCAAATTCCCAAACATGCTATTGGTTAATGCTGTAGTATTTTATTAAACATTTATCCTGAGGCGTGTTCTCCATTACTACTCCAATGTAACTTCAAATGAACATAAGATAAAAGGGGGCACTCATTAAACCAGAGGAATTAGCACAGTTCTCTTCTTTCCCTCTCAGTGCAGAGAATGTGTTCTATGAGCAGACTTTGGAGAGGAACACTCAGATATCGAACAAAAGAGAAATCAATGAATGGATAAAACAAAAGGCCAACCTCTAGAAATTCAAGTAGGGTAAGAGCCAGGTTAAAACTTGTTCCATGCTGCACTTTGAGAAAAATTGACTTTGCTAGTCTAAAATTATATTTAACTTACCATTTATTGTCAACTGGATGCGACCCCATAATTAATGGTGCAATTGGGAGTTTGTACATAGCAGATGTTCCTTCAATTGTCACTGATGCATTCATGCCCAAAGATCGAGAAACTGGGGATAGGAAAGAAAAAGGGTATTCCTCAAAGTAATACAAATGACAGGGATCACAGTATGTTTTAAAAGGTTAATTTTTGCAATATTTGTCAGCCATAATTTATCAGATGCTGTTATTCCCTTATTTATTTTATTTTATTTTTTTGAGACAGAGTCTCGCTCTATTGCCCAGGCTGGAGTGCAGCGGCGCAATCTCGGCTCACTGCAAGCTCCACCTCCCGGGTTCACACCATTCTCCTGCCTCAGTCACCCGAGTAGCTGGAACTACAGGCGCCTGTCACCATGCCCAGCTAATTTTTTGCATTTTTAGTAGAGACGGGGTTTCACCATATTAGCCAGGATGGTCTCGATCTCCTGACCTCGTGATTCACCCACCTCGGCCTCCCAAAGTGCTAGGATTACAGGCATGAGTCACCGCACCCGGCCTTTTTTTTTGAGACGGCCTGTAGTTCCTATAAAACTTAGAAATCAGGCCAGGCGTGGTTGCTCACTGGTAATCCCAGCACTTTGGGAGGCTAAGGCAGATGGATCACAAGGTCAGGGGTTCAAGACCAGCCTGCAGAATATGGTGAAACCGCATCTCTACTAAAAACACAAAAATTAGCCAGGTGCAGTGACAGGCGCCTGTAATCCCAGCTACTCAAGAGGCTGAGGCAGGAGAATCACGTGAACCCAGGGGGCGGAGTTTGCAGTGAGCCGAAATCACGCCACTACACTCCAGCCTGGGCGACAGAGTGAGACTCTGTCTGGAAAAAAAAAAAAAAAGAAATCCTGGAAGTTACCTTCCTAACCAACCAATAATTATTTTTGTCAGTAAATAAAACACAAAAACAATGCAGTCCAAAAACATCATTTTTGAAGGGCTCAGTATCAATATTTACTTATTTTTTCCTCAGAATGCATTTAAGTAGGATCATAATAAAAGGACAGGCTGGTGCACTGGCTCACACCTGTAATCCTAGCACTCTGGGAGGCCAACGCAGGAGGATGGCTTGAGCCCAGGGCTTCAGGGGCTGCAGTGAGCTGTGATCAAATCACTGTACTCCAGCCTGGGCAACACAGTGAGACCTACCCTGTCCCCCATGCCAAATTATAATAACAATAAAGGAGCCTGACACCGAGGCTCACGCCTGTAATCCTAGCACTTTGGGAGGCCAAGACAGGTGGATCACTTCAGGTAAGGAGTTCAAGACCAGCTTGGTCAACATAGTAAAACCCCATCTCTACTAAAAATACAAGAATTAGCTGGGTATGGTGGTGCACGCCTGTAGTCCCAGCTACTTGGGAGGCTGAGGCAGGAGAATCACTTGAACACAGGAGATGTAGGTTGCAGTGAGCTGAGATCACACCACTGCACTCCAGCCTGGGTGACAGAGTGAGACTCCATCTTAAATAAATAAATAAACAAACAAACAAACAATAAAGGGATGGAGTCAATGAGGGAAGCTACAAAGGGACCTAAGGAGGTATTAGTCCATTTCACTTTTTTTTTCTGTTTGAGATGGAGTTTTGCTCTTGTTGCCCAGGCTGGAGTGCAATGGTGCAATCTTGGCTCATTGCAACCTCCGCCTTCCGGGTTCAAGCAATACTCCTGCCTCAGCTTCCTGAGTAGCTGGGATTACAGGCATGCACCACCACACCTGGCTAATTTTGTATTTTTAGTAGAGACAGGGTTTCTCCATGTTGGTTAGGCTGGTCTCAAACTCCTAACCTCAGGTGATTCGCCCACCTCAGCCTCCCAAAGTGGTGGGATTACAGGCGTGAGCCACCATGCCCGGCAGTCTATTTCTCTTTATCTTTTCTTGTATAAAGGGCAAACAGAAAATAATGTCCATTACTATAGTTCTTTAATTTAGAAAACTAACTTCACTTTTTTTTTTTTGATCAGTAACTCACTACATTGCCCAGACTGGAGTACCATGACTGTTTACAGGCACGATCATGGTATGCTACAGTCTCAAACTCCTGGGCTCAAGCAATCCTCCTGCCCAAACCTCCTAAGTAGCTAGAACTACAGGCATAAACCACCATGCCCATCCTTCTTTACTTTTAAAACAGTAAGTAAGCTGATTATCTCAGGTCAGATGGTTGATATCTCTTCTTATGACTCACTCATTTACTTATTTATTCAAAATACTTTCTTTTTTTGAGATGGAGGCTCACTCTGTCACCCAGACTGGAGTGCAGTGGCACGATCTTGGCTCACCGCAACCTCCGCCTCCCGGGTTCAAGTGATTCTCCTGCCTTACCCTCCTGAGTAGTTGGGATTACAGGCACGCGCCACCATGCCCAAGCAATTTTTGTATTTTTAGTAGAGACAGGGTTTCACCATGTTGGTCAGATTGGTCTCGAACTCCTGACCTCGTGATCTGCCCACCTCAGCCTCCCAAAGTGCTGGGATTACAGGCGTGAGCCACTGTGCCCAGCCCAAAAGTACTTACTAAGCTTCTACTATGTATGTGTGTATATTTGTATTGTGTATATACCTATGTGTGTATGTACTTGTGAACCGATGTATACATATGTGTGTGAGGTGTTGTGTGTATAAGGTGCAAATGGTAAGGTCAGCAAACTCATTAGAGAATAGCAAACCAGAAATTAAAGGCAACCTGGGCACCGAACAAAATCTTTAATTCCTTTAAAATTAAAGTCTTACCATTATTCTCATGCAAAATGATGGGAGATGCAGTCTTGTCATCCAGCAGGTCAGAAGGAGAGACATAGTACTTGAGGTTCATTAAATGACCTATGAAAAAGAAAACTCATAACTGTATCTTTATCAGGTAAATTACAAACACAGAAAAACATAAACATTTATTATATAAACCTATATTCAAGAAAGTAGTTTAACATATATGAAGAGTCAAGCTCCAAAACAGCTTATGAAATATGGCAGCCATGGTGGCTCACACCTGTAATCCTGGCACTTTGGGAGGCTGTGGCAAGAGGATCACTTGAGTCCAGGAGTTTGAGACCAGCATGGGCAACACAGTGAGACTCCATCTCTAAAAGTAATAATAATAGGCTGGGCACAATGGCTAATGCCTGTAATCCTAGCACTTTGGGAGGTGAGGCAGGTGAATCACCTGAGGTAAGAAGTTCAAGACCAGCGTGGCCAACATGATGAAACCCTGTCTCTACTAAAAATACAAAACATTGGCCAGGCGCGGTGGCTCATGCCTGTAATCCCACAACTTTGGGAGGCTAAGGCAGGTTGATTACAAGGTCAGGACATCAAGACCATCCTGACTAACATGGTGAAACCCCGTCTTGACTAAAAATACAAAAAATTAGCTGGGCATGGTGGCATGCGCCTGTAGTCCCAGCTACATGAGAGGCTGAGGCAGGAGAATCGCTTGAACCCAGGAGGCGGAGGTTACAGTGAGCTGAGATCGCGCCACTGCACTCCAGCCTTGGCAACAGAGTGACACTCCATCTCAAAAATAACAATAATAATAATAATAATTAGCCTGGCCTGCTGGTGAGTGCCTGTAGTCCTAGCTACTCAGGAAGATAAGGTGGGAGGTCAAGGATACAATGAGCCATGATCGTGCCACTGCACTCCAGCCTGGAAGGCAAAGCAAGACCCTGTCTGAAAAAATACAAATAAAAAACAAAGAACTATGACAGGCGCCCGGGTGGAGTGGCACACGCCTGTAATGCCAGCACTTTGGGAGGCCGAGGTGGGCAGATCACGAGGTCAGGAGATCAAGACCAGCCCGGCCAGCATGGTGAAACCGCATATCTACTAAAAACACAAAAAACTAGCCAGGCATGGTGGCACACGCCTGTAGTACCAGCTACTTGGGAGGCTGCAACAGAAGAATTGCTTGAACCCCGGAGGTAGAGGTTGGAGTGAGCTAAGATCAAGCTACTGCACTCCAGCCTGGGCGACAGAGCAAGACTCCATCTCAAAAAAAAGGAAAAAAAGACATATGACAGAAGATTAAGTATGGATTCTGGGACTAACAATTTATTTCACACAATTGATTTAAAAAAAAAAAAAAAGGCCAGGTGAACTGGCTCACACTTATAATCCCAACACTTTGGGAGGCTGAGGCCAGAGGATCACTTGAAGCCAGGAGTTCAAGTCTAGAGTGAGTTATGACTGCACCACTGCACTCTAGCCTAGGCAACATAGTGAGACCCCCATCTCTAAAAAAAATTGTTAAAGTGGCATGGTGGCACTTGACTGAAGTCCCAGCTACTCGGGGCTAAGGTGGGAAGATCACTTAAGCCCAAGAGTTAAGGGCTGAAGTGAGCTATGTTCCTGCCATTGTACTTCAGTCAGAGGGACAGAGAAAGGCTCTGTCTCAAAAACAAAACAAACAAACAAAAATGGGAAGGATAGGTATTGACAGCTTAGAAATCATCACGAAAAGGTCAGGCGCAGTGGCTCATGCCTATAATCCCATCACTTTGGGAGGCCAAGGCAGGCAGCTCACCTAGGGTCCGGAGTTCGAGACCAGCCTGGCCAACACAGTGAAACCCCGTCTCTGGTTCAAATACAAAAATTAGCCAGGCATAGTGGCACGTGCCTGTAATCCCAGCTACATGGGAGGCTGAGGCAGGAGAATTTCTGGAACCCGGGATGCAGAGGTTGCAATGAGCCAAGATCGCACCACTGTACTCCAGCCTAGGAGACAGAGTGAGACTCTGCCTCAAAAAAAAAAAAAAAAAAAAGAAAGAAATCATCACGAAATACACAAATACCTTAACTTTCTCCCTCTGCTTTATATGTTTATAAACCCAACATGAGGCCAGGCGCCTATAATCCCAACCCTTTGCAATGCAGTGGCAGGAAGATCACTTGATCCCAATTCAAGACCAGCCTAGACAACTTAGTAACACCATGTTTCCATAAAACAATAAAAATTAGCCAGGCATGGTATCCTGCACCTGTAGTCCCAGCTACTCAGGAAACTGAGTTGGGAGGATTGTTTGGGCCCAGGAGGTTGAGGCTGGAGTGAGTCATGATTGCACGACTGCACTCCAGCCTGGGCAACAGAGCAAGACCCTGTCTCAGAAATAAATAAATAGGACTAGTGCAGTGGCTAATACCTGTTTGTAATCCCAGCACTTTGGGCAGCCAATGAGGGAGGATCATTTGAGGTCAGGAATTTGAGACCAGCCTGGCCAACATGGTGAAACCCCATCTCTACTAAAAATACAAAAATTAGTTGAGTGTGGTGGCACATGCCTGTAATCCCAGCTACTCGGGAGGCTGAGGCACAAGAATCGCTTGAACCCGGGAGGCAGAGGTTGCAGTGAGCCAAAATTCAGCCACTGCACTCCAGCCTGGTGAGAGACTGTCTCAAGAAAAATAAACAGGCCGGACGCGGTGGCTCAAGCCTGTAATCCCAGCACTTTGGGAGGCCGAGACGGGCAGATCACAAGGTCAGGAGATCAAGACCATTCTGGCTAACACGGTGAAACCCCGTCCCTACTAAAAAAATACAAAAAAAAAAAACTAGCCAGGCGAGGTGGCAGGCACCTGTAGTCCCAGCTACTTGGGAGGCTGAGGCAGGAGAATGGCGTAAACCCCGGAGGCGGAGCTTGCAGTGAGCCGAGATCCGGTCACTGCGCTCCAGCCTGGGCGACAGAGCAAGACTCCACCTCAAAAAAAAAAAAAAAAAGAAAAGAAAAATAAACAGATACATAAGAATAAAAATTAATAAATAAATGGGCTAGATGCAGTGGCTCATGCCTGTAATCCCAGCACTTTGGGAGACCAAGGTAGGTCGATCAGTTGAGGTGAGGAGTTCAGAACCAGCCTGGCCAAGACAGTGAAACCCTGTCTCTACCAACAATAGAATAAATTAGCTGGCTATTGCGGTGCACACCTGTAATCCCAGCTACTCAGGAGGCTGAGGCATGAGATTCACTTGAGCCTAGGAGGTGGAGGGAGCAGTAAGCTGAGATCATGGCACTGCATTCCAGCCTGGGCGACAAAGTGAGACTCTGTCTCAAAAAAATAAAATAAACAAACAAACAAACTAAAGGTGAAATGAAAAGCAATGACCCTCAACTTAAATTACACGTTTCTAAACAAGCAAAATAGGATCACATACCCCCACTCCTTGGTGTGAGATAGCCAACACTTCCATGAAGAATCTTATCCAAGGGACCAGCATTAGTTGCTTTCCTGTAAGACAAGTGATCTATGTTTGCTTATATTTAATGCCTGATGGTCTTGGTACACACTGTGATATGGAGTTCACCTCTCCAAAGTCTTTTTTTTTTTTTTTTGAGACGGAGTTTCGCTCTTGTTGCCCAGGTTGGAGTGCAGTGGCACAATCTGAGCTCACTGCAACCTCCACTTCCCAGGTTCAAGTGATTCTCCTGCCTCAGCCTCCCGAGTAGCTGGGATTACAGGCGCCCGCCACCACGCCCGGCTAATTTTTTGTATTTTTAGTAGAGACGGGGTTTCACCATGTTGGACAAGCTGGTCTCAAACTCGTGACTTCAGGTAATCCGCCCGCCTCGGCCTCCCAAAGTGCTGGGATTACAGGCGTGAGCCACCACGCCCAGCCCAAAGTCTTATAATACTATCATAATGGTTCTGTCTTGTAATTGAGCATATAGCAAGTGTATTTAACCTCCAAAGTAAAGGGATTATTTCCAAGTACACACCAGTATGTAGTATGGTGAACAAAAATTACACTTAGACTATTATTTCTCAGATGGGACTCCATGGAGTCTGATGAGTCTTGAGACAAAACCTATGGTAACCAACAACTTAATGATACTGATACTCAGAAGTTCAAATACAATCATCATTTCAGAAGAGAAAGGACATATATCATACAAGCTTAATAGAGATGTATAAAATAGGACCCTAATCTCCTTGGAGAAAAACTCAAGGGATCGTGTAGAATTAAGGTTTTACAAGTCTTACCAGTACATAATTGCCATTTTAGAAAGATCTTGTTCTAAGGATTGGAGAGCCAAGTACATTTTAGTCTTCAGTTTGCTGGAGAGTAGATGAGAAGAACATGAGTTAACAGTTGAAAATTATGACCGGGCGAAGTGGCTCACGCCTGTAATCCCAGCACTTTGGGAGGCTGAGGCGGGCAGATCACCCAAGGTCAGGAGTTTGAGACCAGCCTAGCCAACATGGCGAAACTCCGTCTCTACTAAAAATACAAAAAGTAGCCGAGTGTGGCTAATAGGGCGTGGCTCACGCCTATAATCCTAGCAATGTGGGAAGCTGAGGTGGGCAGATTGCCTGAGCTCAGGAGTTTGAGACCAGCCTGGGCAACACGGTGAAACCCCGTCTCTAATAAAAAAAAAAAAAAAAAAAAAAAAAAAATTAGCCAGGCGTGGCAGCATGCATCTATAGTCCCAGCTACTTGGGAGGCTGAGGCAGAATTGCTTGAACCCGGGAGGCGGAGGTTGCAGTGAGCCAAGATTGTGCCATTGCACTCCAGCCTGGTGGCAGAGCAAGACTCCATCTCAAAAAAAAAAAAAAAAACTCAAAAAACAAAAAAAAAACTGCCCAGGTGCGGTGGCTCATGCCTGTAATCCCAGCACTTTGGGAGGCCGAGGCAGGTAGATCACATGAGGTCAGGAGTTTGAGACCAGCCTGACCAACATGGTAAAACCCCTTCTCTACTAAAACTACAAAAATTAGCCAGGTGGCCGGGTGCAGTGACTCACGCCTGTAATCCCAGCACTCTGGGAGGCCACGGCGGGTGGATCAAGGTGTCAGGAGTGCGAGACCAGCCTGGCCAAGATGGTGAAACAACCCGCCTCTACTAAAAATGCAAAACTTAGCCAGGTGCGGTGGCCGGCGCCTTTAATCCCAGCTACTCAGGAGGCTGAGACAGGAGAATCACTTGAACCCAGGAGGCTGCAGTTGCAGTGAGCCGAGATAGCACCACTGCACTGCAGCCTGGGCGACAAAGCAAGATTCCGTCTCAAAAAAAAAAAAAAAATTAGCCGGGTGTAGTGGTGCATACCTGTAATCCCAGCTACTCAGAAGGAGGAGGCAGGAGAACTGCTTGAACCCAGGAGGCGGAGGCTGCAGTGAGCTGAGGTTGTGCCACTGCACTCCAGCCTGGGTGACAGAGCGACACTCCGTATTAAAAAAAAAAAAAAATTAAAACATTAATTCTTGACCTGACCTCAGGTGGTCCACCCACCTCAGCCTCCCAAAGTGCCAGGATTAAAGGTGTAAGCCACTGTGCCCAGCCTAAAACATTAATTTTTAAAATAAAATTATTTTTGTCACTACATAATTTTTTTTTGAGACAGCATCTCACTGTCGACTGGGCTGGAGCACAGTGGCACAATCACTGCTCACTGCACCCTCAAACTACTAATTTGAAGTGATCGTCCCACCTTAGCCTCCCAAGTAGCTGGGACTACAGGCACTCACCACCACCCATCTAAGCTGTTGTTGTTGTCTTTCTGCTAGAGACAGGGTCTCACTATGTTGCCAAGGCTGGTATTGATCTCTGAGCTCAAGAAATCTTGCTGTCTTGGCCTCCCAATGTGCTGGGATTAGAGGCATGGGCCACTTTGACTGGCTTCACTACTATTAAAGCCTATTTTTAGCACTTCAAAGCTTATTTTCATCTCTGTTTTTAAAACCCAAATAGGTTAATAGAATCCCAGGTAGGTTAAAAGTAGAATTAAAGCCAGTTCCACAACAACTAATTCCTTTCAGCCTGGAAATTGGAATGTTGGACATCTCAAAGATAATATTCTGTCTTCCAGCATTATGATCAATTAATGCAGGCACTGCCTATTGAAGATATCTTTTAGAGGCCTAACGTTGGAAGCTGAGCTACAGATTACAGTGTAAGTAGAAACTAGGAGTGACAAATAGTAGAAGAGTTGGCAAATTTCTAGGCATAAGGTGGCTTATAGATTTATACTGATTTTTCCAAACAAGAGCAAAAATATTAAAAATACTTACTTGTCCCCTGGAAGGTTATACAGATTAACAAGGCCCTTAAGGTGCTTAGAAAATTCATCAAAATTTTTTTCCCTATAAGGAGTTCACGGGAGAGGGGAAAGAGAGGAAAATACAACATAAAATTACTACTCCATCTTACAACAAAGTGCCAAAAATCACAGCTATATAAAACTGATTTTAACAATCAGCTTTAACTGTTTTCCTCAAAAGTTTTCTAGCATCAACGAAAAGTAGCAAAAGAAAAGAAAATATTTTCCTTTGTCTCTCTGCTCCATTTTTGCTGGAGAAGGTACCAATAAACAGTGTGAAAGTTAAAAGGTAGGTGGTCAAAACCTCTCTACCAGGTAGTTTTATTAGCTCCCAAGTAATGAAACCTGATTTAAATCAATTATTAACAACTTTCCTTTTTTTTTTTTTTTTTTTTTGAGAGAGTCTCACTTTGTTGCCCAGGTTGGAGTGCAGTGGCACCATCTCGGCTCACTGCAAGCTCTGCCTCCTGGGTTCACGCCATTCTCCTGCCTCAGCCTCCCAAGTAGCTGGGACTACAGGCACGCACCACCACGCCTGGCTAGTTTTTTGTATTTTTAGTAGAGACGGGGTTTCACCGTGTTAGCCAGGATGGTCTTGATCTCCTGACCTCGTGATCCACCCGCCTCGGCCTCCCAAAGTGCTGGGATTACAGGCGTGAGCCACCGCACCCGGCTCTTTTCCCTTTTTATTAATGTTTTTATAGAGATGGGGTTTCCCTATGTTGCCCAGGCCAGACTCTAATTCCAGGACTTAAGCAATGCTCTCACTTCAACCTCTCATGTGGCTGGGACTACAGGTGTGCACCACCACACCCAGCTCCTTTCCTCCAAATATGTAATTGAATTTGGATGTCAACAGAAATAAAACTTTTGATTGCAGAGATAATGAGAAGAAAATAAATTAGGAAGGGCCGGGCACAGGGGCTTATGCCTGTAATCCCAGCACTTTGGGAGGCCGAGGCGGGTGGATCACGAGGTCAGAACATCGAGACCATCCTGGCTAACATGGTGAAACCCCATCTCTACTAAAAATATTTTTAAAAATTAGCCGGGTGTGATGGCAGGCACCTGTAGTCCCAGCTACTACTCAGGAGGCTGAGACAGGAGAATGGCGTGAACCCGGGAGGTGGAGCTTGTAGTGAGCCAAGATCACGCCACTGCACCCCAGCCTGGGGGACAGAGCAAGACTGTCTCAAAAAAAAAAAAAAAAGAACGAAAATAAATTGGGAAGACATAACACTTGTGGGTATACAGCAACATGAGAGCAAAGATGAGAGGGAAAATAAATACTAGGACAGAGATGGAGACCCAGAGAAAAGGTAGTGGGTACCCTGGAGGCAAACTACCCATTAGAAAATATTGCTATGACCAGATCTACCCCAGAAAAAATAAACTACTACCATGACCTCTGGCTTTCTAGGACCAAATATTCATGCTTTGATTCTCAGCCAAATGGGTTTTTGTGGATAGGTTTAGGAATCCAATACATCTCCAGAATTCTAACTCTTGATATCTTTTTTCAAACTTGAAAAAAAAAGCTCTCTGGAAAGCTAAACTGCCATGACAAGGTCAGACACTTGAGCAGACATTCTGTGAGCATTTACTGAGCACTTACAGTCCACAGTGCTATTAAGAGAGTAAAAAGAAACAAGAGTAGCAGCAAAATATATTCTTTACCTTAATATTACCATCTATACTAAATGACTAAATATCAGGTAAAAGTCAACATTGTTTTGTTTTTTTTTTCTTTTTTGAGACAGAGTCTCACTCTGTCCACCAGGCTGGAGTGTGATGGCATGGCACGATCTCAGCTCACTGCAACTTCTCCCTCCTAAGTTCCTGAGATTCTCCAGCCTCAACCTCCTGTGTAGCTGGAATTACAGACGAGCACCACCACACTGAGCTAATTTTTTGTATTTTTAGTAGAGAGAAGGTTTCACCACACCCGGATAATACAAAAATTAGCCGGGCATAATGGCAGGTACCTGTAATCCCAGCTACTCAGGAGGCTAAAGCAGGAAAATCGCTCGAACCCGGGAGGTGGAGGCTGCAGTGAGCCAAGATCGTGCCACTGCACTGGGCAACAGAGTGAGATACCACCTCAAAAAAAGAAAAAAAGGCCAGGTGCAGTGGCTCACGCCTGTAATCCCAGCACTTTGGGATGCAGAGGCGGGTGGATCACGAGGTCAGGAGATCGAGACCATCCTGGCTAACATGATGAAATCCCATCTCTACTAAAAATACAAAAAATTAGCCGGGCGTGTGGCAGGCACCTGAAGTCCCAGCTACTCGGGAGGCTGAAGCAGGAGAATGGCGTGAACCCGGGAGGCGGAGCTTGCAGTGAGCAGAGATCGCGCCACTGCACTCCAGCTTGGACGACAGAGCGAGACTCCGTCTCAAAAACAAAAAAAAAGAAAAGAAAAAAAAAACACTTTTACACACACACACACCCCCCTTATTTTCTCAATGTGAACACTCTAAGACATCCTCATGTGGTACCTGAGAACTCTGCTATGCTCAAAACAAAGGGTATGTAATAACTTCCTTAAATTCCCCAAAAGTCTTAATTCTGAGTTTAAATTTAAGTACAGATATTTCCACTCAATTAAAAGAAAAGTGAAAAAATCCACGATGTGCTAAAAGTGACTGTTTTCAAGCCTAGCACTTTTCCTGTAACACATGCATACCTTCTAAATGAAACAATTTTTCCCAAAATCAAAGCGAAAAAGTTATTCTCATGGTATACTCAATTATCAAGCCTTCTCTGATTCAATGATTACTTACTATTTATTTTGTTCCACACACAATTCTTTTTTTTTTTTTGAGACAGTCTCGCTCCATCACCCAGGCTGGAGTGCAGTGATGTGATCCCAGCTCACTGCAATCTCCACCTCCCAGGCTCAAGCCATTTTCTACCTCAGCCTCCCAAGTAGCTGGGATTACATATGTGAGCCACTACGCTCAGCTAACTTTTTTTTTTTTTTTTTTTTTGAGACAGTTTTGCTCTTATTGCCCAGGCTGGACTGTAATGGCATGATCTTGGCTCACCACAACTTCTGCCTCCCAGGTTCAAGCGATTCTCCTGCCTCAGCCTCCCAAGTAGCTGGGATTACACATGTGAGCCACTACATTCAGCTAACTTTTTTTTTTTTTTTTGGAGACAGTTTTGCTCTTGTTGCCCAGGCTGGACTGTAATGGCATGATCTTGGCTCACCACAACTTCTGCCTCCCAGGTTCAAGCGATTCTCCTGCCTCAGCCTCCCAAGTAGCTGGGATTACAAGCATGCACCACCACACACGGCTAATTTAGTATTTTTAGGGACGGAGTTTCTCCATGTTGGTCAGGCTGGGATCCGCCTGCCTTAGCCTCCCAAAGTGCTGGGATTACAGGCATGAGCCACCGCGCCCAGCTTCACACTCCGCTAATTTTTGTATGTTTTGTAGAGACAGAGTTTCGCCAGGCTAGCTAGGATGGTCTTGAACTCCTGGCCTCAAGTGATCTGCCCACTTCAACCTCCCAAATTGTTGGGATTATAGGCATGAGCCACCACCCCCAGCTATATGGAATTCCTAAACCTAGATCAGCAATTCCAACCAGGGGTGATTTTGCACCCCAGGGGACATGGTTGTGACAACTAAGGAGATAACTACCGGCAACTAATGAAGAGGCAAGGGATGCTATTAAACATAACAGAATAAACCAGGCCGCCCAGGAGCAAAGAATTTCCAATCCAAATTGTCATTAGTACCAAGTTTAAGAGACCCTGGGATATCTTTCTGTTGGGAAACTGAGGCAAAATAAGAAAAAAAAATTAAAAATTAAAAAAATAGGGGCCAGGCGCAGTGGTTCACGCCTATAATCCCAGCACTTTGGGAGGCCGAGGTGGGCAGATCACAAGGTCAGGAGATCAGACCATCCTGGCTAACACAAGTGAAACCCCGTCTCTACTAAAAATAGAAAAAGTTAGCCAGGCGTGGTGGTGGGCGCCTATAGTCCCAGCTACTTGGGAGGCTGAGGCAGGAAAATGGCATGAATCCGGGAGGTGGAGCTTGCAGTGAGTCGAGACCACGCCACTGCACTCCATCCTGGGTGACAGAACGAGACTCTGTCTCAAAAAAAAAAAAAAATAGGCCTGGCACAGTGGCTCACGCCTGTAATCCCAGCACTTTGGGAGGCTGAGGCGGGCAGATCATCTGAGGTCAGGAGTTAGAGATCAGCCTGGGCAAAATGGTGAAACCCCGTCTCTACTAAAAATACAAAATTAGCCAGGCGTGGTGGCACATGCGTGTAATCCCAGATACTCGGGAGGCTGAGGCAGGAGAATCGCTTGAACCTCGGAGGTGGAGGATGTGGTGAGCCGAGATCGCACCACTGCACTCCAGCCTGGGCAACAAGAGTAAATCTCCATCTCACCAAAAAAAAAAAAAAAAAAAAAATTTAAAAAATAGAAAAGGGGGCCGGGCGTAGTGGCTCAAGCCTGTAATCCCAGCACTTTGGGAGGCCGAGACGGGCGGATCACAATGTCAGGAGATCAAGACCATCCTGGCTAACATGGTGAAACCCCGTCTCTACTAAAAATACAAAAAACTAGCCAGGTGAGGCGGCGGGCGCCTGTAGTCCCAGCTACTCGGGAGGCTGAGGCAGGAGAATGGCGTGGACCCGGGAGGCAGAGCTTGCAGTGAGCTGAGATCTGGCCACTGCACTCCAGCCTGGGTGACAGAGCGAGACTCCATTTCAAAAAAAAAAAAAAAACAAGAAAAAAAAATAGAAAAGGGGCCAGGTGCTCAGTGAGCCGAGACTGCACCATTATACTCCAGCCTGGGTAATAAGAACAAAACTCCGTCTCAAAAAAAAAAAGAAAAGGGCCCAGCATGGTGGCTCACAACTGTAATCCCAGCACTTTGGGAGACGTGAGGTCAGGAGTTCGAGATCAGCCTGGCCAACATGGCGAAACCTCGTCTCTATTTTTTTTGTTGTTGTTTTTTTTGAGACAGTCTTGCTCTGTGCCTGGGCTAGAATGCAGTGGCGTGATCTCGGCTCACTGCAAGCTCCGCCTCCTGGGTTCACGCCATTCTCCTGCCTCAGCCTCCCGAGTAGCTGGGACTACAGGCGCCCACCACCACGCCTGGCTAATTTTTTGTATTTTTAGTAGAGATGGGGTTTCACCGTGTTAGCCAGGATGGTCTCGATCTCCTGACCTCTTAGATTTGCCCGCCTTGGCCTCCCAAAGTGCTGAGATTACAGGTGTGAGCCACTGCGCCCGGCCCTTATTTTTTTTTTTTTTTTTAAGATGGAGTCTTGCTCTGTCACCCAGGCTGGAGTGCAGTGGCACGATCTCAGCTCACTGCAACCTCCGCCTCCCAGGTTCAAGCAATTTTCTGCCTCAGCCTCATGGGTAGCTGGGATTACAGGTACTGGCCACCATGCCCAGCTAATTTTTTTTTTTTTTTTTTGAGACGGCGTCTTGCTCTGTCACCCAGGTTGGAGTGCAGTGGTGAGATCTCGGCTCACTGCAAGCTCTGCCTCCCAGGTTCACGCCACTCTCCTGCCTCAGCCTCCCGAGTAGCTGGGACCACAGATGCCCACCACCACACTCAGCTAATTTTTTTTTTTTTTAGTAGAGATGGGGTTTCACCGTGTTAGCCAGGATGATCTCAATCTCCTGACCTCATGATCCACCCGCCTCAGCCTCCCAAAGTGCTGGGATTACAGGTGTGATCCTAAATTTTATATTTTTAATAGGGATGGGGTTTCACCATCTTGGCCAGGCTGGTCTTGAACTCTTGACCTCGTGGATCCACCCGCCTCAGCCTTCCAAAGTGCTGGGATTATAGGTGCGAGCCACCGCACCCAGCCACCTTGTCTCTATTAAAAATACAAAAATTAGCCAGGCGTAGTGGCACACATATGCAGTCCCAGCCACTTAGGAGGCTGAGGCAGGAAAATTGCTTGAACCCAGGAGGCAGAGGTTGCAGTGAGCTGAGATCGTGCTACTGCACTCCACCCTGGGCGATAGAGCAAGACTCCATCTCAAAAAAAAAAAAAAAAAAAAAAGCCCTGGGATAGAGTAGGGTGAAAAGCTGTGCTATGTCAATTCAGGACGTGATTAAGTACAGACCTTAAAAGTCTTTGCCCAAGAAAATAAACTTGTTCCTGAGGAGAATAACTTCTGACCAGTCTTAAAACCTAGCTGTAAAGAACAGCACTGTCTGTCAATATCAAGGAATATAAATCTTATTTGCTCACCTTAGCTGCTGTACAAGCTCCGGACAGCTCTGAAATCAAAGAAATTATGTTAAAACATTAAAACTCCTTTAGCAACTTTGAAGATATCAAAAGTCTTTCTCTTTCTATAGCACATGTTTTACAGCAAAACCGTTAAAACTACAGATAGTCCTCATATTAAAATATTAAAAAGCACCTTCTTCCTACTTGGTGAACCATAGGATTAGGGTGAGAAATTTAAAGTCAAAGCATATGAAATAGTTTTTAAAGGAATCAACTTTCAGTAGCTTGTTTAAAACATTAAGAACTCTAATGCCATACATGGAATTCATATCAAATTGTCTGGTTACACACATTTTACATTCATCTCTATTACAGAATTTTTCAGATCATCTGTTCTTGATTATAATCTCTTTGAGGGTAGGAACCCTGAGTCATTTATTTCTGTATCCCCAGCACCTATTGTTCAATTGCGGCTCACGTTTGTTGATATGAAATGAAAAGGGTTCCCGCCGGGTGCAGTGGCTCACGCCTATAATCCCAACACTTTGAGAGGCTGAGGTGGGTGGATCACTTGAGGTCAGGAGCTAGAGAACAGCCTGGCCAACATAGAGAAACTCCATCTCTACTAAAAATACAAAAATTAGCCAGGCGTGGTGGCATACACCTATAATCCCAGCTACTTGGGAGGCTGAGGCAGGAGAATCACTTGAGTCCAGGAGGCGGAGATTACACTGAGCCGAGATCATGCCACTGCACTACAGCCTGGACAACAGAATGAGACTCTGCCTCAAAAAAAAAAAAAAAAAAAAAAAAGAAGAAGACATAAAAGAAAAGAAAAGAAAAAAGAAAAGAAGGAAGGAAGGAAGGAAGGAAAAGGTTTCCTATGGTGTTTCCACTGGTCAAAGTCTTTGGATGATGTCAGAGATGGGACCCGTGTTTTCTAAATTCCATTCTATAGCTGTTGATTTTGTAGCCCATCACATCATCTCTACAGTGGCTCATGAAAAAACCTAAACCCAAGCTCTTTAAACCCCACCAATTAATTTTAAAATTAATGTCCCTACATAAACCCCACAGATTCCAGTGAAATATCAACAACACATACCACAGGATTCTCCCCATGGTGAGCCACTTTTACATCACAAAGCTGTCCTGCAGGATCTAACTGCACTTCCACATAGAACATATCTGACGTGATGTAACATTCAGTGCCACTGGCACTGAGATGAGAGCCCAGTCTAGCAGGAACAAATCAAAACAAAAATTAATAGAAGACACATAAATAAAGCCACCCAAAGTTAACACTAAGTTAAACGTTTCTGCCTACAGAAAGACTACTTACCCATTCTGTCTTGCTATGGACTCCAAACGATCAGTCATTGCTGGTAAAGATGTTACTATAAGAGGATGAAAAAAGGAAGTCACAAAGAATGCTCCAAATAACTTAAATGGTATTCTTTGAAGACAGAAAGATTAATCCTTCCAAAACCATAAATATATTCAGTAGTTCAAATGCTTGTAATGTGCATAAAGTTTATTGGTAAGGGTTAGCTGTGGCCTATGCAGTACTAAAGGTCAAAAAAAAAGATCTATTTGAAAAATTACTGGCCGGGCGCGGTGGCTCAAGCCTGTAATCCCAGCACTTTGGGAGGCCGAGGCGGGCGGATCACAAGGTCAGGAGATCGAGACCACAGTGAAACCCTGTCTCTACTAAAAATACAAAAAATTAGCCGGGCGCGGTGGCGGGCGCCTGTAGTCCTAGCTACTCAGGAGGCTGAGGCAGGAGAATGGCGTGAACCCAGGAGGCGGAGCTTGCAGTGAGCCGAGATCGCGCCACTGCACTCCAGCCTGGGCAACAGCGTGAGACTCCGTCTCAAAAAAAAAAAAAAAAAAAAAAAAAAGAAAAATTACTGGACCTTTCTCCTCTCCTGTTTTCATTACTCCTTATGTGGGACAAGCTACCTTTAACTTAAGATACATTTATCTGCTAATGATAGAATAAGGAAGATTAACATTAAAACTAACATAAAAACAAATACTCAACATTAACAACACCATTAATCACAACAGTCAAAAGGTTAAAACAATCCAAGTGTCCACTAGCGGATGACTGGATAAACGAAATGTATATATGTAGAGAGGAGTATTTTTCAACCTTAAAAAAGGAAGAAATTCTAATAAATGCTTCAAAATAGATGAACCTTGAAGACATTATGTTAAGTGAAATAAGCCAGTCACAAAAGGACAAATATGGTATGATTCCACTTATATCAGGTATACAGAGTAGTCAAATTCATAAAGAAAGGAAGCAGAAGGCCAGGCGCGGTGGCTCAAGCCTGTAATCCCAGCACTTTGGGAGGCCGAGACGGGCGGATCACGAGGTCAGGAGATCGAGACCATCCTGGCTAACACGGTGAAACCCCGTCTCTACTAAAAAAATACAAAAAACTAGCCGGGCGAGGTGGCGGGCGCCTGTAGTCCC
This sequence comes from Macaca mulatta, assembly GCF_049350105.2. Classification (NCBI taxonomy): domain Eukaryota; kingdom Metazoa; phylum Chordata; class Mammalia; order Primates; family Cercopithecidae; genus Macaca; species Macaca mulatta. The sequence continues at coordinate 63,779,468 of NC_133421.1, forward strand.
AGCTACTCGGGAGGCTGAGGCAGGAGAATGGTCTAAACCCGGGAGGCGGAGCTTGCAGTGAGCTGAGATCAGGCCACTGCACCCCAGCCTGGGCGACAGAGCAAGACTCTGTCTCAAAAAAAAAAAAAAAAAAAAAAGAAAGGAAGCAGAATGGTGGCTGCCAGGGACTGGGGGAAGGCGGGAATGAGACATTACAGAATGTAAGCTTGGGAAGATGAGTGAAGTTTTACAGATTGAGAGTGGTGATGATTATACAATAAATGAATGTACTTAATGCTACTGAACTATATACTTAGAAACAGAGAAAATGGTAAATTTTACGTTATCTATATTTTACCACAATTAAAACAGAAAAAAAGGCCTGGTACGGTGGCTGACGCCTGTAATCCCAGCACTTTCAGAGGCCGAGGCGGGCGGATCACAAGGTCAGGGGTTCGACCAACATGGTGAAACCCTGTCTCTAATAAAAATACAAAAATTAGCTGGGCATGGTGGTGCACACCTGTAATCCCAGCTACTCAAGAGGCAGAGGCAAGAGAATTGCTTGAACCCAGGGGGCAGTGGTTGCAATGAGCAGAGATGGCGCCACTGCACTCCAGCCTGGGTGACACAGCGACTCTGTCTCAAAAAAAAAAAAAAAAAGAAAAAAAAAAAAGATAAAGAAAATAACACTCAGTCTCTACTAAAAATACAAAATTAGCCAGGCATGGTGGCATATGCCTGTAATCCCAGCTACTTGGGAGGCTGAGGCAGAAAAATCACTTGAACCCAGGAGGCAGAGGTTGTGGTGAGCCGAGATTCCACCATTGCACTCCTGAGACCAGGCAAAGTAGCTCACACCTGTAATCCCAACACTTTGGGAGGCCAAGGCAGGCAGATTACCTGAAGTCAGGAGTCCAAGACCACCCTGGCCAACATGGCAAAACCCCATCTCTACTAAAAATCCAGAAATTAGCCGAGCGTGGTAATGGGCACCTGTAATCCCAGTTACTTAAGAGGCTGAGGCAGAAGAATCACTTGAACCCAGGAAACGGAGGTTGTAGTGAGCAGAGATCACGCCACTGCACTCCAGCCTAGGCGACAGAGTGAGACACCGTCTCCAAAGAAGAAAAAAAAAAAAAAAAACCTCAGCTGAATTAGGTTCATTTCCAGTGGATCAAAGTAAAATCTGTTTTTACTTTCATTATTCCCAAAAAATAGAATTAGTCATTATAAGCATGAATAATCAAGCTCATGACTTATATTTTACATTTATTTTCCCGGAAATTTGCTCCATAAACATCGTAAAAATCTTTTTAGAGTAAAATGTCCATCTTCTAGCCAGGCATGGTAGCTCATGCCTGTAATCCTAGCAATTTGGGAGGCTGAGGCAGGTGGATCACGAGGTCAGGAGATCGATACCATCCTGGCTAATGCGGTGAAACCCCATCTCTACTAAAAATACAAAAAATTAGCCAGGCATGGTAGGATGCACCTGTAGTCCCAGCTGCTTGGGAGGCTGAGCCAGGAGAATCGCTTGAACCCAGGAAGTGGAGGTTGCAGTGAGCCAAGATTGTGCCACTGCACTCCAGCCTGGGAGACAGAGTGAGACTGTGTCTTAAAACAAACAAACAAAAAAAAACGTCGCCAGGTGCAGTGGCTCACACCTGTGATCCCAGCACTTTGGGAGGCCAAGGCGGGTGAATCACCTGAGGTTGAGAGATCAAGACCAGCCTGACCAACATGAAAAACCCTGTCTCTACTAAAAATACAAAATTAGCCGGGCATGATGGCATATGCCCATAATCCCAGCTACTTGGGAGGCCGAGGCAGAAGAATCACTTGAACCCAGGAGGCAGAGGTTGTCGTAAGCTGAGATTCCACCATTGCACTCCAGCCAGGGCAACAAGAGTGAAACTCTGTCTCAAAAAAAAAAAAAAAAAGTCCATCTTCTTATCGAGATTAATCAGAAAAAAACATGTGAAGAAAAAAAAAACTTTGCCGGGCGTGGTGGCTCACGCCTGTAATCCCAGCACTTTGGGAGGCCGAGGCGGGTGGATCACAAGGTCAGGAGATTGAGACCATCCTGGCTAACATGGTGAAACCCCATCTCTACTAAAAAATAGAAAAAAATTAGCCGGGCGTGGTGGCGGGTGCCGGTAGTCCCAGCTACTCCAGAGGCTGAGGCACAAGAATGGCATGAACCCAGGAGGCGGAGCTTGCAGTGAGCCAAGATTGTGCCACTGCACTCCAGCCTGGGCGACACAGCAAGACTCCGTCTCAAAAAAAAAAAAAAAAAAAAAAACCGGAAAAAAAAAACTTTTCCCAGGTATCTCTTTTTTTTTTTTTTTTTATTTGAGACAGAGTCTCGCCCTGTTGCCTGGGCTGGACTGCAATGGTGTGATTTCGGCTCATTGCAACCTCCGGCTCCCCAGTTCACACTATTCTCCTGCCTCAGCCTCCCAAGAAGCTGGGATTATAGGTGCCCACCACCACGCCCAGCTAATTTTGTATTTTTAGCAGAGACAGTATTTTTAGTAGATACTAAAAACATGATTCTATACAGCTACTCAGGAGGCTGGGACTCCCGCCACATGCCCGGCTAATTTTTGTATTTTTAGTGGAGATGGGGTTTCACCATGTTGGCCAAAGCTGGTCTCAAACTCCTGACCTTGTGATCCGCCCGCCTCAGCCTCCCAAAGTGCTGGGATTACAGGAGTGAGCCACCGCACCCGACCTCCCCGGGTATCTTATATTACCCTTCATCATTTATCTTTTAATCTCTATCATCCTCCAAAACAGGATCGAAAATAAATGTTTCAAACTATAGCAAAAAGCTCATTCCAACTCCATAAATGAATGCAAGAGCAATATCTAGTATATAAAGTAGACCTACCTCAATTTATACTTCAAGTCTAAGTATAAAATGGTCCTTCTTAAACTGGGGGTTTTGTGAAATCAGCATATTTCAAAAGCGTTTACAAACCTTTGAGAGCCTTCTGCAATGTCTCCAAACAGCTGACCAAATGTTGATGCCCTCCAGAACTCATCACAACCCTCTTCTCCTGTGTCAAGTGGGAAAACATTTGAGGTGAAAATTAACCAGGCCAACAGTGTTTTGGGTAAACATACACATTATCCTAGTAGTAATATTGCAGGACAGTCTATAGACTCAATATAGGCTACAGACTTTGTAGACTATATAGAGTAACACTGATCTACAAGTGTTACTCTGTCCATCCATCCAAAGGAAGAAAAATCCATATACATGAGTGTAGAAAAAGGTATTCCTCAGCCAGGCACAGGCTCATGCCTGTAATTCTAGCACACTGGGAGGCCAAAGCTGAATAATCACTTGAGTCCAGGAGTTCGAGACCAGCCAAGGCAAGATAGAGAGATCCTGTTTCTATTTAGTTAAAAACAAAAAAGAAAAAGAAAAACATATTTCCACATCTAAAACAAGAAAACCTTTACAGAAATATTAGGAAGAATCAAAATGTAATAGATGAGATCTGCCTCCTGTGGAAGTGACTATATGCTAAGATATAAACAGTTAAATAAGATGGCTCAGGAGATTTGGTAGTGTACAAATTTAACAAGGTGATTTGCATGTAATCTGAGAAACACAACCAAATTTTAGGAAAATGAGATTGACTCTAAAAAATAGAACATGTAGGCTGGGTGCGGTGGCTCACGCCTGCAATCCTAGCACCTTGGGAGGCCAAGGCAGGTGGATCATGAGGTCATGAGGTCAAGAGATCGAGACCATTCTGGTCAACATGGTGAAACTCCATCTCTACCAAAAATACAAAAATTATCCGGGTGTGGTGGCGCATGCCTGTAGTGCCAGCTACTCAAGAGGCTGAAGCAGGAGAATCGCTTGAACCTGGGAGGCAGAGGTTGCAGTGAGCTGAGATCGTGCCACTGCACTCCGGCCTGGCAACAGAGCGAGAATCTGTCTTGGAAAAAAAAAAAAAGAAACAGAAAAGACACAGAACATGTAGTCCAGAAAAGGGACTTCCAAAGAACAAAAAACTTAGCCCAGTTTTCCTAATGCTATCCAGTGAAGAAGTTTCCCTCTGAAAAACATTCCATTCCCTAAAAATGTGAACAATTTTCTGGTATAAGGATAGTTTTCCAGGCTTTTCCATGTTGCAAATAAATCTATCTCACTGCTCTAATTCTCCCTTACAAAACAAAGTAATTTATTAATAATCTGAAATCTCTTGATTCTTGACAGGAGAAGAGGTGCTCTGGTCAATGAATACCAGTATTATGAAAACTGGAAAACTAAACGTTTTGTTATAAATTAATAAATAAGCATATAGTATGTCAGTTGTTGAAAACTTTTTTTGTTGTTTTATGAGATGGAGTCTCGCTCTGATGCCCAGGCTGGAGTGCAGTAGCGTGATCTCCGCTCACTGCAACCTCCACCTCCTGGGTTCAAGCAATTCTCCTGTCTCAGCCTCCTGAGTAGCTGGGACTACAGGCACCTGCCACCACAACTGGCTAATTTTGTCTTTTTAGTAGAGACAGGGTTTCACCTTGTTGGTCAGGCTGGTCTCGACCTCCTGACCTCAGGTGATTCACCCACCTCGGCCACCCAAAGTGCTGGGATTACACGTGTGAACCACCACGCCCGGCCACGAAAACTCTATAAAACCTTAACATACCAATAAAATTAGGTTTCTGAATCTGCAAAACTGACAAGTAGACATGGAAAGTCATGGTGACCAAACCAAGATAGTGGGTACCCAAACAGAGGGCCTTAATAGCCACCTGGAATCCTTCTATCTCACAATGTCTCTCTAATGACAGTATCTTCTACAGAACATATTTCAAGCTAGAATTTGGTTGCCTTAAGGAATAAAAATGACAACTTGGGCCAGGCGCAGTGGCTCACACCTGTAATCACAGCACTTTGAGAGGCTGAAGTGGGTGGATCACAAGGTCAGGAGTTCGAGACCAGCCTGGCTAACACGGTGAAACCCCATCTCCACTAAAAATACAAAAATTAGCTGGGCATGGTGGCGGGAGCCCCAGCCTCCTGAGTAGCTGTACAGAATCACTTGAACCCAGGAGACAGAGGATGCAGTGAGCCAAGATCCTGCCACTGCACTCCAGCCTGGGCGACAGATGGAGACTCCATCTTAAAAAAAAAAAAAAAAATTAATCCGCCAGGCATGGTGGCTCACACTGTAATCATAACACTTTGGGAGGCCAAGGTGGGTGGATCACTTGAGCCCACAAGTTTGAGACCAGCCTGGGCCACATGGTAAAAACCTATTTCTGACTGGAAGCAGTGGCTCACGCCTGCAATCCCAACACTTTGAGAGGCCAAGACCAGCAGATTACGAGGTCAGGAGATCAAGACCATCCTGGCTAACACGCTGAAACTCTGTCTGTACTAAAAATACAAAAAATTAGCTGGGTGTGGCAGCGGGCACCTGTAGTTCCAGCTACTCAGGAGGCCGAGGCAGGAGAATGGTGTGAACCCAGGAGGCAGAACTTGTAGTGAGCCGAGATCACACCACTGCACTCCAGCCCGGGGGGACAGAGCAAGACTCAATCTCAAAAAAAAAAAAAGAAAAAAAAAAACCTATTTCTACAAAAATGTAAAAAACTAGCTGTACAGCCGGGCACAGTGGCACACGCCTGTAATCCCAGGACTTTGGGAGGCCAAGGCAGGCAGATCACGAGGTCAGGAGATGGAGACCATCCTGGCCAACGCGGTGAAACCCCATCTCTACTAAAATACAAAAAATTAGCCAGGCATGGTGGCGTGCACCTCTAGTCCTAGCTACTTGGGAGGTTGAAGCAGGGGAATCACTAGAACCCGAGAGACAGAGGTTGCGGTGAGCTGAGATCACACTATTGCACTCCAGACTGGCCACAGAGACTCCATCTCAAAGAAAAAAAAAAAAAAAAACTAGCCAGGCATGGTTACATGCACCTGTTGTCCCAGATACTGGGAGGCTGAGGTGGGAGAACCACCTAAGCCTGGGAAGTCAAAGCTACAGTGAGCCATGATCATGCCACTGCACTTGAGCCTAGATGACAAAATAAGACCCGATCTCAAAAAAAAGAATGAATCAAAAACTCTTCTAGTACAGGCTGGGCAGACCTAATTAGAAAATCAAAAATCTGTAATGCTCCAAAATCCAAAACCTTTTTAGCATTCACAATGATGCCATCAAAGATTTCACACCTGACCTCATATAACAGGGTCATGGTCAAAATGCAGTCAAAACGGCTGGGCATGGTTGCTCACACCTGTAATCCCAGCACTTTGGGAGGCCAAGGCAGGTGGATCACCTGAGGTCAGGAGTTGAAGACCAGCCTGACCGACAAGGAAAAACCCCATCTCTACTAAAAACATAAAAATTAGCCAGGCGTGATGGCCCATTCCTGTAATCCCAGCTATTCAGGAGGCTGAGGCAGAAGAATCACTTGAACCTGGGAGGCAGAGGTTGTAGTGAGCCAAGATCGGTCCATTACACTCCAGCCTGGGCAACAAGAGTGAAACTCCGTCTCAAAATAAAAAAATAAAAAATAAAAAAACTTTGTTTCATGCACAAAAGTATTAAATATATTATTAAATATATTGTATAGGCCGGGCGTGGTGGCTCAAGCCCGTAATCCCAGCACTTTGGGAGGCCGAGATGGGCGGATCACGAGATCAGGAGATCGAGACCATCCTGGCTAACATGGTGAAACCCCGTCTCTACTAAGAAATACAAAAAAACTAGCCGGGCGAGGTGGCGGGCGCCTGTAGTCCCAGCTACTCCGGAGGCTGAGGCAGGAGAATGGCGTAAACCCGGGAGGTGGAGCTTGCAGTGAGCTGAGATCTGGCCACTGCACTCCAGCCTGGGCGACAGAGCGAGACTCCGCCTCAAAAAAAAAAAAAAAAAAAATATATATATATAGTATAAAATTACCTTCAGGCTATATCTATAAGGTGTATGAAACATAAATTCTGTGTTTAGACTTGGGTCCCATCCCCCAAGATATCTCACTATGTATTTGCAAATATTCCAAAATTCAAAACAATCCAAAATCTGAAACACTTCTGGGCCCAAGCATTTCAGATAAGGGATATTCAACCTGTAGTATAGATACAATAAGACTCCTAAAGTTGAAACCACCATGTATTCAGATGTTTTATGAAGATAGTATGAATACATTTACATGAGGAACTTAGCGTATTAAGAATAATTATCGGGCCGGGCGCGGTGGCTCAAGCCTGTAATCCCAGCACTTTGGGAGGTCGAGACGGGCGGATCACGAGGTCAGGAGATCAAGACCATCCTGGCTAACACGGCGAAACCCCGTCTCTACTAAAAAATACAAAAAACTAGCCAGGCGAGGTGGCGGGCGCCTGTAGTCCCAGCTACACGGGAGGCAGAGGCAGGAGAATGGCGTGAACCCGGGAGGCGGAGCTTGCAGTGAGCTGAGATCCGGCCACTGCACTCCAGCCCGGGCGACAGAGCGAGACTCCGTCTCACAAAAAAAAAAAAAAAAAAAAGAATAATTATCTACGCAAAACACTTTACCCACTTCACCACAATCCTTACCATGACTTGACGCACAAGCTTAATGGTTTCACTCCAAGGTCTATTTTGGTTAAATTTTGCATGGAGCCGTTCCAGGAGAGAACTCATCTTACTCAGCTTTTCCGACTCTGCGATTCAAATCAGAAAACGTCATCAGTAACTGTTCTATCAAGACTATCCACAGTTTTCCTTGCAAAATAAATTCCCACACTTCATCTCAGTAAGAATTCAGTTAAAATATTTTCCAAAATCATTTTACTTCAAAATATCCAAAGAAGACATTTTTAGGCCGGGCGCGGTGGCTCAAGCCTGTAATCCCAGCACTTTGGGAGGCCGAGACGGGCGGATCACGAGGTCAGGAGATCGAGACCATCCTGGCTAACACGGTGAAACCCCATCTCTACTAAAAAAAATACAAAAAACTAGCCGGGCGAAGTGGCGGGCGCCTGTGGTCCCAGCTACTCGGGAGGCTGAGGCAGAAGAATGGCGTAAACCCGGGAGGCAGAGCTTGCAGTGAGCTGAGATCCGGCCACTGCACTCCAGCCTGGGCGACAGAGCCAGACTCAGTCTCAAAAAAAAAAAAAAAAAAAAAAGAAAAGAAGACATTTTTAATGGCAAGATGACACACAAATTATAGGTCTGATGTAAGGAATACCATACAGCTGGACTGTTTTCTATCCAAACTTTTTTTTTTTTTGAGACGAAGTTTCACTCTTGATGCACAGGCTGGAATGCAATGGCGCGATCTCGGCTCACTGCAACCTCTACCTCCTCCCAGGTTCAACCAGTACTCCTGCCTCAGCCTCCCAAGTAGCTGGGATTACAGGCACGCACCACTACACCAAGCTAATTTTGTATTTTTAGTAGAGATGGGGTTTTACCACATTGGTCAGGCTGGTCTCGAACTCCCGACCTCAGATGATCCGTCCACTCGGCCTCCCAAACTGCTGGGATTACAGGTGTGAGCCACCACACCCGACCTCAAGCACTAGTAAAAGTGCTGGGGAGGCCAGACACTGTGGCTCACACCTGTAATCCTCACTAGCACTTTGGGAGGCCAACATGGGAGAATACTTAAGCTGGGGAGTTCAACTACAGCTTGGGCAACATAACAAGATCTCGTCACTACTTTAAAAAAAAAAAAATTTGTCAGGCCAAGCGCAGTGGCTCACACCTGTAACCCCAGCATTTTAAAAAGCCGAAGCAGGCAGATTACCTAAGTCAAGAGCTTGAGACCACCGTGGTCAACATGGTGAAACTCTATCTCTACTTTTTTTTTTTTTTTTTGAAATGGAGTTTTGCTCTGTCACCTAGGCTGGAGTACAGTGGTGCAATCTTGGCTCACTGCAACCTCCGCCTCCCGAGTTCAAGCAATTCCCCTGCCTCAGCCTCCCTAGTAGCTGGAATTATAGGCATGTACCACCACACCCAGCTAATTTTTGTATTTTTAGTACAGACGGGGTTTCACCATGTTGGCCAAGTTGCTCTCGAACTCCTGACCTCAGATGATCCACCCACCTCAGCCTACCAAAGTGCTGGGATTACAGGCCTGAGACACCGCACCGGCCAAACCCTGTCTCTACTGAAAATACAAAATTAGCCTGGTATGGTGGTGCATGCCTGTAATCCCAGCTACTTGGGAGGCTAAGGCAGGAGAATAGCTTGAATCCAGAAGGCAAAGGCTGCAGTGAGCCGAGATCACACTACTGCACTCCAGCATTAGCAAGAGCAAAACTCTGTCTCAAAAAAAAAGAAAAAGAAAAAAATTAGCCAAGCCTCCTGGCATGTGCCTATAGTCAGTCCCCATCTACTCTGGAGGCTGAGGCAGAAGGATCACCTTAGCCTGGGAGGTCGAAGCTTCAGAGATGGGCCTTGATCACACCACTTACTCCATCCTGAGCAACAGATGGAGACATTGTGTCAAAAAAAAGTTATTGAACTGGGTTAGAGAGGAAAATTTTTTAAAAAAAGAAAAAGAATAAATGAAATTGCTAAAAAGACAGCAGTGAACAAACCAGACAAAAACTCCTACTTCACAAAGTTTCCATTTTTACCCTTCTCCCCTTGCACCTGAGGAGTACATTTTTTCTTTTTTTTTTTTTTTTTTTAAGACAGAGCATCACCCTGCAGCCCCGGCTTAAGTGCATTGGCACAATCAAGGTCTACTGTAGCCTCGACCTCCCATGCTCCAGGATCAAGTGATCCTCCCAGCTCAGCCTTCAGAGTAGCTGGGGCTATAGCTAATTTTTCCTTGAAACAGGGTCTCGCTCTGTCACCCAGGTTGGAGTGCAGTGGCACAATTCTGGCTCACTGGAGCCTTGACCTACAGGATTCAGGTAATCCTCCCACCTCAGCCTCCCAAGTAGCTGAGACTACTGGCTTGTGCCACCATGCCTAGTTAATTTTTATATTTGTTGTAGAGACAGGCTTTTGCCAGGTTGTCCAGGCTGGTCTCCAACTTGTGAGCTCAAGTGATCTGCCTGCTTCGGTCTCCCAAAGTGCTGGGACTACATCCTTGAGTCACTACCTGGTCCTAATTTTTTTTATTTTTTATTTTATTTATTTATTTATTTTTAATTAATTTATTTATATTTTTGAGACGGAGTTTTGCTCTCGTTGCCCAGACTGGAGTCCAGTGGCACCACCTTGGCTCACTGCAACCTCCACCTCCTGGGTTTGAGTGATTCTCCTGCCTCAGTCTCCCAAGTAGCTGGGATTGCAGGCATGCCACCATGCCGGGCTAATTTTGTATTTTTAGTAGAGACAGGGTTTCACCATGTTGGCCAGGCTGGTCTTGAACTCTTGACCTCAGGTGATCCGCCACCTTGGTCTCCCAAAATGCTGGGATTACAGGAATGAGCCACCACGCCCAGCCAATTTTTTTTTTTTTTTTTTTTTTTTTTTGAGAGGAAGTTTCCCTCTTGTTGCCCAGGCAGGAGTGCAATGGCACAATCTTGGCTCACCACAACCTCCACCTCCTGGGTTCAAGTGATCCTCCCACCTCAGCCTCCCAAGTAGCTGGGATTACAGACATACACCACCACAGCCAGCTAATTTTGTGTTTTTAGTAGAGCCAGGGTTTCTCCATGTTGGTCAGGCTGGTCTCAATCTCCCGACCTCAGGTGATCCGCCCGCCTCGACTTCCCAAAGTGCTGGGATTACAGGCGTGAGCCACGGCGCCCGGCAATTTTTCATTTTTTTGTAGAGACAGGGCCTCACTATGTTGCCCAGGCAGGTCTCGAACTCCTGGGCTCAAGGGATCCTCCAGCCTCAGCCTCCCAAAGCGCAGGGATTACAGATGTGAGTCACTGCTCCCGCGGGGCCTCACCTTTCGACCTCTCCTCCAAAACACACTCCTTGTTTTTCTTGAGAAACCTGCTGATAAATATCTGCACTTCGATGCTCCAAGATTTTTTGAGCGACTATTACGTTCCAGAAACTATATAAAAATGAATCAGGCAAGGACCCTAATCTGCAAAGCTCAGAGTAAACTGGAGATAAACAAACAATAACACAGCTCACTGTATCAACAGAACTATGCCCAAAATGCCAAGGAAGCATCTAAGCCGGAGTGTGGAACTTTAGAAAATCTTAGTAAAGTTCCCCAGGAAAGTTGTTTTTCTGCAGTTATTAGTTCGGTCAATAAAAGAATGAAATTCAGCACAGTTTAAAAATACACAACAGTACAGGATCTGAACACTTGACATTGTAGGGATCCGCTGGCTGCTAATAAATACAAGGAATTAATCATTTCATTCATGCCAAAATAGTCTCCAGTACGTTTACACACAGCCCTAAATTTATTCAGGCGTCTCTTCTGGAAGGAGATGTAAGCTGGTTTTGTATTCACTAGCCCCGTCTCGCACCACTTTAGGCCAAAAGTGCCCTAGCCGAGCATGAAATCTTCACAGAAGTTGAGAGTCCCCATCACCCCAAAGTCGAAGCTCTATAGTCATCAAGGAGGGTATAGTGACAATCTAAAACTCATACACATTCCCTCTCCCGGACTCTGTGCCCCTCAAGTGGCCCCCATGGGACATCTGCAAGAACCTTCTCTCACAAACTGGCTCCCCCAGTTGTGTCCCGCCCCCTCCTTTCCCCCTCAGTCACTTACCCTCGGTTTCCCCCTGAGCTTTCATCCTGAAGGCGGCGAGAGACTGGATCTGCCACAAAAGGATAAGCCCTTCCCCACCACTAACGGGGGAAACAAGTTGGCTCGGGATTCCAGGACGCAGGGTACCAGCAGTCCCTACTCTTCGCGGGAAGGATCAGTCTGAAGTCCCCGGCGGCAAGAAGAGAAGGGTGCTCGAGGCCGCCGCCATCTTCCCCAACGGAACTTCCCAAAATTCGCGAGATAAACCGTGGTCCTGCCAGAAAGAGGAAAAGGACAGGGCATCGAAATCTCGCGAATATTGGTCGATGCGTGGGCCTCGCGAGATTTCTTTCAGCCCTGTCTTCTTTGATCTGAGTTGTCTCAGGCCTCACGCCGCTGTATGTAGCTTTCAGCTCCCTTCGGAAACCGGCATTTTTTTGTTTATTTTATTTTAGCAGTTAACTCGCAAATTAACTGATTAATTAACATGTCGCTGTACTTAAAGACTGGCTTTTTTTTTTTTTTTTTTTTTTTTTTTGACACGGAGCCTTGCTCTTGTCGCCCAGGCCGGAGTGCAATGGCACGATCTCGGCTCACTGCAACCTCCGTCTCCCGGGTTCAAGCGATTCTCCTGCCTCAGCCTCCATAGTAGCTGGGATTACAGGCACCCGCCACCACGCCTGGCTAATTTTTGTATTTTTAGTAGAGACGGCGTTTCGCCTTGGCTAGTCACCCGGCCAAGACTAGCATTTCAAAGGGTATCGGTATCAGAAATGTCTTATGAAAAATAAGTTTAACCTGAGATACTAGATGCAGTAATTACATCCTAAGAAAGATAGTGGCGCGGCCGGGCGCGGTGGCTCACGCCTGTAATCCCAGCACTTTGGGAGGCCGAGGCAGGCGGATCACGAGGTCAGGAGATCGAGACCATCCTGGCTAACACGGTGAAACCCCGTCTCTACCAAAAATACAAAAAAATTAGCCGGGCGTGGTGGCAGGTGCCTGTAGTCCCAGCTACTCGGGAGGCTGAGGCAGGAGAATGGCGTGAACCCGGGAGGCGGAGCTTGCAGTGAGCGGAGATCGTGACACTGAACTCCAGCCTAGGCGACAGAGCGAGACTCCGTCTCAAAAAAAAAAAAAAAAAAGATAGTGGCGCATTGTAACATGATGTTCAAAGCGAGACTAGCACAGTTCATTCCCCTTTTCTCATTTTTTTCGTTTCAAAATTATTTCTGGCTGGCCGCAGTGGCTCACGCCTGTAATCCCCACACTTTGGGAGGCCGAGGCAGGTGGATCAAATGAGGTCAGGAGTTTGAGACCAGCCTGGCTAACATGGTGAATCTCCGTCTCTACGAAAAATACAAAAATTAGCCCGGTGGTGCGCTCCTGTAATCCCAGCTATTCAGGAGGCTGAGGCAGGAGGATCACTTGAACCCATGAAGCATAAATTGCAGTGAGCAGAGATCATGTCACTGCACTCTAGCCTGGGTGACAGAGTGAGACTCTGTCTCAAAAAAAAAAGAAAAAACTGTATAATTTGCTATCCTCAAACTAAGTGTTCTTCACTTAGTAAGCATCTGTGGAGTCCTAATATGTGTATATTTGGAACTGGTAATACAAACATGAAAACACGACCAGGCACAGAGCTACTCAGGAGGCTGAAGCAGGAGAATCGCTTAAATCCCGGAGGCAGAGGTTGCAGTGAGCCGAGATCATGCTACTGCACTCCAGCCTGAGTGGTAGAGCAAGACGCTGTCTCAGACAAATAAACAACCATAAAAACACAACCCTAGCCTTTGATAGGCTAATCTTATTTAGAGTTCTGAAAATATGATTGTTCACTGTAATCACAGGGGCTCAAATTTTTTTCATTAATTATTATGCCCTAAGTACCAATGCCAGATACCCAACTACACTTTCTCATGGAAACTTTTTATACAAATAAAAAATAAATGTCTGTACTAAGTGTTGCTAGTACATTTTTAACTTTATAAAGCTTATAAATAAGCTTTACTAACTTCTGGTTACACAATCGAATGAGAAGTTATTTGTCATCTGAAAATGCAGATGAAACACACCATTGGAAAAGTTCTACTCTAGAAGATAACAGAGCAATGTCCTTTGGGAGGCTGAGGCGGGCACTTGAGGTCAGGAGGTCGAGACCAGCCTGGCCAAAATGGTGAAACCCCATCTCTACTAAAAATACAAAAAATTAGCCCAGTGTGGTGACACATGCCTGTAATCCCAGCTACTGGGGAGGCTGAGGCAGGAGAATCGCTTCAATCCGGGAGGTGGAGGTTGCAGTGAGCCAAGATCGTGCCATTGCACTTCAGTCTGGACAACAAGAGCAAGACTCCGTCTCAAAAAAAAAAAAGCAATGTCATTAAACAAGAAAAGTGGCCGGGCGCGGTGGCTCACGCCTGTAATCCCAGCACTTTGGGAGGCCGAGACGGGCGGATCACGAGGTCAGGAGATCGAGACCATCCTGGCTAACACGGTGAAACCCCGTCTCTACTAAAAAAAATACAAAAAACTAGCCGGGCGAGGTGGCGGGCGCCTATAGTCCCAGCTACTCGGGAGGCTGAGGCAGGAGAATGGCGTGAACCCGGGAGGCGGAGCTTGCAGTGAACTGAGATCCGGCCACTGCACTCCAGCCTGGGTGACAGAGCAAGACTCCATCTCAAAAAAAAAAAAAACAAAACAAGAAAAGTATTCAAGGTACATATAGGAACAGTATTTATATATGGCAAAATGGGTACAGTGGGCAAATTGTAAGTGACTAAGCTTTGAAGGAGGATCCAAAGGACTCTTTTTTTTTTTTTTTTTTGGTGACAGAGTCTCGCTCTGTCATCTGGGCTGGAGTGCAGTGGCACAATCTCAGCTCACTGCAACCCCTGCCTCCCAGGTTCAAGCAATTCTGCCTCAGCCTCCCAAGTAGCTGAGACTATAGGTGTACACCACTACACCTGGCTAATTTTTTTGTATTTTAGTAGAGACGGAGTTTCACCATGTTGCCCAGGCTGGTCTCGATCTCCTGAGCTCAGGCAATCCACCCACGCCGGCCTCCCCAAGTGTTAGGATTACAGGCATGAGCCACCGTGTCCGGCCCAAAGGACTCTTTTTTTTTTTTTTTTTTTTTTTTTTTTTTGAGACGGAGTCTCGCTCTGTCGCCCAGGCTGGAGTGCAGTGGCCAGATCTCAGCTCACTGCAAGCTCCGCCTCCCGGGTTTACGCCATTCTCCTGCCTCAGCCTCCCGAGTAGCTGGGACTACAGGCGCCCGCCACCTCGCCCGGCTAGTTTTTTTGTATTTTTAGTAGAGACGGGATTTCACCATGTTAGCCAGGATGGTCTCGATCTCCTGACCTTGTGATCCGCCCGTCTCGGCCTCCCAAAGTGCTGGGATTACAGGCTTGAGCCACCGCGCCCGGCCTCCCAAAGGACTCTTTAAATCTAAAATCTAAACTAACAAATTGGTTTGTGGGGAAAAAGAGCTATTGAAACTTTAGTTAAATGTCTCTTCTTGTGCACAGCATAAATAGAAACTTTCTGACTTGTTTTAGTAGATTTACAGGCAAAGTATTGCCACCGCCTGACTGATCACTTGGGGTTCACAGAGTTGCCCTGACTCTCTGCCCTTGAAGGTTATGCAAATAAAGCAAATGGAGCAGTCCTGGAATTTCTGAGTTCAAAGTTTTTCTGTAGAATGAAGCAACCCTTATTTTACAAAAGCACTATTCTCACCAGTTATTGGATCAATACCTGCAGTTTACAGTAGATATTGTATTTAAAAATTTAGATACAGAGATTTTCTGGTGCAGAATTTTATTCACCAAAATGAGGAATACCATGTTAGGGAGATTATAAGAAAGAAAGAAAGGAAGAAAGGATGAAAGAAAGAAAGAGAGAGAGAAAGAAAGAAACAAAGAAAGAAAGAAAGAAAGAAGAAAGAAAGAGAAAGAAAGAAAGAGAAAGAAAGAAAGAAAGAAAGAAAGAAAGAAAGAAAGAAAGAAAGAAAGAAAGAAAGAAAGAAAGAAAGAAAACGAAAAAAGGGAGGGAGGGAGGAAGGAAAGGGAGAAGGGGGGAGAGGAGGGGAGGAAAGAAAGAAGAAAGAAAGGGAAAGAAAGAGAGGAAGGAGGGAGGGAGGGTTGAAAGAGAAAGAGAGAGAGAAAGAAAGAGAAAAAAAGAAATGAAAGAAAGAGGAAGTGCAGTTCAATAGAAAGTACTGGTTTAGGATGTAGAAATGAGGTGTTCCGGCTTCAGGCACTTCTTACACTTAAGTATAAACATGGTCCAATCTAATTCCTTGTGAGTCTCAGTTTAACCTATATTAGATGTCAATAATAATAACATAGGTAGGGGCGCAGTGGCTCACGCCTATAATCCCAGTCCTTTGGGAGGCTGAGGTGGGTGAATCACTTAAGGTCAGGAGTTTGAGACCAGCCTGGCCAACATGGCTAAACCTTGTCTCTACTAATAATACAAAATACAAAATAATACAAAAAAAATACCTAGGTAGCCGGGCGCGGTGGCTCAAGCCTGTAATCCCAGCACTTTGGGAGGCCGAGGCGGGTGGATCACGAGGTCAGGAGATCGAGACCATCCCTGGCTAACATGGTGAAACCCCGTCTCTACTAAAAATACAAAAAACTAGCCGGGCGTGGTGGCAGGCGCCTGTAGTCCCAGCTACTCGGAGGCTGAGGCAGGAGAATGGCGTGAACCCAGGAGGCGGAGCTTGCAGTGAGCTGAGATCGCGCCACTGCACCCCAGCCTGGGCGACACAGCGAGACTCCGTCTCAAAAAAAAAAAAAAAAAAATAGCTAGGCATAGTGGTGTGCGCCTGTAATCCCAGCTACTTGGAAGGCTGAGGCAGGAGAATTGCTTGAACCCAGGAGGTGGAGGTTGCAGTTAGCCAAGATCCTGCCACTGCACTCCAGCCTAGGCCACAGATTGAAACTGTCTCAATAATCATCATAATAATAATAGGCCCGGTGCAGTGGCTCACGCCTGTAATCATGCCACTGCACTCCAGCCTGGGCGACAGAGGGAGACTTCGTCTCAAAAAAATAAATAAAAATAATAATAATAACGTAATTTCATTAGTTTATTCAATTGAAATTTATTGACGGGATTAAGAGTTCCATGAAAAATTTTAAAGTGCTATAGAAATACAAGATATTGTAAGTGCAAAGTTTCAGTGATAAAGCTTCATTCATTCATTCCTTTGTGGTCTCTAATTGGCTTCAAGAGGCAGTAACAGAGAATTTTAAGTTTTGGCCAGGCGCAGTGGCTCACGCCTGTAATACCAGCACTTTGGGAGGCCAAGGAGAGCAGATCATGAGGTCAGGAGATCGAGACCATCCTGGCCAACACAGTGAAACCCTGCCTCTACTACAAATAGAAACAATTAGCTGGGCATAGTGGCGGGCGCCTGTAATCCCAGCCATTCAGGAGGCTGTCACCTGGGTGACAGAGCGAGACTCCATCTCAAAAAAAAGAAAAGAAAGGAAAAAAAGAAAAGTTTCTGCTGGTGTTTAATCTGGATAATCAATTTAATTCTTCCATATTTTGACACATCACCATGCCTTCTGTCGTCTTCACTTTTCCATTCCACTGTGGGTACATTGTGTGTTGGTTTTTTTTTTTTGAGGTGGAGTCTTGCTTTGTCGCCCAGGCTGGAGTGCAGTGGCACCATCTTGGCTCACTGCAAGCTCCGCCTCCTGGGTTCACGCCATTTTCCTGCCTCAGCCTCCGAGTAGCTGGGACTACAGGCACGCACCACCACGCCCGGCTAATTTTTTGTATTTTTAGTAGAGACAGGGTTTCACCGTGTTAGCCAGGATGGTGTCAATCTCCTGACCTCATGATACGCCCGTCTCGGCCTCCCAAAGTGCTGGGATTACAGGCGTGAGCCACCGCGCCCAGCTGTGGGTACATTGTGAGTTAAAAACTTGGTCTTGGCTGGGTGCGGTGGCTCGCACCTATAATCCCAGCACTTTGGGAGTCTGAGGCAGAGGGATCACGAGGTCAGGAGTTCAAACCAGCCTGGCCAAGATGGTGAAACCACGTCTCTACTAAAAAATTTAAAAAATCAGCTGAGCGTGGTGGCAGACGCCTGTAATCCCAGCTACTCAGAAGGCAGAGGCAGAGAATTGCTTGAACCCAGGAGGCAGAGGTTGCAGTGAGCCATTGTTGAGATAGTGCCATTGCACTCCAGCCTGGCAACAGAGCAAGACTCCATCTCAAACAAACAAATAAAAAACTTGATCTCATTTAAAAGACAGAAAAATCAGGGTGAATTTTGTTGAACTCATGACAACAAACCCATGCCAACGCTTACTATGGCTGACCAGTCACTACATTTAATCAGCCCAGGAAGTCTCATGCCATCTGTCATCATGTAAAACATTCAAGGCCAAACACAGTGGCTCATGCCTCTATTCCAAGCATCTTGGGAGGCCAAGGTGGGAGGATCCCTTGAGCTGAGGACTTCAAGAGCAGCCTGGGCAACATAGCAAGACCCCATCTTTACAAAAAATAAAAAAAAAATTAGCCAAGCTCTGTGGCTCATGCCTGTAATCCCAGCCAGGAGAGGTTGAGGCTGGAGGATTGCTTGAGCTCAGAAGGTAAAGACAGCAGTGTGTCAGCCAGGCGCGGTGGTTCACACCTATAATCCCAGCACTTTCGGAGGCCAAGGTGGGTGGATCACCTGAGGTCAGGAGTTCGAGACCAGCCTAGCCAACATGGCAAAACCCCATCTCTACTAAAAATATAAAAATGAGCTGGGCATGGTGGCAGGCGCCTGTAATCCCAGCTACTCGGGAGGCTGAGGCAGGAGAATCGCTTGAACCCAAGAGGTGGAGCTTGCAGGGAGCCTGGATTGTGCCATTGCACTCCAGCCTGGGGGACAAAAGCGAGACTTTATCTTCAAAAAAAAAAAAAAAGACTGCAGTGTGTCATGGTCATACCACTATACTCCAGCCTGGGCAACAGAGCAAGGTCTTGTCTCAAGAAAATAAATTGGTGAGGACTTTTATATCCAGGGCCTCCTATCGTCCTATAGCAGTGAATAAGGAGTGTTCACAACTGAGTTCCAGTACTTGTGTTTTTCTTTCTTTCCTTTTTTTTTTTTTTTTTGAGACAGTTTCGCTCTTGTTGCCCAGGCTGAGTGCAATGGCACCATCTCAGTTCACCGCAACCTCCACCTCCCAGATTCAAGTAATTCTCCTGCCTCAGCCTCCTGAGTAGCTGGGATTACAGGCGTGTGCCACCACACTGGGCTAATTTTTGTATTTTTAGTAGAGACGGAGTTTCTCCATGTTGGTCCGGCTGGTCTTGAACTCCTGACCTCAGGTGATCTGCCTGCCTCGGCCTCCCAAAGTACTGGGATTACAGGCTTGAGCCTCCATGCTCGGCCAGTGTTTTTCTTTTTTCTTTTCTTTTTTGAGGCAGTTTCTTGTTCTATTATCCAGGCTGGAGTGCAGTGGCATGATCATGGCTCATTGCAGCCTTGACCTCCTGGGCTCAAGTGATCCTCCCATCTCAGCCTCAGAGTAGGTAGGACTACAGGCAAGCACCACCATGCCTGGTTAATTTCTTGCTTTTGGCCGGGCGCGGTGGCTCAAGCCTGTAATCCCAGCACTTTGGGAGGCCGAGACGGGCGGATCACGAGGTCAGGAGATCGAGACCATCCTGGCTAATACGGTGAAACCCCGTCTCTACTAAAAAATACAAAAAACTAGCCGGGCGAGGTGGCGGGCGCCTGTAGTCCCAGCTACTCGGGAGGCTGAGGCAGGAGAATGGCGTAAACCCGGGAGGTGGAGCTTGCAGTGAGCCGAGATCGCGCCACTGCACTCCAGCCTGGGTGACAGAGCCAGACTCCGTCTCAAAAAAAAAAAAAAAAAAAAAATTTCTTGCTTTTGTTTGTTTATTTTTTGTAGGGATGGAGTCTTGCTCTGTTGCCCAGGCTGGAGTACAGTGGTGTAATCTTGGCTTACTGCAACCTCTGCCTCCCGGGTTCAAGCAATTCTCGCGTCAGCCTCCCGAGTAGCTGGGAATACAGGCGCACACTGCCACACCCGGCTAATTTCTTTTGTATTTTAGTAGAAATGGGGTTTTACCGTGTTGCCCAGGTTGGTCTCGAACTCCTGAACTCAGGCAATTTGCCTGCCTCAGCCTCCCAAATTGCTGGGATTACAAGCCTGAGCCCCCGAACCTGGCCTGTCATTTCTTGTATTTTTTTTGGAGAGACAGAGGTCTCAACATGTTGCCCAGACTGGTCTCCAATTTCTGGGCTCATGAAATCCTCCCATGTTGGCCTCCCAAATTGTTGGTTTTATAGGTGTCAGCCACCACACTCAGCCCATTTTTCTTTTTGTTAGCCACTTTTTTTTTTTTTTAAGACTGATTCTCACTCTGTCGCCCAGGTTGGAATGCAATGGCGCAATCTTAGTTCACTGCAACCTCTGCCTCCCAGGTTCTAGTGATTCTCATGCCTCAGCCTCCTGAGTAGCTGGAATTACAGGTGCGTGCCACCATGCCCGGCTAATTTTTTTTTTGTACATATATATAAATATATATATATATATATATATTTTTTTTTTTTGGAAACAAAGAGTGTTACTCTGTCACCCAGGCTGGAACGCAGTGGCACGATCTTGGTTCATGGCAACTTACGCATTCTGGGTTCAAGCGAGTCTCCTGTCTCAGCCTCTTGACTATCTGTGATTACAGGCAAGCACCACCACGCCTGGCTAATTTTTGTATTTTTAGTAGAGACAGGATTTCACTATTTTGGCCAGGCTGGTCTCGAACACCTGACCTCAAGTTATCTGCCCACTTTGGCTTCCCAAAGTGCTGGGATTACATTCATTAGCTACCGTGCTTGGCCTCTAATTGGTTTTTGTTTTTGTTTTTGTTTTTGGAGACGAGTCTTGCTCTGTTGCCCAGGCTGGAGTGCAGTGGTGCGATCTCCGCTCACTGCAACCTCCACCTCCTGGGTTCCCGCCATTCTCCTGCCTCAGCCTCCTGAGTGACTGGGACTACAGGCACCCGATACCACGCCTGGCTAATTTTTTTGTTTTTTTTCCTTTTTTTTGAGACGGAGTCTGGCTCTGTCGCCCAGGCTGCAGTGCAGTGGCCGGATCTCAGTTTACTGCAAGCTCCGCCTTCCGGGTTCACGCCATTCTCCTGCCTCAGCCTCCCGGGTAGCTGGGACTACAGGCGCCCGCCACCTCACCCGGCTAATTTTTTTGTATTTTTAAGTAGAGACGGGGTTTCACCGTGTTAGCCAGGATGGTCTTGATCTTGTGACCTCGTGATCCGCGTGATCCACCCGTCTCGGCCTCCCAAAGTGCTGGGATTACAGGCTTGAGCCACCGCGCCCGGCCATTTTTTTGTAATTTTAGTAGAGACGGGGTTTTACCGTGTTAGCCAGGATGGCCTCAATCTCCTGACCTCGTGATCTGCCCGCCTCCGCCTCCCAAAGTGCTGGGATTACAGGAGTGAGCCAGCACACCCGTCCCATTTTTATATTTTTAGTAGAGACAGGGTTTCACTGCATTGGCCAGTCTGGCCTTAAACTCCTGACCTCAAATGATCCTCCCCTCTTGGCCTCCCAAAGTGCTGGGATTACAGGCATGAGCCACCGCTCCCAGCCACTTTTTTTTTTTTTTTTTTTTTTTTTCGAGACGGAGTCTCGCTTTGTCACCCAGGCTGGAGTGCAGTGGCCGGATCTCAGCTCACTGCCAGCTCCACCTCCCGGGTTTGCGCCATTCTCCTGCCTCAGCCTCCCGAGTAGCTGGGACTACAGGCGCCCGCCACCTCGCCCGGCTAGTTTTTTGTATTTTTTAGTAGAGACGGGGTTTCACCGTGTTAGCCAGGATGGTCTCGATCTCCTGACCTCGTGATCCGCCCGTCTCGGCCTCCCAAAGTGCTGGGATTACAGGCTTGAGCCACCGCGCCCGGCCCACTTTTTTTTCTTGATAGCATTTTTACTTCCATAGAAGATCAAAAAGTTGTCACGGAAAACTTGGTCTTTTTATTTTTTATTTTTTATTTTTTTATTTTTATTTTTATTTTTATTTTTATTTTTTTTTGAGGCGGAGTCTCGCTCTGTCGCCCAGGCTGGAGTGCAGTGGCGCGATCTCGGCTCACTGCAAGCTCCGCCTCCCGGGTTCCCGCCATTCTCCTGCCTCAGCCTCCTGAGTAGCTGGGACTACAGGCGCCCGCCACCGCGCCCGGCTAATTTTTTGTATTTTTAGTAGAGACGGGGTTTCACTGTGGTCTCGATCTCCTGACCTTGTGATCCGCCCGCCTCGGCCTCCCAAAGTGCTGGGATTACAGGCTTGAGCCACCGCGCCCGGCCGATTTTTTTTAATTATTATTATTATTTATTTATTTATTTTGAGCTGGAGTTTTGCTCTGTTGCCAGGCTGGAGTGCAATGGCTCGGCTTGCTGCAACCTCTGCCTCCTGGGTTCAAGCAATTCTCCTGCCTCAGTCGCAGGAGTAGCTGGGACTACAGGCGTGCGCCACCAAGCCCAGTTAATTTTTGTGTTTTTAGTAGAGACGGGGTTTCACCATGTTGGCCAGGATGGTCTCCATCTCTTGACCTTGTGATCTGCCCGCCTTGGCCTCCCAAAGTGCTGGGATTACAGGAGTGAGCCACTGTGCCCAGCCTGATCTTTTTATTTTAGAACCAGTATTTATGGACTCAATAATTTAGGGCATGGTGGCTCACGCCTGTAATCCTAACACTTTGGGGGCCAAAGTGGACGAATTGCTTGAGCCCAGGCGTCTGAGGTCAGACTGGGCAACATAGCGAGCCCTCCATCTCTACAAAAAAATTAAAATTAAAATTAACTGGGCTGGTGGCCTGCATCTGTAGTCTCAGCTACTCAGGAGGCTGAGGTGGGAGGATCACCTGAGCCCATGAGGTGAAGGCTACAGTGAGTTATGATTGTGCCTCTGCACTCCAGCCTGGGTGACAGAGTGAGACCCTTCACACACACACACACACACACACACACACACACTTAGGTTTTTTTAAAAAAATGTTTTGGATAGCCTTGTGAGCAAAAGGAACAAGAACATTTAAAGAGAGTGATTTTTTTTTTTTTTTTTTTTTGAGACGGAGTCTCGCTCTGTCGCCCCGGCTGGAGTGCAGTGGCCGGATCTCAGGTCACTGCAAGCTCCGCCTCCTGGGTTTACGCCATTCTCGTGCCTCAGCCTCCCGAGTAGCTGGGACTACAGGCGGCCGCCACCACGCCCAGCCAGTTTTTTTTTTTTTTTTTTTTTTTTTTTTTTAGTAGAGACGGGGTTTCACCGTGTTAGCCAGGATGGTCTGGATCTCCTGACCTCGTGATCCGCCCATCTCGGCCTCCCAAAGTGCTGGGATTACAGGCTTGAGCCACCTCGCCCGGCCAAGAGAGTGATTTTTGAGAATGGAGTTTACCTTAATTCAGAATGTTTTCTGGTCCTGAATTTACCAACTGAACTTCTCAGTTTTGGACAACCCCCTTCACTTCTCCATGCCTTAGTTTTCTCACTTACACGACCTATTTCAGAGGACTGTTGTGAAGATGGAATGACTTAAGGTACGTAAAATTTTTAAAAGTAATAAATGAGGGGCCAGTGTAAGAGAATGTTATTTTCTTGTTAATTAATACTATGCTTTTCTTGTTCATATTATAATCTTTCACATGAGAATGAAAGGCTAAATTATCCAATAATAGCCATGGGAGGATCTCAAGATGGGATGAGCTTTTAGGTTCTGAGATTTGAAGCAAAGATTGGTGAGGAGATAGCGCCATAGGATGGAAGAGCTTGTGCTTTAGTCTCAAAAAGACATGAATTTGAATGTTAACTGTGGCACTTGTTGGACTAAATGATTCAACTTCCCTGAGGCTGGGATTCCTTTTCTATAAAATGGGGATGAAAGTCTCGTGTTTTGCAGGATACTTGTGAAAATTAGAGATAATGTATGTAAAATGCTTGGCACGTAGCACACACCCTATATGTTGGAAGCACTGTTAAAACACTCAGGGACTTGGGTTGAAATGTCCCCACATTTGTCTTTTGCTCTGTAAAAAATAATCTCAGCCGGGTGCAGCGGCTCAAGCCTGTAATCCCAGCACTTTGGGAGGACCAGGTGGGCAGATTGTTTCAGTCTAGGAGTTCAAGACCAAGGATCGCTTGAGTCTAGGAGTTCGAGACTAGCCTGGGCAACATGGCGAAACCCCAGCACTACGAAAAATAGAAACAAATTAGCACGGCGTGGTGGCGCGACTCTATAGTTCCAAGTACTCGGCAGGCTGAGGTGGGAGGATTGCTTGAGCCCCGGAGATGGAGGCTGCAGTGAGCCAAGATCGCGCCACTGCACTCTAGTCTGGGCAACAGAGAGAGACCTTGTTTCAAACAAACAAACAAAACGCCCGGGCGCGGCGGTTCACGCCTGTAATCCTAGTACTTTGGAAGGCCGAGGCGGGAAGATCACTTGAGGTCAGGAGGTAGAGACCAGCCTGGCCAACATGGTGAAACCCTGTCTCTACTAAAAACACAAAAGTTAGCCGGGCATGGTGGCGGGCTCCTGTAATGCCGGCTACTCGGGAGGCTGAGGCAGGAGAATCGCTTGGACCTGGGAGGTAGAGGTTGCAGTGAGCCGAGATCGCGCCACTAACACTCCAGGCTGGGCGACAGAGCGAGACTCCGTCTCAAAAGAAAACAAAAAACAAAGTCATCCTGGTAGTTAAAAGATTTGTTAAAAAGGAAGTTAAAATTAGTTTGTCAGGGAGCCTGGGAGTGTTTGTTTAATCACTTATCGATAAAGTTTTGGTTAAAAAAAAAAAACTCGGTTTGTTCCGTTTCAATAAAGCTTTGTTCAAATGGGGAGAGAGAGTTCATCGCGAGAGTCAGGTGAAACGCGTTTCTAGTTTGGGACCTGATCTCGCGTTGTTTGATGAAGCAGCGGGATGAGGTGAAAGCAAAGCATGAAACATCGCGAGAGGCTACTGGACTTTCGCGACGATTTCTGGGATTGCCCCTCCCCCCTCCTCTAAGTGCCGTTTCGGTTTAATCTAGTGTGTGACTGAGTCTGTGTGAGGGAGAGTGTGTGTGTGGTGTGGAGGTGAAACGGAGGCAAGAAAAGGGGCTCCCTCAGGAACGAGGGACAAAGGGGGCGTGAGGCACCTAGGCCGCGGGATCCCGGCGACAGGAAGCCGCCCTGAGCCGGGCTACCGGGTAGGGGAAGGGCCCGCGTAGTCCTCGCAGGGCCCCAGAGCCGGAGTCGGCCCCACAGCCCCGGGCCGTCGGCTTCTCACTTCCTCGACCTCCCTGGCGCCCGGGCCTGAGGACTGGCTCGGCGCGGGGAGAAAAGGAAACAGACTTGAGCAGCTCCCCGTTGTCTCGCAACTCCACTGCCGAGGAACTCTCATTTCTTCCCTCGCTCCTTCACCCCCCACCTCATGTAGGAGGGTGCTGAGGCGTCGGGAGGGAGGAGGAGTCTGGGCTACGGTCCCTGCCCTCCCCACCCCCTTCCTGGGGCGCTTTGGTGGGCGTGGAGTTGGGGTTGGGGGGGAGGGTGGGGGTTGCTTTTTGGAGTGCTGGGGAACTTTTTTCCCTTCTTCAGGTCAGGGGAAAGGGAATGCCCAATTCAGAGAGACATGGGGGCAAGAAGGACGGGAGTGGAGGAGCTTCTGGAACTTTGCAGCCGTCATCGGGAGGCGGCAGCTCTAACAGCAGAGAGCGTCACCGCTTGGTGTCGAAGCACAAGCGGCATAAGTCCAAACACTCCAAAGACATGGGGTTGGTGACCCCCGAAGCAGCATCCCTGGGCACGGTTATCAAACCTTTGGTGGAGTATGATGATATCAGCTCTGATTCCGACACCTTCTCCGATGACATGGCCTTCAAACTAGACAGAAGGGAGAACGACGAACGTCGTGGATCAGATCGGAGCGACCGCCTGCACAAACATCGTCACCACCAGCACAGGCGTTCCCGGGACTTACTAAAAGCTAAACAGACCGAAAAAGAAAAAAGCCAGGAAGTCTCCAGCAAGTCGGGATCGATGAAGGACCGGATATCGGGAAGTTCAAAGCGTTCGAATGAGGAGACTGATGACTATGGGAAGGCGCAGGTAGCCAAAAGCAGCAGCAAGGAATCCAGGTCATCCAAGCTCCACAAGGAGAAGACCAGGAAAGAACGGGAGCTGAAGTCTGGGCACAAAGACCGGAGTAAAAGTCATCGAAAAAGGGAAACACCCAAAAGTTACAAAACAGTGGACAGCCCCAAACGGAGATCCAGGAGCCCCCACAGGAAGTGGTCTGACAGCTCCAAACAAGATGATAGCCCCTCGGGAGCTTCTTATGGCCAAGATTATGACCTTAGTCCCCCAAGATCTCATACCTCGAGCAATTATGACTCCTACAAGAAAAGTCCTGGAAGTACCTCGAGAAGGCAGTCGATCAGCCCCCCTTACAAAGAGCCTTCGGCCTACCAGTCAAGCACCCGGTCACCGAGCCCCTACAGTAGGCGACAGAGGTCTGTCAGTCCCTATAGCAGGAGACGGTCGTCCAGCTACGAAAGGAGCGGCTCTTACAGCGGGCGATCGCCCAGCCCCTATGGTCGAAGGCGGTCCAGCAGCCCTTTCCTGAGCAAGCGGTCCCTGAGTCGGAGTCCACTCCCCAGGTGAGCTATTTGTCTAACAGTCCTTCCTCATTTAGGGTGGGTTGCGAGGAATTGGCATTCAGCGTGTTAACATTGTGTGGAAGCCTGCAGTGTTCATCATTGATTAGAACACTTTGCTGTTGGCTAGTCGTTGCAGTGTGTGAATCTGTCTCCCCTTAACCCAGAACGAAAAGTGAAGAGTATATAGGCCTCAAACCCCTAAAGGTAGGTACTTCCAGTGGTGGGGTCTTCAGTTGTAAGCTTGTAAGTGAGAAATGTCAAAGGCTTCTGCTTAGTGAGTGGATGGAGTTGATACTAGTTCCCAGAGCATGTTTAGCTGTTTCTGTTGCTTAGTTTAAAATTTTTAAAAATCATATTGGTATTAGTGCTTTAGACTCTATGGGACCTGGTTGAAGACTTAAGAAATTACAAAGTTTCGTTTGTATTAAAGTTACTTGCCTAGGTTATCCTATTTGTGTTGTCCACTGAGTCCCCAAATCTGTACATTTATTCATTTCCTACTTGGCACTGTTTTAATAATTTACAAAAGATTCCTGTCTTTTAACTGATGTTTTAGTGGAAATTCAACTGATTAATCTGTTACCCTTTTGATGGTATAACCTAGCAGAAATTGGTTCCAAGGACAATTTGGTTTTCTTTACAGCATCATCACTGACCTACCTTGTGACCGCTGACAATTTTCAAAATCTTTCTCTAAAACACATGGTAATAATGCCTTCCTTATATTTTGACTCCTTTGTGGCCTCACCTCTGTTCACGAAAACAGAAGGTGGGCTTTAGTTAGAACTTTGTGGAATCCTAATGTTGCTTTTTGACCTTTAGCAAATTAGTTAATTTCTCTGTGCCTGAGTTGCTTCAGGTGTAAAATGGGGCTGGTCTTGAACTCCTGAGCTCAAGCAATCCTCCTGCCTCCAAAAGTGCTGGGATTACAGGCTTGAGCCACCACGCCTGCCTCATACATGGCTTTTGTATTTCAGTGTAATTTTTGCTGACTTAAAGTTACAATTATTCATAAATGATGTGAGTACATCAAGCTGCAGAGTGTTCCTAGCTGTCAGGGGCTGGAATTCTTAATGTTTCCTCCTCCATTTTATTTTTTTATTTTTATTTTTTTTATTTTTATTTTTATTTTTATTTTATTTTATTTATTTTTTTTTTTTTTGAGACGGAGTCTCGCTCTGTCGCCCAGGCTGGAGTGCAGTGGCGCAATCTCGGCTCACTGCAAGCTCCGCCTCCCGGGTTCACGCCATTCTCCTGCCTCAGCCTCCCGAGTAGCTGGGACTACAGGCGCCCGCCCCTGCCCCCGGCTAATTTTTTCTATTTTTAGTAGAGACGGGGTTTCACCGTGGTCTCGATCTCCTGACCTTGTGATCCGCCCACCTCGGCCTCCCAAAGTGCTGGGATTACAGGCGTGAGCCACCACGCCCGGCCTATTTTTATTTTTTTTTTAAACTTTTTTTTTTTTGAGACGGAGTCTCGCTCTGTCACCCAGGCTGGAGTGCAGTGGCCGGATCTCAGCTCACTGCAAGCTCCGCCTCCCGGGTTCACGCCATTCTCCGGCCTCAGCCTCCCAAGTAGCTGGGACTACAGGCGCCCGCCACCTCGCCCGGCTAGTTTTTTTTTTGTATTTCTTAATAGAGACGGGGTTTCACCGTGTTAGCCAGGATGGTCTCGATCTCCTGACCTCGTGATCCGCCCGTCTCGGCCTCCCAAAGTGCTGGGATTACAGGCTTGAGCCACCGCGCCCGGCCCCTCCTCCATTTTATTATAAAAAAATTTTAAGCACAGAAAGGTTGAAAGAATTGTAGTGAACACCCATATATCTAACACCTAGTTTCTACGATAAATATTTGTTATATCCAGCCTAGGCAACATAGTGAGGGCCCCTTCTCTACAGAAAAAAAAAAAAAAAATTAGCTGGTCGCGGTGGTGCACATCTGTGGTCCCCACTGCCTGGGAGGCTGAGGTGGGAGGATCACTTGAGCCTAGAAAATCAAAGCTGCAGTGAGCTGTGATCACACCACTGCACTTCAGACTGAGCATCAGAGTGAGACCTTGTCTCAAAAAAAAAATTGGGCTGGGAGGAGTGGCTCACACCCGTAATCCCAGCACTTTGGGAGGCCGAGGCCGGTGGATCATGAGGTAGGGAGTTTGAGACCAGCCTGACCCTGGTCAGGTGAAACCCTGTCTCCACTAAAAATATAAAAAATTAGTTGGGTGTGGTGGTGTGCACCTGTAGTCCCAGCTACTCGGAAGGCTGAGGCAGGAGAATCGGTTGAACCCGGGAGGCAGAGGTTGCAGTGAGCTGAGATCGTGCCATTGCACTCCAGTCTAGGTAACAGAGACAGTAAGACTCCGTCTAAAAAAAAAAAAAAGCTATATATTTTGTAATCTGTCTACCTATCCATTAATCTATCTTTTGTTTTCATTTATCTGAAAGTAAGTTGCAGACATCAGTATACTTAATTCTAAACACTTCAACATGTTTACCATTAGCTGGATTACCATTTTTTTTGGAGGGGTGAGGAGTAAAATTTATATACAGTAAAATGCCTAAGTCTTAAGTGTAGCATTTGTAAAGCTGCTTAGTTTTTTTTGTTTGTTTGTTTTTGTTTTTGTTTTTTTTTTTTTTTTTTGAGACAGTCTTGTTCTGTCGCCTAGGCTGGAGTTCAGTGGCGCAATCTCAGTTCACTGCAACCTCCACCTCTCGGGTTCAAGCTGTTCTCCTGCCTCAGCCTCCTGAGAGTAGCTGGGATTACAGGCGCCCACCATCACATCTGGATAATTTTTATATTTTTTTAGTAGAGACAGGGTTTCACCATGTTGGCCAGGTTGGTCTCGATCTCCTGACCTCAGGTGATCCGCCCGCCTCAGCCTCCCAAAGTACTGGAATTACAGACGTGAGCCACTGCGCCCGGCCACGCTGTTTAGTTTTTTAAGGAAGTCTAAAAAGTATTCTCAGAATATTTGTTTCTTGATAGAGTAGTTCATTAAGGTTGTAAAAATTGTTAACTGTTGTAGGGTATGGGAATACAGAAGAGTGTGCTAAGACTAAAACACTAAAAGGAGTTTCAGTAAGAAGTGCATCTTTCTAGTGATTCCTTTTGAATTCTTAGAGAAAACAGTGTATCTCATGTTCTCTTAAGAGAGTAGAGGAGGCTGGGCGTGGTGGCTCATGCCTGTAATCTCAAGCACTTTGGGAGGCCAAGGTGGGCAGATCACCTGAGGTCGGGAGTTTGAGACCAGCCTGGCCAACATGGTGAAACCCTGTCTCTACTAAAAATACAAAAATTAGCTGGGCGTGGTAGCATGCACCTATAATCCCAGCTACTCAGGTGGCTGAGGCAGGAGAATTGCTTGAATCCAGGAGGCGGAGGTTGTAGTGAGCCAAGGTCACGCTACTGTACTCCAGCCTGGGCAACAGAGTAAGACTGCATCTCAAGAAAAAAAAAAGCCACGCCTGTAATCCCACTACATTGGGAGGCTGAGGCGGGCGGATCACCTGAGTTCGAGAGTTCAAGACCAGCCTGACCAATATGGAGAAACCCCGTCTCTACTAAAAATACAAAATTAACCAGGCATGGTGGTGCATGCCTGTAATCCCAGCTACTTGGGAGGCTGAGGTGGGAGAATTGCTTGAACCCAGGAGGCAGAGGTTGTGGTGAGCTGCAATTGCAATAATTACACTCCAGCCTGGGCAACAAGAGGGAAACTCCATCTAAAATAAAAATAAAAATAAAAATCTGAGGAATCTACTCACATAATTTAAACTAGTCAGTAATGGTAAAAATAAGTTTAGAGAAAATTGGAGACACAATATGGTAGCGTAGCATGCAAATATAATCATTATATAATATTCCCAGAGACACATGAACGCTTTTAGTTGGCTTATAGAGAGCATTGTATGTTTGTATGTGTGCATTGTATGTTTTTCTTCATTGGTTGAAATTCTAAACAGTACAGAAATATTGTAGAGTCAAAATAGAGGAACATATAGATCCCTTCTTCAATATTCTCTGTGTTTTCTTCCTTGGGAGACAGTCAAAATGAAATAAGCAACATTTTATTTTATTTTATTTTTTTGAAACAGAGTCTTACTCTGTGGCTAGGCTGGAGTGCAGTGGCGCGATCTCAGCTCTTTGCAACTTCCGCCTCCCAGGTTCAAGCGATTCTCCTGCCTCAGCCTCCCAAGTAGCTGGGACTACAGGTGCGCGCCACCATGCCTAGCTAATTTTTGTATTTTTAGTCGAGACGGGGTTTCACCATGTTGGCCAGGATGGTCTTGATCTCTTGACCTTGGGATCTGCCTGCCTCGGCCTCCCAAAGTGCTGGGATTACAGGCATGAGCCACTGGACCCGGCCAAACAACCTCATTTTGAAAGACTGAAGATGCTTTGGCAGAAATGCAATGTCTTTGCATTTGCCAGTTTAGCAATGATGAATAGTTGAGTGGAACCTAACTTAATTCGGGGAGTGGGGGGGAAATACATTTGTTTTTGAAGACATTTCTTGATTCTACATTGCTTATTGCTGGCTGTGTTTACCTATTTGTATCTACTCCTCCGCTTTTTTCTAGAAGAGTGAACCTGGAACTTAAATGTAGCATTTGTATCACTAAAAATACTGCAAGTGTATGGCCATCCAAATCTATTAACAGTAGGCTTCTGTGAGAAATTGAAGGGTTTGTAACAGACTTCCTTAGGAAGATTTGGTCATGCTGACTAAAACAATAGAACTTGGTAGCTAGCTAGCATTAATGTTTTGGGTTTTACACGTTTTCCCCGGGATAGAGATGTTACTTGGATACATTTCAAGCAGAGAAACCCTCTTGATTCAGCCAAATATGTACCGAAGGAATATTAGTTTTAAGGGTAAGTGGATATTTGGTAAATATCAGTACTTTTCAGTATTTTATATTCTCATGTTCATGTTTGTGTTGTTTTTTAGTTCTGTTGATTCCAACAATATTTTTATTTTTATTTTTATTTTTTGAGACAGTGTGTCTCTCTGTCCCTCGGGCTGGAGTGCAGTGGCCTGATCTTGGCTCACTGCAACCTCCATCTCCTGGGTTCAAGCAGTTCTTCTGCCTCAGCCTCCCGAGCAGCTGGGATTACAGGCACACACCACCATGCCTGGCTAATTTTTTTGTATTAGTAGAGATGGGGTTTCACCATATTGGTCAGGCTGGTCTCAAACTCTTGATTTAACGCGATCCACCCGCGTTGGCCTCCCAAAGTGCTGGGATTACAGGCATGAGCCACGGCACCCAGCTTCCAATATTAATTTTATATTTTAACTAACTGTTGGAAACAAACTTGCAAAAAGCAGTATAGGTAAAAGAAAATCATCGCTGCCCTGCCGTTATACAAGTTGTTTCCCTTACACATATATGTTGTTTTGAAACATTTTGGTTCATGTCAGTCTTACTATATGTCAGTCTTACCATATCTCCCTGATCAAAGATAAAGGAAGACATTGATGATCTATAATGGAAGCAATTTGTTTTAGACTACTGGGAAAATTTTGTTTTGTCCAGTTATGCTTTTAATGTTTTTATTTTATTTATTTTTTTGAGACAGAGTTTCACTCTTGTTGCCCAGGCTGGAGTGCAATGGCGCAATCTCAGCTCACCACAACCTCTGCCTCCCAGGTTCAAGCTATTCTCCTGCCTCAGCCTCCCAAGTAGCTGGGATTACAGGCATGGACCACCATGCCTGGCTAATTTTGTATTTTTAGTAGAGACAGTGTTTCTCCGTATTGGTCAGGCTAGTCTCACTCCCAAACTCAGGTGATCTGCCTGCCTTGGCCTCCTAAAGTGTTGGGATTACAGGCGTGAGCCATAGTGCCTGGCGCTTTTAATATTTTTATTTAATTAAATTAATTAATTTATGTTTTGAGACAGATTTTCGCTCTGTCGCCAGGCTGGAGTACAGTGGCGAGATCTCTGCTCACTGCAACCTTGGCTCACTGCAACCTCTGCCTCCTGGGTTCAAGCGATTCTCCTCCCTCAGCCTCCCAAGTAGCTGGGAGTACAAGCACGCACCACCAAACCCAGCTAATTTTTGTATTTTTAGTAGATACGGGGTTTCACCATGTTAGCCAGGATGGTCTTGATCTCCTGACCTCGTAATCCGCTGCCTTGGCCTCCTAAAGTGCTGGGATTACAGATTTGTTTTTTGTTTTTTGTTTTTTTTTTGTTTTTTTTTTTTTGAGACGGAGTCTCGCTCTGTTGCCCAGGCTGGAGTGCAGTGGCCAGATCTCAGCTCACTGCAAGCTCCACCCCCGGGTTCACGCCATTCTCCTGGCTCAGCCTCCCGAGTAGCTGGGACTACAGGCGCCCGCCACCTCGCCCGGCTAGTTTTTTGTATTTTTTAGTAGAGACGGGGTTTCACCGTGTTAGCCAGGATGGTCTCGATCTCCTGACCTCCTGATCTGCCTGTCTCGGCCTCCCAAAGTGCTGGGATTACAGGCTTGAGCCACCGCGCCCGGCCTGTTTTTTGTTTTATCTCACATTGAGACTTCAGCAGGTTAGGCTTTAGTAAAAGATTTGGGTTTCGATTTAAAATGATCTGCCCCATAGATTCCCAGATTTTATTTCCAACGCCTTCCTTAAGAAGGTTAATCAAACATGCAATAATACCTTCCTTTAGGAGTTTCTAATCATAGTTGATTAGAAATCATTTTATAATAAAGATATCAGGAGCCCTCATGTTTTTGAAACGTTCTAACAAATTTTGGTAAAATATTTTCTCCACTTTGTTTTGTAAATCCTAAGTTTTATGTGTTGGGAATTTGTTTAGTACTTTATTTTAAACTTTACAACTTTATTATAAACTGAGGATGCAAGGAACAATATATTTTTCTGAGATCTGCCAATTAAATAACTCTAGTTAACAAATTTAGGTTTTGGTGAAGCATGCTTGTTGCTTTTACCTTTCTGATGGATATAACCCAATTTTACTGTGGAGTATGACTTCTTTTTTTCTTTTTTTGAGACGGAATTTTGCTGTTGTTGCCCAGGCTGGAGTGCAATGGCGCAATCTTGGCTCACCACAAACTCTGCCTCCTGGGTTCAAGCAATTCTCCTGCCTCAGCCTCCTGAGTAGCTGGGATTACAGGCGCCCACCACCACACCTGGCTAATTTTGTATTTTTAGTAGAGACGGAGTTTCTCATGGTTGGTCAGGCTGGTCTCAAACTCCCAACCTCAGGTGATCCGCCCATTTTGGCCTTCCAAAGTGCTGGGATTACAGGTGTGAGCCACTGCGCCCAACCGAGCATGACTTCTTTATCCTGTTTTCACTTTATCAAGGATTAAAATCAGAATTCTGAAAGTAATCATTGTGAATATGGTTCTTTGTGACCCATCTTTTTTCAAATGAACAAGTAGTAGATAATTTTATTGTTATATGATTCAGATATGTTTTCATGTAGGATTATTTAGTTTAATCTTTTTTTTTTTTTTTTTTTTTTTGAGGCGGAATCTCCCTCTGTCACCCAGGCTCACTGTAAGCTCCACCTCCCAGGTTCATGCCATTCTCCTGCCTCAGCCTTCTGAGTAGCTGGGACTACAGGTGCCTGCCACCATGCCCAGCTAATTTTTTGTATTTTTTAATAGAGATGGGGTGTCACTGTGTTAGCCAGAATGGCCTTGATCTCCTGACCTTGTGATCCAACCGCCTCGGCCTCCCAAAGTGTTGGGATTACAAGTGTGAGCCACCGTGCTCGGCCAGTTTAATCTATTTTTTAAATGAACTTTATTTTTTTTAGGGTAGTTTAAGACTTACAGGCCGGGCGCGGTGGCTCACGCCTGTAAACCCAGCACTTTGGGAGGCCGAGACGGGCGGATCACGAGGTCAGGAGATCGAGACCATCCTGGCTAACACGGTGAAACTCCGTCTCTACTAAAAAATACAAAAAACTAGCCAGGCGAGGTAGCGGGCGCCTATAGTCCCAGCTACTCGGGAGGCTGAGGCAGGAGAATGGCGTGTACCTGGGGGGTGGAGCTTGCAGTGAGCTGAGATCCGGCCACTGCACTCCAGCCTGGGCGACAGAGCGAGACTCTGTCTCAAAAAAAAAAAAAAAAAAAAAAAAAGACTTACAGAAGGCGGGGCACGGTGGCTCATGGGAGGCCGAGACGGGTGGATCACGAGGTGAGGAGATCGAGACCATCCTGGCTAACATGGTGAAACCCCGTCTCTACTAAAAAAAAAAATACAAAAAACTAGCCGGGCGAGGTGGCAGGAGCCTGTAGTCCCAGTTACTCGGGAGGCTGAGGCAGGAGAATGGCGTGAACCCGGGAGGCGGAGCTTGCTGTGAGCTAAGATCCGGCCACTGCACTCCAGCCTGGGTGACAGAGCGAGACTCTGTTTCAAAAAAAAAAAAAAAAAGGCCGGGCGCGGTGGCTCAAGCCTGTAATCCCAGCACTTTGGGAGGCCGAGACGGGCGGATCACGAGGTCAGGAGATCGAGACCATCCTGGCTAACACGGTGAAACCCCGTCTCTACTAAAAAATACAAAAAACTAGCCGGGCGAGGTGGCGGTCGCCTGTAGTCCCAGCTACTCGGGAGGCTGAGGCAGGAGAATGGCGTAAACCCGGGAGGTGGGGCTTGCGGTGAGCTGAGATCCAGCCACTGTACTCCAGCCTGGGCGACACAGCGAGACTCCGTCTCAACAACAAAAAAAAAAAGACTCACAGAAAAATTGTGAAGATAGTGCAAAGAAGTCTCATATATCCCTGCATCCAGTTTCCCTTATTGTTAACATCTTACATTAACGTGGTACAGTTGTTACAGTTAATGAACCAATATTGATAACATAATTGTAAACTGGAGTCCATACTTTATTTAGATTTACTTAGTCTGCCTAATGTCCATTTTCTGTTCCAGGATCTTACTCATTATACCATCTTACATTTAGTCCTGTTTCCTTGGGATGCCTCTTGATTGGGCTGGTTTCTCAGACTTTCCTTGGTTTTGATGGCACTTAATCTATTTTAAGATTGATAAGTTACAGTTCTTCATAGTTTGTTTTGTTGATCTGTTTTCCTCCATATACTACTGTAGTCTATTCATTTAAAACTGCCTTTTTATTTTTCCAGTAGGAAATCCATGAAGTCCAGAAGTAGAAGTCCTGCATATTCAAGACATTCATCTTCTCATAGTAAAAAGAAGAGATCCAGTTCACGCAGTCGTCATTCCAGTATCTCACCTGTCAGGCTTCCACTGAATTCCAGTCTGGGAGCTGAACTCAGTAGGAAAAAGAAGGAAAGAGCAGCTGCTGCTGCTGCAGCAAAAATGGATGGAAAGGAATCCAAGGGTTCACCTGTATTTTTGCCTAGAAAAGAGAACAGTTCAGTAGAGGCTAAGGATTCAGGTTTGGAGTCTAAAAAGTTACCCAGAAGTGTAAAATTGGAAAAATCTGCTCCAGATACTGATCTGGTGAATGTAACACATCTAAACACAGAGGTAAAAAATTCTTTAGATACAGGGAAAGTAAAGTTGGATGAGAACTCTGAGAAGCATCTTGTTAAAGATTTGAAAGCACAGGGAACAAGAGACTCTAAACCCATAGCACTGAAAGAGGAGATTGTTACTCCAAAGGAGACAGAAACATCAGAAAAGGAGACCCCTCCACCTCTTCCTACAATTACTTCTCCCCCACCCCCTCTACCAACTACTACCCCTCCACCTCAGACACCCCCTTTGCCACCTTTGCCTCCAGTACCAGCTCTTCCGCAGCAACCACCTCTGCCTCCTTCTCAGCCAGCATTTAGTCAGGTTCCTGCTTCCAGTACTTCAACTTTGCCCTCTTCTACTCACTCAAAGACATCTTCTGTGTCCTCTCAGGCAAATTCTCAGCCCCCTGTACAGGTTTCTGTGAAGACTCAAGTATCTGTAACAGCTGCTATTCCACACCTGAAAACTTCAACATTGCCTCCTCTGCCCCTCCCACCCTTATTACCTGGAGATGATGACATGGATAGGTAAGTCCTATAGTGAACTGGAAAAAACCCACTTGATCTAAACATATAGCATTTTCTGTTTTAATCTTTGTCAAAACTACCATCATGGTTTTATGAGCAGGAAATGCCTTTGATATTTTCAGTGGGAAAGTCTGTATTTATGACATTATTACTCGGAAAGAGAGAATTAGAATTTGAGGCCTGGTTAACCCATTTTATCATTAAGTTTATTTTATTTATTTTTTTTTATTTTGAGACATGGTCTTGCTGTGTCGCCCAGGCTGTAGTGCAGTGGTGTCATCTCGGCTTACTGCAGCATCTGCCTCCCGGGTTCAAGCGATTCTCCCGCCTCAGCCTCAGCCGCCTCAGCAGCTGGGACTGCAGGCATGCACCACCATACCTGGCTAATTTTTGTATTTTTAATAGAGACGGGGTTTCGCCATGTTGGCCGTGCTGGTCTCGAACTGACCTCAAGTGATTTTCCCACCTTGGCCTGCTAAAGTGCTGAGATTACAGGCGTGAGCCACCGTGCCTAGCCTAAGTTTATTGATAATGCTAATTTTGATTAAAATTTGAAGAAAACGATTTTTTCCCTTAAATTTTTGTTGAAAATATTAATACCTATAGAATAATTAAAAGTAATAGGCTGGGTACAGTGTCTTATACCTGTAATCCCAGCACTTTGGGAGGCTGAGGCAGGCAGGTGGATCACCTGAGGTCAGGAGTTCAAGACCAGCCTGGCCAACATGGTGAAACTCCGTCTCTGCTAAAAATATAAAAATTAGCTGGGCGTGGTGGTGGGCCCCTGTAATCCCAGCTACTTGAGAGGCTGAGGTAGGAGAATCACTTGAGCCCAGGATACGGAGGTTGCAGCGAGCCAGGATTGCTAATTGACATATTTGCTTTTGCTTTAACTGTGGGTATCATGACACTTCTAAGTACTTCAGCATGTCTCTCCTAATAATGACGTTGTTCTGTGTAATTACGATACCTTCATCACCCTGAAAAATTTAGGATTGACTTAATAACATCAATAGTTACATAAATAACATGCTATCTGCCATGCGCAGTGGCTCATGCCTGTAATCCCGGCACTTTGGGAGGCCGAGGCGGGTGGATCATGAGGTCAGGATATCAAGACTATCTTGGCGAACACGGTGAAACCCCGCCTCTACTAAAAATATAAAAAATTAGCCGGGCGTGGTGTCAGACGCCTGTAGTCCCAGCTACTCGGGAGGCTGAGGTAAGAATGGCGCGAACCTGGGAGGCGGAGCTTGTAGTGAGTTGAGATCGTACCACTGCACTCCAGCCTGGGCGACAGAACGAGACTCCATCTCAGAAAAACCAAACCAAACAAAAATGCTATCAATAATAATATTTAACCAAATAGTCCCAGTAGCCCCCAAAATGTCTTCATTGTTGGTTTTTGTTTTCAATTGGAATTCAGAATAACTCACAAAATGTCATTTATAGCTGAGTTTGTTTTTTCTCTCCTGATCCAGGGTCCAAACTGGGTTTATTTTGAAAAGGGCTGCTTTTTTTTTGTTTTTTAATTATTCCATAAAAAGGGGGGAAGGGGGGAGGGATTGCATTGGGAGTTGTATCTGATGTAAATGACGAGTTGATGGGTGCTGACGAGTTGATGGGTGCAGCATGCCAGCATGGCACAAGTATACATATGTAACAAACCTGCACGTTATGCACATGTACCCTAGAACTTAAAGTATAATAATAAAAAAGAAAAAAAAAATTACCATGGTAAATTTTAGATTATGTGTAATTTGCCATAATTAAAAATTTTTTACTTAAAAAAATGCATTTTTCAGATGAGGAAATTGAGACACAGGGTAACATGTAAAAAAAAAAATTATTCCATAAAAAGTAAAAGAATAATATGTAAAATATTTGCTAATTAGAATATAATTCACAGTGGGATGATGGGAAGAACTTTAATTTTAGTAAGTTCTCTGAATATTGAGAATTGAAATGATTACGAAGCATGAATCTAATTTTATAGAAGACATTAACAAAAATATTTCTTTCAGGCTGGACTTGGTGGCTCACGCCTGTAATTTCAGCACTCTGGGAAACTGAGGGAGATAAGATCACTTGAACCCAGGAGTTCAAGATCAGCCTGGCCAACATGGTGGAACCCCATCTCTACTAAAAACATACAAAAATTAGCCAGGCGTGGCCGGTTACGGTGGCTCATGCCTTTAATCCCAGCACTTTGGGAAGCTGAGGCGGGTGGATCACGAGGTCAGGAGTTCAAGACCAGCCTGGCCACGATGGTGAAACCGTCTCTACTAAAAATACAAAAATTAGCTGGGCGTGGTGATGGGTGCCTGTAGTCCTAGCTACTGGGAAGGCTGAGGCAGAGAATTGCTTGTGAGGTTGCAGTGAGCTGAGATTGTGCCACTGCACTCCAGCCTTGGCAACAGAGCGAGACTCTGCCTCAAAAAAAAAAATAAAAATGAGGCCAGGCGTGGTGGCTCAAACCTGTAATCTCAGCACTTTGGGAGGCCGAGACGGGCGGATCACGAGGTCAGGAGATCGAGACCATCCTGGCTAACCCGGTGAAACCCTGTCTCTACTAAATAATACAAAAAACTAGCCGGACAAGGTGTCGGGTGCCTGTAGTCCCAGCTACTTGGGAGGCTGAGGCAGGAGAATGGCGTGAACCCGGGGAGGCGGAGCTTGCAGTGAGCTGAGATCTGGCCATTGCACTCCAGCGTGGGTGACAGAGTGAGACTCCGTCTCAAAAAAAAAAAAAGAAAAATTAGCCAGGCGTGGTGGCAGGCGCCTGTAATCCCAGATGCTCAGGAGGCTGAGGTGGGAGGATCACTTGAACGCAGGAGGCGGAAGCTGCGGTGAGCCGAGGTCATGCCACTGCACTGCAGCCTGGGCGACAGAGCGAAACTCTGTTTCAAAACAATATATATGTATTTCTTTAATATCTTGACAGGACTAACTAGGCATGTACCACCAAACACACTTGCTTTAGCAGTGACATGTGATGGCAGTCTTTGTGTTACGGTTTGCTTATTCTACTGCGATCCTATGCTCTTTGGGATGTGAATGACATTTATTGAAACGAACTTTTCATTGTAAGCACAAAATTAAGTGCCACTGATCTTGCATCCTAGCCTAATTCCCAGGCCTCTGTACCTTTCAAGGTAATAATTGTAGTTTTATTTCATTTTATTTTGAGACAGGCTCTGGCTTTGTCCCCCAGGCTGGAGTTCAGTGATGCGATCTAGGCTCTTTGCAACCTCTGCCTCCCAGACTCAGGTGATCCTCCCACCTTAGCTTCCTGACTAGTTGAGATTACAGGTGCACACCACCACATCTGGCTAATTTATTTTTTGTAGAGATGGGATTTCATCATGTTGCCCAGGTTGGTCTTGAGCTCCTGGACTCAAGTGATCCATTGCCTTGCCTTCCAAAGTGTTGGGATTACAGGCATGAACCACCACTCCCGGCCAATATTGGTGATTTGAATGATGATACATTGCAGCCCTCTGGGTGAGAAAGTATGTTTTTTCATATTGACCCTCTGTTCCTTTAAAGAAGATGCAAATACAGTAAATGGAATGGGGAGAAAAATTTTAAGAAATGGCCCATCACTATTTATAGAAAGAAATATGACGTGTAATGTTTCCTTTTTTTTTTTTTTTTTGGCGTGACCAGACTGCCAAAATCTGATTTTTTATTTA
This sequence comes from Macaca mulatta, assembly GCF_049350105.2. Classification (NCBI taxonomy): domain Eukaryota; kingdom Metazoa; phylum Chordata; class Mammalia; order Primates; family Cercopithecidae; genus Macaca; species Macaca mulatta. The sequence continues at coordinate 63,819,456 of NC_133421.1, forward strand.
TTTATTTTTTCAGACAGAGTCTCTTACTGTTGCCCAGGCTGGAGTGCAATGGCGTGATCTCGGCTCACTGCAACCTCCTGGGTTCAAGCGATTCTCCTGCCTCAGCTCCTCTGAGTAGCTGGGATTACAGGCATGTGCCACCATGGCTGGCTAATTTTTGTAATTTTTAGTAGGGACAGGGTTTCACCATGTTGGCCAGGCTGGTCTCAAACTCCTGACCTTAAATGATCCTCCCACCTCGGCCTTCCAAAGTGCTGGGATTACAGGCGTGAGCCGCCACATCCAACCCAAAATGTGATTTTAAATAAAAATTCCACATACTCTTTCTAACATTAATAGGTATTTATAGACTGAGCTTTGTGGATGTAATCCCAGCACTTTGGGAGGCCATGGCGGGAGGATTGTTTAAGGCCAGGAGTTCAAAACCAGCCTGGACAACAACATAGTGAGACCCCATCTCTACAAAACATTTAAAAATTAGTTGGATGTGGTGGCAGGTACCTTTAGCCCTAGCTACTTGGGAGGCTGAGGCAGGAGGATCACTTGAGCCCAGGAGTTCAAGGCTGTGGTGAACTGTGATTGGGCTGCTGTACGCCAGCTTGTGAAAGAGACCTTGTCTTTAAAAAGAAAATTTTAATTAAAAAAATAATAATAACAAATTCTGCCACGTGATGAAAATTACAGAAGAGAAGGCGAGAACCTGAATTTTCTTTTTTTTTTTTTTTTGAGACGGAGTCTCTCATTATTGCCCAGGCTGGAGTGCAGTGGCAATCTTGGCTCACTGCAAACTCTGCCTCTCAGGTTCAAGTGATAGAATCCAAGTGGCTGGGATTACAGGTGCCTGCCACCACGCCCAGCTAATTTTTTGTATTTTTAGTGGAGACGGGGTTTTACCATGTTGGCCAGGCTGGTCTGGAACTTCTGACCTCGTGATTCGCCCGCCTCGTCCTCCCAAAGTGCTGTGATTACAGGTGTGAGCCACTGCACCCAGAACCGAACCTCAAATTTATGTGAAAAAAATTAACTTGAGGTCCAAAATATAGATAGATAAAAGCCAAAGATAAAAAGATAAAAGCCATATTCTTATAGATGTGTTGGAAAAGGAAATAGTTGAGCATTATCCAAAGGGACCCTAGCCCTTTAGCTATAGGAACCTCATTTCAATACTTGTTTACATAGTGACTAGAACATTAATATGGGTAAGAATCTTGAATTTTGTTTTTTACTTCAGAAAAGTGTTTAGGAAACAAAAAGAATCTTGATTTTTTTTTTTTTTTCTTTTTTTTTTTTGAGACAGATTCTCTCTCCATAGCCAGGCTGGAGTTCAGTGGCAAGATCTTGGCTCACTGCAACCTCCCAGGGTTCAAGCAATTCTCCTGCCTCAGCCTCCCAAGTAGCTGAGACCACAGGCATGTGCCACCACACCCAGCTAATTTTTGTGTTTGTTTTTTTTTTCTGAGATGGAGTCTTGCTCTGTCCCCCAGGCTGGCGTGCAGTGGCCGGATCTCAGCTCGCTGCAAGCTCCGCCTCCGGGGTTTACGCCATTCTCCTGCCTCAACCTCCCAAGTAGCTGGGACTACAGGCACCCGCCACCTCCCCCGGCTAGTTTTTTGTATTTTTTAGTAGAGACAGGGTTTCAGCAGGTTAGCCAGGATGGTCTCAATCTCCTGACCTCGTGATCTGCCCGTCTCGGCCTCCCAAAGTGCTGGGATTACAGGCTTGAGCCACCACGCCCAACCTCTTTTTTGTATTTTTAGTAGAGGTGAGGTTTCACTGTATTTCGGCTGGATGATCTCAACTCTTGATCTCGTGATCCATCTGCCTCGGCCTCCCAAAGTACTGGGATTACAGGTGTAAACCTCCGTGCCACACCTAATATTATTTTATTTGTTTATTTATTTTTTGAGATGGAATTTTTGCTCTTGTCACCCAAGCTGGAGTGCAGTGGTGCGATCTCAGCTGCATCCGCCTCCTGGGTTCAAGCGATTCTCCTGCCTCAGCTTCCCAAGTAGCTGGGATTGCAGGTACCTGCTACCACACTCAACTAATTTTGTATTTTTAGTAGAGCCTGGGTTTCGCCTTGTTGGCCAGGCTGGTCAGGAACTCCTGACCTCAGGTGATCTGCCTGCCTTGGCCCCAACAAAGTGCAGAGATTACAGGCATAAGCCACTGTGCCTCGCCTTTTTTTTTTTTTTTTTTTTGAGGCAGTTCTGCTCTGTCACCCAGGCTGGAGTGCATTGGGGTGATCTTGGCTCACTGCAACCTCCACCTCACAAGTTCAGGCGATTCTCCTGCCTTAGCCTCCTGAGTAGCTGGGATTACAGGCGCCCACCACCATGCCTGGCTAATTTGTGTATTTTTATTAGAGATGGGGTTTCACCATGTTGGTTACGAACTCCTGACCTTAAATGATCCACCTGCCTCGGGCTTCCAATGTGCTGGAATTACAGGTGTGAACCACAGGCCTGGCCGTAATCTAATTATTATTATTGTTATTATTATTTTTGAGACAGTCTTGCTCTGTTGCCTAGGCTGGAGTGCAGTGGCGCAATCTTGGCTCACCACAACCCCCACCTCCAGGGTTCAAGCGATTCTCCTGCCTCAGCCTCCTGAGTAGCTGGGACTACAGCTGTACATGGTGTGTGCCACCATGTCCGGCTAATTTTTGTAGTGGTGGGTTTTTTTTTTTTTTTTTTTTGAGATGGAGTCTCTGTTTCCCAGGCTGGATTGTAGTGGTGCGATCTTGGCTCACCACAACCTCTGCCTCCCAGGTTCAAGTGATTTTCCTGCCTCAGCCTCCCAAGTAGCTGGGACTATAGGCGCATGCCACCATGCCCGGATAAGTTTTTTGTATTTTTAGTAGAGACGGAGTTTCACTATGGTGGTCAGGCTGGTCTCGAACTCTTGACCTTGTGATCCACCTGCCTTGGCCTCCCAAAGTGCTGGGATTACAGACATGAGCCACTGCGCCCAGCTAATTTTTGTATTTTTAGTAGAGACAGGGTTTCACTACCTTGACCAGGCTGATCTTGAACTCCTGACCTCAGGGTCTGTCCCTTGGCTTCCCAAAGTACTGGGATTACAGGTATGAGCCACTGCACCGGGCCGATCTAATTATTCTTAAACATGTTTTTTTTTTTTTTTAGCCACCTCCTCCTCCAGCTCTTTTTTAAGAGACGGGGTCTTACTCTGTTGCCCAGGTTTGTCCCAAACTCCTCAACTCATGTTATCCTTCTACCTTGGCATACCTGAATGCTGGCATTACATGTGTGAGCTGCTGAGTTTGGCCATGATTTTTTTTTTTTTTTTTAAATGGATTCCCACTGTCACCCAAGCTAGAGTGCAGTGGCTCAATCTCAGCTCACTGCAACTTCTGCCTCTGGGGTTCACACGACTCTCCTGCCTCAGCCTCCCCAGTAGCTGGGACTGCAGGCACATGCCACCACACCCGGATAATTTTTTTGTATTTTTAGCAGAGACAGGGTTTCACAATGTCAGCCAGGCTGGTCCCGTCCCGAACTCCTGACCTCAGGTGATCCACCTGCCTTGGCCTCCCATAGTGCTGGGATTAGAAGCATGAGCCACTGTGCCCAAGCCTGGCCATGATTATTATCAGTTTTCTACATATAAATAAATTATTAAGGGTAGAAAAATGGAAATAGGCCAGGTGCTATGGTTTATTCCTATAATCCCAGCCTTTTGGGAGGCCAAGACAAGAGGATTACTTGAGCCCAGGTGCTTGAGACCAGTCTAGACTACATAGCCAGACCCTGTTGCTACCATTAAACAAAAAAAAAGGGCATGATAGCATGCATCTGTGGTCTGAGCTACTTGGGAGACTGAGGTGGGACGATTACTGGAGCTTGGAAGGTTGGAGCTACAGTGAGCCATGATTGCACCACTGCACTCTAGCCTGGATAACAGTGAGATGTATCAAAAAAAAAAAAAAAAAAAAAAAAAGAAGATGAGAGTGTCTTCCATGAGCAATTTTATTTATTTCTTTATTTTTTTTTTTTTGAGACAGAGTCTCGCTCTGTCGCCCAGGCTGGAGTGCAGTGGCCAGATCTCAGCTCACTGCAAGCTCCGCCTCCCGGGTTCCCGCCATTCTCCTGCCTCAGCCTCTCGAGTAGCTGGGACTACAGGCGCCCGCCACCTTGCCTGGCTAGTTTTTTGTATTTTTTAGTAGAGACGGGGTTTCACCGTGTTAGCCAGGATGGTCTCGATATCCTGACCTTGTGATCCGCCCGTCTCGGCCTCCCAAAGTGCTGGGATTACAGGCTTGAGCCACCGCGCCCGGCCAGCAATTTTATTTTTTTATTTTAAATTCATGATGTGTTTCTGTTTCTATTTTGTGTGTGTGTGTGTGCTGATACAACCATGTACCAGTTGCTCCATATCCATGTACTAGCTGCTCCTATCTTTGACATGAGAAGTAATTTTTACGTAGGAAAACTTTTAAAAAAGAAATCTAAAAGTTTCATAAGGAACTCACTTATATTCTCTCTTTTATCTTCTCACCTGAGACTGCAGCAGCATGGATGTTGAGAGTGTGACTTACACATCTTTTTATTACCTACAGTACCTTATGGATGAAATACAGAATGCAATTAGTAAATGTTGGTTATTTTAATTGATGGGTAAATAAAACTTCTAATGGAGCCAGGATCAGGGCTTGTGTGAAATGACAGTGGACATGTAAAATAAGTCAGTGTGCACATAAAGAACATAAAGCCTACATTAGAGGGTTTGTCTGCTTTTTTTTTTCCCCGAGACGGAGTCTTGCTCTGTTGCCCAGGCTGGAGTGCAGTGGCATGATCTCGGTTCACTGTAGTCTCCGCCTCTCATGTTCAAGCAATTCTCCTGCCTCAGCCTCCCAAGTAGCTGAGACTATAGATGGTCACCACCATGCCTGACTAATTTTTGTATTTTTAGTAGAGACAGGATCTCCACATGTTGGCCAGGCTGGTCTCAAATTCCTGACCTCAGGTGATCCACCCCCCTTGGCCTCCCAAAGTGCTGGGATTACAGGCATGAGTCACCGCACTGGCTTTTTTTTTTCTCCCCCTGAGACGGAGTTTTGCTCTTGTTGCCGAGGCTGAAGTGCAATGGCATGATCTTGGCTGACTGCAACCTCCACCCCCTGGGTTCAAGCGATTTTCGTGCCTCAGCTGCCTGAGTAGCTGGGGTTATAGGCCCCCGCCACCACGCCCAGCTAATTTTTATATTTTTAGTAGAGACGGGGTTTTACCATCTTGCCCATGCTGGTTGCGATCTCCTAACCTCATGTGATCCACTCATCTGGGCCTCCCAAAGTGCTGGGATTATAGGCATGAGCCACCGTGTCCAGCCTAGAGGATTTAGTGTCATTTTGGGAAAAGAATGAAACTTTACTTTTTTTTTGAGACAGAGTCTTACTTTGTTGTCCAGGCTGGAGTGCAGTGGTGTGATCTTGGCTCACTGCAACCTCCGTCTCTGAATCCCAAGTGATTCTCCTGCCTCAGCCTCCCGAGTAGCTAGGATTGCAGGCATGTACCACCATGCCCAGCTAAAATTTTTTTTTTTTTTTGAGACGGAGTTTTGTTAGTTGCCCAGGCTGGAGTACAATGGTGCAATCTCAGCTCACTGCAACCTCTGCCTCCTGGGTTCTAGCAATGCACCTTCCTCAGCCTCCCAAGTAGTTGGGATTCCAACTGATTTTTTGTATGTGTAGTAGAGACAGGGTTTCACCATGTTGGCCAGGCTGGTCTCGAACCCCTGATCTCTAGTGATCCACCTGCCTTTGCCTCCCAAAGTGCTGGGATTACAGGTGTGTGAGCTAGCACACCCAGCCGAAACTTTTCTTTCAAACATATATTTTGAGTAGGAGTGTACTAGTTCAGGTATCAAATACAGTAGTTAATTTAGCTAATGGTATTTCAAAAGCCTTTCTCATTTGTGGTCTACAGTTCTTGTTTTCAAGAAGCAGGGCAGCCCACATCCAACATAGTACAGTCTACATGACCATAGCTATTAATGAATATATTCCTGCCTTAAGTAGATCATCTGTATACTTTTCTTAGAAATTTCAGTTAACCGGCTGGGAGTGGTGGCTCACTCCTGTAATCCCAGCACTTTGGGAGGCTGAGGCCAGCAGATCACCTGAGGTCGGGAGTTCGAGACCAGCCTGGCCAACGTGGAGAAACCCTATATCTACTAAAAATACAAAATTAGCAGGGTATGGTGGCACATGCCTGTAATCCCAGCTACTTGGGAGGCTGAGGCAGGAGAATCCCTTGAACTCGGGGGGCGGAGGTTGCAGTGAGCCAAGATCATGCCATTGCACTCCAGCATGGGCAACAAGAGCAAAACTCCTTCTCAAAAAAAAGAAATTTCAGTTAAACACATAGAATTTTTAAAATCATCTTTTCTTCTTTCTTTTTTTTTTTTTTTTTGGTGACAGAATCTCACTGTCACCCAGGCTGGGGTACACTGGTGTGATATTGCCTCACTGCAATCTTCACCTCCTGGCCTCAGCCTCCTGAGTAGCTGGGACTACAAGCACAATGCCTGGCTGGCTTTTTTTTTTTTTTTAATTTTTATTAGAGACCAAGTTTTGCCATGTTGCACAGGCTGGTCTCGAACTCCTGAGCTCAAGCAGTCTGCCCACCTTGGTCTTCCAAAGTGCTGGGATTGCATGTGTGAGCCACTGCGCCCAGCACTTCTGCTCTGCTTTTCTTTTTTCTTCTTTTTTTTTTTTTTTGAAACAGAGTCTCGTCCTGTTGCCCAGGCTGGACTGCAGTGGCGCTATCTCGGCTCACTGCAACCTCCACCTCCCAGGTTCAAGCGAGTCTCCTGCCTCAGCCTCCCAAGTAGCTGGGATTACAGGTGCATGCCACCACGCCTGGCTAATTTTTTGTATTTTTAGTGGAGATGGGGTTTCACCAGGTTGGCCAGGCTGTTCTCTTAACTCCTGACCTTATGATCTGCCTGCCTTGGCTACCCAAAGTGCTGGGATTACAGGTGTGAGCCACCGCACCTGGTTTTTTTTTTTTTTTTTTTTCGATACAGAGTTTCGCTTTTTATTGCCCAGGCTAGAGTGCAATGGTGTGATCTCTGCTCACTGCAACCTCTACCTCCTAGGTTCAACCAATTCTTCTGCCTCAGCCTCCTGAGTAGCTGGATTACAGGCACGTGCCACCATGCCCCACTAATTTTGTGTTTTTAGTAGAGATGGGGTTTCACCATTTTGGCCAAGCTGGTCTGGAACTCCTGATCTCAGGTGATCCACCTGCCTCTGCCTCCCAGAGTGCTAGGATTACAGGCTTGAGTCACCTCACTTGGCCTTGCTCTGTTTTTCTAATAGCCTTGTTCATTTGGAGTATACTGAACTTCAAGGGAGTCTACATTATTTTTAAAGGCTGTATCTCTGTAAGTTCAGTACACTCCAAATGAACCAGGATTTTCCTAGTAGAATGGGATGCTTGGTTTCCATTTTTTATGTACGTAACTAAACTTTTTTTTTTTAGGGAACACTTCACGAATTTGTGTCATCTTTATGCAGGGGCCGTGATAATCTTTTCTGTATTGTTCCGGTTTTAGTGTATGTGCTGCCGAAGTGAACACTCAACAAAATTTTTTTTTGTTTTTCCGAGACAGAGTGTCTCACTGTCACCCAGGCTGGAGTGCAGTGGTATGAGCTCAGCTCACTGCAGCCTACCCCTCCCAGGTTCAAATGATTCTTGTGCCTCAGCCTCCCAAGTAGCCGGGATTACAGACATGTGCCTCCATGCCTGCTGATTTTTATATTTTTAGTGGAGAGGGGTTATGCCATGTTGGCCAGGCTGGTATCTAACTCTTGGCCTCAAACAATCCACCTGCCTCAGCCTTTCAAAGTGCTGGGATTACAGGTGAGATCCACTATGCCTGCCTCAACTAAATTTTTTTTTTTTTTTTGAGACAGAGTCTCACTCTGTCACCCAGGCTGGAGTGCAGTGGCACGATCTCGGCTCACTGCAACCTCCTCCTCCTGGATTTAAGCGAATCTGCTGCCTCAGTCTCCCGAATAGCTGGGATTACAGGCTTGTGCCACCACTCATGGTCTAAGTTTTGTATTTTTAGTAGAGACAGCGTTTCACCATGTTGGTCAGGCTGGTCTTGAACTCCTGCCCTCAAGTGATCCACCCGCCTTGGCCTCCCAAAGTGCTGGCATTACAGGTGTGAGCCACCTTGCCCTGGCTCAACTAAATTTTTGATAAAAGTTTGTAAATAGCAGTGAAATCACTGTTTCTTTTCTTTTTTTTTTTCTTTTTCAGAGACAAGTTTTCCCTTTGTCGCCCATGCTGGAGTTCAGTGGCCTGAGCATGGCTCACTGTAGCCTCTACTTGCTAGGCTGGAGCGATCCTTCCACCTCAGCCTCTCAAGTAGCTTGGACTACAGGCGTGTACCATCATGCCTGGCTAATTTTTGTACTTTTTTGTAGAGATGGAGTTTGACTGTGTTGTCCGGGCTAGTCTTGAACTCCTAGACACAAACAATACACCTGCCTTGGCCTCCTAAAGTGTTAGGATTACAGGCGTGAGCCACCATGCCTGGTCTGAAATCACGTTTTAAACAACCAACTTCAAGGGGAAGGAGATAAATGATCATGTTTAAAGTAGTTTACGCTGTTAAAATTGGCAAATTATCTATTGAAAAATTCAGTGTTTTTTTTTTTTTTTGAGAGGCAGTTTCGCTCTGTTGCCCAGGCTGGAGTGCAGTGGCGCGATCTCCGCTTACTGCAAGCTCCGCCGCCTCCCGGGTTCACGCCATTCTCCTGCCTCAGCCTCCCTAGAAGCTGGGACTACAGGTGCCCACCACCACGCCTGGCTGATTGTTTTGTATTTTTAGTAGAGACGTGTTAGCCAGGATGGTCTCAATCTCCTGACCTCGTGATCCGCCCACCTCGGCCTCCCAAAGTGCTGGGATTATAGGCGTGAGCCACCGTGCCCGGCCCAATGTGTTTTAAATAGTTATAATTTATTTTTTATTTTTATTTTTTATATTTGAGGTAGATTCTCACTCATGATCCGCCTGCCTTGGCCTCCCAAAGTGCTGAGGGTACAACCGTGAGCCACCACCCCTGGCCTAAATATTTATTTATTTATTTATTTATTTATTTTTTTTTTGAGACAGAGTCTCGCTCTGCCGCCCAGGCTGGAGTGCAGCTGGAGTGCAGTGGCGCGATCTCAGCTCACTGCAAGCTCCACCTCCTGGGTTCACGCCATTCTCCTGCCTCAGCCTCCCGAGTAGCTGGGACTACAGGCGCCCGCCACCTCGCCCGGCTAGTTTTTTTTTGTATTTTTTAGTAGAGACAGGGTTTCACCGTGTTAGCCAGGATGGTCTCGATCTCCTGACCTCATGATCCGCCCGTCTCGGCCTCCCAAAGTGCTGGGATTACAGGCTTGAGCCACTGCGCCCGGCCAATATTTACAAATTTTATATTTTTCTTTTCTTTTTTTTTTTGAGACAGGATCTTGCTCTGTTGCCCAGGCCGGAGTGCAGTGGTGCGATCTTGGCTCACTGCAACCACTGCCTCCAGGTTCAAGTGATTCTCATGCCTCAGCTTCCCAAGTGGCTGGGATTACAGGAACAAGCTACCACACTTGGCTAAGTTTTTGTATTCTTAGTAGAGACAGGGTTTCACCATGTTGGCCATGCTGGTCTCGAACTCTTGGCCTTAAGTGATATGCCTACCTCAGCATCCCAAAGAGCTGGGATTACAGGTGGTAGTCACCATTCCTGGTCTATATTCTTTTTTTTATTAACAGTATTTTTATTAGAAGTGTTTCCATTATACCCACAGATTCAGTTCTGTCATCACAGATTCCAAAATACTATTCATATTCTAAAAGTTGGGCAGTCCTAGAGCTTGGTAGGTTTTTAAATTACACATGTATTATGAAACCTAATTACCAAATGTGAATTTGTGTATAGGTATAAATAGGGAACTAGGAACTACTGATATGGATAGGGTATATCAGCGCTTCCTGGTAGTGACTTTTCAATTAATGACTGATGTATAGTATCTGCTCCCCTGTGATAGACTCATTTCGCATGTACCGCATGTCCTCAACCCTTTATAATACTGAGTGTCCTATGCTAAAGGTAATAATGTTAAGCATTGTAGTTTTGAGGCTGTCATTAAATTTTCAAGTTTCAAGGTTTTAAATTCCAACATTGGAATTTGTTGAAACAGGATTTGACCTCTATTCAAATTGTATATCCTGAACTGGTAGGACATAACCTATCAAACACTCATTCTGTCTTGAAATAAACATGCTAGGCCGGGCGCGGTGGCTCAAGCCTGTAATCCCAGCACTTTGGGAGGCCGAGACGGGCGGATCACGAGGTCAGGAGATCGAGACCATCCTGGCTAACACCGTGAAACCCCGTCTCTACTAAAAAATACAAAAAACTAGCCGGGCAAGGTGGCGGGCGCCTGTAGTCCCAGCTACTCGGGAGGCTGAGGCAGGAGAATGGCGTAAACCTGGGAGGCGGAGCTTGCAGTGAGCTGAGATCCGGCCACTGCACTCCAGCCTGGGTGACAGAGCAAGACTCCGTCTCAAAAAAAAAAAAAAAAAAAAGAAATAAACATGCTAAAAATGTAGTATTTTAGAAGCAATGTACATTTTTCATACAGATTCAATATCCCTAATCCAAAAATCTAGAAATCCTCCAAAATCGGAAACATTCTGAGTGCTGACATGATACTCAAAGGAAATGCTCATTGGAGCTTTTCAGTATTTAGATTTTTGCATTGAGTATGCTCATCCAGTATAATGCAAATAATCCAAAATCTAAAACTTTTTAAAATTTGAAACACTCTGGTTTGAGGCATTTTGGATAAGGGAGTACCTAACCTGTATTAGCACTTTATTTGAACTCATAAAGTAAACATTGGAGAAAACCTAAATATGAAACACAGACTGGCTGGTCATGGTGGCTGATGCCTGTGATCCCAGCACTTTAGGAGGCCAAGGCTGGAGGATTGCTTCAGGTAGGAGTTTGAGACCAGAGTCTGGGCGTCCCATCTTTTTTTTTTTTTTTTTTTTTTTTTTTTTTTTTGTGGGGAGACAGTCTTACCGTGTCGCCAGGCTGGAGTGCAGTGGCTCGATCTCGGCTCACTGTATTCTCCACTTCCCAGGTTCAGGGAAGTGGAGAATACTCAGCCTCCTGAGTAGCTGGGACTACAGGCGGGTGCCACCACACCTGGCTAATTTTTTTTGTATTTTAGTAGAGACAGGGTTTCACCATGTTGGCCAGGATGGTCTTGATCTTCTGACCTCATGACCCCCCGCCTCGGCCTCCCAAAGTGCTGGGACTATAGGCGTGAGCCCCTGTGCCTGGCCCCTGTCTCTTAAAAAAAAAAAAAAAAAAAATTAGCCAGCTTGGTTGTGTGCACCTGTAGTCTCAGCTACTTGAAATGTTGTGGTGGGTGAATCACTTGAGCCTCGAGGCTGCAGTGAGCCATGATTGCACCACTGCAGTCCAGCTTGGGTGACAGAGCAAGATCCTGTCTCCAAACAGACAAAAAGCCATAGACTGAATTTATTTGCAATGATGATGAGATAATTAAAATACCTTAATTTTTCTTTTTTTCTTTTTCTTTTTTTTTTTTTTTGAGACAGAGTCTCGCTCTGTCGCCCAGGCTGGAGTGCAGTGGGGTGATCTTGGCTCACTGCAACCTCTGCCTCCTGGGTTGAAGCAATTCTCCTTCCTCAGTCTCCCGAGTAGCTGGGATTTCAGGCGTGCACCATGCCCAGCTAATTTGTGTATTTTTAGTAGAGATGCGGTTTCACCATGTTGGCCAGGCTGGTCTTGAACTCCTGACTTCAGGTGATCTGCCTGCCTTGACCTTCCAGAGTGCTGGGACTACAGATGTGAGCCCCTGCACCCTGCCTGTGTGTGTGTGTGTGTGTGTGTGAGAAAAACAGAGTCTTGCTCTGTCACTTAGACTGGAGTGCAGTGGTACGATCATGGCTCACTGCAACCTTGACCTCCCTCCCTGGCTCAAGTGATCCTCCCACCTCAGCCTCCATAGTAGCTGGGACGAGAAGTGCATGCCACCAGGCCCAGCTAACTTTATTTTTTTTAGAGATAAGGTCTCACTGTGCTGCTCAGGCTGGTCTTGAACTCCTGGGCTCTTGGAATCTTCCTTTCTTGGCTCCCAAAGTAATGGGATTACAGGCATGAGTCACCTTGCTCAGCCTGATTTCTCTTGTTCTTCTAGTGAAGCCAAACCAAGAAGAAATCTATTTTGAATAATGAGAAATTGAGATTTGTAAAGAATATTCTGACAGTGGTTGAGAAATTACAATTTTTTTTCCCTGAACATCTTAAAAATTAGAATAATTTAAAAACTCTGTATTGGCCGGGCACGGTGGCTCTTGTCTGTAATCCCAGCACTTTGAGAGGCTGAGGTGGGTGGATCACGAGGTCGGGAGTTCGAGTCCAACCTGGCCAATATGGTGAAACACCCCCCCTCCCGTCTCTACTAAAAATACAAAAAAACTAGCCGGGCGTGTTGGCACATGCCTGTAGTCCCAGCTACTTGGGAGGCTGAGGCGGGAGAATCTCTTGGACCCAGGAGGCAGAGGTTGCAGTGAGCCGAGATTGCACCACTGTACTCCAGCCTGGGCAATAGAGGGAGACTCCGTCTCAAAAAAAAAAAAAAAAAAATTTATATTACATTGTGACTCAAAGAGTTTTCTGGTAATGAGCTTTGTTCCTAGGATGGAAAAATCTGAGTGCACATTATAATAATGTTGCATGTTTATCTGTCTGAAACTTTATTAACAGAAAGTTTCAGATGATCATTTTACACTCCATTGACTACCCCAGTTCTGGTTGATGTGGTACAAACTAACCTATATTGTATTGTATTCTGTCTGATTTACAAGGGATTAAAACAATAAAAATTGGCAGGAGTCAATAGCCGTTGAGATTTATGTTCTTGTATTTTGACTAAATGACATTCTTTTATGGAAAGTATTTAAAATTTCACACAAGGGGCAACAGTATTCTTTAAAAAGATACATTGCAAGAGATAGATCTTTGTGATCTAGGAAATATTCATGCAAAGCACCAATGTTTTCCTTTATAACTACTTGTCATAAAAATAGAGAAGATTCCCTGTGGTTAAGGTTCTCAGATCTTTTTCAACCGTCTGATACTGTGAAGGAATAGATAAGACCTATGTGGCCTGATTTTATTTGTAGACATGAGTTAGTCTGTTATACTATAGATGTCTTATTTTTTCTGAGGATGTGCATGGCACAATTTTTTTTTTTTTGAGAGAGAGTCTTGCCCTGTCACCCAGGCTGGAATGCAATGGCACGATCTTGGATTACTGCAACCTTGACCTCCCCAGTTCAAGTGATTCTCATGTCTCACAATAGCTGGAACTACAGGCACATGCCACCATGCCCAGCTAATTTGTTTGTTTGTTTGTTTTTGAGATGGAGTCTCACTCTGTCGCCCAGGCTGGAGTGTAGTGGCACCATCTCGGCTCACTACAAGCTCCGCCTCCCGAGTTCACGCCGTTCTCCTGCCTCAGCCTCCCTAGTAGCTGGGACTACAGGCGCCTGCCACCGTGCCCAGCTAATATTTTTTTGTATTTTTAGTAGAGACGGGCTTTCACCGTGGTCTCAATCTCCTGACCTCGTGATCCGCCTACCTCGGCCTCCCAAAGTGCTGGAATTATAGGCATGAGCCACCGAGCCCAGCCCAATTTTTGTATTTTAATAGAGACGAGGTTTCACCATGTTGGCCAGATTGGTCTTGAACTCCTGGGCTCAACTGATCGGCCTGCCTTGGCTGCCCGAAGTGTTGGGATTATGGGCGTGAGCCACCACATCCAGCTCTTGGCGCAAAATTTGTCTATCACTTATTAATAAATTGAGATAGGCAAAAAATTGTATCTGGGCCATACGTGGTAGGAGGCGAGGCAAGAGGACCACTTGGGGAGGTCCAGGAGTTTGTGACTAGCCTGGGCAATATGGCGAGACCTTGTCTCTACAAAAAATTTTAAAAATCAGCTGGGTGTGGTGGTATGTGCCGTGGTCCCAGTTTCTTAGGAGGCTAAGCTGGAACTGTTGCTTGAGCATGGGAAATTGAGGCTGCAGTGAGCCATGATTGTGTCATTGCATTCCAGCCTGGGCAACAAAGTGAGTCCCTGTCTCAAAAAAAACAGGATTGAAAACTGACTCTTCTGATCTATTCCTGGAAAGCTATCTTTTTACAAAATCCCACTGACTACTATAATTTGCTGATTATTATGAGAGGCTTCTGCCACCGTGTGGCTTAATAATTCTGAAATAGTTGCTTGGACCCTTTCTCCTTAGATATTTAGTTTGATGATATCTATTTTGGCTGGTCAGAGAGGCTTGCTGTCTGCTTTGAAGTGAACAGAATGATTCAGTATATTTTTCATTAGTTTTGACTTACAGCTTAGCTATATTTCTATTTTTTTTGTAAATATCTTCAACAATTTATATTTCTTACAGGCAAAGCATTCTAAAATACTATTTCTTTTTGCCAAGGTTTTTGTACCTCTTTAACAATAGAATAGTATTAAATTGTTGAGCTCTTCTTGTTATTTAAATCTTTGCTAAGATGTAGAGTAAATTCAATGAACTCCATGAGTTGCAGTGATACTTTGTGAATTTAAGATGATTACTTCCTGCATTTTATTTCTATTTTTAAATTTTTTATATTTTGAGACAGAGCCTCCCTTTGTTGCCCAGGGTGGAGTGCAATGGCATGGTGATGGCTTACTGTAGCTTTGACTTCCTGGGCTCAAATGATGCTCCCACCTCAGGACTGCCTGTCACCATCTGCCCCCAAGTAGCTGGAACCACACACATATACCACCATGCCCAGCTAATTCTTTTTGAGACAGAGTCTTGATGTCACCCAGACCGGAGTGTAGTCATGCAATCTTGGCTCACTGCATCTTCCCCCTCCTAGGCTTAAGCAATTCTCCTGCCTCAGCCTCTCGAGTAGCTGGGATTACAAGGCACACAACACCACACCTGGTTAATTTTTTTTTTTTTTTTTTTTTTTGAGATGGAGTCTCACTCTGTCTCTTCGGCTGGAGTGCAGTGGTGTGATCTCAGCTCACTGCAACCTCTGCCCCTGGGGTTCAAGCAGTTCTGCCTCAGCCTCCTGAGTAGCTGAGAGTACAGGTGCACACCGCCACGCCTGGCTAAATTTTGTATTTTATTAGAGACTGGGTTTCACTGTGTTGCCCAGGCTGGTCTCTAACTCCTGAGTTCAGGCAGTCTCCCCACCTCGGCCTCCCAAAGTGCTAGCTAGGATTATAGGCGTGAGCCACCGTGCCTGGCCAATTTTTGTGTTTTTAGTAGAGACGGTTTCACCAGGCTGAGCAGGCGGATCTTCAACTCTTGACCTCAAGTGATCTGCCCGCCTCAGCCTCTCAAAGTGCTAGGATTACAGGCGTGAGCACTGTGCCTGTTCTAATTTTTTTTTTTTTGAGACGAGTTTCGCACTGTCGCCTGGGCTGGAGTGCAATGGCACGATCTTGGCTCACTGGAACCTCTGCCTCCCAGATTCAAGCAATTCTCCTGCCTCAGCCTCCTGAGTAGCTGGGATTACAGGCACTTGCTACCATACCCGGCTAATTTTTTGTAGTTTTAGTAGAGTTGGGGTTTCCCTATGTTGGCCAGTCTGGTCTCGAACTCTTTACCTCATGATCTGCCTGCCTCAGCCTCCCAAAGTGCTGGGATTACAGGCGCAAGCTACCGTGCCCAGCCTAATTTTTTTTTTTTTTTAATTCTTTGTAGTGATAGGGTCTCACTACACATGTGTTTTCCAGGGTGGTCTCAAACTCCTGGCCTCAAGCAGTCCTCGTGCCTCAGCCTCCCAAAGTGCTGGGATCACAGGGGTGAGCCACCATGCCAAGGTGAATTTTATTTCATCTTGATAAAAATCTGAATAAAATCTTAGGAACGATATATTAAGAGTTTGATGAAGGGAACTGCAAGTAATATCACAAATAAAATGATCGTTTCTTTAATATACTATAGATTTCTTTTTATAAAATTTATCTCAGCTGGGCACGGTGGCCCACGCCTGTAATCCCAGCATTTTGGGAGGCCGAGGCGGGTGGATTAATTGGGACCAGGAGTTCAAGAGCAGCCTGGCAAACATGGTGAAACCCCATCTCTACTAAAAATACAAAAATTAGTTGGGCGTGGTGGCACATGCCTGTAATCCCAGCTACTTGGGAAGCTGAGGTAGGAGAATCGCTTGAACCCGGGAGGCAGAGGTTGTAGTGAGCCAAGATCACACCACTGCATTCCAGCCTGGGTGACAGTGATACTCTGTCTCAAAAAAAAAAAAAAAAGTATCTTTAGTTGTGGTAAATTATATTTTTTAACGTTACAGGTCTTTTTCCTTAAAAATGAGATGTAATCTTTTAGTAACCAGGCATTATGATCTTTGAAAATTTTTATTTGCGTATCTTTAATTGTAATTTTGTCATCTCTTCCCCTTTATTGTTTAGTCCAAAAGAAACTCTTCCTTCAAAACCTGTGAAGAAAGAGAAGGAACAGAGGACGCGTCACCTACTCACAGACCTCCCTCTCCCTCCAGAGCTCCCTGGTGGAGATCTGTCTCCCCCAGACTCTCCAGAACCAAAGGCAATCACACCACCTCAGCAACCATATAAAAAGAGACCAAAGTAAGTTTTTGGAGGAATCTATCTTTCATGATAGTTTTCTCCCTTCCTTTTGAACTAAATCCCTCATGTTTCTTCTATAACCTATACCAGTAAGATCATAGAAGTTTGGTCCCAAAGTATACCTTTTATTTTATTTTAGTGGACAAAAGCCTTCCTTGGAGACCCAGGTCATTCATCTGTGCCCTCAGATACCCAACTCTGTTTTTAGAACAACAGAAAATTCCCAAATCCAGATATACTATGAACATTTATGTCATTATGTCTTTTTTATTCATAATATTTAGAGTACTGAGGAAGAATAAAAGCTTTTTAAATTCAGGATGTGTCAATCATGTACACATTAATGAAAAATTAATAGATGTGGGATTTTTTTTCTGAAAGCATATAAATTGTCATGCCATAAATAGAGTATAATCTGGGTCTAATCTTCTGATTGTTAGCATTTCTCTCTTAATAATAAAAATAGTTATTTATTGAGCACGTATTATTGTCATAGTTTTATATATATATATTTTTGAGACGGAGTTGCGTTCTTTGTTGCCCAGGCTGGAATGCAGTGGTGCTGTCTCTGCTTATCACAACCTCCGCCTCCCTGGTTCAAGCGATTCTCCTGCCTCAGCCTCCCGAATAGCTGGGATTATGGGCACACGCCACCACACCAGGCTAATTTTTGTATTTTTAGTAGAGTTGGGGGTTTCACCATGTTGGCCAGGCTGGTCTCGAACTCCTGACCTCAGGTGATCCACCGCCTTGGCCTCCCAAAGTGCTGGGATTATAGGCATGAGCCGCCGTGTCTGGCCTTATATTTTCATAGTAGCCTTAGCATGTAGCGATTAATTTCCCATTTTATAGTTGAAGCCATACCTGAGAGAGGTGAGAAAGTAAGCAATCTGTTATTTCAGCTTATGTCTTCCTAAAGCTATAGCCTTGTGCCTTAGACACTGTGAGAGACTGTGTATTTTTTTTTTTTTTTTTTTGAGACCGAGTCTCACTCTGTCACCCAGGCTGGAGTGCAGTGGTGCGATCTTGCTCACTGTATCCTCTGCCTCCTGGATTCAAGCAATTCTCCTGCCTCAGAGTAGCTGGAGTACAGGTGTATACCACCACACCTGGATAATTTTTGTATTTTTAGTGGAGATGGGTTTCACCTTCTTGGTCAGACTGGTCTTGAACTTCTGACCTCGTGATCCACCTGCCTCAGTCTGCTAAAGTACTGGGATTACAGGCAGGAGCCACTGAGCCCGGCTTGTTTATGTATTTTATGTTAGGTTTTTATTTATTATTTATTTATTTATTATTTATTTATTTATTTTTGAGACAGAGTCTCACTCTGTTGCCCAGGCTATTGCCCAGGAGTGCAGTGGCGCAATCTCTGTTGCCCAGGAGTGCAGTGGCGCGAACTCCACTCACTGCAACCTCCGCCTCCCAGGTTCAAGCGATTCTTCTGCCTCTGTCTACCAGGTAGCTGGGACTACAGGCGCCCACCACCATGGCCGACTGCGTCTTTATATATTTCATATCGTTTAATTTCTGACTTTTTAGTAAAAAATATATAAAAGATACTCCACAGGAGTGGCTGGGTGCGGTGGCTCACGCTTGTAATCCCAGCACTTTGGGAGGCCGAGGCGGGCGGATCATAGGGTCAAGAGATCGAGACCATCTTGGCCAACATGGTGAAACCCCATCTCTACTGAAAATACAAAAATTAGCTGGGCGTTGTGGCGCCTGCCTGTAGAGTACTAAGGAAGAATAAAAGCTTTTTAAATTCAGCTCGTGACAGAGCAAGACTCCATCTCAAAAAAAAAAAAAAAAAGGTACAGGAGTTAGTGAAATCATCATAAAAGAATCCTTTTTCTTTGACTAGATTTCATTTTCTTTTTTTTTGAGTTGGAGTCTCGCTCTGTCACCCAGGCTGGAGTGCAGTGGCATGACCTTGGCTCACTGTCACCTCCGCCTCCTGGGTTCAAGCAATTCTCCTGCCTCAGCCTCCTGAGTAGCTGGGACTACAGGCACCCGCCACCACGCCCGGCTAATTTTTTGTATATTCAGTAGAGACGGGGTTTCACCGTGTTAGCCAGGGTGGTCTCGATCTCCTCACCTCGTGATCTGCCTGCCTCGGTCTCCCAAAGTGCTGGGATTACAGGCATGAGCCTCCGCGCCAGGCCAACTTCATTTTCTTAAATAACTGTTTTGTTGTTTTTCCTTTTTAGAATTTGTTGTCCTCGTTATGGAGAAAGAAGACAAACAGAAAGCGACTGGGGGAAACGCTGTGTGGACAAGTTTGACATTATTGGGATTATTGGAGAAGGAACCTATGGCCAAGTATATAAAGCCAAGGACAAAGACACCGGTAAATATTGCCACAAAATTTTAGATGTCAGAATGTTAACAATTTAGCATTCCTAATATCTTAAGTGGACTTAGCAAAAGTAAATTCTGACGTGTTTTTCTTTTTTTTTTTTTTTTTTTTGAGGCGGACTCTTGCTCTGTCCCCCAGGCTGTAGTGCAGTGGTGTGATCTCACTGCAAGCTCCGCCTCCCGGGTTCATGCCATTCTCCTGCCTCAGCCTCCTGAGTAACTGGGATTACAGACCATGTGCAACCACACCTGACTAATTTTTGTTGTTTTTAGTAGAGACAAGGTTTCACTATGTCATCCAGGCTGGTCTTGAACTCCTGACCTCAAGCAGTCTGTCTGCCTCGGCCTCCCAAAGTGCTGGGATTGTAGGTGTGAGCTGGGATTATAGGTGTGAGCGCTGGGCCTTGTTTTATTTTTATTTTTTGATACGGAGTCTTGCACTGTCATCCAGGCTAGAGTGCAGTGGGTCAGTCTCTGCTCACTGGAGGCTCTGCCTCCTGGGTTCAAGTGATACCCTGCGTCAGCCTCCTGAGTAGCTGACATTATAGGCACATGCCACCAAGCCCAGCTAATTTCTGTATTTTTAGTAGAGATGGAGTTTTACCATGTTGGCCAGGCTTGAACTCCAGGCTGGTCTCAAACTCCTAACCTGAAATGATCCACCCACCTCAGCCTCCCTAAGTGCTGGGATTACAGGCGTGAGCCACCATGCTTGGCCAAATTTTTAGTTCTAATTTTGTCTCCAAAAGTTAATTGAGTAGATCAAAGGTTTCCAAAAGAATACTATAATTATAACTTTTAAAACTCTCCAGCTGGGTGCGGTGACTCATGCCTATAATTTCAGCACTTTGGGAGGCCAGGTGGGCAGATCACAAGGTCAGGAGATTGAGACCATCCTGGCTAACGTGGTGAAACCCCCGTGTCTACTAAAAATAGAAAAAATTAGCCAGGCATGGTGCCACACGCCTATAGTCCCAGCTACTCAGGAGGCGGAGGCAGGAGAATCACTTGAACCTAGGAGGCGGAGGTTGCAGTGAGCGGAGGTCACGCCACTGCACTGCAGCCTGGGTGACAGAGCAAGACTGTCTCCAAAAAAAGAAAAAATCCATATCTTAAGATAAAATTAAAACCAAGAAAGGGAATATAGAATTTCCTTTTTTGTTTTTTTATTGAGAAGGAGTCATCCTGTCACCCAGGGTAGAGTGCAATGATGCGATCTCAGCTCACTGCAACCTCTGCTCACTGCAACCTCTGCCTCCTGCGTTCAAGCGATTCTCCTGTCTCAGCCTCCCCAGTACCTGGGATTACAGGCGTCCACCACCATGCCCGGCTAATTTTTGTATTTTAGTAGAGACGGGATTTCACCACATTGGCTAGGCTGGTCTCGAATTCCTGACCTCAGGTGATCCGCCCACCTGCTGGGATTACAGGTGTGAGCCACTGCGCCCAGCCTAGAGTTTACTTTTTTTTTTTTTTTTTTTGAGACGGAGTCTCGCTGTGTCTCCCAGGCTGGAGTGCAGTGGCGTGATCTCGGCTCACTGCAAGCTCCGCCTCCCGGGTTCACGCCATTCTCCCGCCTCAGCCTCCCAAGTAGCTGAGACTACAGGCGCCCGCCACCACGCCCGGCTAGTTTTTTGTATTTTTAGTAGAGACAGGGTTTCACCATGTTAGCCAGGATAGTCTCGATCTCCTGACCTCGTGATCCACCCGCCTCGGCCTCCCAAAGTGCTGGGATTACAGGCTTGAGCCACCGCGCCCGGCCAAGTTTACTTTTTAAAGGTGTATAAGTATCTCGTGTGTAAGCATTAAAGTAAGCACTAAGTTTGTCTTCCAGAGCAAGGGCATATATTGCTGGTTCACAATAGTGGCCAAAAATGCTCATTGGTAATAACAGTTTACATTTGTTTCGGCAGGAGAACTAGTGGCTCTGAAGAAGGTGAGACTAGACAATGAGAAAGAGGGCTTCCCAATCACAGCCATTCGTGAAATCAAAATTCTTCGTCAGTTAATCCACCGAAGTGTTGTTAACATGAAGGAAATTGTCACAGATAAACAAGATGCACTGGATTTCAAGAAGGATAAAGGTACCAGCAAAGAATCACATTTTTACAGGGTAGACTGGTTCAATCTTTGCCTTTCTTTTTTCTTTCTTTCTTTCTTATTTATTTATTTATTGTCAGACAGAGTCTCACAGTGTCGCCCAGGCTGGATTGCAGTCGTGTGGTGTTGGCTCACTGCAACCTCTGCCTCTCAGGTTTAAGTGATTCTTGTGCCTCAGCCCCCAAGTAGCAGGGATTACAGGCATGCGCCATCATGCCAGGCTTATTTTTGTATATTTAGTTAAGGGGGGGTTTCGCTATGTTGGTCAAGCTGGTCTCAAACTCCTGACCTCAGGTGATCCGCCCACCTTGGCCCCCCAAAGTGCTGGGATTACAGGAGTGAGCTACCATGCCTGGCCTCGTGTGTGTGTGTGTGTGTTTTTTAAATTATAAAATAATAAGTGAATGAATGGATATGATGCATGTATGCCTTTGGTGGAAAAACTGAAAACATAGAAGAAAAAGAAGATGGTAGTAGTTTATCTCCTATTTTCTCCCTATATGCTACCACCATCCATGGGAAACCACTGAAGTATTAATACATTTTGGTATATTTGCTTTTAGTTCTTTTTTTTTTTTTTTTTTTTTTTGAGACAGAGTTTCACTCTCTCACCCAGGCTGAAGTGCATTGGCTCTGTCTTGGCTTACTGCAACCTCCACTTCCCAGGTTCAAGCGATTCTCTTCCCTCAGCCTCAGCCTCCCAGGTAGCTGGGTAGCTGGGATTACAGGCACGTGCCACCACTCCCAGCTAATTTTTATAATTTTAGTAGAGACCAGGTTTCACCATGTTGACCAGGCTGGTCTCGAACTCCCGACCTCAGGCAATCATCCGCCTCAGCCTGCCAAAGAGCCGGGATTACAAGGGTGAGCCACCACACTCAGCCCTGCTTTTACTACTTTGAAAGCCCTGCTTTTTAGTACTTTATGCCATATCTACTGTATTTATTTTAACAAAGCTAAGATCAAAGGTTATTTAGTGTTGTATAATAACCAATTATTATAAAGGTTATTTAGTGTTGTCATAAGCAATTTCTCATATCATTAACACATTTTAATGGCTATGCATAAACATGAACCCAAATTTACCAGTCCCTGTTGAGCAATTAGTTGCCAATTTTCAATTAAAAAAAAAATAATAGGCCAGGTGCAGTGACTCACCCCTGTAATCCCAACACTTTGGGAGGCCGAGTCGGGTTGATCACCTGAGGTCAGGAGTTCGAGACCAGCCTGGCCAAGATGTTGAAACCCCATCTCTACTAAAAATACAATATTTAGCTGGGCATGGTGGCAAGCACCTGTAATCTTCAGCTGCTTGGGAGGCTGAGGCAGGAGAATCATTTGAACCCGGTAGGTGGAGGTTGCAGTGAGTCGAGATCACGCCATTGCACTCCAGCCTGGGTGACAAGAGCAAAACTCTGTCTCAAAAAAAAAAACCCCAAAAACATAATAGCAATGCCTTGAGTATCTTTCTGCATAAATCTTTGCATTATGATTTATTTTCATTGTATAGTATTTTTGATGTAAGAGTTATTTGGTCAAATGGATTTTCATATTTAATGTCAGATTCCTTTTAAGAAAAATAGTATGTCCAGTGGGTGTCCGTCTCAGTGTATCATCCCCAACATTGAGTATATCTTTTTTTTTTTTAATTTTGAGAAGGAGTCTCACTCTGTCGCCCAGGCTCAAGTGCAGTGATGCGGTACAGCGACAAAATCTTGGCTCACTGCAACCTCCGCCTCCTGGGTTCAAGTGATTCTCCTGCCTCAGCCTTTGGAGTAGGTGGGATTACAGGCACACGCCACCACTACCGGCTAATTTTTGTATTTTTATTAGAGACAAGGTTTCGCCATTTGGCTGGGATGGTCTCAAACTCCTGACCCCAGGTGATCGCCCACCTTGGCCTCCCAAAGTGCTGGGATTACAGGCGTGAGCCAGTGTACCTGGCCAAGTATATCTTTTTTAAAAATTGTCATCTGGGTTAGGTGTGGTTGCTCATGCCTATAATCCCAGTACTTTGGGAGGCCAATGCAGGTGGATCACCTGAAGTCAGGAGTTTGAGACAAGCCTGGCCAACGTGGTGAAACCCCTCTCTACTAAAAATGCAAAAATTCACTGGGCATGGTGCTGGGCACTTTTAATCCCAGCTACTGGGAAGGTTGAGGCAGGAGAATTGCTTGAACCCGGGAGGTAGAGGTTGCAGTGAGCCGAGATAGTGTCGCTGTACTTGAGCCTGGGCAACAGATCAAGACCCTGTCTCCAAAAAAAAAATTGTCATCTGGATAGGTTAAGTATGATATTATTATTTTATATATTATTTTAATTTAATTTTTATTTTTTGAGACAGAGTCTCAGTGTGTCACCCAGGCTGGAGTACAGTGGTGATCATAGCTCATTACATCCTCAACCTCTAGGCTCAAGTGATTCTCCATGCCTCAGCCTCCTGATTAGCTGAGACAACAGGCATGCACCACCACATCCAGCTGATTTTTTATATTTTTAGTAGAAACGGGATCTCTCTATGTTGCCCAGGCAGGTCTCTAACTCCTGGGCTCAAGCGGTCTGCTCACCTTAGCCTCCTAAAGTGCTGGGATTACAGACACCGCACCCAGCCAATGTCACTTTGGATTATATTCCTAATATTTTGGGTTTTCTCTGTGTTACTACTTTTACTTTCTCTCCCTCTCTCTTTCTCTCTTTTTTTGTTTTTTGAGACAGAATCTTGCTCTGTCACCCAGGCTGCAGTGCAGTGACATGATCACAGCTCACGGTAACTGAACTCCTGGGTTCAAGTGATCCTCCTGACTCACCCTCCCAAGTAACTAGGACTAGACAGCACTCCTGGCTGATTTTTAAAAATTTTGGTAGAAACAGGATTTTGCTGTGTTGCCCAGCCTGGTCTGTCTTTTTTTTTTTTTTTTTTGAGACAGAGTCTCGCTCTGTCACCCAGGCTGGAGTGCAGTGGCATGATCTCTGCTCACTGCAAGCTCCGCCTCCCAGGTTCACGCCATTCTCCTGCCTCAGCCTCCCGAGTAGCTGGGACTACAGGCGCCCACCACCACGCCTGGCTCATTTTTTTGTATTTTCAGTAGAGACGGGGTTTCACTGTGTCAGCTAGGATGGTCTTGATCTCCTGACCTTGTGATCTTCACGTCTTGGCCTCCCATAGTGCGGGATTACAGGCGTGAGCCACCGCGCCCGGCCATACTTCCTTTTTTTTTCGTTTTTTGTAGACGGAATCTTGCTTTCTCACCCAGGCTAGAGTACATTGGTGCAATCACAGCTTATTGTAGCCTCGAACTCCTGGGCTCATATGATTCTCTTGCTTCGGCCTCCCGAGTGTCCAGGAATACAGGCAAGCACCATCACACCTAGCTAATTTATAAATTTTTTTGTGGAGATGGTGTCTCACTATTTTGCCCAGTCTGGTTTCCAAAACTCAGGCAATCCTCTCACCTCAGCTCCTCAAAATGTGGGGATTACAGGCATAAGTCACTGAACACAGCCCCAAATTTAAGGGATTGAATTCGTTGATTCATTTTTCTCTCAATTTTTAAATACTACGATTTTATTTTTTTCCTTTCTTTTTTTTGAGACGGAATCTTGCTCTTTTTGCCCAGGCTGGAGTGCAGTGCCACTGTCTTGGCTCACTGCAACCTCTGCCTCCCAGGTTCAAGCAATTCTCATGCCTCAGCCTCCCTGAGTAGTTGGAATTACAGGTGCATGCCACCACGCCCAGGTAATTTTTGTATTTTTAGCAGTTAGGGTTTCACCATGTTGGCCAAGCTTGTCTCGAACTCCTGACCTCAAGTGATCTGCCCGCCTTGGCCTCCGAAAGTGCCGGGATTACAGGCATGAACCCAGCCTCTTTTTTTTTTTTTTTTCTTGAGATGGAGTTTTGCTCTTGTTGCCTGGGCTGAAGTGCAATGGTGCAGTCTTGGCTCACTGCAACCTCTGCCTCCTGGGTTCAAGCGATTCTCCTGCCTTAGCCTCCCGTGTAGCTGGAATTATAGGCGCCTGCCATCATGCCTGGCTAATTTTTGTATTTTTTTTTAGTAGAGATGGGGTTTCACCATGTTGGCCAGGTTGGTCTCGAACTCCTGACCTCAGGCAGTCCTCCTGCCTTGGCCTCCCAAAGTGCTGGAATTATAGGCGTGAGCCACCACGCCCGGCCAGTACTATGAATTTCACTAATAATTTATAACACATTTATTATGCTGTCCTTGGCATATTGAGTCCTGTTAACTTGTATAAAAACCTTTACAAAATAGTCATCAATAATATGTAACTAATGGGCATGGTTGTGTTACAAATGCAACTTCATTTACAGCAACAAGCAGCAGGCTGGCTCTGGTCTAAGGTCTGTAATTTGCTAACTGACTTAGGTCATTAAAGTCTAATAAGACAGGCTGAGCACAGTGGTTTATGCCTCTAACCTCAGCACTTTGGGATGTTGGGATGGAAGGATTGCCTGAGCCGAAGAGTTAGAGACCAACCTGGGTACCATAGCAAGACCCTGTCTCTACAAAAAGTGAAAAACATTAACTGGGTGTGGCGGCGTGTGCCTGTATTCCCAGCTACATGAGAGGCTGAGGTGGAAGATTTGCTTGAGCCCAGGAGTTTGAGGCTGTAGTGAGCCATGATCATGCCACTGCGCTCCATCCTGGGCAACAGAATGAGACTCTGTCTCAAAAAAAGATAGAAAAAGGCTGAGTGTGGTAGCTGACGCCTGTAATCCAAACACTTTGGGAAGCCCAGGTGGGCGGATCACCTGAGGTCGGGAGTTTGAGACCAGCCTGACCAACATGGTGAAATCTTGTCTCTACTCAAAATATAAAAATTAACCGGGACTTGGTGGCGCATGCTTGTAATCCCAGCTACACGGGAAGCTGAGGCAGGAGAATGGCTTGAACCCAGGAGACAGAGGTTGCAGTGAGCTGAGATAGTGCCACCGCACTCCAGCATGGGTGGCAGAGTGAGAGTCTGTCTTAAAAAAACAGCCTAGTAATGCAACCCGATCAGGACAGTTGCCCCCACGAAGAGGTGAGTAGGCCATACAGTACTAGACTAGGAATCAGAAGATTAATTCCTTTTTTTTTTTTTTTTTTGAGAAGGAGTCTGGCTCTGTCGCCCAGGCTGGAGTGCAGTGGCGCGATCTCGGCTCACTGCAAGCTCCGCCTCCCAGGTTCCCACCATTCTCCTGCCTCAGCCTCCGCAAGTAGCTGGGACTGAAGGTGCCCGCCACCACGTCTGGCTTATTTTTTGTATTTTTAGTAGAGATGGGGTTTCACTGTGTTAGCCAGGATGGTCTTGATCTCCTGACCTCGTGATCCGCCCATCTCGGCCTCCCAAAGTGCTGGGATTACAGGTGTGAGCCACCACGCCCGGCCTTGTTTTTTTTGTTTTTTTTTTTTTTTTTGAGAAGGAGTCTTGCTTTGTTACCCAGGCTGGAATGCAGTGGCACCATCTTAGCTCACTGCAACCTCCAGCTCCTGGGTTCAAGTGATTCTCCCACCTCAGCCTCCCAAGTAGCTGGGATTATAGGCACGTGCCACCCATGCCCAACTAATTTTTGTATTTTTTTTTTAGTCGAAATGGGGTTTCACCATGTTGGGCAGGCTGGTGTTGAACTCATGACCTCAAGTGACCCGCCCTCCTCGGCCTGCCAAAGTGCTGAGATTACAGGCATCTGCCACCGCGCCCAGCCACAGAAGATTAATTCAAATGTTAGCTCCGTTATTTATTATTAGGAAGGGCTAATTATTCAACTACTCTTAGTTTCAGTTTCTTCATCTATAAAATTCAA
The DNA here is from genome assembly GCF_049350105.2 of Macaca mulatta. Classification (NCBI taxonomy): domain Eukaryota; kingdom Metazoa; phylum Chordata; class Mammalia; order Primates; family Cercopithecidae; genus Macaca; species Macaca mulatta. The sequence goes on from NC_133421.1 coordinate 63,846,437, forward strand.
GGTTTTTTTCTAGACAGTCTATGGTCAACTCCAAAATTATATTAGGATTGAGGCATTGTTACTTCAGCATTCTTTTTTTTTCTTGTTTTTAATTTTTTTTCGTCTTATGTAGGTGCCTTTTACCTTGTATTTGAGTATATGGACCATGACTTAATGGGACTGCTAGAATCTGGTTTGGTGCACTTTTCTGAAGACCATATCAAGTCGTTCATGAAACAGCTAATGGAAGGATTGGATTACTGTCACAAAAAGAATTTCCTGCATCGGGATATTAAGTGTTCTAACATTTTGCTGAATAACAGGTAACATAGTAACCAAATAAGATTAATTTCTTTTCTCCTCTCCTCTGACCTTTTTAGTTTCAAATGGTTAATTGGTGTTATAATTAGACCTAATAGTGCAGTATTCGCACACACATTGAGTTTTTAGTGATATTCCCTATGTTCAGTGTGGGAGAAACATGCCTGCTCCTTCAGTTGTTCTTGAGCCTTTCTCAGTTACCAGCTTTCTGAGTAGACATTGATGTGCAGTTGGTGATTGGCCTTTTCTGCCCAGTACTTACTCATAGGTTTTAATAGTGTAAACAAGCAGGAATCTGGTGATGAACAGGTGTTAATTCATCAGAAGTTTTTTATTATCTGCTTTCTTCTTTTCTGTTTATTTGCCTATACTGCATTGGTAATATCAGAAGTATTATGCATAGTAGGGTTTTTTTTTTTTTTTGAGACGGAGTTTCACTCTTGTTGTCCAGGCTGGAGTGTAGTGGCGTGATCTCAGCTCACTGCAACCTCCACTTCCCAAGTTCAAGTGATTCTCCTGCCTCAGCCTCCCGAGTAGCTGGGATTACAGGCACCCAGCACCATGCTCGGCTAATTTTTGTATTTTTAGTAGAGATGGGGTTTCACTATATTGGCCAGGCTGGTCTCGAACTCCTGACCTCGTGATCCACCCGCCTTGGCCTCCTAAAGTGCTGGGATTACAGATGTGAGCCACCGCGCCTGGCACACTAGTTTTTTTGTTTGTTTGTTTTTGAGACAGAGTCTTGCTCTATCGCCCAGGCTGGAGTGCAGTGGCATGGTCTCAGCTCACCTCAAGCTCTGCCTCCTGGGTTCACGCCATTCTTCTGCCTCAGCCTCCCGAGTAGCTGGTATTACAGGCGCCCGTTGCCACGCCCAGCTGATTTTTTGTATTTTTAGTAGAGATGGGGTTTCACCATGTTAGCCAGGATGGTCTCGATCTCCTGACCTTGTGATCCGCCCGCCTCGGCCTCCCAAAGTGCTGGGATTACAGGTGTGAGCCACTGCGTCTGGCCCTGGCACACTAGTTTTTTTAACAGCCTACTTGCTGAGGAATAAAGAACAAATCTGGTACCATTTAAATCGGGCAAGTGTTTAGTTCTTTAGGTAATTAGGTTGGTTACCTCTATTTTTGTCTGATTGACTCATTGTTTTAAACATTTCGGTTCAGTTTTATCTGGCAGACATTATATAGGAAAAAGGAAAGATTATGACACATTTCCTCTCTTTATGGTGTAAAATAACCAATCGTGGATGGTTTCCTGGGACTTTCCAGATTTTAGCTCTAAAAGGCTCACATGCGATGATTGAACACTGGAACTCAAAACTTTTGCAGGAGAAATAAATTACTCAGTTCGGTAAACTTTTATTAAGCTCAATTTTTTTTCCCTTTGAATTTGAGAGTATCTGGAAAGATGTATCCTTGAGGAATGAATAAGAATTTATCTGAAAAACTGATAGTGGGTGATCAAATTTCTAGGCAGAAGAAGCTGCATGCCACAAAAGCACATAAACATGAAAATAACACGTTATGTCTGGAAACCTGTAAACAGGTCAGTATTTCTAGAGTAAGAAGAGGGAAGCACGTAATGGCCAAGAGATGAAGCTGGATAGTTGCATGGAGCCCATTTATGGATCTTGTATGCCCCACTGAGGAACTTAAACTTTATCTGTATTTGACAAGGATCAGCATAACTTGAACCCAGGAGGTGGAGGTTGCAGTGAGGCGAGATCATTCTGCCTGGGCGACAGAGCGAGACTCCATCTCAAAAAAAGAAATAATCTTAGACTGAGTCTAATCACTCTGTCGCCCAGGCTAGAGTTCAATGGCAGGATCTCACTGCAACCTCCAACTCCTGGGTTCAGGCGATGCTCCTGCCTCAGCCTCCTGAGTAGCTGGGATTACAGGTGTCCGCCACCATGCCCAGCTAATTTTTCTTTTTTTAGTAGAGATGGGGTTTCACCATATTGGCCAGGCTGGTCTTGAACTCCTGACCTCAAGTGATCTGCCTGCCTTAGCCTCCCAAAGTGCTGGTATTACAGGCGTGAGCCACTGTATCCGGCCAAAAGAGTATTTCTTTTTTTTTTTTGAGAAGGAGTCTGGCTCTGTCACCCAGACTGGAGTGCAGTGGCGCGATCTCGGCTCACTGCAAGCTCTGCCTCCCAGGCTCCCACCATTCTCCTGCCTCAGCCTCCGCGAGTAGCTGGGACTACAGGTGCCCGCTACCATGCCTGGCTTATTTTTTGTATTTTTAGTAGAGATGGGGTTTCACTGTGTTAGCCAGGATGGTCTCGATCTCCTGACCTCGTGATCCGCCCATCTCGGCCTTCCAAAGTGCTGGGATTACAGGTGTGAGCCACCGCGCCCGGCCAAGAGTATTTCTTTATGTTGCTTTCTCTGACTCATAATTCCTAGTAAAGTTGGAGATTGGTGACTCTCCATCTATAATAAATAATGCATTAAGAACTTCTGGCCTATAGTATAATATACTTTCTGCTGTTCCCTTTACTCCTCCATGAGGAGATGTCTCAAAGCAGGGAATAATTGCAGCTCCGTTTGGTGTCCTTTCTGGTGGGTAAGGCCCCTTTTTCTTCCTGACTTTCCAGAGTCAGAAAGCTGATGAGGTCCCAGACTAAATTGAATTTCCTCCTCAGGTTGCTAAGTAGGATACAGGAATCCCATGGTCTAGCCTGATCCATCCAGCCTCTTCCCTTACCCACTTAGCTGTGTCTACTCAGACCTCTGGGTGAGACGGCCTGGAGAAAACGGTGAAGGGTTGTCATCTGGGCAAGGAAAAGAGAGAACAGTTGGCAAGAGAGAGAGAGAAGACCAGAGTTGGATTCCTTGATGTTCATTATATTTTAATTACAAAGTATAAATGAGACCAAATCATTTTATATAGAAGAGAGACGCAGTCAGTCTTCTGTTTTGGAAAGGTTGCCAAATTATCACTTTATGCTCATAAACTGGAGGCAGAGAGACCCTCTAAGAACTTTGTAAGAAGTGGTCAGTGCTTGAAATAACCCAGACACTACTAGTAGGGATGGACTCAGTAGATCTGTAGACTTTGGTTGAATGAGTGAATGGTAGATAGTGAATTAGAGAAAGTAAGATCACTCACAGGTTTCTGACTTGAAAAACTATCTAGATGGGTGGCACTACTAGCCAATACAAGGAAGACGGAAGAGTAGGATGGATGGGGTAACAGGCAAATCTCTTTTGGATGTGTCTTTTATATATTCAGGGTAGTGATATTTAATAGCATATGGTCATTTGGGAATTCCAAACTACCAGTACAGATTTGGTAGTTACCAAGCATAGGAAATATGTCAGAAATGTCACCCAAGAGAAATTGTCAGAGAGATAGGAAGAAAATAAGGAAAATATGAATGCAGGATAGGCAAGTTTAAGAAGGGAGTGATCATTGATGTCAGATGATGCAGGCAAATTATAAGAGAATCTGAAAATTAAAAGGTCAGTAGTGATATTAGTGTGGAGTAAGGGGATGAGTAGCACAATTAATGAGAAGGTAGTGGTAGGGGGTGTCTTTAATTTTTAATTTTAAGGATGGCAGATATTTGAATATATTTAAATGCTAAGGGGAGGCCAACGTGGTGGCTCACATGTGAAATCCTAACACTATGGGAGGCTTTGAGCTGGGCAGGTCACTTGATGCTAGGAGTTGGAGACCAGCCTGGCCAACATAGCAAAACTCTGTCTCTACTAAAACTACTAAAATTAGCTGAGCTTGGTGGTGCACGCCTCTAATCCCATCCCAGGCCCAGGAGGCCAAGGCATGAGAATTGCTTGAACCTGGGATGCAGAGATTGCACCACTGCACTCCAGCCTGGGTGACAGAGCAAGACCCTGTCTCAAAAAAAAAAAAAAAAAAAAATGCTAAGGAGAGAGAATATCTGTACAAAGGGAGCAGTTAAAGATTTGGGGGCTGGGCACAGTGGCTCACGCCTGTAATCCCAGCACTTTGGGAGGCCGAGGTGGGTGGATCACGAGGTCAGGAGATCGAGATCATCTTGCTCAACATGGTAAAGCCCTGTCTCTACTAAAATACAAAAAATTAGCTGGGTGTGGTGGCACGTGACTGTAATCCCAGCTACTTGGGAGGTTGAGGCAGGGGAATCACTTGAACCTGGGGGACAGAGGTTGCAGTGAGTTGAGATCGCGCCACTGCACTCCAGCCTGGCAACAGAGCAAGACTCCGTCTCGGAAAAAAAAAAGGCCGGGTGTGGTGGCTCACACCCGTAATCCCAGCACTTTGGGAGGCCAAGGTGGGCGGATCACGAGGTCAAGAGATCAAGACCATCCTGGCCAACATGGTGAAACCCCATCTCTACTGAAAATAGAAAAACTAACTGGATATGGAGGCACATACCTGTAGTCCCAGCTACTCAGGAGGTTGAGGCAGGAGAACTGTTTGAACCTGGGAGGCGGAGGTTGCAGTGAGCTGAGATCGCGCCACCGCACTCCACCCTGGTGACAGAGCGAGATTCCGTCTCAAAAAAAATAAAAAAATAAAAAATAAAAAAGATTTGGCAAAGAACCAAAATAATTTAAAGGAGCAAGGTTCTAGAATAGATGGGATCGAGGCCACAGGTGGAGGGAGTGATTACCCTTGGTCAAGAAAAGAGATTGACATACTTTTTATGTATCGTTTAACCTTGAACAACGCGGGTTTCAACTGTGGCATGTCCACTTATACACAGATTTTTATCCAACCAAAGACGAATAAAAAACAATGTTTGCAGTATATAAAACTTGTGTATATGGAGTACCAGTGTTTCATATATGCTGTTTCTGTAAAACCTACTGCAGGACTTGAGTTTACTTGAATTTTGGTATATATGGGAGTCTTGGAACCAATCCCGTAGATATACTGAGGGATAACTGTAATTAAAAGGAAAGAGGAAAGTAAGATTATAGATGGAAGTAGGTTTACTGGAAAAAGGTAGGATGTTAAGTACCTCTCACCTAATGACTTTAATTTTTTCACTGAAAAAGGTCATTTATTAAGTAAGTGTAAGAGGGTAGGGGATGGATTAGAGCATTAAGGAGAATGCCAAAGGTATGTAAGGACAGCCATGCTGAATGGAAGTTGCTGATTACAGGCAAGTAAAAGGACTAATCAGTAGCATTCAGGAATTAACAGAGAGAGGAAGTCACACATTTTGCAGTGGCACCATACAATATGATTATATGATTTTTTATTTTTATTTTTTTTGAGATGGAGTCTCACTCTGTCACCCAGGCTGGAGTGCAGTGGCGCTATCTCGGCTCACTGCAACCTCTGCCTCCCGGGTTCAAGCAGTTCTCCTGCCTCCGCCTCCTGAGTAGTTGGGACTACAGGCGCATGCCACCACACCTGGCTAATTTTTGTATTTTTAGAGACGGGGTTTCACCATGTCGGCCAGGCTGGGTCTCAAACCTCTGACCTCAAGTGACCCACCCACCTCAGCCTCCTAAAGTGCTAGGATTACAGGTGTGAGCCACCACGCCCGGCCAGTTATATGATTTTTATTCTTTGCCCTTGTGTTCAGCTCTCTAGGTAGAGCAGAAAAGGCAGATTTTCTAATGATCCAGAATTAGGGACTTAAGGATTAGCTATATCACAAGCTAAGGGAACCAGGAAGATAGTAGTTTGGTTAATTAACCAAGGGGTCCAGGCAGGCAAGGGAAGGAAGTATTATGTGAGAGAGGGCTGAACTGGGAGTGAGTGGAGGCACTGTGTACTTGAAGGTCTTGTCAAAAGGCAAAAATGTTAAACCATGGTCTCAGAAAGAATTCTCCACATATTTCTGTATTCATCTTATTCCTTTGAGACAGGACAAACAACATGATGGCACTTCTTTTGTATTTTATTTTAATTAATTTATTTATTTATTTTGTATTTTATTTTTTGAGATGGAGTCTCGCCGTGTCACCCAGGCTGGAGTGCAGTGGCACAATCTCAGCTCACTGCAACCTCGGCCTCCCGGGTTCAAGCGATTCTCCCGCCTCAGCCTCCCAAGTGGCTAGGACTATAGGTATCCGCTGCCACGCCCATCTGATTTTTGTATTTTTAGTAGAGACGGGGGTTTCACCTGGTTTCACCAGGCTGGTCTCAAACTCCTGACTTAAATGATCCGCCTGCCTTGGTCTCCCAAAGTGTTGGGACTACAGGCGTGAGCCACTGCACCCAGCCTGTTCTATTTTATATTGCAAAAAGTTACCAATACTTCCACACTTCATAGTGAGTCACCTTAATGGTTTAGTTGTAAGGAAAAGCAGGAGTCAGTAAAAGTGCTATCAGTGGCCTGGCGTGGTGGCTTATGCCTGTAATCCCAGCACTTTGGGAGGCCAAGGCAGGTGGATCACCTGAGGTAGGGAGTTCAAGACCAGCCTGACCAACATGGAGAAACACCATCTCTACTAAAAATACAAAATTAACCATGAGTGGTGGTGCATGCCTGTAATCCCAGCCATTTGGGAGGCAGAGGTTGCAAGTGAGCCGAGATAGTGCCATTGCACTCCAGCCTGGGCAACAAGAGTGAAACTCAGTCTTTTTTTTTTTTTTTTTTTAAAGTGCTATCAACAGGTTCTATAGCAGACTAAATTCATTTAATAAACATTTATTTAGTACCTAGTGTGAGCCAGGCAGGAAATATGTTAGATGCTGGTGATATTCAGGTCTACCCTGATTTCTGTAACTATATATCCATTTCCATTTTAACTTTCAGTCATACTATGTGCCTTGAATCTTGAATCGTCTCAGGCTTTCAGAGTAAGGATGCCAAGTAATTTGAGGAATCATCTTTGTCTCAATATAAGTTAACTATTTCTTTCTGCTTTTCTCAGAATTTGCTTATAAATTGAACTTAATGTAATGGTGTTTGGAGCAAATGGATAAGGTACCTTTAACTTGACTAGGAATAAGCATTGATTTAATGTAGAAGTTTGTTGCTGGTAGTTACCTTGTTTTAATATTGTCCCATGTTCATATCTTGGGGAGTACCTCTTGGCCTTTTTTCTGTACTACATATTGAGTCCCCTGTGCTTGAGACAAGAATTCTTTTGGATTTCAGATTTTTTTAGATTTTGGAATATTTACATTATATTTACTGGTTCTGAACATCCCAAATCTGAAATGTTCCAGTGAGTATATCCTTTGAGTATCATGTTGGCACTCAAAAAGTTTCAGATTTTGCTTCAGACAGAGATGGGGGGAAAGGGTTCTGAAAAATTTTGGATTTCAGATTTTTGGATTTGGATGCGCAATCTGTATCTCATTTTTTTGCCTGATCTGAGCTATTAGACACCTACACCAGCTTCCTGTAAGAGAGTGAGCTGGCTTTTCATGCCCTAAGAGGTAGGAAGGCTGTAAATATGACTAAGGAGGTTACATGAATTTAGATAATTATCATTAATCCAAAGTAGTCAATAAATAGTTGTTGGGTTTTTTTGCATTGTCCACCCCCTCCAATGAATAAATAGTTTTTAAATAGATTCCCAACATTTTGCCTTGCAGTTTTCAAAATTATTCCTTCATGCAGGAGGAGAGAGAGCATCAGGAAAAATAGCTAACGCTTGCTGGGCTTAATACTTTGGTGATGGGTCAAGAGGTGCAGTAAACCACCATGGAACACATTTACCTGTGTAACAAACCTGCACATGTACCCTGGAACTTAAAAAAAAAAAAAATTCCTTTATATCACTGTCAAGGATAGAATACTGAGCAGAGGCCAGTCATGGTGGCCCATGCCTGTACTTCCAGCCCTTTGGGAGGCTGAGGAGGGAGGATCACTTGAGCACAGGAATTTAAGACCAGTCTGGGCAACACAGGGGAACTCTGTCTCTACAAAAAAATACAATAATTAGCTGAGCATATTGGTGCATGCCTGTAGTCCCAGCTACTCGGGAGGCTGAGGCTAGAGAATCACTTGAACCCGGGAGATCATCAAGGCTGCAGTGAGCCACAGTTGCACCACTGTACTCCAGCCTGGGTGATAGAGTGAGACTCTGTCTCAAAAAAAAAAAAAAAAAAAAAATTACTGAGCAGAGTGAAACATGGTTGGGATCTCCTTGAAGTGATTCTCAAAGCCTGATTCTCAGGCCAGCTGCATTAGCATCACATATGGGCCTGCTAGAAATGCAGATTCATGAGCCACGTTCTACTGAGTCAGCATCTCTTAAGAATGGGGCCCAGGAAACTGGGTTTCTTTGCTTGGTTTTTCAGAGATAGGGTCTTGCTCTGTTGCCCAGGCTGGAGTGCAGTGGCCTCCCAAAGTTCTGGGATTATAGGTGTGAGCCACCATGCCCAGTCTGTTTGCCCTCTTAAATCTTTCCCAATCTAGAACAGCTCATTTATTTTTTTCCCAACAATAAGTATTTAATCTAGCAGGTTCTAGGTACTGTTGTTTACCATGAAATAAACTTAGCTAAGGAGTCAAATTCAGAAAATGTAATAATAGTTTGTTTCTTTTAAAAGCCTAAGGCATTATAATTGAAGTAGTCAAAAAAGGTTTAATTAGGGGGATTGAGTGTTAAGAGTAGAAGTAACCATGAACTGGGTATTGTATGAAATTTTTAAAAAAGAAAGAGAAAAGAGTAGAACGAAGAGAGCAGAAGTTAAAATTTATTTTTGTAATTCCTTTAGCTCCTAACTTGGCGCATGACTTTTCAGGTGTATTTTGGAGGCCACTGCTATTGCTTATGAAAATAATTGTTTTTTGTTTTACAGTGGGCAAATCAAACTAGCAGATTTTGGACTTGCTCGGCTCTATAACTCTGAAGAGAGGTAAGGCATTAATAAAATTACATGTGGGAAATCAGGTTTGTTTTTTTGAGGCAGAGTCTTACTCTTGCTCAGGCTGGAGTGCATGGCTTGATCTCAGCTCACTGCAGCCTCAACCTCTGTGGGCTCAGGTGATTCTCCCACCCTAATCTCACAAGTAGCTGGGACCATAGGTGGGTATCATCACACCTGGCTAATTTTTGTATTTTTAGTAGAGACAGGATTTTGCTATGTTGCCCAGGGTAGTATTGAACTCCTGGGCTCAAGCTATCTACCTGCCTCAGCCTCCCAAAGTGCTGGGATTACAGACGTGAGCCACCACATCCAGCCAATAATCTTTTTTTTTTTTTTTTTGGAGACAGAGTCTTGCTCAGTCGCCCAGGCTGGAGTGCAGTGGTGCAATCTCGGCTCACTGCAAGCTCTGCCTCCCGGGTTCAAGCCATTCTCCTGCCTCAGCCTCCCGAGTAGCTGGGACTACAGGCGCCCGCCACCATGCCTGGCTAATTTTTTGTGTTTTTAGAAGAGAAAGGGTTTCACCATGTTAGCCAGGATGGTCTCGATCTCCTGACCTCATGATCTACCCGCCTTGGCCTCCCAAAGTGCTGGGATTACAGGCGTGAGCCACTGTGCCCGGCCTTTTCTTTTCTTTTTTTTTGAGACAGAGTCTCACTCTGTCACCTGGGCTGGAGTGCAGTAGCGTGATCTCCGCTCACTGCAACCTCTACCTCTCCGGTTCAAGCAATTCTCCTGCCTCAGCCTCCCGAGTAGCTGGGATTACAGGTGCCCGCCACTATGCCCAGCTAATTTTTTGTATTTTTAGTAGAGACGGGGTTTCACCATGTTGGCCAGGCTGGTCTCAAACTCCTGACCTCGTGATTCATCTGCCTCGGCTTCTCAAAGTGCTGGGATTACAGGCATGAGCCACCGCACCCGGCTAAGAATCTTTTTTATTCCTGGATATTCTAGTATTCTGCAAGTTGCAGCAACTGTTAGAGTTCCCTAATTATCTGAAAGCGTTATCACTTAGATTTTAGGCAGCAAATTTTATCTAAATTCTTGAATCGTCCCTTGACTGGAATAAATAAATTAGAATGGAAGTTATTTATTTCTCTCTCTTTTCTCTTCTCTTCCTTTTTCTTTTTCTTTTTCTTTCCCAGAGATTTGCACTTGTTGCCCAGGCTGGAGTGTAATGGCACGATCTTGGCTCACTGAAACCTCTGCTTCCCAGGTTCAAGCAATTCCCCTGCCTCAGCCTCCCGACTAACTGAGATTACAGGCATGCGCCGCCACGCCTGGCTAATTTTGTATTTTTAGTGGAGACGGGGTTTCTCCTTGTTGGTCACGCTGCTCTCGAACTCCCAACCTTAGGTGATCCACCCACTCAGCCTCCCAAAGTGCTGGGATGACAGGCGTGAGCCACCGCGCCTGGCCTTTTTTCTTTTTTTTTTAATAGGCCAGGCGCGGTGGCTCACGCCTGTCATCCCAGCACTTTGGGAGGCCCAGGTGGGTGGATCACCTGAGGGCAGGAGATCAAGACCATCCTGGCTAACAGGGTGAAATCCCGTCTCTACTAAAAATTCAAAAAATGAGCCAGGTATGGTGGCGGGTGCCTGTAGTCCCAGCTACTCGAGAGGCTGAGGCAGGAGAATGGCATGAACCTGGGAGGCAGAGCCTGCAATAAGCCGAGATGGTACCACTGTATTCCAGCCTGGGGGACAGAGCAAGACTTCGTCTCAAAAACCAAAAATAATAGAGGTGAGATCTTGCAGTGTTGACCAGGCTGGTCTTGAACTGGCCTCAAATGATTCTCCCCTATAGGCCTCCCAAAGTGCTGGGATTACAGGCATAAGCCACCACGCCAGGCCTGGAAGTTACTTCTTTTTTTTTCTTTTTTTTTTTGAGACGGAGTCTTTCTCTGTCACCCAGGCTGGAGTGCAGTGGCGTGATCTCGGCTCACTGCAAGCTCCGCCTCCCGGGTTCATGCTGTTCTCCTGCCTCAGCCTCCCGAGTAACTGGGACTACAGGCGCCCGCCACTGCACCCGGCTAGTTTTTTTGTATTTTTAGTAGAGACGGGGTTTCACTGTGGTCTCGATCTCCTGACCTTGTGATCCACCCACCTCGGCCTCCCAAGTGCTGGGATTACTGGTGTGAGCCGCCACACCCAGCCTGGAAGTTACTTCTTCATCTCCCACTTCTGACCAGTTTAATTTTGGAGTGTTAGGTTGCTATGGATTTGTTTTTCAGTCTCATCTTCATTTGGCACCTATTTCTATTTGTATTTAGTTATATGAATATTTTTCATCAGAAGCCATTGTAAGTTTATGTCATGGTTGTTTTTTATATTTCAGTCGCCCTTACACAAACAAAGTCATTACTCTGTGGTACCGACCTCCAGAACTACTGCTAGGAGAAGAACGTTACACACCAGCCATAGATGTTTGGAGCTGTGGGTAAGGTTCTGTTAACTTTTTCTCTTGTCTGTAACTTACGTATTGTTGACTTGTACTTTGTTTTCTCTGTACACTGGCTTTTTAGAGCTCTTATGGTGATAAACTTTTGGCCAGATTTCTGGGGAATCTGTTGAATATTTCTTAATGTCAGAGACACTTTTTTTAAAAAACAGATTTCTTCTTTTTTTTGTTTAAACTTTGAATTGATACCTTATTTGGAAATAAGCTATCCAAGTAAGGTTCATAGATTGCAATTGATTACATCAAATCTTTTAATTTTACATTCCCCTTCTGTGTTACCTAATTTTGATTTATTTTGTTTCCTTATAATTTCCTTAGAAGAAACTATTTCACTTGTCCTATCCAGCCTTTTGTAGTCTGGATTTCGCAGATTGTATCTTTGTGATGATACATATATATTTTAGCATGATTTTTTATCTTTTTTTTTGGAGAAGGAGTCTCGCTCTGTTGCCCAGGCTGGAGTGCAGTGGTGGGATCTCCGCTCACTGCAAGCTCCACCACCTCCCGGGTTCACGCCATTCTCCTGCCTCAGCCTCCCTAGAAGTTGGGACTACAGGCGCCCGCCACCACACCTGGCTAATTTTTTTGTATTTTTAGTAGAGACGGGGTTTCACCGTATTCACCAGGATGGTCTCGATCTCCTGACCTCATGATCCGCCCGCTTCGGTCTCCCAAAGTGCTGGGATTACAGGCGTGAGCCACCGCGCCTGGCCGATTTTTTATCTTTTTATTGTTTGAGACAGAGTCTTTCTATGTTGCCCATTCTCGAGTCCAGTGGCTGTTCATAAGCATGATCATAACATGCTATATCCTTGAACTCCTGGGCTCAAGCAGTCCTCCTGCCTCAGCCTCCTGAATAGCTGTAACTACAGGCGCATGTTGCCGTACCCAGCTTATCTTTTTTACTTTTCACAAATTGTAAATGGATTAAAGGTTGATTACTCACCACCCACCCAGGGTCAGGTAGTAGACCCTGAAACTACTTTACAGTTGGTTTTGAATACTTCTAACAAAAGTTGTATAATCAGTGGTACATCAGAGTTGGGAGGTGGGGAGCAGTGGGAGCCTCTGCCCAGAGTACAAGCAGTAAATGAGTATGTTGTCTGTGGAAGATTTTGAAACAACAAAACAAAACAATCCAGTATAAACTAGTCAGCTTTTTATTATGGCCTTGTGAGGGCAGTTCTAAATGAGCAGATTTGTACACACACACCACTTTACATAATAGTAATAGTCTTTTTTTGGGATGTTTTCAGTTACTTGGCCATTGCCCACATCTGTTAATTCATTTGTGGTTATTTTATGATGGTCACATTCTAATTATATCATTTCTTATTGGAATGCTTTATATCCTCCCATCTGTTTGGCTGAACTCAGGTCTAAATAATATAGAAACGGTAGGATAAAAGTTAATTCTTTAATTTTATTTAACAGTTTTCAAAATAATGAAGTAGTTTCCTAGTATCCTTCAAAGATGACCAATGAAAAATGTTTTTGTTTTTTCGTTTTATTATGAACTCGTAGATTTAAACTTATTTGATGTATTTTAATCCATTGTGGTTATTATCCTTATTCTTGTTCAAACTGTGCAGGCTTTAGCCAGTGGGAGCTTATTCAGGCTATATTTTGAGTCTTTTTGACACACCATAGTAGTGTTATAGTAGAAAACATCTTGTTTTTGGTTCTAAGCTTGTCCTGTTCATTTCCTGTCCCAGAACTGGAATCAGCCATTTCTCTAAGGAGTCTTAGTTCCTTTTAGTGGAAAATTATATTTAGAAACTACAGTTTGTGTGTTGGGGCATGGATGTTTTAAATGGGCCATGTTTGTTAATTGTATCTTTTTTTTTTTTTTTTTTTTTTTTTTTGAGACGGAGTCTGGCTCTGTCACCCAGGCTGGAGTGCAGTGGTGCGATCTCGGCTCACTGCAAGCTCCGCCTCCCGGGTTTACGCCATTCTCCTGCCTCAGCCTCCCGAGTAGCTGGGACTACAGGCGCCCGCCACCTCGCCCGGCTAGTTTTTTTTGTATTTTTTAGTAGAGACGGGGTTTCACCGTGTTAGCCAGGATGGTCTCGTCTCCTGACCTCGTGATCCGCCCGTCTCGGCCTCCCAAAGTGCTGGGATTACAGGCTTGAGCCACCGCGCCCGGCCATTAATTGTATCTTATGTCGTATGATTTATGCCCACTCACACACTGTCCTTGACCTCTATACTTTACAATTCTGACATATATACTTCCCAGTGGAGCAAATCACTTCTTTCCATTCTTTTCCTTCCTCTATTAATGTCAGTCTTTAAGAGGAGCACTACAGGGGTTTTATTTTAAAATTCAACAGAATGATGGAGAAAGAGCATAATTTCTGTAGTAGCCTACCCAAATCAAATAAAGCTTTAGTTAAATTTTACTGACTCAAGCTGGGTGTGTTTTTGTTCTGGACTATTTGCTTTAACAGTATTAGCATTTAAATTATCACAACCAGGCTCTAAAGTTAACGCCCCATTAAGATGCATGGGGAAAGTTCATAGCTCTGTTTGGTACTATTATTTCAGTCTGTGCAGCCTGCCACCTCAGTGCAGTAGCAAAGTGTTGATTACATAATGAAGATGTCTTCCCACCAAAGGACTGGAAACCAAAAGAAAATAAAACAGAAAAACACAATTGGAAATTACAACTACAGAAATTTAGACATTCTTCAAAGCCCAGTGGCTCATTGAATTAAGATTTTGTTTGAGTTTTGATGTGAACTTACTACTTTGGTGATCCATGGTAGTCTCTCTGAAGATATTTCTATGGGATTTTTTATAGAGAATTGGTATGACAGTTCAGTGTGCAAATTAGAATCAAGAGGAGAAACTAGAAAGACTAGTACAGCAAATTATGTTGGGAATCTGAAAACTTAGTGGTTTTTTTTTTTCTTTTTTTCTTTTTTAAATGTCTGAGTTTACCCTCTGTGACGACAACACTGCACTTAGAACTTGATGTGGCAGTTAATGTTGAAAGCAGAATTAAATTTTACTTTTCTTTTTTTTTTTTTTTTGAGACGGAGTCTCGCTCTGTCGCCCAGGCTGGAGTGCAGTGGCCAGATCTCAGCTCACTGCAAGCTCCGCCTCCCGGGTTCACACCATTCTCCTGCCTCAGCCTCCCAAGTAGCTGGGACTACAGGCGCCCGCCACCTCGCCCGGCTAGTTTTTTGTATTTTTTAGTAGAGACGGGGTTTCACCGTGTTAGCCAGGATGGTCTCAATCTCCTGACCTCGTGATCCACCCGTCTCGGCCTCCCAAAGTGCTGGGGTTACAGGCTTGAGCCACCGCCCCCGGCCTAAGTTTTACTTTTCTTTAATTTTTATAGAGTTGAGATCTCACTGTGTTGCCCAGCCTGGTCTCACACTCCTGGGCTCAAGCAATCCTTCCACGTTGGCCTCCCCAAGTGCCAGGATTACAGGCATCAGCCACTGGGCCTGGCCTAAATTTTACTTTTACTTTTCCATCTCTGAATAGGGTTTGAGAGAATGCAGGAAGTAAGAATTTATCTTTAAAGTTGTTTTAACATAATTTGTTTAAAGGTCCAAATTCTAATAGAAAAATACTACTTAAAAAGCTAGGTTTGTTTTGCTTTCTCAAATTAAGTCAAACTAAAGAATTTCAAAGTAAAACTATAAATTTGGTTTTGTATTTGTTTCATTTCAAAGGATAGGTCAGACAGATTGACCATTTTTTTTTTCTCTCCTCACTTCAAAAAAATGAAAAATTTCAGGTATATAACAAAAACTGTAGAATATTCATGTAATCTTTTATTATTATTATTATTTCAAAGAGATGTGGTCTTGCTATGTTAACAGTCTGGTCCTGAACTCTTGGCTTCAAGTGATCCTTCTGCCTAGGCCTCCCAAAGTGCTGGGATTACAGGCATGAGCTGCCATGCTCAGCCTTTATTTTAATTTATTTTGAAATAATTTCAATCTATGGAAAAGTTACAAGAATAGTACAGAAAACTTTAGTATAGCCTTATCAAATTCATTCAATATTTAAACCTTTTTTATTGAAGTATAAACTGCATATATTTTTATATGTTTTTACCTAATATATCCACCAGTAAAACCATCAACACAGCCAAGATAATGATTACCCGCCAGTTTCCTTATGCTCTTTTATAATCCCTTTCCTCTACCCATACCCTCCCATTACCAAGCAAACCACTGTTCTGCTTTCTGTCACTATATAGATTAATTTCTATTTCTAGAATTTTATACAAATGAAATTATATAGTATATACTCCCCCCACTCTTTTAATCAGCATAAATGATTTGAGATATAGTCATGTTTTATTCACTAGATTCTACTAAAAATACAAAAAAATTAGCCGGGTGTGGTGGTGCATGCCTGTAGTCCCAGCTACTTGGAAGGCTGAGGCAGAGAATCACTTGAACCCAGGAGGCAAAGGTTACAGTGAGCAGAGATTGCGCCACTGCACTCCAGCCTGGGTGACAAAGTGAGACCCTTATCTCAAAAAATAAAACTAAAAAAGTCCAAGTGATCCTAGCTGATGACAGTAAATTATTTTCTTTGCAATACAGTGCCAAGAGGGCTATAGTATAATGCATCTTCTACAGAGCAGATTAATGACAAAAACGAATACAAACTTTATAGAAACTAACTACAGAGAGCATCCTTGTTTATTTATTTTTTGTTAGTATTCTTTAATTTTGAGCATCCTTGTAAAATTGTCTTTAGTTATTTCCTTAATTTACAATGGCATGATAGAAAAGGACTCTTGACTCCCTTTCTCTGTTCATAGAGTGTCCTTAATAGGTGACAGAAGTTTGATCTGCTGGCAAATTTAAATCCTTTATACTGTCTGTTTCACTGTAAGAAATATTTTCTCTTTGGAAACTCAGACACTGAAATTTGGGGCTAGTTATCTTCGTTGCAACTTGATACATTAATATAAAAAATTTTTGAGACACTTTAAATAGGCTCTAAGAATTTCTCTTCTGACCTCTCAATTTTACCTTTTCTAGATGTATTCTTGGGGAACTGTTCACAAAGAAGCCTATTTTTCAAGCCAATCTGGAACTGGCTCAGCTGGAACTGATCAGGTACAGCTGTACATGTGCTCTTGAGTGCCCAGGTGTGATAGGTAATCTCATCCTCCAGTTTCTAACACTTTCTAGTCATTCTGAATGAGTTTGTTTCTTATGTCCAAGTAAGTTTCTCTTTACTCAGTCAGGTTTACCATATATTTTGTCATGGGCTATGCATATAAAGAAGTTTTATTTCATCTCATTTTTAGGTCTTACCTTGCATATTTTTTATTAGCTCTTCATATAAAAGGATACCATTTTTGGGATGGCCCTTCCATTCATAGCTCAGATTAGATTAAATTTATTCAGTAAACATTTATTGAGCCTGTTGTACAACAGATTACTTTTAACATTAAACTTTAGGATTCAGAGATAAAGTACGTCCCTGCCTTCAAAGAATTTAGAATTTAGTAAGGTATATAGCAAGTAAATAGTTATGAAATACAACTTATAATAGAAAATTTGGGGAAGGCCCAGGATTGGGCTGGCATTTGGGCGGATTTGTTTTTGTTTTGTTTTTTCAATAAAATTAAAGGGAAGAATATAGCAGGTTAGTGTAGTGTTTTTTGTTTTTTGTTGTTTTTAAATAGAGAGTGTCTCACTTTGTCACCTAGAGTGGAGTGCAGTGGCGTAATCATAGTTCACTGCAGCCTCAAACTCCTGCACTCAAGTGATCCTCCCTCCTTACCCTCCTGAGTAGCTTGGACTACACCTGTAGTCCCAGCTATTTTTTCATTCATTTGTTTTGTAGAGACAGGGTCTCATTATGTTTGTTGCCTGGGCTTGAACTCCTGGGCTCAAACAGTCCTCCTGCCTTGACCTCCCAAAGTGCTGGGATTACACACATGAGCCACAACACCAGCCTAATGTAGACCTTTGTTTTTTTTTTTTTTTTGAGACGGAGTCTCGCTCTGTCGCCCAGGCTGGAATGCAGTGGCGTGATGTCGGCTCACTGCAAGCTCCACCTCCCGGGTTCACGCCATTCTCCTACCTCAGCCTCCTGAGTAGCTGGGACTACAGGCGCCTGCCGCCACCCCCATCTAATTTTTTTGTATTTTTAGTAGAGACAGGGTTTCACCATGTTAGCCAGGATGGTCTCCATCTCCTGATCTTGTGAGCTGCCCGCCTTGGCCTCCCAAAGTGCTGGGATTACAGGCATGAGCCACCGCCCCTGGCCAATGTAGACATTTTTTAAAGGTGGTATGTAACTCAATTTTTTTTTTTGTTATTTGGTAAACCGTCAATTATCTATCAAAATGTTCAGTCTTATACTCTCTTCTCATCTCACAGTTTACCCTATAGGGTTACTATAGGACCAACTTAGCCCTTTGTAATTAGTATTAACCGAACAGAACAAAACTGGTAATAAAAACCTGTATAGGGGGATCAAAACATTCCACAAATCCAAATAATGTGAATCATTTAGGATTATTATCCAAGTATGTTTTCTTTGCTCTATTATAACCAGTTCTTTCTGTTCTATTCCTTTCTGTCCTTAAAGCAGTAATATCATATTTTCCTTTCTGCATGCCCTCTAATGTAATAAGCAAAGATTCCCCAGACCTCAGGAGGTAATTACTGCTTCTGAAACCTCCAGAATTCATGATGCTGACTCACTCACTCTGTTGTTCCTGCTTTTTGCTTTGTTTTTAGCCGACTCTGTGGTAGCCCTTGTCCAGCTGTGTGGCCTGATGTTATCAAACTGCCCTACTTCAACACCATGAAACCGAAGAAGCAATATAGAAGGCGTCTACGAGAAGAATTCTCTTTGTGAGTTTGGGGAAAATGTTACATCTCGTTTCTGTGTCTGGCTGGTGTTGAGACTTGACTTTTTCCTGGTCTGGGGAATTAATGTCCCAATTTATCATGGCAACACAGTGTAGGAAAACATTTTAGTTTTGAACAGTATATGAGTTTTATCATAGCCCTTTTGTAATTTTCTCTTCTGAAGGCTTTAGACAATAGAATAGAAAACCATTTTATTTTGAACAATATATAAATTTTCTCATAGCCTTCTTGATCTTCCCATGAGAAAAAGAGAATGGAACTGTTGCTTCATGGTTTTTTGTTTGTTTTTTAAATTGAGACAGGGTCTTGCTCTGTTGTCCAGGCTGGAGTGCAGTGGCATGCTTAGGGCTCACTGCAGCCTTGACCTGCTGAGCTCAAGCAATCCTCCCACCTTAGCCTTCTTTTTTTTTTTTTTTTTTTTTTTTTTTGAGACAGTCTCACTTTGCTGCCCAGGCTGGAGTGCAGTGGTGTGAGCTCGGCTCACTGCAACCTCTACCCTCCGAGTTCAAGTGATTCTGCTGCCTCAGCCTCCCACGTAGTTGGGATTACAGGCGCCTGCCACCACGCCCAGCTAATTTTTGTATTTTTAGTAGAGATGGGGTTTCACCATGTTGGCCAGGCTGGTCTTGAACTCCTGACTTTGTGATCCATCCACCTCCGCCTTCCAAAGTGCTAAGATTATAGGCATGAGCCACCGCGCCTGGCCCCACCTTAACCTTCTGAATAGCTGGGACCACAGGAAACTGCCACCACACCTGCCATTTTTTTTTTTCCCCCTGTAGAGATAGGGTCTCCTAATGTTGCCCAGGCTGGTCTTGAGCTCCTGGGCTCAAGTGATCTTCCTGCTTCAGCCTCCCAAAGTGCTGGGCTTAAACTATGGGAGGCTAAGGCAGGAAGATCACTGGTTGTGCCACCACGCCAAGTGATCTGCCCGCCTCGGCCTCCCGAAGAGCTGGGATTATAGGTGCAAGCCACCACACCTGGCCAGAGCTGGCCATATTTTTACTTGTGTTATAGCACAGCAGTTCTTGTTTGTTTGTTTGTTTGTTTTTGAGACGAGGTTTCGCTCTTGTTGCCCAAGCCAGAGAGCAATGGCATGATGTCGGCTCACTGCAACCTCTGCCTCCTGGGTTCAAGTGTTTCTCCTGCCTCAGCTTCCTGAGTAGCAGGGATTACAGGCACTTGCCACCACGCCCAGCTAATTTTTTTGTATTTTTAATAGAAACGAGGTTTCACCATGTTAGCCAGCCTAGTCTCAAACTCCTGATCTCAGATTATCCACCCGCCTTGGCCCCTCAAAGTGCGGGGATTACAGGCATGAGCGACTGTGCCCGGCCCAGCATTTCTCTTTTTTTTTATTTTTTTGAGACGGAGTCTCACTCTGTCACCCAGGGTGGAGTCCAGTGGTAGGATCTCAGCTCAGTGCAGGCTCCGCCTCCCGGGTTCACGCCATTCTCCTGCCTCAGCCTCCTGAGTAGCTGGGACTATAGGCGCCTGCCACCATGCCTGGCTAATTTTTGGTACTTTTAGAGACGGGGTTTCACCGTGTTAGCCAGGATGGTCTTGATCTCCTGATCTTGTGATCCACCCGCCTCGGCCTCCCAAAGTGCTGGGATTATAGGCTTGAGCCACCACGCCTGTTCCCGGCCCAGCATTTCTTAAATCCTGTGTGGGAGCAAATCTGCTTGCTTGCGTTGGCCAACTTCCAACTTCCTTTCTTTGGTTTTACATGGAAATTCAAAGACTTTTTTTTTTTTTTTTTTTTTTTTTTTTTGAGACTGTCTCACTCTGTCTAGGTGTGATCTCACTGCAACCTCCGCCTCCTGGGTCCAAGCGATTCTCAGCCCTCCGAGGAGCTAGGATTACAAGCATGCGTCACCATGCCTGGCTAATTTTTTCTATTTTTAGTAGAGATGGGGTTTCACTTTGTTGGCCAGGCTGGTCCTGAACTCCTGACCTCAAATGATCCACTCGCTTCAGCCTCCCAAAGTGCTGGGTGGGACTATAGGCATGAGCCACCATTGCCCATTCCTTTTTTTTTTTTTTTTTTTTTTTTTTTTTGAGACGGAGTCTCGCTCTGTCGCCCAGGCTGGAGTGCAGTGGCCGGATCTCAGCTCACTGCAAGCTCCGCCTCCCGGGTTCACGCCATTCTCCTGCCTCAGCCTCCTGAGTAGCTGGGACTACAGGCGCCCGCCACCTCGCCCGGCTAGTTTTTTGTATTTTTTAGTAGAGACGGGGTTTCACCGTGTTAGCCAGGATGGTCTCGATCTTCTGACCTCGTGATCCGCCCGTCTCGGCCTCCCAAAGTGCTGGGATTACAGGCTTGAGCCACCGCGCCCGGCCCCTTTTTTTTTTTTTTAAAAAGAGATGGGCTCTTGCTCTGTTGCCCAGGCTAGAATGTAGTTGTGCAGTAAGAGCTCACTGCAGCCTCAAATTCCTAGGCTCAAGTGATTCTCCATTGTCAGCCTCCCAAGTAGCTGAGACGACAGGGTGCACATTACTGCACCCACCTAATTAAAAATATATATATTTGTAGAGGTGAGGTCTCAGTATGTTGCCCAGGTTGATCTCAAACTTCTGGCCTCAAGCAGTCCTCCTACCTTGGCCTCCCAAAGTCCTGGAATTACAGGTGTGAGACCCTTTCACACAAAATTTGAGAACTGTAGGGTCATTGTGAACTTGTCCTTTCTGTGTTCTTTTCCATAGCATTCCTTCTGCAGCACTTGATTTATTGGACCACATGCTGACACTAGATCCTAGTAAGCGGTGCACAGCTGAACAGACCCTACAGAGCGACTTCCTTAAAGATGTTGAGCTCAGCAAAATGGCTCCTCCAGAGTAAGTGCTGGTAGCCGCGTTGTGACCCTAAACCTTCCCCTGGGCCTTAGAAGATGAGAAACTCATAAAAGAACCACAAACGCCCAATAAGACCCAAATGAAGAGGTGTCTTTGAGTATTATGGTTGAGGTTTTTTTTGTTTTATCTTTGTTTTTCTCTTTATATAAGTAATAGATTTAGCTTTGATGCTTGTTCTAATTTGACTCAAGCTGTCTTCTTTTGTCCCTGGATCTCCATCCCAGAATATTGTTCTTTTTTTTTTTTTTTTTTTTTTTTGAGACGGAGTCTCGCTCTGCCGCCCAGGCTGGAGTGCAGTGGCCGGATCTCAGCTCACTGCAAGCTCCGCCTCCCGGGTTCACGCCATTCTCCTGCCTCAGCCTCCCGAGTAGTTGGGACTACAGGCGCCCACCACCTCACCCGGCTAGTTTTTTGTATTTTTAGTAGAGACGGGGTTTCACCGGGTTAGCCAGGATGGTCTCGATCTCCTGAGTTTGTGATCCGCCCGTCTCGGACTCCCAAAGTGCTGGGATTACAGGCTTGAGCCACCGCGCCCGGCCCAGAATATTGTTCTGTAGAGCCTCTTTGAAAGTATTCCTTTTAGATTTTTGTGAGTTGGTTGGTTGGTTTATTTACTTATTTTTGAGATGGAGTCTTTCTCTGTCGCCCAGGCAGGAGTGCAGTGGCGCAACTCAGCTCACTGCAACCTCTGCAGGGTTCAAGCGATTCTCATGCCTCAGCCTCCCGAGTAAGTGGAACTACAGGCACACACCACCACACCTGGCTAATTTTTGTATTTTTAGTAGAGACAGGGTTACACCATGCTGGCCTGGCTGGTCTCGAATTCCTGACCTCAGGTGATCCACCTACCTCAGCCTCCCAAAGTGTTGGGATTACCGGCGTAAGCCACTGCGCCCTGCGTGTTTTTTTCTTTTTTGTTGTTGTTGTTGTTGTTGTTTTGAGATGGAATCTTGTGCTCTGCCTCCTCCGCCTCCCATGTTCAAGCGATTCTCCTGCCTCAGCCTTGCGAGTAGCTAGGATTACAGGTGCCCACCACGATGCCCGGCTAATTTTTTTGTATTTTTGTTTTGTTTTGTTTTGTTTTTTGAGACGGAGTTTCGCTCTTGTTGCCCAGGCTGGAGTACAGTGGCGCAATCTCGGCTCATCACAACCTCCACTTCCCAGGTTCAAGCGATTTGCCTGCCTCAGCCTCCCCAAGTAGTTGGGATTGCAGGCATGCGCCACCATGCCTAGGTAATTTTGTGTTTTTAGTAGAGACAGGGTTTCTCCATGTTGGTCAGGCTGGTCTCGACCTCCTGACCTCAGGTGATCCACCTGCCTCAGCCTCCCAAAGTGCTGGGATTACAGGCATGAGCCACCGCGCCCGGCCATTTTTTTGTATTTTTAGTAGAGACAGGGTTTCACCATGTTAGCCAGGCTGGTCTTGAACTCCTACCCATCTTGGCCCCTCAAAGTGCTGGGATTATAGGTGTGAGCCACCACGCCTGGCCTGTTTGTTTGTTTGTTTTGAGATGGAATTTTACTCTTGGCATCTAGGCTGAAGTGCAGTGGCACAATACTGGCTTACCGCAATCTCTGCCTCCTGGTTTCAAGTGATTCTCCTGCCTCCGCCTCCCAAGTAGCTGGGGTTACAGGCGCCTGCCACTATGCCCGGCTAATTTTTGTATTTTTAGTAGAGACGGGGTTTCACCACGTTGGCCAGGCTGATCTTGAACTCCTGGCCTCAGGTGGTCCGCCTGCCTTGGCCTCCTAAAGTGCTGGGATTATAGGTGTGAGCTACTGCTCTCAGCCTTTTTTGTTTTTTTCCAAGTCAGAGTGTCGCCCTGTCGCCCAGGCTGGAGTGCAGTGGCATGATCTCGGCTCACTGCAACCTCCACCTCCTGGATTCAAGTGATTCTCCTGTCTCAGCCTCCTGAGTAGCTGGGATTACAGGTGCAGGCTACCACACCCGACTAATTTTTTTTGTATTTTTAGTAGAGACAGGGTTTCACCATGTTGGCCAAGCTGGTCTCAGACTCCTGACTTCAGGTGATCTGCCTGCCTCAGCCTCCCAAAGTGTTGGGATTACAGGCATGAACCACCATTTTTTTTTTTCCTAATTGTAGAAATGGCGTCTCACAATGTTGCCCAGGCTGTCTCAAACTCCTGGGCTCAAGTGATTTTCCCGCCTCAGCCTTCCAAAGTCATGGGATTACAGCCAGGAGACACCACGCTTGGCCTCCTTCTGGTTTTTGCTTTTAACCATTCCTTCTGCTGCAATCATGCATATCTCTGGTGACCACGTATATCTCACACTTGCAGAGACAGTCCCAGTTTTTGGGGGTTTTTTTTGTTATTATTTTTGAGACAGAATTTCACTCTTGTTGCCCAGGCTGTAGTGCAGTGGCGTGATCTCGACTGACCACAAGCATTTCTCCTGCCTCAGCCTCCCGAGTAGCTGGGATTACAGGCATGCGCCCCCATGCCTGGCTAATTTTGTATTTTTAGTAGAGACAGAGTTTCGCCATATTGGTCAGACTGGTCTTGAACTCCCGACCTCAGGTGATCTGCCTGCCTCAGCCTCCGAAAGTGCTGGGATTACAGGCGTGAGCCACTGAGCCCGGCCGATAGTCCCAGTTTTAAATGGTTTCCATCACTGCCAGTTTTTTTTTTGTTTTTGTTTTTTTCTGAGACAAGATCTCTCACTCTGTCACCCAGGCTGGAGTGCAGTGGCGTAATCTCAGCTCACTGCAACCTCCACCTCCCGGGTTCAAGCGATTCTCGTGTCTCAGCCTCCTGAGTAGCTGGATTACAGGAGCCTGCCACCACAGCTGGCTAATTTTTATATTTTTATTTTTATTTTTTTATTTTATTTTATTTTATTTTATTTTTTTGAGACGGAGTCTCGCTCTGTCGCCCAGGCTGGAGTGCAGTGGCGCGATCTCGGCTCACTGCAAGCTCCGCCTCCCAGGTTCACGCCATTCTCCTGCCTCAGCCTCCTGAGTAGCTGGGACTACAGGCGCCCACCACCGCTCCCGGCTAATTTTTTGTATTTTTAGTAGAGACGGGGTTTCACCGTGGTCTCGATCTCCTGACCTTGTGATCCGCCCGCCTCGGCCTCCCAAAGTGCTGGGATTACAGGTGTGAGCCACCGCGCCCGGCCTAATTTTTATATTTTTATTAGAGACAAGGTTTCACCATGTTGGTCAGGCTTGTCTCCAATTCCCGACCTCAGGTTATTTGCCTGCCTCGGCCTCCCAAAGTGCTGTGATTATAGGCATGAGCCACCGTGCCTGGCCAGGTTACTGAATTTTGATGTAAGAAATAAGATCTTTCGGCCGGGCGTGGTCGCTTTTACTGGTAATCCCAGCACTTTGGGAGGCCAAGGTGGATGAATCACCTGAGGTCAGCAGTTCAAGAGAGCCTGGCCAACATGGTAAAACTCCATCTTTCCTAAAAATACAAAAAATTAACCAGGTGTGGTGGTGTGCACTTGTAGTCCTGGCTGCTTGGGTGGCTGAGGGAGGAGAATCGCCTGAACTCAGGAGGTGGAGGTTGCAGTGAGCCGAGATTGTGCCAGTGCCTGCCTGGGCCATAGAGTGATACTCCATCTGAAAAAATTAAAGTAACATAAAAGAAATATGATATTTTGATGTGTCTCTATTTCATTAAAATCTTATGAATGCCTCTGTATTGTTTTGGAGCTTCATAGGTTCATATCCCACATTATAGCACATAAAAAGTCTTTTATCTGGCCTGACGCAGTTGCTCAACGCCTGTAATCCTAGCACTTTGGGAGGCTGAGGCAGGCAGATCACCTGAGGTCATGAGTTCGAGACCAGTTTGGCCAACATAGTGAAACCTCGTCTCTACTAAAAAATACAAAAATTAACCGGGTGTAGTGGCGTGTACTTGTAGTCCCAGCTACTCAGGGAGACTGAGGCAGGAGAATCACTTGAACCTGGGAGGAGGAGGTTGCAGTGAACCGAGATTGCACCACTGCACTCTAGCCTGGGCAACAGAGCAAGACTTTGTCTCAAAAGAAAAGGAAAAAAAGAGTCTTTTAGCTTTGAATTTGTCACTGACAGTATTATAGCTTTAATGTCAAATTTTGGGGGTCGTTTTCTTACCTTAAGAAAGACTGCATGTCTTAAAAATGGATAGGATGTTAGTTCATGAGTAGGTAGTAACTAAATCTGATTGCTCCAAAGAAATGTCCAAATTCATGTATTTTTTTGAGACACACTCTAGTTCTGTTGCCCAGGCTGGAGTGCAGTGATGTAGTCTCGGCTCACTGCTGCCTCCACCTCTCGCGTTCAAGCAATCCTCCTGCCTCAGTCACCCTAGTAGCTGGAATTAACAGGCACACAACACCACACCTAGCTGATTTTTATATTTTTAGTAGAGACAGGATTTTACCATGTTGCCAGGCTAGTCTCGAACTCCTGACCTCATGATCCGCCTGCCTCTATCTCCCAAAGTGCTGGGATTACAGGCGTGAGCCACTGTGCCCAGCCAAATTCATTTATTACATTGGAATATTGATACATTGAATATGACTTGATATATATAAGGGTTTTACTAAAATTTGGGGACTCCTATTATAGAGAGATTTTTGTAGTAAGATTTTATCTACTTGGTCTGGTTGTATGGGAAAGTCTGGAAAAATGTACTAAGTTATACGTAGTGCTGAACTCCACAGATGAACAAGTTGATATCCAGTCGTGGAAATTCTGTGGGCAGAAAGGGGAAAGAACTAGTCTGTGGTCCTCACAAACGAAATTACACATAAGTTGATTTTGCACAGAGATGTTTTGATCATGATACATGGTTCCATGGTTTAAGTCACCACCTTTCCTCGACCTTCTGTATACATTAACAAGCCATTTCTGTCCTCCTCTTTGTTCCCTGCTGAAACTTGATCAATACAGTTCTCCTTTATTCTTGTTATGCCAAGGAAAGACAATATTTATATGGGAATTTATATAGCTAGTCTGTACCTAGTATTAGCAAGATCCTCCTTTCTCACTGTATAACTTTCTTGTACTTTTGTACTTTTATTTCCTCAGACTACCGTCTGCCATGACTTCTTTTACACTGCTGTTACCTACTTTTGTTTTCCTTATTCTTTACATTTCCCACAGACTTTGCCTTCCCATTTTAATCCTTTGCTCCTCCATTCATTCACTGCCGCATTCCCATACGTATTTCCCCTTTGCTTTGTCTTTTTCCAGTCTCCCCCACTGGCAAGATTGCCATGAGTTGTGGAGTAAGAAACGGCGACGTCAGCGACAGAGCGGTGTGGTAGTGGAAGAGCCACCTCCATCCAAAACTTCTCGAAAAGAAACTACCTCAGGGACAAATGCTGAGCCTGTAAAGAACAGCAGCCCAGCACCACCTCAGCCTGCTCCTGGCAAGGTGGAGCCTGGGGCTGGGGATGCAATAGGTCAGTGCCAGAATGGGGACTTTGTGCTTTTACTAAGTGTATTTGGCAGGTTTTGAAGGTCAAGTGTAAGGATTCTGTGTGTGTGTCTGTGTTTTAGTTTTTGTCCAGTGAACCATTAGGAAAGAGGTTAATGTCCTCATTATGGGGAGAAGGAGATTAACCAAGTTTTGTACATATGGTCCAGAAAGTCTACAATGGATCATTTTCCTTTCCTGAAATATGTATGGAACACTGTATCTCAATTAAATGTGTGGCATAAATCAGTGAATTAGGTAAGCCAAATTTAATTTAAGGTTAGTTCACCCATGACTTTCTAACACACATAATTTAGAGCCTTGTTTATATTAGATTTGATAAGACCTTCATAGAATCTAATCATGTTAAATTACAATAGCTGAATGTTGTTCTGTAGACTTATTTTGATCTAAATGTATCTGAAGCTATGTCATATTGAACTATTACAACAAAGTAGTTCTCCTGTTTTATGACCAATTCTTCGGAACAAAAGATACTCTTTTCTGGTTCACTTTCCCTTCCCTCTTCACTTACAGCAGTGGTTCTCAATACTGGCTATACATTGGAATCATCCAGGAAGCTTTAAAAACAATTATGCCCATCTAAGGATGGGTCCTGAGGCATCTGAATAGGAGAGATTTTAAAATCTCTCCTGGTAATTCTGATGTACAGTAAGGGTTGAAAAATCACAGACCTTGAAAAATACAGGTAAAATGGAGTCACTTTTATGCATAGTCCAGAGATGTTTTAGTTATTAGTGCCTGTATTTTTTAAGGGAAAGCATAAAGAATAGCAAACTGTGTCATGACATTTTAAGGCATGAAAAATGAGACATTTAAAATGAAAACTTCATTTTTTGGATATTGTAAGTTGTTGTTGCCAGTTGAAGAAGGCAAAGGGTCGTTGGCCTGTCTCATCCTCTTATATTGGCTTCACTGTCTTTCCACAGGCCTTGGTGACATCACACAACAGCTGAATCAAAGTGAATTGGCAGTGTTATTAAACCTGCTGCAGAGCCAAACCGACCTGAGCATCCCTCAAATGGCCCAGCTGCTTAACATCCACTCCAACCCAGAGATGCAGCAGCAGCTAGAAGCTCTGAATCAATCCATCAGTGCCCTGACGGAAGCTTCTTCCCAGCAGCAGGACTCAGAGACCATGGCCCCAGAGGAGTCTTTGAAGGAAGCACCCTCTGCCCCAGTGATCCTGCCTTCAGCAGAACAGACGACCCCTGAAGCTTCAGGCACACCAGCTGACATGCAGAATATTTTGGCAGTTCTCTTGAGTCAGTTGATGAAAACCCAAGAGCCAGCAGGCAGTCTGGAGGAAAACAACAGTGACAAGAACAGTGGGCCACAGGGGCCCCGAAGAACTCCCACAATGCCACAGGAGGAGGCAGCAGGTAAACAGACCGGTCATGAATCTCATTGAGCTCAGGTGCTGTTTATACCCTCTTAAAAATATCTTAACATTTTTTTTTCCCCCACATCAATGGCCTTGGTTTCAGTTATTCTGTAACCTAGTCTACAGGAAAACATAGCACCAAGTAATGTATTTCTTGCTTGGCTTCTTTTATTTAAGTCTCAGAGCTTCCCAAAGCACCTTTCCTATATTGATTGTTTTTCCACTTCCTAGGAGATAGGTAAGTAAAGCCCCTGTGTTCTAACCAACGAAACCACAGCCATAGCTAGTGATGCATCTTGAACCACACATCTTGAACTGTGTGTGGTGGCCAGCTAATCCTAGCACTTGGAAATCTGACTTCCAAACAAACCATTATCAGACTATACTTCTTTACCTCCAGTGGAGTGGATGCTGAATGCCAGTCTTTCCTGGAAGATACAATCAAGAAAACCCTAATAAAATATCATTGTTAATTTCCTGAAGAATAATTTGGGAATATTTCTAAGTAGATAATTAACACTATACATTTCTTTTCCCTAAAATAATAGTATATAAGAACAATTCCTTTAAATCTGTTTCTAATAGAAGCAATTGAATGGACCCCAGATCAGGAAGTGAGTATATTATAAAGAAAAAAAGGAAAATGGGGATAAGTTATACTTTAATCTCACATGACCATAGTGTGCAATTTATTAGAGGAAAAAGCATTTTAAATTTTTAAATTCTGATTCACAGTGTATTTGCAAAATCTTTACTTATGTGAAAGTGTTTTTAATTCCTTGGAAATTCTCACTGCCCATGAAGACCCCATGAATTGGGGAATAAGAAGAGGCTCGAGGGCTGAAGAGGTATACTAATCTTCAACTTTAGGGTCCTATATTCACATTTCATATAAGGTGTGGTACAGAAAGTATGTATTTTAAGGCCTGGCCTATGGCCAGACATTGTTGTATTTACTTTTCAGAGGAAAGTGTAGAAATATCATAACTAATTATTGCAGTCACCCCTGGATTATTCAGTTGGTGCCTCTACACTGGCTCACTTGGTATTATTTCTCCCCTGCTGTCTCTATTTGGCCATTTCACTGTTAATTAGCACTTCCACCAGAGGGCAGACTGTATAAGCCAGAGAAAGTGACAGCCTATTAATTTGGCTGCTGTTTTGCTATTCTGTACTTATTGGGAAGGGTGATTAGTTGAAATCAAATGAGTAAAATGAAGTTTTTGTTTTTGTTTTTGTTTTTGGAGGCAGAGTCTTACTCTGTTGCCCAGGCTGAAGTAAAATGGCATGATCTTGGCTCACTGCAATCTCCGCCTCCTGGGTTCAAGCAATTCTCCTGCCTCAGCCTCCCGAGTAGTTGGGATTACAGGCATCCACCTCCACACTGAGTTGATTTTGTATATTTAGTGGAAATGAGGTTTTACCATGTTAACTAGGCTGGTCTCGAACTCCCAACCTCAGGTGATCTGCCCGCCTCGGCCTCCCATAGTGCTGGGATTACAGGCTTGAGCCACTACCCCTGGCCTGAAGTTTTAAATTTATTTTTACATTTCAATAATACATCCTTATTGTTGTCAATCCTAAAAGTCTGTACTTTTTTCTGTTTGTCTGTTTTGAGACAGAGTTTCTCTCTGTCGCCCAGGCTGGAGTGCAATGGCGCAATCATGGTGCACTGCAACCTCTGCCTCCCAGGTTCAAGCAATTCTCCTGCCTCAGCCTCCCAAGTAGCTGGAATTACAGGCACCCACCACCATGCCCAGCTAATTTTTTTGTATTTTTAGTAGAGACGGGGTTTCGCTGGGTTGACCAGGCTGGTCTTGAACTGCTGACCTCAGGTGATCCACCTGCCTTGGCCTGCTAAAGTGCTAGAATTACAGGTGTGAACTACCACGGCCCGGCCAAAAGTCTGTACTTTTAAGGATTGACAACATTGATATTTTAAAGATAACAATATGATTTATAATTCACATTTTATTTTTAATTCCTTTAAGAAGTTTTATTAGGCTTACTTTAATAATTTTTTTTTTTTTTTTTTTTTGAGATGGAGTCTCGCTTTGTCACCCAGGCTAGAGTGTAGTGGTGTGATCTCAGCTCACTGAAAACCCTACCTCCCAGGTTCAAGCGATTCTCCTGCCTCAGCCTCCCAAGTAGCTGGGATTACAGGCATGTGACACCAGGCCTGGCTAATTTTTTTGTATTTTTAGTAGAGACGGGGTTTCACCTTGTTGGCCAGGCTGGTCTCTAACTCCTGACCTCAAGTGATCTGCCTTCCTTGTTCTCGCAAAGTGCTGGAATTACAGGCATGAGCCACCATGCCCAGCCTTTGCTACCTTGGTATCGAATTTTTATTTTATACATATGAAAGAATTTGACCTCAAGAGTTAGTTCTGTTGAAACATATTTAGGCTATTTACATAAAAGGCAAAGTTTGAATACAAAAAAATAGCGTAGCTGGAAGAATGTAAGTTTAGATTATCTCACTTTTACAGTTATACATTTTTAAGTTATTTGACCTCAGTATTAAAAAAACCTCATGTTCCATTTTATGTGTAGTCCAGAAATACTTTTAAAAATAACTGGTACAGTGATGTCCTTATATAGAGAGTATTGAAAGCAAAAGGCTCTGAAATCTATCATTACTTGTAGTACAGTTAGCCCTCCTTTTTCAGCATGTCTATTCTCCATGTTCAAAATTTTCCATGGCTAATTTTTTGTCTTTACATTCATTTCCCCTGCCACCCTGTCAACCAGCCAATCAGTCAACAAGTAACTTGTGTGGGTACTATACATAGGGTCACCAGTTCATTCCTCAACTATCCCAGTTTTAAAGCTGAACACTGACAACCTGGAAAACCCCCTCTGTCCCAGACAAACTGGGACTGTTGGTCACCTTGCTTGGATGTTACATGTAGCACCTGACCATCTTTTGTACTGTACGACCTTACAATTATGTAGTGTTTTCAGAGTGCTTTCATCTGCATACTAAGGGAATACAAACTTATTTACTGATTGTCTTTGCAGAATATAATTAAGGTAAATATGCTACAGAAATATCTAATTATAACTAAAAACTCTTTTTGGCTTGCTTTGAGTAATGACTTTACATCACAGCTTAGATAATGGAAGAATGACTATATATATATATATATATATTTTAAAATATGCTTCCATAGGGAAAAGAAAAATCGGTCATTTGGAAGCTATCCCAAAACATTAAATCTTTTCTTCAGCAGGATGACTCTCAATTTTCTAAAGGCATTGTTCCGACCATACTTCTGTCTCAGTGGTTTTCTATGTCCTCAAACTCATACCATGTTACATCTCTCCTCTCCTGCCTTGGCAGGAGTTCATTATCAGACAATGTTTATCATGCCTAAGCACATTTATGCAGCAGTGGAAAAAAGAAAGTCTGGGGAAGTAGTTCAAGAAAGACAAAAGATCTTTGTAAAGACAGATTATAGTATGAATTTAATACATTTCTAAATTCTCAGTTCTTGTCACTGTCTCCAAGATAAACAGATGTTTATCAACAGTTCATTCTGCATGACACTGCTATAGTGATTTTTTTTTTTCATAGCATGGAAAAAAAATGCAGTAGGTGGGAAAACAAAATAGAAAATTATGATAGAAATTACTTTAGTCTTTAAAATTACTGTAACATAGGAAGCTGAATGATAATATGGTAGTTAAAATCCTTTCAGACTATGATTTTGGGGAGAGGTGACTAAAGTTTGGAGAAGCAAGTGTATTTTTATACATGACAGTAATGAAAACTTTTTACTTTATTTTATGTCTCCTGTATATTCTTTAAGTTTTATTTCAGGTTAACCTATGTCATCAAACATTCTGTAAAATGTGTTAGCCAAGTCCACACAGGGTCTCTGTTGTACAGCAAGATTATGTCCTAGAAATGTGACCACAGCATGTATATTGTTCCCTCTTATCTTCCTTCCTTCTGCTTTGTTCTAATGTTTCCATCTAACAGCAAAAAGGGGCAGGGAGTCTACCAGCAGCCTACATATTAGTTCTTTAAAGGAAGGAAATGGAGGAAATCTCAGATAAAAATCAGGATAATCATTTGAAACATATGATATTTTTACACTAGCTGTTAGATCCAGAATGCAACTGTTTTAATCACTTGATTTACGTATAATTGCAATTTCCTGATCCCAAGATTTTATTCTTTATATATCTGGTTACTTATATTGATATTTGTTTATGTTGCGCAGTGTGTGTGTTTGTGTTTATAATCACATGTGCTTTTTAAGATGGTGTTTAAAAGAAGTAACCCTTCCACAGCATGTCCTCCTCACATTCTTCCACCAGAGAAGAGGCCCCCTGAGCCCCCCGGACCTCCACCGCCGCCACCTCCACCCCCTCTGGTTGAAGGCGATCTTTCCAGCGCCCCCCAGGAGTTGAACCCAGCCGTGACAGCCGCCTTGCTGCAACTTTTATCCCAGCCTGAAGCAGAGCCTCCTGGCCACCTGCCACATGAGCACCAGGCCTTGAGACCAATGGAATACTCCACCCGACCCCATCCAAACAGGACTTACGGAAACACTGATGGGCCTGAAACAGGGTTCAGTTCCATTGACACTGATGAACGAAACTCTGGTCCAGCCTTGACAGAATCCTTGGTCCAGACCCTGGTGAAGAACAGGACCTTCTCAGGCTCTGTGAGCCACCTTGGGGAGTCCAGCAGTTACCAGGGCACAGGGTCAGTGCAGTTTCCAGGGGACCAGGACCTCCGTTTTGCCAGGGTCCCCTTAGCGTTACACTCGGTGGTCGGGCAACCATTCCTGAAGGCTGAGGGAAGCAGCAATTCTGTGGTACATGCAGAGACCAAATTGCAAAACTATGGGGAGCTGGGGCCAGGAACCACTGGGGCCAGCAGCTCAGGAGCAGGCCTTCACTGGGGGGGCCCAACTCAGTCTTCTGCTTATGGAAAACTCTATCGGGGGCCTACGAGAGTCCCACCAAGAGGGGGAAGAGGGAGAGGAGTTCCTTACTAACCCAGAGACTTCAGTGTCCTGAAAGATTCCTTCCCTATCCATCCTTCCATCCAGTTCTCTGAATCTTTAATGAAATCATTTGCCAGAGCGAGGTAATCATCTGCATTTGGCTACTGCAAAGCTGTCCGTTGTATTCCTTGCTCACTTGCTACTAGCAGGCGACTTATGAAATAATGATGTTGGCACCATTTCCCCCTGGATGGGCTATAGCCAGAACATTTACTTCAACTCTACCTTAGTAGATACAAGTAGAGAATATGGAGAGGATCATTACATTGAAAAGTAAATGTTTTATTAGTTCATTGCCTGCACTTACTGATCAGAAGAGAGAAAGAACAGTTTCAGTTTTGAGATGGCTCAGGAGAGGCTCTTTGATTTTTAAAGTTTTGGGGTGGGGGGTTGTGTGTGGTTTCTTTCTTTTGAATTTTAATTTAGGTGTTTTGGGTTTTTTCCTTTAAAGAGAATAGTGTTCACAAAATTTGAGCTGCGCTTAGGCTTTTGCTATAAGGGAAACAGAGTGGCCTGGATGATTTAAATAAATGTTTCTTTCCTCTCCACCATCTCACATTTTGCTTTTAAGTGAACACTTTTTCCCCATTGAGCATCTTGAACATACTTTTTTTCCAAATAAATTACTCATCCTTAAAGTTTACTCCTCTTTGACAAAAGATATGCCCTTCTCCCTGCACATAAAGCAGGTTGTAGAAAGTGGCATTCTTGGGCAAGTAGGTAGACTTTACCCAACCTCTTTCCTTTTTTGCCCACATATGCTGTCTCTCTCTCTTTCACGCTCACTCTCTCGCTTGCTTGCTCACTCTCGCTCTCGCTATTTCTCTCTCTTTGAGGCATTTGTTTGGAAAAAATCGTTGAGATGCCCAAGAACCTGGGATAATTCTTTACTTTTTTTGAAATAAAGGAAAGGAAATTCAGACTCCTACATTGTTCTCTGTAACTCTTCAATTCTAAAATGTTTTGTTTTTTAAACCATGTTCTGATGGGGAAGTTGACTTGTAAGTGTGGACAGCTTGGACGTTGCTGCTGAGCTGTGGTTAGAGATGATGCCTCCATACCTAGAGGGCTAATAACAGCATTTAGCATATTGTTTACACATATATTTTTATGTCAAAAAAAAAAAAATTTCAAACAGAGCATTGTGATATTGTCAAAGAGAAAAACAAATCCTGAAGATACATGGAAATGTAACCTAGTTTAGGGTGGGTATTTTTCTGAAGATACATCAATACCTGACCTTTTTTAAAAAAATAATTTTAAAACAGCATACTGCGAGGAAGAACAGTATTGACATGTCCACATCCCAGCATGTGTACCCTGCCAGTTCTTATAGGGATTTTCCTCCAAAGAGATTTGGATTTGATTTTGGTAAAAGGGGTTGAACTGTGCTTCCAGGCAAGAACTTTGCCTTATCATAAACAGGAAATGAAAAAGGGAAAGGCTGTCAGGGTGGGATAATTTGGGAGGCTTCTCATTCTGGCTTCTATTTCTATGTGAGTACCAGCATATAGAGTGTTTTAAAAACAGATACATGTCATATAATTTATCTGCACAGACTTAGACCTTTAGGAAACATAGGTTAGCCCCCTTTTACAAAGAAAAAGCAAACATGCTTCATTATCTTCGAGGGTAGTTTTCAAAACTCAAGTTTCATGTTTCAATGCCAAGTTCTTATTTTAAAAAATAAAATCTATAAGAGAAAGGTGCATTACTTTAAAAAAGAAAAAAAAAACTTTAAAGAAATGAAAGAAGAACCCTCTTCAGATACTTACTTGAAGACTGTTTTCCCCTGTTAATGAGAAATAGGTAGATATCGGTGTGTATATTTCTTTATTATTCTCTGGTTTTTGATCTGGCCTTGCCTGCAGGGCCAAACACTGATTTGGAAAGAGAACCTTCTAGCCATTTTGGCATTGATGGCTTTTTTATACCAGTGTGTCCAGTTAGATTTACTAGGCTTACTGACATGCTATTGGTAAATTGCATTAAAGTTCATCTGAACCTTCTGTCTGTTGACTTCTTAGTCCTCAGACATGGGCCTTTGTATTTTAGAATATTTGAATTTGAGTTATTGGGCCCCACTCCCTGTTTTTTATTAAAGAACTTGAGCCTGGGATACTTTCAGAAGTATCTGTTCAATGAAAAAAAGTTGGTTTCCCATCAAATATGAATAAAATTATCTATATATTTTCATTGTATTTTGGTTATCAGCAGTCATCAATAATGTTTTTCCCTCCCCTCTCCCACCTCTTATTTTTAATTATGCCAAATATCCCAAATAATATACTTAAGCCTCCATTCCCTCATCCCTACTAGGGAAGGGGATGAGTGTATGTGTGAGTGTATGTGTATGTATGATCCCATCTCACCCCCACCCCCATTTTGGGAGTCTTTTAAAATGAAAACAAAGTTTGGTAGTTTTGACTATTTCTAAAAGCAGAGGAAAAAAAAACTTATTTAAATATCCTGGAATCTGTATGGAGGAAGAAAAGGTATTTGTTAATTTTTCAGTTATGTTATCTATAAACATGATGGAAGTAAAGGTTTGGCAGAATTTCAACTTGACTATTTGAAAATTACAAACCCAAGTAATTCCATTCAAAAGTGGTTTTCGTTTCGTTTTGTTTTAATTATTGTACAATGAGAGATATTAAGTCTATTAAATACATTATTTTGAACAGATGAGAAATCTGATTCTGTTCATGAGTGGGAGGCAAAACTGGTTTGACCGTGATCATTTTTGTGGTTTTGAAAACAAATATATTTGACCCAGTTTCCTTAGTTTTTTCTTCAGCTGTCCATAGGAACGATAAATATTTGAAAGCAACATCAAATCTATACGTTTAAAGCAGGGCAGTTAGCACAAATTTGCAAGTAGAACTTCTATTAGCTTATGCCATAGACATCACCCAACCACTTGTATGTGTGTGTGTATATATAATATGCATATATAGTTACCGTGCTAAAATGGTTACCAGCAGGTTTTGAGAGAGAATGCTGCATCAGAAAAGTGTCAGTTGCCACCTCATTCTCCCTGATTTAGGTTCCTGACACTGTATTCCTTTCTCTCTCTTGTTTTTGACCCCCATTGGGTGTATCTTGTCTATGTACAGGTATTTTGTAATATATTACATTTTTTTCTTTCAGTTTATAAAAATGGAAAGTGGAGATTGGAAAATTAAATATTTCCTGTTACTATACCACTTTTGCTCCATTGCATTTACTTCTTAATCTGTACCCCCTGAGCATATCTAATCATGTATAAAGGACATTTTTTCCTCCACTTTATCTTAGGGGTTCTCTGTCTCAGAATCGTTATAGACTCAAACTCCCCCTCCCAGCAGAAAGTTATCAGGATTTGAAGAGGGGCTTGAAAACGCTAAAGTAGGAACTAGAGAATAAAAAATGAGTTGGGAAAAACCATAAAATGTGATTTTTTTAAAAAAAAAGTAGAAAAGTTATGCAAATAATGGTACCAAACCATCAAAAGAGTTGAGCTTCATATACCCTGACTCCTCCTGACAGGAGAGGTAAGTGGGTTTGAGCTCAGCTGTCATCAAGGGAAGTTGGTAAGAGGCTGTTTAGACTCAGAGGATAGTCTTAAACCAGACTCTTCACCACCCACCCCACCCCAGTTCCCATGTTGTTACATGCAGAGTCAGCATAGGGATTAGTGTACCTACCTCTGTTGAGATTTCCTAATGCGTTGCCAATCCAGAAAGCGAATCAAAAAGTTGTTTAAAAGTTAAAGTCCCTATTGTTTCCAAAATCTTTCCCATCTCCACCTGAAGACAGAATTGCTTCGCCTTCTCTTTAATGGCTTAGAAGACAGGATAAATTTGCCCCTGTGGTATGTGCTGCAATCCTGCTAGTTATGACAAATAGGCAGAGGGCAGATAAAGTCCACTAGAAGAAAGAAAGAGGGGCGATAGGTATCTGAAGTTGTAAATGGGGTGAACAAGTCATACGAGAAGGTTAAAGGATACACCAGAGCAAGGGAAGTTAGAAGGAAGTTGAATTCAAAAACTGGTGATGATGAGAGTTGCTAACCTGTTTATGAATCCTCAAAAGTTTAAGTGGTGTTCCCTTGCCTGTGGGCTAAGTCACATCTTAGAAGGAGAATGGAGAGCTCAAGATTGTTCCAATTTCTGGAATTATGTGTTCCTGGTTGCAAGTTCATGATTGGGGTGTAAACTTCAACCTACTAGAAAATACTGTTTTCACTTCATAGCAGTGAACATTGAAGCAGTGTCTTTTCAATTCTAGGCCTAAAGGTTGAGGACTTTACTAACCTAGATTTTTCTGTCATACCCAAGGCCATTTCTAACCAGAAACCATGCTGTTCAGTACCTCAATTTCTTAGGCACTGTCCTTTCCTAGATAGGCGTCCTTAACTGTATGGTTAATGCCTTAAAGAAGTGAACAGTTAATGCTCTTGGTGCTGATCTTGGGATTTCCGTTGTTATTAAAGATTGCCTCATAGCTTGACTGTTTTTTAACTATTGAGTGACTTTTCATATCCTAATCATCCAGAAGTGCTAAGTGTAATGGGAATGGGGAATTCCTCAAGGGAGGAAGCACTCAACCATTCCAAGGGACAGGTGGAACTGCTGAGTCTTCTGGTTGTCCTGAGAGGCAAGGTGAGCATTCCTGGACACTTTGGTTAATTTTACTGTCCAGGTGTGACAGTTCTCATCTGTAGGAACACCTCCAGTGTTCCTAACTTTAGGAATTCTCTCAAGTAGGAGATTACTCCAAGCCAGAGTTGAAAGACTTTGGGGGAGTACGACACCTGAAAGAATTACTGGTGGTACTCCTTACTGTACGCAACGGTCTCTCCATCTCCTATTCACCCACTTCTTTTCCTATTTCTCTTTCTTCCCACTCACCATTCAACTGGAATATTTTAGGCCTACCATCGGTATTGATTGCTTAACCCTACCAGGTATTTAGAGTTACTGCTATTTCATAGTTTTGAAAGGTAATAAGAGTCAATTCAGAAGACAAATGTCTGTCTGGATCCTTAACCTACTGCAGTGGAAAGTGAAGGAGAAAGCAAACTAACCATACTTTCTTATTTCTAGGAGCTATGAAAGGAGCTTTTCATTCGTGTTATGTAGGTACGAATCTTTTGTACCCTTTGTACCCTGGCCAGGAAAGGCAGGGAGTCATCTTTCTGTCTTCCTGCTTCCCCTCTTTCAGCCTTCACCTTTTTATCCTCTTCTTCC
This sequence comes from Macaca mulatta, assembly GCF_049350105.2. Lineage (NCBI taxonomy): Eukaryota > Metazoa > Chordata > Mammalia > Primates > Cercopithecidae > Macaca > Macaca mulatta. The sequence continues at coordinate 63,884,809 of NC_133421.1, forward strand.
ATATCCTGAGATTGTTGCTTTTGCTGATGACATTTCTAAGCTCACTTGCAGATGGTGCCTGTGGGAAGTAAAGCTTGGTGAGAAGAGGGCTCTCTGGTATCTAAGAGAAAGCAGATAAGAGTTGCTTTAATGTCCTGATGATTAATCACTGGGGTGCCAAAACACTTTGACCACTGGATTTCTCTCATATCTCTTATCTCAAAAAGTAGTACTCCAAGGCTGAGAGAAAGAGGCTGATTCCGAGTTTGTCTTTCATACCCTCTAAGTGGGTAGTTTGTTAGTGGAGCATTCTTAATTTGCATCCATCAGCTACAGCATACTTCTCTGGAATAAGAAGGTATAGCCATGAAGTAAATTAACTTAGACCCAGGTTCCCTAGGACCTGTAAATGGATGGACTTTTTGATATCTTGCTCTGGCATGGTTGTAAACTACAGATAGTATTGATAGCTCTAAAGGAATGAAGGGCATTTTATCCAGGCCAAACCAACCCTGAGGGAGGCAGCATGAAGAAACCTTTAAGAAGTCCACGATATAGCAGTCAGAGCTAAGTAAAGAACAAAGCCTGAGTCTTGGAGGATGTCTTTTCTCTACCTAAGGGGCCTATCTGATGGACTCTCTGTAGGAGGGGATCCTTCTCCCTCCTGAGTCTCAGAACTAAAACAGTGCCTAATGAGGGACACCCTTGTAAGGGACACCTTATACCTTGTAAGGATCAGCTTGTAGACAACCCTCCTCACCAAGGCTAATGCAATTTTGAATGCATTTGGCCCTGGAGAAAACAGGCTGAATTGAAAGACCTAGAGAAAGCTTAGTAGCTTGGTCCTTTTTTTAAAGTCTGGAATTTTTTAGTTTGGTCTTACACTAGTGTTAATATTTATAATTTCTGTTAGGGGACCAAAAGTCTCAGAAAATGAAGCAATATAAGAAATGGAAATAAGGGTAAGAAGGGAGAACTAGAAGAGTCTGGTAGCTGGGCTGCGGAAAGAGACTTGGGGTATAATTGCTTATTTTTATTGATTGATTTATTTTTGAGATGGACTTGCTCTTCTTGCCCAGGCTGGAGCACAAGTGCAGTGGTGCAATCTCAGCTCACTGCAACCTCCACCTCCCGGGTTCAAGCGATTCTCCTGCCTTAGCCTCTCGAGTAGCTGGGATTACAGGCGTGTGCCACCATGCCTGGCTGATTTTTTGTATTTTTAGTAGAGACAGGGTTTCACCATGCTGGCCACGCTGGTCTTGCACTCCTGACCTTGTGATCCACCCACCTCAGCCTCCCAAAGTGCTGGAATTACAGGTGTGAGCCACCGTGCCCAGCTTGGGCATAATTGCTTATAAAGAAGAGATAGGGATATGGGATGGAGGAAAAATTATGGTTGGGCTAGTGAAATTTATAGGATAATTTTCTTAGAGATTCACAATTCATTTCAGGAAGACCCCATTAAAGCACCACTACTGAGTAAAGAATTCCCCTTGATTAAAGTAGTCTTACCTTTAAGGTTGGAGGATGGGCCAAGAACCCCTAGGATACTATGAAGACATTTTCTGTAGGGAAACCAGAAAAGATGGGCAAATATGTTAAGCAATATATAAGGACATTTACTTAACACTGTTATCTACATAGTTCAAGAGAGTAATTCAGGAATAAGGAGGAATGACATGGATGCATCACATTAAAGTTACTGGTATTGTTTGAGTTTCAAAACTCCTGCAAGTGGTTTTAGGTACGCCAAGTCAACCTAGAGACTAGTATTATTCCTCTGCCACTCATTTTAGATCCAAATGATGGCAATGCGTAGAAGAACAAACGAGAGTATGTGAATTAGTCATAGAATGTTAGAGCTACAAAAGAACATTAGTTTGTTTAGTTCAGTGCCATCTTTAACCAGTAAAAAAGGCCCAGAAAGGCTGAGGAACCTGTATAGTGTTGCGAGAAAGAAGGCAGAGAAAGGGAACTAACATTGTTGGGTACCTGCTATGTATCAGGCACTGCGCTAAGTGCTTTGTTTTTATCTTGATTAATGAGCACCTTGAGGCTAAGGGATAGAATTAATAAAAGGCAAACCTCAGCCAGCTGGGTTCGGTGACTCATGCCTGTAATCCCAGCACTTTGGGAGGCCAAGGTGGGCAGATCACAAGGTCAGGAGATCGAGACCATCCTGGCTAACATGGTGAAACCCCGTCTCTACTAAAAATACAAAAAATTAGTCGGCCGTGGTGGTGCAAGCCTGTAGTCCCAGCTACTCAAGAGGTTGAGGCAGGAGAATTCGCTTGAACCCAGGAGGCAGAGGTTGCAGTGAGCGAAGATTGCTCCACTTCACTCCAGCCTGGGCGACAGAGCGAGACTCCGTCTCAAAAAAAATAAAAAAATAAAAATAAAAATAAAAAAGGCTATTATCCTGAGCAATATGTAGGCGGTAACAGGGAGTGGTAGACCACATTTTCCTCTCTAACCGCACAGGGCTAAACTAGAGGAAGTAAAGAGTCAGCATTTGAGAGTGAGGTTAATCTAAGGAAGTATTTACCAAACTGTTGAAAGAGACTCACAAATAACTTACCATTCCTTGAGACCTTCTAAAACATGTTGATAAGAGATAGGACTGATAGGGACCAAGATTACTCTTGGCTCTGGAATTGATTTTCATTTTGGAAAATCAAGTCATGACCTGAGAATGAGGAATTAATCGTACAAATAGGAAATAAAATGGAGCTTCTCATCCTAAGATGTCTTCATAGAGAATGGTATTTATATACCATGAATGAAAGAGATAAATTCCTTTGGTGACTGTACTTATTTTTTCTTTTGTAACACTTTGAAGTCATGAAACTGAATTTGTAATCTTGGGGAGATTCAGTGCCAAGTTCAAGGCAGGTGGCAGTTTGAAAATTGACAGAATAAGATTGTGTTCCTCATGGTTGTTTGATATAATATCCCAATAGTTATACCATGAGGGCTGCTTTGTGGGGAGCATTAATATCATTAGCAGAGGCATGTCCTGAGTACAGACAGGACAGCCTCTGAGGAAGAAGACTGGGGGAGGGTCCCACCTTCAGGAAACTTCTGGGTCTTGTGAGAGAGGTCAGTCTTACAGCTGGTGGAGAGTGGGGAATCTGTATTTGTAAGTCAACATATCAATGCAGGTTATAATATAAAACTGTTATAATAAGAGGAAACCAAAGCAAAGAAATAATCAGAAAAAGGAGTTATTCAGAAACAATTATTTGAAAATAAAGAAGATAAGGGACATAGAACAGAAGAGGAAGGTGAGCAGTGGGAGGAATCTCATAGAAGAGGGCTCATGTATGTTTTATGCAGAGGCGGTGAATTGGCTGACCAGAATGGTACAGGAAAGGAGTATTAGGAAATGAAGTTGGAGGAGCAATCTCATTGGGTTCAATGAGGAATTTGATTTGTTAAGCAGTAGCAGGAAACAGAGCATGATGAGATGAAAATCACATTGAGGACCTTTGTAGCCGTACTTGGTCAAGGAAGCAGAAAAGTTCACTAGAATATTATTGTTCTTGCCAAGACATGAATCACTGAGAGTTTACACTAGAGTAAGACAAGGAGAATCAGAGGAAAGGAAATGGGTCCATAGGAATTAGCAAGGCTTGGTCACAGCTTGGATGTGAAGAGAGGGATAAAAGCCTCAGGATGATGATCCCAGGACACATTTGTGCTGTTGGTGGTGATGAAAGCTTGGTAAGAGGGAACTGCTTTGTTTTTAAGTAGGAAGTGTTTTATCTTATTAACCAATTGATAGGATGTGTCAGTGTTCAGTATTGTGGAGTCTAGGAGGGGGCACTGCCCCTGGAGAATAGTGGAGCATGCACTATGTGTCCAGATGATAACCTGCATGCACCCTGCCCTTTTCAGGTTGAATAACTAGGCAAGAGGGAGTCTGTTGCTAGGGTGTGCCCATAGACTTCAAGAATGCTATCCTACTCTGGATCTGGGAAAGAAAATAGTATTTTTGCCAGTTTCTTCCCCTTTAATGCTCTGAAAATGGGATATGACTACCCTGTGGCAGCATGTGCCTATGGATGCACAATTCTCTGGCTTCATTCTTGGAAGGCCTTTTTCTGTCCCTCCCTAGGGATCATTTGTATCTCTGATTCCTGCTCCCAGAGCCATAAAGTGGGAGCCCCCATTTATTAATTGGTTTGGGACTGGGGCGGGGGTCGGCGGGGGACTCTTTAGTGCGGCAGGCAGGGGTCTTCCCAAATAAGCCCATTAGCCAGCCCCAACGGCAGCTGAAACGGGGCGGCAGCCAAGTCCTCTCTGTTTCAAAAACCCTCCATCGCCTGCAGCAGATCAGAACAAGGCCTGCGGGAGCCCTTAGCTTCTGATTGCAGCTGTGAGGAAGGACAAAACAATTTATAGGAAGCCAAGTATCTCCTGTCTCACTGTCTCTTCCTTTCCAACTTTGGGGAAGGGGAAGACTGGGATATGGTGTCGCCTCCCACCATGGCTTCTTACAGGCTTAAAGTAGGAGAGAAAGAGAGTATATGGACATTGATAGAATGCTTATGTCAATGCTGTGGGTGTGTTTACACATGTCCTTGCTTTCTTCTTCCCATCCGCACACAGTTGAGTTGGATTAGCAGCTACTACTTATGTGGGGCTCCCTAGGTGTGTGCTAAGTCTGGCAGGTGGGGAGGTATGCTTATCATGCTCCTTCCTGCCCCATAGCTGCTTTCAGTCTCCCATCTGCTTTATCAAAATTCAGGGTTAGAGTTAGACTGCCTCAACTTCTTTTCCTCTTAGTGGGAGGAGTTTGGCTCTTTTTTTTTTGAGACAGAGTCTCACTCTGTCACCCAGGCTGGAGTGCAGTGGCGTGATCTCGGCTCACTGCAAGCTCCGCCTCCAGGGTTCACACCATTCTCCTGCCTCAGCCTCCCAAGTAGCAGGGACTGCAGGCGCCCACCACCATGCCTGGCTAATTGTTTTGTATTTTTAGTAGAGACGGGGTCTCACCATGTTAGCCAGGTTGGTCTTGATCTCCTGACCTTGTGATCAGCCTGCCTCAGCCTCCCAAAGTGCTGGGATTACAGGCATGAGCCACCGCACCTGGCCCCAAGTTTGGCTCTTAAAGGAAGGCCTCCTTCTGAAACGTACTTGTCCCTTTGGTTAAGCCAGCAAGAGAAAGGTAGGCATCTATAGGGGAGTTTCTCTGCAGTGGCCCAGAGAGAAGCTGTAAAGTGCAGGAACGAATGTCTTACTTCCTGATGGAATGACACATGTCTTCTCCCTTAGGGAATCATAGATTGCCAGGGCTAGAAAAGAGGTCAGGTAATCTAACCTCTCCCTTTACAGAGCAGGAAACTGAGGTTTAAGGAAGGAAAGTGCCTTGCCCATACAGTCTCACAGCGAGTTAATGGCAGCCAGCCAGAACTAGATCCAAGAGGCCAGAATCTTGACTTCTGCAAGTGGAATGCCCCTGAGTTTAAGGTGACCCATTCCTGAGAGCCCTGAGCTTCTTCAGGAAAGGAAGGACGGACTGTGAGATTTGAGGAGGGAGAGAGAGATTGAGGGGGAAAGGTAGATTTAAAAATCATTAGTAGAAAGACTGAGAAATTTTATATATTTTTACCTTAAAGAATAATCTTTTTTTTTTTTTTTTTTTTTTTTGAGACAGAGTTTCACTCTTGTCACCTAGGCTGGAGTGCAATGGCACGACCTCAGCTCACTGCAACTTCTACCTCCCAGGTTCAAGCGATTCTCCTACCTCAGCCTCCCGAGTAGCTGGGATTACAGACACCCACTACCACGCCTGGCTAATTTTTTTGTATTTTTAGTAGAGATGGGGTTTCACCATGTTGGCCAGGCTAGTCTCAAACTCCTGACCTCGGATGATCCGCCCGCCTCAGCCTCCCAAAGTGCTGGGATTACAGGTGTGAGCCACCGCTCCCAGCCTCTTTTTTTTTTTTTTTTTTTTTTTGAGACGGAGTTTTATTCTTGTTGCCCAGGCTGGAGTGCAGTGGTACAGTCTCGGCTCACCGCAACCTCTGGCTTCCCAGGTTCGAGCAACTCTCCTGCCTCAGCCTCCCAAGTAGCTGGGATTACAGGCATGTGCCACCATGCCCGGCTAATTTTGTATTTTTAGTAGAGACAGGGTTTCACCATGTTGGTCAGTCTGGTCTTGAACTCCCAACCTCAGGTGATCCACCCACCTCGGCCTCCCAAAGTGCTGGGATTACAGGCGTGAGCCACTGTGCCCAGTCTAAGAATAATATTTCAATGACATACAGATTATACAAGTGTAATTTTTATTTAAAGACAAGAGTTCTGGTTCATTGGGAAGCAGATGGCAGCCATAGCCAAAGATCCCGATGCCCTCAAAGTTAACCCAAACTTCAAAGAGCATATTGCAACTATCTCTGGCAGTTGGATAGCAGGAAAAGATCCTCAAAGGCAATGTGAGGAATTCACCCTAAATCTCTACTGAAGCTCCTTTGCTATATTGAAAAGAAAAAGAGAATGGAGAAAGAAAACACATCTGCTAGAAAACTATGGTGGGGGGAGAGGTCCCTGAATGAGAGAGGAGATGATAGAACTCAGCCAAAAGAGGTATGTTCTGAGATTACAGGAAAATGGTAAGGGGACCTTCTACTCCTCTCCTTTATTTTAGTTTTTAAAGTTTTGAGTTGTTTGATACTCTCCTTTGATGAGTCAGAAGGAAGGTGGTATGTGGTGATCCACAGTGGCCTAAAAACACTAAATAGTGTGTTCAGTTGGCTGACATACGTTACTGGCTCCAAAAGTCATCTCAGTCTGGTACCAAGACGCCCTTTCCCTCCTTAGACCTCTCCTGGATGTATCTACAGTCCCTTCCAGTGCTCGCTTTCTCTGAGCATATGAGTCTGGGAGCCACTGATGAGCAGAGAGTGGAATGCTGGAACATTCCTAGGCTGGAAGCAGAATCATGAAGGGAGGAGGGCATCATTGGACAGATTAGAAAGAGTTAATGGGTCTAGGGGAGAGGTACTGGGGATCTGCAAAATGAATATTGTCTGCTGCTGATGAAGAAATAGATCCCAGTACATATCCTTTACATTTTGTTCATCAACTCTGATGGATAGCATAGAGGAAATGCGGAGCTGGTCCCATGTAAATTTGTCTCTAGGGAATGTATGATAGACCTACTTGTCCAGATTAAATTAAGTTTGCTGTCCTGCAAACCTCCTTTCTCACAGTCAGGATCCTTTTTTGCCTTAGAGCCCTTCTTGAAGAAGCTGTTACGGACGAGAGAGCCACAGGTCCAACCTGGTGATCTGATCTAAAACTAGGTGGCCTCCTCCCAGTCACCTTCTTTTATTAGCCTTATATTAACCATTAACCTTCATTGACCTTTATGATTCTGGGTTTCACAGCTTCTGTTTCTGTTGAATTTCCTAACTTCAAGAACCATGGTTTTGTTCTTATCAGCCTGGGAGCTAGGTCCCTGGGGACAAGAATTTTAGAACAGTTATGACTCTGGGAGTATACTAAGGTTAGTCTGAATCCTTCTGGGGAATTCAGGTTTGAAGGAGTTAGAAGAGTGCTAACATCACCATCACTGTTACCTACCAATGCCATGTTCCCTGGGTGCAAGACAAAAGATGCTGTTTGGTGTCTAGTCCCTTGTCTCATGTCTGATGTAACCTGCCATTTTCCTTTACAGGTAGGAGCAACAGCTGGAATGCCCTCTGAGGAATGCAATGCTGTCCATCAGTCACCTCTCACCCAGAGCCTGGCAAATTCAGTCTCTTTCACAGAACCTAAAGCCAAGCCAGGTAGGGACCTAAAGCCAATCAGAGGCCACTGGCCTGCTTTTGTATGGGATGACCCCACTCCCACCCCACCCCACCCCTGGTCTTAGAGAAGTTTCTTTCTTTTTTGTTTTTTAATTTTTATTTTTTGAGACAGAGTCTCACTCTGCTGCCTAGGCTGGAGTGCAGTGGCGCAATCTCAGCTCACTTCAACCTGCGCCTCCTGGGTTCAAGCGATTCTTGTGCCTCAGCCTCTTGAGTAGCTGGGATAACAGGCAATCTTTTTTTTTTTTTTTTTTTTTTTTTTTTTTTTGATGGAGTTTTGCTCTTGTTGCCCAGGCTGGAGTGCAATGGCATGATCTCGGCTCACCGCAACCTCTGCCTCCCGGGGTTCAAGCGATTCTCCTGCCTCAGTCTCCCGAGTAGCTGGGATTACAGGCATGCGCCACCACACCCGGCTCATTTTGTATTTTTAGTAGAGATGGGGTTTCTCCACATTGGTCAGGCTGATCTCGAATTCCCGACCTCAGGTGATCCGCCTGTCTTGGCCTCCCAAAGTGCTGGGATTACAGGCGTGAGCCAGCACGCCAGGCTAACAGGTGATCTTAGGGAAGTTTCTTATTCCAAAAGATCTCCAGAGGAGTTTCCTTAGCTTTTTATTTGACCCTATTCTGATGTTCTGCCTTCTGATTAATAGATTCTCCCTTCCAGGTAGAGCAGATAACCTCCTTTCTTGGCATTCCTGTTCTTTCCTCTTGTCCAGTTGTGCTAATGGATGTTCCTCTACAATGGGTTGCTGATGTCAGTTACTGGGTTACTCTCAGCCCTCTCCTCCAGGGCAGCTGCCCCTCTAGCCCACAGCTCCATCTATATACACAGCCCTGCAGGGTCTTACTCCTGTTGCCCAGGCTGTAGTGCAATGGCATTATCATAGCTCACTGCAGCCTCAGGTGATTTTTCCCACCTCATCCTCCTGAGTAGCTGGGACTAGAGGCGTGTGCTACCATGCCTGGGTAATTTTTTGTATTTTTAGTAGAGACGAGGTTTCACCATGTAGCCCAGACTGTCCTTGAACTCCTGGACTCAAGCAGTCTGCCTCAGCTACTAAAGTGCAGAGATTATAGACATGAGCCACCCAGTCCCAAAAAGCTTTTCTTTTTTTCGAGATGGAGTCTTGGTCTGTTGCCCAGGCTGGAGTGAAATGGCGCGATCTCCGCTCACTACAACCTCTGCCTCCCAGGTTCAAGCGATTCTTCTGTCTCAGCTTCCTGAGCAGCTGGGATTACAGGTGCCCACCACTATGCCTGGCTAATTTTTGGTATTTTTAGTAGGGATGGGGTTTCACCATGTTGACCAGGCTGGTCTTGAACTCCTGACCTCAGGTGTCTCTCTGTTCACCTCAGCCTCCCAAAGTCCTGGGATTACAGGATTTTTTTTTCCTTCCTTCCTTCCTTCCTTCCTTCCTTCCTTCCTTCCTTCCTTCCTTCCTTCCTTCCTTCCTCCCTCCCTCCCTCCCTCCCTCTCTCCCTTTTTATGGAACACTTTACAAATTTGCGTGTCATCCTTGCACAGGGACCATGCTAATCTTCTCTGTATCATTCCAATTTTTAAAGTAGATGTGCTGCCAAAGCAAGCACCAAAAAGCTATTTTCTGTCCCTTTCTTCTCAGTCAAGATAGGGCATTCTGTCTCTTCTCACTACCTCTAATCAGCTTCTTCACTTCCTTTCCAGGTTCAACGGGAAATCCCACCTGTCCAAACACTGTGTGAGACACCAGAAGTAGAGGCCTGCAAGCCTGCTTCCGCCATCTCCGATGCTCAGATGGGACAGGTCACCAGCGTCCTGTGTCTACCCCCATGTTTCTTGCTTGCTGGTAGGTGTGCTGCTTCCCCTACCCATCAACCCCAAACAGGGTTATGTTTCTCTCTCAGAGTATTTTTCTCTGTTACTAAATGTCTCCAACAAGGGAAAGGTCTTGGTGACTTACCTGTATGTCTTTGTAACTTCCAGCCTGAATCTTTAGAGAGCTGCTAACCTCCTGGTATCAAATGTCCATCCTTTTTCTATAGTTCGTGACCATTTTTCCCATTTAGTGGGTGTGGGAAGGGACCAGTAAACAGATCTTATTTGGTACTGGAGAGGGAGAGTCTAATGACAGGTAGCCTTTCTTCTGGGGGCTAGAAATCTGAAGCCACAGATGTGCATTCTTCCTAGTTGCTTGCTATCCTGGGAGAGTACCTGGATTTTTTTTTTTTTTTTTTTTTTGAGATGGAGTTTCGCTCTTGTTGCCCAGGCTGGAGTGCAATGGCACGATTTTGGCTCACTGCAACCTCTGCCTCCCGGGTTCAAGCTATTCTCCTGCCTCAGCCTCCTGAGTAGCTGGGATTACAGGCATGTGCCACTATGCCCGGCTAATTTTTGTATTTTTAGTAGAGACGGAGTTTCTCCATGATGGTCAGGCTGCTCTCGAAACTCCGGACTTCAGGTGATACACCCACCTCAGCCTCCCAAAGTGCTGGGATTATAGGTGTGAGCCACTGCACCCGACCTACCTGTATGTTTTGAGGGAATGGTTTTGTGTGTGTGTTTGTTTTTAATAATATCCGGACTGGTCCAAAAGGAAAGATGCTTTATCTAGTGTCTATTTCCCAGGACCAGGATCTTAGGCTCTGAGAATCTGCCCATACTCATTCCCAGATGCCCCCAGGGAGTGGAAAATAGATGGCCATAAAGCAGAATCAACTACTAAGTGTTACTGTCTTGAGCTCAGGTGTCAGCTCTCCTCTGGGGCCTGTTGAGAGTTGGGGGGTCAGGTGTGGGCAGAGCATCTCCCTGCCTCCTGGGCATAGGAGGTGACATCAGGTTATCTTCTTGACCCTAGGCCTCCTCTCTCTGCAGTGCCTCTCTCATCCCTGCAATCCAGACAGCACATGCAGGAGCTCAAATAAGTGCCACCTCTGGGTAAGGTGCTCCCTCTCCTGGTACGCTTATGGGTTGAGTTAGAGGTGAAGCAGGTGGGCTGAGGTAGACAGAAGGATAGGGCAGGTGTTAGCAAGAAACGTCCCTGGATGTAGTCAAGCAGTAAGTATTCGTGGGGTACCTTGAGCACCAGCATTTTTAACTTATCTACATGTCTGTCTACCAGGTTATCTGATTGCACAGAACAGCCCTGCTAGTTGGGCAGCTGCGGTCATGGTTTCTGCCACACGAGGGCACTGCTGGCCAATTAAAACTCATGCCCCTTAGCAGAAAGTTTGGGAATGAGGGCACCCTTTCTCCAAAACAGGGTTCAGAAACACTCCCAGAGAGCAGGTGCCCAAAAAGTGAGACAAATAATTGGTACCACTTGTTCTTCCTTTAAAGTGGCCTGAGACCTCTAAACACTTTGCCCTAGTGGCCTGACATCTCAATGTGCTTCCAGCTGAACTTGGGAAGCCCCCCTCTTTCCAGGCACTGAACACCTTGCAAAGGTGCTTCTTTCCCTCAAGGTGTAGCGGGTTCCAGCTGTGTGCCCCGTTGTCCCCCTGCCTTAATGGCAGTCACTTTCCGACCCAGATGGTGGAGGTGCCTGTGGTTTTTAGGGGAAAAAAATCTCTTATAATTGTTCTAAGAAAAGTATTTAGTGAGTGAGAAAGTGTTAGGGGTGACTGAAGCCTGGGAGAGTTAGTCTCCCTGTCACCTACTGCAGCACAAACCTATAGAATTCAAGATGGTCTAGTGAATGTTTACAGCCTCAGTGGCTGGAATACACCCCAGGACATTCCAGGGCTCTGAGCCAAAAATGGTGTCAGAAAGCTGGATAGGAGGGTGGGCTGCTTTGGGCCATGAGCCTCATACCCACCCTATATCAGACAGTGTTTCTGCTAGGGGTGCCAAATGGCCATGGGGCCTCTATGGGACTGAGGACTCCACAATTGACCCTCCATCTCCATGAAGCCCTTCCAGGCTGAACAGGCTAAGGGAGATGACAGAGGTTCTCCTCCTCCTTCCTGCCCCCATGCCTGAGGGCCCCTCCCCAGGAGGACAGCTTGATTAAACAGTCGGTGCTGCTGGAATTACTGCACAGCTGGCGCTCCCCCCAGCACCCCGAGCAGAGCAGCAGTGCAGATTAAAATCTCCAATTAGCGTTAAAGTGAAGTGAGGAGGTGCTGAGGCTGCCAAGGAGGCCAGGCAGGGGCCCTGGGTCGGCAAAACCCCCACTCTGGCCTGGATTCTGAGAGTCACCCTTAGTCACCCCTACTTTCCCAGCTCCTCTCCCAACAGCTTTCAGTGCCCATTAGCTTTGTATCGCTTGGGGCCAGAGGGCTTTGCAGAGGGGTGGAGGGGGGCAAATGCCTTACCTAAAATGCTAGGGATACCATAAGTATGGAGGAGAATGAGAGTGGGTCCGTGCTCATCAAGGGAGATACCCTACTCACTGCCTGCCAGGCAGCCAGGCCAAGGTGACTTCACACTACAGCTCTGCTCCTCCTTTTTGCTTGGAGAAAAGATAAACAGGACAGGTCCTTTTAAGTCCTTTACCTATAAAGTGCTAGGGGACATGATGCCCACATGAACATCTCTCTCTGCATATTTTATCCTATCTGACCCATCTGCTCCCACCCAAGTTATGGCTCCTTCCTCCCTCTCTCCATTCTTCTCTCATCTTTCTTGTGGGCAGTGGTAGGCACAGCCAGGCTTGGGAGCATCACCATGCCCTGCCACCTGGGTCCCAGCCTGCTCCTTGTTATATTCTTCCCAGTTTGGGGAAGAGCAGTGATATGCCAGGAATGGAGGCCTCAGACTCTCCCAATCCCTGATTTTTACATGCCGCCCCCGAGGCCCCTCTGCCATCTACACTTCTGCCCTTCATCCACCAAGCCCAAAAGGAAGGCATTATAGCTAGCCATGCCCTCTGACTGCCCTCTGCCCCTTTAAGGGAAATGGAAATGGGTACCCAGCTGACAACCTACTCACACCTCCAGAAATTAGACACCAGGGCATGGTGCCACCCTCCCAGGCTGGCACATGCTACCCTGGCAGAGGATCAAATAACCCCCCCATCATACCCTGCCCCATGTCTTCCTCTACTCTCTCCCTCATGCTTTCTCTCTCTCTCTCTCTCTCAGCTGAAAGCACAGCTGAGCCTTAAAAGGGGGGGTTGAGGGGGTGGAGAGACCAAGCTGGGGCAGGGGGGTATACAGCTCCAATAGCACGTTTTCACCTGCCATTTAATTGGATGTATTTTTAATTAATGGGACCTCAGGGACCAACATGAGACAATCTGATATCTGAATAGGGACAGGGGAGGGATTGGGTAAGGGAGGAGGATTGGGCCACTGGGTGCGGTTACCGAGAACCCAGGCCCATCAATCACTGGCCACTTTACGTTCTGGCATGGAGAATAGCGAGGTGGAGGAGGGGAGGCACTGGGGAGAGGTGCCAGAATTTCCCCCCAACTGCCAGGACCTCCAAACGGATTGGAACTATACTGGTTGACTCAGGTCTGGAGCCCAAAATCACAGCCAGAATATGAGGTGAGGCTGTTTTCTTGCTCCTGGGGTTTTGTCTGGTTGGGCTTGTCCCAGGGAGTGCTATAAAATTGTGAAAGGAAGGTGGGGACAGAGCTTTGAGGTCCTTGTAGAGAGAAGACAAGCTATGGACCATAGAACCAGAGACTATGGAGAGACAGAGGAGAAGGGCAGGGTTCAGAGATATTTCTGTCCGTTTTGACATAAAATAAATGCCATGGAGATTACATTGCAAAATGGCATGCAAATGAGGCCTGATGCCTTTTGGGGTATGAATCATAGAACCTTTCTGTTGCAAGAAAGGGAACTTGGCTGGGCGCGGTGGCTCACGCCTGTAATCCTAGCACTTTGGGAGGCCAAAGCGGGTGGATCACTTGAGGCCAGGAGTTCGAGACCAGCCTGGCCAACATGGTGAAACTCCATCTCTACCAAAAAACACAAAAAAATTAGCCGGGCATGGTGATGCGTGCCTGTAATCCTAGCTACTGGGGAGGCTGGGGTAGGAGAATCAGCCTGGGCAACAGAGCAAGATTCCATCTCAAAAAAAAAAAAGGGAACTTGGAGCTAATCTTGCCCCACCACTTCATTTTGCAGATATGAAAAACAGGACCCAGAGAGGGGAAATCATTTGAATCTTGTCCTGGAATTGCTTTGTGTTCCTGGATTTGGAGAATTTCTGGGAACACAGGAAAAGGAAAGGTAGGTAGGTGTTGGGGGAGAAAAGTCAAGGGAAGAAGGTATGCAGGATATTATTCTCCACTGCTTGAAGTCTCAAGTTTCTATCCCCTGTCTTAGAAGCAACTTAGGGGAGTCATGGATAGGTTCAGCTTCTATGGAGCACTGTTGCGGGGACATTTCCTCTATACAGCCTGTTCCAGAGGTCATCTTATCCATTCTCTTGCTTCCAAGTACACAAATCCCTTACAGCCCCTGGCCCCTATGGAGTTTTACCGTGTCTTATAAGATCTACAGGGAAGGAAATGCATTATTTACCCCACCTCCTTAACCAAGAAGCAAAACCCCCAATCAAGACTAAATGTTGAGCTTTTTTTTTGAAATCTTATCACATATTTCCCTGTTGCAATATAATAAGCCACTGGAGAAACTTATGCCAAAAAATGTATTAAGGAGTAGTTTTATACCTCTTGTCCCATGGTGAAGCCTAGAACAGAGACATAATTTAAATTCAAGGCCCTGAAGGCTGAATTAGAAACGCTTCTGAATTCATGTGGTGCCATGGCCTTAGAGCTCTTAGACCCCTCTGGCTCTTGTAGTGTTGATGTACACTGGAGAAAGGGGCAAGTTTCCAGCTGTACCCATCCCTATCCCCTTGCTTCCTTCACTGTTCACATGCTTGGGTTAGGAGGGAAGGAATGAAGGAGAAAGGGGGCTCTCCCATTAGGTTGCCAAGGTGGCATTTCTTGCCATCCTCCTCCTTCCTCAGAAAATTCAACATTTTTAGTTCCATGCTTCATGAGACTAAGTTAGGGTAGGGGCAAGGATAGGCACAGAGCTTGGAAAGCAGTGCCAGTAAAAACTTTATCACACTACCCAGGCCCCCAACACCCTTCCCCGACTCAAGAGTTGCCTTCTCTTCCCCGTTTTATATCCCCAAATCCCCTGAGAAGAGCAGGATCTGCCAGAGTGCCCCCAGCCTCTCCCAGCCCTTCCTTCAGACTGAGTCATCTCCTTGGCTGTCTCATTGCCTGCCTTCTCGACTGCAGACAGGATGAGAAGAGCTCTCCTCAGATCCCTCCAAAACAGTTTGGAAAGAATTTATCTAGGACCCCTTGCCTACTTCTAAGGGCCCCAGGGGTGTCAGCGGGAGGAAGGCTGTGCCAAGGGGCTGGAAAGGAAGATTCTCTTGTCAGGGGAGAGCAGATAAAAGCCTGAACGTGGTGACAAGGCAGAGGGTGAAGTTTGGGAAATGAGACCTGTAGTCCCACCTGTGGGGCTGGCTGCCTAATGTGTGGCAGGACATTTAAAGCAAGTATTGTTTGTAGGATTTATTAAATGACTGCTGTTTACAGAGCTGCTGTTTCTACTCTGGGACACACAGCAGTGGAAAGGAGCATGCATTGAAGGAGAGAGGGTGGTAGGCTTTCCGTAAGCCCTGTTTTTCACCCGTTGTCTATCCCTACTCCAACATATTGCAGTCGTGTTAGAGCTAGGGCTAAAAGGCCCTAAAAGCATTCAGTCTAATCTGGGTGTTTCTCCAAGGAACAGAGCCTCCTTTCTTGTAACTCCTGTTACAAGATCTGCCTCCCACTCCTAAGGCTTTTTTGTTTATTTGTTTGTTTTTGAGATGGAGTCTCACTGTATTGCCCAGGCTGGAGAGTGCAGTGGCGTGATCTCGGCTCACTGCAACCTCTGCCTCCTAGGATCAAGCGATTCTCCTGCTTCAGCCTCCCAAGTACCTGGGATTATAGGCATACACCACCATGCCCAGCTAATTTTTGTAATTTTAGTAGAGACGGGTTTCACCATATTGGCCAGGCTGGTCTCAAACTCCTGACCTCAAGTGATCCGCCTACCTCAGCCTCCCAAAGTACTGGGATTACAGGAGTGTGGCTCAGCCTCTCATTCCTAAGGTTTATACAAGGGTGCCAGGTCTTTGCGGGGAAGAGGGGTGACTTGAAGTGAGTGGAAGTTAAAAATGGTAGTACCCAGAATTTCCTGCACTTTGGAGAAAAGGGACTAGGTGAGGTGCTCAGTGTTAGCCTAGGGCTTAGCTCTTACTCTAATAGGACCTCTTTCCTCCTTCTCCCCTAAATTTTTCCCACTGGTTAAAGAGAGATCTGGATGTCTAAACCTCCCATCTTGACACCTTGGAGTTTATTAAGCAGGTCCCCTCTCTGTAGCTTCCAAAGCCATGAAGAAAGGGAAGAAAGGCCAAGACAGGGGTAGATAGAGGTGGCAGTGCCATGGTGTCCATCAGCACCCAAGGATAAAGGCCAAGGAGAAGAAGGTGACTAGAGAGGAAGCCAGGAGGAGATGCCTGCTCCTGAAACAGCATTCTTACCCCATCCTCTCCTGCTTCCCCACTCACATGCTGACAGGGCTGTTTGCCCAAGTGTGGCAGCTCGCCTGGCTAGTGATCCTGCTCTGCTGTGCAGGCAGCCAGCTCTCTGCCCCAGCACAGAGCACATGGTGAGGTCTCTCACACTCCTTTGCTCACTCATTTCCATGTGTCTATGTTGCGGATTCCTAGAAATGAAGGAAGGGACTGTGGGCTTGAAGATAGGAAGATGGCAGGCTCTGGGGCCCATTGGGCACATATTTGCCTGGCTGGAGGAAGGAAAGAGGAAGAATGCTGCTGGTAGCTCAGCAAGCTCAAGGTTCTGGTGACTCACAGCAGTGGAGGTGGCTCACAAAAACAACAGAGGGGAAGGGGTCCAGGCCTGTTAGAGCTCTCTTTTGCCCCATATCTCCCCACTCTGAGCTCTGTGAATGAAGGTGCCTCATCTGGATTGTGGAGCAGGGGAGGCCCCAACCATGAAAAAAGAGGGAAATGGGAGAGAAGACAGCAGGGGAAACTGAGCATTCCCAGTGAAAGGTATCTCAGTGAGGAAAGAATAGGAGAGGCCAGTTATTCTTGCCCTACTGTATTTGTTGGGTGCACAGGGGGTATGGGGCATCCACCTGTGCTAGGGTAGCTCAGTGCCCCTGGGTACTTCGCAGAAGAGGGGCTTCCTAGGCAAACACAATTACTCCTCCCTGTCCTCTCTTGCCTGCCCAGAACTCTAGGTACCCAGCTGACACTAAATTTTTAGAAGTAAAACAAGCTGTGTTATAACACCAGAACCTGGAAGGATAACTGCTGGGTCTCAGTACTCTCCTTTCTGGAAACAGACACCTGGGACAAGAGAGAAGTAGCTAGGGACTCCTACGTTGGCTGAACCAAGGTAGTGGTGCAGGCTGTGGAGGTGGATGCAGAACCATAGCTCTTCAGATGTGTCAATTTCCTCTTCCCTTGTGTGCCAGGTGGGCAGTATGCATCGTCTCCATTTTTCTGAAGGGGGGATAATAAGGTACTGTGTTTGAGGTCACACCAGGGAAAAGAGGCCAGAAAGTGGACCAGGAGAACATTCATGCCTTGGACTCCAGTCCCAGGGGCCTATACTGGATCTGGTAAAGAGTAACAGCTAGGATAGCCAGGCACGGCAGCTCACACCCGTATTCCCAGCTCTTTGGGAGTCCGAGGTGGGTGGATCACGAGGTCAGGAGATAGAGACCATCCTGACCAACATGGTGAAACCACCCTGTCTCTACTAAAAATACAAAAATTAGCTGGGTGTGGTGGTGGGCGCCTGTAGTCCCAGCTACTCAGGAGGCTGAGGCAGGAGAATCTCTTGAGCCCGGGAGGCAGAGGTTGCAGCAATCTCTGAGTTGAGATCGCGCCACTGCACTCCAGCCTTCCAGCCTGGGCAACAGAGCGAAACTCTGTCTCAAAAAAAAAAAAAAAAGTAACAGCGATCTTACTTGCCAGCATATCCAGACACATAATAGTAAATATCCGACTGGCGCAATGGCTTACACCTATAATCCCAGCACTTTGAGAGGCCGAGGCAGGCGGATCACAAGGTCAGGAGATGGAGACTATCCTGGCTAATATGGTGAAACCCCGTCTCTATTAAAAATACAAAAAATTAGCCGGGCATGGTGGCAGGTGCCTGTAACCCCAGCTACTCAGGAGGCTGAGGCAGGAAAATCGCTTGAACCTGGGAAGCAGAGGTTGCAGTGAGCCGAGATCACACCACTGCACCACTGTAATCCAGCCTGGGTGACACAGCAAGACTCTGTCTCAAAAAATTAATTAATTAAGTAATTAAAAAATAAACATCCCATCTTCAGAGAAGGATGGACTAAGAGGAGGAGGGTTCTGTGACAGAGCCTGAGTTCTCATTTGCCTATTTCTGTTCCTTTCATTGCTGGCAGCTCTGCTCTCCTGCCAGGATGAGGGACCCTCTGCCCACTTGCTCCTGGTGGTCCAGAGATGGCTTTGGTTAGAAAAAGGACAGATGATTAGCCACTCCTTGTGTAGGAAGACAGGAAGAGCTCCATTCCCCAAGCTCTCCTGGGCAGTATGAAAAGCCCCAGGTTCCCTGCTGGGACATATATAATAAAGCTCAGTGCTGAACTAAACCAACAACCTGGCCCTGGGTATAAAAGTAGTACTGTGAGGGGGATCTTGGGTCCACCAGGCCAGATGTAAGCAGGTGTAGGGAGTTCAGCCCTGGGAGAGAGATAAGAAGCATGCCATGGTCAGGCGTAGTGGCTTATGCCTATAATCCCAGCACTTTGGGGGGCCGAGGTGGGCAGATCGCTTGAGCTTAGGAGTTCGAGACCAGCCTGGGAAACAATAGTGAAACCTCATCTCTACACACACACACACACACACACACACACACACACACACACAATTATCCAGGTGTGGTGGCATACATCTCTAGTCCCAGCTACTTAGGAGGCTGAGGTAGGAGGATTGCTTGAGCCTGGGAGGTGGAGATTGCAGTAAGCCAAGATTGTGCCGCTGCACTCCAGCCTGGACAACAGAGTGAGACCCTGCCTCAAAAAAAAAAAAAAGAAAGAAAAGAAAGAAAAAAAAGAAAACATGCCATGATACCACATGCTCCCTAATCTTCTACTTTCTCAAACCCTATTTTCTGCCTGCCTTTTCTTTCACCTCCCTTTAGCCACCTCCATTCCTGGCTACCTCATCCCCTCCAGTCTGAAAGGACGTGGTAAGTAGTTGTCTGTTCCCTATGCTTTTCTCTCACTCTCCTCCTCTTCTCCCAGCTCCCAAATGAGAGCTCTCCCTGTTTCAACTCTTTCCAGTGAATGCCACCAGGATCTGAACCCAAGATCTCCAGCCTCCGTCACCATCCTGACCCTGAGAATGCCACTGGGATGGGGAGAACTTGCCAGTCTTCATCCTTACCCACAAGTGTACTGAGGCCAGGACAGGTATGTCCACTGCCATGAAGGACCCTGCCCTGGAGCAGAGGGCAGCCATAGGGGTACAGTGGGGTCCCAGCCCTAAATGTGTGTATGCCAGTGCATTGGGCACACTGGTTTATTAGTGTTATTTCAGCATTGTGATGCAGAGAGAGTAAGTGTAACAGCTGCTCCTTGCTTGCAGTGTTTATTGTTACCTAGAGACAACCTCCTGGCTTTTTCCCAGCTCCCCCTCCCCCCCAGCCCAACCCCCTCCCTGCCAACAATCCTGCTGTCCCCACACTGATGGGAAATTTATAGCTTGCCCATACCATGCCTTTAACCCTCTCCTGTCCATAGGGTAGATGGGCTGAGGGAAGCCAAGTGAGCGGCAGGCATGCTTGGGTACCAGCAGGGTAGAATAATGTGTGGAGGAGGGAGGGGGCAATTGACACCCCTCCCCTCCATTCTGTGTGTTCAGTCTTAGGCCCCTGCTGCCCTCCTGGCTCTCAGTGGAGAGAAAAGAGGAAGTAAATTTGGACCTAGCCTTGAGATCCTGGAAGAGCTCCTTTGGATCTAGCCTTGGGATCCTAGCATCTCTTCACAAAATTATGATCTTCCTTGGGCATCTCTAAGCCACCAGTTGGGTTGCCTGCACCTGAGCAAATACAGCAAGGTAGTATTGAAACAGAAGGGTAAATACAGAGTGGGAGGACCCTCAGATCCCTCCTTTATGTCTGAGAGAGAGGTAGCTGTAGAGATGTCATA
This sequence comes from Macaca mulatta, assembly GCF_049350105.2. Taxonomy (NCBI): domain Eukaryota; kingdom Metazoa; phylum Chordata; class Mammalia; order Primates; family Cercopithecidae; genus Macaca; species Macaca mulatta. The sequence continues at coordinate 63,904,775 of NC_133421.1, forward strand.
TCAAGACAAGAGGCACTGGCTTGAGAAATGCTGGCTGGACTTCTACAGCTGGGTAGATGTCAGACATGAAGCCCGCTGCTGAGTCTGGTGGAAGAAACTGCCCACCTTAACATCACCCTGAGCCCAGCACTAAGATCCTTAGAGACTGGCCAGGCGCGGTGGCTCATGCCTATAACCCCAGCACTTTGGGAGGCTGAGGCAGGCGGATCACGAGGTCAGGAAATCAAGAGCATCCTGGCTAACACAGTGAAACCCCATCTCTACTGAAAATACAAAAAATTAGCCAGGCGTGGTGGTGGGCGCCTGTAGTCCCAGCTACTTGGGAGGCTGAGGCAGGAGAATGGCGTGAACCCCGGGAGGCGGAGCTTGCAGTGAGCCAAGATCGCGCCACTGCACTCTTTTTTTTTTTTTTTTTTTGAGACGGAGTCTCGCTCTGTCACCCAGGCTGGAGTGCGGTGGCCGGACCTCTGCTCACTGCAAGCTCCACCTCCTGGGTTTACGCCATTCTCCTGCCTCAGCCTCCGAGTAGCTGGGACTACAGGCGCTCGCCACCTCGCCCGGCTAGTTTTTTGTATTTTTTTTTTAGTAGAGACGGGGTTTCACCGTGTTAGCCAGGATGGTCTCGATCTCCTGACCTCGTGATCTGCCCGTCTCGGCCTCCCAAAGTGCTGGGATTACAGGCTTGAGCCACCGCGCCCGGCCTACGCGCCACTGCACTCTTAGCCTGGGTGACAGAACAAGACTCCATCTCAAAAATAAAAGGATCCTAAGAGACCCCCGGGTCATTCTCTAAGCTGGTCTTTTTGGTCTGGTTATGCTGCTGCTTTTTACTTTTCCTTCCTGGGTCATTTTCTCCTACACATCTTCTAGTTTGATATCTTGGGGTAGATCCAAGAGACTGAGAAGATGGAGGCATCCTAGTCATGACCTCAACAAAGCTGGGGAAAGAAAACTCCTTCCGTCCTCTCTTGACCTTTCATGGAGGGGCACTATGTCTTCCACTCAGCATCCTCACTGGAAACAGAAGAGAGGAAAAGGCATCAGATTTTAGCAGAAAGGATAGAGGGTAGACATATGGAAAAACTTACTCATGAGATGAAAGACTTCAGATTGGACCTGCTTCTCTTCTGAGATTTTTCTTCTGCCTGCCAGTTTGTTTTTGTGTCTACCTAAGAAGCATTGGATGAACCAGGGTTACTTTTCCAGGCCCCTTCCACACAGCCTCAGCACAGTTTCCATACAGTGCACTGCTTCTCGGTTCTTCTAAATGTAATGTAGTATGTATGGTGGTTAGATCACAAGTTTTGGAGACAGACAGCTCTGGGTTCCAGTGCCTTCTCTACCACTTACCAGCTGTGCTACCTTGGTAATTCACTTAACCTCTTTGAGTCCTAGTTTTCTTGTAAAATGCAGATAAACAACTACTCCTTAAGTCTGTTGTGAGAATTTCATGAAATAATGTGTGTAAAGCACCTACAACAGTGCCTGATACTCAGTAGATGCTCACTCAACAGTGGATGGTGCAAGAGTACTACTACTTTTATGAAGTTAGCAAGGCTGATATTGCTTCCAAGACTTTGTGAGTTCCCTGAGATTAAAGGCTGAATGTATGTGCATATGCTGGGGGAGAATGTAGTTTTCTACATGATGTGGAGTAGGGGTGGCCATCCTCTGGAAAGAAAGTAGTCCCAATCCTTGACTCAGACTCCCCAAGAAATCAGTTACCCCATTCCTATGCCTCTCAAGCCAGAGTACCTTGGCCACTGTTCTGCCTGGAAGTTCAGCTTCATCCAGGATGGAGGTGGGAGAGATAGTCATTAGAAGGATAGCAACAACTAGCATTTGCTAGGCACTTTACAGTTTGTTAATTACATTTATCTACATTAACTCTTTTGATACCCAGAACAACCCAGTAAAGAGAACTCCATTTATTGATGCCTGTATGCCAGGCATTGTACTGAGTGTGTTTTTTAAAGTATGTTTAAAGACTATAGAGTATTTCATCCACTGGATATGCTGTGATTTATGAGGCTCATCCCCTATTTTGAATCATTTAGATATTTTTACTATTATAAAAAATACCACAGTGAATATCCAAACAAATAAAACTTCATGCATTTTATTTTATTTTATTTTATTTTATTTTATTTTTTGAGACAGAGTTTTGCTCTTGTTGCCCAGGCTGGAGTGCAATGGTGCAGTCTCGGCTCACTGCCACCTCTGCCTCCTGGATTCAAGTGATGGATTCTCCTGCCTCAACCTCCCAAGTAGCTGGGATTATAGGCGTGTGCCACCATGCCTGGCTAATTTTCGTATTTTTAGTAGAGATGGGGTTTCACCATGTTGGCCAGGCTAGTCTTGAATTCCTGACCTCAGGTGATCCACCCTCCTTGGCCTCCCAAAGTGTTGGCATTACAGGCGTGAGCCACTGCACCCAACCTTCATGCATTTTAAATAGTTAATTCTGAGAAGTGGAATTATTGGTCAATGGATACAAATACCCACCTCCCATGGTTGTGTTCATTTTATTGATGTACCCTAATGAGAATAATAATTATTAGTCTTCCTTGTTGGAATTCTACATTGGAAACACAAGGCGGCCCCTTTTCCCTCCTATACCCAACAGAGACATTAATAATCTATCAAAGCTTTTAAAACTGAGATCATTGTAGATCCACATGCAGCTGTAAGAAATAATACAGAGAGGTCTCTTGTACATTTTGCCCACTTTCACCAAATGGTAACATTTTATAAAACTGCAATATAATGTCACAACCAGAATATTGACCTTGATATAATCTACCAGTCATATCCAGATTTCTCTAGTTGTACTTGTTCTCATATGTGTATATATTAAGTACTATGCAATTTTATTACCTGTGTAATTTTGTGTATCTACCACTACAATCAAGAAGCTGAACAGTTTTAACACAACAAGAATTCTTCATGTTGCCCTTTTATAATCATACCTCCTTCCCTCCCACCCACCTCATCCCCTCCCTAACCCCTGCCACCACTAATCTGTCTTCTTCTAAAATTTCATAGTTTCAAAAATGTAATACTAGAGTACATAACTTTTTAGATTGTCTTTTTTTAATGTTTTAGAAACAGGATCTTGCTCTGTCACCCAGGATGGAGTACAGTGGCTCAATCGTAACTCACTGCAGCCTTGAAAGCCTGGGCTTATTAGCTGGGCATGATGGCATGCTCCCCGTAGTCCCAGCTACTTGGAAGACTGAGGTGGGAGGATCTCTTGAGCCTGAGAGGCAGAGATTGTGGTAAGCCAAGATCACACCACTGCACGCCAGCCTGGTGACAGAGCAAGACCTCATCTCATAAAAAAGAAAAAATGTTAAAAAAAAAAAAAAAAAGAAAGAAAAGAAAAAATCCTGGGCTCAAGGGATCCTCCAGCCTCAGTCTCCTAAGTGGCCAAGACTACAGGTGCCTGCCACCATGCCAGACTAATTTTTAAATTTTTGTAGGAATGTAAAATGGAGCCTTGCTATGTTTGCCCAGGGTGATCTTAAACTCCTAGCTGTGAGCAGTGTTCCTGCCTTAGCCTCTCACGTTGCTGAGATTACAGGCATGAGCCACTGTGCCTAGGTTGTCTTTTTTCATGCAGCATAATTCCCCGGAGATCTGAGTTTTTATGTGGATCAGTAGTTCATTCCTTTTATTTATTCCATGGTATGAATATACCACGGTTTGTTTGGCCAGTTACCTGTAGAAGGATATCTGGACTAATTCCAGTTTTTGGCTATTACAAATAAAGCTGCTATGATCATTCACGTACAGATTTTTGTGTGAACATAAACATTTTTTTATATTACCAGGTTGCCCATCAACAAGGTTCTCTCACTTTGTACTCATTAGCAATGAATGAAATAGCTCATTTCACTTGTTTGCTGAATGTTTTATATTCATAATTATTAAACTTCTTAATTGGGCATGGCACTAATATTATCTCCATTTTATAGATGTGGAAGATTGAGGCTCATGTTAAGTCATTTTCCCAAGATCACATGATGTTAAGTGACAAAGAAGAGCCTGGAATCCAAGATAATAAGGCTCTTTCCACCACAGCTGACTTTTCAGGTGGAGGCCTTTCTACACTTCACTAAGGTTGCTGAAAAGAGGGTGTGGGTGCTACTAGCAGAGAGATGTTGGGGGCAGGGAGAGCCTGGAGCAGCCTGGGTCAACTCAGGTCCTCACAGCCAACTTCAGTCCATAGATCAAAAGAGTGGCACAGGCCAGGTCGGGTGGCTCATGCCTGTAATCCCAGCACTTTGAGAGGCTGAGGCAGGTAGATGACTTGAGGTCCAGGAATTTGAGACAAGCCTGGCCAACAGGGTGAAACCCCGTCTCTACTAAAAATGCAAAAATTAGCCGGGCGTGGTGGCAAACACCTATAATCTCAGCTACTCGGGAAGCTGAGGCAGGAGAATCGCCTCCACCAGAAGGTGGAGGCTGCAGTGAGCCGAGATCATGCCGCTGCACTCCAGCCTGGGCAACAGAGCAAGACTCTGCCTCAAAAAAAAAAAAGCAGCAGTGTCATAGTGTCATGGAGCAGGGGACCTGTGCCCTTGAAATTGTTTCCCCTTTGCCAGAGAACAAGGCTGAAGTGAATGGTGCCCTTGAACAATCTATCCAAACACCTGAGACCTGGAATGGGGAAGGGAGGACCCAGCCTTTGGATGCATATCAGAGGATGAGATATTAAGGTCCTCTTTGGAAATGTGCAGCCGAATGTGTCTATGAGGCCTGAGGAAATTGAGACCGATGATAAGTGAGCTCTCTATTCTGAGGGAGATATATCACTTTTTATTGTTTTTGAACAGGGGAACTATAGTTCATTTATAAGCCCACACATCCACACACACCCCTTGGGCAGGCTCAGTGTCTAGGACGTGGTAGAGAGGGAATGAGCACAGTGGAAGCAAACATGCCAGTTCGGTGCTTAGTGCTGACTTTACCACTGTTCTTCATGGCAACTGAACTCATGGACAGCTCAGGAGAAGCTAGAGAAATTGTTTTGTCTGTCCCTCAGCCTCTGGGGCACTGGTTGAAGCTGACAGGTGGAAACTTAGAGTTGGCCCAGACACGATGAATGTAGAGATGCCAATTTGTAGGAGAGTAGGTTTGGCTCCTCTCCTGGGAGTTCTGTGTGGCCAAAGGCTCCCACCTCCCACCTCCTGCTGGAGCTGGCTCTTTTATAGTTGATGTTACCATTGCTCTCTTGGCCTATTCCAGCAGCTGTAGACTCCTAACAGTTTTCCCCATTCACTTACAGCTGCAGAATCAGGCTAAGATTACATACCACTCCTCCATCTTCTTGGGCCCATCAGGAACAGCATATCTCCCAGTGGTACCCACTGTCCCTGCCCAGTAGTCCCAGCCATGTGGGATATAAACACTGAGGCTAGACCTGGAATGGGGACTGTAAGGATTATATAGGCACCACACTGTATCATCGAAACAACTAGAGATATCCATTCTGAACCTCTGTCCTCTGGTTGGAGGTTCTTAGACAAAGGGAGACCACTCTTTAGTAGCTCTTTCACTTCCACCCACACTGAGAGTTTCTGGCTCTGGGAGGTCCTGACTGTGGCTGGGAAGACAGCTACCTTCTCTTAAGAGTCAAGATGGTGAGGAAATCTCAAGACCTCTCCCTGCCTTGTTCCCTTTCCTTGGCTGCTCCTCTATTCAGGTCCCCTCCTCTCCTGGTACCACTCCATTCCCATTCCTTCTTTCTCTTCTCTCTCTCTCTCTCTCTCAGCAAGTTTTTTATGTGATTACAGGCACTGCATGGTAATTAGTGCTAAACTCATTTGCACAACTACAGTTAATTGGCTACAACAATTAATTAATGTGTTGGAAATTTGGCACTGGAAAAAAAAGTTTGTCATCAAAAAAAGGGCAAAAAATTGTAGAGTGAGGTACCCATAAAAATTGAGGGTAGGCTTCAAAAGCCCAGCTGGGCCTCAAACTTCAGGCCTGCCTCAGCTGCTTTTCCACTCTCAACTTGAACGCAATTTCCTCTCTCATTTTTTTTCTCCTTTCTTTCTCTGTCTCTCTCCTCTCTCTTTTTTTTTTTTTCTTTCTTTTTCTTTTTTTTTTTTTTTTTTTACAACTTAAGCAAACTCATTTCCCTGATAAAATATAGCATGACTAATGGCTAGAGCATGTAAAAATCATTGGGAAAATGTCCTTGGAAGACGAATGCATTTTCAGCAGAATAATTAACTTAATTAACAAATTCACATGCATATTCATCAGGCTATTAATGTCTTCTCGGCTCAGCTTGATGAACATTGCGGTAATAACCATCTCATTTACATACTGCATTCTACTGCGATCCAAAACAGAGACAACATACAGGCGTATACACATACACACACACACTCACACACACGAATACACACAACATGCCTGGGCCGCTCTTGACTTCCAGGTTGTCTGGGAGAGTGTGTGTGTAAGCGAGGCAGGGTAGGGAGTGGGTGAGTGGGAACCCTGACTGGGTGGTGTGATCTTTAGATGGCCATGAGTCAGGTGGGCTAGGGATACCCACATGTAAATGTCTGAGGGAACTCAATATTCTCTCTCTCTCTCTCTGCCTCTTTTTCCTTGTTTCCATTTCTCTGTGTCATTTTCTTCTCTTGCTTCCTGCCGCCCACCGCCCCCCCCCATATCTCTCTAGGGAAAAACTTGGTATCCGTGCCAACTTTTTTTCCCCCTCCCCTCCTCCCTCTCTCTTCTCCTTCCACTCTCCCAACTGCTGCCAGCCGGCATCAGCGCCGAATTGCCATCTCCTTGAGCTCTCTGTGGAGCAATCTCAGAGAGCAGTAAGGTGTGACGCGGAGCTGTGCGGGCTTCGCAGCACCGCCTGCGGAAAGAGCGCAGGATGGCGGAGGAAGATTAAGAGAAATCGCGAGCAGGGCTCGGTTGCCATTGGTGTGTGCAAACGCCGAGGAGGAAGGGAGAGGGAGAGTGAGGAAGGGGGGAGAGAAAGGGGGAAAAAACCAGCAGCTGTCGGCCTAATTCTTCTAACACTCTGCTTGTGGTCATATTAGAAAAACAGATTATGCCCCTCGGTGCCACTCACTTATACTTGACATACGTTAATGTTCTATATCTCCATTTTCCGGTTCTTGATGACGGTGGACTTGAGGTCGAGGAGGATGGAGGCCTGGGTGGCCAAGGGGCACAAAAAAGCCCTGTCCTCTCATTCTCTCCTGACCTTGAACCCCAGTCTGCACTCGCCCTTTAAAAAGCAAGCCAGTTTACATCTGATGCCACCATTTGGTGTTTCGCAGCCCCTTATGAGATGCAGAGGTCAGAGGATACTTGGAGCCCTTAACCCTAAGTCACCCCTCCTTTATAGTCTTAATAGGTCACTTTAGCACGAAGTGAGACCAGCTTTTGTGGCACTACCCCCCAAACTTTCTATGGGCTCTCTGCCTCAAATCAGAAGTTGAGGGTCAGAGAAGGGAGTCTATGATAGTGTGTGTCCCAAGAGGGGGTTACAGAAAAAGCCATAAGCAAAACAAGGCCAGGATTGTTTCTGGGTTGCTATGGAAACCAGGTTCCCTCCTTCCGGCAGGAATGGAGGAGTGCCTCAGGCCTTCCTGCTACCACCAATCCTGAGGGTTGTAAAGGCGGAGTTTGCTAAGGCCTGGGGAAAGGGCTGGTCTTGGAGGACAAACCAACCATTCCCTACAGCTGGCCTGCCATTCAGAGGTCTTTGACCCCCACCTTTCCTACCCTCCCACCCCTATATTCAGTCAAAGGAGGCTTTTTCCTCAGGTGCCTTGTCCTCTATGGAGACCTGTTGCTTAGCAACCACTTGTGCTTTCTTCTTAATAACTCACAGGGATGGAGAGATAAAATATCTGTGTCTATATTCAGTTCCCCTCCCCTGTCTATTTATATTTAATAACTGAAGCCCTGTCTTGGGTTCCCTTAGCACCTGCCTTAGAGAGCTCTTAGAGGGATTATCCGCAGCCTGAAGAAAGAAGGTTACAACTGAGGAAGAACTTCTGAACAGGGAAGAGTGGAAGAAAAGACTGGAGTAGGTAGAGCATCAAGGGAAGCTGTGGAAACATATTTTCTTAAGTACAGGTAGAGAGGGGAAACAAAATATTTAGAACTTGGAATGTGAGAAGGGGATATCCACAGAAATTCTTAAGGGACAGCTCCAGGTCCTTGAGTGGACCCTAACAGCTGCTTCCAGGCTGGCATTTTCCACTTCCCACACCCTTCCCTGCCCCTGCTTCCTGGCCACTTCCAGTCTATGTCCCTCTCGTATTTCTTTTGTTTGTTTGTTTGTTTGTTTGTTTGTTTTGAGATGGACTCTTGCTCTGTCGCCCAGGCTGGAGTGCAGTGGTGCGATCTCAGAGCACTGCAAGCTCTGCCTCCTGGGTTCACGCCATTTTCCTGCCTCAGCCTCCCTAGTAGCTGGGACTACAGGCGCCTGCCACCATGCCTGGCTAATTTTTTAGTATTTTTAATAGAGACAGGGTTTCACCATGTTAGCCAGGATGGTCTCAATCTCCTGACCTCGTGATCTGCCTGCCTCGGCCTCCCAAACTGCTGGGATTACAGGTGTGAGCCACTGCGCCTGGTCTGTTTGTTTGTTTGTTTAAAAAAAAAAAATGGAGTTTCGCTCTTCTTGCCTAGGCTGGAGTACAGTGGCACGATCCCAGCTCACTGCAAGCTGTGCCTCCCAGGTTTAAGCGATTCTCCTGCCTCCGCCTCCCAAGTAGCTAGGATTACAGGCACATGGCCACCACATCCAGCTAATTTTTGTATTTTTAGTAGAGACGAGGTTTCATCATGTTGGTCAGGCTGGTCTCGAACTCCTGACCTCAGGTGATCCGCCCACCTCAGCCTCCCAAAGTGCTGGGATTACAGGCGTGAGCCACCGCGCCCAGCTTCCCTCTCATATTTCTATCTGTAAGTGGCCTGTTGGATCTCCAGTTTCCTAGCGTCTGGATGTTGGTATCCAGGAGAGGGGGCTCTGCTGATGTTTGTCCCCCAAGGTCTGGGTACCTCCCAGTTTTTCAGTCACTAGGAATGAGTTCTTCTGAGTTCTCCACTGGAAAATCCCACACCTGACCTGGCAGTGGGGGTGTACAATAACCAAAAAATGAGCAAGGAAGGTCTACAGTAGCCTAGGCCTGTATGCAGAGTCAGGAGACTTAGATTTAGTCACTTCTCCTTACTCTCCTGTGATCCCAGATTATTAGCCACTTGATCTTTTAAAGCCCTTGTTGCCTCATCTGTAAGCCAGGAATAATAATAATGTTTACCTTACTGGACTTTAGCAGGATCAGTTAAAGTAATATGTGAAAGAAAATATGCCGCAAACTATCACATTTAACTAAAATATTATTTTAAGGTCTGAAAAAGGTCTGATTGCTAGGGACAGGGAGGCATCATGAATCCAGCCCAGCCCTGGACTTAGGAGTGTTCCTTCCCACAACTCTCACAGCCTCTGGTCTTCCATTAGTTTGTTGGCAAGAGGGGTATGACTCTGCCCTCTGGTCTTTGGGGCAAGGAGCTATAAAAATCAAAATCAAACACGAAGCAGTCTAGGGAGAGTTGTGCAGTGTTGTCCCTATCATCTTACCTCAGACCCAACCTCTGGCCTCTAGTTTTCAGCTGCCGAGAAAGCAGCCCTACCGACACCCGACCCTGACCCTCTGCCCTTTTCGGCGGTCAGCACCTTTGCTGCCATCGTGCTAGCTCACAGACTGTACAGTTTCACCCGCCATACCCCCCTTCTCTGCACCTCTTCCAACCCGAGCCTTCTGTGGCAGACAGATGGGGTGTCTGGGATGGAAAAGGCTCTGGGCTCTATGCCGTCTTGGGTGGGCAGCCCCCCTCCCCAACTCCCCATTACTCCCTCTCCCCACCTAAGACACTCAGATTCACCCCAGGCAGCACTAGAAGGGGCTGAGAATTCCAACTCTCTTCTCTTCTCAGGCTCAGCTCCAGAAGCAGACCCAGAATGGCATCCTTCTCTGAGACCCAGACTCCAGCCTTTCTTCATGGAAGACCAGAGCAAAGGAGGAAGTAGGTTAGGGAATGGTAAGGCTCCATGTGATGGGACTAATGTGGAGAGGCCTGGGGCCTTTCCCTGAGGACTGGATGGCTGGAGTTTGGGAGCCTGAGTTGACAGAGGAGGCTAAGCCCTGGCAGCTACTTTGTTCCAGAAATCTAAGGTCCCTGGAGAGAGGCTCAGCTTGGGGAGGGGGAAGGGAACTAACATTGCAGAGCACCAACTGTGAGCCAGGTACAATGGCAGAGCCTTTCCACACCTGTACTCACAACTAGCGGGTGAGGAGTCAGAGCAAATAGGTGTCTCATGAGCTCCCCATATCTCAGCAGCCGACTGCCTTCTCCATTGATTTTGTGATGTCACTGCCAGTTCTCCTACTGCTCTGACCGGTCTTTCTCTGTGTCCTTCGCAAACTCATTCTCAACTCCTTAGATTCAGTCAAGTCCCCCAGTTATACACTTCGATGGTACTATATATTGTTCCTTCAGAGCAGTTAACACAGTTATTTCCTATGTATTTGTCCAGTCATTTGAATAATGATCCTGGTTTCATTGGATGGAAAGTTCCACAAGGTCAGTGACCATTTCTATCTGTATTCACCAATGTATTCCCGGTGCCCAGAAACAATGCCTAGCATAAAGCAGCTGTTTGGTAAATACTTGTTCAATGAATGAATAAATGACAAAAGAACATCTCTCTGGCCTAAACTCCCTTCTTAGCCACTCCCTCACTCTGAGCTCACCCACCCCAATATGTGGACCAGGGAACAAGGTACCTGGGAGGTCAGGCCACCTTGTGCTCCCTCATCAGGACAGGACCAGTCCTGGTTTCAGGGTGTGGGGCCATTGCTGTGCCAGAGCCTGGTCCTGCCTGTCTGCTCTTCATCTTTTCCAGGGACTGAGAGAATTCAAAGTCTCAACAGTTTTTCCCCACATCATTCATGTGAGCTGGAAAGGGAGGGGAGTTCCATCAGAGGAAGGTGCTCTGAAGAAAATCCCTCTTTTTTGCCTTGCCGAGACTGCAGAGACCATCTGTTGCCACCCCTCTGTTTGCTTCTGTCCTCTTACCCTGGACTTCAGGGAAAGAGATGGTTAAAAAGTAGGAGAGATAGGCAGTTTACCAGATACAGGACAGGCTGCTTGCTCCTAAAAATGTCTGGGGAGCTAGGTGATGAGCCTCGGCCAGGTGATTGGAGCAGAGGATTAGGGCTGTACTCCCTAGACCCTGGGAAGCAGAGGGTAGATGAAATGACCTCTGTGAGGTGTCCAGCCTCCAGCCCAGGGCTTTATCTGACTCCTCTGCTGCCCTTGCCATCCGACCTCAAACAATGTTCCCAAATCTGTTAAGAGTTAAAGTGAGGCCAAGCATGGTAGCTCCTTGCTGTCTGTTGCTATTCCCCATTCTTAACCTTAACAGACATTTGCCCATCTCCCAGCCCAGAGCATCTCTTCTTCCACCTCAGTGCCAATACCCAGTGCTCACAGCAGCCTCTCAGCCACCTTATCCTAACAGTGCCCCTCAGCACCCAGATATCTAGGGTCCTGGATCTGGGAAGCCACTCTGGGCAGTGTTGCTCTCTCTGACCCCACCTGTTCTGTGGGCCCTAATGAAGCAGGACAACTCAGGCTTCAGGCCAAGTCCTTGTGTCCTTATCAAAGGCAACATCTGTCCCCTCCAAGAGGATAACCCCTGGGGGGAAGAGGGTGAGACAGGCACAAGGGAGAAATCGTGATCTTGCCTGGGCCCTCACCCCAGATTCCACTGCAGGCATAGATTGGGGGTGAAAGCCAAGACAGCCACAGAGGCCCTCACACACACATGCCCCTGCATGGGCCTTCATGCCTCTGAGCCCCCACATATGAAAGCCCCTCCTAGGCTCACCCAGCTACCTGGGCTGCTGCTGCTGCCAAGCGGCTTTCTTTTATTCATGCGTTGTTTTATTGCTGGCAAATGCTGCTGCTTGCTGCTGTTGGAGGCGTTCCTGCCAAATCCATCCCAACATCTTGGCCTGGCATCAGGGCGGCATGCTAATGTGGAAATTTAAAGAGCCGCCCGGCTTTAAATCGGAATTTTAAATGAGCAGCAGTGCTCCGAGGGGACCTGGGCAAAATCGAACAGTATCCGATCCACCCTTCCTCCTCCCACACCCACAGCATCACCCCACGTTCCTCCCACCCCTCCCTTTGATTTAGACATTAGAGGAGGTATTGGCATGGGACACCATAGGGGAAAAGAGAGGTACCAGGGCAGAGGAATTTGTTCAAGATGGGGTCATCTGGATCAGTGAGGAGCTAGGATCACTCTGGACCAAGAATGGATCTACTCCTTGCTGTCACAGGCAAATGGCCACATGCAGGGTGTTCCACAAGGGAGAAGGGTTAGAGGTAATGAAACTGAAGTTACTCCCTCACTTCCCATTTTACCAGGAAACAAGAAGAGAAGGCCTGCTCTGCAGAGAAGAGGGAAGGTAGAATTCCAAGAAGACACTCACACACAACATACTCTTGTTGCCAATGGGATGTGTGCACACAGCTGTGCATGCAGGATGGGATGCTTGATGAGGTCCCTGCAGCACATATATACATAGCTCACACATCACCCCTGCATGGAGAGGAATTATCTGCACATGGAGGGCGGTCTTTCTTTCCCTACCCAGGACACTATTGTAACCCCAGAGCAAACTGGCTTCTGCAAGTTGCTAGCCTGAACTGTGCCCCAGGTTTTTCCATGGATCCTAATTTCCCAGCTCCTGGCAGCTGCTTGAGTCAGCCATGGTGATGGATCTCTGCAGCTCTTCTGCCAGGACAGGGGCAGGGGGAACCTGAGGCCATCCTGTGCACTGTCTTGGCCACAGTGTGGTGCCTTCTCTGGTGATCACCAAATGACAGGCTCAGACATCTCATCTGGGAGAGGTTTTGGACACAGCCTTGGTTTCAAAGGAAAGAAGGGGCTAATGGGAGGTGAGAGAGGCAGAATCTGTGCCTCCTTGTGATTCCCTCTCCTTACCTATCTCCAGGAGATAGGTGGCCCCTCTATCAGAAAACATTTTTTGAGTGCCTGCCCTCAGGGAGACACCATGCTTTACTTTAGCACAATGCCTCACAATTTTCAGGATTGACAGCAGCCCTCAGAATCTGGATGTGCTGTCCCCATTGGAGGGTCCACAGTAACTCACATGGTGACATCAACCTTACTCATGTTAGGCTACCAGGCCAAGGGATGCTCCAAGACCTTCCCTAGAATTCCTCCTCCCTCAAAGAAGGAGCCAGCTCCTTCAGGGGCTGGTGTGGCCGCCAGCCAAGAGGCTTGGGGAAGGCCTGGGGCATGCAGCTGACACCTGCCCACCAGATCTCCAAGGAACACCCTCCTCCCATCCTACAGCCTCATTCAGATGGCCCCTGGGCTACAAGGAGACAGTGCTCACTTCTCCCCACTCCCAGAAAAAACTTCAAGCTGGACAGCCTCCCTTTCCATTGTAACTTGTTCCAAGATCCTCCACCCAGACTAACACTAACGACCCACCAAGCAATATTGCCAGGTAGGACCAAATGTTTAATATAGTAGGGGTTGAGCTGGGCCTAGGTACGGAAACTTGAGGAGTGAGGCTTGGGCTGGAATCCTGGGAGAAGCTGTTGAGGTCAAGAGAGGTATGAGGAAGAACAACTTGATGTGAGTGAAATAGGACAGGGGGACATGAAGGGGAGGGCCTGAATGAATCTGCCTTTCTCATCTAATTAGCAACATGTAAATAATATGCAAATAACACCCTCTTTGTCTAGAGACCACAAGGCCAGTGCTTTTTGGAAGTGGATTGCAGAGAGCCCTCCAGACAGTGTCTCTGAGATCCTCAGATATGGGACACCCAGGCTCAAGAGAGAGGCCAGAGTGCAGCCATCTGGTTCTTGCTTATTCCCTGAATTGGCTCACTTTCTGTGAGCCTCAGTTTCCCTGTGTATGAAATGGCAAGACTACTGGATGGTCTCTAAGGCTTTTTTCCAGTACCAACAGTCTGGGATTGTATGACCTGGGCCCAGTGCCAGAGCAGAGTGGAGGATTTGATTCCATTCTGGGGTGGAAGCCAAGATACTTGGCTCTCTTGCCCCTGCTGCCCACCTCAGCAGTTAGTTCTGTCATGCTGCCCCCACAGCACCTCACGGATGGCCAGTTTCCTGAAGGCAGTGTTTTCTCCCATCCATGCCTTTACCGACACTGTTTTCTCTGCCTGGTATGCCCTTCCTGTTTCAGCCCCTCACTTGACTAAGTCCTCCAACATTCTTGCCTACCTTACTCCTCCACTCCCCAGTTCTGACAAGGTGCCTCCCTTCTGGGTGCCTCTATGCACTGTCTGTTTAGTTATCTCTTGTCCCACTAGACCATGAACTCCTGGTTTTTGTTCAAGACTAAATCTCCAGTATAAGTGTATTAGTTTCCCAAGGCTGCTGTAACAAATTAACCACAACTCTGGTGTCTTAAAACAACTGAAGTTTATTCTCTCACGCTTCTGGAGACCAAAGGTTCAACATCCGTTTTACTATACCAAAATCAAAGTGTTGGCAGGGCTATGCTCTTTCTGGAGGCTCTAGAGGAGAATCTGTTCCTTGTCTCTTTCAGCTTCTAGTGGCTACTAGCATTCCTTTGCTTGTGGCCCCATCACTGCAATTTCCACCTCTGTCTTCATATCGCCTTCTACTCTTTGATGTATGTATAATCTCTCTCTCTCACTCTGTCGCCCAGGCTGGAGTGCAGTGGGCCGGATCTCAGCTCACTGCAAGCTCCGCCTCCCGGGTTTATGCCATTCTCCTGCCTCAGCCTCCCAGTAGCTGGGATTACAGGCGCCCGCCACTTCGCCCGGCTAGTTTTTTGTATTTTTTAGTAGAGACGGGGTTTCACCGGGTTAGCCAGGATGGTCTCGATCTCCTGACCTTGTGATCCACCCGTCTCAGCCTCCCAAAGTGCTGGGATTACAGGCTTGAGCCACCGCGCCCGGCCCCCATCTCAAGATTCTTAATCACATCCTCAAAGATGAACCCATTTTCCAGTTAAGGTAACATTCACAGGTTCTGGGGATTAGGACATGGACATATCTTTAGAAGCTGTCAGACCACCAAAATAAGCAAAGACATTTTAAAATGTACCATTTATTAAGTACCATGTGCCAGACACCTACATACATTTTTCTCACCTCAATTAAGTTTTACAATAACCCTGAAATGTAGGTATTAATGCCTCTATTCTATGGATGAGGAAACTGAGGCTCAGGGAGATTGAGTCATGCTCCCAAAGTCACGTAGCTGGTAAATGACAGAACTGGGATTTGAAACCAGATTGAGCTTGGCTCCAAAGCCAACATGCTTTTTGCCTTACCAACAGCCTCTGAGCCTACCCCGGGCCCTGGCACAGGTTTCTTGCCTGAATGGATGTGCAGAAAAAGAAAGATAGGTGGACAAGAGAACGAATGATGAGGCCCAGCATTTTTAGTGATATTGACTCTAGCTTTCTTTTGCCAAAGCCCCCTTACCACCCCTCTTATTCTCCCCCACCAACCCTGACCCCTTGTTTCAGAAGCCCGGAATCCCCCCCAGCTTGCAGCCCCCTGCCAACTACTGCTGCCCAGAAGGGTGGCACAGTGCCTGGACTTCAGGCAGGATCTATCAAATCACAGAACCAGAGGGTGTCTGGAGGTCACCTCATCTAGTCCTCTGTTCACACCCAGCCCTGTCATGAGGACAGGAGCAGACAGGGTCGGGGTAGTGGGCAGCAGCAGGATGAAGTGCCCATCTCTTCCTTCAGCTGCCCTTTCTCCTTTCTCACTTCTTACACAATTTATATTGGAAGTCCTCACTCAGGTTTGCAGACATCATGCATAATGAGAATTGGCCAGAATCGGGAGTCCTGTGGTCATAGGACTGACCCAGTCCTAGATTCTCCAAAAAATAAAATGAGATTTTTGGCTAAGTCTCTTCACCTCTCTGGGCCTCTAATTCTTCATCTTTAAAATGGGATGGATAATAGGGGTAGTAACAATACCCACATCACAGGGCCTTTGGGATAATAACACAGCCCAGGAAAGAAGCGTCCAACCCACAGCCCGGAGCAAGGCAGGTGCTGCAGGATTATTTTATAACACCCCCCCCTCCCCACCCCGCCAGCCCTCCAACCAAGCCCCTTTATCCTGGGTAACACAGGGCTCTGCTCACCTCAGCCATTCTGGTCTGCCTCGCGCGCTAGACTGTGAATTCCTCTTGGCAGGATCTTGTTCATTTCTAATCACCGCCCGTTCCCCTCCCTAGTGTCTAGCCTGTGCTCGGGTACATAAGTTCAACACACATTTAATAAATGAGGTCGGGCGCGGTGGCTCACGCCTGTAATACTAGCATTTTGGGAGGCCGAGGCAGGCAGATCACTTGAGGTCAGTTCAAAACCAGCCTGGCCAAAGTAGTGAAACCCCGTCTCTAGTAAAAATAGAAAAAAAATTAGCCGGGCGTGGTGGCGGGCGCCTGTAATACGAGCTACTCGGGAGGCTGAGGCAGGAGAATCGCTTGAACCCGGGCGGCGGAGGTGGCAGCCAGCCGAGGTCGCGCCACTGCATTCCAGCTTGCGCAACAGAGTGAGACTCCGTCTCAAAATAAAATAAAATACAATAAATAAGTGAGCAAGGGTATGAATCGGCCCCCCAAGTCCCGAGAGGCTCAAAGCTTGACTCCCCCCAGCAAGTTTTCCTCGCACGACCCTTTCCCCTGGGTTCCTGGCGGCGACCGCAATGGCGGGGAAAGAGGCGCTGCGGCTTTAAGATTTCTCTCGGGCGTCCCGGTTGCCAAGGCGCGGTTGCCAGCGGCCTGCGCGGAGCTGCGTCCGGCTTTCGCGCGCAGGCTTCGGGTTTCCGCCATCGCCGCCGCCGCCGCTGGGCCGCGCCGGGCTCGGCTCCTCCGAACCGTCTGGCGGACTTGGCACCGGCCCCCGCTCCTCAGTGCCCCCGCAGTGCGTGGCAGGCTGCGGCTTCATTATCCTGATTGATTCCTCCTGCTCCCCGACACCATGGGGGCCCCGGACAAGGAAGGGGGGCGGAGGCGGCATCTGCAGGCCCCTCCCCTGGCCCTCGCCCCCAGCCGCTCCTCAGGCCACCCTGCTGTGGCTGGCCAGGCAGGGCGGGGATGGAGGACCGGCCTGGCCTCTGCTCTCTTGGTGGGCGGGGAGGGGAGGGCCCCAAGGGGGAGGGGAGCAGTGTCCGGTCGGTGCTTTTCCCAAGGTGCCCGCTCCGGGCCGCGTACACCCTGCCTCGGCCCGCCCTCAGCAAAGATTTTGCGCCTTCTCCGGGAGGATATGGAAAGGTTGGGGTGGGGAAAGAACACAGTGGAGGACTGAGAACTTCAGGAGAACAAGCCCTGGCAAAACGGAAAAGGTGACATCTCTGAGGAGTGTTGGTCACGTGTGTCAAGGCCTGGTGACGCGTGTCTTGTGTGCCTCCCTGGGCATCTTCCCCCTACAGTTCTCAGTAGAGGCAGGGGCAGGGTCTGGACCCAACCAACACAGGACACCCCGCAAGAATCTGAGCTCAAAGGAGGGCCAGGAGTCTGTGTGAGGGAGAGGACCTGTTCTCCAGAATCCGGCAGGGTGTGGCCACCCCACACCCAAACCAAGTACTGACCCCTTAGTAGAAAGAGCATCTGGGCCGGGCGCAGTGGCTCATGCCTGTAATCCCAACACTTTGGGTGGCCGAGGCGGGCGGATCACGAGGTCAGGAGTTCGAGACCATCCTGGCCAACATAGTGAAACACCCCCCGCCTCTACTAAAAATACAAAAAAAATTCGCTGGGCGTGGTGGTGGGCGCCTGTAATCCCAGCTACTTTGGAGGCTGAGGCAGGAGAGTCGTTTGAACCCGGGAGGCAGAGGTTGCTATGAGCCAAGATTGCACCATTGCACTCCAGCCTGGGCAACAAGAGCAAAACTCCGTCTCAAAAAAAAAAAAAAAAAAAAAAAAAAAAAAAAAAAAAGAGCACCTGGGGGCCAGAACTGAGTTTGCTGAGTTTGGAGCATCTTCTTAGTTCTGCCACTTGGTTTGTGGCCTGGGCAAGTCCCTTTACCTTTCTTAGCCATGGCTTATCCATCTGTACAATAGGGATAAGCCAGTTGCCAATGACTAAATGGGATAATATGTAATGTGTAGATGGCAGGACCTTAAGTCCTCTGGCAATAAGAAGAAAGGGAGATAAGGGGCTGAACGCTATCCCTGCTGCTGTTTTGGGTGGATCCCTTGAGGGAGGTGAGTCTTCTCCATATGCTTAAATCCCTGCTTAGGTCGGGCGCGGTGGCTCACGCCTGTAATCCCAGCACTTCGGGAGGCCGATCTGGGTGGATCATGAGGTCAGGAGATCGAGACCATCCTGGCTAACACAGTGAAACCCTGTCTCTACTAAAAATGCAAAAAATTAGCCGGGTGTGCTGGCGGGCACCTGTAGTCCCAGCCGCTCGGGAGGCTGAGGCAGGAGAATGGTGTGAACCCAGGAGGCGGAGCTTGCAGTAAGCCCAGATCGTGCCACTGCACTCCAGCCTGGCAGACAGAGTGAGACTCCATCTCAAAAAAAAAAAAAATTCCCTGCTTAACCTGCTTAACTTACCTCAAACCTTCCAGTCAAAGCTGCCCCCTTGTCACAGTAGAGGGGCAAAACTGCTCTCTACCTCATTGGCATTGCATGGATTCAATATCTAGGTTTACACCAGGCTCTCCACTACTGTCCTTCTTGCCTTGGGGCCTCTCTTCGCACAATCCCTGAGAGTCTCCCTCTAGTGCCTCGCCCCTGGCCTGTCCAAGGGCCAGACCTGGGAAATTTCTTCCATAGACTCAAACCTTTGGTCCCTCTCAGCCCTGGGAAAGAGGAAACTGGTGGAGAATTTGAGGCTGTTTAATGTATACCTGTCATGCTTGTGAATGTGATCTGGGCCTCTCTGGCAACTTCAGTGTCTATCTCAAGGCCTGTTTCCTCTTCTGTAAATTCATTATTGTTGCAACCCACATTTACTGGGTGACCACAGCGGGGCAGCATGGTGCACCCAGCAGGTTGGGAGTATGGAAAAAACACAGGATGGAAAGAACACTGAAGCTAGGCGCAGTGGCTCACGCCTGTAATCCCAGGACTTTGGGAGGCTGAGGTGGGCGGATCACCTGAGGTCAGGAGTTGAAGACCAGCCTGGCCAACATGGTGAAACCTCGTCTCTACTAAAAATACAAAAAGTAGCCAGGTATGGTGGTGCTCACCTGTAAATCCCAGCTACTCAGGAGGCTGAGGCATAAGAATCACTTGAACCCGGGAGGCAGAGGTTGCAGTGAGCTGAGATCGTGCCACTGCACACTGCAACCTGGGTTACAGAGCGAGACTCCATTTCAAAAAAAAAAAAACCCACTGTGAAACTACTGATCTGGGGACAACAGACCAATGCACACAACAGGCTCTCCAATACTAGGGGCCAGTGCAGGGACATCTCCCAGATTCTAGAGCATTCCACAGTGTCCATAGGCTAGTTTCCTCTGGGGAAAGACATCCTAAAATTTGAGTCTGGGGCTTTTGTTCATTCTCTTTTGTTGGAATTCCCTATTTTTACACCAGTCATTCATTACCTTTATATTAAAAGGGAAAACACAATAAAAATACTTCCAGTTTGGGAAAAAAAGATGCCAAGGAGCATTTTTTTCCCCTTTGGTAGCTAGAATCAGGTTAGCTCGTGTATCTAGGCTTGCAAAGCTGCCCAGGACCTTTGTTCAGTGTGGCCCTGTGTATGGCTGCCTCAGTCTACCCACTGGCCTGGCTGCCCACCCACCCCTGGCTGGCCTGCCCTATCCTCAGCGCCTATAGCCCTCAGCTCCACTTCCTATTAATACAAACCACGTGGGACCCTCACTGTGGCGTCTCCAGGCAAAAGATGAAGCCACAGCCGCCTAGTGGCTGCCAGGGAGGCTGGCAGGAAGGGGTATCTCTACCCAGCGTCTCCTGGGAAACAGCGAGCTCCCCAGAGAAGGGATATTTGGAAGTAAAATTTCTGCCGTTGTGTGTCAATGTGTATGTTGGGGCAGGAGAGGGAGGTAAGAAGCCTCCCCAGCCCCTCTGTTCCTTTCTCCTCAGGAAAAGCCTCTTGGAGCAACTCTCCCACTGCCTCCCAAAACTCCAGCCTCTTATAGGCTCTTCTGGGACTGGACAAGTGACTGAAAATGTCCCTTCAGATTCATGATGCAGGTGAAGAAGAGCACTGGGCTGAGAGTCAGAGGCCCCAGTTCTGAGCTTCCTGCCTTACCCCGTGGCTCTGGCATGTTATACCTCCCTTTCTGAGTCCTAAGTTCCTCCTCTGTAAAATGAAATTTTCTCATCATTCCTAGTCTCTACATTGGGCCTCCTCCACAAAGTCCAGGAATACAGTTGGGGCATTCTAGGCCATTCTTTCCTATACCAGGACAGATATCCAACAGAAGCTCATGATTCCTAGAGTGACCTTGACTCTAGGAATTCTACATTGACCTTGAACGAGCTGGGGCCCTTCACCTGTCCATGCATTCATTCAGGCATTTGTAGGTGCCTTTTGAGAGTGAAGTCTGTGCTGAGAGGATCTAAGGCTGCCCCATTTTTTTTTTTTTTTTTGTAGAGATGGAGTCTCGCTCTGTTGCTCAGGCTGGAGTGTAGTGGCATGATCTTGGCTCACTGCAACCTCTGCCTCCCGGGTTCTAGCAATTCTTCTGCCTTAGCCTCCCAAATAGCTGAGACTACAGGCACAAGCTGCCAGACCCAGCTAACTTTTTGTATTTTATTTTATTTTTATTTGTTTCTTTGACATGGAGTCTCAAAGAAACTGCAGGCACCCACCACCATGCCCAGCTAATTTTTGTATTTTTAGTAGAGACAGGGTTTCACCATGTTGGGCAGGATGGTCTCTACCTTGACCTTGTGATCTGCCTGCCTCGGCCTCCCAAAGTGCTGGGATTACAGGCATGAGCTACTGCGCCTGGCTTTATTTATTTATTTATTTATTTATTTATTTATTTACTTACTTACTTACTTATTTATTTAGAGACGGAGTCTTGCTCTATTGCCCAGGATGGAGTGCAGTGGCACAATCTCAGCTCACTGCAGCCTCTGCCTCCCAGGTTCCAGTGATTCTGCTGCCTCAGCCTCCTGGGTAGCTGGGATTACAGGTGCACGCCACCATGCCCAGCTAATTTTTGTATTTTTAGTAGAGACGGGGTTTCATCATACTGGCCAGGCTGGTCTCGAACTCCTGACCTCAGGTGATCCCCCCGCCTTGGTCTCCCAAAGAGTTGGGATTACAGGCATGAGCCACCGCACCCGGCTAATTTTTTGTATTTTAGTAGAGAGGGGGTTTCACCATGTTGCCAAGGTTGGTCTCGAACTCCTGAGCTCAGCAGTTCACCCACCTTGGCCTCCCAGGAAGTGTTGGTATTATAGGCATGAGCCCCTGCGCTGAGCAGCTGCCCAAATTTTTATGAAAGAGGCATCTCAGCTTCCTCTTGCTGTCCGGTACCAGAGGTCAGCTGCATGCCACATTCCTTCCATCATGACCCCCATCATGAGGAGCTGGAGGGACTAGGAACCTTCTCTTCCCCTAGTGTCCAAAGCCAACCTAAGGGAGAAGCCATAGTGTCTCCTGGGAAATAGAGGTGGGGGTGATGTCCCTGCCCCCTCCCCTCTCCCACCTATTTCCCTTTGCTCTCCCTTGCTGTTGATAGTCAAGCCCCACTCCCAGCCCAATCCATCTCCCTCCTTTAAGGTTATGGGGTGTCCAAATTAGAGACAGGAGCCCTTTGGAACCACAGGCAGAGGCCAGAGGTGCCCTAGTAAAAGCAAGTGTCTCTCTCCCAGCTGGGGCCCCCCTCCTGGTCTCACCTCCTAGATCTTCCCTCCCTCAAGAGACTCCACCTTCTAGGCAGGTTGGGGATGGCTGAGAGGGCCCTTCATGCAGGAGACAACCTCCACAACTTGGAGGAGATAGAATAGCTCTAGAGAGGAAGAGGCCATGGTCCCTGCAGAGACCCAGGGGCCCAGGCCTCCTTCCTTCCCATCTTAGCAGGAAGCACTGGCTGGCCCCCATGGCCTGGCCTGACCTTGTGGCTTCTCAGCCCTTGATCTACGTTCAAGGAAGGGTCAGGCAGTGAAAAGCCAGAGAGAGGAAGGGGAATGAGGGGGAATGGGGAAGGCTCAGAAGCAGGGAGATGTCGTGGAGATATGGATTCTGACTTGTCACCTTTACTGGGCATCTACTGTGTGCCAGGCTGTGTCCTGGTTTTAGATAGATTATGTCATTTAGCCCTCAGCCCAGTGCTGTGCTGTGGCATTATTATTCTGCTCTGACAGAGAAGGAAACTGAGACTCAGGCCTTATATAACTTGCCCAAGGTCACACAGCTTGTCAGGAGTGAAGCCAGAATCCCAGCCCAGGTCTGTCGGCCTCCAGTGGGTTCTCCCTGCTGCCAAAAAGTCCTCCTCCTGGAAAAGCAGGTCTGGGGTTCGGGTTTTCAGTCAGAGCTCATCAGGATCCCCAGAGGCAAAGCTTTTGTCATCTGCCTTCCTCCTCCTCACCCATCTGCCAGGCAAGTCGCAGGTGAGCCCCCCACCATGGCCCCTGCCCCAGCCCCAGGTGCCAGCTCCGCTTTGCCTGGCTCCCGCCTCTCCCTGGTGCCCCCAAGGTGGCTCTGAGGTCACCCCACACCCCAGTGCCTCCATTCTGCATTTCCACATCTCCGAATGCTTGGGAAAAACAGAAGGAGAGAGGAGGTCAATTGAAGGTTGGAAATGTGGACTCTGACTGTAGGTAGAGGATTCGGGGGCCTGGTTATCTTCCTTGGTTCAAATGAACCCTTTCCCCAACTCCCACCCCCTCACCCCAAGAGACAGCCAGAGCTTTGCTTAGTTAATGAAATACAAAAGAAGGAATCAGGGGTGGGGGGGGGTGGCTCCAGAGCCCTGGAAATCGAGGGAGAGAGAAAAAGTTGGGTCTCTTCCAAAGAGTTAATGTTCCACAGTATGATCGATTAGGTGTCAGATGTAATTTCAAACCAATACAAGATGAATGGCATAATTTTCCCTCTCTCATTTTAGACAGAATTAAGAATCCATTAGCTAACACAAATTTTTGGCAAGTTTAATAGGAGCTCAAATCTACATTCGGAGGAAATGCTCCCCAAAGCCTGTTTCAAGCTTTTACTTCTCAGGCCCCCTGCCTCTAACGTCCTCTTACCAACCCACTGTTGTCTCTTCCCCCCTACCAACATGCAGCCCCCACTCCCTTCCTCTGGTCCCCCTACATGACCCTCCCCAAGCCAGCCCAAGATTAACTGGCCTGACCCCTCTCACAAAGGCTGGGCCTGCCCACCATTGTCTTTCAGTGGCAGTGGGTGGGGGAAATGGATGGAGGGGCTGGCAGTGGGCCCAGGAGAGGGGAGAGGTTGCTGAATTGGCCCTAGGCTGCAGACAAACCCTAGGGAGAGGGGTAAATTGGGGCCTTGGGCAGTTAGAGTCTCGGCTACTCCTCAGTTTCACCTCCAGAAAAGTTGTTTTTGTCCTAGACAAAGCATTACCCAGTTCATAGGGAGAACATGAGCCCGATTCTTGTTGTCTCTTATATTTACATATATATATATACATATATATATATATATATATTTTTTTTTTTTTTTTTTTTTTTTTTTTTTTTTGAGACGGAGTCTCACGCTGTTGCCCAGGCTGGAGTGCAGTGGCGCGATCTCGGCTCACTGCAAGCTCCGCCTCCCGGGTTCCCGCCATTCTCCTGCCTCAGCCTCCTGAGTAGCTGGGACTACAGGCGCCCGCCACCGCGCCCGGCTAATTTTTTGTATTTTTAGTAGAGACGGGGTTTCACTGTGGTCTCGATCTCCTGACCTTGTGATCCGCCCGCCTCGGCCTCCCAAAGTGCTGGGATTACAGGCTTGAGCCACCGCGCCCGGCCATATTTACATATATTAATTCACACAGTTAACCTGAGGGATAGGAAGAATAGCTGTCATGCCATTGCATACATGAGGAAACTGAGGCTCAGAGGGTTGAACCTTGGCTCTGCTGTTTGCTTTCTTACTAGGGCCCGAAGGCACTTACGTCTGGGCCTCAATTTCCTCATCTGTGAAATGGGAAGAACAGGCCGGGTGCGGTGGCTCAAGCCTGTAATCCCAGCACTTTGGGAGGCCGAGACGGGCGGATCACGAGGTCAGGAGATCGAGACCATCCTGGCTAACACCGTGAAACCCCGTCTCTACTAAAAAATACAAAAAACTAGCCGGGCGAGGTGGCGGGCGCCTGTAGTCCCAGCTACTCGGGAGGCTGAGGCAGGAGAATGGCGTAAACCTGGGAGGCGGAGCTTGCAGTGAGCTGAGATCCGGCCACTGCACTCCAATCTGGGCCACAGAGCGAGACTCCGTCTCAAAAAAAAAAAAAAAAAAAAAAGAAATGGGAAGAACAGTAGTACCCATAGGATTATCCTAAGGAACAAATGAGATGGTACACATCACTGCTTTAGCACAGAGCCTAGCACATTAGGAGAGCTTCCATGACTGCCCACCCAGGCAGAGGTGCCTCGTGTCCGCCCTACGCCAGCCTTGTGCTGGAATTGAGACCTGGAACATGGGCTGAATCAGCTCTAGCCTCAGCCCTTCAAATTCACAGCCTGGTGAGGGAGACAGACACGCAGACTGACCCCTGCCCTGGAAGACAAAAGAGGCTGGAAAAAGAATTATGGTGGCTTACCCTTACCAGGCATTTACACTATGCCAAATGTGGGAGCAAATCCTTTGTATATAGTAACCTGTTTACTCCTCACAACCACCTTATCAGATAGATATTATTATCATCACCCCCATTTTCCAGATCAGGGAACTGAGGCCCAGAGAAGTGAAGTAACTTGCCCAAGGTCACCCAGCTACCAAGTGACAGAGCTAGGATTCCAATTCAGGTAGCCTGATTCTAAGGCCAGTGGCTCTTAACTCCAATGGATGGTGAAGCATGAGGATGTGATAGACCCTGCTTGGGGTCTAGGAATGCTTCTCAGACGATAGAAGGCTTGAACTAGTTTGTTTGTTTGTTTGTTTGTTTAAGACAGAGTCTTGCTCTGTTGCTCAGGCTGGAGTGCAGTGGTGTGATTTCGGCTCACTGCAACTTCCGCCTCCTGGGTTCAAGCAATTCTCCTGCCTCAGCCTCCTGAGTAGCTGGGATTACAGGTGCAAGCTGCCACTCCCAGTTCATTTTTGTATTTTTAGTAGAGACCAGGTTTTGCTGTGTTGCCCGGGCTGGTCTCAAACTCCTGACCTCAGGTGATCCACCTGCTTCGGCCTCCCAAAATGCTGGGATTACAGGCGTGAGCCACGGCGCCCGGCCCTGAACTAGGTCTTGACTGATGAGTTGGAGTTTGCCAGGTGGGCAAGGAGAGAAAGAGCATTCTAGGCGGCAAGAACAGCATGTGCAAAAGCACCGAAAGGAGACTCAGCATGGGAGGCAGTGAGTAACGTGCTTCTTCACCAAAACGTGGGGTTTGTGCGGAGGATGGCAGGAAACAAGGTTGGATAGGCAGGCCTGATGCTTCATTCTGACAATCCTTCTCAGCAAGTTGGGAAGTTCTTCCTATTGTCTGACTCCTACAGACAGCTTTGCATGCTGTGCTCAAGAACTATGATTTAAATCACGTTGTCATAATAATAGGCATAGCTAGCATCTCTCGTGTGCCAAATGCTTTATATTGATTATCTTGTTTCTTCTTTACAATAACCACATGAACCAAGTACTATTATCCCATTTTTTGGATGAGCAAACAGAGGCTCGGAGATGCGAAGTAACTTGGCCCGAGAGAGACAGCTAGAAAGTGACAGAGCTAAGTTTCAAACCTGAGTCTGACACCAAGCCCAAACTCTTAATCGCTTGCTTGCTGTGTTCTGGTAGGCAATGGGGGAACTTTGGAGGAATTTTCAGCAGTGAACTGAGTTTTAGAAAAAGAATTCTGGCAGAGTGTAGAGGCTGGATTGGAACAGGGTGAGACCGGAGGCAGGGAAGCCAGCAGTGAAACTGTTTCTCTTGTCCAGATGAAAGTTCCAGATGGAGAACGATGGGAGGAAAGGGCCTTCCTTATCCATGGGGATGAAAAAGAGGGCCTTTTGGAGCCCAAGGAATAATAATCATACTATAGGCAGGGCACAGTGGCTCACGCCTGCAGTCCCAGCACTTTGGGAGGCCAAGGCGGGGGGATCACCTGAGGCCAGGAGTTCGAGACCATCCTGGCCAACATGGTGAAAACCCGTCTCTACTAAAAATACAAAATTAGCCAGGCATGGTGGCACATACCTGTAATCCCAGCTACTTGGGAGGCTGAGGCAGGGGAATCTCTTGAACTTGGGAGGTGTAAGTTGCAGTAATCCGAGATCACGCCATTGCACGCCAACCTGGACGACAGAGTGAGACGGAGTCTCACTAATAATAATCATCATCATCATCATCATCACACTATTAAGTGCCTACCCTGTCCTCTGTAAGGATTTTTTAAAATAAAATAAGATTAAAATAAGTGCTTAATTTGTGCCACTGAGCCATTTCCAACTTGCACATGTTGCAAAGCAGATATTATTAGCCCCATTTAACAGATGAGAAAGCCGAGACTCAGAGAAGTTGACCAACTTCAGAGCCAGGACTGACCTGAAGCTCCAGCCTTTCCCTTCTACCACACTGCATAAGGTGATTGGGCCATACATTAGAAGTCAGCTCTTCCCTCTCGACCTGGCTTAATATTCGCTGGGTACATATGGAGCTGGTCCTCTATTTTGGCCCCAGGAAATGGCATTGAGCTGAGGGAGGTGGAAAAGGGATGAGGAAGAGTGGAGAAGGGAAACTGGAGAGGAATGAGGTCTGGAGTTCTGAGGATCTGTTGCTGACCATTCAGGAAGATGTAAAGGAAGGCACACAGGAAGATTAGTGGATTTAATTCTCTTAGCCCTTAAGAGGAGAAGACACCTTGGCCAGGCATGGTGGCTCACGCCTGTAATCCCAGCACTTTGGGAGGCCAAGGTGGGCGGATTACAAGGTCAATAGATCGAGACCATCCTGGCCAACATGATCTCTAAAACCCCATCTTTACTAAAAATACAAAAATTAGCTGGCGGTGGTGGCACATGCCTGTAGTCCCAGCTACCTGGGAGGCTGAAGCAGGAGGATTGCTTGAACCTGGAAGTCGGAGGTTGCAGTGAGCTGAGATGGCACCACTGCACTCCAGCCTGATGACAGAGTGAGACTCCGTCTCAAATAAAAATAAAAATAAAAATAGGCCGGGCGCGGTGGCTCAAGCCTGTAATCCCAGCACTTTGGGAGGCCGAGACGGGCGGATCATGAGGTCAGGAGATCGAGACCACCCTGGCTAACACAGTGAAACCCCGTCTCACTAAAAATACAAAAACTTAGCCGGGCGAGGTGGCAGGCGCCTGTAGTCCCAGCTACTCAGGAGGCTGAGGCAGGAGAATGGCGTAAACCCGGGAGGCGGAGCTTGCAGTGAGCTGAGATCCGGCCACTGCACTCCAGCCTGGGTGACAGAGCGAGACTCCGTCTCAAAAAAAAATAAAATAAAATAAAATAAAATAAAAATAAAAATAAAGAAGAAGACACTTCATTCCTTTACTTCGTTTCGTAACTTTTGGTAAATCCTTCCGGCTGTCTAACTCCTATCCCATCTAATAGAGTCACAAACCACCCCAGTTGCCAGTTTTAAGGAAGAGCTCCTATCCATGCTCCCTACCATGAGGGCATACTTCATCCTTTCTTTTGGGGTAGGAAGTAAGGAGATGGGGGAGTATTCCACCTACTTTTATTTTTTGAGATGAGGTTTTGCTGTGTTGCCCAGACTGGTCTGAAACTCCTGGGCACAAGTTATCCTCCCACATCAGCCTACCAAGTAGCTGGGACACAGGCATCGTGCCAGCTCATGTACTTACTTTTATATCAATTAATACTCAGAGCAAGCTAGGTTCTGAGTATTCCACCAAAAAGGAGGAAATGACCAACTCCTGCCCTGGTAGAGAGGAGACAGAGAGAAAGCTGGGCACCAGGTTGGTCTTATCGCCTGCCTCTCAAGAATGCTTGCCACTTCTGAGATCCTTGATCTCCATACCTTTATTATTGAGTCCATTCATCTATTTACTCCACATTTTTTGGGGGGGCACCTAATATGTACCTGGTCCTGTCCTAGGTGCTGGGAGTGCTACTAAAAACAACCCCCAACCAAGGAGCTTGTGTACTAAGTTGGGGGAGATAGACAATGAACATACTACATGTGTAGAATACATAGTGTGTTAGATGGTGAAATGTATATGAAAGAAGAAAAAAAACAGGGAAGGTGGGCCAGGTGTGGTGGCTAACGCCTGTAATCCCAGCACTTTGGGAGGAGGCTGAGGCAGGCAAATCACTTGAGGTCAGGAGTTCTAGACCAGCCTGGGCTAAGACGGTGAAACCCATCTCTACTAAAATACAAAAAAAAAAAAAAAAAAAGCTGGATGTGGTGGTGCATGCCTGTAGTCCCAGCTACTCAGGACGCTGAGGCAGGAGAATCACTTGAACCCGGAGAGGCGGAGGTTGCAGGGAGTGGAGCTAATGCCCCTCCACTGCAGCCTGGGCTATAGTGCAAGACTCTGTCTCAAAATAAAAAGGAAGGAAGAAAGGAAAAGCAGTGCAGTTTTGAATGGGACAGCGAGGAAAAGACTCTTAGAGAGGGTGCTATTTTAGTATGGATCTGAAAGAGGTCAGATATCTGGGGAAGAACTTTCCTATCAAAAAGAACAGCCAGTGCAAAGACCCCCAGGCAATAGCTTTCCCAGAGTGTCTGGAAGAGGTAATGAGCAAGGGGAAGGTTGAAGGAGTTGAGCCCAGAGACCCTAAGGTCAGACTGTCTAGGGCCTTCAGGTTTTCACACTGAATGAAAAGGTACACCATCTGAGGGCTCTGAGTTCTGAGCAGAGGAGTGACATCATCTGACTTAGTACTTAAAAATCATTCCAGTTGCCTAGGGCTGAGGGATTGGGAGGTGGGTGGAGAGAGACTGCTAATGGGATGGGCTTCTTATTAGAGTGATGAAAATGCACAAAATTGGCCAGTTGTGGTGGCTCATGCCTGTAATCCCAGCACTTTGGGAGGCTGAGGCAGGTGGATCACTTGAGTTCAGGAGTTTGAGACAAGCCTGGCCAACGTGGCAAAACACCATCTCTACTAAAAATACAAAAGTTAGCCAGGTGTTGTGGTGCACAGTTATAATTACAGCTATTCGGAGGTTGAACCTGGGAGGCAGAGGTTGCAGTGAGCTGAGGTCACACCACTGCACTCCAGTCTGGGTGACAGAGCAAGACTCTGTCTCAAAAAAAAAAAAAAAAAGAGCAGGGCTCGGTGGCTCACACCTGTAATCCCAGCACTTTGGGATGCTGAGGCGGGCGGATCACAAGGTCCGGAGTTCGAGACCAGCCTGGCCAATATGGCAAAACCCTGTCTCTACTAAAAATACAAAAATTAGCTGGGCGTGGTGGTGGGCACATGTAGTTCTAGCTACTCGGGAGGCTGAGGCGGGAGAATTGCTTGAACCCAGGAGGCAGAGGTTGCAGTAAGCCAAGATTGCACCACTGCACTCCAGCCTTGGTGACAGAGCGAGATTCTGTCTCAAAATAAAAAGGAAAAATGTTCAAAATTATGTGGTGATGGCCATGCAAATTTATAAATATACTAAAAATCATTGTATTGTACACTTTATGTTTTATTTACATATTTATTTACTTATTTATTTGTTTGTTATTATTATTATTATTTTTGAGATGGAGTTTCACTCTTGTTGCCCAGGCTGGAGTGCATTGGCGCGATCTCGGCTCACCGCAACCTCTGCCTCCCAGGTTCAAGTGATTCTCCTGACTCAGCCTCCCGAGTAGCTGGGATTACAGGCATGCGCCATCACACCCGGCTAATTTTGTATTTTTAGTAGAGATGGGGTTTCTCCATGTTGGTCAGGCTGGTCTCAAACTCCCGACCTCAGGTGATCCGCCCACCTCTCGGCCTCCCAAAGTGCTGGGATAACAGGTATGAGCCACTGCGCCCAGCCTACATATTTATTTTTTTGAGACAGAGTCTATGTCACCCAGGAGGGAGTGCAGTGACATGATCATGGCTCACTGCAGCCTTCAACTCCTGGGTTCAAGCCATCCTCCCGCCTTAGCCTCCTGGGTAGCTGGGACTAGAGGCATGCCCTGTCGTACCTGCCTAATTTTTAAATGTTTTGTATAGACAAGGTCTTACTGTGTTGCCCAACTTGGTCTTGAACTCCTGGCCTCAAGTGATACTCCTACCTCAACCTCCCAAAGCA
This sequence comes from Macaca mulatta, assembly GCF_049350105.2. Lineage (NCBI taxonomy): Eukaryota > Metazoa > Chordata > Mammalia > Primates > Cercopithecidae > Macaca > Macaca mulatta. The sequence continues at coordinate 63,935,208 of NC_133421.1, forward strand.
CTGGGATTACAGGCATGAGCCATCACTCCTGGCCTGTTGTATACTTTATTTATTTGTTATTATTTGTTATTTTTAAGATAATAAAATATCTTAAAATATCGCTGAGGCTGGAGTGCAGTGGTGCAATCTCAGCTCACTGCACTCTCCACCTCCCAGGCTCAAGTGATTCTTGTGCCGCAGCCACCCAAGTAGCTGAGACTACAGGTACCTGCCACCACAACCAGCTAGTTTTTGTATTTTTAATAGAGATGGAGTTTCACCATGTTGGCAAGGCTGGTCTTGAATGCCTGAGTCACCTCAGGTGATCTGCCCGCCTCGGCCTCCAAAAGTGCTGGGATTACAGGCACTAGCTGCCGCGCCTGGCCCTGTTGTACACTTTATTTTTTAAAATTTTTTTTTATTTTTTGAGATGGAGTCTCGCTCTGTTACCCATGCTGGAATGCAGTGGTGCAGTCTTGGCTCACTGCAACCTCTGCCTGCCAAGTTCAAAATATCCTCTCACCTCAACCTCCCGAGTAGCTAGGATTAAAGGTGTGCACCGCCACACCTGGCTAATTTTTTTAGTATTTTTAGTAGAGATGGGATTTCACCATGTTGGCCAGGCTGGTCTCCAACTCCTGATCTCAAATGATCCACCCGCCTCGGTCTCCCAAAGTGCCGGGATTACAGGCGTGAGCTACCATGCCCAGCCCGTTGTACATGTTAAATGGGTGACTTATATCTCAACGAAGCTGTTCTGTTTTTTAAAAAATCACTCTGACTGTTGCACTGAGAATAGACTACAGGAGCGGACCAAGGGCAGAAACTGTGGTCATCCAGGAGAGAGGGAAGGCAGTGGGGAGCAGTGGAGGGAGAAATGCGCTGATTCTGGATTTATTTTGAAGGCAGAGCAGACAAATTCCCTGATGAATCAAATGTGGGATATACAAGAACGTAAACTAGAATAGTTGAAGAACTGGAGTTCTGGAAAGGAGGAAGGGATGGCCTGAGGGCATGGGCCTTCAAGGGCAGTGCTGAGATTGCCCTTAGAATTTAGGTTGTAAGACCCTGGCTTTTTAGTTTTTTATTGATTGATTGGATTGATTGATTGATTGATTGATTTAGAGATGGAGACTTGCTCTGTTGCCCAGGCTTCAGTGCAGTGGTGCAGTCTTGGCTCATTCAACCTCTGAGTCCCGGGTTCAAGTGACTCTTCTGCCTCAGCCTCTGAGTAGCTGGGATTACAGGTGTGTGCCACCACCCCCGGCTAATTGTTTGTATTTTTAGTAGAGACGGGATTTCACCATGTTGGCCAGTCTGGTCTTGAACTCCTGACCTGAAGTAATTCCACCTGCCTCAGCCTCCCAAAGTTTTGGGATTACAGGCATGAGCCATGGTTCCCAGCTGACCCTGGCTTTTTAATTTGAATATTAACCCTATTATATTTCAGAATATCTCTGAGCATCAGTTTCCTCAACTTGTACTCAATCAGCTGCAGAGACTGATGGGGACGGACCTGACTCATTTCAGGTGCTTGTGGAGCATTCACTCCATTCCTATCCCCTTCTTTTCTGGCCTTCTAACTGAGACTGCTCTGAGCCAGGGGCCCACGAAAGAATGAGGGGGAGGAATATGGCAGACCTTAGGTCCCAAAGGAGTACTGGGCAGGGGGCTTGGGCATCGTTCTTAGTTATCTGACTCCTGCAGTGGGGAAAGAAGTGGAAGACATTGCTCATCGCCCTTGAGCCTGACCCATTCGTGGTCATTCTAGCTCCTGCACCTCCACCTTCCCTGGGGGCAGAAGGACTAGTGCCTACACATTTGGGGTTGGCAGAAGATTATTTCAGAGCCTGTTCTCTTCAACCTAGTGGGAGATTCTAGGAAGGCATTAATTACCATCTTCCTGCTGATGCTTGGTTAATGCGATGATTCAAAAGCTGTATTTTTCAATTACGTTTAACGAAAAGATTTATAGTCAAGTAAAACATAATTAGGAGGCTGCCAGCAGACTGGCCTCCTGAGAGGAAGAAAGGTGGGACCAAGTCCTAATGAGGCAGGTTGGAACCCAGGTCAGAGGACCTACTTATCCTTCCCAACCCCTCTTCAAAGATGCCGAAGCATTAATCAATTCTAATATTCAACCCACATTTGTAAGTACCTCTTCCTTGCCGGGCCCAGAGTGTACAATGGAAGCAGAACAAATACTATGATCCCTGCTTTCAGAGAGCTTACACACCAGGAGACGAGGCTGACCAAAAACAACAACAACAACAACAAAAAGAAAAAAACCCAAAACCAAAAACAGCCAACAGTTTAACAAAGCACTGCAAGTGCCTCGAAGGAAATAACAGGATGCTGAACTAGAGAATACCTGGGGGATCTGCCTTGGGCAAAGAGATCAGAAAGCGTTTCTAGGTGAATGGGCAAGCTGAGATTCGAAAGATAAAAACGAGTCAGCCAACCCAAGAGTGGGAGGGAGTTGAGGAAATTGGTTCTCAGAAAGCAGCCCAGGCGGATCATCTGAGATCAGGAGTTCAAGACCAGCCTGGCCAACCTGGTGAAACTCCGACTCTACTAAAAATACAAAAATTAGCCAGGCATGGTGGCGGGTGCCTGTAATCCCAGCTACTCGGGAGGTTGAGGCAGGAGAATTACTTGAATAAAGGAGGTGGAGATTGCAGTGAGCCGAGATCGCACCACTGCATTCCAGCCTGGGCAAAACAGAACTAGACTCTGTAAAAAAAAAAAAAAAAAAAAAAAAAAAAAAAAAAAAAACCCAGGTCCTAGGATGGGGCTCTTAGTGTTTGCAAAATGGAATGAAAAGCCAGTGAGGCTGGTGCATAGAGAGGGAGCAGGAGAGACAGAAAAGGACACCAGGAAGGGAGGTGAGGACCATGATTACAATCAGGCTTGAATTCTTTCATCACCCCAAAAAGAAAGTATACCCATTCAAAATGACTCCCCATTTTCCTCCAAGCCCCCAAGCTTTAGGCAACCAGAGTTATTTTATTCTATATGCTAAAGACTGGGGGGTTTTAAGCCAGGGAGTAAAATGACCCAGCCTATATTTTTAAAAGATTGCCAGGCCGGGCGCGGTGGCTCAAGCCTGTAATCCCAGCACTTTGGGAGGCCGAGACGGGTGGATCACAAGGTCAGGAGATCGAGACCATCCTGGCTAACATGGTGAAACCCCGTCTCTACTAAAAAATACAAAAAACTAACCAGGCGAGGTGGCGGGCGCCTGTAGTCCCAATTACTCAGGAGGCTGAGGTAGGAGAATGGCGTGAACCCGGGAGGCAGAGGTTGCTGTGAGCTGAGATCTGGCCACTGCACTCCAGCCTGGGCGACAGAGCGAGACTCCATCTCAAAAAAAAAAAAAAAAAAAGATTGCCTCAGGCCAGGTGCGGTGGCTCACGCCCATAATCCTAGCACTTTGGGAGGCCTAGGCGGGAGGATCACAAGATCAGGAGTTCCAGACCAGCCTGGCCAACATGGTGAAACCCCATCTCTACTAAAAAAAAATACAAAAATTAGCTGAGTGTGGTGGCGGGCGCCTGTAGTTCCCACTACTTGGGAGGCTGAGACAGGAGAATCGCTTGAACTTGGGAAGTGGAGGTTGCAGTGAGCTGAGATCGTGCCACTGCACTCCAGCCTGGTTGATGGAGTGAGACTCTGGCTTAAAAAAAAAAAAAAAAAAAAAAAAGATTACCCCAGCTGCTATGAGAGAATGGATCAGAGAGGGGCAAGGTAAGAGACTGAAGCAGAGATGTAGAGACCCAGGGGAGAGTTGATGTGACCTGGCTCAGGGGGAAAAACACTGAGGAAGGAGAGAAGAGCCTGGATTTGGGATGCACTTTGGAGCAAGAAGCAGTGATTCTTAGTGAGAGTCTATGTGGAGAGTGAGGGACAAGGTGAGCTTAAAGGTGACTCTCAGGTTTCTCTCTTGAACTGGGTGCTGCCATTCATTGCAGTGGTGGAGCCAAGAGGAGAAGCAGGTGGAAAGACATGTGGATAAAGAATTCAGACTTGGCCAACCTAGGCAACACAGTAAGACCTCATCTCAAAAAAAGAAAAAAAATTAACCAGGCATGGTGGCCCACGCCTGTCGTCCCAGCTACTTGGGAGTCTGAGGTGGGAGGGTCACTTGAGCCCGGGAGGTCGAGGTTGCAGTGAGCCATTATTGCACCACTGCACCCCAGCCTGGGTGACAGAGTGAGACTCTGTCTCAAAAACAACAGCAACAACAACAACAAAGAAAATCCAAATGCCCATCAATGATAGACTGGATAAAGAAAGTGTGGTACATATACACCACGGAATACTATGCAGCCATAAAAAGAATGAGAGCATGTGCTTTGCAGGAACATGTGTGAAGCTAGAAGCCATTATCTGCCACAAACTAAAGCAGTAACAGAAAACCAAACACTGCATGCTCTCACTTATAAGTGGTAGCTGAATGCTGGGATCACATGGAGGTGAACAACACACACTGGGGCCTGTCAGAGGGTGGGGTGGGGGAGGGAGAGTATTAGGAAGCATGATTAGTGCATTCTGGGCTTAATATCTAGGTGATGGGTTGATAGGTGCAGTAAACCACTATGGCACACGTTTACCTATGTAACAAACCTGCACATCCTGCACATGTACCCCAGAACTAAAAACAATAAAGAGTTCATGTGAGGTTTCCCTGGCCCTGAGGGATGGAGGCCTGGATGCCCACACCAAGGGAGTCTCCTCTTACCACCCCACTTTGATGCTTCCCGGCTTTTATTTATTTATTTATTTATTTATTTTGAGATGGAGTCTTGCTCTGTCCCCCAGGCTGGAGTGCAGTGGCATGATCTTGGCTCACCTTTTTCTTTTTCTTTTTCTTTTCTTTTTTTTTTTTTTGTCACAGGGTCTCACTGTATCACCCAGGCTGGAGTGCAGTGATGTGATCTCGGCACACTGCAACCTCCACCTCCCGGGTTCAAGCGATTCTCGTGTCTCAGCTTCCCAAGTAGATGGGATTACAGGCTGCACACCCAGCTAATTTTTGTATTTTCAGTAGAGGCAGGGTTTCACCACGTTGGCCAGGTTGATCTCAAACTCCTGACCTCAGATGATCAGCCCACCTCGGCCTCCCAAAGTGCTGGGATTATAGGCTCAAGCCACCGTGCCCAGCCTGTCCTTTAGCTTTTTTTACATGTCTAACTTCCATTCTTCCTGCTATTCTTGGAAATGCATCTCTCTAGTTTGGAGAGGGAATTTTGGAGAGATAATTCTGTCATTCTCAGTTCCCTTTAACTGCCTAAGTTCCTGAAATTCTACCACGAAATTCATAGTATACTCATATTCATTGAGTACCCACTCTGGGTCAGGTACTATGCTAGAAGCATTGGCTACATTATTTCATTCAATCTTGCCAACCACTCTTTCCACAGTATTAATAATACAATAATAATAGTAGTAGTAATAAATAATAGTGACCACTTAATGACAACTCACTTGAACTAAATGCTTTACATTAATTGTCATTTTAAAATCTTATTGGGAAATAACCTACCCAGGGTCAAATAGCCAGTTAGGAATGGGATGAGAAACCTGGGCTTGTCTCCAGTACACCAGACTCTCTTGGGGGATGAGGACTTTGGCTGCATGGGTGGAGGAAGGGCAGAGGCATTGTGATGCCTTTCCCTTCCTTCTCATTTATTCTTGCAAATGGAGCACAGAGGCAGCATTATCTTTCCAGACTTCCTTGGTTGCAGAGGGCAGGCACCCCGATGACAACTCCAGGGCCTGCATTTTGCTGGGGAAATGTGTCCATTTGTTGGGGAGGGCACAGATCTCACAAGACCTACCAGTCCCTTAGAGCAATTGCCTGGTGTCAGAGGAGGGAGGTTCCCATCTATGTAGTGCAGGATCCTGCTCTGTGATACAAAAGGCTGATTCTTGTATTCATCCTCTGAGGATGGCTTTGGTGTTTGTGCAGGTGCATTTACACTTCTGTATATGTGTGTGTGCATTTGTGTAATAATTGGTGTGCAAAGGACCAGGTGATTTGCACACATACATGCAAGTCAGAAGAGCCTGGATTCTGTGCATTTCCCTCAGGATATGTGTGTGTGAAGGGATGATTATCCGGTTGTCTGGGGCCTCAGAAAGGCAGGTAACTTGTAAATTTCCTCAAGCATGTGCTGGTGGGTGGAGTTCCCACAGGATGGAAAAAGGGGCTGGCCCCAGAGTTGAGTTCTGAGCTCAGCTCTCCACCTCTTCCTGCCCGTCTCCAGCTCGCTGCCTCCCCCTGCTTTTCCCCAAGCTGGGCAGAATGCCCTCAGCCTGTGCCGGCTGGCACACATGCCACATGGTGCCTGGCGCGCGTCTGGGCAAGGATGACGCCCCCAGGACCGGCTGGGATACCAAGCCACCCGCTGCCTCTCCCACCTCCAGAACGGAGCGTCCCCATCCCATCCCCTTTCCCAGCCAGGGACTCGGGGAGCAGGCAGGGACACAGCACAGACAGATACAAACACACAGATGCACCCAGAGACGCCCACAGGCGTGTGCCCCTCCGGGGCACAGACGCAGGCGTTTACACAGGCTCGGGTACACACACACACGCTCACACCCGCCCAGATAAATTCATAGGCAGTCTCCACTTGCACGGATCCAGACAGAACCTGACCCGCCTAGGACATTTAGGCAAACCCACCTGGTGTCTCTGTCCGTGGTGCTGAAACAAGAATGTTTGAACATTCTCGCTATGGAAGCACTAACAGGAAAGAGGAGAAAAAGACCTGGGAATGGGTGGTGGACAAAAAAGAAGCAATGGAGGAGAAAGAAGAGAGGGGAGAGAGAAATCTGGTAATAAGAGAGAGAATGTAAAGGATTCTAGGATAACCAAGGACTATCTGAACCCTGCGACTAGGAGAGGAAGAAGAAGATGGAAGATGATCTGAGCCCCCATCCCTCCCCGCTGGATGTGTGTCTCCTGTGACCTCCAGTCATTCCTTCCATATGCCGCCTTGCCCTAGATGACCTGAAAATGGTAGGGAAAGGAGACAGACCTGGGAAAGCCCTATAGTGGACCTGCAGATAGCTCCCTACCTGATTACTTATCTCAATTTGTGTTGGGCAAGTGGACAACACTGTTGATCTGGATTTGTTCTGGGGATTGCAGGGATTTAGTGACTGCTTAATGCTTATCCATCAGATTGGATTATGGGTTCCTTTTGCTCTCTCCTGAGATTAAAAAAAAAAAAAAAAAAGAAAGAAAAGAAAGAAACTTCCCTCCAGAGAAATTGCCTAATAGAGATGGCTGTCCCACCAGCAGCCCCTTAGTTGTGGAATTTATGTAACATGAGGAATGCTCACTCTTCTGGTGGGGAGATATCTTCAAGGACTGAAGGGATTATCATATAACTAGGTGGGAAGGGATAAGGGAAGATGGGAGAGAGAAAAAAGAGAAAAGAGAAGGAGAAAGAAAGTGTGTGGTGGATGAGAGGATGAAAGAAGGAAGGAAAGAGGAAGGAAGAGGGTGGAGATGCAGATGGCAAGAGTAAGACAGGGCTTGAGTGAACCAGACAGAATCCTGTGTCCAGGGAAGGGGCAGGGAAAATGTGCCAGTTGGAGTAAATTGCTCCCCTCAAGTGTCCCAGGGGCCCAGATAAGACTGGAATTCCAGCTTAGTCCTGCAGCTGTTCACAATGTCATTCTTCACCCAGAGCTTCAGGCAAAAAGACCCTGTGGGCCAGGACTACCGATGTGAGGAGCAGCTGCTCTGGCGAGGAAGGTGAGGTCAGATGCAGTCAAGTGCATGTGTGGTTTCCTTATGGGTGGGGTGAGGACAGTGGGTGTCTCCTGGGGTGTTTCCACCTATTCATGTGTAAGCAGTGGCAGGAGACAGATGTCACATGCTTGGGTGGGCCCTGGAGAGTGGGTACTGGGTTGATTGAGGATGAGGAACAGGAAGAGGAAAAGGAAGAAGAGAGCAGAGGGAGAGGAGTAAGTGGGAAGAAAAGGATATTGGATCTTCTTCTAGAAAGTTCTGGATGTTCTGTTATTCTCTTTTTTTCCCTACAATTTGAGAAAAAGGCCTAGACTCAGTTGGGTATGGTGGCTCATGTCTGTAATCCTAGCACTTTGGGAGGCTGAGGCGGGTGGATCACTTGACTCCAGGAGTGTGAGACCAGCCTGGGTAACATGATGCGACTCCATCTCTACAAAAATACAAAAAATTGTCTGAGTGTGGTGGTGCATACCTATAGTCCTAGCTACTCGAGAGGCTGAGGTGGGATGATGCCTTGAGCCTGGGAGGTGGAGGTTGCAGTGAGCCAAGATCTCACCACTGCACTCTAGCCTGGGTGACACAACAAGATCCTGTCTCAAAGAAAAAGAAACAAAAAGAGGAAGAAGGCCCAGGCTACCAGCTGGGCACATCTACCTCAGTGTCTTTGTCTGTGGTATAGTTATAGTGAGAGTCCCAAACTCATAGGGTTATTGAGAGGATTATCAACTCTTGTATAATGCTGAGTCAATTACTAACATATCACAAGCTCCAAGTGTATGTTAGCTTCCATATTGTTGTTGTTACATCTTGGTTTTGCACTGGATCACTCGGGGAGTTATTATCATTATTATTATTTGAGACGGAGTCTCGTTCTGTTGCCCAGGCTGGAGTGCAGTCGCTCAATCTCCTGCCTCAGTCTCCTGAGTAGCTGGGACTACAGGCGCCCGTCACCATGCCCAATTTTTTGTATTTTTAGTAGAGACAGGGTTTGCACCACCACGCCCAGCTAATTTTGTATTTTTATAGAGATGGGTTTCTCCATGTTGGTCAGGCTGGCCTTGAGCTCCTGAGCTCAGGTGATCTGCCCGCCTCAGCCTCCCAAAGTGCTGGGATTACAGGCGTGAGCCACCGCACCCAGCCCAGTTGGGGAATTCTTCGTGCTTACCTAGACCTTCTTGCTATGCCCTTAGGTTCAACACTTTTAGGTCTCCCTTTACTCACATGGAGGACTGTGATTTCCCAGATATTCAAATTTACTCCTGAAGAGAGGCAGCCAAGAGGTTTTCTGGAGTACAAAGCGAAAACCCCATGATAAGAAAAGTCTAGGGTGCAGGTCACTTAGTTTTCCCACCAGAGCCTGTCACGGATGGTTTTCCTGGATTCCTGAAGAAATTGGACCCTGGACCTACATCAGTGCCTCCCCATCCAGCCTGGAGCCTCAGCCATCTGCCCCACGAAGTGATCCTGTCCGGACCCCGCCCAAGCCTGTGTGGTTTGGGTCATTTCCTCCAGACTCCTCTTTCAACCCCAATTCCTTCTCTTCGTTCACTTTCTTCAATTCACCCTCTGCTCCTTTCTTGTCCCTTTTTTTTATTCTCAGGAATCTAGTTGGAAGGAAAGGAATTCCCTCACTACTTAGAGTGGGATTCCCCCACCCTGAACCAGCAGAATGGATGGTCTCCTGCTGGTGGTCAAAGAAGCATGTGGGGGCTGGCACAGGAGGGGCGAGGGGTGGCAGGGCAGTCCCCATGTCCCCCTATTCTCCCCAGCTCCTGTCTCATCACTGTCACCATTCAATCATAGCAGATGGGCTGCAGCTGTGAGCGCCAGCCCGGCACACAGGCTGGTCCGTGCCACTTGGGAGAGAAGGAAGAGAGAGGGAGGGAGAGAAGGAGGAGGGATGAAGGGAGGAGGGAGAGAGGAAAGGGAAGAAGAGGAGGAGGAGGAAAGGAAATATAGTGGAGGAGGAGAGAGGTGGCTTGCAGAGAAAGGAGACTTGGTGCCTTTAATGCCTCTCTCTTCCCAGCAGAAGAGCAGAGGCCAGGGCTGGGCTCACAAGCTGGGCAGTGCCAGGCGAGATGGGCATATGCCCTTGATTACTACCAGGACCGCAGGCCAAACCTCCACAGCCGCCACGGCCTCATAAATCAGTTTTTAAGTAGCAACCACATGGACATTTCCCAGCTGAGAGGCCCGGCCTCTGTCGGCCCAGCTAGGGCAACACTGGTGGAGGGGCAGGTGCCAGGCCAGGGCACCGAAGAGAGAGGGGTGGTCATTGAGGTTTGGTGGGAAGTGAGGCTGGAGCTTTTTCAAGCAAAACCTGGGGCAGGGGCTCCTGCCAATAGAGACTAGGTAAGAAAGTGGCAAGTGGCTGGCAGTGGGTCCAGGACTCCCTGCTGGGACCCCCAGACCCTGTGCTGGATTTCCCTGGGGAAGCTGCTTACAGAGGAGGGAGAGGGTATTGCTACTGGAACTCCTTCCCTCCAGCTCCCACCCCTCCCTAAGAACAAAGAGTCAGGGTGAGTGTGAGGGCAATGTGTGTGCCTATGCACTTGGGTATCTGAATGTGTTCACCAAGCCTTGAGGGGCAGGGAGGTGTTTCCTGATACCCAGCCCCGGCCTGGCACAAACAGGGCACCCAATAAAGTTGCTTGAATGAATAAGTGATTGAGTGGGAAAGGGGCCAGTTATGCAGACTTGCGTGCGTTCACAGGAATGGGAGATTTCTATCCGAGTGTGTCCTGACTGGATTCTGTGTGTATGTGTGTATGTGGGGGTGTCTGTGGGTGCTCTGGTGGGAGGGGGTGGGGAAGCAGGAGATGAGGGAGCTGGCGAGGGGGATCTATTTCAGCCAACGTCCGTCCACATCCTCCTTTTCAGGACGTCTTCCCTACACAGCCCTCCCCAGAGCCACGATTCTCCCCTTCTAAGAATTCATCAGTGGGGCGGCAGCTCCCGCACCCCCACCCCCTGCCCCTGCCAGATCCCGAGGCTGACGCCCTCCTCTCCTCCTCCCCGCACTGGCCGCTTAGGTGGCCTGGGGTGCGGAGGTCCCGGCCTGGCGCAATCAGTTGCAGAGCGGATGGGGCGGGGGCGCCCAGCCTTCTTGCGCGCGGTGTCTCCTCCCTGGGTGAACAGATGTCTCGGAATTTTAGATGTGCTCTCCGCCCCTCCTCGCAATAACTCCCCCCACCCCCCACCCCACCCCCCCAGCTGGCACCGGCTGTGGCGTGGCGCCCTCCTCCTCCCCCAGCTCCCAATAGCAAAACCGGGTGATAGATCCGGGAGCCTGGCTGCAGGCTTGGGCCAGGAGGCCCGGGAGGCCCGCGGCGTGGCAGTGGCGGCTCCCAGCGCGGAGGGAACCGTTTGGCGCTGTGCGGGCCTCTTTCCTTCTCTCCTTCCTTCCCTTCTCCCGCATCCCCTCACTCCCATCTCTCCACTGTCTATGTCCTTCACGGCCTCTGTCCCACCCTACAGTCCATCCCAGCCACCAAGTCTACGAAGATCCTCTACACAGACCCTCACACTTCACGACAGAAACTCCTCCTGGCAACTTTGGTGGAATTATTTCCTCTAGAGACCCCTTTTCATGCATTCCTGAGCCGCCCCTCATCACCATCAACTGGCTGCCTGCCCTCAGTAGAAACCCCGAGTTAATCCGGAAAACGTGGGGGGGAGGACGGGAGAGAGTAGGGATTGAGATTAGGGAGGTGGAGGAGACAGGGTTGGCCCTGGCTGTGAGACACCCAAATTTTCTAATCACTGCTAATTAATGAATAATCCAATTCCGTGGACCCCCAACTCAGGGAAGGGGGCGGGACCCACAGCGGGCAGGAGGGGGCCTTGGCAAGGCTTCGCAGTCGGGGTGGTGCCAGGAGCCCTCCCCCACCCTCCCCCCACCCGCCAGCATTCCGAGGTAACAGGCATTTGTTACCCAGCTCGTGCCAGGAGCGATTGGCAGGTTCGAGTAGCACAGTCATTCCGCACACAGATGTCCCTGCGTTCACTCTTCTGATATGAATTCTGTCAGCTCCGAATCCGAGAGAGACAAGCAGACAGCTACACAGACAGAGTCACAGACAGACACAGACACAGCTAGAGCGATTTTCTGGAAGACGCAGAACTCTACAGATATTTTTCTTCCCTGAAAACATTTTTTAAAAAAGAAAGAAAAATAAGAAACGCTCCCATTAATCTGGGGGACACTCCCAGTGCCCCGGTGAATGCCCCACCCTTCCTCTCCTCCTTGTGTTGCCTGTTCAGACTTTTTCAGTGGCCTCGAGAGCCCCACAACATCTTTACGTAGCTTCTAAGTTAAATGGTGGCAGACAGAACCTCTGAAGTCAGCGAGGTCTGTCCCTTCATGCGGGACCCTTTTGTAGTTCTAGAAATCCAGCATCCCTGAGAGTTCTAGAACACCACCAAGGTGCAGGTTCTAGCATTCTAGAACCTCTGAAATTCAAAATTCCAGAATTCCCACGAATTGCAAATCGTGCTGAGTGCCCAGTTCTTATATTGCCCTCTTCGTGGGTGAGCGGGAAGTGGGTGCTGTCCGGTGCCCCTGAACGGTTTGCCCTGCGTGCCTGGTCCTCACTGGCTGCCTCCAGAACCCTGGCCACTAGCCAACAGTGCAGCCTGCCCTTTGATTTAGGAACACAGAAAGGTCAAGGCCCCCTGGCTACTGTCCCTTTCTGACGTTGCCTTCCAGAGCGGACCCCATTCCCGCTCCTGTCCTATCCTGGCCCTCCATGCCTGACCTGGCTGTCCTGCCTCTGCCCCTGCCAGTGGCTGCGGGAGCGAGCTGGTTGGTCACTGGGCATCTGTGAGCCGGCTGGGCATGAAGAGCCCCGGGGTTTGGTTCTCCCTGGGCGTCCCGAGCTAGTGAAGGAAGAAAAGGGGGGCAAAAGGGGGCAAAGAAACTGGTCACGACAGAGGAGAGGGGCACAGAGGAGTTTGGGCTGTGGTTTGTGGGGTTGTGTTTTTTAATCTTTCTTACTTTCTTTTTTTAAAAGAAAAAGCCCCCATCCTGTGTCATCATTTTTATGGGATCTGCAATTCTGGCAAAAATCTGTCTTTAATTTAGCTGTCCATATAAAAATCCTCACTGTATAATAATGAACAGATGCCATGGAATTTAAGCTGGAGCCTCGGCTCCTCCCCGCCTTCCCCCCGCGCCTGGCACCGGGCACCGGGCACCGGCTGAGTGGCACAGACTGGCACCAACGCGCGAGCGAAGTGTGGGCAGGGGGCGACCTGGGCTCAGCGCCAGGGCTCTGGGGTGGTGAAGGGGCATCCGGGGGCTGGGGTAGGCCAGGCGGGAGATTTTCCGTGTTGGTACCAGGGGAGAAGTGTCTGCGGGATTTTTCTGTCTTTTTCTACAAGATTATCAGTAGTTTAGGATTTTGGTTTGGTTTTGCTTTGGCTCTTTGTGGTTCTTCTGATATATTTTTTAAAGCACCGCCCTCCACTCCATATAAACCCAAATGTTTTTGATATTTTAATTGAGTTATTTTTAACCCTCCCCCTGCGCCGCGCCCCAGCCTCGGCCTGGGAGCCTAGCCGAGCGCGAGTTCGCTGCAAGCGGGATCCGTTCTGCGCCCGGCTGGCCGGCAGCCTCCGCGGTATTCCCGGCGCGGGCGCCTCCAGGGGCTCCCCTGCGGCTCCTGGGGGCAGGGGTACCCTGCTGCCCTCCAAGACTGAGGCTGGATGTGGCATCTGATTGGGAAGTGGGAGAGATGAAGGGAAGAGAGAAAGCCCCAGTGACCCCACTCCAATTCTCGCGCTGTTCCCAAGGGAGAAGAAAAAAACTATGTGAGTCCGTTGTCCCCTCCTGCCTCCGCCTGCGGTCAAGAAAAGGGGCACCCGCTCAGGCTTGAGGGGTTGGTTCTGAGCCCCCCACCCCCACCCCTCGCTTTTAATGCGACTCTGGCGAGAACAGATGTCCCAAACCGGGCGAACTGCCCAGACCCCGCCCAGCTGTGCCCTTGGTGAAGACTTGGCTAAGGGTAGGAACTGGCATGCAGGTTCCCAAAGGGGTTCGGGGGTTCCCGCGGCTCCTGCGGGACCTGGCCTCGCAGCCTTGGCCTCCTGGCTAGCGCAGCCTCAGGCGGGAGGCGGAAGAGACCCGGAAAGACCCGTTCCTAATTCAATTAATTCCAAAAAGAGGAATGAGACGCAGACAGATACGGAGAGAGCCTGAGAGAGAGGTTTAAATACCCAAACACCAGACACACACTCTGGTATGGAACTCCGCAGCCCCGCATCAGCCCGGGGAGACCGCGCTGCGCTCCCGCGCTGGAGCGGGCAGGAGAGTTGGCTGCGCTAGAGCCATACCCTGGCTCACACCTGGGCAGCGTCTCCAACCAACGCTGTACCCCAGCTCCCTGGGCATGGCCAGCGCCTAGAGGTTCCCTCTTCTCCTCCCCTCGGAGCGCCCCAGCTTCCCTTCCCTGCACTAGGGAACTAAGGTGACTCCGCTCCTCGCATCTCCTTCCTGAAATCCGTTGCCCTCCTTCCTGTGAACCCAGCCCTGGTCTTGGCCTTCTTCTCGGGTCCACACTCCCAGGGCTGGCGCCCCTGTCCCAGTGCTTTAGGATGGAGAAAGTTTCCAGAGCAAAACAGCCCTCCCAAAGCAGCTGCGCCCTTTCTTACCACTTCTCACCTAGGGAAACTTTGTCGAGAATTTTTAAAGCTGCAGGACAGAAAGGCAGAAGCTGCTTCAGAATTCAGAACCGGGGCAGGGTTTTAAGGTTTCTCACAGTTCAGGTGTCATTTCTGCTCTGGCCCCGTAGCCAGCGCCTGGGTATCCCAGCCCTGAAGGATGGAAAAATGACAGTGTCTTGGGCTGTGAGTTGGGAAGCCTGTTCTGACAGCAGAGGCCCATCTGCCCCTCCCACTTTTCGCAAAAAGCAGCATCCTCCTTTGAGCACACTGGAGCAGGTCAGATGCGGAGTCCTGCGCTGCCCCTCTGTTGCCATGGAGGGGTTGGGAGCATAGGTCAGGCTAAAGCTGCTCAGTCCTGGTTTCTGCCTTCTCTTTCTCCCCAGCTTCCTTAAGGACTAAACTGTAGAATCTAGAACCATATCTTAGTCCCAATCCCCCTCAAATCAATGGCTCCCCTCAGAGCAGGTGAATTCCTGAAAATGATTCTGGGGAAGAGGAGGAAGCAAGGATGCCCAAGAGAGAACGAAATCTCTGACCTCTGCCCAGAAATTCTTGTGTCCATCAGCTTGTGGACTTTCCCATGAAAGGGAAAAAGAGAAGCAGTCGCGCCCCATGGAGCCTCCAGAGTGTCAGGGTTTTCCTGCCACTGACCCTCATGGGGGTCGGTGTCCCCCAGTGATTTATCGGGCTGTTTCCCCGAGTCACAAAATCAGGGCTGGGGGTTTACTGGGAGTCCATGGCTCACTGTCTGAGTCATGGCTGGAACGGAGCTCAACGGTGAAGGGACAGGAATGGAGCTTAACAGTGAAGGGACAGGGAGTAACTACTTTCCTTCCCTTTCTTGCCAGATGGGCAAATGGCCTGGACTCAGAGATACCTCTTTTTCTCTGTCACCTTCCAAATGCTGGACTTAGAATGGGGGCTGGAAAATCAAGAGGAAGAAGTCCTCCTGATTGAACTTGGATCCAGTCGTCGAGTTCCGCGGCCCAGGGGTTGAACTGAGCTGGCTGGTGGGCGCTTGGAGATCCTGACGCTGAGGCTAGGGCAAGAAGGGCATCCTATCTGTGCCTTCTCCCCAGGCCGGGCACTACGTTGGACCCTCCCCTGCTTCTGTTCTTGGAGCATATCTGGGTGTGTGTGCACAGGCGGGAGAGCAAGCAAGAGAAAGAGACCTGCAAGGGGACGTTTGGGGCCGCATGTCCGTGCACATCTTCTTCTCCTGTTCATCACACCATCTCGCCAGGGAAGTTGAGCACTGGGGAGGAGGGTGATGAGAGGCGAGAGCCAGCCAGAGTGCAGGGAATGTGGGGGGAAGGGTCAGGAAACGGGAAAGTGGAGACTGGTGTGGATGCCGGGATTCACTAGAAGCGGAGTCACTCAGGGGGATTTCTGTCCCAAAAGGGACCCGTGCACCCCCACCTAATGTGATCACAGTCACACAGGCCCAAGAGTCGTCAGCATCTTTCTAAAAGGGCTAGAATCCTGCTTCAAAACAGAATTGAGCCATGTAGGGTAGCTGAAGAACAATGCATAGAAAGAAGTCTGTGGTCTGGCCAGGGGAGCCACATGGAGGGGTCCTTTGCTTCAGGCCCCAATCCCGCCCAGCTCTGGACTTCTGAGCAGGTTCTAGGAAACTGGCTGAGTAGGGGAGAAGCCCAATTAACCTTGTTCCCAGGGCAGGATAAGAATCAGGCCTTGGGATAAGTGCCAAATTCCTTTTCTCTGCAATTGCCCCGCCAGGCCTTGCCCTATGCCATGAGTGCAGATCAGACTTTTGCAGGTTAGGATCTGGGATATGTGCCTTGCTCCACACTCCCTGCAATAAGTGAGGGGGAAGGAAGATGGGCCAACTCCTTTCTTCCATGAATAAGAGTGATTCAGAGGTTTATAAGATGCTGAAGACAGGGACACATACGGGGGATGAAGGCCCCAGTCTGTGATCTCACTCTAGAGAGGCGATGTCGGGAGAATTCCAGAGAAGGCAGTGAAATTTTGAAAGAATGCTGGTAAAAATGTTCTGAAAACTGCTGGAGAATTCCGGCGCGGCATTGGAAAGGGCCCCCTGCTCCATGTTCCCCTGGGTCAGGCACATAGACCTCCCTCTGCAGCCGAAAGGAAAGACACTGGACGAGGGTCAGCACCCCAGAGTGAACAGCTCCTGGCCTTGGCGCCTCTGCTGACTGCCTTCCTGACCACGGGGAGGGTATCCTTTCTACTGGGGGACAGAAAGGGTTTGAGGACAGACATTTAGAAGATGCAATGAGCTCAAGCTCAGAGTATAATTGGATCCACCCTTTGACATGTAGGACTTCCTTCTTCAACAACCTTTCCCTTTCCTGCTTGTCAGGGAGATATTATTTTGGGTTCTTGGACTCAATCTTTAAAAGCCTTTGCACGCTTGACCTTAATCCTCAACCCCAACACTACAAGCTCCATTTCAGCCCTAAAACGAGCCACAGTGTTTGGAGAAATAATTTAAATGAGCAGCATCAGAAACAGCCTCCTTGGGGGACTCCTAAATGTGTTCAGGCTTTAGGATTGGAGTCTTTGGGGCTCAGAACCTTCTTCAAATATTCTAGGACTACAGCGTGCACTGAGCGCTGAGCAGGGGGAGTAGGAGGGGCTCTTTCAGGGAAGTCAGTTAAGAGCTGCCCCTGCCTCTGAGGTTCAGAGAAAAAAGAATTGTGAGGCCGCGTTATCTGAGCAGGAGATACTCATCCAGTGCCTTTCCTCCCTTCTAAGCCCTTAGGGTTCCCTCTGTTCAGAACTGTACCAGGCGGGAAGAAATCAGCCCAGATTTGGATGGGGTGGGCACCTGTTGCCCTGTCCCAGGGGAGAACATGGTTAGGTTCCTCTCTACTGGGTGGGCACTCAGACTCAGCCACCTCATAGACCTCTGGGGGTGTTCCTCCAACCTTGTCGACACCCCTAAAAATGTCAACATTCCTGAGACCAAAATGGCTGATTCCCCTGAGTCCACCCAAACACAACTTTAAGATGAAAAAGGGGCCTCCCGCATTAATATTTCATCTTCATGACCTTATAAATTTTTGTTTGTTTTAAAAATACCCCTGTCTGGTTCAATGGTTGTCTCTTTGTCTCTGCCCACTTGCTTTTTGCAACAGTGGGCAGAGAGTTGTAAAATGACGGGCTGTTTCCAACTTGATCATTTTTCGGTGATGAAAAGGTATTTTGTTTTCAAGGGAGGTGCCTGTGCATGTCCGGGAGTGAAGAAGTGTAAGGATGTCAGTGCTTTAGTGCTGGGAAGGTGCGAGCCTGGGTTGGGTCCGGGAGGGGTAGCTAGTATAGCCCAGTGGGTGTATGGGGGGTGGTTAGGGCGGGAATCCTACCCAAGAATGTCCAGGGTCCCTCTCTTTGGCCTCTGCACAGTCACTTGACACTCTGCCTTCATGACCCCAGCCCCAGCTCAAATCTTCTCTCCCTGCTCAATGAAATGAGGCCACCGTGAGAAACCGGTCCGGCTTTGCATCTCATTTACATAAATATTTATTAATCGTCATTAAACTGAACAGAAACACGCAATGCACTTCGGGTGTCCGACGGGAGTTTCATCTTCGCTACAAGAGGAAGGTAAAATTGCGTGTGTGTGGGTGAGTGTGTGGGTGTGTCGCCTGTGGGTTTGCATTTTTGCATCGTGTATTTGGATGCCTGATCCCCTGCCTCCGGTGGGGAGAAGGTCTCCTTTTGCCCCTTTTTGGGGGAACCTCCAGCAGGAGCCCTCAGACCTCTCCCCGCCCACCCACCAGCTAAAGCCAGGAGGACTCCTTGGACCAAAAAATACTCTCTCCAGACACCGGAAATCGCCCTGCGCCTGGCACCCACCGAGGCACAGTCCGGGCAGGAGTGGGGCTGCCCCCAGGTCTCCATCCCCACCCCTCACCCCAGGAGGGGACAGAAGTGCCCGCGGGGAGGAGGAGCCGGCGAGCTCACCTCCTTCTGCGCCCCCGGACGTCGGCGCCAGGCCTGTTTGTGCGTGCGGTGTGGTGTGCGTGTGTCTTTCATGCAAACCCTCCCTCCCCAAACCGACCCCCCAACAGTTTGCCATTCCATACAAATTTGGAAACAGGTTTTTAAAAAACAGCATGACGCACAACGGGGACGGGGCGGGGGAGGGCAGTGGCACTGGGGCCCCAAATCTCCGAGTCACTGATTGTAAGAACCTGGGGAGGGGGAGGGGGCGGCGCGGGCCCCCACTTCACCAAAGTGCACAGATCCGCGCTCGGGCGGGGCGGCCCGCGGGCCGGGCGGGGCATCCCGGGGCCGGGCCGGGCCGCGAGGCTCAGTGGAGCCTCCTTGCATAGATATTTGTGTCTTTGATTATTGGTAGTAGTGGTTTTTTTGTTTGTTTTTTTTTTTGTTTTTTGTTTTTTTTGCCTTTTATTGCTTCTAAAAGTCCTTACTGCGTTTTCTCTCCGATCCGGACTCTGCGTTCGGCTTCCGTCGCGTCTTAGCTTTTTTTTTTTTTTTTTTTTTTTCTTTTGTATGTTTGTTTGTTTAAAAAAAGGAAAAGGGAAAAACAGATTCTAGTTACAAATTTTCTTGGCCTCTCTCTCCTCTCAATCCGCTTCCCCTCCCGCCAAAATTAAAATCGCAAAACGCGGAGACTGGAGGTTGGGGGTGAGGGCGTTCCAGGCCCGGGCTCCGGCGCCCTGACTTCTACCCTCTTCAAGAAAGAGGGAGCGCCTGACTCCTTTTTGCCTCGGCAGCTGGGTGTCTGTTTTTAAAATAATAATGAGAGGGTAAAACGCGTTCCATCGCTCAGCTGCCCCCTTACCAACGCCTTGGGCCTGCAGGGAGGAGGAAACCTCAGCGAAGATATTGGGAATGGGGGAGGGGGTGTCTCCAGGGAGCGCCCGGAGACTGGTCCCTGGAGAAGCACTCCTTGGAAGAGAGGAGGAGGGAACCCCTTGGGGAGAGAGAAGGCGAGTCCCCTGGGGGAAGCGAGGCCCCTGGGACGGGCCACCCACAGGTAACAGGACTGCGCTGCCCCAAGAGAGCGGCAGGACCGGTGGCCCGCTCCCCGCGCCCGGCGCTGGGGTCGGTGGGGGTGTCCCTGCGCTCTGGGGGCTGGGGACAGGGGGGCGGGCAAAGGCAAAAGAAAAAGAAGGGAGCCGGCGCGAAGTCTCAGTTATGAAAAAACGCATTGAGCTCCTCATACATGGGGCCCCGGTCGTGGTGAAGGTGCATATCGTAAGACAAGAGATTCTCCGAGTGGACGCCCCCGCGCACAGCCGACGAGCCGAAGACTAGCCCGTGGCCCGTGGGCCGCGAGCCGGGCAGCGCCGAGTAGTGCATAGAGTAGTGGTAGCTTTTCTCGTGGTCGGGCGAGGAGTCCTGCTTGAGCGAGAAGTTGCCATTGAGACAGAGCGGGGGGCTGAGCGGGCCCTCGTACTCGGAGCTGTTGTAGTCCGGGCTCGCGCCGCCACCGCCTGCCGCAGCATACAGCGTCTCGTAGGCGGCGCAGTAGCCGTGGGTCCGCAGGGCGTGCGCCGCGCCGCCGCCCAGGCCGCCGGCCGCCTGGCACTGTGCGCCCGCCAGGCGCGAGCACGGATACGGGTAGGGGTGCATGGCGAACGGGCCGCCCGAGCCGTGGAAGCGGCCGGCACCGTCGGCGCCTTGCTCCGTGAGGAAGTTGCGCGAGTTGAGCTGCAGACAGCCGGCCACCAGATTGGTGGTGGGCTGCGACAGACCCTTGCACAGAGTCTGCACGTAGGACACTAGGTCTGGCCGCTTGCCGGAGCGCAGGATCTCCGAGAGCGCCCAGATGTAGTTCTTGGCTAGGCGTAGCGTCTCGATCTTGGACAACTTCTGCGTCTTGGAGTAGCAGGGCACCACCTTGCGCAGGTTGTCCAGGGCTGCGTTCAGGTCGTGCATGCGGTTGCGCTCCCGCGCGTTCGCCTTCTGTCGCCGAAGCTTGGAGCGCTCCAAGCGCGCCTTGGTCATCTTGCGCTTCTTGGGTCCGCGCTTCTTGGGCCGCTCGCCCTCCGCCTCGTCCAGTCCTTCTTCCTCCTCTTCTTCCTCCTCCTCCTCGCCCCCCAGCTCGCCTTCCTCCTTGACCTCGGCCAACGTGGCCTCCGGCCCCTCTTCTCCACGGAGAGGAACTGGCTTGGCCGCCCGGGCTGGACCCGGAGCCCCCGGCCCGGGCGCAGGCGGTGGCGGTGGCGGCGCGTCGCCCTTGTCGCTCCTCGGCTCGTCGTCTTCGCCGTCGCCCCAGCTGGCGAACTTGGGCACGTCCGAGAGAAGGCCGGGCTCGCTGAACAGGCGGGTCAGCATGGTGCCTGAGGGCGCCCCGTGGGCGGGAAAGGGAGACAGACAGCACAAAGTGAGGGGCACGCTGGGGTCACGACGTCCCCCACAACCCGTCTCCACCCCCGAGTCTCGTGCAGGCTCCTGCCTAGGCTACCCTGGATGCCCACCTCCGCCGCCTGCCCCGCCCAGAGCCGGCCCAGCCCTACCCGGCTGCCGGCCTGGGATCTCGGCCCAGGCCCTCTCCCAGGCTCTGGGCCCCGGCTCCGCCCCTCGCTTGAATCGGGGGCTGCTCCCCGCGCCTGCTTCTTCTCAGGGTCAGGGCAGAGACCGGGTGGGGATTTTAGGGACCAGATATCTTTGCCAGGGAAGGCGGCGCACTCGCCCTGAAAGCCTGTTCTCTCCTGGCAGTGGAGACAGGCTGGTCGGCCGCCGGTGGGGACAGCTGCCCCGCTCAGCGCTCTCTCGGCCCGGGCCCCTCGGCCCAGCTCCCTTACCCCTCCCGTGGCTCTCACCCCCACGCTCCCTAATCCAATTTGCAACTTGGCTGCGCGCCGCCCCTTGCTTGGCCCCCACCCCCGCACCCCCAATTCCAGAGGCGGGAGGATCGTCTCCTCTAGCCGATGCGTCCCCAGCTCCCGGAGCCGGCTCTGGGCGGTGAGGACTGAAGCAGCAGGGCATGGGGAGGAGACTGAGAGAAACGAGCCCAGTCCGTCCCCGCTACGGTCAGGGACCCCCTTCCCCCTTCAAGCTGCCTCCCTCCCACACGGCTCTTCAGATCTCGTTGTATTTGGGGATTGATGGGGAAAAATCCAAATTTGTTTGTTTGCTTCCCTTTTTTTTGGTGGTGGGGAAAGGTCGCAGGCTTTTTGGGACAACCATGGAGGGGTCCTCCGTCTCGGCCTCTTCGCATCTCCCCCTCCGTGATCCTGCCTTCCCCCCACCCCCACCGAGCCCATCGCAGGCAGAGACACCTCCTCTGCAGCCCCCTGCGCTGCAGCCCCAAAGGGAGAGAGAATCTGGGGCGCCTCCGATGCCCACTCAATGAGGAGGGCATCATCCCAGGAAGGAGGTATTTGAGGACCCTCCTTTCGGCCGAAGCTGCCGCCCCCCCTCCCAACCGGCGGGTCAGATCTAGCTCCCTTTCGGACAACTTACCTCGGAGAGGAGTCAAGGGGAGAGGGGAGGGGAGGGGGGGAGGGGGCAAGAGAGAGAGGGGGGAGAAGCGGGATCTTCTCGCTTATTTCATTGTTCCCCCATCTTCAGGGAGCGGGGGCAGCGGCTCCTCAAGGCGGCGGGCGCCGGCGTCTTCAGAGCGCCATGCGAACCGCGGAGCGAGTGTGGCATCTCTACCAGGCGGGGTACCAGCCTCTATGCCAGGCCATATGGGCTTGGCACGTCACGGGCAGCAGCTATCACATGAGAGACGGTGATTGGCATGCGTCTGCACTGGGGGAGAGCCGGCTCCCCCGGGACCCGCCGCCATCTGTCACTCTCTACTCCAAAAAAAAAAAATTAAATAAATAAAGGAAATAAATAAATATTTCTGCTGCCCTCCCCTCCCCGCCCAACGCAGGGAAAGCAGGGATTGAGAGGAAGGTGGGAGGAGTTGCCCCCCTGGATATAGAGTCCCCCACATGGGAACAATGGGGTGGCAAGGCTGGACACTGGGGACTCATGGTAGCCAATTCTATCCTCCCTCAGGGTCCCGCTCTGTCCATTTCCTCCCCTGCAGGCCCCCAAGGTGGGTCAGGGACCAGACCCTGGGCTGGGGAGAGGGGACCTCTGTGCTTGCCCCCACTACCCAGGAGGGTCCCCTTGGCCACAAAGGGACAGCTGAGGCCCCCTCCCAGGAAGGCTGTAAGGGGCGTCCCTGGCCCGAGCCCCATAGGTAGATATTGGCACCATGCCATCCCTCATCTCTGTCTGCCCCTCCCCCACCCGCCCTCACGCACACACAACATATGTGGCTAAACGAAATTCAAACCAAGGGAAAGACAGAGAAAGGGAAAGATGTGCCTGGATGTCTGTGCCTCTGCATGGGCGTGTGTGTGTCTGTGGGGACATGTGTGTATCTGTGGAGTCAGCCGATGGGAGATCTTTCTTTGGTTGTTGGGGGCGTATCCATGTTAGGGTGGAGGTGGGGAGGGGCTGTGAGATGAGCCTGTGCACCACCCATCTGGGGGTGGAGGGGAGGGTCTAAGTCTGGATTCCTAACCTAGAAACCTCTCACTCTCCTCCTCCCACTGTCAGACAGGTGACCAGTCCACCAGCGGCTTTCTCTCTTGGCCTTCAGACTTGGTTATTTGAGGGAGGAGGAACAGGCAGTGCTGAGAACTGCCTAAGTTCCTGGATGAGACTCAAGTATTCTCCTCCCCTTGTGAAAAATCTGAAAATACTGAAGCCAACCCCAGTAATCCCAAGAGTGGCCAAGGGGAGGTAGGTCAGACAGGTGTCTTGGTAAGGAAGGTAGAAATTGCTGTTTGATCTTGCGGCTCACCTTTCAACCCTCTCACTGGGCCAGACGCAGACACAAATGGCACAGGTTGAAGAGGTGGCTTTGGATACACACACACACACACACACTCTCATGCACACACACATACACACACATAGGCATGCATACACATGCACACACATACCTGTTCCTCACCCTGTGGTGTGGAAAAATAGAGAACACACCGCTACTCAGATAGACACATGTATGTGAGCAGGATCACAGCCTGTGTAGACAGACCCTTGTCCACACCCCATTTCGGGCATTTGTGTGTTTTAGACCCACATTTCATGCCCCTCCAGACACTCTGGTTGACATATGCACACAACTTCAATTATACTTTCAGCACACACATGTTGATGTCCACCATGTGCCAAGCACTGTGGTGGTACAAAAATGAGCACGGGGAGGCCTTTACCCTCAGTCTGGGTGGGCAGGCTCTCTCCCTCTAGGAGGCTCCCTAGGGACCTTGGTAAGACACTGATCTAATGTTGGGTAGGCTGGAAATAGAGACACACATCAGGAGGCCTTGGAGATAGGGGTGCTAGTGCTGCCGGAGACTCTTGGTGCTGCCTGAGTCACTTGGCCAGGAGTTGAAAGTAGCCTGAGAATGTACCTCTCCAACTCCTCCTCTTACAGAGGCCCATGGAGGGAAACTGACCTGCCTAGGAACACAGAGGGGAAACACAGAACTGGTCCTAGAACTCAGGCACTTGACCCACAGGCCAGTGCTCCACTTATAAGCCCACAATCTGCCTTAGTGGTCTCTAAAAACAAGCCTACCATGCTTCCCTTCATTCCCGGAACCTGGGTCTGCAAGGGGAATCTCATCTATGGCAGATAGTTGGGGTGGGGGGATTCTGGGCATGGCAGAGAAAGAGGCCAAAGGACGGGCCTTGGGTAGGCCAGAGACTCGGGAGTGCTGGCCAGCCCCCACCAAGTCTGGGCACAGCCTCGAAGGCTTTGCAATCCGTTTACTGAGGCAGGGTCCTCAATTCTGACTGGCAGCCTTTCTCCTGGAGTCTCCTGGCTCTGTGGTATTTCGATTACATGCTCATGCTCTGGGCTTCTGATTCCTGGCCAACCCCATTACCAACTTAAAAAAAATGCTGGGCCCAGCACGGTGGCTCACACCTGTAATACCAACAGTTTGGGAGGCTAAGGCCAGCAGATCCCTTCAGCTCATGAGTTCGAGACCAGCCTGGGCAACATGGTGAAACTCTGCCTCTGCCTAAAATACAAAAATTAGCCAGGCATGGCGGCGCATGCCTGTAGTCCCAGCTACTCCGGAGGCTGAGGTGAGAGGATCGCTTGAGACCAGGAGGCAGAGGCTGAAGAGAGCTGTGATCACGCCACTGCACTCCAGCCTGGGTGATAGAGCTAGACCTTGTCTCAAAAAAAAAAAAAAAAAAAAAAATTAAAAAAATGCTGAATGCTTTGAGCAAGTTATATAACATGTCTTGGTCTTGATTTCCTCATCTATAAAATGGGATAAATTATGCTACACCCTCATAGGGCTGTTGTTAATACTAAATGGGATAATCCATGCCACAAATGAGCCTCCAATAAATGCCAACTCTTAATTAAAACACCTTTACAATATTATGTTTACAACGTTAATTTTTTTGCTCATACCCCTCCCCACACACATTCAGAATGCTTGGTCTATATAGAAACTGAATTTTTGTTGAATTGATGGGCAAGTGAATGGATGAATAGGTGAATAAATGCTTCCTTGGGGGAGAAAGTTGTGCCTTCTTGCCTTCTCCCTTGGACACTGAGGGCTGGGTTAAACCCACCAGGGGTATCACAGGCCCCTCCAGGAAGGAGGTAAAAACTTGTTCAGGATAGGGGAGCCCTTGGGTGGAGGGTTCCTGCCACCCTTCCAGCCACCTGTCAGGAATGACCTCAACTCTCTGGGTCTGAGAAGCTCCCCTCAGTCACCCGGAGAAGGAGGCCTGAGGTTCGGGTGTGCACCTGAGGACTTCATCCCTTTCATTCTGTCTCCTGCCTCTGTCTTTTCTTCCTTCAGAAAAATGGAACAAGTTTTTCTCACTCGACACATTTCAACTTTTTTTTAGAAGATACAATAAAAACCAGGGGAAAATTGGAACAGAGGGAGGTGTGGGATGGGCCTGCTTCAGACATGGGCTTGAAAGAGGCACAACACGTGTGTTCACATACACACGAGCAAGCATGAACACGCAGGGACATACGCGCGTCTCTCTGTGCACCAGAGATGCAGAGATGCAGTGACGGAGAGACAGAAAGAGCCAGAAATGGAAGGAAGGAGACGGAAGGAGAAGGACACCCAGAGATGCCATCTGTTCCTCCCCCTGGCATTGGGGGAAGGGAGTTGGTGAGGGGCCTGGTCCCCTCCAGGTCTCTGAGAGAAAAAAGGGAGTGATGGGCACCTCAGCCAGGCCTGGAAGGCCCCCATTGCTGCTGCCCACTCCTCTTGGAAGGAACTGGGAGCTGGGGGGCCTGAGGTTCCCATGGAGACACAGCCCCATCCCAAGGGAGGCCACAGTCTGGGCACCTAAAATGGCTGCCTCAGAGGGGTAGCGGCCATTTTGTACAGGCTCAGGTCCTGGGGGCAGGGGTGAGGGGGGCAGAGTGTGTGTGTCAGGGAGGTGGGAGGTCATCCCTGAGGAGTCTGGGGGACTCTTGCTCAGGGCACAGGAAGAGTGTTCTAGAAACTGCTCTCGTTATACCCCCTGCTCCACCAAAATACATACATAAATCTTTAACTGCTCCACTCCATTCTGACACCCAGAAGGACAGCTAGCCAGTCACCACCCCCCGAATGAGATTGGTGGTCACCACCCCTGAATAAGATTGGTGGGGGCACTGAAGGACACTTGATTTCCCACCAAAGCTCCAGGCAGGGAGGGCGGCGGCAGGTGGATCAAACCCAGGTGTCCAGCCCCTGGCCTCAGCCACACATTTATCTACCTCCTGGGGCCTCTCTGGGCTGAGTGGGGCTGGCAGGTGAGAACCCAGAGAGCTTGGGAGCGCGGGAAGGAAGGGGGCTGCCTGTCTTCTCACTCCCCTCCTCAGATTTGAGGGGAAGGGCAGGAATTTGGAGATCATTGAGGGGCCTGTGTTCCTGCCATTAGCCGTGCTGTGGGGGGAGGGGGAAAGGGAGGGGACAGGCTGGCATTGCCCAGCAGTGTTCCAGCAGTTCAAGATGCTCGAATATTCCTCCTGAAGCATCAGAGCACCTGCCACCTCCCTCCCCAGCCCCTGCCCCACATCAAGTCCAAAGGATGCTGGGGGAGGGGGACCTGCAGCTTCTTCCTGGCTCTGGGGTGGGCACCTGCCCCACTGCCCCCTCCTCCCCGCCCGCCGCAGTATGCTGGGGAGCGGCGGGCACGCCAGATGGCGTGGCTGAGAATGCGGCGACGTTGCCGGGAGGTGAGGGCTGGCACGGGTGATATGCGGCTGCGTGCCTTGTGGTGCCATGGGGGAGGGGAGGGCAGGGCCAGTGAGGTGTAGCCCCCTCCTCCGTGCTGACCTCCTGTCCTGACCTCCACTCACCACCAGGATTCTCTTCAACTTCCTCTGCCTGCTCCCTGGGCTCCCACTGTGGGCCTAGACCCCACCCAAAGATGGGTGGGACCGGCCTGACGATGACAGAGGTCAGACCTCTGTTGCATCCTTGTCCCCCTCTCCCACCCCCAATCAGGGACAAAGGATGGATTGAGGAGACCCGCCAGTCCTGCACCAAAGCCACCCCCCTCTGGATTGTTTCCTTGCTCTAAAGGTGGCATGACCTTTGCTCCAGTAACCTTTGACTTCTGGCCTCTAAGCCCTGTTTTTCTGAGAAGAGCGCTTTCCCTCATGGGCACTGGTCCCTGAGTTTCCCTTTGGTCAAATGCATTCTCATTTCTCACTAAGATGCTTCCTGGACACCTCCTCCTGGAAGCCTTCCCTGACCTCCCCGGGCAGGGTAGCTTACCACCCTTTGTTAGAAGGATCTATTTACCCATCTGTCTCCTTGCCTGGACCCTGGTGATGACTTGTTCTGTATCTCTTTAGTCTCAGGCTTCATACTGGGCAACATAGTGAGACTCCCGTCTCTAAAATAAATAAATAAATAAATGCCCAGGAAAGAGTCTCCACCCTTTATGCCAGGCAGTCCTTCCCAGGTTCGCGCCTGGGGCTGATTCAACCTGCCTGGTGCCATACACACAGCTCTCACTGAGTTCGTGCTTAATAAATGCTTGTTGCATTAATGCCCATCTGGGTCAGAGAGTTTGAGTCCTGGGACCTTTCTCCTGAGACACTCCTAAAGAGAAAAGCTGAGGGTCCCGGTCAAGCCCAGAGTCCTCAGCCCCTTCCCTTGCCTTTTGCACAAATTGCAGTCTGGAGAGGTGGACTTGGGATGGGGGAGGTCACAGATTCCCCCCAAAGAAGGGCAAGGAGGCTGAGCCTGGGACTGCCAGACTTGCTTCCTGGTACGAGGCCCTGATGCTGAGGCCACAAGGCCTGCCCTGCTGTGGACCTCCTGCTTGGTCTCCACACCTTCACCTTTCAGCAGGCTATGAGCCCCCTCCTTCTTACCCCACCCCACTCTTGCTCTGCATGGGGCACTCTGAGGCAAGATGAGGTCCAGGGACACAGCTGCGTCCCGCTCCCACTGCTGCATCTCTGCTGATGCTGCTCCCCAGCATCTCAGAACCCTTCTGTCTTATGGGCCTGACCCAATCCCTCCTCTTCCGGGAAGTTGGCCGTGACTTCTTAAGGGCCCTTGCTCCTCTGGCTTCCCTCACTGGACCAAGGCTACCCACCCTGCACATCCTATCCAAAATGCAAATCCAAACATGGTATTTGCCTACTCTGGCACCTTCCATGGCTCCCCAGTGCCCCTAAGATGAGGCCATGCTCTTTAGGGACACCCCTGATTTAGCTGCTGCTTTTATCTGTGCCCTCAGCAGCTCCGACTAGTTCTGGTTTTACAAGCCTCATGCCTAGGAACCTTTGTTCAGGCTGTTCTCTCTTCTTGAGGTGTCCAGTCCAGCTTCCTCACTCCTTAAGCCTAAGCATCACCTCCTCCAGGAAGCCACTCTGGGCAGCACATTTCACGAAGGCAGGAAGTGGACCCAGGACCTGGCATACAGAATATCCTCAATATATAGCTGTGGCACCAAGACCTGTCCTGCCCCTGTTGGGAGGGTGGTGGTGTCGGTTCTTCTGCCCCCAAAATGTAAGGCTGCAGCCAGCACAGGACCTCTACCCACAGGAAGTCGCTCCTCGAAATCTTCCCTCTTTTCTCTTCAGCTTCCCCACCAATACCAGAACTGACATGGAATGTCAGTTTTCCCCTTTGTAAAATGGGTGTGCTAATAAGCTTCAGATGAGCTAACAGCTCTGTCCAGAGGTGGCTGATTTTTGCCTCAAGCCTCTGATCAGCACTATTTTTTTTTTCCTTTATTTTTTCTTATTTATTTATTTATTTAGTTAGTTAGTTAGTTTTGAGACAGGGTCTCGTTCTGTCACCTAGGCTGGAGTGCAGTGGCACAATCTTGGCTCACTGCAGCCTCCACCTCCTGGGCTCAAGCAATCTTCCCACCTCGGCCTCCTGAGTAACTGGGACTACAGGCGCCCACCACCACGCCTGGCTATTTTTTGTATTTTTGGTAGAAATGGGGTTTCATCATGTTGGCCAGGCTGGTCTCGAACTCCTGACCTCAAGAGATCTGCCTACCTTGGCCTCCCAAAGTGTTGGGATTACAGGCGTGAGCCCTGCACCTGGCCCAATGTTATTTTTTTTTATTTCGTTCCTGCAGCTCTCTTCATCACCATATCTTTGTTCTGCTTCTCTTGTGAGTTTTCCATGGGGAAGCTGATATGTCTTGCTCCAGCCCCTCCCAAACTCACTCCCGGAGTCCACACAGGAAGGCAGATGAACAGGGAGCTCAAGGTGGCAACTGGACCAGAGTTAGCAGCCGTGACCTTGGTCAGATCATGTAACCCCCTGCTTCCTCATCTGTAAAATGGGACTAGTGCCACGGTTCACCTGGTCCCCTGCAGTTCAGCACTGATGGGAGGAACAAAAGGATGGCAGATTAGGAAGTGCGTTCTTGGGTGGCCAAGTGCTGGTGGATGGGGGATGGGGAACTCCTTCCTGATGCTGCAGCACAGGGCAGTGGGGAGAGCACAGGACCAGGCTGCATCATGGGCTCTCTTTCCTTAGGGCGGGCACTGTTGTGATCTTCTCTGTGACCTGGGTATTTCCCAGTTTCTGCCCCTGGAAATCAGAGCCAGGGATCTGGGCTGGGGAATTTTAGGGGCTTGGTGCTGGACTATTCTCTGAAACGTCCCTTGAGCTCATGGGTGCAGGGGACATATGGGCCTGACAGTAGGCATGGATGACCCACACCTTAGTGGTAGTGCTGGTACTCAGGAGGACAGCCCCAAAGGGTCACTGGGGCAGAATGTATGGTGTATGCGCAGGACATGGTCAGGCTAGGAGGTCACAATTTAACCAGAGATCTCTTGAGTCAGCCCCAGGAGTGGACCTGGGAAGGACTGCCTGGCATAAAGGGTGGAGATTCCTTCCTTCCTTCCTTCCTTCCTTCCTTCCTTCCTTCCTTCCTTCCTTCCTTCCTTCCTTCCTTCCTTCTTCCCTCCCTCCCTCCCTTCCTTCCTTTTTTCTTTTTTTGAGACGGAGTCTTGCTCTGTCGCCCAGGCTGGAGTGCAATCCCAGCTCACTGCAACCTCTGCCTCCTGGTTCAAGCAATTCTCCTGCCTCAGCCTCCTGAGTAACTAGGACTACAGGCGCACGCCACTACGCCCAGTGAGGCAGGTCTCGAACTCCTGATCTCAAGCAATCCACCCACTTCGGCCTACCAAAGTGCTGGGATTACAGGTGTGAGTCACAGTGCCCAGTCATTTTTTTTTTTTTTTTTTTTTTTAGAGACAGGAGTCTTGCTATGTTGCCCAGGCTGGACTCAAATACTTGGCTTCAAGCAATCCTCCCACCTGAGCCTCCCAAGTAGCTGGGACTACAGGCCCACACCTCCGTGCCCTGCCTGACTTTTTAATTGGGGTCCACAGGGAGGGAAGGGAATAGTCTAGAGAGGTAGGGTCTCATGGGCCCACTCCCCATTTTACAGATGTAGAAGCCACAGAGAGGGGAAGCAGCCTGCCTCGTGTCACACAATAAGTGAGTGGCAGAGCATGGACAGGAAACCAGGACCCTGTTGCCACTTTGGGGTCCTCCCGTTCCCGGAGCCTCAGCACTGTGTGATAACATACTTAATAATGTAATAATGACAATGGTGAGTGCTATCTGTGCTAGGCACTGGCCTTCACAGGAATATTATTTTATTCTTGACAAGACATCTGTGGGAGGGATTCCTAGAACCACCACTTAAAGACCAGGATGCTAAGCGCAGAGAGGTTGCCGTCAAGGCTGATGTGTGAGGGTCACATAGCTAGAAAGTGGCAGAGCTGGGATTCGAACCAAGTTTCGCTTGACTCCAGGGCTCATGCTCTTACTCATTATGCAGTGTGTCCCTTTCTCCGAAACCGCTGTGGTCTCCACACCCTATTACCAGCAGACTCCGCAATGGAGAGGGAAAGGAGGGTACCCTGGGAAGGACTTGTGCCCAGGGTTTGCCCTCTAGCCAGGTCCCCAAGTCACAAGAGCCATGCCCTGTCCTGGATCTATCAAGTTCTGCTCATGGGTAGGTAGGTGGGTGGAGGCTGCTTCTAAACACAGAGAGGGAGCAGTCACATTAAACATGGAGTTTTTCCACCCTGTACGCCATTTCCCTCAGCTTCTTCAGAAGACGCCCTCCTAGCCCTTGCAGACTCAGCGAGGTGCTGCCTCCACCAGGAAGTCCTCCCTGATGTCCCCTGATGGCGCTGCCGCCGCTGGCCCTTGGCACCGCGTTGAACATTTGGGGATGGACGATCCAGCTTTAGGAGCGCCAGCTTCACAACTTGCTCACTAGTTGCCTGCAGCCCCCGCCCCCGTCTACCCTCCCGTCTGTAAAATGGGAATAAGGAGCCTTGCCTCACAAAATCTTTGCAAGGAGGAGCAGCGGCGTCCTAGGAGCAAGCACCTGGCGCCCGGTGGGCCCCCGCCACTCGCTCCTTCTCCTCCTTGTCCTTCTCCTGGCTTGCTCCCGGTTCTCTCCTCGCCACCCCCGCCTCGCGCCTGGCACGGCGCCCGGCGCGCCCCAGCCGCCCAATCCCGGCTCGCAGCCCTGACTTCCTGCCCGCCGGGCTCCCTCGGCACGTGCCCAGCGCCCCCTGGGACCGCGCGCCCTCCCGGGCGGCCTCCCCGCGCGCTCTCCCGCCCAGAGCAGGGCTTAGGAGCGCGGGTCGCCCCGGCTCGGAGGTGGGGCCGGCAGGGGCCGGGCGGGTCGGCCGCGGCGGCGGAAAGGGGACGCTGCCCCTTTAAGGTGCCACCGCCGCGTGGCAGGGAAACAGCTTGTGCCAGCCCCATTCCGCCCGGCTCCGCTAGCTACAAGAAACACAATGCATAACAATCAGGCGCGCGCTTGGAGCCGTGCCACGCAGCGCGGGCGGGGCGGGGCCGCTGGCTGGGCAGGGCGGGGGCGCCGGGGTCGCGACCCCCGACCTGCGTCCTGGGCCCGCAGGGGAGTCCTGCCCCATGCTCCCGGGCGCGGCCGCCCGTGCCCCAGCGAGGTGCTCCGGTGCCCCCCGCCTCGCCCGTGCTCGCCTCCCCTCCCTCCCCGCCATCGCGCTCCCTACAAAGTTCATTCCCACTAACTCTTTTCCAGGCCACTTCCCCCTCACATCTGACAATCGGGGCCCCTCATTCTCCCAGTAATCACTCCACTGCACTAATTGCACATGCAAATATGCAAATGCGTATTAATTAATTACTATACTAATTAGTTCTGTGGTATTTGCGAGTAATAAATCATTGGATGGGAGCGAGGAAGCTGGAGACCTGGCCCATTTTCATTCTGCATAAAATTTTAATGGTCTCTCTGGCTGATCCGGGACGGCAGCGCGCGGAGAGTCTCTTAAAGGGCCAGTGGCGGCGGGAAGGGGCAGCGGCGGGGATCGCCGGTGACCCCAGCGGGGACTGGCGCCCTGGACGGGCTTGGAGACGCAGCCTCACGTTCTGTAGGGGCCATCTCCGGCGTGCGGTGGCTTCTGCCTCCCGCTCTGGGGCTCAGTGTCCTCCCAAGTGGCTTCTAAGGAGAGAACGTGGGAGGGGACCAGGAGGCTGAGCTAGGATTCTTTAAGAAAGGAAAGAGGTCTAGGAGATGTGAGAGGCCAATGCCAAGGCTTTGGGACCCCAGGTAGCCTGGGAGACAGGAATGAAGACTCCATCACCTGGATGGCTGAGTAAACTGAGGCACAGGACAGGCCAATCTTAGCTCCCACCCCTCTTCTCCCAAGGGGAGGGAAGCTAGAAGGATGTTCTGAGTGGCCCCAGCCTTTTCTTGTATCTCATGGGGGCCACAAGGTTGGGGGTGCCTCCAGCTTTCCCCTTCCACATGATCAAACGGTTGCCCCGCCCCCATGGGCACCAGCTGGCACCCTGGCAGAGTAGTCCTGGGCTTGAGTGGGCCCTTGGGACCCTGCTTTATTTCCAGGAGGTAGTCAGGACCCGGGCACAGGGAGGGGGCTGGCTGCTCTACAGGGCCATTGACCGGGGGAGTCAGAGGGAATCAGTTGTGCTTGTGCCAGGGTGTAGGAGGATACCAGAGGTGGGCACCTTAAGGAGGTGGGGACTGTGGGCTTGTCCTGAGCTGGTATTCCCCATGCCAGGGTCTCTAGTCTGGTTCTGCTCAGCCTCCAACCTTCTGCCATCAACAAGCCCCTGGATGAGGCACAGTCTAAGGAGGGTCAGTGCTCTAGTGGGGGCCGATGATAATGACAGCAACTAACAAGACTATTAACTCGGCAAACATTTATTTAGCTGGAGAACTGTTCAGCAAGCTCTAGGTGCCTCACGACCCCCCAGTGACACAAGTTCTGTTACAGTCTCCGTTTTAAGGATGGAGAAACAGGGGCACACGAAGTTTAAGCAACCTGCTCAAGGTCACCCAGTTGTGAGTAGTGGAGTGGAGTTTGAACCAGACAGTTCAGCTCTGACATCCAGGTTCTTCCCAGCCCTCCGCCTCTCCCCACCACCATTTCTGTAGCTCCTGCTGTGATCCACGTCCTGTGCTAAGAACTGCATGGGCAGTATCCCATCCAACCCTTGCAACAACCCAGAAGGTAGGTTCTGGAATTATCTCCATGTGGAACACAAGGCTCAGAGAGGTTGACTAAGCTGTTCTGAAACACACAGGGAAGATGTAGCAAGGCCAGGCTCACACCAGGCCTGTGCGAGGGGCAGAGTCCAACAGAGTGCCCCAGGCCCTCTGATCCCTCCCCATCTCTGTCCCTGCTGGGATCTCTTCCTCCTGGCAGAGCAAGAGGGCGTTGTGGCAGCCCCTGCTGACTAGAGAAACGGAAGGGCTTTCGGTTAGATGGTGGGGAGAACTTGCTTCTTGAAAGGTGGGGGCTCCGGCAGCTGTGGTGGGATGGAGCCTTTTCTTCCTTTCCCAGAAGCAGGCCAAGGAAGGGCCTTGGCTGTGTAGTGGGAGATGGATGGGGATGGGGGTGGAGGGGTTGGGGAGAACAGAAGGGCCCAGAGTGATAAAGCCTCATGAGGACCACATAACTCAGGAATCCTGGCTGGGTTTTAAAAATTTTGTCCCTGATAGGCTGGGCGCAGTGGCTCACACCTGTAATCCTAGCACTTTGGGAGGCCAAGGCAGGCAGATCACTTGAGGTCAGGAGTTCGAGACCAGCCTGGCCAACATGGTGAAACCCTGTCTCTACTAAAACTACAAAATTAGCTGGGCGTGGTGGCGGGCGTCTGTAATCTTAGCTACTTGGAAAGCTGAGTCAGGAGAATTGCTTGAACCTGGGAGGCGAAGGTTGCAGTGAGCCAAGATCGCTGCCACTGAACTCCAGTTTGGGCGACAAGAGCAAGACTCCATCTCAAAAAAAAAAAAATTGTCCCTGCATTCCTACCTGCCCCCCACCCATTTCCCCTGGCAATCTCTTGGGCACCCCTACCCCAATAATTGCTATTTGTCTCTCCTATTTGGGTTTTCCAGGAGCTTCAGTCTCCAGCAGGGGGATGAGAAGATAATACTGAGCATCACTTTGTAATAAATCACATTTTTAAACTGTGTGCTTATGAGCATCAACTTGCTTAGTTTTTATAATTCTATTGTTATCCCCATTTTATAAATGGAGACACTGAGGAAGGAAAGAGAGATTAAATGACTTGGCCAAGGTCACACAGCTAGTAAGTGGTAGAACTGGGAGTTGAACTTCTAAGCTGGGGTGCTTCACCACCCTGCACACGCTGAGCCATACTGACCCCCTTGCCCAGCAATCAGGGATCATGGTGGCAGCTGGCCTTTCACCCTGGGTGCCTTTGGAACTTGCAGATGCAAAGAGAAAGAACAGGCCTCAAGCCTGCAGTTCACAGGGCCCCGCCCCACATGAATTTTCATGGTGCTGTTTATATGTTAGTAGAAGCGGGCAAAGTGAGTGTTCAGGTGGCCGCGATCCCTCCTCACTAGAGCTTCAGGACGCGTGGGCAGGCACCAGGAGCTCCAGAACAGGATGCTATCCCAGCCTCTCTTGCCTCTTCCCAGCCCACCCGTGACAGCACAGCAGGGTCAGGGAGTCTGTTAGCATCTGTCAGGGGGTCCACCCTGAGACAGAACACTGGGATTCCAGTGCTCTCAGGATCCCCTTACCTCCTGGTGGCTCAGGGGGGCTTCCCCAGGGAATCTGGACACCCTCATTTCCCCAGAACTAGAGAAACCTTTGACACCCACCTTCCGGACCTGGAAGGCCGGTGGGATGTGGGGGTTGTGGGACTTACGGAGGGACGGCCCTTGGGCTGCAGCCCATTAGGAAAGAAAACTCATCCCTGTCTCAGCACTGCACTGAAGACCAGAGAAGCTGGGTTCATCAAGGTCCACACCCCCGCCCCCGCCCACCGCCCCGCAAGTTGCCCAGTTTCTGGGTGAATGGGGGCAAGCTGGAGAGGTTGGAGGAAGAAGGCAGGAGGGGCAGGCTGGCGGCTCTGAGCTTCTCCATGCAGCCCCCGGGGCCGGGTGCCTGGGCAGGAGGACGGGGCAGAGCAGCTGCTGGCGATTTATTAAGCAGTCACGGAAAAATTGGTTTATAAATTAACAGCTGTTTTAACTTTAGGGCCTCTTCTTCAGGGAATGGAAGCAGCCGACTGGACCGGGATTGGAGTGTGTGTGAGGCTGGTGGAGGGAGTGGGAGGCGGCGGGCTCCGGCAGCTGGCATTCTTCGGGGGCAGCCTCAGCTGGCACCTCGGGGGGCACCAGGCAGTGGCCAGAGCAGGGGGTCTCCAGGTGCCGGGGGCTGAGGCTGCCCCCGCTGTGGGCTGCAGCTTGCTCTCTTCTCAACAACCTCCCAGCTCCCACCTGGGGGCGCCAGAGGGCACATATGCGGCTGTACTCGTTTGTGCCACCAGAGGGCAGCCTCCGCACATTGATTTCTGCTGCTCCCGAGAACGGTCCAAACTGGCGGGACTCAGCGAGAGAGAAACCTGGTCCAGGGCAGAGAAAGAGAGGAGCCCGCTGCAGTGCGTGCACGCGATCT
This sequence comes from Macaca mulatta, assembly GCF_049350105.2. Lineage (NCBI taxonomy): Eukaryota > Metazoa > Chordata > Mammalia > Primates > Cercopithecidae > Macaca > Macaca mulatta. The sequence continues at coordinate 63,971,021 of NC_133421.1, forward strand.
TCCACGCGTCCATCCTGAACGTGTTAAAAGCAGCAGTTAAAGCGGGAGGGCTCTGGAGTTAGACTGTCTGCGTTTGAACCCAGGCTCTGGGCAAAAGCTGCTGAACCTCTCTGAATCTAATAGCCTCATCTGTGAATTGGAAGGATACCAGCAAGGATTAAATGAGAGTGCATAGGAAGGGCCTAGCCCTGTGCCCAGCACAGAGGCTCCCTATATGTCACCGTTGTCAATTTCTGACTCATGTATTCATCTATTCATTCACTTCTCAAAGCATCCTCTCGGCGTCATGGAGTGCCTGCTGTATTCTGGGTACTGTGGCAGGTTGGTGATGATGTAAACAGAGATGACGGCCGGCGACAGTGGCTCATGCCTGTAATCCCAGCCCTTTGGGAGGCCAAGGCAGAAGGATCTCTTGAGCCCAGGAGTTCCAGACCAGCCTGGGCAACAAAGTGAGACCCTGTCTCTACAAAAAAATAATATAAAAAAATTAGCCGGGTGTGGTGGTGCACATTTGTAGTTCCAGCAACACAGAAGGCTGAGGCAGGAAGATCATTTGAGCCTAGGAGGTCGAGGCTGCAGTGAGTCGTGATGGCGCCACTGCTCTCCAGCCTGGGCAACAGAGCAAGACCCTGTCTCTAAAAAAAAAGAAAAAAAAATTGATGAGAAAGACACGTATCAAAATAGTGTGCTAAGAGTTATGATACACCCAATGAGTGGAGAAGGGAGATTGACTTGGACTGGGGCAAAAACGAACGTTCTGGGGTGACAGAAACATTATATGTCTGTATTGTGGTGGTGGTCAAATGCTATATAAATTTCCAAAAACTCATTGAAATGTATATTTAACACTTTATTGTATGCAAACTGTAACTCAACAAAATTTGGAACAAAGCACCTAAGCACCCAATGTGAATGTACTGAATGGGCAAAGGGATGGATGACGGGTGAATGAATGAATGAGTCCGTGTGTAAATGAGCATCTCAGATTGTTGTCCACCTTTCCTGGTGCCACCACGGCTCCTACGGAGGGTGCCCTTGCCCTCTCCTCTTGGGTACACGGCCTTCCCCAGAGGAGGTGGGCCTTGGAATTCCTCTTCCTCCCCCGTCCCCACTTCTCCCTTCCCCCAAGGGCAGGGAAAGACGCCCAGGGCTCCCAGCCAGCACTCCCGGCTCCTCTCAGGGTGCTTCCTGGGACTTCCGGGGCCTCCCTTCCAGCTGCCACATGCCAACCCAGCCAGCTCAGCTCTGTGGTGTCAAGGTCACGGGTATGATGCCCAACTCCAGACCCGCAGTGCCTGCAGTAGCTACCCAAACCCTGGCCGACTCCGCCACCTGCCGGCTCTTTCTGGATGCGCATCCCCAGAGCTCTGGGGAAGCCGGAAACTCGATCAAGGGCTATCAGGAATCCTGCCCTGGCGGGGGCTTTATTTTTCTTCCTATTGAATCGTCACAGCCACCATGTGAGGTGGGCTCTGAAGCATAAGGAAACTGAGGCACAGAGAGTAGTTAAGAAATGTGTCCAAGTTCACACAGTAAGTTACAGATCTGAAATTCCTACCCAGGGCTGGGACTTCCCAGCTGATGTTCTGTCCAGGTAAACACATCTTGCTTGGGAGGAGTGGGGGACAGATCCGAGTGTCCCTTCTCCCCCCATCCGGGGAAGAGGGCAAAGCTTCACACCACCCTCCCAAATTTTCCCTCCAGAGGTGAATGCAGGGCCTCCTGCACGCCAGGCCCCGTGGCAGGCATCCAGCAATGGCATGAAGATACATGATGGGAAAGAAACGCCTCAAAATAGTGTACTCAGACCTATGGTACATCAATAGACACCCTACCACCAACTTTTTCTGTCAGTCCAAGCAGAGAGACCCACAGTTCAATCAGAGTTAAGTCAAATGAGGTCTTGAATTTGTTCCTTGGACCCAACCGCCTGTGCTTCTAACCCAAGAATAATAACCAAGGAGTGGCATATTATTTTTACATCTTATTTGCATATGATTAATTTTAAGTCAAAGTGAATGCAGGGCACCCTGGCCCTTTGCTTCTCAGCGCCCTCCCACCCCCACCCTGTGCCTGGTCCTGGCCACCTCCCCCAGCCCCTGCCGGGCTCCACTGTCCCCAGCAGCCCCTCCCCACTCCTTGCCCTTGCCCACCCCTCCCCCAGCTCCCCAGAGTCCCATCCCCTTCCTCCTCTGTCGCCCACGCAGCCCCCACCACCTGGCCGCCCACCTGAAAAACTTTTCCCCAAGTTCTTGAGAAGTCGCGTAGGATCCAGGAGAGAAAAATCAAAGTAATAAAACCTAATTTAATTCCTAACGGAGGGCAGAGCTGTGAGCTGCAATTATCTTAATGCTGAGCTATTTTTACTCTCTCTCCATCTCAGTCTTCTGCCTTTCTCCGTTGTGAGGCTCCCTCTCTCTCTCTGCCTCCCTTTGTCTCTCCATCTCTCAACCATGTTTTCTGTCCCTCTTTGCTTTCTCCTCTCTCCCTTCAATCTCTCTCTCACGTCCTGTCTCTGTGCAGTCTCCTCCTCCTCCTTCGTGTCTGTCCCCTGTGTCTGTCCCTCTGTCAGCCAGTCTTCCCCACCCTTCTTGGCCCCAGGATTTAGATGCCAGAAGTGTGGATGCCTGGCCACAGGCTGGGGGAGATGGGCAAACACCGTCCCTCTGCTCCCAAAGACCTCATCTTCCAGGCCTAGCTGAGAGGGAGGCTTCTCTGCCCTCATCTCCCTTCTCAGCTGCCCCAGCCTGGGATCCAGGGAATGTTTCCTGATCTGGGGTCTCCCAGAGCTCCAGTAAGTTCAGCAGAGCCTCCGTAAATAAGCCCTCCTGCTCAAATGGGGCTCAGCTGCCAAGTTCCCTGAGGCCTTTTCAGCTCCGACAGGCTCTGAGGTGCAACTGGTGGTCATGCCTCCCTGTCTCCATCCTCTCATCACCCTCCCAGCTGTCCTTTGTCCCCTTCATTCCCACGATCCTTCCCCACACCACCAGCACTGGCCACAAGCCCCTTCCCCACCTCTGCCCACCCAGTGGCTGTCCGGGCCACTGCCTGGGTCATGCCCTTCCTGTACCCCTTCTTCCTTTCAGGGCCTCCTTATTTACCCTCCCAAGGCACTGCCAAATTGGCCTTTGCCACTCCCCACCACACCCCATCTTCGACAGAGGTTCTGGGCCAAGCTAGGGGCTGCCAGAGATGCCTACACCCCTGGGCCGACAACTTGGCATCCGGCTGTTTCCCAACAAGTATATAAGTCAACAAACATGCGGGGACTTGAGCCAGGCCTGGGGTTGGCCGATGCGGAGCTGGGTGGCCAGGGCATCCCGCTCCTGTGAGCAACACTCTGGCCCTCCTGCCACTCTTTCCCTCACCCCCAGAGTGGGCCCTGATCCCAATTCCAGAAGATTCCTCTGCCTCTCACTCCACCAAGGACCCAGATGCTGGGGCTGGGAGTGGAAAAGCCGCAGGAGGATTGGGGGTAGGGAAGGCTCCTGGCAGTTTCAGGCCTGAGAGTGACCAGGACAGAGGATGCCAACACAAACAGAGCCCCAGGAAGACATGCTATGTACACGCCTACACACGCACCCTCTCAGTGCTAGACAGAAGCATTCAGACCCCCTGCGCAGCCCCAAGGAGGGAAACAGCAGCTCCCGCAAAGGTACCCAAGGCCCGGACAGATAGATAGGGACATTCCACCCACAGGGCCAGCTCCTCCTGTTCCTGCTCCAGAGACACACACAAACACCTCTAGAGAGAGAGAGAGACTCACACCTGTCTCCCCCAACCCTGCTTCTGAATGCACCAAATTCACGCATGTGATGGCACGTGTATAGGCAGCCCCCAAACCGCCCAACTCTGGGTCGGTCCTGTCCTCCCCACCCCATTAGATCTGGAGAGGAAAGACAGGAGCCACGTGAATCCAGGGTACATCATGGCAGGGCGCATTCCCCTTCTCCCTCACAGGAGCGCTCACACATTCACAACCTCATACCCCCAGCAATTGCACGGCGGGAGCTGTGGATACAGTCCCCCACTCCCTGCAAGCTGGCACACGCCTGCCCATCACCTTGACAGCCTCTGACATCCTCCCCGACACCCACACCCTCCTCTGCACACACGCAGTCCTCCCACATCCTGCCACTCACACCTGCATCTTTGACACTCTGACACACTTACACAGACACACACCACACCGACCCCCCAACACACACTCCCAGGCTATGGGCACCAAAGGGCCCCGGCACTCCCCTGCACACTCTCCCTGCCACGATGACTGACACGTGTCCTCCCACACACAACTCGGTCACACTCGCTGCCTTTCCAGGACACCCCCATTCACAGCGTGACAGGCTGGTACTCTCCCCACGACCTCACAGGCCTCCCTGAAATTCCCAGTGCCAGGACCACGAAGGGGTTAAAGCCAGAGTCCTGCCTCCCGGCTGCCCCTCTCTCTCTCCCTCCCCCTTTATCCTCTCTGCTGGACTCCATCAATAATGCAGCTTCAAGTTCTGGGGAGACCGCAGGGGGCCCCCCAGCCGGCTCCCCCGGCCTTGGCTCTAACTCCCACCCTCCTCCCAGCCCTAGGAGAACACGATTCTCCATGCTTATTGGCCAGTTTCCTCTAAGCCCTCCCTCCGAGCACCCGGGCGCCAGTCCCAGGCGGAGGGGACGGGCTGGGGACCCCAAAGCGGGGACCGGAGGGGTGAGCCTGGCAGAGGCAGCGACACACGCGGAGAGGAGGAGAGGCTGAGGGAGGGAGGTGGAGAAGGGCGCGAGAGGCAGAGAGAGGAGACACGCAGAGACACTCCGGAGGGGAGAGACACCGAGACGCAGAGACACCCAGGCCGGGGAGTGCGAGGGAGCGAGGCATAGACCCGGCTTAGCGAGCGCGGGGGGCGACCCCAGAGTCCCGAGAGCCTGGGGGCGCGCCCATCCCGGGCGCCGACCCTCCTCCCGCTCCGCGCCCTCCCCTCGGCGGGCGCGGTATTTTTATCCGTGAGCGAACAGCCCTCCTCCTCCTCCCGCCGCACAGCCCGCCACCTGCGCGGGGGAGCCCAGCACAGACCGCCGCCGGGACCCCGAGTCGCGCTTCCCAGCCCCGCCGCCCACCCCACGCGCCATGGACCCCAAGGACCGCAAGAAGATCCAGTTTTCGGTTCCCGCGCCCCCTAGCCAGCTCGACCCCCGCCAGGTGGAGATGGTAAGCGGCCCGCGCCCCACTCCAGCAGTGTCCCCGACACACCCCGCGGGGCTTCTTCGCACTCGCAGGGAGCTGCCCCGGCCGGACTGGCCTTGGGGGTGGGGGCGCAAGGGGAGCCGGGCTCTGCCTCGGTCAGGACTGGGTGCGGGGCCGCGTGTGAAGTTAGCTGGAGACTCGTGCAACTTTTTCCCGCGGCTTCGGTCCTAATCCCGGGGCCAGAGACTTCCCGGCAGTGAGGCTGGGGGTGCGGGGGTGGGGGGACAGGCCGATTCCAGACCGTCCGGGAGTGGGGCGTCCTTTGGTCCCAGCACAGTCCCCAAAGGGTAGTCAGTCTAATAGGCTACCACCGGGACCGCTCGCCTGGCTCCAGCCCAGAGCTGGTCAGATGTGAGCAGCGGCGGACACTGATCTCGCCACCCAGGGCGGGAGTGTGAGGTTGCCACCGGGTGACCCCACTGCCCTGTCCCTCTCTAGTCCCGCGTGTGTGCCTGGGCTGGGGTCGCCAGAACCTTGCTCTGACCTCCTGCTGTCAGGCCCCAGAGCCCCAACCCCAAGGAGGGAGAGGTGACAAGTCATCAGAAAGCCAGACGTCTTCCTACAGACTACTGAGTCCTCCCGAGAGCCTTCTTGGGGGCTGAGGGGCTTCCAAAGGTTGGGGGGTGCTGTGACAGAGGGCTCCACTTCCCATCCCTAGTGGAGCAGGGGTCACTTGTTGCTGAGATGCAGCTGGCTCCCCACCAAGCAGTGAGGAGGGGGCCAAGTCATTGTGGGGAGAGATAGAGGGCAGGGGGTACAGCCCTGGGCCTAAGCAGCTTTGGGTTGGGAGGGTGTTGTGGGGAGCTTGGCAGGGGAGGTGGCAGTTTCAGCTTAACTCACCTGGTTCTCTTTGTGCATTTCCCTGGAGCTCAACAGGGACCTAATTAACTGACAGTTGGTCTGATTGCCAAGCTGAGGGGTGGGGGGTCAGTTGCTGGGAGTGCTCAGCACCCGCCTCCCCCCAATTCAGCTTGGCTCACGTAGCAGGAGGGCAACTTTTCACTTCTCACAAGGACTGGGTGAAGAGTTCTGCAGCCTTACAGAGACTGGCAGAGAAGCCCAAACCCAGGCCCCCAGAGAGGTCCCCCCCAGGCCCCTGTGGGTCCCTGAGCCTCAGCTGGAGGTGGGGGATGCCTGCAGTGCCCTGGCTCAGTCTCCTTCTGAAAAGCTGGATCCAGCTTGTTTGGAGCCCTTGAACTGACCTTAGGTGGGCAGGGCCACGTGGGTGCCATGACCCGTGGGGCATCTTCCCCAGGGCCCAGCCCTGGCAGCTGCAGCTGTAGCCAGCTTTGGTCTGATGTTTTCCAAGGTCTGATGTTTTCAGAAACTGGGGAGAGGAAGGGCCTTGGTGGGAGAAGACAGGAAGGGAAATGTCTGTTCTGGAGTAGCCATGGAGTGGGAAAGGCATGGCCTGGGAGTCAGTGACTGGGGTTTTTCTTGTCCTTTGGACTTGGTGTGCTGTGTGGCCTTGAGGACACTGCCAAACCTCTCTGAGCCCTGCTTTTTCACCTCTATAAAATGAGGGGGTTAGGTGAGCTACAGAGTTCCTTTTGGCTCTGACAGACTTTGATTCAAAGGTTCTCCAGGGACTCCAAAGCACTGTTTGTTCCCTGCTATCTGGGGTGGGCTGGGGGGCTGCAGGGGTCTATCTTGTCACCCCTCCCTCCTTCTCCTTAGATCCGGCGCAGGAGACCAACGCCTGCCATGCTGTTCCGGCTCTCAGAGCACTCCTCACCAGGTAGGGCCCTCCCTGTCCACTTAGCCCCTGTCCCACCCTAGCTCTGATGCCTTCCTAGGGGCCCTGCAGAAGTTCCACGAACAGGAGTCAGAGCAGGAGACTGGGGAGTGGATAAGGTCTGGGAACCCAACTCTATTGGCTTTATTTATTGACATGACACCTCCCAGCCTCAGAAGGGAGAGGGCACACTTTCCCTGTCCCCAGAGATTGAGACCCTGGGGAAAATAACTCGGATTCTTTATCTCTCTTCCTCTTCCTCCTCACTCGGTTCCGGTTTGGTTGGCTTTGGTGGCCTTCCTCAGAGGAGGAAGCCTCCCCCCACCAGGTGAGTTTCCTGGGGCAGCTGGAAGGAGGGATGCCTGGGCCCTTTGGGGTGGGGTGGACGGGTGCCTGCAGTGACAACCAACCAGTATGGGGTGCCACCCAAGAGGACACATTAGCATATCAATGGGCAGTCCTCTGAGAGTGCCTCATGCCAGGTGCCACCAGCAGATCCTCCTCTGCTCAGACTCAGGGTGGAACCTCCAGGACCTAGAATCCTGCCCTAAACCAGGCCATGGCTTATGGGGGCCCTCCCAAAGCCACAGGGTGGGGAGGCTCAGCCTAGGTGCAGGACCCATTAGCAGCGGTGAAATCAGTCCGCTTGGGTGGCCATGGGTGGGATGGAATGGAGGGAGGGTGAAGGGAAGGGGCCTCTGCTGAGCCCCTTTAACCTGGCACTTCCCCTGGCAGAGAGCCTCAGGAGAGGGGCACCATCTCAAGTCGAAGAGACCCAACCCCTGTGCCTACACACCACCTTCGCTGAAAGGTACTATCCCCCCACCGACCTTCCTGGCTGTCCCCTTGATCTCTGGAACTGGGCAGACGCTGGGGGAGCTTTTGTCAGTGGGGAGGGATTTTTTTGGCCACACGTAGCCCTCTGTCAGTGTGGTGCAACAACCCCACGTAAAGACCAATTTTTTCTCAGTCTGGCCTCGCAAAACACAGGAGCCCCGAGGCTGCAATGGGCAGCTGTGGGCCTTAACATCGGGTTGTGGGCTTGAAAGAAAAGAGATGGCTGGCCTAAGACAACAGCAGGCATCCGCGTGGAAGGGACTCCACCTGCAGCTCCTCTTCACCAGCCTGTGCTGGACCACATCCCACCCCTGCTCATCTAGGGCGCCTTCTCCTGTGGGCTTTACCCCTGGCCTCCCCTCCCATTTGCATCTCATTTGCACAGATCTGCACACTGGTCTCCTCTTTCCTGCTTCCCTTTCTCCATGGAAAAGCAAGCCATTCCTTTTGCACACACTTACTGAACACCTAGTATATGCCAGGCCGAGTTGGTGGGCACTGGGCAGAATAAGATGAGTCAGATTTGGTCCCTGCCTTTGCCTCAAAGGGTCAGGGAGGGGCCAAGAAAGGTGGCTCACACCCGAAATTCCAGCATTTTGGGAGGCCAAGACAGGAGGACTGCTTGAGCCTAGGAGTTCGAGACCAGCCTGGGCAATACAGTGAGATCCCCATCTCTATGAAAAATTTAAAAAGCGAGCTAAGTGGGTCAGGCGCGGTGGCTCACGCCTGTAATCCCAGCACTTTGAGAGGCCGAGGTGGGCAGATCACCTGAGGTTGGGAGTTTGAGACCAGCCTGACCAATATGGAGAAAACCCGTCTCTATTTTTTTTTTTTTTTTTTTGAGACGGAGTCTCGCTATGTCGCCCAGGGTGGAGTGCAGTGGCCGGATCTCAGCTCACTGCAAGCTCCGCCTCCCGGGTTTTTACGCCATTCTCCTGCCTCAGCCTCCCGAGTAGCCGGGACTACAGGCGCCCACCACCTCGCCCGGCTAGTTTTTTGTATTTTTTTTAGTAGAGACGGGGTTTCACCGTGTTAGCCAGGATGGTCTCGATCTCTTGACCTCGTGATCCGCCCGTCTCGGCCTCCCAAAGTGCTGGGATTACAGACTTGAGCCACCGCGCCCGGCCAACCCCGTCTCTATTAAAAATACAAAGTTAGCTGGGCGTGGTGGCGCATTCCTGTAATCCCAGCTGCTCGGGAGACTGAGGCAGGAGAGTCACTTGAACCTGGGAGGCAGAGGTTGCAGTGAGCCGAGATTGTGCCATTGCACTCCAGTCTTGGCAAAAAGAGCAAAACTCCGTCTCAAGAAAAAAAAAAAAAAAAAAGTGAGCTAAGTATAGAGGTGTGCACCTGTAGTCCCAGACACTTGGGAGGCTGAGGCACGAGGACTGCTTGATCCCAGAAGTTTGAGGCTGCAGTGAGCTATGATCGCACTACTGTGTTCCAGCCTGGGCTACAGAGTGAGATCCTGTCTCAGGAAAAAATAATAATTAAAAAAAAGGGTCAAGGAAGGTACACAAAGATGTTTAAGCTTGGATTTGAAGGATCATAGGAATTTAACAGGCAGTCAAGGGCATCCCAGGTCCAGGAAGATGGAAGAAGGTGTGCAAAGAAAAGGAGATGCGAGTCAGAGGGGTACTTTTGGGCCAACCTGGAAGAGGCTTGGTTTCTAGTCAGGGAGCTGGGGAGATATACCTGAAGGAGACAGGAGGCCCTCTCCCTGATTAAGCCCTGATGCCTACCAACCCCCACCTCAACTCCTGCCTGGGGCTCTTCCTGCCCAGCCAGCCCCATCCGGAAGTTGGGAGGGAGAGCTACTGGAAGAGTATGCTGGGAACTGCTTCGGTGGAGGGTTTAATAAGTTCCCAGCACCAGCAAAGGTCAACAGGTGTACCTGTCAGCCCACTTGCCAGGGTTGGGAACAGAGAGGACAGGCTGGGAAGGGAGGAGAGAAGGGAAGGGGTTATTTCACTTTCCCCAGTACAGGAAAACGAAAGGTCAGAGCTGCAGCAAGTGGGCAGTGTGGCTCAGCACCCGGAAGGACCTCCCCACCTAGAGGGGTGTGTGGAAGGGCCCCAAAGCAGGCATGAAAGAGAAAGTGGCATCTTCTCAGGAGAGAATTTAAGAAATCCCTCTCCCTCCCACCTTGGGCTGGGCAGGGAGAGGCTGGGTGGATGTGAGGGGAACACCTGGCTCTTGACTACCAGCATGGGGGAACAGGCCGGGATGAAGATGTTAGGGCCAGGGTGCTACCATGCACCATGCAGTGGCCAAAAATGTGCACCACCCCCAACTGCCCCTTTAGACCACATCTTAGGAGAGTCCAGGTGAGTAGAGGCAGGGAAGGGATCAAGAGCTGGGAGGCCAGTCTGGGGCTAGGCTGGGGACCTTCAAGCTGAAAAAGGGAGACTTGGGATGGGGGGAGTTCAGGCTCCCAGAGTGGGGCAGAGAAGGGGACAGCCTGGAAGGAGTGATGGGGAGACCCCAGAGAGCCCAGGAAGCATGAGGGAGGTGGGGGAGGCAAGGGAGGCTCACGGGGCACCAGCGCAGGTGCTGCACACACCTTCTCTTGTCACTGTGGCTCACGAAGTGAACTCTCCTCCCCCACTGGGGGAGAAGGAAGCTGCCTGGGCTGCCACCTGCTCTCCTGCGTTACCTCCCCCCACAGCCCTCATGGATCCTTCTCTACTAGGAGGGCACTGTTTTGTAGGCTTCGGTCCCTTTGTGGGCAAGGGAAGGTGCCTGGCAGGGTTGGGGCTTGTCAGGGAAGAACTGAGGGCCCTCGAGAGAGGGCCCAGCACTAAGTCTTGGCTTGAGGGGTTGTACTCCAAGGTTGGAGCTCTCACACTTGGCTCAAAATGAAGCTCTGCTGCGTCCCCAAGGTCAGGGCAGGGTGATTTATTGTGCTTTTATTGCCTGGATAGCTTGCCCAGAGCCAGTAGGAGGTACTGGGCTGGGAGCTGGGGGCTGGGTGGGGCAGCGGGCACATACAAAGCACCCTCTGTGCCTGTCCCTGAGTTGGCAGGAGCATGGCACCCTGCTCACTGTGCCAGAGGTTTCCAGCCTGGCGCTACCCCCCTGGGCCTTCTGAGGGGAGGGGCCACTGGCGGACCAAGAAGAAGCTGCAGCAACTCCCCATCCCCCCACCCCCAGCCCTTCCTCAGCAAATTGTGAACTTTGTGTCCCATATGCTCTAAGATCCCGCCACCTCCTGCAGCCTCTCCTCAGGGGCCCCTCAAACTCTGCCATCCCCCAGAACCCCTGGCCCTGGCCCCTTTCTCTAACCCCTTGCTCCTTTCCATCTTTTGGAAACTTCTTTCCAGCTGCACACACTGTTCCCTTCCCAGCCCTATCTGAGCAGGTCTTTGGAGGCTGGGGGGTTGCTTTCTAGGTCACCGCAGAGGGAGCTGGGAACCTGGGGATGTGGGTCAAGATTGTGGGGGCCGCATCTGAGCACGCCGCATCCCCAGGCACAGACTGCACTGGCTGCAGACTATTATGTCCTCAGCCTCAGAATTGTTCTGTCCCTTGGAGCCCGGGGCAGGAGTATGTGGATTGGCATCTATGACTGGGCAGTGCCAGGGAGTGGGGACTATGCATCGCATGGGAGATAGGATCAGGGTAAGCAGTGAGCCCTCAGCAGGCTGGGCACCCCCAAGAAATGGAAAGTGGCAAATCCCCAGGCCGTGGTCCATACGCCCTGTGCCTTTTGCCTGGGCTTGAAGCTGGGAGATACTGTCTCCAGTACTGGGTACTTGGCAAATCAAGCTCTCCAGCCAGGGAATGTTAAGCTGCTGCTGTGCCCGCCTGGTCTTGCCCAGCCTGGTGCCCTATGGTGTGGGGGAGCTGCCTGGTGGCAGCCTCCTGGGGGCTAGCATCTTGGGACAGCTTGAGAGCCAAACATGATCAAATCTACCCCTGGCTGCCTCTGCCCTGGTCTGACCCCCATCAGGCTGACCTGTAACCTTTGGCCTTTGAACTTGGGCCCCTGAGGGGGTATTCTCTGTCCCAGGCCTATGGGAAGGAGGCTGGGGGCTGGGCCACACACTATCTCCAGATCCATGGGCTGTGTCTGGCTGACCCTTGCCTTCCTGGGTCCCCTCTGGGCCAGCTGTGCAGCGCATTGCTGAGTCTCACCTACAGTCTATCAGCAATTTGAATGAGAACCAGGCCTCAGAGGAGGAGGATGAGCTGGGGGAGCTTCGGGAGCTGGGTTATCCAAGAGAGGAAGACGAGGAGGAAGAGGAGGATGATGAGGAAGAGGAGGAAGAAGAGGACAGCCAGGCTGAAGTCCTGAAGGTCATCAGGCAGTCTGGTAAGCTGAAGTGCCTGTGACATGTGGGTTAGGTGTGGGTCCTCCTTGAGTATATGGGGACGTCCCCTTCTAATTTAGTGTCTCACACACGCAAACTGTAGTGACACCACAGGGGCCTCCCTGTCTTCTCGCTCCATGGGGTGCCTCACACTCAGTCCTACCTGAGACATGGGCTTCCTCCATCCTTGGCTCAGTCCCTCTGCCAATCTGGTTTTCCCTAATAATTCCTCTCTTCCCTGGGAATTAAGGCCCAGGCCGTTTGGGGTTTGAGGCTAGAGCCAAAAAAGGACTTCCCACCTATGGTAGTAAGGGGGTGCGAGGACATTCAGGGATGGAGGACCAAGAGAGTCCAACACCCCCGTCACCTGCATTTTTGAACCTAGGATGTGGTCTCTGCTGGGATGCAGAGGGCTGCCTGATTTACTTGCCCACTCCAGGACTGTTAGGTCTGTTTCTCCTCTTTTTCCTTCCTAGGATGGAGTGGGAGGGTGCCCTCTAGTGTCTAGATGTAGAATTTAAAATTCAAGAACCAATCCTGTCTCCTGCATCTCCAGCCTCAGCTGCCTGGGAGAGGGGCCAGGGAGGGGCCTAATACCTGTAACAGAAGGCCTCTAAGCCAGATGTTCCAGATCCAAAACACTCCACAAAAGGTCCCAGGCTGGATGTGGTGGCTCACACCTGTAATCCCAGCACTTTGGGAGGCTGAGGCAGGCAGATCATGAGGTCAGGAGATCGAGACCATCCTGGCTAACATAGTGTAACCCTATCTCTACTAGAAATATAAAAAATTAGCTGGCGTGGTGGCACGTGCCTGTAATTCCAGCTACTTGGGAGGCTGAGGCAGGAGAATCACTTGAACCAGGGAGGCGGAGGTTGCAGTGAGCCGAGATCATGCCACTGCACTCCAGCCTGGGCGACAGAGCAAGACTCCGTCTCAAAAAAAAAAAAAAAAAAAAAAAGTCCCAAGGCCCAGAGATTTTCTAGGCAGGAAGATTTCACCCCCTTCCATGGTTGTTTCTTCCATGCCTGGCCATGGAAGGCTGTGCCACATCTGTCCCTCCTAGGGTACATTAAACTGTTTAGTCTCATTATTTATGGGAATAATGAAGAGTCAACCACCCCTACTAGAAGCTGTCAGCTCTTCCACACAAACAAAAGGTCTTGGGCCTCCTGCCTGCCTATCTGGCAGTGAGGGCATTGGCCATGGGGGCAAAAGCTGTTGCTGGGCTTCAGGCCCTTTGTGGGCAAGAGACAGCTGGAAGAGCTGAATCAGTTCCTACTGAGACCCCTCCAAAACAGTGGAAGAGAGGTGAGAGGAGACTGTTCCCTCAGGAAAAGCAGGAGGTGGCTGGGCGCAGTGGCTCATGCCTGTAATCCCAGCACTTTGGGATGCCAAGGCCAGCGGATCACTCGAGGTCTGGAGTTCAGACCAGTCCGGCCAACATGGTGAAACCCCGTCTGTAATAAAAATTCAAAAATTAGCCAGGCACAGTGGCACGCACCTGTAATCCCAGCTGCTTGGGAGGCTGAGGCAGGAGAATCCCCTGAACCTGGGAGGTGGAGGATGCAGGGAGCTGAGATCGCACCACTGCACTCCAGCCCAGGCAACAGAGTGAGACTCCATCTCAAAAACAAAACAAACAAACAAACAAACAAAAAAACAAAAGCGGCAGGGCACTGGCTCAAATGACAGCCCTATGATGGAGCAATATAAACCACCACGACTCCTGGTGGCTCCTGGGTGCTGGTGCTGGTCTGGGCAAGGTATTCACTATTACCTTTACTGTTGTGTAGATTACTGTTTAAAGTAATCTACACAATTTCCCCCTTACTATTTCCTTCAGAAAGGTACTAACTGACTTATGTAAGCCATATGGCTAGTCACTGGGAGAGCTGTTCAAGCCTAGTGCTCTCTCCATGCTGCCATGATGCCCCTGGAAAGCTTAACCTCAGCCGTCAGAGACTTAGCTCACACTCCAGGACAGCCAGATGGCTATCCGGAGCCTGTGTTCTTATCTCCTCTTTCCCATCCCCAGCTGGGCAAAAGACAACCTGTGGCCAGGGTCTGGAGGGGCCCTGGGAGCGCCCACCCCCTCTGGATGAGCCCGAGAGAGATGGAAGCTCTGAGGACCAAGTGGAAGACCCAGCACTAAGTGGTAAGGCTTGGGAGTGTGGAATGAGGAGGCGGGGCTGGGATCTTGGTGGATGGGGCCAGGCCCTGAGTGCCTCTCTGCTTGCCTTTCAGAGCCTGGGGAGGAACCTCAGCGCCCTTCCCCCTCTGAGCCTGGCACATAAGCACCCAGCCTGCATCTCCCAGGAGGAAGTGGAGGGGACATCGCTGCTCCCCAGAAACCCACTCTATCCTCACCCTGTTTTGTGCCCTTCCCCTCGCCTGCTAGGGCTGCGGCTTCTGACTTCTAGAAGACTAAGGCTGGTCTGTGTTTGCTTGTTTGCCCACCTTTGGCTGATGCCCAGAGAACCTGGGCACTTGCTGCCTGATGCCTACCCCTGCCAGTCATTCCTCCACTCACCCAGTGGGAGGTGGGATGTGAGACAGCGCGCACTGGAAAATCCAGAAAACCGGGAACAGGGATTTGCCCTTCACAATTCTCCCCAGATCCTCTCCCCTGGACACAGGAGACCCACAGGGCAGGACCCTAAGATCTGGGGAAGGGAGGTCCTGAGAACCTTGAGGTACCCTTAGATCCTTTTCCATCCACTCTCCTATGGAGGATTCCAAGTCACCATTTCTCTCACCGGCTTCTACCAGGGTCCAGGACTAAGGCGTTTTTCTCCACAGCCTCAACATTTTGGGAGTCTTCCCTTAATCACCTTGCTCCTCTTGGGTGCCTGGAAGATGGACTGGCAGAGACTTCTTTGTTGCGTTTTGTGCTTTGATGCCAGGAATGCCGCCTAGTATATATCCCCAGTGGGGCACATGGTAGGGGGCGCCAGGTTTTCCTTGTCCCCCAGTTGCTCTGCCCCCTTCCCCTTTTTCCCTGACTCCAGGCCTGAACCCCTCCCGTGCTGTAATAAATCTTTGTAAATAACTGTGCTGAGACTCCTCTTTCAGGGGAAGCGGGAGGAAAAGGGAGGTAATGGGGCATCCTGATAGGGAAGGCCAGTGGTCAACCAAAGGTTAGGGTTTTGACCCTACTGTCCAATCCTCTATTCTAGGAGTCTTTCTGGCAGACAGCAGGCTCGGGGCACTCAGAGGAAGAACCACAGAAGTTCTAGCTCCTGCTTGGGATAGCTGAAGGAGGCAGGTGGGGTGGGTGGGGTGGGGAAGTCCTTCTCGAGTAACTGGATTCCTCCAAAGATTCCCCCATCCCCACAGGGCTCCCCTCGGGAAATTCCCCTTTTTCCCTCACAGCCAGGCCTGTGTGGCCTAATAACTACGGCCCCGGTGTTCTTTCCACTCCCCTACCCTTAAGTTAGACTTCGGCCTTCGCGCCCGCTTCTGCGCAGGGCCAGGGCTGGAGGCGGGGCGAAGGGGCGGAACCGCAGGCGGACGCACGTACCGCTTCGCTCTCAGGGGCAGACTCAGCGGCGGAAGTGGCGCCGCTGAAAGATCTTCTTCCGCTCTGAGGCGCTACTGAGGCTGCGGAGCCGGACTGCGACTGGGGCGGGAAGAGCCGGGGCCGTGGCTGATATGGAGCAGGTGGGTCCCAGAGCGGTCGGTGGGAGCGGGTGGCGTGAAAGGGCCGTCTCCCGTTGGTCGAACCCGCTTCCCCATCCGCTGTCTATGCTGGTTTCCATCCGACCCTTCCCACACCCGCTGCGTCTCAGGTTCCGCCCCCTTCCTCTGCCTGGCCTCGCTTCGCTCCGCCCCGCGCGGGTCGGGGTCTCCAGCACTGACTCTTGGCGACCCCCCTATCCTGGGGAGCCCGAGGAGGGCGTTCGGGATCTCCTTCCAAAACCTCCGTCTTAACTGAGGAGAGAGGCGAGGGGAAGGTGTCTGGGTGTTACGAGCAGGGGCAGGTATGGGGAGGGGTCGGAATCTGGGATGAGAGGAAAACATCTACGCATTCCGGTAGGTCTGCGTCTCAGTGTCCTCCCTTATCTCCCCAACTTCCTTTGGAAACGGCTGTGAATAACTTCCTAATTGATATTAAAAGGGCCCTTTAAAGTCTTGAGTTCTTAGAGGTGCATAGTACCATTGACACTCATTCCTAATGACACGTTCCCCCACCCCACCCCTGTTTTGGCTTAGTCAGTGTCTCCTGGTTTTCTTCCTACCGCTCTGACAGTCGGTCAGAAGTCCCGCTTCACGTTTTCCTCTGTCACCCAACTCCTCGCTCTGTACACTGAATCTCAGTGGTCTCATTTACCCCGACGGCTTCAGCTTTACGCCAACTAAATACCCAGATCCACATCTTCAGCGCAGCCCTTCCCTGGAGCTCCACGCTTGATTATCCAGCGGCCATTGGGACAGCTCTGCTTCACGTGGAGCTCACCGGATCCAAACTTGAACTGGTCTTTTCCGTGCAGATTAATTCTTCCTCTACCCTAACCCAGGCAGAAATCTGGTAATTACCTTACACTTTCTCCTCTCTTTCAAGTCCCACATCTTAAAAGTGACCTAGTACTGCCAACTTCGTGAACATCCTTCACACTGGGCCCACTCCATCTCTTCTGTTACCACGCTGTTGATGTGTTGTCAATTCCCAACAGTCCAGCCCTGGCAGCTTGCAACCCAGTCTCCAAACTGTAAGTCTTGTGATCCTTTTAGAACACAAGTCTGATGGTGCCAATTCCTTGCTGATAACCTTTTTCTGGCTTTCTGTTGCCTATGTGCTGAACGCCTAGCACAATTTACACGGCTCTCTGTGATCTGACCTAGCAGTCTCCTATGTGCACCCTAAGGTCCAATAATATGGCACTGCGGCATGTGCCATGCCTACCCTTGCTGTTCATATCTTCGTCACTTTGCACACACCAGCCCCCGCCGCTTGAAAACCTCCTTCTCAGGCCGGGCGCGGTGGCTCAAGCCTGTAATCCCAGCACTTTGGGAGGCCGAGGCGGGTGGATCACGAGGTCAGGAGATCGAGACTATCCTGGCTAACATGGTGAAACCCCGTCTCTACTAAAAATACAAAAAACTAGCCGGGCGTGGTGGCTGGCGCCTGTAGTCTCAGCTACTTGGGAGGCTGAGGCGGGAGAATGGCGTGAACCCGGGAGGCGGAGCTTGCAGTGAGCCGAGATCACACCACTGCACTCCAGCCTGGGAGACACAGCGAGACTCCGTCTCAAAAAAAAAAAAGAAAACCTCCTTCTCTTGTCTGCTGAGCTACCTTCTACAGGTTTTTCAGCGCAGGCAGCACTGCACCCCCCCAACCCCCAAGGTTAATTGCCCCTCTGTGTCCTGTAGCACCCTGTCCATAATAGCATAGTAGCTGAGAATACAGACTCCTGGATCAGACTGCCTGGGCTCTGACCTGTTTGGTGACCTTGATGAAGTCAGCTACGCAGTTTCCTCACTTGTAAAAGGGAGGTAGGAATGTCCCTACTTCATAGGGTTGTGAGGATTGAATGAAATATTGTAGGTTTAGGTCTTAAACCAGTGCTAGGCACAAGAATGCTCAATAAAAGTGAGTTGCCTGGGTGCAGTGTAATCCCAGCACTTTGGGAGGCAAGGCAGGAGGATCGCTTGAGGCCAGGTGTTTGCAACTAGCCTGGGCAACATAGTGAGATCCCATTGCTACAAAAATTTTAAAAACTAGCTGAGCATGGTGGTACGTGTGGGAGGATCCCTTGAACCCGGGAATCTGAAGTTACAGTGGGGTATGGTTGTGCCACTGCACTCTAGTGTGAAGGACACAGTGAGATCCTGTTTCTCAAATAAATAAATAAAAAGATAGTTATTACTATTATGTAAGGACAACATAGCTCACCAGTTATGATTTTTAATTTCATAAGTTGTCTGAGGATGGTCGATGTGGTTTACTAGTCATTTGATAGAGCCTGGCTCTTTGTCAATAAATAAAATGCTAGAGTGGAGGACACGGCGGTCAGGATCTGGATTTATTGAGTGAAGATTCAAGAGTGAAAAGGGCTCAGACCTGGTCTGTTCGGGAAAACCAATCTGGAAATGTGTGCATGTTACATGGCAAGCATTCAATCTAGAGAAATGTATACAGAGCTGGGAACTAGAGGGAGAAAAAGACCAGGGGTGGCTTCTGAGGAGCTGACAGTTAATGGGGGCTATAAAGCGAGGGGAGGATTTTATCAGAAGGAGGCAGAGGCTGGAGTGGGCTCAGAGATCAGAAAGCTGGGTCCTCTGAACAGAGCTCCAGTAGATGGTGGCTGGGTGGGGGAACGGCAGACGGAGCTGAGGAAGACAGAGGCAGCGTCCTCTGCTGAGGCTGGCAATTCCTTTCCTGTATTGGCCATAAGGAAGCATCCCTTGACTTGGGAGCCAGGAGGGACCATGCCTGGGGGCATCTGTGCTCTGGAGGCTTAGTACCTGGTGTTTGGGGCCAGGCCCCCTGGGTAGGGCCATGGTGCATGCCTTTGGGCTGGGCCTTTTTTGGAGCTCTTTTGCCTGCCTGTAATGCCCACCCTCCTTGCCTCCAGCTGATAGATGCTGACTCTTCAAGGCCAGGGTCAGATGACCTCCTCCCTGTGGCTTTTTTGACTTCACTCATTCCAGCCTGGGTCAGATGATCCCTTCTCTGGGAGCCCACGGTCCTTTGTTCATTCCTCCCTGAAAGCGCTGATCACAGCATGATATTATTTATCTGCCAGTCTTCCTCACCAGACCCAGAGTCCCTGATGGACCAGAACAGGGTCCTGTGGCCCCAGGACTTGCACTGTGTCCAGCACGCTGTAGCCCTTGGTACCTGCGTGTTGCATTAAGTTGAGCTCTCACACAGCTAGACTTGTTAAGGGAGAGCAGTGTGCGGGAGACCAAAAATCCAGCACATCTGGCAGCTTGTGCCTGTTCCACTGAGTGCGAGACCTTGTTGGCTCTACTTTACAGATAAGGAAGCTGAGGTTCAGGGGAGGTAAGGTCAAGATCACTCAGCAGGGATTTAAAGAACTGTCTCCTGACTCCAGGTCTGCATGTCTCTCAGAAACTGCCTTGGGGTCCCAGCCTCCAAGGGGGCAGCTGCCACATCAGTGGGACAAAAAATAAGTGTCCCTTTTTCTGGCTGAGGAGAGGCTAATCCTGGCTTTGTCCAGGCAGGGTTGGTGCCTGAAGGATCCTGTGCTAAAACCGCGCCCCCCCCCCTTGTTCTTCGCCCTCTGGGAGCCTTTTCTTGAGAGAGCCTTTTCTCCCGAAGATGACTGGCCCTTTCCGGAGTAACCTTGGGAACTCGACCTCATTGGTTTAGTAGCAGCACGAAGGGGGCAGGTGGGGCCTGATTCACTGGCCCTGAGTGGGTCAGAGGTCATGGAATCACAGAACTGGGGGCATCCCTGATGATTCACAGGGCCTGGCACAAGGGGAAAGGAGGGTGAGTGGATCTCAGTGTGTTAGGGTCTTCCTGTACACTGCAACCGCAGAGCCTCCCCAGCTCGGCTGGGGGAGGAGTGTGTGGTGGTGAGTCTTGTTTCTGTTTGGCTTAACTCTTCGCCTTCCGCTTCCTCGGAAGGAAAGGAGAAACGGAGCCAGGCTTTGACTTTGGGTCTTATTTGTCATTGTAGCTGTGTCCTCCTCTCTCTACACTCCCACTTCTCCAGGGGATTTCCCAAATCCTCTGTGGAGGGCTACAGTAGGGCCAGTCAGCCAGCTGTCCCGAGGCTGATGGCATGGGCCAGTAACCCTGAATGTGCCATCCTAGCCAGGCGCAGTGATACATACCTGTAGGCTCAACTACTTGGGAACCTACTCCCAAGTTTTTGACTCCAGGATTGATGCCCAACCCCAAACCCGTACCCTTTTTCCTGTTCCAGGGTGGACATTACGGATCCACAGACTAGCTGACTTACTAGACATGTACCGTGGCCAGGCACTGTGACTGTGACTTGGACCTCAAGGGCTTAGGACAGATGGCCTTGAGACATCTAGCTGTGATAAGGGAAGTGCTGACCCAGAGTTACTTGGGAGGCTGAGGCTTGAGCCTAGGAGTTTGAGACCACAGTGTCCTATGATTGCGCCTGTGAATCCAGCCTGTGAATCCATGTTGCCAGACTCCAGTCTGGCAACATGGTGAGACCTGTCTCTTAAAAAAAAAAGTGCCATTCTGGGTCGGCCCCCTGAAGCCGGGGTCTACCTTCCATTTAGCAGTACTGCTGAGACTCTCAGTTTGGGCAAAGTGCTATGCTGGACCTGCCTGGCCAGCGCCCTGCCTCTAACACTGTCCCCATGGGGAATAGTAGTAATAGCTGCTGTTAATTAAGCACAGACACTGCATGTGTTATTTCTAATCCCTTCAAGCTCTGTGAAGTAGGCACTATATTCTCCCCATTTTAAAGAAAAGGAGGCTGAAGTTCAGGGAAACCCAGTGGTTTGGTCAAGGGCACACAATCTAATAAGGAATGGCGTTAGGTTTTTGCCTCCAGGACTGGTGTCCAACCCCAAACCCACATCCTTTCCTCTGTTCCAAGGTGGACATTACGGATCCACAGGCTACCTTACTAGACATGTATCATGGCCAGGCGCTGCAATTGTGACTTGGACCTCAAGGGCTTAGGACAGATGGCCTAGAGACATCTAGCTATGATAAGGGAAGTGCTGACCCAGAGTTCTGAAAGGTCAGGGGAGTCTGAAGGGTGAGGAGAAGCTCTGCCCAGGAGGTGACATTTGAACTAGTCGTCTGAAGCGCCAGAGTTCTCCCCAAAGGAAGGAGGTCATTCAAGAATGAGGAAACAGGGAGCCCAGGCGATGGGCTGTGGTGTGTCCTGGGAGCAGCCAATGATCAGCAGAGTAGAGGCTGCGAGTGTTGACCCACATAGCAAAAGAAGAGTTCTGGGGTCTGGAGACCTCCCTCCTCCTTAACCCTCCCCTGTTATCAAAGACTCAAGGTTAACTCACCTTGAGTCTTCTCCCTACAAGTCAGGCTCAGGGAGGGGAGCAGGCACCCTGCCTGAGGGCCCCCAGGAAACCAGTTCCTCTTGCCTTCTTGTGGAGAGAGTGCCTGGGCTCTGGGCAGGGAAGACCCCCGCAGAGGGTGGAGTCCAGCTCCGGGAGAGGCAGCCTGGGCAGGGAGGGGCTGCTCTCCCAGCTGGGCGTGAGTGTCCATGTGCACTTGTGCATGTGCTGCTGTAGGGAAGGGTATAAATGGCCGTTCAGTGCATTTCCTGGAAGCCCACTCTGAGCCTGGTACAGTTCTGGTACTGGGCATGCAGCAGGGAGCAAAGCACAGGAAGTCCTTGCTCTCATGGAGTTTGCATTCCAGTGGGAGACGATGGGCAGTAAACACAGACCAGTGAATGTATCATATGTCAGGGGTGACAAGTGCTGTGAAGAAAAATACAGCAGGGTAAGGGATGGAGGGTGGGGGCTAAATAAGGGTTCAGGAATGGTCTCTCCAAAGGGACATTTGCATAGGGACCTCATTGGAGTGAGAGAGCAAGTCATGCAAAGACCTGGGGAGGAGCTCCTGACAGAGCAGCAGGTGCAAGGGCCCTGGGGTAGGAGCATGCTTGATGCGTCCGCGGACAGTGAGGGACCAGTGTGACTGGAGTAGAGAGCTTGAGGGGAAGAGGAAAGGGGAAGAGAAGGACTTGTAGGCTAGGGTGGGGATTTATGCCTTTATTCTGGAGAAACCATTGGAGGTTGGGGCACTGGTGAGATGTGGTCTGGTTTTTAACAGGATCTCTGTGGCTGCTGTGTTGAGAACAGGCTGAAGCGGTGAGGACAAGGAAGAGTGGCAGGTAGAGGTGATGGCTGGACAGGGTGACATAGTGGTAGGTGAGCAGTGGGCAGATACTGGCTGGATTTTACAGAAAGAGACAACAGGATTTGCTCATGGTTGGATGTGGAAGGGAGGTGTGACCAGATGACTGCTAAGCCCAAAGAGGGCCTCTTGACACACTGTCCCCCAGCTAGCAAGGGCTCTTGCAGGCAGCAACATTTGTACTTAGAAGGTCCCAGCCTGGCATGGGGGAAGGTCATGTTCCTCTGGGGTCGGCTCCGCTGTGCCCCTTCCTGGCTGGGGGACTGTGGGCAGCTCTCCTTCCCATGAGTCATCACTATAGCTTCTGGGAGGGGGTGTGATGCATTAAGGAGATGATGTCTGCAGGGTGCCACCGGAGGCCACGGCCAGCTGGATCTGTGTCTTCTGCACCGGCCCATCTGGATGCTGTGCAGCCTCTCTGGTCTGCTATCCTGCGTTCCCCTAACCAGCACCCTCCTGGGCCAGCCAGCAGCGGGACACAGACCAAGACCAACCTCCTCCACACCCAGGGCCTCTGCCTTCTACCCTCTGCGGACTCTCTGTTAACTTGGCATTGACAGGGCTGCTTGACTCAAAACAACCCCAGGCCTGGCCTGAAGCCATCTCACCAGTCAGTCAGAGTTCAAGACCCTCTCTTTCTCTGGAGAAGAGCAGGAAAGTAATCCCAGCTAACCCTCATGCAGCCACCACTCTGTGTCAGAATCTCTTCTAGGCCATTGCATTGAATAAGTCATTTAATCCATATAAACCTATAAGGAGTAGGTGATATTGTTAACCCCATTTTACAGGGGAGGAAACTGAGGCATGGTGAGGTTAAGTGACTAGCAAGGTGGAAATCTGAGGTTTGACCCATCTCCTGGCATGGAGTCCAGTTCTCTCAGCTTCACTGATCCTGGTTTGTACTGAGTTAGGGACTTCCTGGGAAGCCCCCATGGGCAGGGGGTGCTGGTGCTAGCATTTCCTGTGGAATATGGCAGGGGGATGTGTGGAGGACCTGTGTCTACTGTTCCTCTAGCCTCTGGGGGATTTGGAGAACTCACTCTGCCCAGAGATGTGAGTCATCTTTGGATATAGATGAGACTTGTTCCCCTTCCCCCTGAGTCCCAGAGCACAGCTCTGTGGAATAAGCAGTAGGTGGAACTTGTAAAGTTTGGCCTAGCCCTCCCTGGGAGGCTAGGAGGTGGGAAAGGGCCAGGAGACTGGAAGCGATAGCGGTAGTTAATTTCTATATGGTTAGACATTAACCAGTTACTCTGTGGTGCCAGGCACTGTCCTAGGCACGCTAATCATTATCATTGTCTCCTTTGGTGCCCCAGACAGCCCAGGGTCAAGACAGGTAGCCTCAGTTTACAGATGCAGCAGTGGAGGCTTGCACAGTGAGTAGGTGACTTTGTTCAAATCACAGGCCTAGGCCAGGTATAAAAGCCTAAGTGTGGTGTAATTCCAGCACTTTGGGAGGCCGAGGTGGGAGGATTGCTTGAGTCCAGGAGTTTGAGACCAGCCTGGGAAACATAGTGAGACCCTGTCTCTACAAAAAAAAAAAAAAAAAAAAAAGAAAGAAAGAAAAATTAGAAATTAGTCTGGCATGGTAGCGTCTGCCTATAGTCCCAGCTACTCAGAGGCTAAGGCAGGAAGATCACTTGAGCTGGGGAGTGTTTGAGGTTGCAGTGAGCTGTAATCATACCACCGCACTCCAGCATGGGTGACAGAGCTAGACCCTCTCTCAAAAAAAAAGAAAAAAAAAAAAATCGCAGACTTGCCTTGGCTGATAAATGCCTACTGAGAGCTGTGATCGGTCAGCTGGGCTTTGGAGCTGCCTCCCTGAAGAAAGGTGGCTGGCCTGGGGTATGACCAAGGGCTAGCAGGGAACCCCGTCTGTGGTTCTGCAGCCTGAGATTTGTGGAAATTGAAAATTGGGGGTGGGTGAGTGGGAGGCGGCTTAGCCATCCTGCTGTCCTCCTCTTCTGTCTGCGTGAAGGGTCAGCTGATGCTGCTTCCTGGGTGGGAGCTTGCAATTGCAGAGGGACCGGTCTCTGCCCCTGCACTCCCCTAAGAGCCTATGCAGGGAGCCAGGACAGTCCTCTACTTCCTGTCCCTCCCCCAACCTGGAATTCACCTCTGCCTGCAGCTGGAATAACCTGGCCTTTCTATAGATGAAGGAACCAGGCTAGAGGGTTAGGGAGCTTGCTCTGAGCCACACAGCAGGTGAATTGTAGAGTTCGGATTTGAACCCAGGCCTTTTAGGGTGATTTTTATTATATGTCACTGTAGTGTATTTAACCTCCCCCTCTCACAATTTACCTCTTACTTACAAGGTTTTTCTTTTGTTTTGTTTTTTTTTGAGACAGAGTCTCGCTTTGTCACCCAGGCTGGAGTGCAATAGTGTGATCTCAGCTCACTGTAACCTCCACTTCCCGGGTTCAAGTGATTCTCCTGCTTCAGCCTCCCAAGTAGCTGGGATTACAGTCACACACCACCATGCCTGGCTAATTTTTTTGTATGTTTAGTAGAGATGAGATTTCACCATGTTGGCCAGGCTGACCTCAAACTCCTGACCTCAAGTGATCCTCCTGCCTCAGCCTCCCAAAGTGCTGAGCCACTGCTCCCAGCCCCCACTTACCTGAAAAGTCTTGCCAGCTACTTAGTCTATCTCAACCACCACTGACCAAGCACTTACCATACTCCTTCCTGAGACCTACCTCAACACCCAGCCCTGTGACACAGGGATTCTTGCCTTTTTATTTTTTTATTTTTGAGACAGAGTCTCACTCTGTCACCCAGACTGGAGTGCAGTGGCGCGATCTCGGCTCACTGCAACCTCCGCCTCTCAGGTTCAATCAATCCTCCCACCTCAGCCTCCCAAGTAGTTGGGACTACAGGTGCATGCCACCACACCTGGCTATATTTTGTGTTTTAGTAGAAACAGGGTTTTGCCATGTTGGCCAGGCTGGTCTCAAACTCCTGACCTCAGGTGATCACCTGCCTCAGCCTCCCAAAGTGCTGAGATTACAGGCGTGAGCCACCATGTCTGGCTTCTTGCCTTTTCTTGTCATGGTAAAATATGCATAATATAAAACTTACCATTTTAACCTTTTGTTTGTTGTTTGTTGTTTTGTTTTGAGACAGGGTTTCCCTTTGTAACCCAGGCTTGAGTGCAGTGGCACAATCTCAGCCCACTGCAACCTCACCTCCCCGGCTCAAGTGATCCTTCCTCCTCAGGCTCCTGAGTAGCTGGAACTGCAGTTGTGTGCTACCACACCTGGCGAATTTTTATATTTTTTGTAGAGATAGGGCTTTGCTGTGTTGCCCAGACTGGTCTTGAACTCCTGGGCTCAAGCAGTCCTTCCTCCTTGGCCTCCCAAAGTGCTGGGATTATAGGCCTTAGCTACCACACCCAGCCTATTGTTGCCTGTTTTAATGCAGCTGAGGAAACAGAGTCTCAGAAGGGTTATGCTTTGCCCCAGATCGCACAGCTAGGAAGGGGGCAGTCTGAGATTTGAACTGTGACCTCAGAGTCCATTCCTTTTTCCATGATACCAGCCACCTCATGTTTGCCCTGAGTCCAGCACACCACCCAAAACCCCATTACAAGTGGGGCTGGTACTACTGTATCCTGGGGTGAGGAAGAGAAGGCCTGGGAAGGGGTGTGGGGGCCTGTGCCCACCCCTTCCCTTTGCCTCAGGAATAATCCTCTGTGCCCTGGCACCTGACTTTCCTCCCTCCCCACCCACTTCCCCCTGTAACCCAGGATGGTAAAACCTCCACTTTTGCTGGGCACGGTGGCTCCCGCCTATAATCCCAGCACTTTGGGAGGCCAAGGCAGGCGGATCACGAGGTCAAGAGATTGAGACCATCCTGGCCAATGTGGTGAAACCCCATCTCTACCAAAAATATAAAAATTAGCCGTGCGTGGTGGTGGACACCTGTAGTCCTGGCTACTCGGGAGGCTGGGGCAGGAGAATCACTTGCATTTGGGAGGCAGGGGTTGCAGTGAGCCGAGATCACGCCACTGCACTCCAGCCTGGTGACAGAGCGAGACTATGTCTCAAAAAAGAAAAAAAAGAAACCCTCCACTTTCCCTCCTACCTCCCACTCTCACTCCCTCCCCAAGCCTTAGCAGTTCAGCTTCCGCAGACATTCGATTGTCAAGTCTGCAGCCATCCCAGGCAGACTCTTTCACACCACACGTGCTGTTCCCCGCTGTTCCCCTCTGACAGTTCGGAAGGTGCTTGGGAGAGGCCAGTGACAGCAACCAGTGGGCTTTTGGCAGTGGGTAGGGTGCTGCTCCCAGGGGGCTGGGCCGTCTCCGTATTGTCCATTCCTGCCTCCCCCTCATCAGGAGGGTGGGTGTGGTGGGTGGGCGCTGGCGCTAGCTGTGATGCCTCCAGGGCTCGGCAGCCTACAGTCAGCCAGAGAATGAGCACTTTGGGGACTGCGCAGGGCAGTTCCACGCCACGGCAGGTTTTTATCACTTAGACTGGCAGGTGGTGTGATGGAGCTCAAAGACCTTCCAAAGTCATCTGAGTGAGCCCCATTTTCAAACTGCAGCCAACGAGGCCTCGCTCAGGGTGATGCTGGAGTTTGAGGAAAGGCTGAAAGGTGGGATTCAGTAGCTGCTTTTACCCATAGCAGTCTGGTTTTTATCTGTTTTATATATTGAGGTTCCAAGTAAGGTATTTTTTTTTTTTTTTTTTTTTTGAGATGGAGTCTCGCTCTGTCACCCAGGCTGGAGTGCAGTGGCCAGATCTCAGCTCACTGCAAGCTCTGCCTCCCGGGTTTACGCCATTCTCCTGCCTCAGCCTCCCGAATAGCTGGGACTACAGGCGCCCGCCACCGCGCCTGGCTAATTTTTTGTATTTTTTAGTAGAGACGGGGTTTCACCGTGTTAGCCAGGATGGTCTCGATCTCCTGACCTCGTGATCCACCCGTCTCGGCCTCCCAAAGTGCTGGGATTACAGGCTTGAGCCACCGCGCCCGGCTGGTATTATTATTTTAAATGTTTATCTTGCTTTGAAAAGGAGGTGGTTTGTAGCCAGGTGCGGTGGCTCATGCCTGTAGTCCCAGTACTTTGGGAGGCTGAAGTGGGAGGATCGCTTAAGCCCAGGAGTTCAAGACCAGCCTGGGCAACATAGACCTCGTCTGTACAAAAACTTTAAAAATTAGCTAAGCATGGCCGGGCGCGGTGGCTCATGCCTGTAATCCCAGCACTTTGGGAGGCTGAGGCGGGCGGATCATGAGGTCAGGAAATTGAGACCATCCTGGTTAACACGGTGAAACCCCATCTCCACTAAAAATACAAAAAATTAGCCTGGCGTGGTGGTGGGCACCTGTAGTCCCAGCTACTCGGGAGGCTGAGGCTGGAGAATCGCTTGAACCCAGGAGGTGGAGCTTACAGTGAGCAGAGACGGCGCCACTGCCCTCCAGCCTGGGCGACAGAGCGAGACTCCATCTCAAAATAAATAAATAAATAAATAAATAAATAAATAAATAAATAAATAAGCTGAGCATAATGGCGTGTGCCTGTGGTCCCAGTTACTTGGGAGGCTGAGGCAGGAGGATCACTTGATCCCAGGAGGTCAAAGCTACAGTGAGCCATGTTCACGCCTCTGGACTCCAGCCTGGATGACAGAGTGAGATCCTCTCTTTAAAAAAAGGCGGAGGGAGATGATTGAAAAAAACCACTGACTTTCCCCCAGATAAACAGAGGCTTGGTGAGAAGGACTTGTCCAGAGTTACGTGGAATTAGTGGTTACCTGGAGACTGGGGTACAGGTTCCTTAACTCCGGGCCAGTGCTCTGCCTACTGTACAGGCTGTCATTTGGACCTTGAGCTGCTTTCGGTGGGAGGGTGATATCGAACCCCCTTTCTTTGACTCTTGGCCAACTGCCACCGCCCCTGCCTTCGAGCCCCCATGCTTGGCTCCCACACTCCCTGGCATCTTCAACTCTCCGGGGCTCCCGCAACACCTCTGCTCTAGCCCCATCTGTGTCTCTCGCTTCGACAGGGACGTCTGGGCGTGTGAGTGTCAGTGTGGTTGCCACTCCAAGTGCGTCTCACACCCAAGCTGCTGCCATCGAAGTCCTGTCCCCAGGGAGAGAGAAAGTCAGAGGGAAAGACAGACACAGAAGTAGCCTGGAGTAGGCAAGCGACAGCACCTGGAAGTGAGGCAAGGACTAAGGAGGGAAGGAGGGAGGAGAGAGGCAGATAGAGGAGAAAAGAGAGAGAGAAATGTGGAGAAAGGGGGAGAGACTGATGGGAGTGAAGAGAAAGACTCATAAATGGGAGATAGATTGAGAGGAAGACCCAGATGGGGAGAAATACAGACAGACATGGATGACGATATGTTCTGTGGGCTGTGGGGAAACAGGCATTCTTGTACATTGCTAGTGGGAGTGCAAACTGCAAAGGGAACTTGGCAGTACCTCACAAAACCACATATGCAATTTGACCCAGCAATACCACTTCTAGGAATCTGTCTTGGAGATATATTTCCAACAACGGGAATATGTCTGTGTGTGTATATATGCTCAAGGTTATTCATTGCAGCATTTCTGGAATTACAAATCTAAGTGCTCATTCATGGGAGACTGAATAAACTAGGGTTTGTCTATAAAATGGAGTACCAAGCATCTCTATCAAAGAACGAGAAAGACAATGTAAAACTGATATGGAGTGCTCACCAGGATATACTGTTAATGAAAAAATAACAAGCAAGAGAGCATCTGTAGCAAGCTACTGTCCATGTAAGAAAGAAAGAATAAGGCCTGGCGCGGTGGCTCAAGCCTGTAATCCCAGCACTTTGGGAGGCCGAGACAGGCGGATCACAAGGTCAGGAGATCGAGACCATCCTGGCTAACATGGTGAAACCCCGTCTCTACTAAAAAATACAAAAAAACTAGCCGGGCAAGGTGGCAGGCACCTGTAGTCCCAGCTACAGGAGGCTGAGGCAGGAGAATGCCATAAACCCGGGAGGTGGAGCTTGCAGTGAGCTGAGATCTGGCCACTGCACTCCAGCCTGGGCGACAGAGCGAGACTCTGTCTCAAAAAAAAAAAAAAAAAGGAAAGAAAGAAAGGATATAAGAAATATAAGGCCAGGCACGGTAGCTCACGCCTGTAATCCCAGCACTTTGGGAGGCCAAGGCAGGCAGATCACCTGAGGTTGGGAGTTCGAGACCAGCCTGGCCAACATGGCGAAACCCCATCTCTACTAAAAATACAAAGTTAGCTGGACATGGTGGCGTGTGCCTGTAATCCAAACTACTCAGGAGGCTGAGGCAGGAGAATCACTTGAACCCGGGAGGTGGAGGTTGCAGTGAGCCGGGATTGTGCCACTGCACTCTAGCCTGGGCCACAGAGAAGAAAAAGAAATATATACAAAGGAAGTATATTCTTTTGTACAAAAGAAATGTAAGAAAGATAAAGCAGACACTAAAGCCGTAAGTTACTGCTAATGGGTAATCCCAGTACTTTGGGAGACCAAGGAGGGAGGATTGCTTGAGCCCAGGATTTCAAGAATACCCCATCTCTTAAAAAAACAGATAGGTTACTGTTAGGGGTTGAATCGTGTCCCCCAAAAAAGGATACGGTGAAGTCCTAACCGCCTGTACCTCAGAATGTGACCTTATTTGGAACCGGGATCATTGCAGATGTGATCAGTCAAGGTGAGGTCATACTGGAGGAGGGTGGCCCAGTATGACTGGTGTCTGTATCAAGAGATGGCCGTGTGAAGATGGACACATGGGAAGAGCGCCATGTGACCACGAAGACAGGTCGACGTGTGTGGCTACAAGCCGAATCACACCAGATTGCTCGCACAGATTGCTCACATACCGCCAGGAGCCAGGAAGAGGCAAGGAAGGGGTCAGAGGGAGTACGGCCCTCCCAACACCTTTCTCAGACTTCCAGCCTCCTGAACTGGGAGATGATAAATGTCCATCATTTCAAACAAACCCGAAATGACAGACATGGGAGAGGGAGAGGGAGACAGGTAAAAAGATACTTACAAGAAATATAGGCCAGGCGCAGTGACTCATGCCTGTAATCCCAACACCATGGGAAGCCAAAACAGTAGGATCCTTGAGCCCAGGAGTTTGAGACCAGCCTGGGTAACATAGTGAGACCCCCGTCTCTAAAAAAAATAAAATAAAATGAATTAGCCTGGTGTGGTGGCGGGCGCCTGTGGTCTCAGCTACTTGGGAGGCTGAGGCAGGAGGATCACTTGAGCTCAGGAGTTGAAGGCTGCAGTGAGCCATGATCGTGCCACTGCACTCCAGCCTGGTTGACAGAGCAAGACCCTGCCTCTAAAAAAACAAACAAAACCCCACACAGATGGAAAGTTACTTTGTGAAACAGATACAAAAGATGAGGAGAGATGGAGAGAGTGAGGAAGGGAGACAGGTCTGGCTGCAAACAAAAGGGCTGTCAGAGACAGGGAAATGTCACCTGCCCTGGAGCTGCATCCTGTCACCATGAGGGATGTGCCGAGCGTGCAGTCTGGCACAGATCTGGCTGACGGATGTTGAGGGTCCCATTGCCAGCGGCCTGTCACATCCCCTCCCCACTGCCTCTTTCCGGAGCTGAGCCCAGCTTCTCCGTGGCACTGTGGAGATGAACCTGTCCTGGGGCTCAGAGTGTGGTGTTGGGAGTAGCCTTGGCCTGGTGCCTCTGCCTCGCCTGTCCCCCGACTCTGCTGTGAACAGTCAGTTCCTGTTCGTGGGGGCTTGCACGGGGCAGAGGGATGGATGAGCTGGCTTGCTCAGAACCTCCTGCCAGCTGTGCTTGTTTTGGACGTGGTAGACTGAGGGGCCCAGGAAGGTAGTCCACATAGCGAAAGTGTGGTGGGACGTGTCAGGAGGGGAGAGTGCTTAGATCTTGCTTTCCCAAGATCAGGGACAAACATCTAGAGCTCCCCTTCCTCTAGCCCCCAAACTGCCCCCTGGTGCTGGGGTGTGGGGGAGACTCAGGGAGCCTCTTGGTCAAGTCCCAGAAGCTCAGGCCCCACCAAGCTGGTGAGTTTTTGCGTCCCTGCTTCAGCTCCTCTCTGACTTTCAATGGGACCTTTCCTTCTCACCCAAGGGGTGGGGCCTCTTAGAGCCCAGCACATGGGTGAAGCAGAGACCCTAGGCCTGGGGGCTACCTGCAGGGAGGGAGTGCCAGAGTTCCTTTTGTCTTTAGGGTTCCTGAGAGCCCGATGTTGGCACAGGATGGTAAGGGATTGGGTAAGTCCATTCACCTCTCTGGGCCTTGGTTGTCATATCTGTAAAAGAAGAACCATCCTGCCCTGAGTGGACATGGGGCGGGGGGTGGTAGAGCATCGGGCTGGCCTCCAGAGTGGCTGCTTCCTCCTCTCTTTAGGGTTTGCCCTGTTGCTGTCTGCTGTGTAGCATGGAGCTGAGGGCCAGGAGACCCACTGAGCATTCATTCATTCAACAATCAGGAAGCACCTATTGCCTGACAGGCATTGTGCTGGGCACCAGGGAGACAGCAGTGACCATGTCAGATAAAGCCCCTGAGGCCGTGGAGTTTCCAGTCTAGTGAGAAAAGGGGAAACAGTGAAAACAATAAAGATCATTTCAGTTAGTGACCCAGCTCAGTGAAGAAAGGAAGGCAGCTCACTATGTTATGCTGTGAGTGGGGGCAGGAGGGTGGGAGGCTCTCTGAGAAGAGGACTTTTGAGCTGCCTGTTGAAAGGTCTGTGGGAGAACATTCCAGGCATGGGGAGAGCCAGATCCAAGGTCCCAAGGCAGGATAGGGCAGCTGTATTGAGGGATGTAAAAGAAGGCCAGAGTGGCGGTGGCAGCAAGACAGGAAGAAGGGCTGGGCAGAGGCCACCCCGCAGGCCTGGACTGAGAGGGCCTGGTGAGGAGGAGACTGTTAGCCTGAGAAGGGTGGGGAACCCTGGGAGGGCATTGGAACGCGTTCTCTAGGCCAGCTGTGTGAAGAGCAGGAGGATGAGAGAGGCAGCCTGGAGGCCCACCCGTGAGAAGCAGATTGCAGTGGTCCAGGAAGAGATGGTGGTGGTTGGGCCTGGGCAGGGCAAGGGGCGGTGGAGCTGAGAGGGACCAAGATGCCTGCTCTCCATAGCTCCAGATACACAGACACTGCTCTAGGAAGGCCCTCCCAGTTGCCATGGATTAGGGGGTGGGAGGGGAAGATTGGCTGCTGGGAGGGAATGTGGCTTTGTGCTTGGAAAACAAAGAACAGAGCTTGGGGCCCTCTCCTCCTGGGGGTGGTGGCAGGCCCAGAGGCTGTTGACAGGACCAGAGGCTGGAGCTCAGGGCTGGGCCTGGCAGGAGCAGGCTGCGGTCCCAGGGATCCGGGAGTGGGTAGGTACCCAGCAGAGGGACCCCAGAACTCTCCAGGGGTGAACCCTGTGGCTGCTGGGCTTGGGGCAGGGAGCACCAGGAAGGACAGATAATTAGCGGAATGCTCAGCCCTGCAACCTAGGAGCCAGGCTGTTTGGTGGAGGACGTTTGGGCAACAGTGCCCTGGGCCGTGGGCTTGGGACTCAGTGTGGGGACAAATGCATTTGGGAGCCAATGGCAACCCTTGGGGCTGTGTGGGAGGGACAGGAGGAGGTTAACTGGACTCTGCCTTTGCATCTCTCCCAGCCCTGCCTCTGAGGCCCCGCCCTCCCCGCCCTGAGGTGGGGGCCCACCAGGATGAGCAAGCTGCCCGGGGAGCTGGCCCGAGACTTGGAGTGCAGCCTGCCCGCCGTGGCCTCCCTGGGCTCCTCGCTGTCCCACAGCCAGAGCCTCTCCTCGCACCTCCTTCCACCACCTGAGAAGCGCAGGGCCATCTCTGATGTTCGCCGCACCTTCTGTCTCTTTGTCACCTTCGACCTGCTCTTCATCTCCCTGCTCTGGATCATCGAACTGAATGTGAGTGGAGGCGAGATTGGGGCACAGGCTGTGTTGCAGGCCACCCAGGCCTCGGTTTGTCCATCTGCCACATGGGAGGGCTGCCTCTCCCCTGGGGTTGATTAGCCGGGTAAAATGAAGACTGGGAGGAACAACAGGGGTTCTCATATTCTGAATGAAGGGCTGTGGAGGGGTTCGGAGCGGTTGCATCATTTGGCCAAGGTCCCTCTGCATGCACATGTGTGAAGGCCACGGCCTTGAACCCACCCTGTGGCTCCAGAGTTCATGCTCTTGGCCTCTGCCCCATACTGCCCCCTAGTGGAGGCTCCCGAGAGAGGAGGAGGGGGAGACCTAGCTCTGGCTGATCTGTTGAAACCTTTGTCTTCTTTCTGCCTGCCACTGCCCCACTGCTCCACTGCCCTCCAGCTCCAGTTGGTTCATTCATTTGTTTGTTCAATCATTCATTCATTCATTCGTTCATTCAGCAAACATTGTTTGAGTTTCTGCTGTGTCCTAGGCACTGTGCTAAAAGCAGATGCTAGCCAGGTGTGGTGTGCACACCTGTTGTCCCAGCTGTTTGGGAGTCTGAGGTGGGAGGATCGCTTGAGCCCAGACTCAAATAAATAAATAAATAAATAAATAAAAGCAGAGGGCAGAGTGGGAAGCAAAACAGGAAAAACTCCCAGTTCCCAGTGGCTCTAATAAGATGCTGCTGGGCAGCCTGGAGACCAGAGCTGCCCCACCCCCACCCCACATAGTGCTTGGCCCACCCTTGGGAACACAGTCTAGTTGGCAGTGGCTTGATCTGGTCTCCGGGCAGGACCAAGCCCACAGAAGCAGGAGCTCTGGAAGCTGGGCACTCCAGGCTCAGTTCTGTCCCAGCTCCTCCTTGGAATTGACCCGATGACCTCAGCAAGGGACTCGGCCCCATGAGTCCTCCCCTTGTTTTCCTTCTGCAGCGTGGGCTCCCCATCAGAGTTCTGAATGGCAAGGGCCCTTCCTCCAGGTCTCAAGCTTATGTGACAAGAAAACAATGTCTTGTTAATAGAGGTGATGAGCTCGGAGAAGGGGCCAGCTCGGGGCAAAGAAAATAAGTTTGATGCTGGGCATGTTGAGCTAGAGGGAGAGACAGGGCTCTGAGGGTGACTGTCCATTGTGCCCTGGAGATGAGCTGGCACCTTCAGTGAGCTGGAGCCACAGCCATGGATGGCCCTAGGGGCCATCTTACCCATGAAAAAGCTGTGGCCCAGCAGGCTCAGGGCCTTCTGCAGAGCTTCTGACGTCTTTGGCAGACTTCCTTTTCAAGGTCCCATCCGACATCAAAGCAAACACTAAAACTTACCTGCATCCTTCATTGAATACATGTTTCCTTACCCAAGAAGAGCTGAAAAGATTTTGATAAGTTTACTTTTGTTTTTTTTTTTTTTGTTTTGAGACAGGGTCTCGCTCTGTTGGCCAGGCTGGAGTGCAGTGGTGTGATCACAGCTCACTGTAGCCTCCGACTCCTAGGTTCAAAGGTTCCTCCCACCTCAGCCTCCCCAGTAGCTGGGACCACAGGTGCACCACCACGTGTAGCTATTTTTTTTTTTTTTTTGGTAGAGGTGGAGTCTCACTATGTTGCCCAAGCTGGTCTCAAACTGCTGGGCTCAAGTGATCCTCCCATCTTGGCTTCTCACAGTGCTGGGATTAGAGGCATGAGCCACTGTGCCTGACCTCTGTAATTGTGCCTTTGAAGTTATTTGGCTGTGTTGGCTGCGATTGCTCTGCAGTCCTCATGCATACCTGGGAATATTGCAAAGTGAGAAGGTCTAACTTACTAATTGTTTTCAGATGTCATGAAACATTTCAGAATCCTGCATTGAACAATTAGTAGAGTGCGCATGATGTTTCCCTTGGCAGACATTTAATATTGTATTGATTTTCAGTCTTGTAGTTTTAGTTTTATATTTGGGAGCATATATATTTTTAGTTCGCTGACAGACTGTGTCTGTGTTGCCCAGTGGTTATAAGAACCTCAGTAGGGTCGTGCTGAGCAGGGGATTTGGAGCCAGAGAGTGGCAAAGCAGGGGCTGAGACTTGGCTGTCCCGAGTCCTGATCAGTCAGCACCAGTGGGTGCCCAGGCTGGAGAGAAGAGGAAGGAGGACAGAGCTCTGAGGCCCAGTGACTGAGGGTGGAAGGGGCTGCAGAGCCCAGGACAGAGTCTGAGGAGCAAGAGGAGTGTTGGGTGGTGTGGGTTGGGTGGGGTGGGTAGGTGGCAGGCCTGGAGGCCTCAGCAGCAGCCAGAGGAGAGGCGGCATCAGATTTCGTGGGGCTGGGGTGGGCTTGAGGTAGAGAGGCACATGGTGGGGCTGTGTGCTCAGTGGGGGAGCATCTGCATCTTTAACAAGCCTCCCCCTGCCAGATTTGGCTGCCCTGCTGGAGAGCAGAAGCCCCGGTCTAGGCAGTTGTGAGGGGTCTTCCTCTCCAGGGTTCCTGGGCTCCATCGCCCAGAGTCCCCCTGTGTCCTCTCTTCTCCAAGGTGGCTGAAGAAGCCTAGGCCTGTCACCCCTGTGCTTCCAAGGAGTCAGGCCAGAGTCTGGCCTGCTGTCCGTCCAGTTCCCTCAGACCTCTGGACATTGGAGTTGGGGCCAAGGCCTCAGGGGTCCTGGTGAAAATGTCTGGCTGACTGGGGTAGGGACAGAGGCAAGGACACATCCACTCTGTCTCCACCCTCTCCAGCAGCGTGATGGATTTTGCCCATTAAGCATAAACCTAATCAATTGATTTGCTACCTGAGGCTCTGTCTGACACCACTGCCCACCCCCAGCCCCCATCAGCTCAGATGGATTATGGCTGGGAAGATGGAGCACTGCAGTGCCGGGAGGGAGATGGAATTCCGTCAGAGGTGGGCTTCCAGCGCCCTTCTGCTGGCCCTGTGTAGGGCGCATTGCCTCCCCTGCACAGCCCCCAAGCCTCCCAGCCTGCCCCTTCCTGGGCAGGGTGCTGGAAGCTAGCCCTGCCTATCAGGGCGGCCTGGATCCTTAGGGGAGTGGTATTGGTGTCTGAGGTCTCTGGCCTTGGGCTGAGCTCCTTTGGTGCTTCTGGGGCCCCCTGGTGGTGGCTTAGCACTAACAGCCTCCCCTCCAGGTTCCTCCTTCCCCTACCTCTTGCCACTTCTGGGAGGTGAGGGGCAGCCCCAGGCCCTTGCTTCTACCTGCAGAGCTCTTCCTATCTCCCTCTCACAGACCAACACAGGCATCCGCAAGAACTTGGAGCAGGAGATCATCCAGTACAACTTCAAAACTTCCTTCTTCGACATCTTCGTGAGTGGCCTTGGGAGATCCCGGGGACCCTGGAGGCAGAGAGGGAGCAGGGAAATGACTTCCGCTGGGTTCTCTTTCTGCAGCATATATCCAGTCTGATCAGAGATTCAGCTCCCATCCTTTGGGAGCCATCAGTCGTTAAAACCTTTTTTCCACAAGGCCGGGCATGGTGGCTCATGCCTGTAATCCTAGCACTTTGGGAGTCCGGGGTGGGTGGATCACTTGAGGTTAGGAGTTTGAAACCAGCTTGGCCATCATGGTGAAACCCCATCTCTACTAAAAATACAAAAAATTAGCTGGGCGTGGTGGTGCGTGCCTATAATCCCAGTTACTTGGGAGGCTGAGGCAGGAGAATCACTTGAACTTGGGAGGCGGAGGTTGCAGTGAGCCAAGATTGAGTGAGACTCTGTCTCAAAAAAAAAAATAAATAAATAACCTTTCCTCCACAAAGCCCCCGTCAGAGAGCCCCAGGTGGGAGAGGGAAGATAAGACCCCTGTCCAAGGTTACATCCAAATTGTCCCAGAGAAATGCTGACTCAGTCATTGTCCCCTGAGGTGTGCATGCCCATAGGGAGGGAATGTGGGGGCAGGACCAGAGGGGAGGTCAGCCTGCAGCACAGTGGGGGGCATTAGCTTCCTGTGATAGCCTGGCTCCCATCCCACCAGGTCCTGGCCTTCTTCCGCTTCTCTGGACTGCTCCTGGGCTATGCTGTGCTGCGGCTCCAGCACTGGT
The DNA here is from genome assembly GCF_049350105.2 of Macaca mulatta. Taxonomy (NCBI): domain Eukaryota; kingdom Metazoa; phylum Chordata; class Mammalia; order Primates; family Cercopithecidae; genus Macaca; species Macaca mulatta. The sequence continues at coordinate 64,007,881 of NC_133421.1, forward strand.
GGGTGATTGCGGTAAGATGCCACTTCCCTGGCAGCTCCTGGGCCCTGGAAGGGCTGGTGGAAGGGATGGGATGGAGGAGGACTCACTTCCCAGCCTCTGCCTTCCCCTTCCTCCTTCCCTCCCCTGGGCAGGTCACGACGCTGGTGTCCAGTGCATTCCTCATTGTCAAGGTCATCCTCTCTGAGGTCAGTGGCTCAGGGTCTGGCCAGTCTGGTGGGCATCAGACCTCAGTGGTATGCTTCTAGAGAGGAGCATTTCTCTAATTTGGGGTGTCTGTCCCTGTTGTCCAGATTAGGGGGAGAGGGAATCCTGTGCTTTGGTATCTCTAAGGAATCATCCTTCCCTGACTTAGCCCCCTGAAGCTCCAAGAATCAGAAAGTTATTCCTCCAGCCTAATCCCAGTTTATCCTGCTGCAGACTTGAGAGGGTGCCCAAGCAGCTGGTACCAGGAATGGGGTATATGCCAGTTTGGCTGGCTAGAGTTGGTAGCCACAGGAGAGGGCTCTGGGTTTGGGGTGACCCCTGCCATGGAGCTCAGCCCCCTCCCTCCACAGCTGCTCAGCAAAGGGGCATTTGGCTACCTGCTCCCCATCGTCTCCTTCGTCCTCGCCTGGTTGGAGACCTGGTTCCTTGACTTCAAAGTCCTACCCCAGGAAGCCGAAGAGGAACGATGTGAGGGCTCATGGGTAGGGGGGTGCAGCGAGGGTTGCCCCAGCCCCAAGGGAGGGGAGTTGCGGGCATGACAGTCAGTCTGAAGCATCTTGCCACCTCTGAGCAGCCTCCAGTAACCTGAGGGGGAGCTTGGCTGTTGGTACCCCAGGCTGCTAGGGTGTTACTGTGCTCAGTCTGGGACTGTGGCGGCCCATGTCTGCTCCTCCAGGGTATCTTGCCGCCCAGGCTGCTGTTGCCCGTGGACCCCTGCTGTTCTCCGGTGCTCTGTCCGAGGGACAGTTCTATTCACCCCCAGAATCCTTTGCAGGTGAGGGCTGGTGTGTGGGGGAACTGCTTTCAGGGAGGGGCCTTGTGAGGAATGGGGTAGGCTGGGTCTGTTCTTTGTATTCCTTCTATCAGGCTCCCTGGGGAAAGCCAACAACCCTCTCCCACACACTTTTATCCCCCACATCCTTGCACTCACATACCCGAACCCCACTACCTCCCCACACTCTCCCCACCCCTTGCCATTGTCATCTGTGCCTGTTTTCTGCAGGGTCTGACAATGAATCAGATGAAGAAGTTGCTGGAAAGAAAAGTTTCTCTGCTCAGGTATTTGCCTGCCTATCCCCAACCCCTGCCCTTGGAATGGGCGCCTGGAGGAGGGCCAGTGCAGGGGTCAGCCGGGGTGGGCAGGGGTTTCCCAGTAGAGGCTGAACCTCGGGCAATGCCCATCTGAATGCCCCTCCACCAGTCCAGCCCCCCAGGTCTGCCTCATGGTTGGGCGCACAGCAGGAGCAGCCACAGGCCTGCAGGGCCCAGGGAGACCAGCCCAGATCCCCCACATGTGACTGGGCCAGGCCCCTCTGGGAAGCATGTGGTATGTCTAGAGAGAGAACAGGCCACGAACATGGGGAGTTGTAGGCCCCAGGCTGACCCCTCGCTGCCTTCTGCTTCTGTCCAGGAGCGGGAGTACATCCGCCAGGGGAAGGAGGCCACAGCAGTGGTGGACCAGATCTTGGCCCAGGAAGAGAACTGGAAGTTTGAGAAGAATAATGTAAGAAGCCCTCTCCCACCTGACCTTCCCATGCGTGTTAGGAGTTCCTGTTCCCTTTTCTGAGGCCTCAGGAGGAAACCCAAGGATTACATGGGTTGGAGCCATATTCCTGCCCCAAGAGAGGGAGCTGGGCCCTCGGGTCGGCAGGAGGCCGAACTGGATTGGACGTTTCCCCCACCCCCCTCGGCCCCGTCTTCCCGGCACCACCCTGTCTTTACTTCCCTGCTGTTCTGCCCCCTTGGCTCCAGGCTTTGAAGGGGAAGCCAGGCTTCTGCTCTGCGTCCGTTGTTTCATTTCATGATCAAAACAACATTATCTACAAAGATCGTAGAGAGCTTGGAAAACAGAGGGAAACATGCCCCAGACCCTCTCCCTGGCCAGTTCCTGTGGCAGCCCCATTGGCCTGGAGACATGGTTTTTCGTGGTTGCAGCGGCAGCTGTGCCCCCGTCTTTTAACTCAGCATCAAAAGCCTCTCTCCCACCAGTGCTGTAGGTTTGTTAGAGCTGCTGTTTTGTAACAGCTGCTCAGGTAGCCCCAGACTCCTGGAGTTTTCCACCCTGTGCTGTTAAAAACCTGCCCTGCCTGTCGCCCATTTCTGTGCCACCAGCCCACCCCCTGCCTCCACTCTCCTCCCTGCCACCTTCTGTCCCTGCCACAGGAATATGGGGACACCGTGTATACCATTGAAGTTCCCTTTCACGGCAAGACGTTCATCCTGAAGGTGAGTGAGAGGAGCGGGTGTCCTGGAGCCCCAGACAGCACAGGAGGCTCTAGGAAGGGGCTGAGGGGTCCTCTGGTGGGTGCCCACCAAGAGGGAAGGATTGGTCTGCCCGAGCCCATCTGGCACCACCCAGCCCTCTGCCGCCCTGTCCCAGACCTTCTTGCCCTGCCCTGCGGAGCTCGTGTACCAGGAGGTGATCCTGCAGCCCGAGAGGATGGTGCTGTGGAACAAGACAGTGACCGCCTGCCAGGTGAGCCCAGCCTGGCTGCCTCTTAAGGCACAGATTGGGGCACAGCCACGCCCCAGTGGGATCACTGAAGCACTCTGCGCTTCAGCTGCCCCATGTGTACAGTGGGTGTAATGGTAACAGTGCCTGCTCGAGAGGGTTGGGAGGAGGGCAGGAGGAGTGCTCATCAGGTGCTGCCCAGGGCCTGCGGATGGCGATAGCTCTTAGTAAAGGGCCCGGGCAGAGGAGGCTGGCCTGGGGAGTTCCCATCCCTGGGGTTTTCCTGGGGCCACCTGTTCCAAAAGTCTCCGTTGATGGCCCTCAGATCCTGCAGCGAGTGGAAGACAACACCCTCATCTCCTATGACGTGTCTGCAGGGGCTGCGGGTGGCGTGGTCTCCCCAAGGTGAGTCCCTGCCGGGCCCCCTCCTCTCAGCCAGGCCTTCTGCACTTTGGCCTTGGGTCATTGTCCCCTGAACTAACTCTCCCTCCCGCAGGGACTTTGTGAATGTCCGGCGCATTGAGCGGCGCAGGGACCGATACTTGTCATCAGGGATCGCCACCGCACACAGTGCCAAGCCCCCGACGCACAAATATGTCCGGTGAGCCTCACTTTGCCTGGGGTCACCCCTGCCAGCCCCTCCCCTGGGAGCATTGAGCAGCGCAGGGTACAGCATGTACAGCTGGGCACTTCCCCTGCTGAGGCTGCGTTCCTGTTTCCTGTCCCGCTGGGCTCTGCTCCTCCCGGCCACTAATCCTGCTAATCTTGCTGCTCTGTCTGTGGAGGTGGGGGGTGGTGGACAGCTGGAACCAAGCCACCTGGAGGGGTGGAGGGGACATGCAGCGGTGGCTGGCCATGGATGGGGACCCGTGCAGGGAAGGGGCCTGAGAGTCATGTGCTCACCCTGGGCTGATTGACCTGAGCAGGACGCTCTATGCTCTGGGTTTCATCTTCCTGCCTAAGGAGACTTGGGTCCCCTTTCGTCCCCCTCACCCTGTCCTCACTCCCTCACCTTTCTTTGGAGTGGCTCAGGAGTCCCCCAAAGATAAAGGGATTATGGTCTTCCCGCATCTGTGCCTGGGCTTCTGAAGTCTTCCCTTTTGTCTAGTCTTAGGCTGTGGTGCTGTGGGTGGCCCCCTCCCATAGACCCCACTCTTCCCCATCTCCTCCTGGGTTCCAGCAGGAGCACTGTTCTTTGGATAGGGTGCCAGGCTCTGCTTTGGGCACTGGACAGACTTGCTGGGTGCAGGGCAAGCTTACTTCCTCTCTGGATACCAACTTCCTTATCTGCGGAGTGGGCTCAGGCATGCTTAGTGGAGCTGAGGGAGAATGAAATGGTGATGGGATGTGAACTGTGCCTCCCAGGCTTAGTCTCCTCCTGAGCAGGTGTCCCCTCCTGAAAGGGAAGGGGTAAGAAGTGCCAGCCCAGCCTACTCTGCCATAGCAGGGCTGACCTGGAATCTGTAGACAGAGTGGATGAGGGCTGGGAAGGTGGTGAGCTCCCTGCCCCTGGGGGTGTGCAAGCACTAACAGGCTGTTGGAGGATTCAAGCATCACAGAGTGAGTGGGGGTGGAGGGCCGATTCTCAGCCCCTGGGACACCTGTGCTAAGCCTTGTTCAGACAGGGTAGCTCTGCCTTTCTGCTTCCAGCCCAGTCCCAGCTGGGCCAAGAATGGAGGGTGAGTGGTGGGGGCTGCTGGGGGGTGTCAGGGCCTCACTCTGTTCCAAAAGTCCCCCCAATGACGCCTCTTTCCATAGGGGAGAGAATGGCCCCGGGGGCTTCGTCGTGCTCAAGTCGGCCAGTAACCCCTGTGTCTGCACCTTTGTCTGGATTCTTAATACAGATCTCAAGGTGGGGTGCTGGGGGGCTGCCAGGTGGGTTCCGTGGAGTAGAGGGGACCCTGCTGCTGCCTTGGTTGCTGCGTGACCTTGGGAGCTCTCTGCCACGCCTGGGCCTCCCCTGTGTCAGCTCCTTTCTTACTTGAAAACTCGGGTCAGGGTCCAGATGGTCTCTTAGCCCTGGATTGCTGTAGGGCATGTGCCCCCACTTCTTACCTCTGAGTCCTGAGGCCCTGAGGAGGGGTGGCTGGCGGCCAGCTCAGCCCCACCCTGGTCTGTTTGTGTGGCTGGTGCCAAGAGCCAGGCCCAGCATGTTCTTCCCGCCAGGGGTGAGTGGGAGAGGGCGGCCCAGGCTGGATTCCAGAGCTGCACCTGCATTCTGACCCAGAGCCCCCCTGCTGGTGCCAGCTGCAAGGGGAGACCCTGCTGAGGGCAGGCCGTCAAGTGACTTCTGCCTGCCTTCCCCCAGGGCCGCCTGCCCCGGTACCTCATCCACCAGAGCCTCGCGGCCACCATGTTTGAATTTGCCTTTCACCTGCGACAGCGCATCAGCGAACTGGGGGCTAGGGCGTGACTGTGCCCCACCCACCCTGCGGGCCAGGGTCCTGTTGCCACCACTTCCAGAGCCAGAAAGGGGGCCAGTTGGGCGTCCACTGCCCACATAGGACCCGGCCCCAGGCTGTCACCCTCCACTGAGCCATGCAGTGCCTGGAGTCGACTGTCTGAGCAGGCTGTGGGGTGGAGCACTGAACTCTGGGGCTCCCCTGGCTGGAGAAAGTGGGGTCTGGCCTGCTGATGTTTACATGGTGCCCTGCCTCCTGGAGGAGCAGATTGCTGTCCCCTGCCTTGCCAGGGCAGGGTCTGGGCTGGGCGCCTGACTTGGCTGGGGAGGGCCAGCACGGGGGCAGGGCAGGGCAGGCTAGGCTGTCACCCGTGTGAAGATGAAGGGGTTCTTCATCTGCCTGCGCTCTCGTGGGTTTTTTTAGGATTATTGAAAGAGTCTGGGACCCTTGTTGGGGAGTGGGTGGCAGGTGGGAGTGGGCTGCTGGCCATGAATCTCTGCCTCTCCCAGGCTGTCCCCCTCCTCCCAGGGCCTCCTGGGGGACCTTTGTAATTTAAGCCAATTAAAAATATGGACTCAAAAAAAAAAAAAAAATTCCAGCCCCTCCCGCTGCCTTGCCTCTTGAGGGAAGAGGAAGGCAGGCAGCAGCTTGGATGAAGAGGGAGACCCCTCACACAGCCTCTCCTGGGCTCACAGGAGGGCGGAGCCTGGGGAGCCAGTTCCTGGAACATGCCCCCCCTTTCCTGACCTGTTCAACTGAGCAGATGACTGGTCAGAAAAAGTGCCCCGCCCCCTGCCAGGCCTCAGCTAGGCAAGTTAAAGTCTCTAGTCCAGGAATGGAGGTGGGGGTATGGGCACCTGGCAGTGCTCACAGCAAGCCTTGACTGTGTGGCCTGAAGGTGGGGCCTGAGCTTCAGGGTCACTGAGGCATCTCTGGGATCCCAGCCACCTGGAGCCCCGGACCTCCCAGACTCCACTTACCCATTGCCTCTCCCCCCACCGCACTCACACCAGGGGCAGCCTGGAGCCGGGATTGCAGGGCGGGGCCAGGCCACTGCCCTCCTCCTCCCTCCTGGCTGGCTTGCCCCCTTGCCTGCCTGCACGCAGGCTTCCAGCAGAGCCAGCTTCTTCAAAGCCAGGTGGATCCTGTCTTGGTCCTGCCTAGGTGTGTGACCCTGGGCGAATCTACCTCTCTCAGCTTCTGCTTCCTACTTTATGAAAATGTGACTGATGTCACAGGGTTGTTACGAGATTAAAAGATACGAAGAACCGGGCACAGTGCTCAGTAATCAGTAGTCTGCAATTCTGCACCCAGGTGGGTGCCCATGGGCCTTACCTGCTCCTGGGTACTCTGCTGTCCCCACGGGGTCCTGAGCTCAGCCCCTGTCACTGCCTCTCCTGCTGCCCTTTGCTTTGTCCACTCGGCAATGTTCTCACTCATCCCCCCACGCCTACCACCTGTGTGCCAGCTTCTTGGACCATGAGTTGCCACTCCTGGGGTGCTGGACTGTCCCCACAGCCATCTGTCTCCCCTGCTCCCCATGAAGGAGAGCCAGTCCCCTCCCAGGTAGCACATCAGAGCTGGCAGGCTCCAGAGGTCTTCTGGTCCTCTTGTAGTGGCCAGAAAGTGGGGAAAGGGGCCCAGAGAGGGGCAGGAACTGACACATGGTCACACAGGCTATTTATGGCTGATCTGGAGCTGGAGCCAGGCCTTCTGTCATCCATCAGAGCCCCTGGATTTCCATTTCACCCAACACAGGGTGTTGGGGTAGAACTGGAGGCCCCCTCCACCCCTACTGTCCTGTCTCCTAAGACCACTTATCTGACCACCAGCTGTGGGGAAGGAAAACACTTGACCAAAGCTTATGCCCCAGGTTCCCAGGTATGGAATTGACTTCCTCTGCCCCTGCTGGTGTGGTGAGGGTGACTGGGGACGAGGCACTAGGCCTTCGGTGCAGGCGCCTGAGGACGTGGTTGCACTGTCCCTTCTGGGGATGTGCCCTTGAGCCCAGGCAGAGGAGAGCACAGCCAGGGCAGGACCTGGCAGCCCTGGTACAGAGCCCAGAGGGGGCATCAGTTCCTGCTGGTCCTGTTCTGTTTACAGACAAGCTGCTGTCCTCCCTGCAAAGGGGAGTGGGTGGGGCAGAGGGCAAGTGCCAGGGGGGCACGAGGCTGGGCATGTGGCTGGCCTGAGACGGTGTCTGAGTAATGTCAGGCACCTGGAGGCATAGGGCCCTGAACCCCAGACCTCTGACCAGGGAGCAGCCAGCGTCCAGGTACCCTAACCCCTGCCCTGGGTCCGGCGTCCCCCCATTAGTGAGTCTTGGCTCTGCTTATAGCATCTGACACCAGAGGGGCCGAAAATAGCCCCTGGAGAAGGGGGAGGAGGGGGCTATTTAAAGGGCCTGGGAGGGGAGAGGGAGTGAGGAGTGATCATGGCTACCTCAGAGCTGAGCTGCGAGGTGTCCGAGGAGAACTGTGAGCGCCGGGAGGCCTTCTGGGCAGAATGGAAGGATCTGACACTGTCCACACGGCCTGAGGAGGGGTGAGTGTGGGTCTGCCAGAGTCCTGCCTCTGCTCCTCCAAAGCACCCTCACTGAGCCCTGAGGCCAGAGCATGAAGCCCTGGAGAAATTTCTGGGGGTGGGGGAAGGAAGAATGCCCCATGGGAAGAGCAAAGGGGAACCACCCCTCCCGCTCCCAGGTCCCAGCAGCCCTGGGGAGCCCCCCACCCAGCCTGTTCCCGGAGAGCAACAGCTCCCAAGAACTCACTGCCCCTCCCCTCTCCCTAGCTGCTCCCTGCATGAGGAGGACACCCAGAGACATGAGACCTACCACCAGCAGGGGCAGTGCCAGGCGCTGGTGCAGCGCTCGCCCTGGCTGGTGATGCGGATGGGCATCCTCGGCCGTGGGCTGCAGGAGTACCAGCTGCCCTACCAGCGGGTACTGCCACTGCCCATCTTCACCCCTGCCAAGATGGGCGCCACCAAGGAGGAGCGCGAGGACACCCCCATCCAGCTGCAGGAGCTGCTGGCGCTGGAGACAGCCCTGGGTGGCCAGTGTGTGGACCGCCAGGAGGTGGCTGAGATCACCAAGCAGCTGCCCCCTGTGGTGCCTGTCAGCAAGCCCGGTGCCCTTCGTCGCTCCCTGTCCCGCTCCATGTCCCAGGAAGCACAGAGAGGCTGAGAGGGACTGTGACTTGGGCTCCGCTGTGCCCGCCCTGGGCTGGGCCCTTCCTGGCTAGGACTGTGGAGGGGAGCTGCTGGCCATGGCTGCTTTGTAGTTTGCCCAGAGTTGGGGGTTAGGGGAGGAGGGAGCCAGAGGCCAGGATGCCTGAGCCCCCTGAGTTCCCAAAGGGAGGGTGGCAGAGACGGTGGGCACTAAGGGTGGAGAGTTGGGGGCCAGCACAGCTGAGGACCCTCAGCCCCAGGAGAAGGGACAAAAGATACTGGTGAGGGCAAGAGGTGCCTGGGAGGAGTGGCCCTGATCCAGGAAAATGTGAGGGGAATCTGGAATGCTCTAGGCAGAAGAAGCTGGGAGAGAGGGGGAGGTGAAGAGGGCAGAGGCAAGGATGGTGGGGCCCCCAGCACCTTCTGTTAGTGCCGCAATAAATGCTCAATCATGTGCCAGAGTTGCGTCTCTTTCCTTGTGGTTGTCGGGGCTGGCCCATGGGTGTCCCCCCAGTGCCCACTTCTGGGACCAGGCTCTGCATCTGAGCTAAATATGGCAGAGCTAATGAGTACGCCCCATACTTGGGGTGGGGAGGCCAGGACAGAACTATAAACAGAGTGCTGTCTCCAGTCTCCTTCCCGTACCCTGACCCATGTCCAGTCCTGGCTTCTGTGTTCAGCCCCCTGGCACTGGGTGGTACCCAGCAAGCCAGCTGGCATCCAGAGTTTGTTTCAACGATGTCTCGTGGAGAATATAGAGGGGCTGGTGCCAGGACTGTCCTTGGCTTTGCCTCAGGGTGTGAAGAGGGTCAGTGACCTCAAAGCTAACCTGCCTCTCAGTTCTGAATCCAAGCAGAATCAATCCTCGGCTGTGTCTCGACCCACCCTCCCTGCCCTGGAAGCCAGGGAAGGTTGGAGGTGCTAGGGGTCAGGTTCCTCTCTGTGACCCCTGCAGCTGTTGTGGTGACTCATGTCCCAACCTGGCTGCCTCTCCCAAGGAGACTTTCCCCTGGGGACAAGCGGGAGGGGAGGACATGGACGAGGCCCGCATCAAGCGGGTCCAGGAACCCACGGTGGCAGGAGCTGGGCTGGTGGCCTACCCAGGGCAGAAGGGTCCCGGACTCATCCATAGGGGAAGGAAGGGGTCTTCAGGGAGACCACGGAGATGCCACAGGCAGAATTGGCTTCCCATCCGGGAGATAGGTGGGGACTCCCTGGCATTTTGACAGCCAGGACCTGGGGCGCTGAGCAGAACCTGCAGGCCTGACCTGGCCGCTTCTTTGGAGCAAAGCTGGAGTGTGGGCTGCGAGAGGAGAGGGGTCAGAGCCCCTGCATCCGCAGGACCCCAAATCGGCTGGGCCCCAAGGCCCGGACTGCGCCCCCTGGTGGCCCTAGCGGTCCTCGGCGAATGCGTCCTGCCTCTCCTCCGCTCAAGCCCTCTGCCCTCACCTGGGTCCGGTGCTCCCGACGTGGTGGGAACAACCCGAACTCGAACTTTCCGTCCTCGGCAGCCCCCCAGATAAGCGGCTGGGAACCCGCGGGGCCCGCAGGGGAGGCCCGGCTGTTCCGCCCGCTAAGTGCATTAGCACAGCTCACCTCCCTTATCGCGCCTGCCATCGGACGGGCGGTGCCGCGCCCTGCTCTGGGGCCCCCGGAACGGACTGTCCTTTCTGGGGCGGGGTGGCGCGGGGGAGAGCTGGAGGGCCCGGTGGCATAGGAAAGGACAAGAGAGGCCTGGAGGAGGGGCGGGGAAGGGGAGTTGGGTGGCAGTTCTAAGGGAAGGGTGGGTGCTGGGACGGGTGTGCGGGAGGGAGGGAAGCCTGGTGGGGTCTGGGGCCTCGTCGAGGAGGGCGCTGCGAGGGGGAAACTGGGGAAAGGGCCTAATTCCCCAGTCTCCCCCTCGAATCAGGAAAGAGAAGGGGCAGGCTGCGGGTCAAAAGAGGTGAATGACTGCGGGGGGGCTGGAGAATAGGGACGGGAGGGGTGGGCCGGCTGGGGTGAGGGGGTCTAAAGCTTGTGGGGGTGAGGAACTGAGGGTGGAGGGGGGCGCAGAGGCGGTACTCGGAGGGGGGCAGGCGAGGCGGAGGGTGAGGGCTGCGGGAGCAAGTGCGGAGAGGGGTGTGCGGGGGCCGATTGCCGCTGCAGCCGCCGCCGCCCCCCTCACCTCCGGTGCGTCTGCAGCCCGGACACTAAGGGAGATGGATGGATGGGGTGGGGAGGATGCGGCGCACGTGGCCCCGGGCGGCTCTGCGCTCAGCTGCCGCCCCCACAGCAGACTGGTCGGGGAGGGGGTCGGGCGGTAGAAAAAGGGGCCGCGAGGCGAGCGGGGCACCGGGCGGACAGCGGCAGCAGCATGAGCGGCGCAGACCGGATCCCCGCTGCGGGCGCAGCCCCTGACTCGGCCTCGGGTCGGGCGGCGGTGGCCTCGGCCTACCAGCGCTTCGAGCCGCGCGCCTACCTCCGCAACAACTACGCGCCCCCTCGCGGGGACCTGTGCAACCCGAACGGCGTCGGGCCGTGGAAGCTGCGCTGCTTGGCACAGACCTTCGCCACCGGTGAGCGGGGGAAACGGAGACACGAGGGACAAGAGGTCGTCGGGGAGTGAAAGCAGGCGCGGGGAGATAGAAAGAAGGAATAGGAGACAGACCAGGCGCCTGACAGATGGGGACCAAGAAAGAGATAGCTGAGAGGTGCAAACAGAAGAGAAAAGGGAGCAGCATCCCTTAGGAGAGGGGCAGAGGTGAGAGAGGTGGAGAGAGGGAGCGGAGAGTGCTCAGAATTGAGAGCTAAGGTAGGGGATGCAGGACAGACTGAAGTGGAGATGCAGAGGAGGAAATAGAGGCAGATGTGGGACGGGGCGAGAAACCGCCAGAATTTCCTCCCTGAGCCTGGCTGGTAAGTATAGTTTTCTTTTTATTTATTTATTTATTTATTTATTTATTTATTTATTTATTTATTTCGAGACGGAGTTTCGCTCTTATTGCCCAGGCTGGAGGGCAATGGCGCCATCTCGGCTCACTGCAACCTCCACCTCGCGGGTTCAAGCGATTCTCTTGCCTCAGCCTCCGGGGTAGCTGGGATTACAGGCATGCATCCCTATGCCTGGCTAATTTATTTGTACTTTTAGTAGAGACGGGGTTTCTCCATGTTGGTCAGGCCGATCTCGAACCCCCAATCTCAGGTGATCCACCCGCCTCGGCCTCCAAAAGTGCTGGGATTACAGGCGTGAGCCACTGTGCCCAGCCTATCTTTATTTTTATTTTTGAGACGGAGTTTTGCTCTTGTCCCCCAGGCTGGAGTGCAGTGGCCGGATCTCAGCTCCCTGCAACTTCTACCTACCGGGTTCAAGCAATTCTCCTGCCTCAGCCTCCCAAGTAGCTAGAATTACAGGCATGCACCACCACACCCAGCTAATTTTGTATTTTTTTAGTAGACAGGGATTCACCATGTTGGTCAGGCTGGTCTCGAACTCCTGACCTCGTGATCCACCTGCCTTGGCCTCCGAATGTGCTGGGATTACAGGTGTGAGCCACTGTGCCTGGCCAGTAGGTATAGTTTTCTAGATGTGAAACCTGAGTCTCAGAGCTGTGAAGTTCCCTTCCCAAGGGAAGTCAGTCCACGTTGGAGCTGGGTTCAGTCTAACTCTGGGGCCAATGCTTTTTCCAGATGGAGACACACTTGCAGAGGAGAAGGAAGAACTAGAGAGAAGCAGGGAAATGCAGGGGAGGGAGGAGTGAGGAGGCAGGGGCTGCCTGGGCCGGCCTGGCACCAGGACCCTTTTCCTCTGCCCTGCCCAGGTGAAGTGTCCGGACGCACCCTCATCGACATTGGTTCAGGCCCCACCGTGTACCAGCTGCTCAGCGCCTGCAGCCACTTTGAAGACATTACCATGACAGATTTCCTGGAGGTCAACCGCCAGGAGCTGGGGCGCTGGCTGCGGGAGGAGCCAGGAGCCTTCAACTGGAGCATGTACAGCCAGTATGCCTGCCTCATCGAGGGCAAGGGGTAAGGACTGGGGAGTGAGGGCTGGGGAGGGGGCTTCCCATAGAGTGGCTGGTGGGGGCAACAGAGGTCTGAGTGTAGAACAGCCTTGAGCCCTGCCTTGTGCCCCCTGCACAGGGAATCCTGGCAGGAGAAGGAGCGCCAGCTGCGAGCCAGGGTGAAGCGGGTCCTGCCCATCGACGTGCACCAGCCCCAGCCCCTGGGTACTGGGAGCCCAGCGCCCCTGCCTGCCGACACCCTGGTCTCTGCCTTCTGCTTGGAGGCTGTGAGCCCAGATCTTGCCAGCTTCCAGCGGGCCCTGGACCACATCACCACGCTGCTGAGGCCTGGAGGGCACCTCCTCCTCATCGGGGCCCTGGAGGAGTCGTGGTACCTGGCTGGGGAGGCCAGGCTGATGGTGGTGCCAGTGTCTGAGGAGGAGGTGAGGGAGGCCCTGGTGCGTAGTGGCTACGAGGTCCGGGACCTCCGCACCTACATCATGCCTGCCCACCTTCAGACAGGTGTAGATGATGTCAAGGGCATCTTCTTCGCCTGGGCTCAGAAGGTTGGACTGTGAGGGGCCAGCGTACCTGGTGCCCTGTGGCCCCTACCCACCTGGATTCCCTGTTCTTTGAAGTGGCACCTAATAAAGAAAGAATACCCTGCCACTGCGATCAGTGCTGTCTGTGGCTCTCTTGGGAAGCAGCAAGGGCCCAGAGATTTGAGTGTCAGGGTAGGGGAGACATTCACCCTAGGCTTTCTTTTTTTCCAGAAGTTTCCTTGAGGCTAGCATTCTGTACCACTCATTCTTCCCAAACTAAGAAAGGCCAAGGTCAGGGGAAGCTCACTGGGCACCTGCAGTGCACCAGGCACTTGTGATATGCCCTTCTGTCCATCGCATCATTCATTCCTGCATTCAGCAGCAGGTTCTGCTAGTCTGTTTCCAGGTGAAGCTCAGAGAGGTGAAGTCACAAACAGTGCAGCCTGGTTCAGACCAGAATGGGGAAGAGTGGGGATCATGAGGAGATGGAAGTAGAATCTGCAAGGTGGTGGGGAAGTGGGGGTGTTATGATTGAAGCACAATGGCCCAGGGAAGAGAAAGGGAAAGAACTGGCTCTGGCTCCCTCTCACAACTGGACTTGAGCTCTGCCCAGCTCTGCCTCTGGGCCCTGCTATTCCCCACGCCCACGCCCATGTTCCCAGACAGAGACCCCACCTCTGTTTACTGCCTCCAGCCAGCTCTGGGACCTGCCCCTGCCGCCACAACTGTCTTCTCCTGCCCTCCAGCCCACCCTATTCACGCAAATGAGCTGAACAAGGGCAGGTGAGCTGAGAATTGATTTATTAAGCACGTCCCTTGCCACCCTCCCACCTTAAAACAGTTCTCAGTATCAAAAGAAGCTAGCACAGGCCACCCGAGTCCCTGAGGTTGGAGTCCTAGCATAGCTCCCCTCCCTCAAAGAGGGACAAGGGGTCAGGGGCAGAGCAAAAATCCAGTCTGCTTCAACCACGGAGACTGCCTTTGGGACGGAAAACTTCTGGAGCTCCCTCCATTCTATCCCTGTGGGGCAGGAACATGCCAAGGCTGCTGGTAAATGGCAGGGGTCACCTTTACCAGAGTGCAGGCACAGTGTGGCCCCTGCCCGCCCTGAGGCCACCCTGGAACAGTAAGACCCTTTGGGGAGGAAAGAAACCAGACCCAGCCATAAGCTTTCTCCCCGTCTCCCTCAAATCGCCCCTTCCCCCTCCCCAAAGTCAGGCTATGGCAAAGGGGCTGGCAGCAGGGAAATGGGTGTTTTGGAGGGGAAGGCCAGCCATGCCAAGGCAAGGAGAAAAGGAGGCTGGAAAGAGCCCCGGACATCCCCATTTTCCTTCCTCTGTTCCTGAAGGGCTGCTTCTGGAGGGCACTGTTGTGTGGGGGCCCTGTGAGGTTTGCAGGGGGCTGGCAAAGGGGCACCAGACAGGGAACACGCACACAGGCAGCCTGGCCATGGAGAGGTCCTGGCTGTCCGCCCGGGTGGGGCCTTGGGCAGAACTGGCGCTCCACAAGTGATTATTGATGGTGACAGGATTCCCTCATCCTGCTCCAACCTCTCAACTGTGGACACATTCACTGGCAGCCACGCATCTCACACGCCCACCAGCACGCTCACACGCATGTTCCCCTAACCCACGCCAACCCACCCACCCCCTGCACACACACACTTTGAAACCACACCTCTTCCCCCACAACACCCCTCTCCACACTGCGCACCTAGGCCTGAGCTCACACACACCCAGGCCCATGCTCACCGCCCCGCCACCTATGCACTCAGTCTGGCCCACACTGCCGACACACGGTGGCAGGCTCTCAACCAGACAGCAGCATGAGATCCTTGCCCTGGCCCGGAAAGGGAGTGTGGTGAGGCCTCCTGGGAACCTGGCTAGGGCAATGATCAGGGTGAAACCCCTTCCCAAACCCAATCCCAGTAGCTTGGTTCCTCAAGATCCCGTGGGGAGAATCGCCTTGAACCTTGGCTGGCCAAAGAACAAGCATCCAGCACCACCTAGTGGTGTCCTGGAGGAGGGTGGGGGTTGGTAACAGAAGGCGACTCCCTGTATCCCCCTAAGGCCTGTGGTCCCCGGTCTCCCAGGTAGACAGACAGCTTTGGGACCCAGCCAAGCAGTGGGGGACGTGGGGAGGAAGCTGGTGGGGAGGAAACAGGCAGCTGTCCTCCCGGTAGAGCTAAGAACACACTCAGTTCCACCCCAGTTCAGCTCCAGGAGGCAGAGGGGCTGCCCATTCTCTAGTCCCAGATGCTGGGAGGCCTTTCCTAGAACAGGCTCCAAGGCTGGTGAGGGCCAGCAGGGGGTGGGCTGGCCACATGATTCTGGGCCCACATCCTTCACGTTCAATTTCAAGAAGTTGAAAGGAGAAAATGAATCATCTCAAGGGTTGAGGGGAGAAGGGAGGCCAGCAGGGCGGGGGCAGGATCCCCACTGGGGCAGACTCGCTCCCAAGGTCTTCAGTCCAGCTTGAACTTGGCCTCTGATTCCTTCAGCAGGTACAGGCTGTCATCTTCCAGAAAGCTGTGGGCCGAAGGAGCAGCCCATTGAGGCACACGGCTCTGAGAGCTCGCGTGGGGACAAGGGTGGGGTGCGTGCAGTCAAGGTGGGAAGGGGAGGATGGGCACACAGAGCCCCCAGTCTCCCCTGCGGAATGGGCAAGGAAGGGTCTAAAGAAGGTGAGCACCAGGCAGGGGGCAGCACTCACCTGAAAAAGAGGACGTGGACAGGGATGGTGCTGATGTGCCAGATGGCGTGGGCGTCCAGGACCCAGAAGAGCGGCGGGAAGTCAAGCAGCTCGAGCAGGGACAGCCCCTGCAGCAGCAAGACCACCACCATGCACTTGCGCACGTGAGGCAGCCGCTGCTGGTTCCACAGGCACCAGGCCAGCCACCACACCACGTTGACCAGGCCTGGGTGCCAGTGGGGGCAGGAGAGACTCATTGCTTCGGCTCCTTCTCCCCAAGGCCGCACCCAACATGCTCTCTGACCCCCGGATCATCCTCGGACTCTCCTCCCAGCCTCCTCTCTCTCCCACCTCAAATTCTTCTCCATTCCTCTACCCCAAGGGTTTCTCTAGAACCTCCTTCTCCAGGAATGGCACCAACCTCCCACTCGCACCCCAAGCTAGCACTTCTGCAGATGGCCCAAGCCCCCCAGAGCCTCACCAATAGCCACGTTGGCCACCAGGTTGTAGCCATAGTCGAAGCGGATGAGGCTCAGGTAGGAGACGTGCACGGTCAGCATTAGCAGCAGGAGAGCTCGGAAGGCACTGACCACAGCTGGGTGCTGCAGCCCCACAGTCCTGCCCCACCGTCCAGGGTTGCTCAGAGGGCGGGTGGCCCATCCCCAGAGCAGCATTCCCTGAAGCATCTCCTCCCCTCAACATCGGTACATGGTCCCTGAAGCCACTACCCCTTTCCCCATCAAAAAGGCCAGCTGGGCAGGCCTCCAACCCTCCCAGAGGCCTGGGGCCAAGTGCTACAGCTCCTTGTCAGGAGCCAGGGCCCCCAGTCCTACCCGAGTCCTCACCCAGGACAGCAGAAGTGGGGAGTGGGAAGGTGTTGGGAGACCAGTGAAGAAGGCCCTTGGGGCAGCATCCCCAGGGGAGGGCTGGGTGACCCCTTTCTGCCCCCAGGGCTCGATTTTGCCCCTGCAGCCACCCCAGCAGGCTTACCTGACACAGCATAGATAGATTGAGTGTAGGATGACGGTGGAGGCACAGAAGTAGTCCATTTTCTGAGGACAGGGAAAGGTGGTGAGAGACCAGCATGAGGCTTCACAAAGAGGACCCATGGGGATGGGGCAGGGAGGCCAGGGGTCCTGGGCCTGCCTATCACTGTTTCGCTCCAAGAGGACCCTCAGGGATGGGGCATGGAGGGCGGGGTCCTGGGCCTGCCTATCACTGTTTCACTCCAACTGAGCCTTGTGTTCACATCACTGTACAATTTTTGAAAAATGTGCTCAGGAACAAAGCTTTAGGGATGCTAGTGGAGGGTTCATGCTGAGGCTCCAGGACACGACAACCCTGCATAGAATTCAGAGCACAGTGTGGAGTCTGACAGCCATGGGGTCAAGTCCTGTGGCAACCCTTCACTAGTTGGGTGCCCCTAAGCATGCGGTCCACCTCTCAAAGGCTCAGCTGCCTCATCAGGCAAGAAGAGTGAATACTCATCCCCACCTGACGAGGCTCAATGAGGATCAAGGGCACCAACAGGTTTAGGATGCCCGCCCTGTACTCCTCCCAGTGCTCCTCAGAGGGAGTTGGCATGACCCTCTAGAGCCCCTCTGCCCGCTTCTGGGCTCCTCTGGAACCACCCTGTGCAGGAGGGGGAGCTGGAGGAGTGCTCACCTCTGTGAGGTCAGTGTCCCTGGTGTGGAAGACCGTGGACCAGAACCATGCGTTGAGAGACACCTGAGGAGGGAGGGGCTGGTGAGCATGCGGCCCCACACCCTGACCCCAAGGCAGGGACCCCCATAGGCTCACATCCATTTCACCTTTGGGAAGGAGCTCTGCGGGACAAGAAATGTGCTTTTCCTGCCCCTGGAGCCCTCTGAACAAACCTATGTCCCTCTACCCCCACCCAGCCAGGGTCCCTGGGGTGGACTTCCTGCCACCCCAAACCCCCAAGGCCACAGGGGGCTGCAGCCTCCACAGGTTCCGGCCTGGCCTGGGAACCAGTTCCGGCAGAGCCAAGCTCCCTAGTTACTCAATTGCTAAGACAACAGCCCCCAGGGGCCTTGCCTCCTCCTCCAACCGGCAGGTGTTGACAGCCCCACCCGGGCGCCCGGGGAGCCAGTGACCTCAGCCTCTGGGGGCGGGAACGAGGTGGGTGAGGTGGGTGGGGTGAAGGGGCTCGAGCCAGCTTGGGGTGTGTTCTGAGCAGCAGGGGAGGGAGATCAAGCAGATCCCACTGGGGCCCAGGCTCCCAGGAGGAGGGTGAACCAAGCCCAGCTTCCTCCTGGCTGGGCCTGCCCAACCCGCCAGACCAGTGGCTGCTCCCGAGCCTGGGAGGAGCAGAGGGCAGGACTGGAGGGGCCTCGGTGGGCCAGGGCCCAGGGGAATGTTTGAGGCCTTCTTCCTGGAAATTCGCTGCGTGGAAAAAGCACACAGGTTATCTAGCGAATGAGTCTGAGAGCTTGTGGGCGTTGGTGCTGGCACTGTCCACAGCAAAGGCCCAAACTGCTGAAAGCAGGGTGGGCTGAGGGGAAGGGCTGGGAAACCGTGACAACCAAAGGAACAGCGGGCCAGGCCGGGAATGGCCTGGAGGTGGGGAGGGATGCGCTGGGGTGGGACAGGCCTGGCGGAGATGAGGAAAGGCCAGGAACTGCTCAGTTGGCTCCAATGTACCAGGAAAACTGGCCAGGCGGGGGACAGAGGGAGAGGACAAGAAGCCACGCTCTCGGGCACGGCAGCAGGCGGGTCAGACAGTAAGATGCATTCCAAATGCAGGTCTGGGGAGCTTAGGAGAGAATGGAAGGAGAAGGGGTGCAGGTGGGGCAGAACTACTGCACAGCCAATGAGGTTCTTGGGGTGCCGAGCTCTGGAGGACGCAGGGCCACCTGGCACACCTGTCTGGCCCGGGCTCTGGGCTGAGCCTTGCTGCTTCTGCTCCTCTTGACCTGGGCAAAGGGCCCTGCTCTTCTCAGCCCAAGCTTCCCCTGGGACAAATCATGGCTCAAGTGAAACTTAGTTCCTTCCCAGCCTGGCGTTAGGCAGTGTGGTCTCGGGCAGGCTGCTTCCTCCTTTGAGGATGGCCACTCTGTCCCTTCCACCAGACTTGAGGCTCTGCCCTGCTGCAGCCCGCTCCCCAGAGACAGGCGTGGAGGCTGCAAAACGGGACTGAACCTGGTGGCTTCTCGGACACTGCTCCCACAGTCTGAAAAGCTTAGGGTCAGCATGGGGAGAGGAGCAGGCTTGGGCTGGAGACGGGGCCAGGCAATCACATGGACCAGGTCTCCCTGGCAGGCCAGGAACAGGGACATCCTTAGGGAGGAGAGTGGCCCTGGAGCCAGTGTGGGAGGGAGAAGGGGTGGGCGGCAGGGACTGGCAGCCAGCCAGGCCTCCTTGTCACCCACAGCAGGAAGGGGGAGGTGACAAGAGGACTGCAGGACTGAGCTAAGTGGCTCAGAACACCGAAAGCAGGGGGTGTGTGTGCGGGCAAACATGTGCGTAGGGCCACAGGATGGGTGGGGCTGCTGGGTCCCCTCTCCAACCGCCTCCCTGGGTGCCTTCTACTCAGAGACCCACCTGAAGCCTGGCCTCTGCACCCCTGAAAAGTCCCTCCCCCCTGGGGAGCATCCCACTCTGGGGGTGCTCCTCTTCTCACCCTTTCCTCAGATTTGGGAGGTAGTGTCATTAAGAATGCAAGCCCTAGAGCCAGACTGCCAGGGTTCAGTTCCTGGCTCTGCATTTCCTGTGTGTCCTTGGGCAAGTTATTTAGCCTTGCTGTGCCTCAGTTTTCTCATCTGCAAAATGGGAATAATCATAGTTGATAAGGCTTTAATGAGCAATACAAACACAGCGTACAGCACAGAGCCCAGAACAGGATGAAACATGAGTGTTCTCTCCACTTGCCTGACCCCGTCAGGAATCGACCCCAGCACGGAATCCCGTCAGCTTCCTATAGAACTGAGGCCCAAGAGGATGTCTGCCTCCCACTCTCCCCGCAGGCCAAAGATGTTTAGGCAGAGAAGGGGTGGTCTCCCAGCTGCCTAGGCCCACCCCCACAGCTCCAGGCTGGGGGAAGAGTGTCCAGTCTCCACAATGAGACAGAGTCTGCATTCAAGTCCTGCCTCAGCCACTAAGCAGCTGTGTGATCTTGGACACATAACCCAGTATGTGTGAGCCTCCACTGCCCCACCTACAAAACAGGTTCGTAATGATGCCCACCGCACAGGAGGCCGTGAGCACGAGGTCTGCAGAATGCCTGGCACCAAGGAACTCCTCTGAATGGCTGCTGGTTTTGTTGCCTGGTCCGTAGTAGGTGCCCATCAATGTCAATGTCAGTTTCCTTCATCAGGTCCAGTAGACTGACTCTCACCACGCCCCTTCACCTGCCCCTCAACTTCCCTTTCCTCAAGGGTCACAAGGTTCGAGGTCAAACTATGGGGCCCCAGGGTCTCTCCATTCCGGAACGGAGACACCTCAGCTATAGGAAAAGCCTCTCCTCCTTCCTCTGGAGCCGTGATCCCATTAATGTGAACCAAACAGATCCATTTCTCCTCACTCAGAGTTTGTCAGCAAGAGCAAGCAGAGGGGACAGATGGGCTTTGGAAGGAAGGAGAGCTCCAAGATGCCAAGGCACGGCTACTCTCGGACTCCTCGCCACGCTCGAGTGAACGGGGGCAGGCAGGGGAACTGACCAGGAGGGCGACAGGCTGCCCGGCAGGCACCCAGAGTTTTGCGTAAACACTGAGTAGAAGGGGTGGCCAGGGGCAGGGTGCCAGTGGGGGTGGAATCGGAGGCTGGGTGGAGGGAGAGCAAGAGGCTGTTTCAGTCTGTTGGAAATAAGAAAATCGAGACAAAAATATCACAGCCGTGAAACTGGTTGGATGCCAAGTGAGCCAGATCTGTCAGGAATTCGACCCGGCGCTAAGCCCCAGTGCTCGGGGCTGTCATTGACACCATGGCGGTGGGGACAAGTGGGGCTTAAAATAGCTTGGTGTCTCAGAAGTGGGGGAGGCAGAATGTTAAATATGACGCCTGCTGCCATCCTGGGCTCCTCCAGAGGCCACAATGTCTCACCCCCTGCCTCAGGCAGGGCAGGCCAGTCCCAGCTCACTCCTGACAGAAGAGAGAGAGGTGGATGAAGACGGAGAAGCTGAGAGAAGGAAGAGAAAGGTGGATGAAGACGGAGAAGCTGAGAGAAGGGAGAGAAAGGTGGGTGAAGACGGAGAAGCTGAGAGAAGGGAGAGAAAGGTGGATAAAACGGAGAAGGAGGGCTTTTTCCACCATCCCAAAGGATCCCTTGATTTCCCGCCATTGCCTGTTCCACTAGCTCTTGTCTGACCATGGGAAGTCCTTCCTGAAGTCTAATCATCATTCTACTACAGCCGCAACCTACCTCTTCTTAACAGAGGAAGAGAAGAATCGGTCCCCACCTACACAAACCACTCTACAGAGATGGTTTGGGCTTCCCACCACTTCACCCTCTTCTCTCTATACCTGAGGACCTTTCCTGACTGGATGAAGGCCTGGGGAATTGGTTTGGCGTTCCAGCATTGGCACATGGCAGGGGCCCCTGCTCCGTAAAGTCAAAGACACATGGTATGTGGAGCTTTGGTGGGCTCCCCACCCCCTGCCAGGCTGCCCCCCAGCCCAAGCCCAGGCCTAAATGGCAAGGCAAGGGCTGCTTTCTTGTGCCAATGTTATCAAGAGCCCTGATGGGGGGCAGGGTCTCCTCATTTCCCAGAGGCAAAGCTGAGGTACCCTTCCCCAAGACTTAGCCCGGAGTGGGTGAGGGACCTTGCCTTCCTACCCTCACCCCAACAGAAATCAGGAGCCTCAGTGCCCCAGAAGGCCCAGGTCAAAGTCCACTGCCACATCCTCCATATAGCTCAGGATCCCTCCCTCCTGCAGAAACTCACAGGGCAACTGGAAACAAGAGCAACTGGGAAAACCAAACTAGGCTATCCACAGGAGTGTGGGTTCTGAGGCTTTGCCCCTCGAAGGCCTAGTGAGAGCATGACGGGATCCCATGTCCCAGAACCCCATATTCCATAAGACACACAGGCCCCTGTGTACCCTAGGATACACAGGCCCCACTATCTGCCTTCTACCACCCCAACATCCAACATCTCCTGCTTTTTCTGTTCGGTTTTTTTTTTTTGAGATGGAGTCTCGCCCAGTTGCCCAGGCTGAAGTGCAGTGGCGCAACCTTGGCTCACTCTAACCTCCGCCTCCTGGGTTTAAGCAATTATCATGTTTCAGCCTCCCGGGTAGCTGGGATTACAGGCACCCACCACCACGCCTGGCTAATTTTTGTATTTTTAGTAGAGGCGGGGTTTCACCATGTTAGCCAGGCTGGTCTTAACTCCTGACCTCAGATGATCCACCTGCCTCGGCCTCCCAAAGTGCTGGGATTACAGACATGAGCCACCATGCCTGGCCATCTCCTGCTTTTTCTCTAGGGTCCCTAGTCACATTGGACTGCAGGCTACCCTGGGGAAGTGTGACCCCCCTCTTCAAGAAGGAAGCTGAGTTGCAGATACCATTGAGGTGAAAGATCCGAGAATCAGGGACGACAAGACTAGAGCTGTGAAGTGACCCCTGGCCTCTGGCACATGCTAAAAGGCAAGGGGTGGGACCCTCTGAGGTCCCCTCAGGCCTGTGGGCTATCTGAGGAGGCTCTAAGCTTCTTCAGAGTTCAGGCAGGGCTGTCCCATGCTCTCTAGTTGAGGTGGGGACAAGGGGGTGGTACCTGCTGTGGGCCCAGACAAGCAGTGTCCGTGGAAGAACCCCAAAGGAGAGGAGACAGGTGTAACCTCCTCAGTTTCCCTGCCCTTCCTGCTTTCTTAGCCAGGACTAAATTTGCTTCGCTCCGAGAGGCCTACACAGGAAGTGGTGGCTTTATCTCACCCAGCCTATGACAGTGTGTGCCGATGCCAGGCCCTGCCTATATCAGAGCCCCTAGCCCTCAGCCTGGCACTCAGGGGCCTCTCTGCTCCATCTAGTCTTCTTCTACCCCCATTCACACAGCTACAATGGGGCCAAGGTTTCCTGGAATGCTGGAATTCAATCCCCTGTCCCCACACATGTATGTGTCTAAGCCTTGCCAGGCCTGCAAGTCCCAGATTAAACCTCTCCTCCTCCCCAGGCTTCCCTGGCCTGGCAGACTTCCTCAGTTAGAGGACATGGTCTCCCCACCTCACAACTCCCAGGGCTCTCTACCGGAGCACCCCTTGACTCTGCCTGCTGTCCGCTGCCCAGGCTGCCCAGACCTGCACCTCCCACTATGCTTAGCTCCCTGGGGCAGGAGGTTCAGCCCCCACAAGTGCTAAACCCTGTCTCCACCCCCAGCAAATGCTCCACGAACACTCATCACAGGACATGCAGTGGCCTAGAAGAAGAGCTAAGTTCTCAGGCCCTGGAGCCAGACAGCCCTGGACGCCAACCCTGTCTTCACTCCTTGCTAACTTGTTGTTCATTTTGGGCAAGTTTTTTTCCCCTCTGAGCCTAACTCAGAGCTCATAAGGGTACCATGAGGATGAAATAAGGAAATGTATGTAAAGTGCTTCAGACAAGCCTGTCATATGGCTCGTGTTCCTTAACTTATCACAATTATTATTAATAGAATAGGAAGTATTAAGGAAGGTCAATATTTCCCAGAAGTTTATCAACCTCCTTCCCTGACCTCCTTCCCATGCCCACCTCCCAAGTCTAAGGCTCGGCCTGGACTTCGCAGCACACCCCAGCTATCAGCTTTCCTAAGGTTCTAGAGACCTCTGTATCTCCAGATTCCGGGGTCTCCTTCAGTTCTCATGTGCAAAATTCAGGACAGCAGAAGCCTCTCTCCTTCCTGTGCTTGTCCCGGAAGGCACAATCCAAGCACACTATCTCCCAGTTCTCTACCTGCCCCTCCGGCTACTCCTTCTGTCTCTGTGTCTGGCTCATCTTCCTCTAGCCAGCCATTACGTTTTGGGGTTCCCCAGGGCTTTGCCCTAGATCCCTTCTCTTTTCACTAAGTTCTCCTGGGGTGATCTCATCCACACCCACAGCTTCTATCACTGTCTTTTTTTTTTTTTTTTTTTTAAAGACAGGTCTCCCTTTGTCACCCAGGCTGGAGCGACAAGAGTACAGTAACAGGATCACAGCTCACTGCAGCCTCGACCTCCTGGGCTCCAGCAATCCTCCCACCTCAGCCTCCTACTAGCTGGGACCACAGGTATGTGCCATCAGGCCTGGCTTATTTTTTTTGTATTTTTGGTAGAGACAGGGTTTCGCCATGTTGCCCAGGCTGGTCTGGAACTTGTGAGCTCAAGCAATCCGCCCACCTCAGCCTCCCAAAGTACTGGAACCACAGGTGGGAGCACCGCGCCCGGCCCCAATCACTGTCTTATAAGCAGAAACACAAGGGGTCATCCCTTATTCCTCTTCCCTCATCTAATCCACTCTTGAAGTTTGTCAGCATAGCCAAGATGTTGAAAGTGTGGACTCTGGAGCCAGATGCCTGGATTCAAACCCTGGCTTGGTGACCTGTGGCTGGACTTAACCTTTTCAGTCCTTGGTTTCCTCATCCATAAACTGGGGATGAAAATAATAATACCTATAAGCTGTGTTAAATAAAAATTACGGGAGGCCATTGTTCCAGATTGAGCCCCCACACTACACCCAAGGGAGCAGACCAAAATCAAGTCACTCATGTTAAATTTCACATAATCAAACCGAAACTTTTTTTTTTTTTTTTTGAGATGGAGTTTCACTCTTGTTGCACAGGCTGGAGTGCAATGGCGTGATCTTGGCTCACTGCAACCTCTGCCTCCCAGGTTCAAGTGATTTTCCTTCCTCAGCCTCCCAAGTATCTGGGATTACAGGCATGCAACACCACGCCCAGCTAATTTTGTATTTTTAGTAGAGACGGGGTTTCTCCACGTTGGTCAGGCTGGTCTCGAACTCCCGACCTCAGGTGATCCGCCCTCCTCGGCCTCCCAAAGTGCTGGGATTACAGGCATGAGTCACCGCACTTGACCTTCAAACTGAAACTTTAAGGGAACTGATAGGTTCCAAAACAGCCCACTTTTCCTGAAAACAGGAGCGTCCAGTCTACCCAAGTAAGGAAGTCTCCTCTGCTTTAACCCTTATAAAAAAAACCCTGATGTTAACCAATCAGGTTTCTTTCTATGGTTCCGATTCCTGGTTCCCACCTTACAAAACCCACTGTTCTGCTATTGCCCAGTGGAAATTTGCATTCTATTTTGTAGAATGGAGGCTGCCCCAATTCACGAATCACAAATTAAAGCCAATTGGATCTATAAGTAAGTTTGCTGTAATTTGCCTTTTGCCACTTATTATGGATGAACAAGGTTAACACTTATTAAATGCTTAGAGTGATGCCTGGTAAACAGTATGAGCTATGTACGTATTTGTTAAGGAAATAAAATAAATTTTTAAAGAGTTTTAATGTCATCTCTAAAACACAGCTCAAGTTTACTTCTCTCCAATGCTCAAGACCCATGCCACCTCTCTAGTCTAGCTACTGGGCCCTGTGCTAAAACTACCAACTGGTCTATTGCATCCACTCCCGCCCCCTCCAATCTGTTCTCTACACAGTAGCCAGAATGAGCTTTCCAAAGGACAAATCTATTCATGAAACCACTTTTCTCCGCAACCCTCATTTAAAATCCCTCCGTAGGCTGAGCGTGGTGGCTCATGCCTGTAATCCCAGCACTTTGGGAGGGCGAGGAGGGTAGATCACGAGGTCAGGAGTTCAAGACCAGCCTGACCAACATAGTGAAACCCCCTGTCTACTAAAAATACAAAAATTAGCCAGGCATGGTGGCACATGCCTGTAGTCCCAGCTGCTCAGGAGGCTGAGTCAGGAGAATCGCTTGAACTGGGAGGCAGAGGTTGCAGTGAACCAAGATAGCGCCACTGCACTCCAGCTGGGGCAACAGAGTAGGACTTTGTCTCAAATAAAATAAAATAAAATAAAATAAAATAAAATAAAATAAAATAAAATCCCTCTGTGCTTCCTGATGCTTTGAGAGTCAAGATCTCCAATGTGAGGCTCTCCATGGCTGGCCACATCCACCACCCATCAGTCTGCCCAGCTCACACCTACTCTCTGATTTCCTGCATGTCAGGCTGCCTGGAACGACCCTCACTCTCTCCCACCTGGGCACTCTCTAAGACTTCTCTTTAGAAGTCTTCCACTACTCTTCTCAAATTTACCTAGTTAACATTCATGCATCCTTCCCACCTTACCTTTAATGCCCCTTCCCCGGGGAAGCCTTCCCTGACAGCCCCATGCTGGTCTCTGTCTGCCATTACATGCACCCCTGAAGCACCTCTCTCCGACTGCACTTTTCCATAGGTGTACTCTTACATTCAATTGTATGATTAGCACCAGAGGGCAGACTTCTGGATCTCCAGTACCCAGTGAAGTGCCTGGCATATAGTAGGTACTCAACACCTGAGTGAATGGCTTCCGTGACAGCAGGAAGGTGAGTGAGTGGAAATTTTTTCCTTAAGGCTTACAGGGGTAGCTCTGACCTAGAGACATCCATTGCACCCTTTTATTCTCATGCCCTTCCCAAGGCTTTCATGGTTCATATCTGCACCCCAGTCTGTGATTATCACACTATATCAGGCCCTGAATACAGCTCTTCAAACCAGTCATACTGTAAAGCTGACAGCCCTTTCTGCACCTGCAGATGTAACCATACCTGGGCTTCTCCAGGGATAGTCTAAGCCTAAGCTGAGCTCGCCGGGTGCAGTGACTCATGCCTGTAATCCCCGCACTTTGGGAGGCTGAGGCGGGTGGATCACCTGAGGTCAGGAGTTCAAGACCAGCCTGATCAACATGGAGAAACCCCATTTCTACTAAAAATACAAAATTAGCCAGGCGTGGTGGCATGCACCTGTAATCCCAACTACTTGGGAGGCTGAGGCAGGAGAATCGCTTGAACCCAGGAAGTAGAGGTTACAGTGAGCCAAGACTGCGCCATTTGCACTCCAGCCTGGGTGACACAGCGAGACTCCATCTCAAAAAAAAAAAACAAAGACTAGGCTGAGCTCTAGACAGAGACTATGGCTGTGACTCCGCACCAGGCCTGGGCTGGAATTGAGATTACTCCAAGTCCTCCAGAGGGGCCCTTGGAAAGACCTGTGGTCCCAGCAACCTTTTGTGCTTGTAAACTGTCCTACTGGGTCTTTCAGTGGCTTCCTTCTTCGGGACAAGAAAAATGCCCTTCTTTCCTCTCTCCTTCCCAAACAGCCTGACCTAGGGCTCTGCTGGAAACGTAAGGCCCGATTTAGCACCCTCCCTGTTTTCTCCCCAGGCCTTACCACCCTGTAGTTGCAACTTTAGCCCTGGAAAACAGAGGGGAAGCTGGTAAGTAGAAGCCCTGTTGGGTGTTAATAGGGATATAGAGTTCCTCCTTCCTAGATAAGGGGAGACAGCAGGAGTCCTGCTAGGTTACCTACCCAGGCGAAGGCCACACAGGTGTGGTACATAGGGGAGGAGGCTGGCACGAAGGTGCGGTAGCGGCAGAGCATCACCAGGCTGGCTAGGCCATTGAGAAAAGAGGCCACGGCAGATGCCGGTTCTTGAAAGAACAGGAACCGGGAGAAGGGCCACTGAAAAAGGAGCAGATGAAGGGGGTTTGAGGGGCAGGCAACCCTCAACTGGCCCAGTCCACCTATTCTTGACATGCTGCAGCAACAGGTCCTCAGCTGGGTCCTCAGCTCTGGAGTTTGACCAAAGCCTCAGGTTCAGTACCTCTTCAGACCAGTGAGCCCCCCTCCAGCGCCTGGTTAAGGGTTACACCCCCATCCTGGCCAGCAGGCACAGCACTGTAAGCCCTGATCTCTGGGAAGACCAGATGGGTCAGGGTAGATGACTCAGTATGGCCTGGTGGAAACAGCACAGAGTTGTCATCCAGAAGACACAGGTCCCAACCCCTCCTCTACCACTGAGCCTCAGCTCACTCTGTGAAAAACGGGGGCGAATACTTCCTGCCAACCTCAACAGGCCAGAATGAGATAATACTGGATTGAAAGATACCAGCAGGCTGGGCACAGTGGCTCACACCTGTAATCCCAGCACTTTGGGAAGCCGAGGCGGGAGGATCACAAGGTCAGGAGATTGAGACCATCCTGGCTAACACGGTGACACCCTGTCTCTACTAAAAAAAAAAAAAAAATACAAAAAATTAGCCGGGCGTGGTGGCATGCGCGCCTGTAGTCCCAGCTACTTGGGAGGCTGAGGCAGGAGAATTGTTTGAACCTGGGAGGTAGAGGTTGCAATGAGCCAAGATTGTGCCACTGCACTCCAGCCTGGGCGACAGAGGGAGACTCCGTCTAAAAAAAAAAAAAAAAAAAGAAAGAAAGAAAGGTACCAGCAAACTGTGCCTCGCTGGACAAGCTGAAGCGTATTACTATGGATCCAGACCCCTACTGGAGAAGCAACAGGAAACATGCCACAGTAGGTAAGGGAATTTGTCCCTGCAGTAAGGTGGGCATCTCAACCACTCTAAGAGGCCCAGCACCACTCTCTGGGGAGACTCCAAAGCCTTCCAGATATTGCTACTCCAAATCCAGAGGCAGGACACATGGGTCCTATCCAATTCTATGGAAACCAGCAGATTTTGGGGAGAACAGGTACCCGCCTCAAACACACACCCATCACCCCACGCCTCAGACTGCTTGGACAGTGTGGTCCAACCAGGGGGTATCTTACTCCTACCACACTACTACCATATGCCTACCCTGACCCTCCAACTCACCTTGCCATGGAACTGAGGCACTTTGTGACCTTCCTGGAGGTAGAGACCAACGGTGACCCACATACACTCATACTTACAGTCGTCCCGACAGGTCCAGCCTGAAAACAGACAAATGTGGCCTGGTGAACTCCCCAGCACAGAGAGGAAAGACAGCATGAATGGGTCTAAGCTCAAATACAGGCCAAGAGGGCCTGTAGGTTGGAGAGAACCAGGAGAAATCTCAAAATTCTAGCTTCCCATTTGAATGAATGAGAGATGGGGAGACGTACACATAGGGGAAGGTGTATATATGTATGCATATTTTAGTGAGCAATTAGAGATATTTGTCTTTTTTTTTTCTTTTTTTTTGAGACGGAGTCTCACTCTGCTGCCCAGGCTGGAGTGCAGTGGCCGGATCTCAGCTCACTGCAAGCTCCACCTCCTGGGTTTACGCCATTCTCCTGCCTCAGCCTCCTGAGTAGCTGGGACTACAGGCGCCCGCCACCATGCCTGGCTAGTTTTTTTGTATTTTTTAGTAGAGACGGGGTTTCACCATGTTAGTGAGGATGGTCTCGATCTCCTGACCTTGTGATCCACCTGCCTCGGCCTCCCAAAGTGTTGGGATTACAGGCTTGAGCCACGGCGCCCGGCGTTTTTTGTTTTTTTTTTGACACAAAGTTTTGCTCTTGTTGCCCAGGCTGGAGTGCAATGGTGCAATCTCGGTTCACTGCAACCTCCGCCCCCTGGGTTCAAGCGATTCTCCTGCCTCAGCCTCCCGAGTAGCTGGGATTACAGGCATGCACCACAACACCTGGCTAATTTTGTATTTTTAGTAGAGATGGGGTTTCTCCATGTTGGTCAGGCTGGTCTTGAACTCCCAACCTCTGCCTGCCTCTGCCTCCCAAAGTGCTGGAATTACAGGCACAAGCCACCGTGCCTGGCTTTTTTTTTTTTTTTTTTTTTTTTTGAGACCGGGTCTCACTCTTTCATCCAGGCTGCGGTACAGTGGGGAGATCATGGCTCACCACAGCCTTGATCCCCTTGGCTCAAATGATCCTCCCACCTCAGCCTCCCAAGTAGCTGAGACCACAATGTCTGGCTAATTCTTTTAACTTTTGTAGAGATGGCATCTTGTCATGTTGCCTAGGCTAGTCTTGAACTCCAGGGCTCAAATGATCTTTCTACCTTGGCAAACATTTCCTCTCCTTTTGCTCAAGTCCATCAAGATCCTGGCATCTGATGAACTCATCTATGGAAACCTGGGCTTATGTTTGTCCTTCCTGAATATAGGATTTGCTCTTACTCTCCTGGAAAGAGTTCTTGCTATCTTACCCCCTTCCTATGAAAATGAAGCTCAAATTCTTCAACCTGACTTTTGAGGCTCCAAATTGCCTTTTCAACCATATTGGTCACTACTCCTGTTCATGTACCCTGCTCCCTGAGTAAATAAAGCTCCTGGATGTGCCCACATCTGCCCAGGGCATCCATTCTCTCTGTTCCCTCTGTCTGGAATGCAAAGTGGCATAATAGTAAAGAGGACAAGCTTGTGGTCAAACAGGCCAGAACTGGAAACTCCACTTTACCACATACTGGCTGTGTGACCTTGGGCAGGGCATTTAATCTCTCTAATCCCCATCTGTACAACTGGGATTAGAGAAACTATCTCAAAGGGTGTGATAAAAATTACCGGACATACTGTGACATCTGTCACACACTGAGTGCTCAATACGTTGGTTCTTTGCCCACTATGGTCCAAATTGAAAGTACCAGTCCAAAGTCCCTCCTTCACACAAAACGTTCCAAGATGATCCCTGCCCCCAACTCTTCAAAGCCAGAACCCACACCTTCCTATCCCAAACACTTCTTAATCTAAGAGTCTTTCAGGGGCTCAAATCATTCTCTGCCTTGCACTTGAGAAGGCTCATGTCCCCGTGGGGACTGTGAGTCCCAATGTGTGGGACCCTGGTCTGATTTCTGTGCCATTCCTAGACATTGTAGCCTGAATGTATTTAATAAATACCCTTTTGACTGAATAAATAAGTAAATGAAAGCTTCTGGGAAAGTAAGAGAGGCTGGTAAGGCTCTCATCACCTTAGGGGCTTCACTCACATTCATTAGAGACCTCATGTGGAAACTAAGGTTCAGGGATTGCAGAGGCGTATTGGGGGCGCAGGGGGCGGGAGCAAGACAAATGGGCGGGGCTTACCGTGGGGGTGGGGCTTACCTGCTAGACTCATGTAGATTGGCTGGCGGGAGCGGAAGTGATTCAGAGCGCCCCCAGAGCAGTTCTGCTCTTCGCACTGCAGTACGCAATCGCGGTACACCGGCTCACGGTCGCCCTGGGAGCCGCTCGCCAGCGCCGCGGCCCCAGCTAGCAGGACCAACCGCGCCGCCCGACCGGCCATCCTTTCTCCCTGGCTCGCCGCCGGGGGAGGAGCTTAGGAGTATGTGAAGCTTCCACTTCCGGAGTAACCGGAAGTTCCTATGTTCTTTATTTTACTCTCGGTGACGTCCACCCAGTTTAAATTAAAGTTCCCGGATTTTTGTGGGCGCCTGCCCCGCCCCTCGTCCCCCTACTGTGTCCGTATATCGAGGCGACAGGGTTAAGGGTTAAGGGAAGGGGGACGCCTGATGGGTTAATGAGCAAACTAAAGTGTTTTCTTTTCCAGGATCTTTTTTGAGGTAGGGCTGTTTACTGTCACCAGCCCTGTCGGATTTTACTTCCTAAACGTACCTGTAACTATCCACTTCTCTCCATCTCTTCTGGTACCACCCTGGTTAAAGATATCATGTGTCGCCAAGACAGCTGCAGTAGCCTCTTAACGGCTCTCCCTGCCTCTACTTTTGCCCCTTCCAACCTGAGCTCCATTTTGAAAAATTAAAATTTGCCCGTATCACTTTTTTTTCTTAAAATTATTTACTGGCTCCCAGTTACCTTGGATAAAATACAATCTCCACAAGCCGTGCGTGATTTGGCCCCTGCCCACTAGTCTCCCTCACTCCCTTGCTCCAGACCTGCTTCAGAGGGTTATGTCCCTCAAGCTTCCTGACTACCTGGCCTGGTCTGAATCGCTCACTCCTCTTTTTTCTTCTAGTCGCAATTGAAGTACCACCTCCCGAGAGTGATTGCTTCCCCACGCGAGGTAGAACCTTTGCTATCCTGTTCACCACTCTACCTCCAGTGCTAGCACAGAATTTGGCTCATGGTAGGCGCTAAGTGCGTTTGTTTGTTCGTCTGTTTAATGAATGAACAGCATACATCAACATAAGAACTTGACAAATCCAGGGCTGTAAAATCATCAGTATGGTTCTACACTGAGATCGGAGAGATGTAATATTTCTAGGAAAATTAGGA
The DNA here is from genome assembly GCF_049350105.2 of Macaca mulatta. NCBI lineage: Eukaryota > Metazoa > Chordata > Mammalia > Primates > Cercopithecidae > Macaca > Macaca mulatta. The sequence goes on from NC_133421.1 coordinate 64,039,415, forward strand.
GAACCCTGGGAACAGGACACTTGCTTTAGTGTCCTCTCCCCTCTCACCTCCCCTGCATTCCCACCAGCAGCGACCCACACCCAGTCTCAGAGAAGCCTTGTAGCTAAGGATCACCCTTTCTCCTCCCCCACTCTCCTCACCCCTTGTCAACTTTTCCTTTGTTGTCCTGGGGGTTGGAATGAGTAAGAAGTAGAGTGGGATTCCTTTCAGTCACTTAACAAACATTTCTGAGTCCTTAGCTCTAGCACCTTGCTAAGCAAGGCAAAATCTCCAGGAGGCACCATTCACATTGCATTATCTGTGAATGGTGCTCTGGGGAGCAGCATTCACATTGCATTTTCTGTGAATGGCAGTTCTTCCAGTTAAATATAACATGAATAGTGTCCCCTGGAGTTGACCACCCAACTGATACTGACTGAGAAGCTGAAATGAATAAAACAACCCTTAGCCCTCCAGGAGCTGACCGGAAATCCAGTGCTAATACTACTTTGCATCTTACAGATTAGTTCTTTCACAATACTTTTTTTTTTTTTTTTTTTTCATTTCATTTTGTCCTTACTGTGACTCTGGGATGAGTCTTTTTATGAGGATCCTCATTTAAAGATGAGGACATTCAGGATTAAAGAGGATGAAATCCTGACAAAGTAGGGATTCTCCCCTTTAGAAAATTTGTACGTAAGGTTGGGGGCGGTGGCTCACGCCTATAATCCCAGCACTTTGGGAGGCCGAGGTGGACGGATCACCTGAGGTTGGGAGTTTGAGACCAGCCTGACCAACATGGAGAAACCTGGTCCCTACTAAAAATACAAAATTAGCTGGGCGTGGTGGCACATGCCTGTAATCCCAGCTACTCCGGAGGCTGAGGCAGGAGAATTGCTTGAACCCGGGAGGCAGAGGTTGCGGTGAGCCGAGATCGCGCCATTGCACTCCATCACTGCTACCTTGACCTCCCAGATGCAAGTGATCCTTCCACCTCAGCCTCCTGAGTAGCTGGGACTGCAGCATGCACCACTATGTCCGGCTAATTTTTTTATTTTTTGTAGAGACAGGGTCTAGATATGTTGCCTAGGCTGATCTCCAATTCCTGGGCTCAGGTGATCTTCCCACCTCAACCTCCCAAAGTGCTGGGATTACAGACATGAGCCACGCCACACGGCCATAAAATATTAATTTTCGCAGCTTTCTTATATTTTAGAACTAACAATGGAAATTGTTGAGGTCTAAAGTGTTTCAGAGGTCCTTGAAAACCCATGCTTACATACCTGATGGAAAAAGCAATCCTAGATTAATGGTGGAAGGGGGAGTAGAGACTTCTGTCCTGTTGACTTCTTGGAAGATGGGGTATTGTCTCTCTGGGACAGCTCTTGAGAATTTCCCTGCCAGCACAGCCCCAGACAACAATGTCTAGAGAGTGATTACCTGGCCTGTCCTCTTCCCAACTTTCTAGCCTGGAGCCCCTAGTTCTTCCCTGAGCCTCCTTAGCTTATCCTTCTTCCTAACTTGTATTTGGCTTCAGATGTGAGCCACAGTCAGAAAAGTCATTAATTCATTCCTTCAACTCAGGCTTATTGAGTCCTACTGTGTATCAGCCATTGTACTCATGGGGGGAAGAAAGAGAAAGACAAAGCATATGTTATAGTATAGTGTGCTGGCCAGGCACGGTGACTCATGCCTGTAATCCCAGCAGTTTGGGAGGGCAAGGCAGGTGGATCATCTGAGGTCAGGAGTTCGAGACCAGCCTGACCCAACATGGAGAAACCCCGTCTCTACTAAAAATACAAAATTAGCCAGGTATGGTGGCACATGCCTGTAATCCCAGCTACTTGGGAGGCTGAGGCAGGAGAATCACTTGAATCCGGGAGGTGGAGGTTGTGGAGAGCGGAGATCATGCCATTGCACTCCAGCCTGGGCAACAAGAGCAAAACTCCGTCTCAAAAAAAAAAAAAAGTATAGTGTGCTAAAGGCTGAATGGCAAGCTGACCATACTCTTAGAACAAAATTGGTAGAGAGTCTACAATGAGGGTTCCTTATTCATCAAATATTTATTGAAGTTTACCATGTGCAGTTCTCTGGGAACAGAGTAATGCACAAGGCACTGTCCTTTTCATGGTCAGAGGAGGGAGACAGGCCATAAACAAGTGTCAAACAAAAGACTGAAACCAGGTGCGGTGGCTCGCATCTGTAATCCCACTGCTTTGGGAGGCCAAGGCAGGCGGATCATGAGATCAGGAGATAGAGACCATCCTAGCCAACATGGTGAAACCCCTTCTCTACTAAAAATACAAAAAAATTAGCTGAAGGTGGTGGCATGTGCCTGTAATCCCAGCTACTTTAGGAGGCTGAGGCAGGAGAATTGCTTGAACCAGGGAGTCGGAGGTTGCAGTGAACCTAGATTGCGCCACTGCACTCCAGCCTGGTGACAGAGTGAGACTCCATCTACATAAAAAATATATATATATATACACACACATACCCTCTAACCCAGCAATTTCACTCCTAGGTATACCTACATAAGCTCCAGTATACCTAAACAAGTGCAAATTTGTGTAAGTACGGTTATTTGTGGTAGCATTAGTCATTGCTTTCAATAGCAAGAAGAAAAAAGGAAACAACGAAATATCCATCAATAGGGAATGAATTATATTAATGGAGGGAGAGCCATACAATGGAAAGCTGAAGAGAAATTAATAGGAATGGGGCAGATTTGTAATATACTAGCATGGTAAAACCTTAATGATATATGTATATATCTGTCGTGCCTCAGCCTCACGAGTAGCTGGGATTACAGGTGTGCGCTGCCACACCTGGCTAATTTTTGTATTTTTTAGTAGAGACGGGGCTTCACCATGTTGGTAAGGCTGGTCTTGAACTCCCGACCTCATGTGATCCACCCATCTCAGCCTCCCAAAGTGCTGGGATTATAGGCATGAGCCACCACACCTGGCCAAATATTTTGGTAAGTATCAAATGCACAGTGCAGAACAAAATGTGTGTGTGTGTATGCATGTGTATGTGCACTTATATACAGTACCCCATGTGAAGAAAAATAAGGGTACATGTTATGCGCATAGTATTATGGTTGTTATTTTAGAGAATAAATCTAGAAAGATAAATAAGAAAGTAGAAATAGTTCTTGCCTCTGGTGGGAAGTAGGACTATGTGTCTGATCAATAGGGAAGTAAGAAACACTTTTTTTTTTTTTGAGACTGAGTTTTTGCTCTTGTTGTCCAGGTTGGAGTTCAGTGACACAATCTTGGCTCACCGCAACCTCTGCCTCCCAGGTTCAAGCGATTCTCCTGCCTCAGTCTCCGGAGTAGCTGGGATTATAGGCATGCGCCTCCATGCCTGGCTAATTTTGTATTTTTAGTAAAGACAGGGTTTCTCCATGTTGGTCAGGCTGGTCTCGAACTCCCGACCTCAGGTGATCTGCCTGCCTCAGCCTCCCAAAGTGCTAGGATTAATTATAAGCATGAGCCACTGCAGCCGGCCAGGAACACTTTTTATTTTTGTACCTTTAAAATTGTGTACCGCCTGTGTATATAATGAATTAAAAACAAAGAAAAGCTGGATGCGGTGGCTTCTGCCTGTAATCCCAGCCCTTAAGGAGACTGAGGCCAGCAGATCACCTGAGGTCAGGAGTTCAAGACCAGCCTGACCAAAATGATGAAAGCTCATCTTTACAAAAATACAAAAATTAGCCGGGCATGATGGCAGGTGCCTGTGATCCCAGCTACTTGGGAGGCTGAGGCGGGAGAATCGCTTGAACTTGGGAGGCAGAGGTTGCAGTGAGCCAAGATTGTACCACTGCATTCTAGCCTGGGTGACAGAGCAAGTCTCTGTCTCAAAACAAAAACAAAAACGCGAAGAAAAAATGTACAAACAATTTCATGCAGTAGCAAGCATCGAGTTAAATGCAGTTGACCCTTGAACAACACAGGTTTGAATTGCACGGGTCCATTTATACACACATTTCTTCCACCTCTACCACCCCCAAAATAACAAGACCAAACCCATCTCTTTTCCTTTCTTTTCCTCCTCCTCAGCCTACTCAGTGTGAAGGTGATGAGAATGAAAACCTTTATGATGATCCACTTCCGCTTAATGAATGGTAAATATGTTTTTTCTTACTTATGATTTTCTTAGTAGCATTTTCTTTTCTCTAGCTTCCTTTATTGTAAAAATATAGTATATAATACATATCACATACAAAATGTGTGTGAACGGACTGTTTGCTATTGATAAGGATTCTGGTAAACGGTAGATTATTAGTTTTTTTGTTTTGTGACAAGGTCTCCCTCTGTTGCCCAGGCTGGAGTGCTGTGGTGCGATCATGGCTCACTGCAACCAAAGACTCCTGGGCTCAAGCAATCCTCTTGTCTCAGCCTCTCCAGTAGCTGGGAATAAAGGTGCTTGCCACCATGCCCAGCTAATTTTTTTAAATTTTTGTAAAGACAGTGTTTCCCTATTGCCTAGGCTGGTCTTGAATCCTGAGCTCAAGCAGTCCTGCTATCTCAGCCTACCTAAGTGCTGGGATTACAGGCATGAGCCATGGTACTGGCCAGTAGTTAAGTTTTGGGGGAGTCAAAAGTTATACATACACAGATCGCTTGAGCACAGTAATTTGTGGTTACAGTGAACTATGATCACACCACTGCACTCTAGCCTGGGTACAGAGCAAGACCCTGTCTCTTAAAAAAAAAAAAAAAAAAAAAAGGCTGGGCATGCTGATGGTTCATGCCTCTAGTCCCAGCACCCAGCACTTTGGGAGGCAGGAGGGAAGATTGCTTAAGGCCAGGAGTTCCAGGTGACTCTGGCAACACAGCAAAACCCTGTCTTTACAAAATAAATATTTTTCTTTTTTTTTTTTTTTTTTTTGAGACGGAGTCTTGCTCTGTCGCCCAGGCTGGAGTGCAGTGGCCAGATCTCAGTTCGCTGCAAGCTCCACCTCCCAGGTTCACTCCATTCTCCTGCCTCAGCCTCCCGAGTAGCTGGGACCACAGGCGCCACCACCTCACCCGGCTAATTTTTTGTGTTTTTAGTAGAGACGGGGTTTCGCCGTGTTAGCCAGGATGGTCTCGATCTCCTGACCTTGTGATCCGCCCGTCTCGGCCTCCCAAAGTGCTGGGATTACAGGCTTGAGCCACCGCGCCCGGCCTACAAAATAAATATTTTTCTAAAAATTAGCCAGGCATGGTGGCATGCACCTGTATTCCCAGATACTTGGGAGACTGAGGTGGGAGGATTGCTTGAGCCCAAGAGTTCAAGGTAGCAGTGAGCTATGATTGTGCCACTGCACTCCAGCCTGGGCGACAGAGCGAGACATTGTTTCGGAAAAAAAAAAAAAAAAAAATTATGCACAGATGTTTGATTGCATAAGGGACAGCACCCCTATCCTCCATGTTGTATTCAAGTGAACTGTGTAACTGGATAATGTGACAGTGACAGCAGGAGGAGGGGAATGGGGAGGGAGGGAAAGTCTACTTTGGATTGGGTGGCTAGGAAAGGCTTTTTTGAGCTGAAACCAGCATGACCAGAAGGAAACAGCCACATTAACACCTGGGGCTGGGCACAGCAGCTCCTACCTGTAATCCTGGCTCTTTGGGAGGCCGAGGTGGGTGGATCACTTGAGGTCAGGTGTTCGAGACCAGCCTGGCCAACAGGGTGAAACCCTGTCTCTACTAAAAATACAAAAAAAAAAAAAAAAAATTAGCTGAGCACGGTGATGCACGCCTGTAGTCCCAGCTACTCAGGAGGCTGAGGCAGGAGAATTGCTTCAACCTGAGAGGCGGAGGTTGCAGTGAGCCAAGATCATGCTACTGCACTCCAGCCTGGGAGGTAGAGACTTCATCTCAAAAAAAAAAAAAAAAAATTAGCCAGGCGTGGTGGTATGTGCCTGTAATCCCAGCTACTGGGGAGGCTGAGGCAGGAGAATCACTTGAACCTGGGAGGTGGAGGTTGCAGTGAGCTGAGATCATGCCATTGCACTCCAGCCTGGGCAACAAGAGTGAGACCCTGTCTCAAAAAGCAAAACAAAACAAAAAACCACACACACAAAAAACACCTGGGGACAGATTGTTCTGTCAACGCCAACGCAAAGGCCCTAAGGTAGGAACATGCTTGGCATCATTGAAAAGCAGAAAAGAAGCTACTGGCTGGACTGCTGTGAGACTGAAGCAGCAGCCAGAGACAGGTCTCAGGTCATGGTGAAGAGTTAAGACAATTGGAAGCCAATGAGGAGTATTTTGGTCCTGGAGCAAATGGCACAACTTGATTTATGTTTAAAACATTTATGGCAGGGTGTGGTGGCTCAAGCCTGTAATCCCAGCACTTTGGGAGGCCGAGACAGGCGGATCACGAGGTCAGGAGATCCAGGAGATCGAGACCATCCTGGCTAACACAGTGAAAACCCATCTCTACTAAAAAAATACAAAAAACTAGCCGGGCGAGGTGGCAGGTGCCTGTAGTCCCAGGTACTCAGGAGGCTGAGGCAGAAGAATGGCGTGAACCTGGGAGGCAAAGCTTGCAGTGAGCTGAGATCCGACCACTGCACTCCAGCCTGGGCGACAGAGCAAGACTCCATCTCAAAAAAAAAAAAAAAAAAAAACAACATTTACTGGGCCGGGCGCGGTGGCTCATGCCTATAATTCCAGCACTTTGGGAGGCCGAGGCGGGTGGATCACGAGGTCAGGAGTTCAAGACCATCGTGGCTAACACAGTGAAACCCCGCCTCTACTAAAAAAAACCAAAAAATTGGCCGGGCGTGGTGGCAGGTGCCTGTAGTCCCAGCTACTCTCGGGAGGCTGAGGTAGAAGAATGGCGTGAACCTGGGAGGTGGAGCTTGCAGTGAGCTGAGATTGCGCCACTGCACTCCAGCCTGGGCGACAGAGCAAGACTATCTCAGAAAACAAACAAACAAACAAGCAAAACATTTACTTTGGTCTAGGCACAGTGATTCACACCTGTAATCCCAACACTTTGGGAGACCAAGGCAGGAGGATCGCTCAGAGTTCGAAGTTCAAAATTGAGCTATGATCAGGCCACTGATCTGCAGCATGGGTGACAGAGTGAGACCCCGTCTCTAAAATAATAATAATAGCGGCCGAGCACAACGGCTCACGCCTGTAATCCCAGCCCTTTGGGAGGCCAAGGCGGGCGAATCACGAGGTCAGGAGTTCGAGACCAGCCTGACCAACATGGTGAAACCCCATCTCTACTAAAAATACAAAAATTAACCAGGCATGGTGGTGCGCTCCTGTAATCCCAGCTACTCAGGTGGCTGAGGCAGGAGAATTGCTCGAACCTGGGAGGCAGAGGTTGCAGTGAGCCAAGATCGCACTGTTGCATTCTAGCCTGGGCAACAGAGTGAGACTCCATCTCGAAATAATAATAATAATAATACTAGGGCCGGGTGCAGTGGCTCACGCCTGTAATCCTAGCCCTTTGGGAGGCCGACGTAGGTGGATCACCTCAGGTCAGGAGTCTCAGTTAAAAAATAAATAGGCCGGGCGCAGTGGCTCATGCCTGTAATCCCAGCACTTTGGGAGGCTGAGGTGGGCAGATCACCTGAGGTCAGGAGTTCGAGACCAGCCTGGCCAACATGGAGAAACTCTACCTCTATTAAAAATACAAAAATTAGCTGGATGTGGTGGCACATGCCTGCAATCCCAGCTACTTGGGAGGCTGAGGCAGGAGAATCGCTCGAATCCGGGACACAGAGGTTGCAGTGAGCCGAGATCACACCACTGCACTCCAGCCTGGATGATAGTGAGACTCTGTCTCAAAAAAAAAAAAAAAAAAAAAAAAAAATATATATATATATATAAAATAATAATAAAACATTTATTTTTGCTGCTGTTGCTGGGGGGAGCATTGCAGGGTGTCAAAAGTAGCACTGGTGGAGTGGGTAGTGATCAAAGTCTGCTGCTTTAGCCCAAAGGAGAAATGATAGAGACTCAGACTAGCTGGAGATGGAGGTAGAATAAGCATAAATGTATTAAAAAGAGGAGTTGATAGCTCTTAAAGAATGACTGGATGTGAGGGGCAAAGGAAGAGAAGAATCAACCAGGTGGGTTCAGTGAATGAAACCATCAGAAATGAATTGTTCCCTGAAATCAAGATTTGTGATTGCCATAGTTGTACACTTCTCAAAGGTTCCTAGTCTCTTCCTCAGACCAAAAGCCAGAGGCAAGAATGCCCTCATTCACACCCCAGCGGTCTATACCTCCAGCAGCAAGTCGAGTGAGCAAGTGATGTCCTGAAAGGCCCCGTGGATCAGTGGAATGGAGCGGGCAGGAAGACTTAGTGCTCCTGAAACAAGGAATCCAGAATCTGGGAGAAGGATGGCTCAGTGGGGCTTTCAAGGGACAAGTGTGGGGGTTGAAGGGGTCACTGTCCCTCTACCGAATCTGAAAATATTGTGACCAGGACCCATTGTGTCCAACTTGTCTATTTCAGATGGCAAAGCAAAACTATATTCAAGGCCACATGCAAAGCTACTCCCTGAGGAAAGAGTCACAGATAAAACGGGGGCATGAGTAGCATGGCCAGGACAAACGCAGTGCAGCACAGAGACTCAGACCCTGACAGCCATGCCTGTGCAGGCAGTGATGACAGTGACATGTGCTTTTGTGGACATGCACAAAAGTGAGGTGAGTCCCAGGACAGAAGACGGCTTTTTGTTTCAGCAGAGCAGCCTGGGGAGAGATAAAAGTGACTCCTGGGGCCCAGGCCTGCATTCCTGAGATGCGGGTAAGAGGGGCCCAGGGTCAGTGTGTCTGGCAAGCTTGGTTCTGCCCCTTTGCTGTCCTGGAGACTAGGGCTAACCCTGGGCTCCACGGGTGGCCTCCCAGTGGTTAGGATACAAGTGCTCATCAAAGGCCACCCTGAGGAGGGACCAATTTTCCCATCAGAAGCTTCTAACTAAGTTATCCGTCTTTGGCCCAAAGGGATGCCTCAAGCCTACTCTGAGGGACTCTTTCCAATGAACTAATTCCTACAGTCACTTCCTCAGCAACCTGTGCCCCAGCCTCAAGGCGCTGTGGGGTAGGCCTCAGTTTGTGGCCTGGACCTCGGACTATGGACCAGACGGCTCCTCCCGATTTCTGTTTGCTTTCAGTCCTCTGACCCCAGGCTGGCTGGTGAAGTAGGTAGAGGGAGGAGACTTTGGTGCACGTGTACACACACACACACACACACACACACACACACACGAGTCTCTTGTGTCCCCCAGTCTCCACGGCTGGTCAATGATTGACTGGCATTTCACAGGCCGCTGGTTCCAGCCCCAGTCTGTTGACTTAGAGGTCACCCTCGGAAGCTAGAGCCCTGTCCTGCCTCTTTGGTGTCAGTGGTCACTCCACTGCCCACAGGCCGGGGTCTTGGGCAAAACACACACATCTGCCCTGATCTGGGTTTACTGCCCTCTGTCCCACAGTCAGCCCCGCTCTGTTCCAGCTCCCTCTCCCCAGCCCCCTAGCTAGACCCCTCTCACCAGCACCCCCTTCCCTTCCCTGAGGGTCCCCCTCACTGTCTTTGTCCCTCAGACATCCTCTTTCCTGGGCTCTCCTGCCAGGCCCTGCTGGAGGGAGAGTTAAGAAGGAAATCGAATCAGCAGCGCCCACCCCTGCCCCCCTTCCTCTCCTCTTGTCAGACACCAGACTAGGTTTTTTCCTCTGGCTTCCCGGCTCTGAATGGGCTCATTCTCTTTCAGAGGCTCGGCCCCTCTCCGAGCCTCCTCCCTAGGGCGTGAGTTCTGACCCCAGCTCCTCCCCCCCATCCCCACTCCTGTCCCCACTCCAGCTGGCTCCACCCTTTCTACCGCCCACTGCGACTAGGCATTGTCTGCCAGTCCGGGTTTCTTCCTGGGATCTGGGATGCAGAGAGGATGGGTTTGCCTGGGCCGGGGTGAAGAGTGAAGGGGGGAAGGCAGGATCTTTGTAGAGGGAGGAACCTGTAGTTACCCGAACTTCTTTCCTTTGGTTCCCCTCCTGGTACCCTTGACTGGGGCTCTTGAGAGTAATGGGTGAAGCCAAAGCTGCCATGGCTCAGTTCCCGGCTCTGCTCTGTGACCTTGGGAAAGCTGCTTTAGCTCGTGGAATCTCAGGGTTCCTTTTCTGCAAAATGGAGAATGATAACACCTGCCTCCTCTGGAGTCTTGGGGACTCAGTGTTCTGAGGACCGTGGCTCTAGGTCAGAGTGGCACAGAGTAGGGTCCAATGAAGCATGGCATCCACAGTAGCTTTTCTGACTGGACTAACCTTTTGGGACACGCCAGCAGGGCAGGGGTGGGGCCTGGGGAGAAAGGACACCTCTAACCCTGACCCTAACATCCCGATGGCCTCTAAGGCCGCCTGCGCACTCGTCCAGGTGCAAGCCCTTCAAGGTATGGCGAATCAGTGACTCCCGGCCAGGTCAGCCTGTCCTCTTCCTGCAGGGCTGTAAGCTGCAGGACTGAGAGGCACGTTCACCAGTCCTGGGCTGGATGATGGGGTGAGAGTAAGGGGTCAGTTTTGATACATGCTCAACTTTTCTCACTAGCCCTAAGACATCCTGGGCAAATTGCTTACCTCAGTTCCCCTGATCCTCACCCTAACCCTAACACCAGCCCAAAAGAAAACAGGGATATTGATGGCCATCCAGAAGGGCTGCTGTGTTCCATATACAGCAATATTTCTCGAATGTTTGTGACAACGGTCCAAGGAATAAGTCAATTTTACATCATCACTTCGGACACCTATACAAAACTCCACTTTATCCTTACTACATGCATGTGCTAGGGTTTTATTTTTATTATTTATTTATTTATTAATTATTATTATTATTATTTTTTGAGACAGAGTCTCGCTCTGTCGCCCAGGCTGGAGTGCAGTGGCGCAATCTCGGCTCACTGCAAGCTCCGCCTCCCAGGTTCACGCCATTCTTCTGCCTCAGCCTCCTGAGTAGCTGGGACTACAGGCGCCCGCCACCACATCTGGCTAATTTTTTGTATTTTTAGTAGAGACAGGGTTTCACCGTGGTCTCGATATCCTGACCTTGTGATTCACCCACCTCGGCCTCCCAAAGTGCTGGGATTACAGGCGTGCGCCACTGCGCCCGGCCTATTATTTTTTAGACAGAGTTTCACTCTTGTTGTCCAGGCTAGAGTACAATGGCGCGATCTTGGCTCACCGCAACCTCCGCTTCCCAGGATCAAGCGATTCGCCTGCCTCAGCCTCCCCGAGTAGCTGGGATTACAGGCATGCGCCACCATGCCCGGCTTATTTTGTGTTTTCAGTAGAGACGGGGTTTCTCCATGTTGGTCAGGCTGGTCTCGAACTCCCAACCTCAGGTGATCTACCTGCCTTGGCCTCCCAAAGTGCTGGGATTACAGGCATGAGCCACTGCACCTGGCCGTGCTAGGGTTTTTTTCTGTTTCATTCCTTTCCCTCCCTCCCTCCCTCCATCTCTCTCTCTTTCTTTCTTTCTTTCTCTTTTTCTTTCTCTCTCTCTCTCTCTCTCTCTCTCTCTCTCTCTCTCTCTCTCTCTCTCTCCTTTCTTTCTTTCTTTCGATGGAGTCTCACTCTGTAGCCCAGGCTGGAGTGCAGTGGAGTGATCTCGGCTCACTTCAACCTCTGCCCTCTGATTTCAAGCGATTCTCTTGCCTCAGCCTCCCGAGTAGCTGGGATTACAGGTGCCCGCCACCACACCTGGCTAATTTTTGTATTTTTAGTAGAGAAGGGGTTTTGCCACGTTGGCCAGGCTGGTCTCGAACTCCTGACTTCATGATCTGCCCGCCTCGGCCTCCCAAAGTGCTGGGATTACAGGCATGAGCCACCATGCCCGGCCAACTTTGTATTACTTTCTTTTTTTTCTTTTCTTTTTTTTTTTTTTTTTTTTTTTTTGAGACGGAGTCTCGCTCTGTCACCCAGACTGGAGTGCAGTGGCTGGATCTCAGCTCACTGCAAGCTCCGCCTCCCGGGTTTACGCCATTCTCCTGCCTCAGACTCCCGAGTAGCTGGGACTACAGGCACCCGCCACCTCACCTGGCTAGTTTTTTTGTATTTTTTAGTAGAGACAGGGTTTCACCGTGTTAGCCAGGATGGTCTCGATCTCCTGACCTTGTGATCCGCCCGTCTTGGCCTCCCAAAGTGCTGGGATTACAGGCTTGAGCCACCGCGCCTGGCCTGTATTACTTTCTTAAAGAGAGTTTCCCAAATTATATAAGCTTGAAGCCCCACAAAACCTGGATCTGCCCCATTATAACTAAATCTGGGACCATTTATTGAGCAATTATTATATGCCAAGTATTGCACTGAGTGCTTCCAGAGCATTATCTCCTTTAACCCCAGCATAGTATGCCAGATGCTGTTTTACAGATGAGCTAACTGAGACCAGAGATGCTCAGTCACTTGCCCAAGGTCACATGACTGATATGTGATAGATTTAAGATATATATATATATATATATATATATATATATATATATATATATGCGTATTTTGAGATGGAGTCTCACTCTGTTGTCCAGGCTGGAGAGCAGTGGCCCGATCTCAGCTCACTGCAAGCTCTGCCTCCTGGGTTCACGCCATTCTCCTGCCTCGGCCTCCCAAGTAGCTGGGACTACAGGCGCCCGCCACCACGCCCGGCTAATTTTTTGTATTTTTAGTTGAGACGGGGTTTCACCGTGTTAGCCAGGATGGTCACGATCTCCTGACCTTGTTATCCACCCGCCTCGGCCTCCCGAAGTGCTGGGATTACAGGCATGAGTCACCGTGCCCGGCCAGATTCAAGATTTGAACCCAGGTCCTCTTGGTCCCAGAGGCCCCTGTTTCTCAACCCCCTAGGATGGCATAGCAACCTGTCCCACAAGAGGTGCCTGCCTATAAGTGTGCTCAGCTCATGGAAGCAAGTTTAGAAATGCAAGTATATACCTTTAAAGAGGTGTGGGGGATAGGGGGGAGGGAAGAGAGAAAGAGATGCTACTGTCCTTCATTCTCCAGTCCCTGATAGGTGCCTTTGATCCCTTCTTGACCAGTATAGCTGCATTCTTGGCTGGGGCATTCCAACTAGAACTGCCAGATTTAGCACATAAAAATAAGGAGGCCCAGTTAAATTTGAATTTCAGATAAACAATGAATAATTTGTTAGTATAAATATGTCCCATGCAATATCTTTGTTGAAATTTAAAAAAAAAAGTCTTCCTTCCATCCCCACCCCTACCACTAGGCCTAAGGAATAGGGCCAGGGACTCCAAGTAGAATGTGGTTGGGAAGTGGAATTAAGCAGGCTAATAGAAGGCAAGGGGCAAAGAAGAAACCTTGAATGCATTGGGTGCTGGGTGCCTCTTTAAATAAGCAAGAAGGATGCACTTTGAAGGATTGAGATAGAAGTCCTTTCAGGCTGGGTGCAGTGGCTCATGCCTGTAAGCCTGTAATCCCAGCACTTTGGGAGGCTGAGGTGGGAGGATTACCTGAGGTCAGGAGTTCGAGACCAGCCTGACGAATGTGGAGAAACCCCGTGTCCACTAAAAATACCAAAAATTAGCTGGTCGTGGTGGCACATGCCTGTAATCCCAGCTGCTCGGGAGGCTGAGGCAGGAGAATCGCTTGAACCAGGGAGGCAGAGGTTGCGGTGAGCAGAGATTGTGCCATTGCTCTCCAGCCTGGGCAACAACAGCAAAACTTCATCTCAAAAAAAAAAAAAAAAAAAGTCCTTTCGATGTGACCATCTCCTCCCAAATTTGTAGACCCTTAAGATCATGCTTTCAGATACTTAAAAGATTCCAGAAGATATGCCCTGGGGTCCTGGAAGCCACAAGGCAAACACAACACATCCCCCTCCTTGACTATCAATTTTACTAGAGGATGTGGTGGGAAAACCATTATTTGATATTAAAACAAATAGGCTTGGGATGGAGTAGGATGCAAGCTCCCCAGAAAAGTTTAAGATAAAACCTGAGACTTAAAAAAGTGTTAAGAGTGGCAGCCTAGGGAATTTGTCCCGGACTCCGGGGGGAGATGGCAGAATCACCAGCCTCTGCATTTAGGGATTCTCTGAGGAAAAGTGTGAGAACGGCTGCAGGCAACCCAGGCGTCCCGGAGCTGGGAGGGACGCACCCAGGCCTGCGCGAAGAGAGGGAGAAAGTGAAGCTGGGAGTTGCCACTCCCAGACTTGTTGGAATGCAGTTGGAGGGGGCGAGCTGGGAGCGCGCTTGCTCCCAATCACAGGAGGAGGAGGAGGTGGAGGAGGAGGGCTGCTTGAGGAAGTATAAGAATGAAGTTGTGGAACTGAGATTCCCCTCCATTGGGACCGGAGAAACCAGGGGAGCCGCCTGGGCAGCTGTGCGCCCCTTCCCACGGGGCTCTTTCCGGCGCCGCGCGCCCGGCCCCCACCCCTCGCCGCACCCCGCGCCCCACGCCCTCCCAGCCGGGTCCAGCCGGAGCCATGGGGCCGGAGCCGCAGTGAGCACCATGGAGCTGGCGGCCTGGTACCGCTGGGGGCTCCTCCTCGCCCTCTTGCCCCCCGGAGCTGCGGGCACCCAAGGTGGGTCTGGTGTTGGGAGGGGACGGAGCAGCGGCGGGACCCTGCCCCCTGGATCCCCCGCCGAGGTCCCCCGGCCGGCGGGGCCAGAAGGGCCTGGACGAGCTCTCCCATCCCGAAGTTGCGGACAGTCCAGACGCTCAGGGCAGCCGGGCCCTCAGGCCGGAGGGGCAGTTACACAGCAGCGGCTCGAGATGGCCCGTCCAAGAGACTGGCGCTTTCCAGGCTCCGAGGGGCTCCGGAAACTTGTCAAAGAAGTTCTCTGAAACTGTTCAGAAAGTTTTCCCGCAAAGGGTATATTGCGTAGAGCGCGCGCGCGCGCGTTTCCCCCCTTCTTGAGCCCCCTCAAGCTTTCTCAAAGCCTTTCCAGTTGGCAGCCTCCGCCTCCGGACTGGCCTGGGCTGGATTCCTTGGGGGGGGTCCTCTGCCCTGCCCCTCCTCCAGCCCCTCCCTGCTCCCCTTCAGACGATTTTGGTTTGGTTGCTCCTGCTTCTGGCGGGGTCGGGTGTGTGTGTGTGGTGGGGTGGAGGGTGGCATGGCAACCTGTCCCAACCAGAGCCGGGGAGGAAAGGGTGGCCCAGAGGGTGGCCTCTTGCCGGGGTCTGGGTTGGGGGCGGGGGAGATGTTTGCTTTGAACAGATTCTTGGGGCCAGCTTAGGGACTGTACTCTGTGACTTTTAGAGCGCGTGGACCATGGAGGGGTGGTGGTGGGTTTCTTGGGGTGTAAAGTGGGAGAGTTCCCAGGGAAGGAAGTTAAGAAATAAGGCCAGATGGGGGCCTAGGGAAGGCTGCGTTGTTCTGCTACCTTTTCCTTGGTGCTGTGCGTGGGGAAGGGTGAGTGGGGGCAGTGTGTATCCTGACCCATCTGTCCACCTGTGTGTATTAATCATAAAAGCTAACATATAGCCTGGGCCAGGTATACTCTGCCAGGAACTGTTTGTGGTGTTTTGCATGCATTCTCCTTTAATCCTAGAACACCCCTATAGTGGAAGTTCTGCCAGCATTCTGGACTCAAAGAGATTGAGTAGCAGCTAGTAAGTGGTAGGGGCAAGATGGGACCCCAGGCAGTGCGACCCCCAACCATGCGTTCGAAATTGCTGTATGAATGAGTAATGAGGGGGAGCAATGAGGGACGCTGCTCCCTGAGTCACTGGGCTGTAGGGGAGACAAAATGAAAGTGTTCTGGGAGTTGTGGGTGGTCTCCATAGGTCAGGGGGTCTGGGGAGGGGGTGGGTGTCATCCTGTCGGTGTGTTGCCCGAGGGGCCCTCTGTGAGTGAGTGCATGGCCATGTTATCTCTGCATGTCTATGCCAGGGTGTTCCTCAGTTGTGTGGTCTTTGTGTTTGTGTGTCTGGGCTTTGTGTTGCCAAACAGCAGTCTCTCTGCTGACTCGGGGACACAGGCTGAACTCTGTCCCCTCCAGGAACTCCCTCAAGGTGCTGGGCCAGATCTGCCATAAACAGAGGGAGGTAGCCTTCTGTGGCCACGCCTTCTTGCTGAGGAAGAAGGTTCCTCTCTTCCAGGGAGTACATCGTTGCCCTCCCTGTTTCCCAGGCAGGCATCTTCACCTCTCACCTTCTGATGAGAAGGCTGAGGCCATACTGAGCTGTCAGGCTGAGCTGCTGCCCTTCCTCACCTTGGCTGGGAGTTGATCAGGGAATGGCAGAGCTGGATTTGAGGGCTGGGTTCTCTGGATGGGGCCTCCTTATGTCCTCACCCCTTCAACCTGCACTATTGATTGTGTTGTGCAGGAGTTGGTTAAAAAGTCATTGCACAGCCTGGGCAACAAGGCAAAACTCTGTCTGTACAAAAAATACAAAAATTAGTTGGATGTGGTGACACGTGCCTGTAGTCCCAGCTACTCCGGAGGCTGAGGCAGGAGGATCACCTGAGCCCAGGAAGTTGAGGCTGCAGTGAGCCGTGATCGCAAATGCTCTCCAGCCTGGGTGACAGAATGAGACCCCGTTTCAGAAAAATAGTGCACCACCCAGCTGCCTCCAGCACCCAGATTTTACCCAAGGGCTGAGGGCTGGGGCAGGAATGTGGGGGAAGGGGAAGCCTAGGGGGAGCCCCAGAGGGGTCAGGATTTTGCTGAGATCCTTTCTTAGAGGTATGGGTTTTACAAATTGCAGCAAATACATTCTTTTAATCTTGCAGAACTCCTTCATATTTTAATTCCAGGATGATTCTTCCAACAGCCTCCTGTCTTTACTATACTTGGGGAAAGTACTCATTTTGTTTGTCAAGAAAAAACAATTGAAAAGATAGGGATCAAATGTAAAAAGAAAAAAAGGGCTTTCCAAAGTCAAACACAAAGCATGTCTAATTTTCTCGTGGTTTGGGATTACCCATATTCCTGCTGTATGAACCTGTCTTGTCTTAACTTTTAAGAAACGTACGGTGTACTTCCTATATGTTAGGTTTTTATCCATGGTTTCATTTAATCTCTGCAACAGTCCTGTGAAGTAGGTGCACAGATGAGAAAATGGAAGTTCAGAGAAATGAAACACCTTATCCAAGGCTCCCAGCTACCCAGTAATGTCCAGGGCATTTTTGGACTCTGATGAGGAGGCATTAAGAGGTGGTTAGAGTCTTATTCCAGCCAACAGTAATGGGTTGAACAAAACCTTAGGGGCAGGCAGGTGGCCAGTGGGGAGGAGAAGCGCTCCTCTTGTTCAGGCGAATGGCCTTTCCATCCACTTCTCTAGGCTGTAGAAAGTGGGGCTGAGCTGGGGGGCCCTGAGGTCCCCTCCTGACTTCAGAGTCCTCTGCCTTCCTGTCCAGCCAATGCCTGTCTTCCTTATGGGCCCTGCCAGCATGACAGAGGGCTGCGGGCAGGAGGGGACAGAGGCCACGTTGACACACAGGGCTGTGGGCGAGAGAGACAGCTGAAGTGTCAGTGTGAGGGGCCAGTGTGGGGCTGTGGTTGGGAGGGCTGGGGTGGGGCTCGGGGTAGTTGTGCCTGTCCTTGGGTGATGGAATGATCTGGAAAGAGATTCCCTTCCCTACCCTCCACCTGTGAGAAGCCCCTCTAGAGTGGCACTTCCATCTTTTGTTTGGCCACCCATCCTCCCACTGGGAAGAGAGCCGAGGTGGGGTAAGGGATGTGTATTCTTTCAAGGAGTGGGAGAATTTTCTAGCGAATGTTTGTGTTGTCCCAGTTCTGTTTACAAAGCCTCGTCATGTTTACAGATGGCTGCGCAATTCATTACCTCATTGAACTCTCATATACCTCCTCTGAGGGAGTAAGAGCTGTTACAGCCAAGTTTAGGTCAGTAAATATGCACTGAGTTGCAGGTACTGCAGGGCATAGAGATGAATCCAATTTAGCTTCTGCCCTGGAGGTCTGGGGACTTGCTCAAGATCACTCAGTGAGTAGCCGAGCTAGGGTTCTCATCTAAAGACTCTGGGCCCAGGCCCTGGTCTGATGTCAGGCCTTATACACCAGGTGTTTGTGGTTGGGGAATCCCAGTGTCACTTGAATGGTCTGTGACATTGTGGGTCTGGGAGAGCTGAGCTTTGGGGACACAGGTCATTTTACTGTAGTGTTCATGGAAACCAAGGGAAGTGTTGGCTTTTCTGCTGTGAGCAAGAGGAGCAGCAGGGGCTGCAAGCTGGTGGGGAGGAGAGAATCCACCTGAGAGAAACCCCAGGGCTGGGGTTGAGTCCCGACCACCAGAGTCCGGAGAGACATGAAGGACTGTGACCAGCTCTGAGCAGAGAGATGGATACCATGACCTCAACCGGTCCCTTTTGTTTGGAGACTCTTCACTGGACTTCATTCACTCATTCATTCACTCAGCAGACACTCATCCAGCGGTGCCTGTGGCTGATCCTGCCTCATACTGTCTTTGCTCTGGGGAATTGGAAGTTGGGGTTCCTGAGGGGCAGGGTCCTGGAGACAAGGATGCTCCTGGGTAGAATTAGGACCTACCTCCCAGGAAATCAGTGGGGGCCGGGCGCCGTGGCTCACGCCTGTAATCCCAGCACTTTGGGAGGCTGAGATGGGTGGATCACAGGGTCAGCAGTTCGAGACCAGCCTGGCTAACATGGTGAAATCCCGTCTCAACTAAAAATACAAAAATTAGCCAGGTGTGGTGGCAAGTGCCTGTAATCCCAGCTACTCAGGAGGCTGAGGTAGGAGAATTGCTTGAACCTGGGAGGCAGAGGTTGCAGTGAGCCGAGATCGCACCACTGCACTCCAGCCTGAGCGACAGGGCGAGATTCTGTCTCAAAAAAAGAAAATCAATGGGACAGGGCAGATATGGGGACAGTGGTAAGGAGATGGGAGAGTGGGAGGGAGGTGTCAGGAAGGCCTTCTTGACTTCATGTAGGCTGGTGAGGGTGTCAGCCAGCAAGCCTGCAGTTCCCTGGGAGCCATTCTCAGGGTACCAATTTTACCACCTGTCTGAAAACACTTTAAGATTCTTAATCAGGCTCAAATTGGCCACAAATCAGGTAAACAAACTTGCTAGTGGGGTGGGGCTACCACCCGTTCTGACCCTCCAGCCCAACCCAGCCCGGCTGCCCTGCCCTCCCTAGAGCCTGTGGTGTTTGTAGGTGGCATTGGGAGAATTAGCATGTGTTTACGTTGGCGTGGGGTGTGGGGTGGATTTGTGTGTGTGCAGTTAGGCCTAGTGGAAGGAATGCGGGATCTGAAGGCAGGCTGGCCTGAGTTCTAGTCCTGCCTGTTGCTCACAAGCTTTATGATGCGAGAGCTAACCCCTGCCAGCTGCAGTTGTCTTCTTTGCAAGATGGAGGTTGCAAACAGCCCTGGTTTCTGGAGCATGTTACGTGGATCCACCCAGAGTGCCTGCCAGGCACACAGTAGGTGCTCAGATCAGTTACTGTGGCAGCCCCCACTCCCACTTGTTGTTGTTTTCCTATTGCCTGGCAGCCACAGCTGGTGTCCCTTGAAAAGGGCTGCAGGGGGTGGAGTCGGCCCCTGCCCCAGCCCTGTGGGGACCCTGGGCTTGAGCCAGGGCCTGGGGTCTGGGTCTGCAGACAGCTGTGTCTGTAAAGCAGCTGAAGGGCTGAGGCCCGGGGAGGTCCTGGCAGCAGGGCGTTATTTTGGGCCTGGCCTGCCACCCCCAGCTCCTGTTTCTCTTGGGAGTCTGTGGGGAGAGGAGGAAGCGTGGGGAAGAGGAGGGGGTGCAAGTGGGTGAGGCATGGAGTGGGGAGGCCTCCCTCAGGGACATGGACCCTTGAGTTCTATTTCTGAGCCCTCCTGTTCCTCTCTCTTTGTGCATATATGCCTAGAGAGGTGGGAATAGAGGCCACTCTGGGTATCACTAGGAGACCACCAGTTTGTGGCCACTGGCCCGGGCAGGGAACCTGGGGACTCACCCTGCCAGCCTCTCCCAGCTCTCTGAAGGCAGGGGGTACCTCATATTACCCCCTAGGATTTGACCTTAGACTCCAACTTGCTGGGAGAGCAGTGCCCCTGGTGTCAGACCCCAACCCGGCCCTTGTGTTGTCCCTGAATCTGCATGTAGCCTGCAGGAGGTGGAGCAGTGACCGGCAGGAATTCTGGGCAGCTCAGGCACCTGTGGGCCTGAGGGTGCCCTCTGCCCCCACCCTCCCGATCTCCTGGGCAAGACACGCCAGGTGATTCATCTCACCAGAGCAGAAAAACAAGTTCATCTGGGCACTTTCATCTCCCCCCGCTGGCAGGCCCGGGGTGAGCTGCTATCCCGGCGCCCCCTCACCAGGGTTGCTTTGCCCCCTCTAGTATTCCTGGCCTTAGTGGGCATTTCTGGTCTCAGGGATACCAGGCTGGGGTCCAGGTGGGCCAGGTATGGTAGTTCAGCTCCATGCCCCATGGCTGATGGCTGGCGCTGGGCAGGTATGCAGGGCTGACGTAGTGCCTTTGTGGCAGCAGTTTCGTGGCACAGATTCTGCCAGCTCTTTCTGGAGTCTTGCCCTGAGGAGGTGGCCAGGATGAGGGTGCTAGCACAGGAACCTTTGGCGCATGCTTCACCCTGGCCTGGGATTTGCAGCCTGGGTCCAGATGCCCACAACTGGAGTCTGATGCTCCTTTTCTCTTCATGGGAGACTCCCAGAGGTCTCTGCAATGACCAGGGCCCCGGTTGCCCCATGCCCCAGCTACAACTCCAGCTGACCCTCCTTCCCCACTCTCTGGGTGGCACTGCGGGGGTGTGGATCCCTTGCCAAGAGGTTGGCACATGGGTGTGCTGGAATGGCATAGGGAGAATGCACCGAGTTTGTTTGCTTGGGAGAGGGGCAGGGGGCATCCAGAAGATTCAGGATTCGTCATCGCCTCTCTTGGGGGATTTTTACCCCTTGGCCCTGAGTTGTGCCTTTGGGACAAAGGAAGCCTTTCTTTGCCAGCCAACACCCTGTACTGGCGGGTGAGCTCCACAGGGCTGGCACGCTGGGGCAGCCTCTGGATGCACAGGGTGGGCCTAGTCAGAAGGAGCCTTTCCCCTGAAATCCCTCTACTTCCCAAGCACACAAGCTTTCTCCTGCTGTTAAACCTGCAGTGTGCAAGGGATGTCGGCGGAGGGGTCCTTCAGTCAGCCTTCTCCCTGTCTGAGATGAAATGACTCTGGGAGTGAGTTTGGGTGGGGAGGCCAGGTCCAAGAAGGTCCCCCGCCCGTGTCCTCTGACCCATCTGCTCCCTCCTGCCAGTGTGCACCGGCACAGACATGAAGCTGCGGCTCCCTGCCAGTCCCGAGACCCACCTGGACATGCTCCGCCACCTCTACCAGGGCTGCCAGGTGGTGCAGGGTAACCTGGAACTCACCTACCTGCCCACCAATGCCAGCCTCTCCTTCCTGCAGGTGAGGCCCGTGGGCAACCCAGCCAGGCCCTGCCTCCAGCTGGGCTGAGCCCTCTGTTTACAGGTGGGTGGCAGAAGAAGGTGCCCTGCCCTTTGTTTCCTCTTTTGTTGTGGTTTCTCAACCAGGAAGTCCTTTCTAACGTCTAACCCCCATTCATTTTACTGCAGAATCAGTTGACTCTCTCTCTAATGTGGCTGGCCGAGGTCATCTCTGGATGGGATGCGTCTGTGTTTCCGCTAAATCTTGTGCTCTCTTGCCAGCATGATCATGTCCCCCGTCCACCTGCCCCAGCCACTATCCTTCTCCCATCTACAGCAGCAGAAAGGGCTGGTGAGAAAGGTGGATTACAGGCCCAGTTCTGCCACTGATGAGCCCTATGAATGTGGCCTACACCCCCTTAGCTTCACGGGGTCTCAGTTTCCCTATCTGTATATTGGGAGCAATTGTGAAGCTCAAAAGAGAAATGTCTATGAAAAGATTATGAGCAGGAGAGAGTGGAAACCAACCTGCTGGGTCGTGTCCACGGACCCTGGAGTGGGGCCATGTGCTTGGTTTGTCAAATTGCAGACGCCGGCTGAGCACGGTGGCTCACGCCTGTAATCCCAGCACTTTGGGAGGCTGAGGTGGACAGATCACCTGAGGTCGGGAGTTCGACACCAGCCTGACCAACATGGAGAAACCCCGTCTCTAATAAAAATATAAAATTAGCTGGGAGTGGTAGCACATGCCTATAATTCCAGCTACTTGGGAAGGCTGAGGCAGGAGAATCGCTTGAACCTGGGAGGCGGAGGTTGCAGTGAGCCGAGATCATGCCATTGTACTCCAGCCTGGGCAACAAGAGCAAAACTCCGTCTCAAAAAAAAAAAAAAAAAAATTGCAGACGCCATCCCATCCAGGCCTTTGCTTTCACTGATGAAGAAACTGAGATGCAGAGAGGGCGGGGTACCTGTTCAGAGTTTACGAAGTGCCCCCCCACCATTATCTTTCTTGATCGTATAAGAATCTGGTGAGGCAAGGTGGGGCGTGATCTTTATCTCCATTTTATCGTTTTATATAAGAGGGAACAGGACTGCTCAGTGGCTGGGGGCCTTGCCCAAGATCTCCAAGTACTGGGGAACCTCAGGGAGGCCCTGGGGGTGGCAGTGTCCCTGTTTCAGCCCCACCCTGCTTCCCCCTTCCAGGATATCCAGGAGGTGCAGGGCTACGTGCTCATCGCTCACAACCAAGTGAGGCAGGTCCCACTGCAGAGGCTGCGGATTGTGCGAGGCACCCAGCTCTTTGAGGACAACTATGCCCTGGCCGTGCTAGACAATGGAGACCCGCTGAACAATACCACCCCTGTCACAGGGGCCTCCCCAGGAGGCCTGCGGGAGCTGCAGCTTCGAAGCCTCACAGGTGGCCTTCGCCGTCATTGAAACCTTCTCTTGGTTATTCAGAGCTGACCAGGGCCACTGCTAACCATGGGGAGGCTTTGTGTGCATTAGAAATGGTGTCCCTTCTGGGCAGACGCAGGCAGAGCCTGGGAAGACACCCTGAGAAGACTGGAAAAAGATTCCCCTTCTTCCTAGGAAGCTGCAGCTTACGTCAGCGCACAGAATTCAATCATGAGAATGCAGGCTGGGTTTTTGCCCCCACTTGGCTGAGTGAAGTGTACAGTGAACAGCCTATGTAACTGTTTGCTGGCCCTGGAGCTGACTCTGCCCCAGAGTCTGGGTGCCAGGTGCTTTGCCCGCATGGCCCATTTCAGTCACACTGCAGTCCTGTCAGGAAAGAATCAGTGTTATTCTCATTTTACGTATGAGAAAACTGAGGCTTGCAGAGATGTGAGTGATGGGGCTGGGTTTCAGACTCCACGGTCTCTTAACCACCAAGCAACACGTCCGGAGTAGAGGTGAGAGGGAAGGAGAAAGCTGCGGTCCACGTGAGCATCTGGACGTAGCATGGACAACTCACTCCTCCCTGGCTCTCGCTTTGTTCATGTTGCGGGGGTGGTGGTGGTGGGGCTCAAAGACGGTGACGATATCTTTCTCTCCTCCCTGGGGAATCTGGGGTTGTATAAAAGGCCTGCTCCTCTTTTAGAAGGCAGGAGGGCCCCAAGGGAAGCAGAAGGTGACAGAAGGGGAAAGGGTCCCCTGATCATTGCTCACCCCACAGAGATCTTGAAAGGAGGGGTCTTGATCCAGCGGAACCCCCAGCTCTGCTACCAGGACACGATTTTGTGGAAGGACATCTTCCATAAGAACAACCAGCTGGCTCTCACACTGATCGACACCAACCGCTCTCGGGCCTGTAAGCCATGCCCCTCCCTGCTGCCTCTTCTCTCAGACAGCCTGACCCCAGCCCCAGACTCCCGACTTACAACCCAGTGCCTGCCCGCCACTGCCCCAGCCGCCTACACCCATTTCCTCCCTCTCTGTCCCTCCTGCCATCTCTCTGTGCCTCTTCATCTCTGGGGTTCTCTGTCCTGTCTTCCTCTGCTTCTAGGCTGTGCCTATGGTTTGGGGGCCTCTCAGCCTGTCTGGGTCCCTCCTTCACTGTGCAGTTGGCCTCGTGGCCTCTGCTGCTGTTTGTGTCTCTCTCCGTTATTAACCCGTCCTCTCACTGTTAGACATCTCTCTCACTGCCTCTCCCTGGTTCTGTCCTCAGGCCACCCCTGTTCTCCAGTGTGTAAGGGCTCCCGCTGCTGGGGAGAGAGTTCTGAGGATTGTCAGAGCCGTGAGTCTCAGGGAGGCCTGGAGTCAGGGAAGGGGAGGGCCAGGACCGGGGCTGGGTGGAATGCAGGTGTCATACAGGTGACATGGGAGGGGTGGGATAACAGGCTTGGGATGTCTTCCCTGGGGCAGGTAGTCTCCCTAGAAGGTGATGCTGATGAGGGTCTGGTGCTCAGGGTGCCACTCAGCCTTCATCCTGCCCTTTGCCCAACAGTGACGCGCACTGTCTGTGCCGGTGGCTGTGCCCGCTGCAAGGGGCCACTGCCCACTGACTGCTGCCATGAGCAGTGTGCTGCCGGCTGCACGGGCCCCAAGCACTCTGACTGCCTGGTATGTGCCTCTGCTGTGTGCCCAATGTGCCCTATCCCCCAGGATGCAAGGGGTGGGCACCCTGCCTGGTACTGCCCTATTGCCCCAGCACAGCAGGGCAAAACAGAACAGTGACAACCAGCTACCTGTCCTCCCAGGCCTGCCTCCACTTCAACCACAGCGGCATCTGTGAACTGCACTGCCCAGCCCTGGTCACCTACAACACAGACACCTTTGAGTCCATGCCCAACCCCGAGGGCCGGTATACATTCGGCGCCAGCTGTGTGACTGCCTGTCCCTGTGAGTGCCAGGGAGAAACACAGTTTTCATCGTTTTGGTGGGGAGGTTTGTTTCTGTAAACGGGAGCATATGGGGAGCACTGTCTGCACCTTGCTTTGAGAGCCGGTCATGACAGTTCCTGCCGAACTGCCTCGTTCTTTCAACAGCTGTGGAGCAGGTGGCAGTAAGGAGAGGCAGCTAAGAGCCCAGACGTGGGAGCCAGCCTGCCTGGGTTTGAAACCCGGCTCTATCAGTTAGTAGGCACGTGACCCTCTTGCTGTGCCTCAGTTTCCTCATCAGTAAAATGGGGGAAAGAATAGTCCCAACTTCATGAGGTAGTTATAACATTTGAAAGAGTTATATTTGTAAAGCTCTTAGAACAGTGCCTGGTATGTACTAAGCGCTCCTAAATGTTAGCTTTTATTCTATAGTCTGGCTAGATCAGTTTTACCTTTTGTTTTGTCTTGTTTTTGAGACTGAGTTTAGCTCTATCACAGTGGCACAATCTCAGCTCACTACAACCTCCGCCTCCCAGGTTCATGCTATTCTTGTGTCTCAGCCTCTTGAGTACCTGGGATTACAGGTGCCCACCACCACGCCTGGCTAATTTTTGTATTTTTAGTAAAGACAGGGTTTCATCACCACATTGACCAGGGTGGTCTCGAACTCCTGACTTCAGGCGATCCACCTGCCTCGGCCTCCGGAAGTGCTGGGATTACAGGCATGAGCCACCGCCCCCGGACTTTGTTTTTTTTTTTTTTTTTTTGGCAGAATCTCACTCTGTTGCCCAGGCTGGAGTGCAGTGGTGCAATCTCGGCTCACTGCAACCTCTGCCTCCCGCATTCAAACGATTCTTGTGCCTCAGACTCTTGAGTAGCTGGGACTACAGGCATGCACGACCATGGCTGGGTACTTTTTGTATTTTTAGTAGAAACGGAGTTTCACCATGTTGGCCAAGTTGGTCTCAAACTCCTGACCTCAAGTGATACGCCCACCTTGGTCTCCCAGAGTGCTGGGATTACAGGCGTGAGCCATCGTGCCTGGCCTAGATCAGTTTTATTTAACAGATCACCTATTTACTGATGGGCATTTATGGACTGGGCTCAGACCTGGGGAACCTCTCTCCTCTTTTCACAGGAACAGGAGTGGACCTTCAGATCCTGGCTGACTGTGTTAGGGAGAGGACAAAATGTAGAGCCAGACCATTTGGGTTCAAATCCTCGCTCCTCCACTCAGTAGCACAATGACCTTGAATAATTTACAGAACTCTCTGCTTTGGTCTCCCTTTTTGCAAAATGGGAATCTCACAGTGCTGATCCCATCCAGTTCTTGTGAGGAGTAAATGGATGTCAGGTGCTGACACATGGTAGGGCATTTAAGTATTGGTTGATACTGTTCTTCTTGTGCCTGGGCACGGTGACGCTGTTCATGGTGGTGCACGAAGGGCCAGGGAATGTGGCTACATGTTCCTGCTCTCCTTAGACAACTACCTTTCTACGGACGTGGGATCCTGCACCCTCGTCTGCCCCCTGCACAACCAAGAGGTGACAGCGGAGGACGGAACACAGCGATGTGAGAAGTGCAGCAAGCCCTGTGCCCGAGGTACCCACTCACTGCCCCCAAGGCCAGCTGCAGTTCCTGTCCCTCTGTGCATGAACCCTGGCCCAGCCCTCCCTGTCCTATCCTTCCTCAGACCCTCTTGGGACCCAGTCCTTGCCTTCTACTGTCTACCCCTGGCCCTCCTCAGCCCTACAAGCGTCCCTATGTCCTCTGTCAGTGTGGGGAGGGGCCTGGACCCTAATGCCCATGTAGCTGTTAACCTGTCCCGGTGTGAAGGCTGAGACAGCCCCTTCCCCACCCACCCACCTCCACCCCCTCAGTGTGCTATGGTCTGGGCATGGAGCACTTGCGAGAGGTGAGGGCGGTCACCAGTGCCAATATCCAGGAGTTTGCTGGCTGCAAGAAGATCTTTGGGAGCTTGGCATTTCTGCCAGAGAGCTTTGATGGGTAAGAGTGGGCACAATGGCCTGAGACAGTGTCAGGGCAGACAGAGTCCTGAGGATCCAGATGTGGCAGCATCTCTCGGGGATGGCAGGAGACAGAAGTTGATGGGGGGGGAGGGCAAGAATGCAAAGAAAGCAGATGGGAGACCAGAGGGAGCACGGTCTTTGGGGTGGGAGGGGTTATTTTTGTAAATGACATGCTATCCGTGAACAAGGACTTGTATGGAGGTCAGACCACCTAGATAAAGTAAAATTCCCTTTGAGGCCAGGCACGGTGGCTCAAGCCTGTAATCCCAGCACCTTGGGAGGCCGAGACGGGCGGATCACGAGGCCAGGAGATCGAGAGACGATCCCGGCTAACACGGTGAAACCCCGTCTCTACTAAAAAATACAAAAAAACTAGCCGGGCGAGGTGGCGGGCGCCTGTAGTCCCAACTACTCGGGAGGCTGAGGCAGGAGAACGGCGTAAACCTGGGAGGCGGAGCTTGCAGTGAGCTGAGATCCGGCCACTGCACTCCAGCCTGGGTGACAGAGCAAGACTCCGTCTCAAAAAAAAAAAAAAAAAAAAAAAAATTCCCTTTGAGTTCATAGCACCTTTATTCAAAATATCCCCAAATTGGAAATAACTCAAATGTGCATCACTCGGTGAAGGAATAAACAAGTGGCAGTATGTCCATTTGGTGAAGTTCTACTTAGCAACTAAAGGAAACGAACTACTGATACAACATGAATGAATCTCAGAAACATTACATTGAGCAAAGGAAGCCAGAGACAAGATTCCATACTGTCTGATCCCCTTTATGTGAGGCTCTGAACAGACAAGACCACTCTGGTGGGAGAGATCAGAATGGTGGTTGCCCTAGGGTGGGGGGCCTCAAACGGGAGGGACATGAGGACATTTCTGGGGTAATAGAAATGTTCTGTATATTGATTGGGGTATTGGATACATGAGTGAATCCATTTGTCAAAACTCATCAAACTGTATGCTAAGAGTCTACATTTTATTTATTTTAATTTTAATTTAATTTAATTTAATTTTTTGAGATGGAGTCTCGCTCTGTCGGCAGGCTGGAGTGCAGTCGTGCAATCTCGACTCACTGCAACCTCCGTCTCCTGGGTTCAAGCGATTCTCCTGCCTCAGCCTCCCGAGTAGCTGGTGCTACTGGTGTGTGCCACCACGCCCAGATAATTTTTGTATTTTTAGTAGAGATGGGGTTTCACCATGTTGGTCAGGATGGTCTCAATCTCTTGACCTCATGATCTGCCCGCCTCAGCCTCCCAAACTGCTGGGATTACAGGCGTAAGCCACCATGCCCGGCGCATCTTATTGTATAAGTTATACTTCAATAAAAATATAAGTTATACTTCGATAAAAAATGAATTGGGGCCAGGCACGGTGGCTCACGCCTGTAATCCCAGCACTTTGGGAGGCTGAGGCAGGCAGATCACTTGAGGTCAGAAGTTCAAGACCATCCTGGCCAACATGGTGAAACCCCATCTCTACTAAAAATACAAAAAATTAGCCAGGCTTGGTGGCATGCGCCTGTAGTCCCAGCTACTTGGGAGGCTGAGGCAGAAGAATCACATGAACTCGGGAGGTGGAGGTTGCAGTGAGCTGAGATAATTTTGCCACTGCACTCCAGTCTGGGCGACAGAGTGAGACCCTGTCTCAAAAAAAAAAAAAAAAAAAGGGGGGTCAGGTGTGGTGGTGCACACCTGTAATCCCAGCACTTTGGGAGGTTGAAGCAGGAAGATTGCCTGAGTCCAGGAGTTCAAGACCAGCATGGGCAACATAGTGAGATCCCATCTCTACAGAAAACACAAAAAATTTGCCAGGCATGGTGGTATGCACCTGTAGTCTCAGCTACCAGGGAGACTGAGGTGGGAGAATCACCTGAGCCTGGGAGGTGGAGGCTGCAGTGGGTTGAGATCATGCCACCATACTCCAGCCTGGGTGACAGAAAGATCCTGTCTCAAAAAAATAAAATAAAAATTATCTTTCACACTTCCTTTACCTCCACTCTCCTTTCCAGAGGTGACCATGGTTAGCAGTGCATGTGTTCACCTAGACTGTTTATGCATCTGTAGACACACACACAGTGAAGTGTGGTTTTCATCGTTTTGGTGGGGAGGTTTGTTTCTGTAAATGGGAGCATATGGGGAGCACTGTCTGAACCTTGCTTTGAGAGCCGGTCATGACAGTTCCTGCCGAACCGCCTCGTTCTTTCAACAGCTGCAGAGCAGACGGCAGCAAGGAGAGGCAGCTAAGAACCCAGACTTGGGAGCCAGACTGCCTGGGTTTGAAACCCGGCTCTACCACTTACTAGGCATGTGACTCTTGTGCTGTGCCTCAGTTTCTTCATCTGTAAAGTGGGGCAAAAACAGTCCCAACCTCGTAAGGTGGTTATACCACCACGCCTGGCCAGATGATTATAAAGTTTGAATGAGTTAGTATTTGTAAAGCTCTTAGAACAGTGCCTGGCAGATACTAAGTGCTCCTAAATGTTGGTTGTTATTATGTGGCTGTGTGGCTCAGGGTTTTATTTAACAGCTCCCCTATTTACTAATAGACATTTAGATCATGTTCCATTTTCATTCTTACAAACAGTTCCACCTTATATGTGGCTCTGGGCCAGTGTCTCCCTAGGCCACATTCCTAGAAATAAGATTTCTTTTTTTATTTTATTTTATTTTTTTGAGACGGAGTCTTGCTCCATCTCCAGGCTGGTGTGCAGTGGTGTGATCTCGGCTCACTGCAACCTCTGCCTCCCAGGTTCAAGCGATTCTCCTGCCTCAGCCTCTCGAGTAACTGGGACTATAGGCGAGCGGCAACACACCCAGCTAATTTTTGTATTTGTAGTAGAGATGGGGTTTCACCATGTTGGCCAGGATAGTCTCCATCTCTTGACCTGTGATCTGCCTGCCTCAGCCTCCCAAAGTGCTGGGATTATAGGTGTGAGCCACTGTGCCCGGGCAGAAATAAGATTTCTAGATCAAAGGATATAAATACTGTTTTGATAGATGTTGCCAAACTAAGGCCTGGGCTTTGAAGCCCAGGATGGGAACAGCTGGGCTCGATGGGCAAAGGGTTTGAGTGAAGGCATTCACGGTGGGGAGTGGCTGGCACGGCCAGTGTTGGGAGTGATGTCCACTCTGTTCCTGGCCCTGCTGATTCCTCTCCTGATCCCTCCAGCGACCCAGCCTCCAACACCGCCCCGCTTCAGCCGGAGCAGCTCCGAGTGTTTGAGACTCTGGAAGAGATCACAGGTGGGCTCTGTCTCTGCATCCTGCTCTGCCGGGGCTGGGAGTCCGTGTCCTGTCCCCACTCCCCTAATCTCACCCTCTGCCTGCAGGTTACCTATACATCTCAGCATGGCCAGACAGCCTGCCTGACCTTAGCGTCCTCCAGAACCTGCAAGTAATCCGGGGACGAATTCTGCACAAGTGAGTACTGGGAAAGAAGGGGCCTGATGGGGAGGAGTCCCAGGGAGGAGTCCCTGTGGGAAGCTTTGGGCCTGAGGGAGTATTCCTGTTCCCCTGGGACATAGCAGTAACCTTTCCATGAAAGTCTGCAGAGTGTGCTGGGGATGGAGGAAGATGAGAGTAGCCTTTGCTGTCCGGGAAGGGGACCATGGTAAGGTGCCCTCCTTTCTCCCATAGTGGCGCCTACTCACTGACCCTGCAAGGGCTGGGCATCAGCTGGCTGGGGCTGCGCTCGCTGAGGGAACTGGGCAGTGGACTGGCCCTCATCCACCATAACACCCGCCTCTGCTTTGTGCACACGGTGCCCTGGGACCAGCTCTTCCGGAACCCGCACCAAGCCCTGCTCCACACTGCCAACCGGCCAGAGGACGAGTGTGGTAAGACAGGGAGCCCAGTGTGTGTGCTCCCCATCTGCCAGCACACAAGAGTGCCCACGGGGTCCTGGCACCAGTGTTCTTGGACTTGTGCAGACTGCCTGTCCCTGTGCACCCTTCTTGACTCAGCGCAGCTCTGGCTGGCTTGGCCTCTTGGCATGGCTTCTCTAGCTGGGTCCCACCTGCCTTGGCATCCTTCCCTCCCCCTCTGTTTCTGAAATCTCAGAACTCTTCCTCTCCCTACATCGGCCCCACCTGTCCCCACCCCTCCAGCCCAGAGCCATGCCCACAGCCAGTTCCCTGGTTCACTTGGACCTGGGGCCTCCCCTAAAAGTCCCCTGCGGTCCCTTCCTCCTCACTGCAGTGGGCGAGGGCCTGGCCTGCCACCAGCTGTGCGCCCGAGGGCACTGCTGGGGTCCAGGGCCCACCCAGTGTGTCAACTGCAGCCAGTTCCTTCGGGGCCAGGAGTGCGTGGAGGAATGCCGAGTACTGCAGGGGTATGAGGGGCAGAGGAGAGGGGTGGCTGGAGGGGTGCATGGGGCTCCTCTCAGACCCGCTCACCACTGTCCTTTCTCTCAGGCTCCCCAGGGAGTATGTGAATGCCAGACACTGTTTGCCGTGCCACCCTGAGTGTCAGCCCCAGAATGGCTCAGTGACATGTTTTGGACCGGTGAGCTGCTGGCGGGCTCAGAGCTGGGTGGAGGGGTGCAGCGAGGGGGATTGCCAGGGACTTGGCAGGATGGCGAGACACGGCAGGGTGTGCCGTCTGGTAAAATATCCCTGGAGAGGGCTCAGCACTCAGACCCGAACAGCAGCAGAGTGGCAGGAAAGGGGGCCCGGGGGACCCTGGGGCCCTTCAGACTATGAAAAGGTTCTAAGGAGGTCTGCGTTTGCGGCTGTGGCTGTGGCTGTGCTAGGGTGGTTAGCCCTGCGGGCTCAGGCGTCAGACTACCTGGATTCAGACCCAGGTCCTGCTTCCAACCTTGGTGTTTTATTCCTAAAATGGGTATTGTAATAGTACCTACCTTGCTGGGGTGTGGTGAGAATGAAATTAAACAGGGCTTGGCACAGTGAAGCCCGGGAAAGGCTTTCTATGCAGCAGTGACTGTTGTTACTCGCTGTTACACCTTAGGTAATGCGTTTTCTTCTCTGGGTGCCTCCCATTCTCTGGCTCAAGTCCCCGCCCAGGATCAAGCTTGGAGGAGGGCCCCGAGGGAGGGTCCACAGAGACTGGGTGAAGAGCAGAGGTGTTTGTCCCAGGAGCATGGTGAAAATTGCTGCTGGGTGGCCTTGGGAAGCACAAAGGGGACCCAACTAAGGGCCTGATCCTACTGCCCTGGGGGTGTCAGTGCTAGCCCCCTACAAACCTTTTCTGCCCCTCCCAGGAGGCTGACCAGTGTGTGGCCTGTGCCCACTATAAGGACCCTCCCTTCTGCGTGGCCCGCTGCCCCAGCGGTGTGAAACCTGACCTCTCCTACATGCCCATCTGGAAGTTTCCAGATGAGGAGGGCACGTGCCAGCCTTGCCCCATCAACTGCACCCACTCGTGAGTCTGAGGGTCTTTTCTGCAGAAAGGAGGACTTTCCTTTCAGGGGTCTCTCTGGGGCTCTTACTATAAAAGGGGACCAACTCTCCCTTTATCATATCTTATTTCTGATGGCAAAAATAACACATCGTTGGGGCCGGGCACGGTGGCTCACGCCCATAATCCCAGCACTGTGGGAGGCCGAGGCGGACAGATGACCTGAGGTCAGGAGTTTGAGACCAGCCTGGCTAACACGGTGAAACCCCGTCTCTACTAAATAATATAAAAAATTAGCCGGGTGTGGTGGTGGGCGCCTGTAATCCCAGCTACTCGGCAGGCTGAGGCAGGAGAATGGCATGAACTCAGGAAGCGGAGCTTGTAGGGAGCTGAGACTGCGCCACTGCACTCCAGCCTAGGCAACAGAACGAGACTCCATCTCAAAAAAAATAAAAATAAAAATAACACATTGTTAAAATGGTAAAATTAAAACATGAAATATAAATTAATGCCCTAGCAGTTCTATCCCCACTGTTAATAATTTGAAATATTTTTCCTCTAGTTATTTTTGTCTGTGCACATTCTAATATGTATATATAAGTTAACATACATTAATATTATTCTCCAGTTATTTTTATCTGTGCACGTTCTAACACACACACACACACACACACACATATATATATATATATTTAGATGGAGTCTCACTCTGTCACCCAGGCTGGAGTGCAGTGGTGCAATCTTGGCTCACTGCAGCCTCTACCTCCTGGGTTCAAGCAATTCTCCTGCCTTGGCCTCCTGAGTAGCTGGGATTACAGGAACATGCTACCTTGCCTAGTTAATTTTTGTATTTTCAGTAGATGGGGTTTCACCATGTTGGCCAGGCTGGTCTTGAACCGCTGACCTCAGGTGATCTGCCAGCCTCGGCCTCCCAAAGTGTTGGGATTACAGGGGTGAGCCACCATGCCCAGTCATATATTTCTTTTTACCAAATAGAATCATAGTTCATATTGTTTTTGCAAATTGCTTTTTCTCACTTTCCAGGACCTTGAAATGTTTTTCCATGTTCTAACATGGTGATCTACCTTATTCTTTTAATTTTTCTTATTTAGTTGTCTTTACACATGAAACACATGAATACATCCTTGTGATAAACATTTTCAGTAACATAAAAGTATAAATGTTACAAAACCACTCAACTCCCTGTCCACCCAGCCTCTCCTGTGGGCTGGGAGAACCACCGCATTGACTTGTGTGTTCATCCTTCTGGGCTCTTTTCTGCACACTTATATAGACACACTACATTTATATTAGGTTGAGTCAAATAAGATTGCTGTTTGTGTAAACCAAAAATGGGCACGCGGTGACTCACACCTGTAATTCCAGCACTTTGGGAGTCTGAGGCAGGCGGATCACTTGAGATCAGGAGTTCGAGATCAATCTGGCCAACGTAGCGACACCCTGTCTCTACTAAAAATACAAAAATTAGCCGGGTATGGTGATGCACACCTGAAATCCCAGCTACTCGGGAGGCTGAGGTAGGAGAAAACCCGTGAGGCGGAGGTTTCAATGAGCCTAGATTGTGCCACTGCACTCCAGCCTGGATGACAGAACAAGACTCTTGTCTCAAAAAAAAAAAAAAAAAAGGTCAAGAAACAGCAATTTCATATAGTTCCACTTGTCATCAGATTTGTGTGCGTGTACATTTTGTAATGTAAATGGGATCATTCTCTTCATACTATTCTGCAGTTTACTTTCCCTCCGACTTGAGGTATCCTTTCTTGTGAGTACAGACAGATCTACCATCTTTATTCTTTTTTAATTATTCAACCTATAACATGGATGTAATTTCACTTTGTTTTTGAGGGATATTGAGCTTGTTTCCCTGTTTTCGCAGTTTATTGCAATTGAGCTCCATACACAAGTGAGCATTCTTCTGTATGCCCCCTAGTGTCCACACATTGGCATTTTTAGGGTATATAGTGCTGGCAATGTTTATCACAAGGATGTATTCATGCGTTTCAATTTAAAGACAACTAAATGAGAAAAATTAAAAGAATATGGGTCCGGGCTGGGTGCAGTGGCTCACGCCTGTAATCCCAGCACTTTGGGAGGCCGAGGCAGGCAGATCACCAGAGGTCAGGAGTTCAAGACCAGCCTGGCCAACATGGCAAAACCCCGTCTCTACTAAAAATACAAAAATTAGCCGGGCGTGGTGGTGGGCACCTGTAATCCCAGCTATTTGAGAAGCTGAGACAGGAGAATTGCTTGAACCTGGGCGGCGGAGGTTGCGGTGAGCCGAGATTGCACCAGTGCACTCCAACCTGGGCAACAGAGCGAAACTCCATCTCGAGAAAAAAAAGAAAAGAAAAAAAAAAGAGAATATGGGTCCAGATCCATATGGATCCTAGATCCAGATCACGGTATTAGAACATGGAAAAACACTGCAAGATTCTGTTAAGTGACAAAAGCATTTGCAAGCAATATGTACGGTCTGTATTCAGAGGAGAATTTGCTGCATCATAGATAATATTTCGTAGGTGTTGCCAAACCGTTCTCTGGAGAAGTCGTATCAGTTTACCCTGAGATTCTTCTATGGAGGGAATAGTTGAGCTCCCTTACTTGCCTTTCTGGGTGCCCTCCCTGCTTCCTACCCACCACAAGGGGCTGCAGGGGAGAGGGGCATGCGGGTTCCTTGGCTGGAGAAGGAGTCTCCTTGTGGGTTGGTAGAAGGAGCACTGATGGCCTTGAGCCCAGTTTCTACCTTTGTCAAATGGGGATAATGACCCAGCCACACCCCTCCCGGGTTTGTTGTGAGACTGGAACGGTGGTTCCCAAGAGGGTGGTTCCCAGAATTGTTGATGAGACTCTTTCTCCTGCAGCTGTGTGGACCTGGATGACAAGGGCTGCCCCGCCGAGCAGAGAGCCAGGTTGGCTTGGACCCCAGGATGTACCCCTCGTTGCCCTTCACTCCCCCACCGGATGCTGGGTGGTCACTGCTGTAGGGAGGGGACCCCCTGACATATGTCCCTTCCCACTCACTCTTCCACTGTGGAACCTCCTGTCATTTTCCACTTCAACAAGTGACAGAGGACCTGCTCCGAAACTGAGGGGAGGGGACCGCAGGGAACGATGGCTAGAAAACCCAGTCCCTCCCCAGCCTGGAGTAACTTGATGTCCTGTGAGGAACACGGGCAAAGTGCAATTCCGTGGAAGTCAAGAGAGGCAGAGAAGAGTGCAGCCGCGCCGCTGAAGGAGCGATGAATTCTTAACTGGGGATGGTGGGAGGCTTCAAGGAGGAGGTGGAATTTGAGCCAGGCTTTGAGAGAGGAGCAGGAATTGCACTTGCATTTAGGTAGAAAGCACTGGGGTGCAAGGTGACACTGGAGGGGGAGGCATCAGGAAATCCAGGATGTCTTCCAAGTTCTGGTGTCGGGGGCTGTTGAGTAAGCACAGGAGTAAGGGGGTCATTAGAGTCAGGGTGGGGTCTGACCTGGAGGCCAGAGGCCCTGAACCCAAGCCACAGGGTGGGACTTGACTGTCTGGGCAGTGGGGACCTTTGGGAAGGACTTTGGGTAGAAAAACAGACTGAAGTCTTTGTCTTAGGCAATCATCTGTCCGTGAAATGAGTATGTGTTACAGGCTTGGTATGGGCCAGACCCTGTGCTAAGCAAGGGGGTGCGGAGAGGACAGGATGACAAGAATATTGGATCAACATCCAGGAGCTCCATCTATCCCAGGATGCACTATCTTTTTTTTTTTTTTTTTGAGATGGAGTCTCACTCTGTCGGCAGGCTGGAGTACAGTGGCGCCATCTCATTTCACTGCAACCTCTGCCTCCTGGCCTGAGGCTCCCGAGTAGCTGGGATTACAGGCATGCGCCACCACACCCAGCTAATTTTTGTATTTTTAGTAGAGACGGGGTTTCACCTTGTTGGCCAGGATTGTCTCCATCTCTTGACCTTGAGATCCGCCCACCTCGGCCTGCCAAAGTGCTGGGATTACAGATGTTAGCCACCGTGCCCAGCCAGATACGCTATCTTTTTATTGAGTGATTGAGACAGGGTCTTGCTCTGTTGTCCAGTCTTGAATGTGGTGGTGCAATCACAGGCGCACTGCAGCCTTGGCCTCCTGGGCTCAAGTGACCCTGCTGCGGCAGCTGGGACTATGGGAGCATGCCACCACACCTGGCTAATTAAAAAATTTTTTTTGTATAGACAGGATCTCACTGGGTTGCCCAAACTCGTGGGCTTAAGTGATCCTCCTGTTTTGGCCTCCCAAAGTGTTGGGATTACAGGCATGAGCCACCACTCCTGGCAATGAGCCAAGTCTCTCTTTTTTTTTTTTTTAGATGGAGTCTTGCTCTGTTGCCCAGGCCCGAGTGCAATGGTACGATCTTGGCTCACTGCAACCTCTACCTCCCAGGTTCAAGCAATCCTCCTGTCTAAGCCCCTGTAGTAGCTGGGATTACAGGCATGTGCCATCATGCCCAGCTAATTTTTGTATTGTTAGTAGAGACAGGGTTTCGCCATGTTGGCCAGGCTAGTCTTGAACTGCTGACCTCAGGTGATCCACCTGCCTTGGCCTCCCAAAGTGCTGGGATTACAGGCATGAGCCACACCTGGCCAAGCCAAGTCTTAAAAGATGACCCTGTGGAGAAATGGTGGTCCAGGCTGAAGGGACAGCCTATGCAAACACCGGGAGGTGTGGAAAATCATTCAGTAAGAACTGTACCTTGAATACCCATACAGCCATTCTGTTTTTCACTTTTTTTTTTTTTTTTTTTTTTTTTTTTTTTTTTTGAGATGTTTCCCTGTTGTTGCCCAGGCTGGAATACAATGGCACAATCTTGGCTCACCGCAACCTCCACCTCCCAGGTTCAAGTGATTCTCCTCCTCAGCCTCCAGAGTAGCTGGGATTACAGGCATGCACCACCATGCCTGGCTAATTTTGTATTTTTAGTGGAGATGGAGTTTCTCCATGTTAGTCAGACTGGTCTCGAACTCTCGACCTCAGGTGATCCGCCCACCTCAACCTCAAGCCACTGTGCCCAGCCCTACTTTCAATATTCAATAAATTACATAGCCAGGCACAGTAGCTCACACCTGTAATCCCAGCACTTTAGGAGGCCAAGGTGGGAGGATCCTTTGAGGTTAGAAGCTCGAGACCGGCCTGGGCAACACAGTGAGACCCCATTTCTACAAAAAAATAAAAAAACTAGCCAAATGTGGTGTTGTGTGTCTGTAGTCCCAGCTACTTGGGCAGCTGAGGTGGAAGGATTGCTTGAGCCCGGAGGTCAAGGCTGCAGTGGGCCATGATCCCACCACTGCACTCAGCCTGGGCAACACAGGAAGGCCCTGTCTCAAAATTAAATAAATAAATAAATAACACAAACTATTTAACAGTTTATTATAAAATAGGCTTTGTGTCAGATGATTCTGCCCAACTGTAAGCTGCTGGCAGTGTAAATGTTCTGAGCACGTGTGAGCCAGGCTAGGTGTCTTTTTTGTCTTTTTTTTTTTTTTTTCCTTTTTGTGGAGAACGGGGTCTCGCTATATTACCCAGGCAGGTCTCAAACTCCTGGGCTCAAGTTATCCTCCCGCCTCTGCCTCCCTGAGAGCTGGGATTACAGGCGTGAGCCACCGCACCCGGCCAGGCTAGGTGTCTTAAATGCATTTTCAGTTTCAACTTACAATTGGTTTATCAGGATGTGGCCCCATGGTGTTGAGGGACATGTGTATTAACAGTCTCCTTAGTGATTTTTTTTTTTTGAGATGGAGTCTCTTACTGTTGCCCAGGCTGTAGTGCAGTGGCGCAATCTCGGCTCACTGCAACCTCCGTCTCCTGGGTTCAAGTGATTCTCCTGCCTCAGTCTCCCAAGCAGCTGGGATTACAGGCACTCACACCACGCCCAGCTCATTTTTTTGTGTGTATTTTTAGTAGAGACGGGATTTCACTATGTTGGCCAGGCCGGTCTCGAACTCCTGACCTTGTGATCCACCCGCCTCAGCCTCCCAAAGTGCTGGGATTCCAGGCGTGAGCCACTGTGCCCAGCATCCTTAGTGATTTTTACACCATAAAGTGTTGGAGCTCTAAGGCAGAGCCAAGGCTAGAGAACCAAGTATAGAGAATCTGGAGATGTGGAGAGGGCTCTGATTGCCTACAAGGAGTTTGGACTTTATTGTGGAGGCAGTGGGGAGCCAAGGCAGGTTTTGAGTAGGAGAGGGTCCAAGCCTGTGGGTCACCCTTCCGACTTCCCTTTCCGAATGCCAAACACCTTCTTCATGTCCCCCGTGGGCCCCCTTTGTCCCTCCTACCCCAAACTAGCCCTCAATCCCTGACCCTGGCTCCGCCCCCAGCCCTCTGACGTCCATCATCTCTGCTGTGGTGGGCATTCTGCTGGTCGTGGTCTTGGGGGTGGTCTTTGGAATCCTCATCAAGCGACGGCAGCAGAAGATCCGGAAGTACACGATGCGGAGGCTGCTGCAGGAAACGGAGGTAAGGCGGGGTGAAGGCCTGCCAGCCCGCGTGGGGTCTCCACTGGCTCCCGGCACTGACCCACCACCCCCTCACCCCAGCTGGTGGAGCCACTGACACCGAGTGGAGCGATGCCCAACCAGGCGCAGATGCGGATCCTGAAAGAGACGGAGCTGAGGAAGGTGAAGGTGCTTGGATCTGGAGCTTTTGGCACAGTCTACAAGGTCAGGGCCAGGTCCTGGGGTGGGCGGCCCCAGAAGGTGGGGGCGGTGCCTGGAGGGGTGTGGTCGGCAGTTCCGATGGGAGGGGCAAGAGCCGGAGGCAGTATTTGGGGGAGGGCAGTTACAGCGGAGCAGAAGGGAACCGGAGCAAGCCCCAGGGTGGGGAAGGATGTTTGGAGCACAAGTAATGATCTCCTGGAAGGCAGGTAGGATCCAGCCCACGCTCTTCTCACTCATATCCTCTTCTTTCTGCCCAGGGCATCTGGATCCCTGATGGGGAGAATGTGAAAATTCCAGTGGCCATCAAAGTGTTGAGGGAAAACACATCCCCCAAAGCCAACAAAGAAATCTTAGATGTAAGCCCCTC
Organism: Macaca mulatta; assembly: GCF_049350105.2. Taxonomy (NCBI): domain Eukaryota; kingdom Metazoa; phylum Chordata; class Mammalia; order Primates; family Cercopithecidae; genus Macaca; species Macaca mulatta. The sequence continues at coordinate 64,078,481 of NC_133421.1, forward strand.
TACCCTCTTCTGCTGACAGGAAGGACCCCATGGCTGCAGGTCTGGGCTCTGGTCTCTTCATTGGGGTTTGGGGAGATATGACTCCCGCAAACCTAGACTATTTTTTTGGAGACGGAGCCTTGCTCTGTCACCCAGGCTGGAGTGCAGTGGCGTGATCTCAGCTCACTGCAACCTCCACCTCCTGGGCTCAAGCGATTTTCATGCCTTAGGCTCCTGAGTAGCTGGAATTACAAGCACCTGCCTGGTTTTTTTTTGTTTTTTTTTTTTTTGAGATAGAGTCTCGCTCTGTCACCCAGGCTGGAGTGAAATGGCGTGGTCTTGGCTCGGCCTCCCAGGTTAAAGCGATTCTCCTCCTTCAGTCTCCTGAGTAACTGAGATTATAGGTGTGAGCCATCACGCCCGGCTAATTTTTGTATTTTTAGTAGAGATGGGGTTTCACCATGTTGGCCAAGCTGGTCTCAAACTCCTGACCTCGTGATCCGCCTGCCTCGGCCTCCCAAAGTGCTGGGATTACAGGCGTGAGCCACCGTGCCCGGCCTAATTTTTGTATTTTTAGTAGAGACGGGGTTTCACCATGTTGGCCAGGCTGGTACTTTGGGCATTCACAGGCCGTGAGCCGCGGCTGTGGTTTGTGATGGTCGGGAGGCTGTGTGGTGGTTGCGAGGCTGTGTGGTGTTTGGGGGTGTGTGGTGTTTGGGGGTGTGTGGTGGTTGGGAGGCTGTGTGATGGTTGGGAGGCTGTGTGGTGTTTGGGGGTGTGTGGTGGTTGGGAGGCTGTGTGATGGTTGGGAGGCTGTGTGGTGTTTGGGGGTGTGAGGTCTCCCATACCCTCTCAGTGTACCCTTGTCCCCAGGAAGCATACGTGATGGCTGGTGTGGGCTCCCCATATGTCTCCCGCCTCCTGGGCATCTGCCTGACATCCACGGTGCAGCTGGTGACACAGCTTATGCCCTATGGCTGCCTCTTAGACCATGTCCGAGAAAACCGCGGACGCCTGGGCTCCCAGGACCTGCTGAACTGGTGTATGCAGATTGCCAAGGTATGCACTTAGGGCACCTGGGCTCTTTGCGGGTCCCTTTGGAGCAAGCCCCTATGTCCACAAGGGGCTAGGATGGGGACTCTTCCTGGGCATATGACCAGGGCCAGGCCCTCCCAGAAGGTTTACCTGGGTGCTTCCCATTCCAGGGGATGAGCTACCTGGAGGATGTGCGGCTCGTACACAGGGACTTGGCTGCTCGGAACGTGCTGGTCAAGAGTCCCAACCATGTCAAAATTACAGACTTTGGGCTGGCTCGGCTGCTGGACATTGACGAGACAGAGTACCATGCAGATGGGGGCAAGGTTAGGTGAAGGAGCAGAGGAAGTCGGGTGGAGTGGGGTCTGGCCCCTGGGAGAACTCTGAGTGGCCACCTCCCCACCACACACAGTTGGAGGACTTCCTCTTCTGCCCTCCCAGGTGCCCATCAAGTGGATGGCGCTGGAGTCCATTCTCCGACGGCGGTTCACCCACCAGAGTGATGTGTGGAGTTATGGTGTGTGGTGGGGAGTGTTGGGAGGGGTGGGTGAGGAGTCATGGCTGGAGGGAGGATGAGAGCTGGGATGGGGAGAATTATGGGGCCACCTCAGCATGTGGAGGGAGGGAAGGGGCTGCCTGTGCCCCACCTTGCAGGGTCTGTGCACTTCCCAGGATTAGGGAAAGACTGGGTAGATTCTGTCTCCTGGCATCACATCTCCCCCCTGCTGCCATGATGCCAGACTCCTGGGCAGAACCTCTGGCCCTCCCACTCCTGACCCTGTCTCTGCCTTAGGTGTGACTGTGTGGGAGCTGATGACTTTTGGGGCCAAACCTTACGATGGGATCCCAGCCCGGGAGATCCCTGACCTGCTGGAAAAGGGGGAGCGGCTGCCCCAGCCCCCCATCTGCACCATTGATGTCTACATGATCATGGTCAAATGTGCGTGGCTGAGCTGTGCGGGCTGCCTGGAGGAGGGTGGGAGGTCCTGGGTCGAGAAGCCCACAAAGGGCATGAAAGGGGACCAGGATGTATGTAGACCCAGGAACCCTGGTATATTAGGAGCCTCAAAACCTTCTCATATCCCTTTTACAGTCAAAGTCCAAAGCCACTCTTGAGGAACAACTAGAGAACCTTATGTACAATATTAAGCTGGGCACAGTGGCTCATGCCTGTAATCCCAGTACTTTGGGAGGCTGAGGTGGGAAGATCCCTTGAAGCCAGGAGTTCAAGACCAGACTGGGCAACACAGTGAGACCCTATCTCTACAAAAAATAAAAAAATTCGCTGGGTGTGGTGGTGTGTGCCTGTAGTCCCAGCTACTCGGGAGAGGCTGAGGCAGGAAGATCACTTGAGCCCAGCTGAAGGTGGCAGTAAGCTATGATTGCACCACTGAAATCCAGCCTGGGCGACAGAGTGAAACCTCATCTCAAAAAAACAAAAAAGCAAACAAAAAGAAAAAAAAATTAAAAGGGAAACTAGTAGAGATGCCCGAAGGTTCTGGCTGAAGCCCCCAGAGTCTGGTACTACTTCTCTACCACCAAGGGCTTTGGGCTGTCCCTTGGGACTGTCTAGACCAGACTGCAGCGGGAGTGGGAGGGGAGGCAGCAGGCACACAGGGCCGGGGCTAGATGCTGGCCTCCCTCCTGCCCCAGGTTGGATGATTGACTCTGAATGTCGGCCGAGATTCCGGGAGTTGGTGTCGGAATTCTCCCGCATGGCCAGGGACCCCCAGCGCTTTGTGGTCATCCAGGTACTGGGCCTCTGTGCCCCATCCCTGCCTGTGGCTAAGAGCACCCTCCTGCAGAGGGTGGGAAGGAGAGATGAGTCCGGTGTGTCAGGCCCCTCACCTGCTATGAGCCTTCATGGAAGGCTGCATGCTGAGCTGGGGAGGGGCCACCATCCCACCTCTCCTTCCTCCGCAGAATGAGGACTTGGGCCCAGCCAGTCCCTTGGACAGCACCTTCTACCGCTCACTGCTGGAGGACGATGACATGGGGGACCTGGTGGATGCTGAGGAGTATCTGGTACCCCAGCAGGGCTTCTTCTGTCCAGACCCTGCCCCGGGCACTGGGGGCATGGTCCACCACAGGCACCGCAGCTCATCTACCAGGGTCAGTGCCTTCGGTCACACTGTGTGGCTGCTTACCTCCTCCATCCCTGGTGGACTAGGGTCCCTTTCTCTGATGTTCCCTCAACTGTCACCTCTCAAGGAGACCCCATTATCCCTACAAAAAATTCTTACTGCCTTCCAACCTCTGTGACCCCATTCTCTCCACGGTGATTGTGTCGTACCCCAAAGGTGACCTGTTTTTCTCCTGTGACCCTGTCACTTCCCATGGAGTCCCCATCCCAGATCCATTAAGTGACTCCCATCATGACTTACTTTCTTGTCCCCAGAGTGGCGGTGGGGACCTGACGCTAGGGCTGGAGCCCTCTGAAGAGGAGGCCCCCAGGTCTCCACGGGCACCCTCCGAAGGGACTGGCTCTGATGTATTTGATGGTGACCTAGGAATGGGGGCAGCCAAGGGGCTGCAAAGCCTCCCCGCACATGACCCCAGCCCTCTACAGCGGTACAGTGAGGACCCCACGGTACCCCTGCCCTCTGAGACTGACGGCTACGTTGCCCCCCTGACCTGCAGTCCCCAGCCCGGTATGGAGTCCAGTCTAAGCGGAGAGACTGATGGGCGGGGTAGGGGGGACCCTCAGCCCAGGGTCCACTGTGGGGGCAGAGGGAGTGGCAGCGACACCGGGGTTCCTTCCCCTAATAGGTCATCTTCTCTTGGCCTTTCAGAATATGTGAACCAGCCAGATGTTCGGCCACAGCCCCCTTCGCCCCAAGAGGGCCCTCTGTCTCCTGCCCGACCTACTGGTGCCACTCTGGAAAGGCCCAAGACTCTCTCCCCAGGGAAGAATGGGGTTGTCAAAGACGTTTTTGCCTTTGGGGGTGCTGTGGAGAACCCCGAGTACTTGGCACCCCGGGGAGGAGCTGCCCCTCAGCCCCACCTTCCTCCTGCCTTCAGCCCAGCCTTCGACAACCTCTATTACTGGGACCAGGACCCATCAGAGCGGGGGGCTCCACCTAGCACCTTCAAAGGGACACCTACGGCAGAGAACCCAGAGTACCTGGGTCTGGACATGCCAGTGTGAACCAGAAGGCCAAGTCCGCAGAAGCCCCGATGTGTCCTCAGGGAGCAGGGAAGGCCTGACTTCCACTGGCATCAAGAGGCGGGCGGGCCCTCCGACCACTTCCAGAGGAATCTGCCATGCCCGGAACCTGTCCTAAGGAAACTTCCTGCTTGAGTTCCCAGATGGCTGGAAGGGGTCCAGCCTAGTTGGAAGAGGAACAGCACTGGGGAGTCTTGGTGGATTCTGGGGCCCTGCCCAATGAGACTCTAGGGTCCAGTGGATGCCACAGCCCAGCCTGGCCCTTTCCTTCCAGATCCTGCATACTGAAAGCCTTAGGGAAGCTGGCCTGAGAGGGGAAGTGGCCCTAAGGGAGTGTCTAAGAACAAGAGCGACCCATTCAGAGATTGTCCCTGAGACCTAGTACTACCCCCCATGAGGAAGGAGCAGCAATGGTGTCAGTATCCAGGCCTTGTACAGAGTGCTTTTCTGTTTAGTTTTTACTTTGTTTTGTTTTTTAAAGATGAAATAAAGACCCAGGGGGAGAATGGGTGTTGTATGGGGAGGCAGATGTGGGGGGTCCTTCTCCACACCCACTTTCTCCATTTGCAAATATATTTTGGAGAACAGTTAGGCACCGGCCTATGTCTGGGGGTAGCTCTGCACCATCCCTTCCTGCTCACCTTACACTCAACTCCTCTTTTCCTGGAGGGAGTGACCAGGAATCTTCAGAAAGCTTGGATGAGGAGCCTGACATCCAGTTCTCTAGCTTCAGGGTTGGGGGGGATCGGGAAGCTGGATTCGGATCTGAGAGCCCTTTAACAACCAGATCATTCTTTCTTAGAACGAATTCCTAAGGCCACTCACCAGAATGGGGTTATTTCCTCCTTGTGAGTCAGGAGAGTGGCGGTTGAGTGGGCGAAAGACGAGGCAGGGTCTACTGTGGGACTCATTTTCCTTGCCTTGGCTATGCCAGAGGAGCTCACTGACCTAAGGAGTAGCTGTCCAGAAAGCCCACCCAAGCCAGCACAGCCACCCTGGCGGTACAAAGGCTGGGCCGGCCGGACTTCTGTGCCCCCCGCATTCCCAGATTGGACATATAAAAACACACACTAGTTAGCATTAGTGTTTGTAGTGCCACTTTACTGCCAATGGCTGACATTGCCCTGGGTTGGGGAAAATAAATAAAATCTACTGTGGCATCAGACAGGTATTACCGAGGTGAAGAGTGGACCAGGCTTTTGTGGGCACTTATCCTGGGAAGGGGGTATAAGGTGGCTGAGGAAGTGTCCGTGGAGAGTGTCTCTCTCCTGCCCCCAAGGCCATGGAATCTTATTCCTTCCTCGTACCCAAAAGGGCAAAGTGGAGGCCAGGGTCTCTTTGCTAAGGAGCTAAGTAAGGGAAAGAGGCAGGGGGAGCTCCCAGCAGGACCAAAGGGAGACCAAGGCTTGGACCCCAGAACAGAGCAGGAACCCAGAATCCTGTGCAGTCACAGGATGATGCAGGGAGGACGGCTGTTGGTGATCTTTTCTAGGGGTTCTCCTTTACTGGCTCTTCGGATGGCCTCAATGAGCTAGAGGACAGAGATGTGGAATGACAGGATGATGCACTGTTGGGGTAGGATGACCCAGAGGTCCTCCCAACACTGCAAATACTCACATCTTTCTCATAGGGAAAGCCCCCATTCTCCAGCTTGGAGAACACCAGCTGTCCATTTATCTCTATCTCAAAGGCACCTGGTAAGAAATCAACAGATAAATAAATGGTACACTGAGAACATAGGCAGAAATCAGGAGTTCCTTCAAAGGGGTCCCCCACCACTCCCACTGGAGACCCATTTGTAGCTCCTTAAGCCATTCCCCAACCCTGGGTCAACTCCAGGGAACCTGAGGGAGGCCCCGCCTGTGTGCCCCTGGCAACAATGAAAGACTCCCTCCCCTCCAACCCTACACGATTGCAGTCTAATAGGTTTTTCCCCCGCAGGCCTCTGTGAACCCCCTGACATATGGAAGGGAACTCATGTTGGCTGGACATTTTACCATGTGTCAGGCACTGCAGGCACTTTACATAAAGCAGCCAATGTCAGAACTAGAAAGCGGGAGAGCTGGGATTTAGAGTACAGACTGACTCAGCAGGTGTTCCATGAGCCTCACCTGTGCCCCCCAAGCGCGACTCGATCTCGATGCCCGGATACTGCTCCTTCACAGCACTGGCCAGCTCCAGGTAGGTCGCCTCGAAGCCGCAGGGTTCACTGGGGAGAAGAAATGGGGCTGGGCTGGGGACTCGGGGGTGGGGCCTCCCGTGGACCCACCTCCGTCCGGCCCACGGGACCAGGGTAGGGGTCCTCCAGCCGGGACCGCTCACCAGTACTCCACCATGATGCGGACCCCACTCCCCGGCTCCACCTCCTCGGGAGGGGGCGCTACGGACGTCTGCCCCGGCTCCCCGCTCATAGCTGCCTGCTCCGCTCGGGCCCCTGCTTCCGGGTGTGACGCGCTCAGCGGGCACGTGACGGGGCGGGGCCTCTGGAGCGTGGCGGGGCCGAGCGTGGCGTTGGGGCGGGGCCGAGCGTGGCGTCCGGGCGCCCCCTGTAGGCCTCCGCCATTGCTACGTTTTGACCTCGTACGGCAGCTCCGGAGCTCGCGCCCCGGGCAGAGTCTGGGAGAACCGGTACAGACCCTCCTTCCCCGGCCCGGTCTCCCGGAATGCCGGGCTTCCCCACTCCCGATGTCCGCCGGACTTCACGGCTTCATTTACTCTAATGGACTATCTTAGACTGCAGAGCGCTTTTCAGTTTACAAAAGAAAGAGAAAGCGGTGGGGCAACCATCCTGGAGATGGGAGTGGGTGTGGCTGATGTATGAAATAGTTGACATTTTCTCGCTCACATGCTGATGGCATTTGTTGTTTTTTTTCACTCTTGTTGCCCAGGCTGGAGTGCAATGGCGCGATCTCGGCTCACTGCAACCTCCGCCTCCGGGGTTCAAACGATTCTTCTGCCTCAGCCTCCCAAGTAGTTGGGACTACAGGCGCGTGCCACCGCACCCGGCTAATTTTGTGTTCTTAGTAGAGACAGGGTTTCACCATGTTAGTCAGGCTGGTCTCGAACTCTTGACCTCAGGTGATCCACCCTCCTCGGCCTGCTAAAGTGCTGGAATTACAGACATGAGTCACCGCGCCCGGCCCAGTTTTTTGTTCGTTTGTTTGTTTTAGGAGAGACAGGGTTTCACCATGTTGGCCAGGCTGGTCTCGAACTCCTGACCTCAAATGATCTGCCCGCCTTGGCCTCCCAAAGTGCTGGGATTACAGGCGTGAGGCACCACGCCCTGCGCTGATGCCATTTGGAACCGCCCTATAGTTACATACCCAAGTGTTTCTGATCCCAAAGCTCTAAACTGCTTTTTCCAGTCTTTTGTAACTGCCTCTTGCCTGCACTGGAGAACCGTAGACACTCTTCAGGCTGTGTGCCCCCAACAGTTCCTGCACATCCCCTTCTTATCCAGCCTCTCACTGGGGGACTGGTGTCATTATTCCCATTTTGCAACTCTGGAAATGGAGGCTGCTCAGGTCCTTGCTGCCTTTTCCCTGCCTGCAGTAGCGCTATGGTATCCTAGCACGCCACCCACTCTAGTGTCCCTTTAGGCTATTTTTCTTTTTCTTTTTCTTTTTTTTTTTTTTTTGAGAGGGAGTCCTGCTCTGTCACCCAAACTTGAGTGCAATGGTGCCATCTCGGCTCACTGCAACCTCTGCCTCCTGGGTTCAAGCGATTCTCCTGCCTCAGCCTCCCTAGTAGCTGAGATTACAGGTGCTAGCCACCACACCCAGCTAAGTTTTGTATTTTTTTTTTTTGAATCGGAGTCTTTCTCTGTTGCCCAGGTTGGAGTGCAATGGCGCGATCTCAGCTCACTGCAACCTCTACCTCCCGGCCTAAGTGAGTCTCCTGTCTCAGCCTCCTGAGCAGCTGGGATTACAGGCGCCAGCCACCCCGCTGGCTAATTTTTCTATTTTTAGTGGAGATGGGGTTTCACCATGTTGACCAGGCTGGTCTCGAACTCCTGACCTTGTGATCTGTCCACCTCGGCCTCTGAAAGTGCTGGGATTACCGCTGCACCTGGGCTTTTATATATATATATAAACAGTCAGGGCATGGTGGCTCACACCTGTAATCCCAGCATTTTGGGAGGTCAAGGTGGGCGGATCACTTGAGGCCAGGAGTTCAAGACCAGCCTGGCCAACTCAGCAAAACCCTGTCTCTACTAAAAATACAAAAATTAGCTGGGTGTGCTGGCGCACACCTGTAATCCCAGCTACTCCAGAGGTTGAGGCAGGAGAATCGCTTGAACCTGGGAGGTGGAGGTTTCAGTGAGCTGAGATACCACTGCACTCCAGCCTGGACGACTGGACGACAGAGTGAGACTGTGTTAAAAAAAAAAAAAAAAAAGAAAAGAAAGAAAATGCTGTCATTTGTACAGTTGCCTAACCATCACCACAATCCAGTTACAGAATGTTTCCGTCAACCTGGTAAGTCCTTCCCACCTGTTTCTGGTCAATTCAGCTCCCAATTCCAGTCCTATGCAACCACTGATCTGCTTTCTGTCTCTAACTTTGCCTTTTCTGGATGTTTCATATAAACAGAATAATATGCTATGTGGTCTTTTGCTTACGGCTTCTTTCACTCAGTATGTTTTTTGAGATGCATTCATGCTGTAGCGTCTAGAGTAGTTTGTTCCTTTTCATTGCTGAGTCGTATTCCACGTGTGGTTTTGCCACATTTTGTTTCTTAATTCACCAGTTGATGGATATTTAAGGTTCCAGTGTTTTTTGTCTATTTTGAAGAATGCTGCCACAGATGTTTTGGCGTCTTTGCATAGGTGTGTGTTTTCATTTCTCTTGGGTAGATTCCTAAGAGTAGAACTGCTGGGTCATGTGTTAAGTTTATGATTAACTTTTTTTTTGAAACAGAGTCTCGCTCTGTTGCCCAGGCTGGAATACAGCAGTGCAAACACTGCTCACTGCAGCCTCAACCTGCTGAACTCAAGCTATTCTCTTGCCTCAGCCTCCTGAATAGCTGGGACGACAGACACGCACCAGCATGCCCAGCTAATTTTTTTGTATTTTTTGTAGAGACAAGGTTTTGCCATTTTGCCCAGGCTAGCGTTTAACTTTTTAAGAAACGGCTAGACTGTTTTTCAAAGTTTTCCCACCAGCAATATATGAGGATTCGTCGCTCCATATCCTCACCAATACTTGTTTTCTGTCTCTTTGATTATAACCATCCTAGTGGACATGACATGATATATAATTGTGGTTTTAATTTTCATTTATCTAATGACTGTTGTGTATCTTTCATGTAGTTATTAGTCATTCATATACATATTTGAAGAAATATCTATTCAAGTCTTTTGCCCATTTTTATTAGGATTGTTTGTCTCTTTATTATTGATTTGTAAAAATTCTTTATATATTTTGGATATCAACCAAAATATATACAACCATATATACAACCATATATAGTTGTATATGGTTTGCAACTATTTTCTCCCAGTCTTTGGCTAATTTGTTTTCTTTTTTCTTTTTTTTTTTTCTTTCTTTCTTTTTTTGAGACAGGGTCTCACTGTGTCACCCAGGCTGGAGTGCAGTGGCACAATCTCGGCTCACTGCAACCTCCACTTCCCAGGTTCAAGCAATTCTTGTGCCTCAGCCTCCCAAGTAGCTGGGATTACAGGCATGTGCCACCATGGCCCAGATAATTTTCTGTATTTTTAGTAGCAATGGTCAGGCTGTTTTTGCTATATTGGCCAGGCTGGTCTGGATCTCTGGCCTCAAGTGATCTGCCTGCCTCTGCCTCCCAAAGTGCTGGGATCACAGGCATGAGCCACTTCACCTGGCTTCATTTTTTCTTTCTTTTTTTGAGACAGTGTCTTGCTCTGTGACCCAGACTGGAGCGCAGTAGCACAATCACAGCTCACTGCAGCCTCAACTTCTTAGGCTCAAGCGATTGTCACACCTCAGCCCCACCAAGTAGCCAGGACTATAGGCCCGCACCACCATGCCTGGGTAAATTTTATATTTTTTGTAGAGATGAGGTCTTGCCAGGTTGTCTCGGCTGGTCTCAAACTCCTGGGCTCAAGCAATTAACCTGCCTCGGCCTCCCAGAGTGCTGGGATTACAGGTATGAGGCACCATGCCTGGCCTCTTCTTCTTTTTTTTTTTTTGAGATGGAATTTTGCTCTTCTTGCCCAGGCTGGAGTGCAATGGCACCATCTTGGCTCACCACAGCCTCTGCCTCCTTGGTTTAAGCGATTCCCCTGCCTCAGACTCCTCAGTAGCTGGGATTACAGGTATGCGCCACCATGCCTGGCTAATTTTTTTTTTTTTTTTTAGTAGAGATGGGGTTTCTCCATGTTGGCCAGGCTGGTCTTGAACTCCCAACTTCAGGTGATCCATCCACCTCGGCCTCCCAAAGTGCTGGGATTACAGATGTGAGCCACCGCGCCCGGCCTCCACGAAGACTGTCTCCCATGGTTTCTTCTAGAAGTTGTATGGTTTTAGCTCTCACATTCAGGTATATGATCTATATCGAGTTTTTTTTTTTTTAATGCATTCTGTGAGCAAAAGATCTAAATTCACCTTTTGGCATGTGGCTATTCAATTGATCACAGTACCATTTATTGAAAAGCCTATCCTTTCCTCCATCAAATTGTCTTGGCACCCTGTAAAATCAATTGAGAAATGTAAAAGGGTTTCTACTTGGACTCTGGATTCTGTTCCATTGACCTATAAACTCATTCTTATTTATTAGTATTACTATTTTTCCCCCGAGATGGAGTCTTGCTCTGTCGCCCCAGCTGGAGTGCAGTGGCACCATCTTGGCTCCTTGCAACCTCTGCCTCCCGGGTTCAAGCAATTCTCCTGCTTCAGCCTCCCGAGTAGCTGGAATTACAGGTGCGCACCACCACGCCCAGCTAATTTTTATATTTTTAGCAGAGACGGGGTTTCACCATGTTGGCCAGGCTAGTCTCAAACTCCTGACCTCGTGATCCACCTGCCTCGGCCTCTCAAAGTGTTGGGATTACAGGCGTGAGCCACCATGCCCGGCCTCGTTGTTGTTGTTTTAAAATTCAGATACAACTTATACACAGTGAAATTCATCCTCTTGAGTGTACCTTTCTTTTTTTCTCTCTTTTTTTTGAGATAGTCTCACTCTTGTTGCCCAGCCTGGAGCGCAATGGCTCACACTCAGCACACTGCAACCTCTGTCTCCTGAGTTCAAGAGATTCTCCTGCCTCAGCCTCCTGAGTAGCTGGGATTTTAGGTGCATGCCACCACGCCTGGCTAATTTTTGTATTTTTAGTAGAGAAAGGGTTTTGCCATGTCGGGCAGGCTGGTCTTGAACTCCTGACCTCATGATCCGCCCACTTCATCCTCCCAAAGTCTTGGGATTACAGGCGTGAGCCACCGCGCCCGGCCTTGAGTGTACCTTTCTATGAGTCCTAAGAAACACACACAGCTGTGCATCCAACCCCACAACCAAGATACAGAATGGTCCCATCACCTCCCACAAGTCCCTGTGCCCCCTACTGTGGACCCCTCTCCCTCCTCCCCAACCCCAGACCTGCTTTTTGTTCACACAGTTCCACCCCCTCCAGAAAGCCATATAAGTTGATTCCTACAGCACTCAGCCCTCTGACCGTGGCTTCGTTTCCATCCCATCCTTCACCATCCAGGATGATCTTTCTAAAATGTAAATGTGCCCTCTCCTCTGTGCTTCTACTTAAGTCTAAATACAACTTGAAGGGTCTGGTCTTTGACCGCTACTCCTGCCCATCTGGACAAACAGGATGGATGGCTCTCAAACCTGGCTTGCGGAACAGCCACCTGAGGGCTTGTCAATACCACACCTTCCTGTGTCTTAGCCCCACAGACTGAGATTCAATTGCTGGAGAGGATCCCAAGGATCTGTTTTCCACACAAGGTTAGGGAGGTCTGGAGGCCACATTTGCAGAAGCATAGCGGCCTCTCTCCACACCTTCCACACCTGTCCAGGTTCACCCACGTGGCCTCTGCTTCCTCCTTTCTCCTCCAACCCCACTCTCTGTCTCCGCATGCTGCATCCCCTCCTCTCCAGAGCTCTGGCAGTGGTTTCCTCACTTGGGAAGGTGGCCTCCTTCCCCAGTTCCCATCCACTGATTCCAACCCCCTTCCCATGTCAGCCACCTTCTCCTCTGCTCAGCTGTCACCTCCACAGAGAAGTCTTTCCTGACTCCCTATGTGAGTCATTCTCCCAGCATAGTTGTCTCCTGTCATTTCTTATTTGTGTGATTCTTTGATTAACATCAATCTTCCTGATTGGCTGTGTGAGGATAGGGCGGGGTCTGTTTTTGTTGCTTACCCCAGTATGCCCAGCACCAAACATGGGGCTGGCATATGGTAGGTACTGAACAGAGAGTTGAATAAATTAATGAGTGAATTGTCTACTCTGCCTTTGCACAAGCTGCTCCATCACCCAAGAGACCTTGCCTCCTCCCCCACTTCTTTGCTGGGCACATTCATACCGGTTTTCCTAGGAAAACTCTGGAGAAAATTGAGGCAGGAGTCACTCCTCTGTGCCCCCCCCATGGTGGACCTCTTATCACCCTAAGGATTGTTTGTTTTCCTGTCACCCGCATCAAGCTGGGTGGTGGCCACAGCCTTTGATTTCTGCCTCCCAACCCTTCTCCCAAGTACCCTGTTTGCCCAGTGCTGAACTAGAGAGCTAAAGTGATCCCTGAGAGAACTAAATCGATCCCTCAGGCCGGGTGCGGTGGCACACACCTGTAATCCTAACACTTTGGGAGGCCGAGGTGGGCAGATTACACGAGGTCAGGAGTTCGAGACCAACGTGGCCAACGTGGAGAAACCCCGATTTACTAAAAATACAAAAATTAGCTGGGTGTGTGGCCTGTAATCCCAGCTACTCGGGAGGCCGAGGCAGGAGAATCTTTTGAACCCAGGAGGCGGAGTTTGCAGTAAGCCGAGATGGCGCCACTGCACTCCAGCTTGGGTGACAGAGCAGGACTCTGTCTCAAAAAAATAAAGTGATCCCTCTAAGAGGAATCTCCAGGGGCCCAGGCCAGAGCTTTCTCTGGGTCACCATGGCTTCTCCCACTGTGCCACCCAGCCTAAGCCCCTCGATTTTAAAGGGGAAGCCAAGACTCTGGACTTTGCTCAGAAGGTGGGGGGCGGGAGAGGGGCTTACCCTGGGTGCCTCTGAGGGGCCAGGGCACAGCCACCATGGTATGGGTGCCTGCAGATCGACGGGCAGGCCATGTTGCTGGACACCCCCGTGGCTGGCGTCCCTCCTTGGCAGGGTGCTCTTTGCCCCATGGGGTGGGATCCAGAGCTGCAGAAGTGCCCCCTGGCTTGGCCAATGAACAGACCAGGTTCAGGGAGGATGTTTGGGAGGAGTGGACCGGTGGTTCCCTTTACCTTGCAGCCCTCAGACCCTCCCCCCGCCCTCCCAGGTGGTCGGGACTCTTGATCTTCGCTGTTGGTGCTGTCTGTTCGGCTGTCTTCCCCGCCTCTTCCTAGGCACCTGCACCCTCTCTTGGCACCTGCTGCCAGGCTAGGAAGGGCAAAAACAATCCCAGTTGGCGTAGAGTGTCAGGGAGTCCCCACCCTCCTCCCAGGCTTCCTCCTCCCAGGCGCCTCCCCTGGACACGCCCCCATCTGCCCAAGATAATTTTAGTTTCCTTGGGCCTGGAATCTGGACACACAGGGCTCCCCCGGCCCTGACTTCTCTGTCCGAAGTCGGGACACCCTCCTACCACCTGTAGAGAAGCGGGAGTGGATCTGAAATAAAATCCAGGAATCTGGGGTTTCCTAGACGGAGCCAGACTTCGGAACGGGTGTCCTGCTACTCCTGCTGGGGCTCCTCCAGGTAAGGGGACAGAGATCGGTCTCAGACAACAGCCTGCCAGGCAACCCCCAGCCGCACCAGGGCCCCAGGCTGTGCCCGTCTCCGGCCGAACTGGCCGTCGGCCCAGGTGGGCGGATTGGAGCCACCTGGCTCTCCCCCTCCCCCGCTCGGTGATGTCAGGCCCGGGGCGGGGGCTGGAGGGGGACAGGTACTTAAGGGCCTGGCGTCTCCCTCCCTGAAGACGTGGTCCCAGCCGGGTGTCCTGATGTTCGGGGTTCAGGTAAGAACCCAAGCGGGCATTCATCCTTTGGGGGCAGGCACGGCCGGTCTGGGGGCCGGTAGGGAAAGGCTGGGTCTCCTGCTGGGTTGCTCGGCCTCCCACTTTTCTCTTTTCCTCCCATCTCCCACCCCGCCCCCTCCTCCCCACCCGCCCTCTTTCGTCCCCATCCTGGTTTCCAGCCCTCCTTGTTCCCTCCCGGTACACCTCCCCGAAGCCAGCAGCGAGAATGGGAAGGAAGACCTGATTCTCTCCTCCGACTTGGCTTTCCCGCTGAAACTGGCCCCTCCCCGCACACCCTGGGAGAGCCGCCCTCACTCCCTGGCTCGCCCAGTTTACCCCAGTTTGGGTTTCCCCAAGTCTCTAAGACAGACGTCTCCGCGGGCTGCGGGGAGATGTGGGGAGGGCCCCCTCCACTTTGGAGGACGGTGAAGGAGAGGGATCCTCTAAATTGTTGAGGCTCCATCTCTCCAGACTGTATGCCCTGCTCAGCAACATCGCCTCCGGCCCTCGGGTGGGAAAGTGGAGGCCGGGTGAGCCGGGGTCCCTCCTGGCTTCAGCATGAAGTGGCCAGGAAGGCTAGAGGGGTGGGTGAGGGGCTCTGCAGTGCGGTGGGGCCTGGGGAGAGTGGGGTAGGGGATGGCAGATGGTTTCCTCTGCTTGATGAGGCTAAGGAGAGACCCAGGTACCCGGTCTGGGTCTCCCTGGCAGATTGAGGACAGAGAATGCACCTGCCGGCAAGGTGGAACCCCCCCTCGCCGCCCCGCTCCAGCCTCACTGCCCACCAGGAATGCTCCCTTTTGGTCCGCCGGTCTTGGACTCTGCTCTCTCCTGATATCCTGCTGTGTGCGGGGTGGGGGGACCTCATGGAAGCAGGCAGCCTGTAATGATTAACCGCACAGACACTCCAGCATTCTTCCCGAATTAAACTTTAAAAGAGCTGCCCCGCCTTCTCTCATTGGGTATTTTTCCTGAGTGAGAGTGGGCGGGGCCTCAGAGTCCTGGGTCCTCCCTTCTACTAGGAGTCATCCAGGGGTTTCTCACCTTCTCACCTGGGCCCTGCACCCTAAAAGGTTATAAGCCTGTCCCGTGGGGGCGGGGCGTGGAGTACTGGGCGGACAGGGACGCTCCCGCCACATCCAGGCCCCTGGCCCAGGCCTCAGTCCCGCAAGCCCTTCCCCCTACTCTGGGAAGTAGAGTTGTTTTCTGTTGGCCCTGAACACCGGGCCCCGCCACCCGCCCTTAGGGCCAGCCAGGTGGGGCGTGATTCAGGAAGTAAACAAGGAGGTTGGGAGGACGGGAACGCGGGTGGGGCTGGAGCCACTGGGGGAGGAGGCAGCTGGGAAGACACCGCCGGAGTTACCTCGTTGAGGGGACAAACTGATTTTGGGGGTCGGTTTTTCCAACCGAAACTTTCCCGGTGCCTCAGTTTCAAAACTCCAGATCTCTAAGCTGCCAGGCCTACAGCCAGGAGCCCTTCCCCTCCCTGCTCGCCTCTTTGGTCTTGAGGATTCCACCCGCCTCCAGCCTTAGAAGGGGCTGAAGGGCCCGGGTGGGGGGATCTGAAGGCAAACCCCAGCCTTAGGCTGGCCCTCTCTGATCTCTGAGGCCAGGCTGTAATGTGATTCAAATCCACTTCTAACCCCTTCCAATCGCTGCCCTCCTGAATTCTCTGCTCCTCTCCCCATCCCACTGTTGGCCCCCTGCAACCTGGAATGAAGTCACCAGGGCTGTTTGGAGACCGGGGCTGTTTGGAGGGTAGACTGGGGTGGGAGTGGGGGATCGTGTTCTGATATTGAGGTGCTGGTGTCTCTTGCTAGCGGGTGGCGGGTATATCTTGCCCCTCCTGGCCAGACCCTGGGCCCCCTCCCTGGCCCTTCATCCTGTCTGTCTTTTTGAGTGTTTTCCCTTTCTGCTCCTGCTCCTGTGGTACCCCTCTGGCCAGGACACCCAGGAGAATGTGTCGGGAGGAACCTCATCCACACGGGGCGGGGGCTCTGAGCGATGCTTTGGGTGGGGAGGGGCACCGCTGGGACACTGGCTTCTCTCCAAATGGGCCTCTGAATCCAGGCCGGGCATTGCCTCTCTCTTTCCCAGGTGAGGGACTCCCTGGCAAGGCGGTGGTTTGGCACTGGGGGTGAGAGCAGATCACAGGTCCCACCTGGCCTGGAGCAAGGCCGAGGGTGGGGAGGAGGAGGTGATGTCAGAGGAGCCTCAGGCCCCACATGTTCCTCCCCCATCCTGTTCCCAGCCCCATGCCTCCCCCATTCGGCTGTGGCTACCATTGGGTTGGGGAGTTGGGGGGAGGGTAGAGGCAGGGCTGTTTTTGTTTCTCCTAAGCCAGGAAGTTGTGTGGATGAGTCAAGGTTGAATGGAGAGCCCTAGGCAGTGTTGTCCCGCCTGCCCTGACTCACCTGTCCCCCAAATCCCCTGATGCCCTCACTGAGGGGTCAGGTGCCTGCGCCCTCCTGAGGGGTCAATCCCAGGTGCCCCAGGTGGCCTCATAGTACTGGCCCAGTGTTCGGAGAACAGGCTAGGGGCTGGGATTGCAGGTTCTCCCAGGTCTCAGTCCAGCCAAAGGGGTCTGCCTGGTTCCTGAGGAGGAGGGGCCAGCCCCACCTCCACCTCTAGTGCTCGCCTTTGCCGGCCCTCCTGTCTTTACTTGTCCTGAGTGTCTGTGCAGCCCCTGTAAGTGATAAGACATGGGTGAGATTGGCCTTGCCTGGGGGTACCGGGTGCCCTTGGACAAATGAGTGGATAGGACAGGTGCGCAGTAATGGATGATGTAGCCCCTGCACAGTGCTGAGAGGGAGTCGTTCACTCAGAATGTGGAAAGCCAGGAAGGCTTCTCAGAGGAAGTGGCTCTAGCATTGGAGCCTCAGGAAAGAGTTGGGCAGGAGGATGGCCTGGGGAGGGTACGCAAGGTTTAGGGGCTGCTGTGGCCAGGACACCTACCCCAGGTCTGCTCTCCCCCTTGCACTGAAGCGGAGCCGGCTCTCCTGACTTTCGGGCTCCCATCCTTCCCCACCTCCTTCTCCCCCCTGCATCACTCATCACTTGGGCAGGCCAAATTTCACCAAGTACGAACAGGCTCTGGCAACTGGGTCTGGCAACACAGTGCTGGAAAAACCCGGGCAGTGCCTGGAGCAGTGAGTGCCCCACGCGTGGAGGCAAAGGAGTGGACCTTTGCCCTGACCCTGAGGGCTGAGCCTGAGAGTGTGTGGGTTGTGAAATCTGTTGTGACCACCAGGCTTGTGGTGGGTGGACCCTCAGCTCTTCCTGTGAGCAACTTTGTGCTAAAGAAAGAGCACTGGAGCTGGGCGCAGTGGCTCACGCCTGTAATCCCAGCACTTTGGGAGGCCAAGGCGGACGGATCAGGAGTTCGAGACCAGCCTGGCCAACGTGGTGAAACCCTATCTCTACTAAAAATACAAAAATTAGCTGGGCATGGTGGCATGCACCTATAATCCCAGTTACTCGGGAGGTTAAGGCAAGAGAATCGCTTGAACCCAGGAGGCAGAGGTTGCAGTGAAAAAAAAAAAAACAAAAAAACCAGAAAGAGCACTGGACTTGGAGTCTAAACACCAGGTTCTACTCCTGACTCACCTGTGACTCAGGGCACCAGGTTCTACTCCCCGACTCACCTGTGACTGAGGGTAAGAATGCTTCCTTCTCAGAGACTCAGTGTCCCCTTTTATAAAATGAGGCTCATTCTGTCTTTCCCCAAGGGCTTCAGGGAAACTCCAGTTAGAGCAGTGAGGTGCTAGGTAAACTCTGAGGGGCACCCTAACCACCGTGTGAGGTCAGGAGGTCTGATTTCTCTAGTCCCCTCTCCCCAGGACAAGGGCATACAACTGACACAACTGGTTCCATTCTGCCCCTCTCTCCCTCAGATGCCATGGAGCTGGATCTGTCTCCACCTCATCTTGGCAGCTCTCCGGAAGACCTTTGCCCAGCCCCCGGGACCCCTCCTGGGACTCCCCGGCCCCCTGATACCTCTCTGCCTGAGGAGGTAAAGAGGTCCCAGCCTCTCCTCATCCCAACCACCGGCAGGTACGATGGGATGTGGGGCTTGGGGGAGGTCAGTGCTGGATAATACACAGAGGCTTGCAGGCCACTGCTCCTTTCCCCACACCTCTCTCCCTTTTTCTTCTTGCCACAGGAAACTTCGAGAGGAGGAGCGGCGTGCCACCTCCCTCCCCTCCATCCCCAACCCCTTCCCTGAGCTCTGCAGTCCTCCCTCACAGAGCCCCATTCTTGGGGGCCCCTCTAGTGCAAGAGGGCTGCTCCCCCGCGATGCCAGCCGCCCCCATGTGAGTTGTCCCTCAGAAGGGAAGGGAGGGATGCAGGGTTCTGGATCTGTGGGAGATACACAGCCATTTCCATGGAGGCGGGGGATCTTGGTTAGGAGTCCCTGAGGGTCTAGCAGGTGCGGAAAGGGAAGGAATCACCCTTTGCCTCCCCTCAAGTCATCTGCAATTCCTGGGGCACAGGTAGTAAAGGTGTACAGTGAGGACGGGGCCTGCAGGTCTGTGGAGGTGGCGGCAGGTGCCACAGCTCGCCATGTGTGTGAAATGCTGGTGCAGCGAGCTCACGCTTTGAGCGACGAGACCTGGGGGCTGGTGGAGTGCCACCCCCACCTAGCACTGGGTAAGTCGGGTGCATGGAACTACCCAGGCTGGGAGGTGATGTCTCGCATCTTGGGCTAGGCATGTGACTCATCTGGGAGATCTGGTTGATCTCCAATAACCCCTGCTTTTTGCCCTTGACCCCAGAGCGGGGTTTGGAGGACCACGAGTCCGTGGTGGAAGTGCAGGCTGCCTGGCCCGTGGGCGGAGATAGCCGCTTCGTCTTCCGGAAAAACTTCGCCAAGTACGAACTGTTCAAGAGCTCCCCAGTGAGTGTGTGAGGGCTGTCTGGGCGCTGGGATGCCCTGAGCCTGAACCGGACACTGGAGCCCTGACCCCTGACACTTTTCTACCCTCAGCACTCCCTGTTCCCAGAAAAAATGGTCTCCAGCTGTCTCGATGCACACACTGGTATATCCCATGAAGACCTCATCCAGGTGGGGAGACCCCCCCCCATTTCACGACTCCCCAGAACTGACCAGTGCTTCTCCGCCCTTAGGTCCTGTGCCTCCCCTCTATGTGGTAGAAAGAGCCAAACCACAGTCCTGTGTGACTGGGGACAACTCACTTTCCCTACCTGAGCATCAGTTTCTTCTGTTAAATGGGGGCGAGAAATGCATGTGGAGCATTTCCTTGTAAAAACCTGAGGGTGGGCTGGGTGTGGTGGCTCATGCCTGTAATCCCAGCACTTTGGGAGGTTGAGGCAGGAGGATTACTTGAGCCCAGAAGTTTGAGACCACCCTGGGCAACATAGTGAGACCTTGTCTCTCCAAAAAAAAAAAAAAAAAAAAAAAGGAAAAGGCCAGGAATGGTGGCATGAGCCTGGTCTCAGGTGCTTGGGAGGCTGAGGTGGGAGGATCACTTGAGCTCGGGAGGTCAAGGTTGCAGTGAGCTGTGATCGTGCCACTGCACTAGCATAAGACCCCATCTCAAAAAGAAAAAGAAGACATCTGGTGGTAGAGGGGAAGGGAGGAGGCCAGACCTCCCACTCTCTTCTCTTCTCTGGCTCAGAACTTCCTGAATGCTGGCAGCTTCCCTGAGATCCAGGGCTTTCTGCAGCTGCGGGGTTCAGGACGGAAGCTTTGGAAACGCTTTTTCTGCTTCTTGCGCCGATCTGGCCTCTATTACTCCACCAAGGGCACCTCTAAGGTGAGGTCTTGAGAGTGCCAGCTCCAGCCTCTGCAGTCCCTGGTCCTTTTAGAAGTTGCCCCTTCTTTGCTGGAACCCCTGAGCCCTTCTCCCCCCGTGCCCCCCAGGCCAACCACCTCCAGTTTACCATCTCTCCCTACATCCTTGCCCAGCTCACCTGCCCAGGGAGGTAGCAGGAGAAAAGATGACCTGAGTTTAAGTCCTGGCTCTACTTCTATTTGCTCTGTGACCCTGGGCACTCCCCTGCCCCTCTCTGGTCCTGAAATCTCCCCACCTGGCTTGTGGGGGGAGGTAATAGCGGGTGGGGTCCACCTGTACCAAGTCCTGCTCACTCGTGCTGCTCAGGATCCGAGGCACCTGCAATACGTGGCAGATGTGAACGAGTCCAACGTGTACGTGGTGACGCAAGGCCGCAAGCTCTACGGGATGCCCACCGACTTTGGCTTCTGTGTCAAGGTGAAGACCTGGCCAGGCCTGGCCCCTGGCCTGCGGAAGCAGGAACTGCTCAGGCCCCTGGATCCTGCCTAGGGCTTCTGAGTCCCAATCCAGATGCCCAGACTCCTCTCCCTGCACCCTGGCCTGCTGGAAACTCCCTGGATCCTGCTCTGCTCTGTGGAGCAGGGACAGACATGTAGTCCCAAAGGCAGATACGGGACCAGCCAGTTTCCTCTCTCCGCAGCCCAACAAGCTTCGAAATGGCCACAAGGGGCTTCGGATCTTCTGCAGTGAAGATGAGCAGAGCCGCACCTGCTGGCTGGCTGCCTTCCGCCTCTTCAAGGTGAGACCCTGGGAGTGGCATGGGGGGCTGATCTGGCCAGAGGGATTCCCAGCTCTGCCCCCAGGAAGTCTCAGGAATGAGGAGGGCATCACAGCCTTGCTCTCTGATAACGCTCAGTCCAAGCCTGAAGTTACAGGAAGCGCCCATTGAAGGCAGAAACACAGCCCTAGTCTGGGCAAGTCCTGGTTTGAAGGGGGGTCACAGCCACGCCCCCAGGACCTCTCGACCTCAAGCGCTCTTTCTCTCCCCACCCCCAGTACGGGGTGCAGCTGTACAGGAATTACCAGCAGGCACAGTCTCGCCATCTGCGTCCGCCTTGTTTGGGTTCCCCACCCTTGGTGAGTGCGCACAAGGGGATGGAAGGGTGGGCACGCAGGCCCTGTCTTAGGGGTACCTGGGCCCTGTTCTGACCTCTCCCCTCTCCTTCCATCTCCAGAGAAGTGTCTCAGATAATACCCTGGTGGCCATGGACTTCTCTGGCCATGCCGGGCGCGTCATTGAGAACCCCCGGGAGGCTCTGAGTGTGGCCCTGGAGGAGGCCCACGCCTGGAGGGTGAGGCCTGCTGCCTGTGTGTTGGTGCTGGGGACCCACTCTCTGGGTGGGATCCCTGAAATAGGAGGGAGGAAGAGGGGCAGGGGGAGGCCCCCTGGCTGGGGAGAAGTGCTCTACCTTCCTGAGGTGCTGGGTAATGCCCGCAAGCACACCCCGACTCTCCCATATCTCCCACTGCTCCACAGAAGAAGACAAACCACCGCCTCAGCCTGCCTACGCCGGCCTCCGGCACGAGCCTCAGTGCAGGTGTGTGATGGCCCTGAGTCCTGGGGCAGGGGCTGCCTCGACTTCTCTTTGCATTCTCAGTGGGGAGCAGATGGTATAGGGGTCCCCTCCCCAAAGTGACTGCCCATGTCCTTCCCCACCGCAGCCATCCACCGCACCCAACTCTGGTTCCACGGGCGCATTTCCCGTGAGGAGAGCCAGCGGCTTATTGGACAGCAGGGCTTGGTAGACGGGTAAGGGGCAGGGCCGGGCAACAGACCCAGGGATAAGAGAGACTGGGGTCCAGGTGGCAGCCATGGGTCCTCGGGTAATGCTGCCCTATCTCCTGTCTTCTGGCAGCCTGTTCCTGGTCCGGGAGAGTCAGCGGAACCCCCAGGGCTTTGTCCTCTCTTTGTGCCACCTGCAGAAAGTGAAGCATTATCTCATCCTGCCGGTGAGCTTCTCTGCGTCCCCGGAGTCCTGCAATGAGACACAGGACTCCCAGCAACCTGTCCTCCTCACCAGGCCCCTCCAGAGGCTCCCTGGCCCCTAGTGCGTCTCCCTTTTCCCTGCCCAAGAAGTGGGAGGCTGAGTGCGGTGGCTCACACCTGTAATCCCAGCACTTGGGAAGGCCAAGGTGGGAGAATGGTTTGAGCCCAGGAGTTCGAGACCAGCCTGGGCAACACAGGGAGACCCCATCTCTACAAATAATTTAAAAATGAGCCAGGCATGGTGGTGCACACCTGTAGTCCCAGCTACTCAGGAGGCTGAGGTGGGAGCATTGCTTGAGCCCAGAGGGTCAAGGCTGCAGTGAGCCATGGTGGCACCACCACACTCCAGCCTGGATGACAGAGTGAGAAAACCCTGTCTCCAAAAAAAAAAAAAAAGAAAAAAGAAAAGAAAGAAAAGAAAAGAAAAAAGAAGAAAATGAAATGGGTGGGGCCCTGGCCCAGGAGGGAGCTCCCTAAGCCTCGGGCCCCTCCCTGACCTTCCCCCCTTCTACTGTACCCCAGAGCGAGGAGGAGGGCCGCCTGTACTTCAGCATGGATGATGGCCAGACCCGCTTCACTGACCTGCTGCAGCTCGTGGAGTTCCACCAGCTGAACCGTGGCATCCTGCCATGCTTGCTGCGCCACTGCTGCACGCGGGTGGCCCTCTGACCAGGCCATGGACTGGCTCATGCCTCAGCCCGCCTTCAGGCTGCCCACCGCCTCTCCACCCATCCAGTGGACTCTGGGACGTGGCAGCGGGGAACGGGATGAGGAGCGGAAGGGTTCCCCCACTCCAGTTTTCTCCTCTGCTTCTTTGCCTCCCTCAGGTAGAAACCAGCCCCTGCTCCAGTTCACTCCTGACCCCTCTCCTCAAGGGAAGGCCTGGGGTGGCCCCTCCCCTTCTCCTAGCTCCGGAGTTGCTGCTCTAGGGCAGGGCATTATGGGAGAATTGGGGGCAGCCCAGGCAGTCTCATGCCCCACACTCTGTACAGACTGAGAGGCCAGTTGATCTGCTCTGTTTTATACCAGTGACAATAAAGATTATTTTTTGATATACCTATGAGTTCTGTCTAGCAAGGCCTGGCTGGCTGAAGTCAAGAAGGGAACCAGAGCTGGGTGTGGTGGCTCACGCCTATAATCCCAGCACCTTGGGAGGCCAAGGTAGGAGGATCACTTGAGTCCAGGAATTTGAGACCAGCCTGGGCAACATGGCAAGACCCTATCCCAACAAAAAATAAAAAAATGAGCCGGGCGTGGTGGTGGGTACCTGTAGTCCCAGCTACTCAGGAGGCTGAGGTGGGAGGATCCCTTGTCCCTTGAGCCTGGGATATCAAGGCTGCAGTGAACTGAGATTGCACCACTGCACTCAGCCTGGGTGACAGAGTGAGACCCTGTCTGGAAAAAAAAAAAAAGGCGTGGGGGGGAGACCCAGAGAGGTGGGCACCTGTGGAAGCCTTGGTGAAAGTGTCAAATGGATCGAGGCCATGTCCCTGCCTGCCTGGGTGTTCCTCAAGGGCAGGAGTGGTCATGGTTATCTGAGAGTCTCCAGTGCCCACCATGCAGCCTGACACATAGTGGGCGCCCAGTCATTGCTAAGTGAATGGACAAGAGACCATCATCCCAGAGAGATTTCCTGACAGTCTAAGCCTCGAGGGGTAACTAACAGGGCCTGGGAGTTGCAGATGAGTCCAACAGCATGCTTGTCCTCCGCTGGTCCTGGACTAGCTGGTGGGACAGTTGGCCCCAGCATGTACACAGTTATGCATCCAGCCCCACCACCAAGACACAGAACGGCCCCATTGCCCCCCACAAGTCCCTGTGTCCCCTACTACCAACCCTGCTCCCTCCTCCCCAACCTGAAACCTTTCTGTCCTAGTTCTGCCCCTTCCAGAAAGCCATATAAATGGAACCTGCTAGCATTCAGCCCTCTGCATCTGGCTTCGCTCTCCAACACATCCTTCAGCACCCAGAGCGATCTTTCCCAAATCTAAATCCACCACTCCTGGCCGGGCGCGGTGGCTCACAGCTGTGATCCCAGCACTTTGGGAGGCTGAGGTCAGGAATTCGAGACCAGCCTGGCCAACATGGCACAACCCCATCTCTACTAAAAATACACAAATTAGCTGGGGCATGGTGGCGGGCGCCTGTAATCCCAGCTACTAGGGAGGCTGAGGCAGGAGAACCGCTTGAACCCAGGAGGCGGAGGTTGCAGTGAGCCGAGATCATGCCACTGCACTCCAGCCTGGACAACAAGAGCAAGACTCAGTCTCAAAAGTAAGTAAGTAAGTAAGTAAGTAAATAAATAAATAAATAAATAAATCCACCACTCTCCTGTGCCTCCAATTAAGCCTAGATAATATTCTATTGTTAGCCTCTCTGTCAATCAGCTCATTGGAGACTGAGACAGATGTCTGGCCTCTGCCCACTGCTCACACCAGTCTATGTTTTTGTCTAAGAGGTTTTTTTATTTTGTTTTTTGAGATGGAGTCTCACTTTACTGCACAAGCTAGAATGCAGTGGCACGGTCTCAGCTCACTACAACCTCCACCTCCTGGGTTCAAGCAATTCTCCTGCCTCATCCTCCCAAGTAACTGGGATTACAGGCGCTTGCCACCATGCCTGGCTAATTTTTTGTATTTGTGGTAGAGACGGGGTTTCACCATATTGGCCAGGCTGGCCTTGAACTCCTGACCTCAAGTGATCCACCCACCTTGTCCTCCCAAAGTGCTGGGATTACAGACACAAGCCACCGTGCCCAGCCTTGTCTAAGAGTTTTTTAGTTTGAGCTTTTACCTGATGGGAGCTCGTTAATAAATGTATCAGATTCACTGCACCTGAACTTGCTGCTCAACTCAGGAGACAGACCCTCCTGCAGACATGTGAACCCCAACTAGTCATTGTTTTTGTCAAAACACCAAACTTGAATCTGATTCCTTGGATTCAACAACTAGTTTACAGGAAATACAAAGGAAACAATGACAAATATCCAGATTGGGAAATTCTACAGAACAGACAACCCAGTTTCTTCTTCAACAGCAACAAAATTACAAGAAAAGATGGGCAATCTCTAGATTTCAAGAAATTTAGACATTTATCAACCAAATGATGTGTTGACCTTTGATTCAAATCCATACTGACTGTAAAAAGCATTTATGAGCAACTGGGGGAAATTTGAATTCTGATCAGACATTTGATGATACTGAGGGATTATGGCTAACTTTTTAAAGTGTAATAATGGTATTGCAGTTATGGTTTTTCTAAGCCTTTATCTTTCAGAAATTCATTACGAAGTACTTAAAGGTGAGATCATATGATGTCTCAGCTTTGTTTTTATTCTTTTTCTTTTTTCTTTTTCAACTTTTATTTTAGATTCAGGGAGTACATGTGCAGGTTTATTACCTGGGTACACTGAGTAATGCTGAAGCTTTGTTTTTAAAATAACCCAGAGGTGGCCAGACACAGTGGATCATGCCTGTAATCCCAGCACTTTGGGATGCTGAGGTGGGAGGAGTTTGAGACCAGCCTGGGCAACACAGTGAGGCCCTCTGTCTACAAAAATAAAAAATAAAAAAATTAGCCAGGTGTGGTGACATGCATCTGTGGTCCCAGCTACCTGGGAGGCTGGGGTGGGAGGATGGTTTGAGCCCAGGAGGTCGAGGCTGGTGTGAACCATGATTACATCACTGCACTCCAGCTTGGGCCACATAACATGACCTTGTCTCAAAAAATAAAAATAAAAACATAAAATCCAGAGGTTAAAGGAGAGGGTGTGGGCATAGTCATGGTATGGCCATAGTCATGGTATGGCCATGAGTTGACATTGGTTGTTGATATTGGTTGAAGCTTGGTGACAGGTACTAGGTATGTGGGGATTTGTTAAATTATCCTCTCCACCTTTGTATATGCTTGGATATTCTATTAGATACTGATATGTTTTCATGGAGAGCCCCTCCTCAAATCTTTGGGACTGCCTGGACAGGAGGTGGTGAGACGCCGTTTTGTAGGTGAGGACACTGATGGCCCGGGGGGCAGCCTGGCCCCAGATCACAGTGGGAGAGCCAAGATTCCAACCCAGGTCTGAGGACCAGGTCTGGGCATGTTCTGCTTCCCCTGTCTGGCTGACGTCCAGGTGGCATTCCTCAGCCACAGTGACAGCAATAGTGGCCTACGGGGGTCCTCCCTGAGAGAGCCCCTCCCTGTCCTGCAGCCATGGTCTCTGGCCTGGAGGGTTGTCCTGAGCTGACCTTGAGACCGTGCAGCCTCTACAGTGAACCCCTGAGCGGGGCTTGGCAGCCCTGGCAGCCACTCCTGACCAAGGCACCCCCATCCTTGGCTAACCCCAGGCTGGGAAGCTGGGACCAGGCCTGGCAGACAGAGGTGGGCAGAGAGGTCTCATGCACACCCCAGCCTGGGACCTCCTGGGAATCTGCTGGAAGAACTTACTGCAGCCCAACGGCAGGAAGGGTGGCAGATTCTGCTTCTTTTTAGCAGGTCTGGAGGCAGGACCCAGTGCAACTTGCTGCCTGCCACCCGCCACGGTTCCCAGAGCCATCCCCACCACAGGCTGCGGCTCGAGCACTGAACAGGGTGGTGTCAGCTCTGTGGCTGGCCATGGGTGCCCAGGGCCACCTCTGAGGTGTGGGTGCCAGGGTTCCAGGCTGGAGTGAGAGAAAGGGGTCAAGGTGAGTCGCCTCTTCAGCATGTCCAGGGGTTTAGACTGCACAAAAAGAGGACCCAGTGTCCCTTCACAGCCTGAGGCACTGGGCAGGGATAAAGCCTCTCTGCTAATCGGCTAATTGGAGACTGTGAGACAGATGTCCTTCCCACTTTACAAATTGGAAACTGAGGTTCAGACAAAGACAGGGACTCACCTGGCGTCACAGAGGGAGTTCGGGACAGAGGCCAGACTCAGCCCAGTGGCAGGTGGTGAAATGCAGCCCTGCCCTGCTCTAGCCTTTGTTCTCTGCCCCCTCCCTTCTCAGTGCTGGCCACTGTGAGGGACTAGGCTGCTGGGAGCCCTTAGAGGGGGCAGCACTTGGCCCTGATCGGGTTACCTGAGACCAGCAGCAGCCCATTCTTGGTGAGTGTCTAAGATTTCTGGCTTTTTGGAGATATAGCTGCTAAGAGTTTGGGGGGACAGGGACCCTCTCAGGGCCAGCTCACAGTGGGACCCCCGGGTAAGATCCCCCAGCTCTGAGGATGTGGGAAGGCTGCTGCTCTACCTCAGAGACTGCAGCATGACCTACATTGGTCAGACAGCAGAAAGGACTGCCAAGGACAGCTACAGGGCTAGATCGGGGAAGCCTGTGGTTCTGAGAAAATCCAGGCTGGTGAGAGGGGAAGCAGGGGCTTCTCTGGGGGAGAGGAAGGGGGCTGGGACCTCAGATACTGTCTTTTCAAAATTGATTTATTGGGTTTCATTGTAAAATGATATGTACTTATTAAAACCATTTCAGAAAAAATCTTGAGGGCAAAGGGGAAATTCCTCATCATCTTTCCATGCAGAGGAGGACCCAGTACTGAGAGAGGGTGACAGAGCCCACATCTGGGGAGTTGACACGAAGTGCTGCCTGCCATGCATTACACATTCTGGCTTCCCGGGGCCAGCGTGGCTGGTGGGAGCCGGGTGCCAGGGAACACTGCCATCCTTGGCAGCACTATGGGCCTTTAGGGTAGGGGTTCTGTGGAGGGTGTGGCTACAGTGTTGGCCTCCCTGCCTGCTCAAGTGTGGAGGGGAGGGAGGACTGCTGCCAACGCTCTGGACTTTGGGATGGGGATGGGCATGATTCTAGGGGAGCCCACCTCCATGGGCGGGGCATCCAGACAAAGCCCTGGCCAGTTCTGCAACATCCAAGTTCACGGGTGGTGGACAGGCCCGAGGGTTCAACATCAGGTCAGGGACCCTGTCTGGCTCCTTCCTTGGGCCCCAGTGCCAGGCACCCTGATGAGGGACGAAAAGAGGAAGGACAGGACACAGAGAGGGGAGCCCAAAGCCACTTGGAAGGATTCTTTTTCCAAACTATCCAATAAGCAGTTTTCGAACTGCTTCCCAGACCCAAGGGTTCTGGCAGGGGCGTGAGGGGCAGGTTGGGGTGGTGATGGGGGATGCACTGCCTTTCTATCTGGAACTTGAGCCTTATGGTATATTCAGGAAAAAGGCTTGAACCAGTGAAGTACTGATCTGGTGCAACAGACAGAAAGAGGGCCCAGAGAGGTCAGGGCTTGGTCCAACTCGCTCAGTGGTGGGGGTCTGCAGAGACTGCTTTCCTGTCCTGTGCTGTTGGCAGAACTTCAGCTTTGGGGCTTGAGGGGGAGTACGCAGTGGCAATTAGGACTCTGAGCTCTCAGTTGAGCTGGGGGAGACAGAAAAGAAGTTGGATCCTGGGGGAGTTAGTTGGATGTTGCAGACTGGACTGCAGAGCCTGGGGGTGTGGGCCATCCTGGGGTTTCGGGGGAGAGCGCTGAGGCTGCTCCGCAAGGGTTCCCGAGGCTCTCCATACAGGAAGGGGCGGTGTTGGGAAATGGGGATGAGGCCTGAAATTCAATCCCATGTGGGTTGAGTTATGATGTCATCTGACACCCTCTCACAGGGCTGCATCTACCCCAAGGAAGGGGCAAGTTTTTCTATGATGGGCACCTGGGGGGCTGTTTAGCTGGCGCTGCGTTTTTGTTGTTGTTGTTGTTTGTTTCGCTTTTTTTGTTTTTGCGTTTTTTGAGACGGAGTTTCGCTCCGTTGCCCAGGCTGGAGTGCAATGGTGTGATCTTGGTTTACTGCAACCTCTGCCTCCTGGGTTCAAGCAGTTCTCCTGCCTCAGCCTCCTGAGTAGCTGGGATTACAGACATGAACCACCACGTCCAGCTAATTTTGTATTTTTAGTAGAGCCGGGGTTTATCCATGTTGGTCAAGCTCGTCTCTGGAACTCCCAACCTCAGGTGATCTGCCCACCTCAGCCTCCCAAAGTGCTGGATTACAGGTGGGAGCCACCGCGCCCGGACTGGAGCTGTGTTTCTGTCGTAAGAACTTTGTTCTTACTTGGATTAGGTTTATCTTAGGGTGGTTTGGGGCAGACTGAGGGAGAATGGAAGGCAGAAACCACCCCCTCAGGACAACCACGTGGATCTCCTTAAGGTCTGGGTAGTGGAACTGGGCCCTCTGACCTTGGAGTTGGAGGGGAAGCTGTAAGCCACCCGCACCCTCACGCAGCTGTGACCAACAGGCACTGTCATCCGCATTCCCCTGCCCAACTCCCGTGCCCTGAGTCCTGTCCTCCAGGGCATTCCTACTGGCACTGCCCCAATCTCCCAAAAGATTCCAGGGATCTCTCTCTCTCTTTTTTTTTTTTTGAAGTCTTACTCTGTCGCCCAGGCTGGAGTGCACTGGCTGATCTCAGCTCACTGCAACCTCTGCCCCCTGGGTTCAAGCGATTCTCCTCCCTCAGCCTCCCGAGTAGCTTGGGATTACAGGCGTGCGCCACCACGCCCAGCTAATTGTTGTATTTTTAATAGACGGTGTTTTGCCATGTTGGCCAGGCTGATCTCAAACTCCTGACCTCAAGTGATCCCCCCGCCTTGGCCTCCCAAAGCGCTGGGATTACAGGCCTGAGTCACCGCACCCATCCATCCAGGGAATCTCTTTGCCCGGCCTTGGCCGACCCTGGCTCTCTTCCACCTGTCAGTCCCGACACAGATTCCCCATCTTTGGGTTCCTTCCTCCCAGGCTAAGGCACCCTGCCCCACACGTCTACTGAAGGAGCTTAGTGTTGGGGCCAGTGGGTGACTGGGTAAGGCTGGATTGTCAGGGCAGGCTGGGGTAGGGGAGGATGCATGGGGGACCAGTCTCTCAGCCGCTCTGGGCCTGTGCCGGAGGCGATCTGCCCCGCTGCCCGCCCTTCCGCCACCACCCGGGTCGCACGCGCGTGCCGGGGCCGACAGGCGCCAGGCCTCACCAAGCTACCCGCGGTCGTGGCGGCCCCTCGTGTCTCTGCGGAGGCAAGGCCGCTGGCTTCGCCAGGGGGCGCGCGTCGGGCTCGCGGCTCTTTGAACTGGGCCCCGCGAGGTCGGGGGGAACGCGCCATAGGTCTCGTGGCTTGCGTGGCGCCGCAGCAACGAGCCGGTCGCTGCGGAACTCTGCTTAGTCCGGGCCTCGCTGCGAGTAGGTGGGCGGCGCGGGGGGTGCTCCCTTGGCCAGGCGGGTGGAGGGAGGTGTGGGCGCCGCATCCCAGCGTCGCGGGGCCTCCAGGCGCGGGCAGGCGAGACTGGCGTGCGGCGCGGCGGCCTAGTCCCGGCGTCCCAGCGTCTCCCACTCCCGCAGGCGCCGAGCCGGGTCAGCCGCGCGGCTGCAGTGACACCCAGCGGCCGTCGCGGGAAGTGCGGGCGCCGCAGCCTGGCCTCCCGGGCTTGGGTCTCTCCAGGTTCCCACCCCGGTTACGCGCGGGCACCCCCGAGGAGAGCAGCCGCGCGCTGCAGATGCCCGCGGGGCACTTCCCCTGCCCCTCCCCCATTTCCTCCCCGCAGGCGCCCGAGCGCCGGGAGATCCTGCGCCACGGCAGTGCCCGGAAGGGCGGGGCGGGGTGCAGTAGCGGCGCTGGGCTGTGACCCGGGCAGTTTCACTTCTGGATCCCCCTCGGGCTGCGATGGGACAGCGTGGGGGCGGCGGGGGGACACGCGGGCATGCCGAGATCCGGCGCTCGGGACCCCGATGAGGGGAGGCCTTTTACTCCCGGGGTGTCACGCGACCCACACTTTCTTCCATGTCCACTCCCACCCCCCATGGGTTCCACTTTGCTGTCCCCCGAGCTGCCGCTCTTCCCCAGCAGCCACCGCCTCCGCCGGGGCTGCCGACCCCCGGAGAGGCCCCGAGCGGCGTGGGCGGCGGTAGGAGGGAGCTGTGAAGCCGCAGGCAGGGGGTTAGGCTGCGGGCTGCTGAGACGCCGAGCTGTTTCTCAGAAGTGCAGCTGCCCCTCCCCTCACACCCCCCTCACTCCCACCGCGCGCCGCACCCCTGCCCCCTCTCCGCCAGCCTCGCTTTCCTCTCCCAGGCACCCCAGCCGGGAATCTGGGGTCTGGGTCCACGCAGAATTAAGAGGAGAACCTGAGAAAGGGCAGGGACCAAGGGTTCAGACCCAGCCTCAGCGCGCATATTCCGAGCCTCCTACAATTCCACAGGTGAGGGGACCCTGTCCCCTACCCCTGGGGCCCAGGATTGGAATTTGATAGAGCAGTTAGGAAAATGGCCTCGAGAGAGAGAATCACGGGCCGGGCCACTGTTACTCTAGCTCCAGCGCCCAGTGAGGAGAGGAGGGAGAGGGAAGACCTAGAGCCCGGCTGGTTCAGTGAGGTTGAGGCCAGTCTTAGGAGTACCAGCTGGAAGGCCCTTCAGAGATCCCTGACTCTGGGGAAAATCAACGCCCAGAAGGGAAAGTCAAGTGTCTGGGCTCATGCCGAGAGGGAGAGCGCTGGGATTGGAACCAGACTCCAAATACTCGCGGGAGTCTGCGACTGTCTTTTGCTTGGGACTTCAGAGCTTTGCTGGATTCACTGACTCTGCCTGCTTTTCCCCAACACACACAAACACACACACACACACACACACACGAGACATGTGCACGCACACACAGACACACAGGCAGACAGACACAAACACAGACAGACATGCAGAGAGAGAGACAGGCGCAGATGGAGACAGACACTCACACGCAAAGAGACACACAGCTCCCCAGGAGTCTAGCGGGGCAGCTGAGGTCTGTGAGTGAGACATTCTCAGGGAGACACTGAGAATGCAATTCCAGTGGGGGTGGGATGGGGATTGGGCGGTGGAAGGACAAGCCTGGGGGAGGAGGTGGCATCGCCCCCCTAGTTCCCATCCACCACCACCCCCAGTGCTGTGGTTTATTTGCCTAGGCAGCTCTTCTGGGCCAGGGGGCCAGGGGACTGGGGTGGAGAGGCAAGGTGATGGGAAAAGCTGTTCTGGGGCTTCCTGCCCCCTCACTCCTGGGGAAGGGGGGCAGCTGCCATCACCCGCAGGCCTTTCCACTGCAGCCCTTTCCTTGGGTATGTGTGTGTTATTCTGGGGGAAGGTCTGTTATTTGGGGGGAAGGGAGGCAGCTGCCTACTTCACAGGTCAAGACAGAGTTAAAAACAAAACCACAGCAAATTCAACACCCCGTGTCCTTCAGGGACTTTCCATGACACCTTCCTTCCCCCCTCTCCCCCAAGCCAGGGAGCACCTCCCCAGAGGGCCTCCCCACCCCAGGTGCAGTGGCTTTTGGCTTTTATGCAAACAACCGTCTGATCCGGGAATGCTCCACAGCCCAAACTGTGGCCTGGGCCGAATGCACCCCTCCACCATCCCTTGGGCCAGTGTTTCTGGTCTTCCTGGAGCTGTCACCTCCACTCTTCCTCAGACCCTGGATTCTGAGGGACAGGATATGAGGGCAAGGAGCTAGGTCCTTTCCCCCTGCCTGCCCTCGGGTGGCAGTTGCCTGCAGGTGGAGGCTTGGGCACAGCAGCCTAAGTGAATGTTCCTGGGTTTTGAGTGATGGAGGAGGGGGAGGAGGGTGCAGGTGTGGGGTGGCCTCCACTGCCAGGTCCACCACCCTCTAGGGCATCGAATTACCTACCAAGAATCAGGAAGGAAAACTCTTCTCAGCCCGGGAGTCCATTCAACCCCAACGCCGGCTTGAGTCTCCAGTCACTGTTTGCTGGCAAAGGGGGTCAGGGTCTCCCTGTCTCCCTCTCTTCTGCCTGAGCTGCTTCTGCTTTGGGAAGGGATTGAGGATGGAGAAGGCCATATAATCTTCTCTCCAGGGCTGAAAACCAGCTACTGAGGGGCCGTTTTTGAATGTATTCAGTGCTAAAATGCAAAGGCAGGGTGCCATGCCATTCCTTTCTCCTCCTCAGCTTGAGCAAGACTCCAGTAGGAGACCCTCAACCAGTTCGGACATTTTGGGGTACTGATGGGAGGGAGATGGTGCTGAACTTGGAGCCAGAGGACGCTGGTGCCAGCCTGGCCCCACATTTGTTAGTCTTAAAACTTCAGACCATCTTCTTCATGCCTCTTCCACAGAAGAGGGAAAATGGAGGGTGCTTTAGATGAGGCTGAGCAAAGGCCAGACTCTCTCTCTACCTTCTCTAATGTTTTCTAAGAGAGAACACAATCACGATGGGCAGAAAGCAGCCCCATCCCTATGCCATTCTCTTAGGACTTTTCCCCCTAACACCTTCGGTTTGGGTCTCCAAGTATCTAAAAACTAGTTAAATATGGTGGAGTTTAAGGACTGCAACTCCAGTTTCCCAATGTGGATGTCAATGAGCCCCGACACATGAAAAAGTCAGAACTTGACTATATTTTAAGAAGAACCTCTGTTGAGGGAGGAAGGCAGAGCAGTGACTTGGAATAGGGGTGCACTGTGCTGAATGTGCTGATCGTGCTAAGTCCAGGTCCCCAACCTCTTCCAGTTTCCTTAGTGAACTAAGGACCAGTGGAACCAGGAACCCTATCATGTGGGTACAGGGGCCAGCAGCAGGATCACAGTGGTAGGCTCAGCAAGGCGTCAGGTGAGAACCTTGATTTCAGTGATAATTCATTTTTCTTGATAACTGGACTTTAAGAAATATAGGGGCGAAATTAAGAAAGTATTCCTTGGGGTGGGATGAAACCCTTCTACATCCTGACACTAGCAGCTACAAATGATAAGGATGCACAAGGACTAATTTCAAACATACCAGGATTTTTTTATTTTTCAGTGTAAAAATCAAACATGATAAACCTAGAAAACTATCAGCAGGGCTACTTCTTACAGGATTCTGGCAAGGGCTAGCATTGCTACATTTCAGAAGCTGACTTTCTTTAAACCGTCTTTACAGAGGAGTAGACTTCACAGTGCCACACATGGCTGGGCTCTGGGTAGAACTCCATAGGAGTGACGAGGGAAAGTCACCACTGGGCAGGGAGGGCATTTCTGAGAAATGCAGATGAGAGGAGAGGCTGTGAGCACAGGCTGTGTCAAAACCCAGGGCAAGGGTTCCCTCCCGCCTTCCCTCCCAGTGGGAAGGCCACCCTGAGCCCCAAACCACATTCTGTTCCTTCCTCGTCATTCTGCAGACAATGGTCATCCACAGACCACATGTGTGGTGGCTTTGGCAACCAGAAATTTAAAATAAGCTATGTTTTTTCCAGAAGCCAAAATGATCCTGCACCAAAGCTCATAGACTGAGAACCTGAGCATGCAAAACCACAGTCTGGGTGAAGGGATGTCTGCTTTGTAAATGACCTGCTAATTCTTTGCAACCCACAGTAATTTGGTTTCTGTGAACCCACAGAAGCAGGCCCACCGAAAAGGGCCTTGTCTGCTAGCCTGGAGTGTACATGAGTCACTGGTGGTGGGATCAGTCATTTTTAAGGCTGCGCCATTTTCCTAACATGTTAAAATGTGTGTTCTCAGTCTTTTCAAGGGAGGAAGAAGCAAAGCAGCACTTACAGAGCGTGAGATAGACTCACAGATGTGTGGCAAGGGCTTGGGGAAGCTGGGTGGAATCTTGGGTCTCGTCTCCAGGCTTTCTGGAGTAGGGTCCATGGAGAGATGAACAGTGAGAAGCATTTGAAGAAACTCATGAAGTGGCAGGGGGTGGGGTACTAATGGTTGAGGACTCATAGACAGTGAGGGAGCAAAGCGCTTTGACTTTCCTGGGTGCGACACCATGAAGTGTCTACAGCACGTAGTTAGCTTAGGTTGGTTCCAAGGGTCAGTAGATCCTCTGCCCTTGTGCATTAAAACAACATGAAGGAAACTGTGTTAGAGATCAGTTACCTCCATAATTCATTTGTAAAGGAATTACTATTATGATCTAGTATGGTCTTGGGATATTTTTCATGTCTTTACATTTATGACACAGTACATTTTCCACTGAAAATGTACAACCATCCAACATAATCCACACCACCCCTCAATGGTAACATTAGCTCATATACAAAATTATGGAAAACCTCACAACATCCTTGGAAGGTAGATATTGTTATATCCTTACAAAAATTTAATACACCCATCAACATTCCTATTTCAAATAGCTCAATCGATATCCACACATAAGACAGCCCACTATTGTGATACAGTATTAAGAAGAAATTCAGGCCGGCCGCAGTGCCTCACGCCTGTAACCCCAACACTTTGGGAGGCTGAGGTGGGCAGATTACTTGAGCCCAGGAGTTCAGGACCAGCCTGGGCAACATGGTGAGACTCTGTCTCTACAAAAAGTCCAAAAATTAGCTGGGTGTGGTGGCCCATGCCTGTAGTCTCAGCTAGTTGGGAGGCTGAGACGGGAGGATCGCTCTGCTTGTTGCTTGAGCCCAAGAGGTTGAGGCTGCAAGTGAGCCATGATTGCACCACTGCACTCAGCCTGGGGAAACAGAGCGAGACTTCGTCTCAAAAGGAAAAAAAAAAGAGGAAACTTGTGTCCAATTTATTCAAAGTGCAAAAACCTGTGTATCTTCATGACCATGGTGGGGCAAAGACTATCTACAGCTGGAGCAAGGGAGAGGCACAGTCTTGTGTTACTTTATAAACCTCAGAAGTTTTAAGCCCACAACTCTCCTTCAGGCTCTTCTGTGTCCATGGTCCTAAAGGGTCAGGAGTCCCGAACCCTGGGCTCATTCTCAGAACCACTCAGTTGTGCTGCCTTGGAGAACAGTCCTTTTCCTGAGGTGGCCCAGGTCCCGCTGCTGGTTTCAGATCAAAATTGTCCTCCTTTATTGGCACTTATATCTCAAATCATTCTCCTTGTCTGAACTCTGGATATAGAGGTTTTTTGAACATACTTTCTGTGTGAACACAAAAATAGCTTCCAATTCTCTAAAAGATGAGGTATCGCTATATATCGCTTTTTTTTTCTTCTGTTCCTGGTGCTAACTTTTAGGACAAAGTTTCACCGCTCCTTTTTCTTTTCTTGAGCTCACAAGTCCCAAAGCTGAGTCTTTGAGTCCTCAGATAGTCAAGCTCTTTCACAAATCTTGAGTGTCCCAGAGTTTCCAAACCTCTGCTAGAGTCCAACATACCTCCTCTCAGTGGGGTACACTTTAAAGTGAGGGCTTAAAAGAAACATTTCCATTGTGGTCTTATCACTTGGGATTATATGTAACAGTACTGCTTTTTTTTTTTTTTTTTTTTTTTGAGATGGAGTCTCACTCTGTTGTCCAGGCTGGAGTGCAATGGTGCAATCTCGTCTCACTGCAACCTGTGCCTCCCAGGTTCAAGCAATTCTCCTGCCTCAGCCTCCCGAGTAGCTGGGATTACAGGTGTGCACCACCACACCCAGCTAATTTTTGTATTTTTTTTCCGAGATGGAGTCTCGCTCTGTCACCCAGGCTGGAGTGCAATGGCGCAATCTCGGCTCACCACAACCTCTGCCTCCCGGGTTCAAGTGATTCTCCTGCCTCAGCCTCCTAAGTAGCTGGGATTACAGGCATGCACCACCACGCCCGGCTAATTTTGTATTTTTTAGTAGAGACGGGGTTTCTCCATGTTGGTCAGGCTGGTCTCGAACTCCCAAACTCAGGTGATCCGCCTGCTTTGGCCTCCCAAAGTGCTGGGATTACAGGCGTGAGCCACCGCACCCGGCCCTCCTTAAAACATTCTAAACCTCACGTTCAGTAAGGGTTGGGGAGGTGGGGGTGGGGCAGGAAATAGGAGAATACTAGTGATACAGATGCTACCTGGAAAAACTTTATGTTCTATCTGTTTCCCACAAAACAAAGCCAAAAAGAAAAACTTTATGTGGATATGAGATTTGATAGTGACACAGTGTTTCAATTGAGCAAGGTTTTGTGTTTTTAAACATTTCTGTTTGCCGAAGAAATCTGAGGTTGTGGCTGGGCGCAGTGGCTCTTGCCTGTAATCCCAGTACTTTGGGAGGCTGAGGTGGGCAGATTGCTTGAGCCCAGGATTTTGAGACTAGCCTGGGCAGTATGGCGAAAGCCATCTCTGCAAAAAAAAAAAAAAAAAACAAAAAAAAACACAAAAAAATTAGCTGTGCATGGTGGTGTGCCTATAGTCCCAGCTACTTGGGAGGCTGAGGTGGGAGGATTGTTTGAGCCTAGGAGGTCAAAATCTGAGGCCATTTTATATCTGGACCATTTTGAGTATGGGCCTAACAAAATGTTAAGCACTGCATTTAAAAGGTGAGAAATTTGGTCACTGACAAAGTCAGAAGCTGTGTCAGGAACAGCTCAGAATGGGTCACAAAGCATAAGATTAGCTGGCTAGGCTGGGCGCGGGGGCTCCCGCCTGTAATCCCAGCACTGTGGGAGGCCGAGACGGGTGGATCACAAAGTCAGGAGATCGAGACCATCTGGCTAACACGGTGAAACCCCGTCTCTACTAAATATACAAAAAAATTAGCTGGGCGTGGTGGCGGGTGCCTGTAGTCCCAGCTACTCGGGAG
The DNA here is from genome assembly GCF_049350105.2 of Macaca mulatta. Taxonomy (NCBI): domain Eukaryota; kingdom Metazoa; phylum Chordata; class Mammalia; order Primates; family Cercopithecidae; genus Macaca; species Macaca mulatta. Next base: position 64,116,031 of record NC_133421.1, read on the forward strand.
GCTGAGGCAGGAGAATGGCGTGAACCCGGGAGGCGGAGCTTGCAGTGAGCCGAGATCGCGCCACTGCACTCCAGCCTGGATGACAGAGCGAGACTCTGTCTCAAAAAAAAAAAAAAAAGATTAGCTGGCTTATCTGTGCCAGGGCGAATGTCTTTTTGGGAGAATAACTTGAGGAAACTAAAGACTGATGAGTTCATTTTTTTTTTTTTTTCTGGTGGTCGTGGTGGGGACTCACGGGAGAGACATTTCTATTTAGTTGTCTCTCCGTAGGAAGTACCGATGCAACACTTCAGCTAGTGGCAGAAAACATTTGGAGAGCTGGGCACTGTTTGTGCATGCCTGTAATCCCAGCTACTTGGGAGGCTGAGGCAGGAGGATTGCTTGAGCACAGGAGTTTGAGTCTGGCCTAGGCAACATAGTGAGACCCTGGTCCTCTAAGAATATATATATACACAAAATATAAAAATAGATTTAAAAACTCTTGGAGCACTGGTTCTGTTTCTTTTCCACCGTCAGCCCAGTTCTGTCACGTTGGCTGCAAGGAAAGTTTGCATGGGTTTTTGTTTGTTTGTTTGTTTTTGTTTTAGACAGAGTTTCACTCTTGTTGCCCAGGCTGGAGTGCAGTGGTGCCATCTTGACTCACTGCAACCTCCACCTCCCCAGTTCAAGTGATTCTCCTGCCTCAACCTCCCGAGTAGCTAGGATTACAGGCATGCGCCACCACACCTGGCTAATTTTGTATTTTTAGTAGAGATGGGGTTTCTCCATGTTGGTAAGGCTGGTCTCGAACTCTCAACCTCAGGTGATCTGCCTGCCTCAGCCTCCCAAAGTGCTGGGATTAACAGGCGTGAGCCACCACACCTGGCCCTTTGCATGGGTTTGGTTGTTCCTCAGACCATGGCCTCCTGGGTGTATGGTGGAAGGCCTGCCTGATAAGAGGCTGGTGGGAAATGAAGGAGAGGGGTCTACAAGGCTTGTGTTCAGCGGGAGTCTGCATGAGAAAGTACAGGTACTGCCTGAAGCTGGTCCAGGGCTTCAGTGCCCAGCAGTGGCAGATGCAATTCCTGACTCTGCCCTTCTGCTAAGATTCTCCTTCACCCTCACTCCCCCAGCCCCGGCAAGGGGTTGGTTAATTAGTACAGCATAAGGGGTATGTACAGAAGGAAGCGTTTATCTGTGTGATGATAACCACTGCATATCTGGTTCAACTTCAAGGCTTAAGGATGCAGAGTTTCCACACATAGATTTTTTTCTGGAATTGATGGGCCCCAATCTAGGCTCAGAATGCCACAAAAAAAGTGCCTTTGTGAGTGGTCACCTTACTCAGAAAACTAAACTCAGAAGAACAGAAATCATGCAGCAAATTAATTAGTCACAGGAAAAAGGAGGATCATATCTATAAAAAGAGTCCCCAGGCTGGTGGAATGGGCCTCGGTTTCACAATCTTGAGATGCAAAAGGTGGTCTCAGGCTGGGCACAATGGCTCACGCCTGTAATCCCAGCACTTTGGGAGGCCGAGGCGAGCAGATCACCTGAGGTCAGGAGTTCGAGACTGGCCTGGCCAACATGGTGAAACTCCGTCTCTACTAAAAATACAAAAATTAGCCGGACGTGGTGGTGGGCACCTGTAATCCTAGCTACTTGGGATGCTGAGGCAGGAGAATTGCTTGAACCTGGGAGGCAGAGGTTGCAGTGAGCCGAGATGGTGTCACTGCACTCCAGCCTGGATAAGAGTGAGACTCTGTCTCAAAACAAAACAAAAAAAGTTGGTCTCCTCTGCAAAGACTTGAACAGTAATCTAGTGGAAAAGCTTCCTTTCCCTTGTTTTCTCTTCTACTAATCCCTGCTTCCAAATTCTCTTTCTCTTGTCCCTTGAAGAACCAACACGATGTGTGATATTTCAAGAACATAATGAGCAACTTCTCTTTCACAAAGGGAATAAGCAATCTGGCATAGCTTGGAGTCTAGTATTACGGAAATACGGTGATATACTGAAGACTACACACCAAAATACATCCATTCCTTTAGCTGAAGTCTCAAACATGTTGGGACTGTTGCCATGGAATTTCATAAAACCTTTTTTCCTGAGACAGACGCCATGCCACAAAGAAGGATAAGCCATTTGTGCAGTCTGAGGTGGAACATTTTAATTACTGGCAGCACATAGATGAGTTGAGTTGGAGCCGAATGCATAAGCCCTTTAGAAATAAAACGCTAATCTACCAGGAATTTGGGATTCTTGGCTCTGGTAGAAATGTTCACAAAGCTGACTCTTAATTTGTAAATAGGCTCCATGAAGTTGTCCCTGGAAGCAGAATTTATTTTCTCTAACATAATTTCTTAAAAAGGAAAAAAAAAAAAAAAAAAAGGCTTTGGCAAACAGCTGCATGTGCCAATTTGTGTGTACGCTTTGGGGCAAGATCAAAATACCTTTCTGTTTTTTGTTCCTCTCCACCACCTTCTTCACATTCACAACTCAGTAGTTAAAGGAAAAACTTAACACACCATTTTCATACCAAAGGAATGTGAAACGTGTATTCATATAAATACTCCTCTGCTTAATATCCATACATTAGGAGGTTTAAAAAATAACTTGTGGTTACTGCATAATCACATCAGAATTAAAGCTAGAAGGGACCTAAGAGAACGTTTAAGTCCAATTCCTATTTTATGGATGAAGAAACTGAGGTTTTTTTGGTCTCTGTTTTGTTTTGTTTTGTTTTGTTTTGTTTTGTTTGAGACATGGTCTCACTGTGTCGCCCAGGCTGGAGTGCAGTTGTGCGATCTCTGCTCACCGCAACCTCCGCCTCCCAGGCTCAAGAGATTATCCTGCGTCAGCCTCCCGAGTAGCTGGGGTTACAGGCATGTGCTATTACTGCCCAGCTAATTTTTGTATTTTTAGTAGAGGCAGGGTTTCACCACGTGGGCCAGGCTGCTCTCGAACTCCTGACCTCAAATGATGCGCCTGCCTCGGTCTCCCAAAGTGTTGGGATTACAGGTGTGAGCCACCGAGCCCAGCCAGAAACTGAGTTTTAAGAGTTAAATGAGGACGGGTGTGGTGGTTCACACCTGTAATCCCAGCACTTTAGGAGGCTGAGGTGGGCTGATTGCTTGAGCCCAGGAGTTCAAGACCAGCATGGGCAACATAGTGAGATCCTGTCTCTACAAAAAGAACAACATTTAGCCAGACATGGTGGTGTGCACCTGTTTTCCCAGTACTCAGGAGGCTGAGGTGGGAGGATCACCTGAGCCTGGGGAGGTTGAGGCTGCAGTGAGCCATGATTGCACCACTGCACTCCAGCCTGGGTAACAGAGTGAGATCCTGTCTCAAAAAAAAAAAAAAAAAAAAAAAAAAAAAAAAAGTTAAATGATTTACCCAAAGTCACATAGCTAATTAGCAAACAGATTTTGTGACCTCCTATTCCAATGCTAATTTTACAATGATAACAGCACTCCTCCTGATAGTATGTACACATTATGAGTGACAAGGATGACTTATACATCTGCAGAACCGTGATCAGACTTTCAGGAATTTTCATGGAATACAGCAATTCCATTATAAATGGGAAAAAAAGGGCCGAAGCCTGTCTGATCAAGGAGATGATCATGGAGTTCATGGAGAATTGGTGATGCCAATAGAGGTATACCTCCTCACCCCATCTCGGAGTTCAGCTCCAATCTAAACACACGTGGCATCTATCTCCAATTCCTCTCCTGTGGGGAGGGGGAGGCTAAGCCATACTTTTTGGATTTTTTTTGTGTGTGTGTGGAAAAAAATCATTGGCAAATTTGTTTTGGGTCTGCATCACCAATTCTCCATGAACTCTTTGAAGAAGTTTTAGGTAGCTGTTTTTTGGTTGGTTGTTTTCTGTTGGTGCTGCCAAACCATTTCCCCCTTTATAACCTTGCTCTGCCAACCTTGACCAAAGGAAAGCGATGTCATCATCCACAGTGGACAAATTTCTGGAGTTTCGGTGATGGTCTATATTTAAAACCATCAGTTCTTCTGGCATAGATTTTCTCCTATAGACAATTGGTTTGGCCCAAAGCAGCTCAACTTTTCACTGGATATGGGAGGGTAAAGGATAGAAGCAGAAGTGCCATCAGATGACATTTTAAAACAATGTTGTGATAGGAAATGGATCTGATGCTTGGAGAATGGGGTCTTCAGTTACTCCTAACAGATACTTATTTTATGGCTGTTCTTTTACTTACTCTTAGACTGTCATTTGGATTAGGGAGATTAGATCATAACCCTTCAGCCTGTGAAGTGCAGAAGGGTGAAGCTTCCCAGCAAGGTCAGCTGGTCAGCTCTTCCTCTTTGTGGATTTGCACGTATGACCGAAAGGCTTTTCCACATATGGTTGATATATCTCAGAAAGAATGTCTCATGTAGCACATCTCCAGGACCACTCATTCCATTGCTGTAGAAGATAATGATTACCAAATACCTTTTTGGCTTTTAAATTCCATAAAATTCAAGTCCTTGATGGGAAAACAAAGGTTTCACAAAAGTAATAATATGCTAGATCTGCGAATAATTTCTGAAGGAAGACAGTGTTTCTCTGGCTACCCGTGTGAACACAGCTAAAAATGGTATGAAAACAAGTTTGGAACTGAGTATGTTTTGAGAGCAATCTGTTAGGCGAGGTCATTGGTTTTTAGAAACGATGCTGAATACTTAGGGGCAATCCCTGAGACCAGATAATCACTTCAGCAGGGCTCTGTGTTCTCCTCTGGCTATGTGAGACGAGAACTCATACCGATCATGGCTTCGATATCCACACATATTACACTCGAAAGGGTCACGGAAGCCGTGGCAGCCCATGTGAATTGTGAACATCACATAGTCCAGGAAGAGGACACGGCAGTGGTCACACCGATACACATCCATCACCTCCCCTTCCTTGTTGATCACTTTGATGGAGTCTCTTGGGCAGACGGGCGGGGGCTTGAGGAGTTCGTAAGAGCGGGGAACCTCCTTCAGAAGTGGCATCCCATTGCGGGCCCGAGGCAGGACCATGTGATTTTGCTGATATATGTGATTCTGGCGTTCTTCATGGTTGCTGTCAGTGTCCGTAGAGTCGTGGCCACTATTGTTGGGAGAGAGGCCTCTCTCAGAAGGCACGCTCTTCTCTGGAAGGTGGATGCTTTTCTTTTCCAGCTCCTGAGGGGCACCGTTTGGCATCTCAGCCCGGGTGAGGGCTATGGGATACATGCTGCTGATAACTGGAACCATCTCCGAGGTGGGAGCGGGCGGTGTCTGGACCAAGGGGCGCAGGGCTTCAGCGCCGAGATAGCTGATGGCATTATTGATGGCTTGGTCCATCATGCGGGTCTGTATGAGCTCACTCTCTTTCTCATACATGTAACTCGAATTATAGTTGACATCAAAGCAGTGGCGCTTCTCACCTGGAACAAGTGACAGAAAGGGTTACAAAGGGAACACTGTCAAGGCAGAGAGTTTGTAAATATTTTCTAGAGACCTCAGAAAGGGAGAAAAGTTAAGCTGCCTGCTGCTCAAGAAGACCAAGTCTGGCAGAATGGTTTCCCATTGTGCTATCTCAGGGGACACTGGTTGGCAGCAACATGTTTGGATGGTTAAAATAAAGCCAGCAGGCAGAAGGGAGGGGCAGAGATGTGGTTCAGTGAAGGCCACATGGTAAGGTATGCCCACTGTGCATGTCAGAGGGGAGCCCTCAAGAAAGGAGGGAAAGAAGCAGGACGCTAGGATGGGGCTAGAGGGACAAGGGAGCTACCAGCCCATGGGAGCCTGGGGCTTCTGCTATAGTTCACGATCTCTTAAGACACAGTCAACTCCCAACTCTTATTTTGCTTTTGCTTGTTATTTTCTGCCAGGAATATTAGGTAGCCAGGGGGACGGAAGTGCTGCAAAGAGTGGGGACACTCGGTCCCTCACCTCGGCAGCTTTTTAAATAGCTACAGAGATAGAGAAAATAGCTCCCCAGACTCCAGCTGGCTACTCCCCAAACTCACCAGTCCTGGCTGACTGAGACTGAAGTGAAAGAGCTTCAAATGTAGAAAGTTTGAGAAAAGTTTTCTTGAGAAGAGATCATGGTCTTTGTCCCTTTCCTAAAGTGTGTTTCTCTTCCTTTGCTTGGCAAGTATATCTCTGATACACATGTGATCATTAGGGCCTATCTCACACTTAACTGAAAAAATATACTTGTGGTCACCCTCTCCTATTTCTCATGTCAAACTGCTGAGAAGTTTTGAAAACAGAGTTTAGCCACCTTTGGGGTGTGTGGGTGTTGTGTGTTAGAAAACAGAGGCTCTCTGGTCACAGGGAAGGCAGGGATGGGGGCTGCAGTGAGGGCAGATGTGCTCAGTGGTAAGTGGTGGGGAGAGGGGACAGAAAGCAAGGAAGGAGAGCCGAGTGCTGGAGGTGAGGCTGAGGTCACTGTTGAGCCTCTCCATTCTGTTAGCTTGGATTCTGGAGAGATTTGCTAAACCATATCCTTCTGTAATGTTTCCTAGGCATGTTGAGATTCCAAAATGTGTCACTGCCATATGGTAAAGGATTCAGCAATGAAAATAAAGACGAAGAAGAATAAAAAAAGAAGAAAAAAAAAAAAACAGGAGAAAACAAAAGGATTGGAAGAACCAGTTCCTATTCTTGAGGTATCTCTAACCTAGTGGATAAAAGATAAGACCTATACATATGGGACTGGAGAAAAAATATAAGTTAAAAGTTGGCCGGGTGCGGTGGCTCAGGCCTGTAATCCTAGTACTTTGGGAGGCCAGGGAGGGAGGATGACTTGAGCCCAGGAGTTTGAGACCAGCCCGGGCAACATGGAGAAACCCCGTCTCTACAAAAAAGTACAAAAATTAGCCAAGCACCTGTAGTCCCAGCTACTCAGGAGGCTGAGGTGGGAGGATCACCTGAGCCTGGGAGGTGGAGGTTGCAATGAGCCGAGATCATGCCATTGCTCTCCAGCCTGGGTGGCAGGGTGAGATCTTGTCTCAAAAAAAAAAAAAAAAAAAAAAAAGTTGTAAAAGGACTGCTTTGCTCTATGGAGGTCTTTTTATTCTAAATGTTCACATTTGAGGCATTTAGGCAGGGAAGTAACATGTGTTCTGTAAAAAGAATAATAAGGTAACATACAGGCACAGGCAAGACAATTTGGTATAAATTGTATTTAGGCATTAAGGGAATGCAGAAACTTCAGAAGTACTTGGGGAAGGGAAAACATTCTTGGAAAATCTAAATTTTGAGAAGGGTCTTGATGAACTGGAAGAATTTAGATTTTCAGAGAAGGGGGAGAGGGCATCCTAGTTGAGGGGGAGTGCGGGAATGAAGGCAGAGAGGTGGGACTACACAGGACGTGCAGTAAGCGAGTCTGGCTGAAACGCGATCAAGAAGTATGAAGTACAGTATTTCTCAGGCTTCGCTCTTCCTTCACATTCTGCAATATCCACACACCAGGGCAGTGTGGTGGTTGAGAGAACAAACTCTGCTGTCAGATGGGCTGGGTTTGATGCTGGCTCCATTGGTCACCAGTTGTGTGACCCTGGGCAAATCACTTAACCTGTCTGTGTTCCATGTCCTCATGTAAAGTGAAGATAATCGTATGTACCTCACAGGGTCACTGGAAAGCACTTAGAACAGGGTCTGCCACATGGAAAACACTTGGTAAATGCCTGGGTTTTTTTCTTTGTTTGATTTGGCTCACATTTTCTTTCTTTTTTTTTTTCTAAAATAAATGTGGTTTTTAAGGAAACTTTATATCACTAACATAAACGGAAAACCAGAATCACTTTCCACAAGTAGAAGATAACTATGAAAAATGAAGACAATGAAAGACAGCATTTCATTAAATTTTGATCGGATACTACTGTGAGTACTTGGAGACTAAGATCCCTTCCCCCTTTGTTAGAAACAGAGATTACCAAGTGTGAGATTAGTGTTAAAGACAACTGGCATCAAATTAAGTCTAAATTTTTCTCCTTAGTATACTGTGAGACTGAAAGACAACTGGAAAGAAAATAATTGTCCTGCTGTGTGGACCCAGGTTTTAAGCGCCCCGTGTGCCTGCTGGCAATTTGCATCCTACATTTGGGGAAACACTGAAAATGGGGAAACACTGAAAAAAGATAATGCACGGTAAGACCGAATGGTGGGCATTCTGAATGGCCCACTGCAGGGTGTGAATCTGAACAAAAAGCCAAGGCTACCTGCCCTTGAGAAAGGCAGGCTGTGGTTAACGTAACAGCAATGTGTAAGACGGACCAGAACAGTGAGAAATTGGAGCCAAAAGAACCAGCTAAAAGATCTATTCCCATGAGATGAATTTGTCTTTGCATCCCCGAAAGCAGCTGACCTTAAGGCCAACCTGATAGTTTCCAGATAAATACCTGAGAGCAAAAAAAATTATGCAAAGAAAAACACCCTGTCTTGGAAACTCAATGAGAAGCAACAGCAGAGTAGACCTTGGCCAAAGCAATCAGTGGTTTTTATTTTCAGTTTCCAGATTGGATATATCTTTGGTCAAGGCCATCTGGAAGACTGAGAACATGAAAGCCAGCTAAGGTCACAGACATTCCTTCCCTAGAATGTGACACAGAAATGATGAACTTCGGTTTCTTGGCCTTTTTAAGGTTATTGGTTATTTTCCAGTGTGGCCGTCTCTATTCAACTCCCTAAATACCAGGGGTCCTTGAGAAACTTCTTCTCTTTTCACCTAACAGGCTCCAGAAGGTTTCTGGGTGGGGTAGGCCTATCGCAAACTCTGATTTTATCCTTTCTCCCAAGGGTTTGCTTTATTTAACGAGGCCTGCAATTTCATAATCTATACCACCTGCAGCATATGTCCGAAAACAGCTGAGTGCTAAAATTGTAAAAGGCAAAACATTAAGAGGAAAATAAACCCCTGGATGAGTGGAAATACGTGACTAAATTCTGTAGTTAACACAGACCATTGTTCATTGTTAAGGAGACGGGGCAGCCTCAGATGTTCACGTGCATGCAACTTGCAATCATCAGATCCCCTCGTCTCCGAGTTACGGTAACTTGAGCAGTGCAGATGATTATCAGTCACCTGTAGACACGATGACTCAATGTGTATGAAACTCAGAAAGGGTAAACTACAGTAATTGAAAAGCCAACAGCTCACGTTTCTTTAGTAACACACTCATAAAAAAGGTTAGTCAAACCACAAAAGTGTAACTGCTTCCAAACCTGCACAGAGCATCTGGTCCAGCTTCTAGTCAAAATCACACCACGCCTTTGAATGATTCATGATACCAGCTTCAGGCTGAATTAGAGGTCTTCTTCCAACAAAAATACACACGGCAACAGCAAGTCCTAAGTTTAGAAACTAAGGTTGCCTGGGTGGGCCATTCCCTACCTGTGGTTCCTTTTAAGGGTGTCAGTCTCTCATATCTTGGCTTTATTAACTCTAAACTAAGAAACCACCTGACCCGAACTGATGCAATGTGGTGAGGACATATGGTTGTTGGCTTCTAAGTGCCAACTTGGAAGTACAGAATCACAGGCTAGAGCTAAAGGGGCCCTTAACTGAACAAGTGGATTCAGAACGCTGTCTGCAGGGTTGAGGGGGAAGACCCACCACCCTAATATGTTTACTTCCGGTCTTTATATTTCACAGTACCTTGCACTATGCCTTATATACAATAATCCCAATAATGATAAGTACTATTTATTGAGCCCTTGCTGTATCTACCTTGCCATCCTAGATACTTTGCATACTGTCTCATTTTACCAGCCTGTTAGGGGTTGATACCTTTTTTTTTTTTTGAGACAGGGTCTTGCTCTGTCACCCAGGCTGGAGTGCAATGGTGCAATCTCGACTCACTGCAACCTCTGTCTCCCGGGTTCAAGTGATTCTCCTGCCTCAGCCTCCCAAGTAACTGCGACTACAGGCATGTGCCTGGCTAATTTTTGTATGATACCTTTTAAGGTACGAATTATCATCTCTTAGATGAAGAACATAAGCACAAACAGGCTGATTCACTTTCCAAGATTGCTCAGTTGGTGAACAGAGAACCAGGATGTAATCCAAGAGCCCACATATCCCAGTATATGTTTGAGTGTTAACTGCTGTTAACATGGCTGCTACCTTGCCCGTGGCTGCACAGCCCCACCAGCAGCAGTGACTTTAAGTTTTCTGCTGCAACGGTTCCCATAGCAGAGAGAAATGGGGCTTAGTGGCAGCAACTGCTTTTTTCCACATGAACCAGCACATGCATTCAAGAAGTATGTGCTGCGCAGAGTTGTTATGATGTCTATAAGGTGTTTAACAGTGCCAGGCATGTGTGAGCACTCTATTCTCATTATTTGCTTAGCACCATGTTGGGTGATTTGAGGAATACAACAAAATTGCAATCCAACAGAGGAGATGCAGCATTTACACCATTTCATGACAAATCAGTATCCTTAATGCTATGTGCTAGAACAAAACATAGAGTAGCCAAGAGAGTGGAAAGAGAAAACTGAACTACTTCTCAAATATGCCACACTTAATATGGGGCAAAGATTCATCTATTCTTTAAAGTCTCCTTGAAATCAGAGGTGGTGGTAGTGACGGTGGTGGAGACAGTCATATCTATAAGAAGAAGCAGACTAGTAAACTTTCCTGGAGTGCAGAGGGAGGATGGAGCAGAGAGAGAACACAGGGGTATGGGAATGTGGACAATGTGTGCTTTTTTTTTTTTTTTTTGAGACAGGGTCTCACTCTGTTGCCCAGGTGGGATTGCAGTGGCGTGATCACAGCTCACTGCAGCCTCAACCTCCTGAGCTCAAGCGATACTCCCACCTCAGCCCACCAAGTAGCTGGGACCACAGGCCCATGCCACCATGCCTGGCTAATTTTTTGATTTTTTTTTTTTTTTTTTTTTTTTTTTGCAGAGACAGAGTTTCACTATGTTACTTGGGCTGGTCTCAAACTCCTGAGCTCAAGTGATCCTCCCGCCTTAGTCTCCTAAAGTTCTGGGATTACAGCCATGAGCCACTGTGCCTGGCCTACAATGTGTATTTTAAGGGCAGACATGAGGGAGGGCATTCAGACAGGAGTGAGATATTACACAGAAGAGGGAGGAGGAGTTCACTGTGGCTGAAGCAAAGGACTGGTTGACTGAAATGATAAAATTAGAAGAGGTAAGTTGGAGACGGATTGTGGAGGGCTCAGAAGGCCTGACTGAATGGTTTGGATTTGATTCCATTGGCAGCCATTGAAAGGTTTTTTGAAGAGGTGGGCAAAATGATCGAACCTTTAGAAAAATAACAGAAATCCAGTATTTATAATCACCATGATGCGGTAAGGTGAAAGATTCAGGCTTTAAGTCTTAAAGTTCTTCAGGTCACTTAAATGTGTTTGCTGCTGCATCATATAATTTCCCACAAGTGTTCTCCCTCACTCTTACTATCAGCACACATCCAAAAGCAAATGAACAAAAAGGGCAGGAAAATGGAATATCCAATCATCATCATGGCTCTGATCTCAACCTAAGTGAAACTAACACTTCTTGCAGGAGGTGGAAAACAGAGGGGAGCCAGAGAACAAGAAGAAACAGGAAGGAGGAAAGAACAGAGAGAGCTGTGGGGGTGGCGCTGGGGAAAGCTGAGCTGGAGACCACATTTGGTCGCTGCAGAAGTCTTGTCCTCTGTGAGACACTGGGAAGTGCTGTGTGGATGTCATCTGTTCTCATGGAGTCACCAGGGAAGACTGTTCTTTTCTAAAGAGGATCACCCTTGAGGGAGAACAATGGCCCTTCTTCAAGGGGTTTTTTCTATCAATTTTTTTTGTTTGTTTTTGAAACAGAGTCTTGCTCTGTTGCCCAGGCTGATGCGATCTTAGCTTACTGCAACTTCTGCCTCCTGGGTTCAAGCGATTCTTGTGCCTCAGCTTCCCAAACAGCTGGGATTATAGGCACCTACCACCACACCTGGCTAATTTATGTATTTTTAGTAGAGACAGGGTTTCACCATATTGGCCAGGCTGGTCTTGAACTCCTGACCTCAAGTGATCCACCTGCTTTGGCCTCCCAAAGTGGGGAATTACAGGTGTAAGCCACTGCACCTGGCCTCTCCCACCAACTTTCAATGACCAGACTCCTCGCTGTCCAAAGCCCCCCACATGACATGCACTGCTCTTGGTCACCTCCTGGGGAAGGAAGGGCCTGGACTGCAGTGCCTTATAGGCCGAGGTCTGGCGCTACTCTGTCACCTGCAGCTGTGTCACTCCACCTCTCTGATCCTCCTTCCTTCCATGGAAGAGCCTCACTGGTGGTTCCTAATATCCCTAAAATACTATGACATTGTAATGCTTACAGGATTATGGACATCAGGCCTTTGGGAAGGGGTTGGAAAAATACTTTTTTTTCTCTTAGAAACAGGTATTAAAACTGCTTCCTGTTGCTGTTAACCAAAGCAGGCAATTTCTCATTAGTTACTTCACAGGGAGATCCGATGGTTTGTTGAAGTGTCAAAACCTCATTAACATGTTTACCACAGGTGAGTGAGATCTTTTTTTCATGTTTTCGATATGAAAACTTCCTTTAATAAAGTAATACATAAAACTTTTAAAATAAGGAGATGCTATGGTAACCACTTTGGTCTGAATAACATCTGTTTTTTTGGGAAAGAATAAAAATCAGGAGAAATATGCAGAAATGTAGTCATTTTTCTTCTCCATCCAAGAGAGAAATCCATTTTGAGCCAAGTATTTGAGGATGGCCTAGTTTGAAGTGTAGTCAAACAAGTTTATAACAGGAGAACAAGATTCAGAGAAAGGAAATCCCCTAAAGGACAGTATGTGCAAAGGAATGTCTTCTTGTCCTTTGAAAACAACAACTTAAACATAATTATTCTGACAGTGTAAAGATGGTGATTCCTGATGGACGTGTGTCCACTTTTTTTCCCATTTGAAACAAAGCCATACAAAATTTCTTGGATAATTAGAAAAAAAAAATATTTTTCTCTGACTTGAGAGCATGTTTGTGTCTCAAAATACATTTAGACTTGATCCAATCTGTCCCTCTTCCCCAGTTCATCTCTAATGGATGCAAAGTGTTCTCTACTGGTAATTATCTCCAGCCTGCCTGAGATAGAAGCGGGCTGACCTGATGGTCTAATTTCACCTTTACCCTCACAGTTCAAGAGGTCAGGGAAGTCAAGGCTGGTCTGAGTGCTGTGCAACTGTCAGCAAGGATTAAAGGGAATGACTCATTCTTCCTTCACACCTTACCCATTGCCATTACTCTGGCAGCTGAATCTTCAAAAAACAGTGCCTTGGAGAGGAAATATAGGAGAAAGGAGAGAAGAGGAGGAGAGGAGGAGAGTAGGGAAGAGGAGGGGAGGGAAGGAGAGGGAAGAGGACAGGAGAGGAGAGGTGAGGCAAGGCAAGGGGAGATGGAGAGAAAACAGTAGCCCCACGTTTTACATCACTTCATCTAATACACTGCACAGTGTCACAGATAATGTTCATTTTTCCCTCCGCTGACATTACTATTTTCTATCACAAAGGTTTATTCAGTTAAATAATTTAAGGGGTTTCTTTTATTTTTATTTTTAAAAAACCTTTCAAACAAAAGTTTAGGATACAAGTTAATGCAAGAAGATTAGAACAGTGCCCAAGAACAAGAATACCATATATACGACAGGAACTCTTAACCTTCTGTATGATGAATGAATGGACGAAAGAGTGAATGAACAAGTAGTACTGCCCTAAGTAAAAGAGATGAATGTCGGGCTAATGCAACTGTGTTTTAGATTCTCAGATTTATACCATCTTCCTAAAAAAAAACAAAAAAAGACCCTAAAAACCTAGGATATGGTGTATAGCATATACACCATATCTCTATTGCCTTGAGAAAAAGGTTATCTGAAGTTACACACATGGGCTTTCTAAACACACAGTGGTATCAATAGTTGCTGCCTTTTATTTTTCTAATTAATCTCACAGACTTGTACATGGGAGTAACCTTCCTGGTCACTTCATCACCTATTCAGTCTCCTCATTTCACAGATGAGTAAAGAGAGCCCCAGAAAGGTTACGTGATTTGTCTAAACACACAGTTAAGAAATGACAGAGCTAGGATCAGAACCTGGGTCTTTTAGCTTCTAATCCAGTACTCTCCTTATTGCACTACACCACAATTTACAAAAAAAAAAAAAAATTCCCCCGGTTATTCTGGGCCCTGAAGCCCCGAAGTTGCTACTTCAGCTCAATCAAGAGCTAACTCTCCTAGGTTTCTGACTCCAGCACAGAGAGAATGCGATGGTTCAGAAGATGAGAGAAATCAGCACCTACAAGATCAGCATCTCTCACAAGTCTGGAAGTGGTGAAGTGAAAATCCTCTGGGTTGCAATAGTAGCAAACAAACGAAACAGATCCCCGAGGCAGCAGGAAAAATGGCATGAATTTGCACATAGGAAGCATGCTGTATTTTTGAACCCATGAAATACCAAAGCAACTTGGATTATGTTAAGTAGGGCTTTAGTTAAACTATAGGTTTGGGGCAACTGTAAATATTAGGGACTGTCTCTCAAACTTAGTTCTCTTAGACCAAAATGCATTGACCACAACTGGATTGAAATTAAGTCGTGGCCAGGAGCGGTGACTCATGCCTGTAATCCCAGCACTTTGGGAGGCGGAGGTGGGCGGATCACCTGATGTCAGGAGTTCAAGACCAGCCTGAACAACATGGAGAAACCCCGTCTCTACTAAAAATACAAAATTAGCTGGGCATGGTGGTGCATGCCTGTAATCCCAGCTACTTGGGAGGCTGAGGCAGGAAAATCACTTGAACTCAGGAGGCAGAGGTTGCCGTGAGCCAAGATTGTGCCATTGTACTCTAGCCTGGGCGACAAGAGTGAAACTCTGTCACAACAACAACAACAACAACAACAACAAAAAAGAAATTAAGTTGCTTTACATTTTTTTCTTGCCCAGCTCTCCCTGTGATGTCCCTCCTCATGTCGGCTTCAGTCATTTCTAGTCAAAACTTACTCCAGACCAGCCTGGGTAACATAAAGAGACTCCATCTCCACAAAAAGTTTAAAAATTAGCTGAGCCTGGTGGTGCGTGCCCATAGTTCCAGCTACTTGGGAGGCTGGGGTGGGAGGATTTCTTGAGCCCAGGGGTTCGAGGCTATGATTGCACCACTGTACACCAGCCTAGGCCGAAGAGTGAGACCCCATCTCAAAACAAACAAACAAAACCCACAACTTTCTCCAAATTCAAATACACTCAGAATAATGAGGCAAGCTTTTTTTGTACTCCAGTCAGAACCTCTTCACATAAGTAAAGCCCAAAAGATACATGGGCAATGTTTTAGATAATGTCTTAAACTCACCATTTGTTTACTGTGCCTAAACTCTAAATGGAAGTCACTACATGCTCCCCTGACATCTTTCACCAAGGGGAGGGAGGACAGCAAGGAGGAGGGGATCTCCCTCAACTGAAATACACCAACTTTACTCTGACACAATTTATTCTTAAAGTGACTAAAAGTGCACAAAAACCTTTCAGCTAGTCAAAATAAAATAAATAGGCAGAAATACCAAATTAGGTAATTTTGAAATATTTGTGTTCTTTCAATATACCTCTATAATTCACATAGAATGTTTGCTTGTAAAAACATTATCTATACCAGAATCAAATTTAGTCAGATTAGGCAAGCAACTTACTATCTGTAAGAGCTATTGAGAAGAATAAATACAAAAGGACTGAAATAAAAAATCAACAGCTACAAGCAGCTTTGGAAAAAGAGACTGAGACAGGTTTCTAAAATATTACTGATGTTGAGGGAGGTCTATTTTCATGTGGTAACTATTTTTGTTCAATATCACCAACTTTCAATTTATAGCAAAACGGATATATTCAATTTCAGTCGTCTACTTCACAAATACAAATCTATTTTAAATATCATGGTCACATTTATGTAAACATCTGGGAGAGTTCAGCAAAATATCTCTGCCATTTGGAGGTCCTAACACTTCATGAACATAATTATTTCGTAGCCATCTCATCCTGCTGTATTTTTTGACAATGTGAAAACCAATGGCATAAAAATTAACTCCAGTAAGACAAATGATTAAATCAAACCTTGTTATATAAATCTATGTTTGCCCAACCACTTTCCCTGAAAGCCAATTCTCAATCAAATTCAAGAAAATATGGCAATATGTTTTAGAGCATGAAAAAAGTTTGAGCATGCTAACGAACCAACTTGTAAAATATAATTACAAAAGATTACAAAAATGCTATCTTGAACATCTTACTGGTATAAATTACATAAACTCTCTCATGCAACATATGTCATTCAGAGTAAAGAGGAAGGAACAGGATTTTAAACATCACGTCCATTTAGGAAATTATATATCAAATACTCCGGTCTTCTGTCATGATGATGCTTTAGTTAATATCTTTTATTCCATTTTCTAGAGCTATCAAAATGAACCACGAAGAATAAAAGTACGCAATGAAAAACTAATTATTTTAACAGAGGTTAAGTTAGGAAGGGACTTGTGTAGCAAGCATCCTATGTTATTTCATTCAAACTATCTGCTAACAGCAGCAGGAAAAAGGTTTGTATTCTTACCAATGAATTTCTGAGGCATTGAGCTTTTTCGTTTTGCCACATTGCTTGCTAATCTGTCCAGTACGAGAGCTCTTTCACTTCCCATCTCTGCTTTGATGTGTCTTGCCTCCGCACTTGCTGGTTTGGAAAAATATAAAAAGAAGAGAGAAAAGAACACATTGGTACATGCGGGGAAAAGGAAATAAACTGGAAGGAGAAGTGTCCGAAGTTGGATGCACACTCTATTGTTGTTACCTGTTATAACTGCTCAGATTCTTGCCTGGGGTACCTGCTGTGGTCAGTGAAGCCGACACCAGGGCACATTCAAATCTTGCAGTCTTATGCCGAGATAGGAAAGCTCGACCCATCCCCAACCAGTACCTTCATTAGCAAGAGGAAGTATTAAATAAACAGCCTGGACGTGGTTGGTTGCAAAAAGATAGATAGATGGAGATCTTCTAACCCCCGATCAGCCTTCTTTCTGATTCTGAGTAACTGCGTGTGACACCTGCAGACTGATATAATTCTTCTTAACAACTTTGAAAAAAAAAAGCATGGTGCCCCAGATTTACTGCTCTGTTTATGTTAACAGCACTTTTGAAAACAGATACACTCACACAGATAGCAAGACATCTACTCAGTGATTTGTGTATTGAAATTCTGAGTGGTTTCTTTCTTTTTCTTTTTCTTTTTTTTTTTTTCAGCACGCTCCTCTCAGTTCCTATCTTTCATATTCTGTTTCTCTGTGCTCTGTATTATCTGTTTCATATGCTCTTCCCATTTGAAAATAGTCTCAGTTAAAATTTCCCTAAGCAACACTTCTGCCTTGAAATTAAAGAACAATTTGTATAACGCATCTCTATTGAATTTCTAATAAAAATGTGAATAAAAACTGCCTATGGGCCGGGCGCGGTGGCTCATGCCTGTAATCCCAGCACTTTGGGAGGCGGAGGTGGGTGGATCACCTGAGGTCGGAGTTCGAGACCAGCCTCACCAACCTGGAGAAACCCTGTCTCTACTAAAAATACAAAATTAGCCTGGCATGGTGGTGCATGCCTGTAATCCCAGCTACTCAGGAGGCTGAGGCAGGAGAATGGCTTGAATCTGGGAGGCGGAGGTTGCAGTGAGCCGAGATGGCACCATTGCACTCCAGCCTGGGCAACAAGGGCGAAACTCCGTCTCAAAAAACAAAGAAACAAACGAACGAAACACAAAAAATCCTGCCTATGAATATGGGCTAATTGCCCATCCACAAATAGACCTGTGAGTGGTGAACCAAACATATTGTGATGGTTCTCAGACCTGGCTGCACATTAGAATCACCTGAATAGCATGTAAGAAATACCTATGCCCAGGCCCCCCTTCAGATCAATTACATCAGGATTTCTGGTACAGGGGCCTAGGCAAGAATATTTTAAAGCTCCCCAGGTGATTTTAAAATGCAGCCAGAAGTGAGAACTACTAGAAGAGTATATAAATAGTGGCAATATCTAATAGACTAAAATAGTAAACTGTAATCAATATAATTTACCTCAATTCAGCAGGCAGTGCCCAAATTTATGTCTAAAGTTCAAAGAGGGCCGGGCGCAGTGGCTCACACCTGTAATCCCAGCACGTTGGGAGGCCGAGGCAGGCAGATCACCTGAGGTCAGGAGTTCGTGACCAGCCTGACCAACATGGAGAAACCCCATCTCTACTAAAAATACAAATAATTAGCCGGGTGTGGCGACGAATGCCTGTAATCCCAGTTCTCAGGAGGCTGAGGCAGGAGAATTGCTTGAACCCAAGAGGCGGAGGTTGCAGTGAGCTGAGATTGCACCATTGCACTCCAGCCTGGGCAACAAGAGCAAAACTCTATCTCCAAAAAATAAATAAATAAATAAAATAAAGTTCAAAGAGATACCAGCTGCTCTAAATACAAGGCTTGACATTTTAACACATGATGCTAGCCTGAGCCAGGGATCAGCAAACTTTTTCTATAAAGAGCCAGACAGTAAATTTCAAAAATTTGTCAGACACATATAGTCTCTATGTTATATTCTTTGTTTTTGTTTTGTTTTTCTGTTCCACAGCCTTTTAAAAACATAAAAACCCCTGTACACAAACAGGTCACTGGCTGCCTTTGCCTAGAGTGCCACAGTTTGCCCACACCTGCCCTGGGCAAACATATTGTGATGCTGTAAACATTTGTCTCTGTTTTCTCAAAAACACCTCAGGAGATCCAAACTAAAATGAATTATCCATACATTTTTATTATGTCTAAGGAAGAATAAATTGAAATTAGTTTAAGGGATTAGAGTAAAAAGCAAGTAGTGGCTGGCACAGTGGCTCACCCCTGTAATCCCAGTGCTTTGGGAGACTGAGGCAGGAGGATTGCTTGAGGCCAGGAGTCGAGACCAGCCTGGGCAATATAGCAAGATCCTGTTTCTACAAAAAGTAATTTTAAAAAATTACCCGGGCATGTTGGCATGCACCTGTAGTCCTAGCTACTTGGGAGACTGAGGTGGGAGGGTTCCTTGAGCCCAGGGGTTTGAGGTTACAGTGAACCATTAAAGGTAACTGCCAAGACCGCAATTACTTTTGCATCAACCTAATAGTGCCACTGCACTCCAGCCTGAGTGACAGAGTGAGACTCTGTCTAAAAAGAAAACAAGCCCCAAAGTATTAAATATTTCTAGTTTTATTAGTGGCATTAAAAAACTATATGTTAGTCATTATACAATACATTATAAAGCTCAGTTTTCATTAGTTAATTTATTTACTTGTTTTTGAAACAGGGTCTCAACTCTGTCACCCAGGGTGGAGTGCAGTGGCAAGATCACAGCTCACTGCAGGCTAAACCTCCTGGGCTCAAGTAATCCTTCTACCTCAGCTTCCAAAGTAGCTGCAACTACAGTCTAAAGCCACCATGCCTGGCTAATTAAAAAAAAAAATTATTAATCTCAATATATTGCTCAGGCTGGTCTCCAACTCTTGGCCTCGGGCAGTCCTCCCACTTCAGCCTCCCAAAGTGTTGGGATTACAGGCGTGAGCCACTGCACCCAGCCAAAGCTCAGCATTTTTTTTTTTTTCCGGAATAAAATAAAATCTGCCTCTGCCAGGTGTGATGGCACTAGCCCATAGTCCCAGCTACTCAGGAAGCTGAGGTGAGAGCATGGCTTAAGCCTAGGAGTTCAAGTTCAGCTTGGGCAACACAGTGAGATCCCATCTCTTAAAAAGAAAAAGAAATCCAGCTTCAAAAAATGAGAAAGAGAAGAGGACGATAATAGTGTGATAATAATGACAATATTTACTAGACAGTGAGTTTCTTGTCAAAAATAATTCTAGGCTCTAAAGAAATAAATCATAGCCTTCAGTGAAGCGATTAACAACTGTTTGTGTAAATGAAAACAGTAAGGGTCAGAATAGGGGGCCTGAGTGGCTTTCGGGCTAGTGCGAAAGTACTCAATTGACTCCGGCTGACCAGCAGTTGTAAATAACGGGCACTTCAGTCACAAGACACTGCTATTGAGTGAAGTGGGTCAAATTCTGTCCAGCACAGGGATAGGTTTAAATGACCAAACAGGAAATTATTTATATATATTATTTCCTTTCACACAAAACCACCACCAGATGTGGCACTACCCAGAGCCCCAAGAGTAGAGAGATGAAAGACAAAGCTTGGAATTTGCAGTAAGTTCCTGGGGCTGTTAGAAGGAGACTTTTTTCTTAGAATCAGGGGAGAGGTAGCTAAGTTTGTGCTTTGACTAGGAACATTCATCCTGGTTCCAGCAATTTTGAGAAGGTTAAATCTAAGTAAGCCTCCCCTCAACGCTGTAGTTATCAACAAAAAGATTTATAGTGAAAAAAGAATGAAAAACAGTATTCTGGGAATGTTCACCTTTTATGCCCATTTTACCATTGTTCTTATTACTGTCTTGTGGTCCCTCCTCTCACTGCCAAATCATTACCCGGGAATTACCCCAAGCATGGTGCTACCCATCTAGTTTTCCCATTTGTTTCCCAACAGTTGCTGTCTACATTTTACCGAAGTCAATGTCAATTACAACAAACAGCCTTCTGAGGACACGTAATCAACATCCTCTATTTGGGAGGATGCTGAAGTGTGGACACATTGACCTAAATAACTGTAATTAGGGCAGGTCACTAAATGGCAGACTTTTGAGATAACATCACCTTTTATTCCTCGTTACCCACCAAACTGGTCTTGAGAGTCATTTCCAGATAAACATTACTCTGTAAATCAGTGACCAAATGCCTGACATTTAAAAACATAAAATTCTGCAGCGTTCATGGATGGGCATATTTGAGGCATGGGTGGAGACTTTCCCATTTCTACAACTCCGATGAGATTGAAAGAAATCCTCTGAAACGAATCTACAGGACTCCTGTTCACCCACACCCTCTTTCTGGGTCATTCACTCGACATCTTAACTACAAGAGCTCCACCTTCATTGTACATGTGAACACACTCTAGTGATTCCATTGATCTTCACTGAATTAACCTTGTTTTCTAGTTGATAAGTTAGGCAAAGGCTAGTTCTCAATTGAAGATGGCAGTCTCATTTTCTTTCCTAAACTGTTAGTCTTTTGCCTCACACTCGTTGAAGAGCTGATGTACGATACTATAAAATGAGCGCCCTTTGAAACACAGAGAGCCAGGTGCCATGGCTTGTGCCTGTAATCCAGCACTTTGGGAGGCCGAGGCGGGGGGATTGCTTGAGCCCAGGGAGCTATGATCTTGCCACTGCACTCCAGTGTGAGGAACAGAGTGAGCCCTGTCTCTAAACAACAACAACAATAACAACAACACACACACACACATCACACATACACAAAGAAATGCTTTGTAACTGGACAAGCTCTTTGGGATTACTGAGTGGTTTAGGCAGTGCACTGAAAATAAAACAAAAGAGGACTATTAGCTTTTGGTCCTTTTCTCCAACTTTAGGACCCAACTGTCTATTTATACAAACAGTCTAGACTTGTTATCTTGCTACATCATGTCTCAGAAATGTAAGTGGAGGGAAACCAGTTTGGCAAGATAGTAAGGGAACAAGATAATGTGTTTAAATGACGAAATAGGAAATCCGTCCCTGGGTGGTGTTTGGCGGTTTAATGCTGCAAGGGGTGGGTGTGGGGAATATGGAATGGTGGCAAGGAACAATTTGCACATTTGGTTCACGAGTGAGAACAGAATGAGTAAGACTGTCATTGTGGATCAAATTCCCTTCACATCGCTTGCCTACTAAATAGTAGATATACTAATTTTCATTAGAAAAGTTATTTTAAAGACGTGCTGAAAAAATAATAAAATGTAGTACAAAGTCACAATTACAGAATAAGTTACTACCTTTATTCCCTGTATAAGTCTTAATATTTGGTTTTAGTTAACCGTTTCCATGATACAATTTCTATCTGAAAGTCATTGGAGGTTTAACTGTGTAATTGTGCTGTGCTTTTGTTTTTGTTCAAAATCCTTCATTAGATCTTGAAGCGTTAAGTGGAGCTTAAACAAGAGGTATTGCTTCCTGTCTCTTCTATGGTGTGGTCAGTCAGTAGCTAATGGAGAGTGAAACAAAGTGGTGTTATTACGCAATAGGAATTGTCTAACAAGAGATTGGTATCAAAGACAGAGGCAGGTTCTAACAAAAAAGTTTCATAAAACTGTTGCCTTTTTGAACAAGTAAAATGAATACTACCTGTGAGATAGTATTTTTTATTTTTTATTTTTTGAGACGGAGTCTCGCTCTGTTGCCTAGGCTGGAGTGCAGTGGCATGATCTCGGCTCACCACAACCTCTGCCTCCCGGGTTCAAGCAATTCTCCTGACTCAGCCTCCCAAGTAGCTGGGACTACAGGCACATGCCACCATGCTCGGCTAATTTTTGTACAGACAGGGTTTCACTATTTTGGCCAGGCTGCTCTCGAACTCCTGACCTCGGGATCCGCCCGCCTCAGCATCCCAAAGTGCTGGGATTACAGGTGTGAGCCACCGTGCCCAGCCAGTATTGATTTTTAAAAAGAATAGATTTGGCCAAGTGCAGTGGCTTACACCCGTAATCCCAACAATTTGGGAGGCCAAGGTGGCGGATCACCTGAGGTCAGGGGTTCGAGACTAGCCTGGCCAACATGGTGAAACCCCCGTCTCTACTAAAAACACAAAAATTAGCTGGATGTGGTGGCGGGTGCCTGTAATCCCAGCTGCTCGGTAGGCTGAGGTAGAAGAATTGCTTGAACCCAGAAGGCAGAGGTTGCAGTGAGCCGAGATCGTGCCACTGCACTCCAGCCTCGGTGACAAACCGAGACTCTCTCTCAAAAAAAAAAAAAAAAAAGAAAAAAGAAAAAAAAGAATAGGTTGGGAAAGCGAACTTAAAATCTTTTTTTTTTTTTTTGAAACGGAGTCTCGCTCTGTGGCCCAGGCTGGAGTGCAGTGGCGCAATCTTGGCTCACTGCAAACTCTGCCTCCCGGGTTCACGCCATTCTCCTGCCTCAGTCTCCCGAGTAGCTGAGACTACAGGCGCCCGCCACAACGCCTGGCTAATTTTTTTTATATGTTGAGTAGAGATAGGGTTTCACCGTGTTAGCCAGGATGGTCTCGATCTCTTGACCTCGTGATCCACCCGCCTCGGCCTCCCAAAGTGCTGGGAAGCAAACTTAAAAATTTTTAAACATTTTCTTTGGTCTGCTACGTTGGTAAAAATATCAGGTTATTCTGAAGCCCTCATGCTTGTATTAGCTTGAAGAGCTATCGAAGATGAAAGGTTTGGAGTCCTAGATTCATAAATAGATGTGATTATTCAATTACTTAAAAATATTACTATTGCTAGAACTCATTGTTACACAACAATATTTCCTGCTCCAAGTGTTCATAATTTGTGTGAAATGAGGCTAAATGAATCTCTATACCAGCTGTTAGTCTCTTTCTGAAATAATAATCAAGCTAATGAGAAAATGCAGTCCATGGTCTTCTGTATTTTTCCTTCTTTTCATATATACTCCATTAAGACAGAATTGGAATATTTTGATGGTGTCACTTGTGATGCCTGGTGTAGAAACTTGGACTAAATATCACTTGTGACTTTTTTTTTAAATTTTGATTTTAATTTTTTTTTTTTTTTTTTGAGACGGAGTGTTGCTCTGTTGCCAGGCTGGAGTACAGTGGCACGATCTCAGCTCACTGCAACCTCCACCCCCCGAATTCAAGCGATTCTCCTGCCTCAGCCTCCTGAGTAGCTAGGACTACAGGTGAGTACCACCACACCCAGCTAATTTTTGTATTTTTAGTGGAGACAGGGTTTCACCACATTGGCCAGGCTGGTCTCCATCTCTTGACCTTGTGATCCGCCCACCTCGGCCTCTCAAAGTGTTAGGATTACAGGAGTGAGCCACCGTGCCCAGCCAGGATTGTAAATCCTTAAAGTGGGCTTTAAGGGGCTTAACCTTAACTCATCTTTACAAACGGCTTTGATACGGAGCCTGGCACATAGAGAACTCAAGTGCTATCTGGATAAAAGAAATGATTAGCAAGGCCAGAAGTCCTGTTGCCCAATACCTGCATTTTTTTGCAGGCAGGTCTTCACTCCAAGGCCTTTTTATTCATCTGCTTGCTTCCGGAAAGTCCTGCTTCCCCTTGAGGGCAGGTTTGTCCACAGACTTGGCTCCCACACCAGGCTGCACTTCAATTTACAATAAGCACTTGAAGAATGAGTGCTGCAGGCACAACAGCAACGAAGTATCATCTCTTTACAAGTGAGGGATGAGGCATAAGATGTGCTATACTGCTCAGGCCCAGAATGGAACCCCATGTCCACAATGGACTCCCAATTCTAAGAAGGAAACAGAAATGGAAACCATACATAGAAGGGTGCAAAATAGTTAAAGAGTTGGCTTATGTTGGATTAAATATTCTGTAAATTTTGGCCTCAGGAAAAATTATAGGAACTATTTGAAATATAAAAGAATAATGTATGAACTGAGATGCAGCAACTTGATTAAGCTGTGAATTTACACATTTATAACCTGAAACCACCATTACAACATATTTGTTTGAAAAAAAAATCAAAACTTGCTGACTTAGTTAACCCTTTATCTTTTTTTGCTGAGACTTAAAGTATGGTGCACATATCCACCAAACCACCCTATGAAATGCAAATTAACTCAACCTCTGTATTTCAGCATTTCCTGAATCACCTAATATCACTGAGAATAGCTAAAATATTACTTTTGATACTTTTCCTTATTTGGAATTCCTAAAAAAGATTGTGAGAATGGGAAGTAAGGTGGTGACCTTACTTCAAAATCAATAATTTTGAACTTACTGTTTATAGAGTGTAGTTTTCTGATTTTCCCCCCTCCTTCCAGGAGAATCAGGACACACATATATGCATATATGTGTGTGTCTATTAGTATGTGTGTTACTATATTTCTTTTGCAAACCAGATAATATATAACCTTTAAGAAATATAGCTAATCAAGCCAAAAAGTGGAAAAGGTGTAAAAGACCCAAATGTCCATTAGCTGATGAATGGATAAATGGAAAGTGCCAAATCCAAACAATGGAATATTATCCAGCCATAAAAAGGAATGAAGTACTGATAAATGCCTCAGCATATATAAATGCCTCAAAAATATTATGCTAAGTAAAAGAAGCCGACACAAAAGGCCACATATTGTATGATTCCATTTATGTGAAATGTCCAGAACAGGCAAATCCATAGAGACAGAAAGTAGATTGGTGACTGCCAGGAGCTAGAGGGAGGGGGAATACGGAGTGACTGCTAATGGGCACAGCACTGCTTTTGCGGATGGTGATAATATTCTGAAATTAGATAGTGGTGATGGTTGTACAACTTTGTGAATATACTAAAATTATTGAAATGTGCACTTTAAAAAGGTAAATTTTATAGTATGTGAGTTATATCTCAAATTTTTGAAAATTAAAAAATATGACTAATCACAAAAACAACTAAAGTTCTGGTGAATTTTAAGTAGGTCACTGAATTTTGGCTGAGTCTCAGTCTTGTCATCTCTAAAATGAAGAATTAGGGTCAGATGCTCTCTTTCATTCTAGCTTTAAATATTAGTGATTCTACTTGGAATATGATAGATTTTCATAGCTTGGGAATCTCTTACAGTAGGAGCTTTGCCTATTGTCTGAAATACAGAACTGCAAGTAGAGATGCCTACATTCCGTCCTTGAGCAAGTACTGCCTGACTGCCATGAAGCATGTCACTTAAGATGTCGAAACCTTTCCTAGCAAGCAGACTCAGATAAAAGCAAAACAAAGAGAAGAAGATGTCAAAACCCAAATGTTAGGTTTTTCTTTTTATTTTATTATTATTATTTTTAGAGATGGTGTCTTGCTTTGTTGCCCAGGCTGGGCTTGAGCTCCTAGCCTCAACCAATCCTCTTGCCTCAGTCTCCTTAGTAGCTAGGACTACAGGTACGTGCCATTGTGTCTGACCTGTTTTTTTTTTATAAGGGAGTAAACATTTCTTTTTATTTGGATAAGCTTTATCCAAATAAGTTGGATTTCCTTTATCAAGTTAGAAATCCGACTCCTTGATAAAACCAAAGATGCCACTGGGATAAAAAGCAGCACTGCAAGCCAACAGAATTCAGTTGGCCAGCTCCTAACATTATACAATAGGTTTTATCCAAAACAAAAGTTTCCTCTTACTCAAAATGAGGGCAGTTTAAGTAGTCATTTCTACTCCATTTTTCCTGAGTTTCATGTTATTTCTGTGATATTTTTGTAATATTTCTGTTTTAGGCTATTCAAACTACTCAACTGCAACAATTGCTGTCAAACACTAAATCCCATGAGGGTTTGTACCTATTCTAAATAAGTAATTGGTTCAAGTTATCAAATAAAAATGTCAGACAACCCAAGCTGCAGAACCAGGCTGACAGCCAACTCAATGGGACAAAGGACAGCAGCAGAGATGTGACACAAAAAAGTTTCAGGCTGTTTCAACTAAAGAATGAAAAGGAAATAAAACCACAATTGAGATATAGAAGAACATCTAGTGTTTGAACCAATTGCCAGTAGGTATCTAATTCAAATCACTGAATAAAACAAGCAATCCCCAAAGCCAAATAGAAGCATCACAATAAATCATATGAGTAGACAAGGATATAAATTGGGCCCTGTGCAAAGAAAATCCTTGTAGTTTTAATTGACTCTTCCCTAGCCACTCCCCAACCTCCTCTACCCTCAATTTTTGCCATTTTTTGACAACTCCATTCTTTATCAATCTGTTAGGAAATCTTGTTGATTCTACCTTTAAATATACAGAGAATCAGAATATTTCTCACCACCTCTACCACTAACAACACATAATTTTTTCTTGCTTGAATTATTGCAATGGCCTCCTAACTGGATCCCCCAATTTTCAACCTTGCCCCAAATACAATCTCTTCTCAAAAGCAAGTAGAGTGATTCTTTCAAATGAGAAGGCCAATGATGTCACCTCTTCGTACAAAACCCTCTAAAGATTTTCAATTTCACTCAGAGTAAAAGCCAAAGCCTTTACAATAGCCTGCAAGGCCTGATAAGATCTGGTTTCCCATTTCCTCTCTGGCTTCAGGTCCCATTACTAGCACACACAGGACTATGTACACTTCTTCAAATTTGTGCCCCAGGGCCTTTGCTCTTGCTGTTCCCTAGTTATCTGCAGGGCTTGCTCACCTTGTTAAGAAGCCTGTTAAAATGTCACCTCATCAAAGCCTACCCTGATTCTCACCCTCGCTCCTCAGTAACTGCTTCATTTTTCTCAATAGCACTTACCAGCCTCTAATCTCTCAACTTACAGTTTGCTCATTTACTTTCTTTATAATCTGTCTGCCCCCAGTAAAATATAAATTCCATGAGTCTTTTTACTTACTATTGTATCTCACCACCTAGGACAGCAGATGCTTGCTAAATGTGTGTTGTGTGAACTCACCAGTGTCTCCCGGGTCAGTGCTCTGAAGAAATGTACGGCAGCGCTCCTTGTGCTCCTCAAGGGAACTTCTCTGCTTGTAACTCCTTCCACAAAACTCACATTTGTAGGGTTTCTCCACTAGAAGGAGAACATAAGGCACACGCAGTGACCCTCAGGGGTTCCATACAGGTCAGGTATTGGGGCTCTGTGACAACTGTTCACTAGAAATGAGACTGCTGAGTGAAGCCAGAGTATTTGGATACTTTTGAATCTATATTTTAAATTTGGTAAGCTTAAATAAGGTTATGGTCTATGATTAATCATTATGTCAGAGTATTCTTTGAAAGGGTCGCCTCCTATCACAAATGGAAGAATTCGGATTTAGTGATTACCATTTAGCATAGTGTTTTGGCTCCAGGTCAAATCTTGTTTTCTTTGGGGGGAAAAAATAGGGCCGTTTTATTCTTCAAGGAGGTTAATGTGGTATAAGCAATGAAACAGGACAGGATTCCTTAGTTTGGACATCCATCTGGCTGTAAGTAGAGATTGCTGTAGTTTGTGGGAGTTAGAGAAACTGATGGCCTTTGCATAACATTGACATATTTGGATAAATTTAGTTCATCCTTGCCACGTGGCTATAGCAAAGTCTAGGCTAAAACAATAAAAACTGAGCTAATTAAGGATTTTTTTGGTTTTTTGTTTTTGAGACAGGGTCTCACTCCATCACCCAGGCTGGGGTGCAGTGGCTCAATCACAGCTCGCTACAGACCCAACTTCACAGGCTCAGGTGAAGCCTTGGCCTCCCAAAGGCCACTCTGGCCTCCCAAAGTGAGAGGATTACAGGTGTGAGCCATTGCACCCAGCCAGGATATCTTTGAATAATATAAATAAAAATAGGCCAGGCGCAGTGGCTCACACCTGTAATCCCAGCACTTTGGGAGATCAAAGTGGGTGGATCACCTGAGGTCAGGGGTTCGAGACCAGCCTGCCCAACATGGCAAAACCCCATCTCTTCTACAAATACAAAAATTAGCCAGGCACAGTGGCTCATGCCTGTAATCCCAGCACTTTTGGAGGCCAAGGCAGGTGGATCACGAGGTCAGGAGTTCGAGACCAACCTGGCCAATGTGGCGAATCCCCATCTCTACTAAAAATACAAAACTTAGCCGGGCGTGATGGCGCGCACCTGTAGTCCCAGCCACTCAGGAGGCTGAGGCAGAAGAATCACTTGAACCTGGGAGGCGGAGGTTGCAGTGAGCTGAGATCATGCCACTGCACTCCAGCCTGGGCGACAGAGCGAGACTCTGTCTCAAACAAACAAAATTAGCTGGGCATCGTGGTAGGCATATATAATCCCAGCTACTAGGGAGGCTGAGGCAGGAGAATTGCTTGAACCTGAGAGGCAGAGGTTGCAGTGAGCCAAGATCACACCACTGCACTCCAGCCTGGGCAACAGAGCAAGACTATGTCTCAAAAAAAAAAAAAAGAAAGAAAAAGAAAAAGAAATAAAAATGAATTGTGAAAATGACTTCATCTAAATGTCTAAGATGAAGGAAAACTTTCATCCATACAATTCATGCAACCTTTATTCTGCAAACTCCCCAAATGCTTTATTGCTTGAAATATGTAAGTAATAACTTCAACTATCTGTGCAAGGCTGGTCTTTCTGATTGCTGATAAAATATACTCAATGCATTTGTCAGTTTTAGGGGCTAAAATTTTTATTTTCTAACTCCTCTTGCTCTGTTTAAAACAGAGGCTTTGGGATTTAAAGCACTAAAAGATCCTTATGGAATCCTAAATTAAAACAAATGCAGGTTTGCTAGGGCTAAAAATGTTACGTTTCTGCATAAATTGGGTTCTCTGGAATCTGTCTTTAAAAAGCCTACTATTGTTTCTTACTTGAAAAAGGCAACAGTAGAGAACTATTCTAATTTTTTCAAACCAAACTCATCCTTAATTCATTACTTTGAAAAATGAGTTGTAAAAGAGAGAAACCCTTCATTTGCCAGTTACGATCTCTCATGGTGGGTTTTGTTGGGGCTGACTTCTTTAATCCTAGTGGCTGAATTATAACAAGTTTTGAGTTTGGGGCTAGGTTTTAATCAAAGCAGTAGATATGAACTGACATGAAAACAAACCTTTTCTTCCAATTAAAATTTGCCAGATAACATCAAGAACATGAGGTCCCAAATTTGAAAATAAACTCAGTCTTATTTTTCTAGGAAGGAAATTCTAAATCTTGAAAAAAAAAAAAGTATTATCTTGGTCAAAATAAGGAGTAAAAACATCAAGACAGCACATAGCTTTTTCCAAATCCTTACTGTTGTTCATCTTTTAGAGATTTAAAATAAGTAGGCTGACTGGGCATGATGGCTCATGCCTGTAATCCCAGCACTTCGGGAGGTCAAAGTGGGAGGAATGCCCAAGCTCAGAAGTTTGAGACCAGCCTGAGAAACATAGTGAGACCTCATGTTGATTTAAAAAGTGGGCTGATCAAGAGGAAAGTTGGATTTAAGAAATTTATCCCGAATGGCCAAAAAGTAGCCACCAAACAATGATTTATATCCAAATTACAGTTTTTCATAATTTACAAACTGTACATCATTTGCTTGTCTCGTCTTTTGAATGGAAAGAGTATGTGTGTTAGGAAAACAATCTAATAAAGTTTACCAGAAGAAAATACTCATGGCTATAATTTTCTCACAGAAATTAAGAAGACATTTTTTATAGGGTGGGCTCTTCCTATCTGACTGTGTTGTTCTCCAGGGGTGCGAGGATGGCGAGGAGATGATCATCTCCACTGAGGCAGACGGAGAGCAATTAATGCCTTAATGGCAGTGTAATTAGCCCTAGAGGTCTCTGCTGTTGTAACCCTTCAGAACAAGAACGACAGATTGAAACCTTCCTACTTAACTCTTTCTAGTTTCCACATTGGGCTCTGAGGAATGCAGTTCCTAGACATGGAGTGCTCATTTCTCTCACTTACCAGAATGTGTCCTAAGATGCCCTGTGAGCGCATCTCTTCTTTGGCATGCATAGTTGCAGAGGTGACACTTAAAAGGTTTTTCCCCTGTGTGCAGTTTAATGTGGCGGAGGAGGTTACCTTTCTGAGTAAAAGATGCCCCACACTGATTACACTGGAATGGGCGTTCACCTTTAAAAAGGACAAAAAAGGAGATTTCTGATCACAGGCAAGTGGAGAAACATATGCACAGATTAGATGCCTAGGGCAAAAGCTCATCTTTTAGACAGTTACTGTTCACATTGGGATCAGTTTGGAGCTGCATTTCAAGGCAAGCCTAAGACTTACTTATGAAATCTCCTCTTTAGAAGAGAAAAAGCACCCACTAGCAAGGCTATTTTAGGTATCATATTGAATCAGAGCAAAGAAACAAGAGTAGCTCTAGAAGTGCTTTCTAGATCTAAGTTTTTATATTACTTGGTATTCCTTTTTTCTTTTTTTTTTTTTTTTGAGACAAGGTCTTCTTGCTCTGTTGCTCAGGCTGGAGTGCAATGGTCCCATCATGGCTCACTGAAGCCTTGACCTCCTGGGTTCAA
Organism: Macaca mulatta; assembly: GCF_049350105.2. Classification (NCBI taxonomy): domain Eukaryota; kingdom Metazoa; phylum Chordata; class Mammalia; order Primates; family Cercopithecidae; genus Macaca; species Macaca mulatta. The sequence goes on from NC_133421.1 coordinate 64,147,083, forward strand.
GTGAGCCTGTTACCTCAGCCTTTAGAATAGCTGGGACTACAACTGCTTGCCATCATGCCTGGCTAATTTTTTAGTATTCCTTTTAAATTTAATCTCTTTTGAAAAAAGAGCCAGAAACTAAAGTCCTTACAAGGTGCTGAGGGCTAGAAATTCTCCTTTTTAAAGTCTTCATATGAGATGCGGAATGGAATCGACTGGCTCAAGTGCAGTGGTTGTGTTTGTATGCATTTCTACAGACTGCCTGTTTATTGTCTGAAGATACATTATTTTAAACTGGAAATAAAAACTATGTCCTTTCATTTACCAAATTTGAACCCAATACAATAAGATTTGCTCTTATTAAAAATGTTATGCAAAAATATATGAAAGATGGCTAAGAAGCAAATCACACAATTCAACTCCTACTTAGAAACTGAAGAAAAAGTATTTGGCTGACCTAGAACACTGTGCTCTCTACAGTCTTTTTTTATTCATAGCATTTGCAATATGTTTGCCAGATGCATGGTGAGGCAGGAATAAAAAGCACTGAGTAAATGGCAATGCAGAGAGAGAGACACATCAGCATTATAGCAAAAATCAATGAAAGTAACCGAAAGTTCCAAATTCCACCACTTCATTTCTCACATGGCTGCATTAGGATAGTTTTCAGAAGAATGAAAAAAGCAGACTATTTACCAGTATGGCTTCGCTTATGAACCATTAAGACATTGAAGCTGATGCAGGATAATCCACACACATCACAGTTCATCTTTCCACTGGTTGGCCTGCTACTATCAAATGAGACAACATGTCTCTCCAACTTAATGTTTTCATATTCATTATATTCTCTTGAATAGCTGTAAGGGATTTCAGGCTCTTCTGCATTTCCCATGGGCTCTGGCTTTAAAACATTTTCATCTCTTTCACTGTATTCATCTTTCACTTTCATTGAATCATCTGCAGGGAAGAAAATGCAAGAAATGAACAATGACTGTACTTGAAGCTATCAAAGCAGCTCAAACAGCAGAGACCCACAACTGACAATTAAATACCAAATGAAGCTAACAAAACACTGTACATCTACAAAACAAGAAGGCACCATTAGCATGACCGCACGTTATTTAAATTCAGAACCACAGTCAGAGGAAAACACACATATTTACACATAAAAACAGACGATAGTGTTTTAGGCTATCCAGAAAATTACAGATAATAGATTTTAGCTAAGTTTGCTCAAAGTGGCCAAGAAACAAACATTGAGCAACTCTTCTCCAGTACTAGGGGAGAGGAAGGGTTCTCAGATCTAGTACTGTTTTTGGTGGCTGCAGTTAAAAAGGCAAGGTGATGTACTCTTAGGTTTCAAGGAGAAAATATTGTTTGACTCCTTCAAATGCATGCAATGTAAGCCATTCAGATTAAGAGTTGAATAGTTAATGTAGTTTTTCTAATTTTAAGCCATGCTCTGCCTCTTCCCCTTCCACGTATATGAATTGCTAAAACACATCTTATCTCTGTCTCTCTTGGAGCTGATAAAGGCACAACATTGACTGTAGAGGAAGCTGTCAGTACTAATGAAATAGTGTTGAGAAAGACAAAAGGAAAAGTTATTCTTTCATATAACCTAAGGAGTTACTTTCATTGACACAGGTAAATGGGGCTCAATCTAAATAAGGGGAAGGACCCTTAGGTCCCAAGTTAGGGAGGACTAAAGTCAAGGACTCAAGGATTGTGTAATAGGACTGGATAGGAGAGGAGGGACTGGCTCAAGTGAGTTGGCTGACCAAGTACTGTCTTAAGAGCTGCAATGTAAATAAATGAAATTTAAAAGAACAGCTATCATACTCTTCATGAAGAGTCTAAGAACATATGAAGAACGTGGGAAAAATATGAAGAACATAATAAAGAAGCAAATTTATGTACTTGCATTGACACTAGTAAAACCTAAAAATTTGCCTGATGTAAGAATAATAAACATTTGTAAGGGAGTTGTCATACATAAAATATGCTACATAAATGCTTACTTTTTCAAACATTGGTCCCTAGAAATCGAAAGTTGTCCCTCCCCATGAGGAATCACAAATCAATGGAGTGGAGGACTGGAAGGGAATTTAAATGTCATCTAATCCAACCCTCTCGTTTCTCAGATGAGGAAATCTGGGAGCAGAGATGTTTTCAGTCATTCGTCGAAGGTTACATGTCCAGTTACTGGCAGAGGTGTGATTAGAACACAAAACCTAACCTTGAACTATGAATTACTTGGATTTGACCTCACGCACTAGACATATAAGGCCTAAGTGGATTCTTACCAACTATATTCCACACCCTCCCATCAGTGGTGTAAATGTTAAAACCCAAAACACTCTGAAAAAAAGATGTTTTAAAAAACTACATCCCTTCCAAAAAACATCAGTAAGTGTTGCTCCTCTTGCCACATAGGAGGAAGTACAACTGCAGCTGTGCCTGGCTTGCTACCTTGAACCCAAGTTTCAATTTTCACTTCTATCAAGGTTACCTTTCATCTATATTAACTGTGTTTGCTTAATAGAGCAAGACAGGGCCTAACCACCATCAGAGGAGCCAGGGCTGCCACACCGTTCCACTGCTTCCTACCACAGTTCATGGTTCACAACGTTTCACTCTTTGACTAGCAAAGATGTAGGACTGTAGGATAAGTCCAACATGTTTCAAATTTGGCCACCCTATGGATCTGGGTTATATAAGAAATGATATCTGTTTCCTACTTGGAAAGAGGTTCACTTCCTTCTTTCTCTGGATAGGTCTTCCCTGCTTTCAAATGGAATTTGTTTACTTAAGTGTTTTTTTTTTTTTAATTTTTTTTAAGAGAAGGATGCACCTGAGGCTTGTACCCGCCTCCCTTCCTCCATCACTCCAGCTGTGGGTAATATCCCACCAAAGCTTGAGTGCGCTTCAGTTTGCATGTAGGCGTTTAAAAGAACCTCAACGGAAAATTTCAGCTACTGAAAACCAAAAACAGCAGATAGAAAAGGCCAGCAGAAAAGGATTCTTTCCATTTTGGTTAGAAAATGTGAACATGACCAGACTCAGGCCACACTCCATGGTCACTGAACTTTAAAATGTAGTAAGATCAATGTGTTGGGTCTTTCTGAAAACAGAGGACAAAAGAGAGCTGCTCCTTTCCCTCAGGATTTTGGCTTTAGTTGGTCTGACCTGGAACTCAATACTACACCATCCTGGCTCAAGAGTAGATCTTAGCTTTAGTCCTTTAGGAGCCAGCTGTAGAGCAAGGAAGACAGTATTTGAGACCCAGGGACATAAGGACACAGGGACAGGGTATTAGAGAAGTCCTCTGGGCTTACATAGTTGCTGGTTTGCCTTTGGAGTCTTACCAGTTTTAGATGAATGACTTCAATGACCTCTCTGCTTGGTTACTGGAGATCAGCAATTTATTTTTATTTTATTCTATTTTATTTTTTGAGACATAGTCTTGCTCCATTGCCCAGGCTGGAGTGCAGTGGCACGATCGGCTCACTGCAATCTCTGCTTCCCAGGTTCAAGTGATTCTCCTGCCTCAGCCACCCAAGTAGCTGGGATTACAGGCACGTGCCACCATGCCCAGCTGATTTTTGCATTTTTAGTGGAGACCGGGTTTCGCCATGTTGGCCAGGCTGGTCTCGAACTCCTGACCTCAACTGATCCACCCGCCTCGGCCTCCCAAAGTGCTGGGATTACAGGCCTGAGCCACCGCGGCCAACCAGATTCTAATTTATTCTAATATTCAACTCTGTTACCTTCTCAAGGTAAGTCATAATAAATTGTTGGCCAGGTGTGGTGGCTCACGCCTGTAATCCTAGCACTTTGGGAAGCCAAGGCGGGTGGATCACCTGAGTTCAGGAGTTTGAGACCAGCCTGGTCAAGAGGGCGAAACCCCATCTCCACTAAAACAAAAAATTAGCTAGGCATGGTGGCTTCTAGCTACTGGGGAGGCTGAGGCAGGAGAATCGCTTCAACCTGGGAGGTGGAGGTTGCAGTGACCCAATACTGCACCACTGCACTCCAGCCTGGGCGACAGAGTAAGACGCCAGCTCAAAAAAGATAAAATAAAATAAATTAGAATCTAAGGTATGAATGAGATTCCTGAGAGATATTAGGCTCAGTACTTAGCCTCCAAATACAGTCCACCAAAACCAGGAAAGGCACAAGCCTGCTCTAATGAAGGGATTCATCCCATTCCGAAAGACTTATTGGAGCAGAGAAAAGGGGCGTTCTACTTAGAAAATTCTATTAGAAAATACTAATGAATGTGTCTAAAGTCAAACTTGTCATCATTGAACCCAAACTTGCTTCTAATTTATGACTTATTTTTGTTGACAAATGGCATCACCCTTCTTCCAGTCTCCAAGTCGTGAAATTGTGGAACCTTTTCTCTTTCAATCTCCACATCAAATTGATCTCCAAGATCTATCAACTGTATGTCTTCAGGCTCTCTAGGTGCCAACTCCTCTTTTCCTTTCCTTTTGCAATTTGGTTTCACCTTTCATCACATCATACCTAAATTCATCCTCTCTCAACATTCCTTTCTTTTTTTTTTTTTTGAGACAGAGTCTCACTCTGTCGCCCAGGCTGGAGTGCAGTGGTATGATCTCGGCTCACTGCAAGCTCTGCCTCCCGGGTTCAAGCGATTCTCCTGCCTCAGGCTCCTGAGTAGCTGGGATTACAGGTGCCCACCACCATGCCTGGCTTTTTTTTTTTTTTTTTAGTAGAGACGAGATTTCACCATCTTGACCAGGCTGGTCTCGAACTCCTAACCTCGTGATCCACCCACCTTGGCCTCCCAAAGTGCTGGGATTACAGGCGTGAGCCACCGCACCTGGCCTCAACAATCCTTTCTAGACAGATTTAAGACACAGGTGGGCTAGGCGCGGTGGCTCACACCTGTAATCCCAGCACTCTGGGAGGCCCAGGTGGGCGGATCACGTCCGGAGGTGGAGACTATCCTGGCAAACACGGTGAAACCCCATCTCTACTGAAAATACAAAAAATTAGCTGGGCATGGTGGTGCACGCCTATAGTCCCAGCTACTTGGGAGGCTGAGGCAGGAGAATCGCTTGAACCTGGGAGACAGAGGTTGCAGTGAGCCGAGATCGCACCGCTGCACTCCAGCCTGGGCGACAGAGCAAGACTCAGTCTCAAAAAAAAAGACACAGGTAAGCTATGCTTACTGCCTCTACAGCCTCAAAAAGGCCTCAGAATTCTCCATAATATGGCTTCTGCCTCCACAATTCACTGAATCTGCTCCGTTGAATATCACCAACCATAATCTTCTGATTCCTAGATTCAATGCCTTTTTGTATGCCACTCTCCCCAACTTCTTTGTAGTCCTCAACACTACTGACCTCTCACCATTCCTTGTTCTTCTGCATTCCTATTTCTTTTCTTTTCTCTTTTTTTTTTTTTTTTTTTTTGAGATGGAGTCTCACTCTGTTGCCCAGGCTGGAGTACAGTGGTGTGATCTTGGCTCACTGCAACCTCTGCCTCCTAGGTCCAAGCGATTCTCCTGCCTCAGCCTCCCGAGTAGCTGGGATTACAGGCAGGTGCCACCACACCTGGCTAATTTTTGTATTTTTAGTAGAGAGGGTTTCACCATGTTGGCCAGGCTGGTCTCGAACTCCTGACTTCAGGTGATCCACCTGTCTTGGCCTCCCAAAGTGTTGGGATTACAGGTGTGAGCCACTGTGCCCGGCCCCTGCACTCCTATTTCTTCAATGAAACTGTACCTTCTTTCCTTGCCTTTCTGATTGCTTCCTTCTTGCCCCTTTTCTTCCCTCTGCATCCTAAATACCGTCCTTAACCTTCTTTTTTCTTCCCTCTATACCCCTCTTGCATGGCAATTTCATTCATTCTTAAGGCTTCAACTAACATCTTATATGATTAATTCTTATATATATAACTCTAGGTGTAATGTCTCTCCCTTTCTTTAGTCCTCTGTTTCTGAAGTCTTCCTAGGTATCTTCCCAGTTACTCAGGCTAGAATCCTTACGGTCATCTTTCCTTTCTCCTGATTGGGCCCCACATTCAATCAATCAGTGGTTCTGTCTGTCTGTCCAATCTCTAATCTGTTTCTCCACTCTAGTATTTTGCATGCCCATTACCTAATTCTCAGACCCTATGACTTTCCCATGATCTACTTACTACTATAGCACCCGCACTGTTCTCCTTGCCTCCCTTCTTTCTCCTTTCCAGCTCATCTTGTTCATTGCTACAAGATTGTTCTTCCTAAATTCTAGCTCTGGTCATATTATAGCCCTGTCACAATTCTTCAATATTTTCCACTGCCAACAAAATAAATTCCAAACTCAGAAACAAAGAATTTAAAAGGACTTTTGGGATCTGGCCCCAACCTATCTTTGGCATATTAATTTTGACTACTTAGATCTTTAACTAAAGAACTTCTAAGTGGTCTTGGTTTTGTCCAAATTTATTTCCACTGCCTAAAAGATCTTTCCCCAACATGGCCACAGGTCCAAGTCCTACATATCTTTTTTTTTTTTTTTTTTTTTTTTTTTTGAGATGGAGTCTTGCTCTGTCGCCTGGGCTGCAGTACAGTGGCGCAATCTCAGCTCACTGCAACCTCTGCCTCCGGGGTTCATGCCATTCTCCTGACTCAGCCTCCCAAGTAGCTGGGACTACAGGCGCCCACCACCATGCCCAGCTAATTTTTTGTATTTTTAGTAGAGACAGGGTTCCACCATGTTAACCAGGATGGTCTCGATCTCCTGACCTCGTGATCCTCCCACCTCAGCCTCCCGAAGTGCTGGGATTAGAGGTGTAAGCCACTGCGCCTGGCCACTGTCCTACACATCTTTTAAGGTCAAACTAATATGCTATCTCCCAGCTACTAAGCCTTCCCTGATCCCCCCAGCTGGAAAATAGCCTGCTTCTTCTTCCTGGGTTACTTATAAACTCACCTCCCCTAGTCTCCCCCATAAATATGTAAGCTAGCTGAGGGCAGAAGCTATACAGATTGTGTGTGTGTGTAACTCAGCATTCCCTGTGACACTGCTTAACCTGTGTCTGTAAGACCAGAGGTTATGTGGTTTTAAAATAGAAATTTTTGGGCTCCTACCATAGATCTACTAATCTGGGGGTGGAGACGGGAAATGTGCATTTAAAAACACGCTCTCCACATAAACCTTACGTACAATGCAGCTTGACAGCCACTGCTTGGAGTTAGACACAGTGCCCTACATAAAGTAGACATCCAATAAATTTCTGGTATATGAATATATCATTGCATTAGCCTCCTAACTGGCCCATGGTACATGTGACCTCTGTTATATTGCATCCTATTGCCAGAATAATCATGCTGTAGAATGAAACTCTTGTTTAAAACTTTCAATGATTTAATTTGCTTATAGAATACAGTTCAAACTCCTTAATGAGGCATTCAAGCACCTGTCCAGAACTTGCCCCAGGACTACTTAATCATCTCATTTCTCAGTCTTCTTGAATCACCTTTCTCTCTGTATTAGAACTTTACTATTCAAAGTGAGGTCCTTGGATAAGCGGTTCTGCAACCCCCTGGGAGCTTGTTAGAAATACAGGTGCTCAGGCCTCAACCTAGACCTACTGGACCAGAATTTGCATTTTAACAAGATCCTCAAAGATTCTTATGCACATTAAAGTCTGAGAAGCACAGCAGCACCCTGACTAATCACAGTTCTCCAAGCCTCTTCTCCAGCCTTTCCCACACCTAAAATATCCTTCTACCATTTCAACAGTGTATTCAAACTTCCACATGCAGTTTAAATGACACTTCTTCCATGCAGTCTTCCTTGATACCCTTAACTAGAAAAAAAACTATGTTTCTTTGTTCTCATACACCCATTTTATTCTGCTTTATATTCAGTATGATATTATTACACTGCTACAGATCTGCTTTTATGTAGTTGATGTGTTCATAAACTGTTTCATGCAAAACCAATAACACTGTCCCGCTGATTAACATTCTACATTCAGAAATGTTGATTTTTCCCTGACTTCAGTTGTCAGTGACTGGCAACACCCATTCATTTAATAAAGGCAGAAAATCTTAAAGACCTGGCAACAAATACTTGAATATATTTAGGGAACTGCCTGATAGTATCCTGAACTCTTTTGTAAAGTGAATAAACCTTTTACAGTATGAATAATCTCATGTTTTGGTTTTGTAAATTCTAATCTTCTTATAATATATATCAGGTTTCTTAGACATACATCTTAAGTTGACACTTAGAAAACTATGAAGAAGCCTCATAGACACTGGTGGAAGTTTATTTCTTAAGTCAGGTGGTGGGTGTATGGATGGTTTCTTATTAGTCTTTAATCTACACATGTAATTATACTTGCCTTTTTGCATATATGATCTATTTTATAATAAAAAAGTTAAAGGCTTCCTGAATACATTTTTTAATAACTGAACTTGTGGAGAAAAGAATATACCAAAGCACAAATTGCTGATAAAGGCAATTGCTATACATTCCCAGAGGTGGGGAAAATATGTCTAAATTGAATCTAACCCATAGGAAATTAGATTAAACTAAACTTCTTTCTACAGGAGCTACTCTAGGGCACAATTGTTCCCATCTTTGTCTATGTTTTGGAGGCCTCTTAGGAAGATGACACACACGAACACACACACACCCCAGAGAGAATTTTGTAGGCTGAAGAGAACAAAGGTTGGCTCACTGGAGCTGATGCACATGGTTTCATTTCCTGGGGTGATGGTTATCACATGAAAGGCTTGTACTCCAGAGTAGACATTTTTGGTTTCACCTGAGACACTGCAAAAACAATAGGTCCTGGAAAGGATCCAACATCTGAATCCTTCAGGGGCAATAGCAGTCTCAGCCAACTGTGTCTCAGTTTGTTTTTACAGGCACATAAAATGCTCAGTTGGAGAGAAGAACCTGTCAAAGATGGCAAACAGAACAGGCAACTTGGGTATCTTGGAGAGCATGTTGGTACTAGGAATTTCCCAGTGCAAAAAAGAGATTCTGAATTTCCACCTTAAACTATAAGATCTCAGAATCCAACTCTAAGAAGGACAAAGTTGGAAGTAATATCCTCAGGTTTGCCAGAGATATTGTGAGAAGGGACAAAATGAGGTAGAGGCTGTTAGGGAAGGCACAAAAGGGTGATGCTATTTAAGTGTTTTACAAGGATCGGGGGTCATAACCATGAAATCTTCAGCACATGCAAAAGTCAACTGGATAACAAAGAAGCTTAATCATCTTAATGTGGCATTTTAATGATGCCACTGATTTGCTATGCCAATTCAGAGATAATGAGGCCCTAATGCTACAGATGTTCAGCCAGGCTAAAAGAAAGGGGGGGTGGGCTTTTCTAGCATGCCATTTTCTAACTATCCAATTAAACAAATTGTGAGAGCATCTAAATAGTTTACCAGGTTTTGACAGCTGTTAATAGGATTTAGAAGCTTGAAGCACTAAAGAGCAAAATGGGAAATATATGTATTGTAGGTATTCAGTCTAAAAAGTTTGTTACTGTCACCCAATCTAGCGCAAACAGATGAACTAGAACAGTTTTCCTTATAAAATTAATGTCTATACTTCTCTCCCACAGTGACCTCTTTGTATTAGGAAGAAGAACACTGAAACGACGGGTCATCTTCGTTTTCTGATTTACATTTTTGTATGTAAAGTAATGAGACAGAGAAACCGATGATATTTTTAGAACTAAAGAGTAAGGAAAGTTTTAATATTTGCTAACCAGTAAAATTATAAAGCTTCAATGCAAACTAAACTTTTGACATTCATACAATTTGTTATGTTTTCTTTTTTCCTCTTAAAATTTAAAATAATGAACGTCTGTTATTCTTGAAAATGCCTATTCTTAAATTAGGAAAAAACTGGAAAAGGTGAATCAGGCTAACAAGAGATGAAATACTGATATCTCAGTACAGGTTTGGATAAAATTCTATAGGTTTAAGTTCTCATTGAAATACAGTCTTGGCCAGGTGCAGTAGCTCACATCTGTAACTCCAGCACTTCAGGAGGCAGAAGTGGGAGGATCGCTTGAGCCCAGTAGTTTGAGACCAGCCTAGGCAACAAAGTAAGACTGTCTCTACAAAAAATAAAAAACTTAGCCTGGTGTAGTAGTGTGTGCCTGTTGTCCCAGCTACATAGGAGGCTAAGGCAGGAGATTCCCTTGAACTCAGAAGGTCAAGTGTGCAGTGAGCTGTGTTCATGCCACTGTACTCTAGCCTGGGAGACAGAGCGAGATCATCTCAAAAAAAAAAAAGAAAAGAAAAAATTAAAGTCATCAGAAAATAGCCAGGTATGGTAGAATACCTGGGAATAGCTGGGAATACAGCATGCCTGTAGTTGCAGCTACTCAAGAGGCTGAGAAGGGAGGATCATCTGAGCCTGGGGAAGTCCAGGCTGCAGTGAGCTGTAATCATGCTACTGCACTCCAGCCAGCCTGGGCAACAGAGTAAGACCAGTCTCAAAAAAAAAAAAAAAAAAAAAGAATCTAAACTGGCCATCAGTAAATCACATAACTTCAAATGCAAGAGCATTAGCATGTAAAAAGCTTCATTTGCAAAGGAACCACCCTCAGTTTTACTAATAACATTAATCTTTGCCTTATCTGACTATCAAATAGCTCATTCATGGGCATAATAATAAAAATAATTTTGTTTAATAATTTCATTGCAATCCGTTGCTTCCCCATTAGAACAAGAGGAGATTTACTACTTTTACAACAGAAATACACTACACATCAGCAGTAGGTAAGGTTCCAGCTGCTCAGCTGGGCTAAGCTCTTCAAATGTCATGGGGCCAGGTATAATTCTTTAGAATTGTGAGGACTGAAGGCCATGATGTATGAAATGTCTTTCTAAACTACAAAGAGTCTACAAGTATATTGTTTCTATTGATTATTTTCATCTACATATTAAACTCTTTTGTATTTATATTTTTGAGAAATAACTGCTACCCATCAAAAAATAATGGATGAAAATACATTTAAAGAGGTTGAAGTTTTAGATGGTGCCTAAACAAGCATAGACGAAAGTAGGCACCTGGTAGAAACTTCATTTATAAATCCAAAAGAAAAAAAAAACTTCCTTTTTCATTCAAAATTCCCTTGCATAGAATATTCACTCTATCTTTTTTTAAAACAGGAATGAAAAAGTTTAAAACATATTAAAATACAATTCTTAGTAAAATTCAAAAACTGTCATCCAAATACAATTAAATTGGCTAAAAAACATTCTGACTGTTACAATACCAAACTCAGGGTCACAGGTAAAGGAAGGAATGAAAAAGTCTTCTATGTCCAGAGCATAAGTAGTTCTTGGTGTATACAGCATGTTTTGTGTTATATCACAATTAGTGTATCTATTTCCCATATAGACTAGGAGTATTTTCAAGGTGGGGACCAGGTTTAAATAATATTCGTGTCCCCAGAACCTAACAAGGGCCTAGTTACTTTAGAAATTGAATGAATGGGCCAGGTGCTGTGGCTCATGCCTGTAATCCCAGCACTCCAGCACTTTGGGAGGCCAAGGCGGGTAGATCACTTGAGTCCAGGAGTTCGATACCAGCCTGGCTGACATGGTGAATCCCCGTCTCTACTAAAAATATCCAAACAATAGCTGGGCATGGTGGCATGCACCTGTAGTCCCAGCTACTCAGGAGGCTAAGGCAGGAAAATCGCTTGAACCCAGGAGGCAGAGGTTGCAATGAGCCGAGATAGCTCCACTGCACTCCAGCCTGGGTGATGAGATTCCGTCTCCAAAAAAAAAAAAAAAGAAGAAATTGAATGAATGAATGCATGAACTCCTTGGGCAGCCTGAACCAATTTAGTGATAATAACCAGGCCAGGCAGAGAAGAAGTAGTAAATCACAGTATACCCCTAACTTGTCTACAAGATTCTGATGCTGTCATGCAGTATGTAGTTTCTCTTGATGCATCAGAATAAGGCCCATGCCCCACAGTGCTAGCCAGTCCTCTAGTTGACTTCTTTGCCCACTGTGATCTGGCTTCTGCCCATCCTACTCCACCATTTTGCAATAGGTTGCCACTGGCCAGTCCCTGCTTTTTAAACCTCTTTCCTTAGCTTATTCTTTGCTGGTTCCACTCCTACCTCACTTGTTTATTTATATCCTGTTTATTCCTCTTTCTCTGTCTCCTAGATGTGAATTATTTCCTGGGGCCTATTTCTTGAAACTTTTGCCTTTTCACTTTACATACTCTGTCTTCTGATCCAAGTTTTCATTGCTGTTGACTCTCAAATTTGTATTTCCAGTAGACCTGGAAAGCCGCAGACATATACTTCCTGACATATACAACACTTATCTCACACTCAACAAGTTGCAAACAAGCTCATTATCTCTCCCATTTCTTCTCTCTTTCCAAATCTGCTCTTCCTATAATATTCCCCATTGTCCTCTCTCCATAGTGACTGTTTGATGTCAATGTCTGTATATTATGCTGCTTCTATCAACATTTAGCACGTGCCTGATACAGAGCTCAGTGACTACTTACCAAACAAACAAGGAAGTAAGGAAGGAAAGAATATAAGGAGGAAGAAAGGAAAGCATGAACAACTATACTATTGTTTCATTCAAGTACAAAATTAGGGTTGACAGTGTTTTTAAAAATTGTACAGATTGCAATTTTGCCTAAAGCTAGTATATTGGCCCAGGATAGAGGGAAACAATAAATTGTATTTCTAACTTAAGATATAACGATCAGACCCAAAGGGTATAAAGGATTCTTGGAGGAGAAGGAAATGAGTATAAGGATTAAGAATTAGAAGATTCTTGTGCTTTTTAGCATTACATTAAAATACAAAACATTAAAAAAATTAACATTTCCCATCTGTAACATATTATTTAGACTTTTACCCTTCTCTGGTTCTTCCCTTCCTTCTTCCCTGGTTCTCAAATAATGGAATTAGAGCACTGAGAAATAATAGAAGAAACTCAGCACTGACTTCTCCTGGGTGAATGTACAACATTAAAAGCACACAAGGGAATAAGCTATCTTGTCCCTGGAACATGTTTATCCCTGGGGGTGAAGTGTAACAACTGCTTAACAGCTGCCCAGTAACATACTTCAAGGCTGCAAGCAAAGATGCATCCTAGCTCTGCCGGAAACTGCAGAGGGAATATTGTCTGGCAGAACAAAACTAGAATGGAATCTGGCCAACAAACTGGAATCTATGTCCTTTCTATTTCAAACAGCAACTTCTAATGATCACAGAGAGGTTTCTACTAACAATATTCAAGTAATATTGGATGGGTATTAGTAATTACAGGGAAGGAACAATATAGTATGTAACTTACTTTTTCCACTGAAAATAGAGTTGAATGCCTTTTTTTTTTTTTTTTTTTTTTTTTTTTGAGATGGAGTCTCGCTCTGTTACCCAGGCTGGAGTGCAGTGACTCAATCTTGGCTCACTGCAACCTCCACCTCCCTGCTTCAAGCAATTCCCCTGCCTCAGCCTCCTGAGTAGCTGGGATTACAGGCGCACGCCACCATACCCGGCTAACTTTTTTGTATTTTTTTTTTAGTAGAGATGGGGTTTCACCATGTTGGCCAGGCTGGTCTCAAACTCCTGTGCTCAGGCAATCCACCCACCTCAGCCTCCCAAAGTGCTGGGATTACGGGCATGAGCCACTGTGCCTGGCCTTTTTTTTTTTTTTTTTTTAAGTTTCTGATAAAAGAGCATGGGCTTTGGTGTAAGACAGAACCCAGGTTCAAGTTGTACTAACTAGCTGTGTGACCGCAGCAAGTAATCTGACTTCTGTGAATTTTCTCATTTGTGTTGCAGTAATGATAATATCTATACCTAATAGGGCTATTACAGGAATGAAATCAAGCAAAATAATGTATATACAGGCGTAGCATAGTAGCTGGCACATAACATGTTCATGACCTTGAGATAGGCAAAGATTTCTTAGATATAACACTGAAAACATGACTCATAAATGAAAATATCCTACAACTCAATAATAAGACAAATAATCCAATTTTAAAATGCACAACAGCAGTCTTTAGCTTTTCTAAGGTAATAAATAAAATTTTTTAAATGCACAAAAGATGTGAATTAACATTTCACCAAGGAAATTATATGAATGGATGACAGACCAATGAAAAGATGCTCATCATCATCAGTCATTAGAGAACTGTGAACTAAACCCATAATGAGATGCCACTTCACACCTGCTAGAATGGCTACTATAAGAAAGACATGATAAAGAGCGTTGGCAAGGATGTAAAGAAAATGGAACCCTCGGCCGGGCGCGGTGGCTCACGCCTGTAATCCCAGCACTTTGGGAGGCCGAGGCGGGCGGATCACAAGGTCAGGAGATCGAGACCACGGTGAAACCCCGTCTCTACTAAAAATACAAAAAATTAGCCGGGCGCGGTTGTGGGCGCCTGTAGTCCCAGCTACTCGGGAGGCTGAGGCAGGAGAATGGCGTGAACCCGGGAGGCAGAGCTTGCAATGAGCCGAGATCGCGCCACTGCACTCCAGCCTGGGCGACAGAGCGAGACTCTGTCTCAAAAAAAAAAAAAAAAAAAAAAAAAAAAGAAAATGGAACCCTCATCCGTTGCTGGTGGGAGTGTAAAATGATACAGTCATTTGGAAAACAGTTTCGCAGTATGGTGGGCAGCCTTCTAAAACAGCTCCTAGCATTCACACCCTTGTGTAATACTCCCCTCCAGTGTGGTTTGGACCTAGGTGACTGCTTCTAATGAAAAAAACATGGAAAAGTGATGGAAGGTGTCCCTTTTGGGTTTAGGTTATAAAAGACTGTGACTTCCATCGTTCTCTCTCTTTCTCTCTCTGGTGCTTCTCGCAAGCTTCTCAGATGAAATAAGCTGGAGAGCAAGGAACTGAAGGTAGCATCTGGCCAACCTCCAGTGAAGAAATGAGGCCTTCAGTCTAACAGCCTTCAGGAACTGAATCCTGACAACAACCACATGAGTGAGCTTGGAAGCTGATCCTTCCCCATTCAAGTCTTCAGATGAGACCACAGTTCAGGTCAATATCTTGTTAGCAGCCTTGGGAGAGACTGAAGCAGAGAACCTGGATATGCTGTGCCTGTATTCCTGAAATAATATGTTTTAAGTTGCTATGGTTTGGGGTCATTTGTCACACAGCAATCAGTAACTAATATAGGGGCAAGTTTCTTATAAAATTAAACTTAAATTTACCATACAAGCCAACAATTCTAGGTATCTGCTCAAAAGCAGTGAAAACCTATGTCCACATAAAGACTTGTACATAAATGTTCATAGAAGGTAAAAAATGCAAACAGTTGAATGTCCATCAAACAGTGAATTGATAATCAAAATGTACTACATGAATACAATGGCATTCTTTTTTTTTTCTTTTCTTGACAGAGTCTCACTGTTGCCCAGGCTGGAGTGCAGTGGCATGATCATGGCTCACTAGGCAGCTTTGACCTCCTGGGCTCAAGCAATCCTCCCACCTCAGCCTCCTGAGTAGCTGGGACTAAAACTCTTTTTTTTTTTTGTAGAGATGGGGCCTCTCTATGTTTCCAGCTACTCAGGAGGCTGAGGTGGGAGGATCACTTGAGCTCAGGAGTTGGAGACCAGCCTAGGCAACGTAGTGAGATCCCATATCAAAAATTTTAAGAAAAAAGAAATAAACAAACTACTGATACATGCAGCAACACAGATGAACTTCAAAAACATTGTGTTAAGTAAAAGAAGCCAGAAACAAAATATTACATATTGTATTATTCCATTTATATGAAATACCCAGAAACAGTAAATCTTTAGAGACAGAAATAATATTAGTGGTTGCCTGAGGCTGCAGGCAGGAATGGGGATCAACTACAAACAAGTATAAAGGGTTTTTTAGGGTGATGGAAATGTTCTAAAACATGGTGGTAGCTGTACAGCTCTGTAAATTTACTAGAAAAGTCATTGAATTGAACACTTAAAGTATGTACATTATAACCACATTAAAGCTATTTTAAAAATAAGTCTATACAGATAAACAAAACAAAATAAAATTGATAGCTCTGATACTGACTCTGATACTGACTCTGTCTCAAAATGGCAATCTTTAGCTACTCATTCACCAACGATTACAAGAAGCATCATGATAAGTATAGTTTCTGAGCTATGATTACTTCCATATGACAAATGCTCAGAAGACTATTTTTAACTATTTAACTATTTTTAACTCCTTTTGTGCCTGTGCAACTGATTTCATTCCCTTTCAACAAAATTAACAAGAATTAGCTTGTTGAAAAACACAAGGGCACCTGCTACTTGACAGTAGGAAAGGAGGGTTAAAAAATCAAGTATAAAAGAGTTGGCCTGATTGGACATTTCCCACACTTAGTTATTTTATTATCAGTTTAAGACAAATACCTAACTACTGATTTTTGCTCTTTCTAAATCGGGCTAAAATCCCTAAGGATCCAGATACATGAGGATATATTACTTCTTTGTCATATTTTGTGCTTTTATGGACCATACTGTCTCACTTTCTATTGTTAATAATTTAGTGTGTTTTACTAGGCTATGGTTATTGATCAGTTAATCCGCACTATCTTTGGACTGCAAAGCAGCAGTGGTATAAATGCACTTGGGGAAGTTCACTGAGGGTTCATTCAGGAATGTGAGTTCTCTCATGAGACAAAATAAGAAAATAAAGAATTATCTTTTCTATACAGTCTCAGAGAGAGAGAGAACTAGTACAACCTGAAGGACTAGAACCAGAAAATCAAGCTGATGGTAAGTAAGGAATAGGTCATATAAAAATGCCAGAGAGCATTCTGGGCTCCAAGTACTGAAGAGAGTAATAATGGACCATTAAGCAGTGTTTGTTCAAATGCTGGTGGATGGGAGGTATGACCACAGCCTAGGCTGACTTAACAGAAGTTAACAAAGAGCCTTTCCTATTTTCTCAAGGGCTGCTATGAAATTACTTGAGGAGTAAGAAAGGATAACAAAGGCCCTGGCTGAGATTTCTGCTTCTGTAGACGCAGGTGCAGAAAAGCCTGGTTCTAACACATCTTGTCAATGTCTTTAATGCCACCAGACTGATGAATATAGTGAAATATCTATCGTGATCCCATTTTTACTTATTCAGTTGACATAATTAGCAAATCTATTAAGGGTAAGGTCACAAATTATTTTTAATTATTAAACCATAGGTCTCCATATGTTACTGTTTAGACAGCATCACCCAGTGCAGAATGTAGTTTTCAAGACTGTCATTCCTGCAACCTCAAATCTAGATCCAAATGCAGTCAGTTAAAGCAGATTTCAACCAGGCAGCTAAATAAGAAAACATCTGGACCTACCAGTCAAAATGAGAAAGGTCACATGTTAAATCCAGATAATCTTGTTTATTGGTGTTTGAAGGTTATACACCAAGGGCTGGATTACCAGGGTCCTCCTTTAGGCCTGGCTCTGACATCTTCATTCACCTGCTGTGTGTGTGTGACACTTTAAAATCCAAAGCTTTGAAAGTACTGTGTTATTAGTCACTTCCAAATGTAGTTTTCCTAATTCTAAGCCTGAATACTATGTCAACCTATTGCTAGACTGCTGATTAGATCCTGGAAGAAACCACAGAACAGAACTGTCAGGGCAGATGATGTTTATTCTTTTAAAAACTGTTTTCCACATTTCCATTTAGCATTTTTCTGTGGATGAAGCACCTGTAATTTTCTCCATCAAAATTAAGAAAAAGAAAAGGCCTCTGAATAAGCAAAGAATAAAATTAACAGATTGACATAGGATAGATTTCAGGATGATGATGAAGGAAGCAGGATTTAATCTATTTCATTATTTTTCATAATTAGTATTATTTTATATACAAACAACTGAACCAAAATTGTTTATGTTGGAAGCAATTCCACATGCCAGTGCATATGAAACTATTATGAAAACAGCAAAGTCAAGTGTCTTAAGACTTTACATGCTTTGGTCAGATCTTTTTAATCTTTTCTAGGTTGTGAACATCTTTGAGAACTGTACTCTTTGCCCAGAAAAAGGTACACATGCCCATAAACACAAAATTTCACATACTATTGATTGATTTCTCAAACCCTGAGATCTCAGGTTGAAAATCTCTGCTGTAGGCCTTCAAACAGGCTCAGGCTTAAAGACACCTCTGTGCTGTATTTTGTAGACTTCATATAATAGTGGTTGGCATTTTTCAAATTTTTTGCTCAAGCACCCTCAAAAGAATTTTGAAAAATTATATATCTCTCTTATACATAGTGGACGTTAAGTACACACTAAGTTGATATCTATAACTTTTCATCATGAGTTTAACTATTTTTAAACAAAAGAATACAGTTTGTATATTGTAAATAATGATAGTTTAAGCTGTTACCACACCCTTTCAAATGTATCTACTTAGGAATATATACATATTTGTTATTTAATTTACTCCATCATAAATTTAAAAATATATAAATAAGCTTTTCAAGAAAATCAGGAAATTTCTCTTTGAACTTCTATTTCCATTTCACTCCCCCCATGGAATTTTATCCTAATGTAGTACTCTTGTATGCTTGAGTCATCTATTGTTCATCCCATTATATGTATCTGCACCAAAAAAAAAAAAAAAAACCAATAAAATATAGTTATTTTTGTGAACATGAAGTGTTATGTGTCAAAATGTGTTTTCTTCTGGATTGAATTAGCGTTACAATTATTAACATACAATTGAGTAAAACAATGTAGGTATATTATGATTTTTGATCAATAATTACCAAATACAAAAAGTAAAATTTATTGGGAATGTATCTCCTAATGAGAAGGATAGAGAGGAAATAATTTATGAAAATTTGATAGAAGAAATTATCTAATTGATCCTTTGTTTGGCATCTTGGAAGTACTTACACCTTAGAGGTGGGTGAGAAATGTTCTTTTCTTTTATAAAGTGAAGAAGGAAGCTCAGGCATGGTGGCTCATGCCTGTAATCTCAGCAATTTGGGAGACCAAGGCGAGAAGATCACTTGAGCCCAGGAGTTCAAGACCAGCCTGGGAAACACAGTGAGACCCCTCTACAAAAAGTTAAAAAATTAGCAAGGCATGATGGTGCATGCCTGTAGTCCTAGTTACTCAGGAGGCTGAGGTGGAAGTATTGCTTGAGCCCAAGAGGTCAAGGCTACAGTGAACCATGATGACACCACTGCACTCCAGCCTGGACAACAGAGCAAGACCCAGAAAGAAAGAAAGGAAAGAAAGAAAGAGAGAAAGAGAGAGAGAAAGAGAGAAAGAGAGAAAGAGAGGAAGAGAGGAAGAAAGGAAGAAAGGGAGAGAAAGAGAGACAGAGAGAGAAAGAGAAAGAGACAGAAGAGTACATGAGCTCCCTCCACAACACAGTAGATGGGATCCTGAAATTTTATCTTGTAAAATATGGGGGTCACATTATTGCAAGAAAATGAAATATAGTAGGTGGGGTTTTTGTTTTTTTAAATATACTGTTACAAAAAGCACAAAGCAATGACAGTGAAGCTTAAACTGTACACAGTTGACCATACATTAAACCTTAAAAGACCCAAATGATCATGAGGCAGTTACTTCCTATCCATTACGGTAAGAACTTTGGCTTGCTCTTGTCTAAGAAGTGGGCAAGGGTAGACAACTGGAGGCAATCAGCAATCCTGTTACATCCAATTGTACACATTGTATTGTGGCAGGGTGTTATTGTACTTGATTGTGTCCCAAAGACATGGCAAGGACAGTCTTTTATAGTTGTATTCTTTTATGCCAAAGTTCTGGGAATATAGTAAATGCTTAGTGTTTATCCATTTTTCTTTCTGCCTTTCCATCCAACCATCCATTCATCCATTTATCTTCTGCAGTGTTCACAAGTGCTCACTAAATAAAATTATTGGTTCATTAACTAAAGTGAAGAACAGCATGTGAGTACATTTTGGCATTGGGGTCTTTTACTTTAGTAGTGTTCTTCAAATTCTGTGAAAACTTTCCAAGGATTGAATGGGAGTAGATAATTTTAAAAGAATCAATTTCCAGGTCTCTCTCTCTCTTTCTCTCTTTCTCTTTCTTTCCCTTCCTCCCTCTCTCCCTCTTTTTCTTTCTCTCCCTCCTTTTCTCTTTCTCTCTCTCTTTCTCTCTTTCTCTTTCTTTCCCTTTCTCCCTCTCTCCCTCTTTTTCTTTCTCTCCCTGCCTTTTCTCCTTTATTCCTGAAAATTTAAATCTAACAAGCTAATGCACTGGCAAATATTTACCTCCCACAGTGTGGTCTCAGAGCTGAATTTTTAATATAGTTATTTTTGTGAACATGAAGTGGGGGGAGCTCACGTACTCTTCTGTCTCTAACACTATTCTCTTTCATGCAAACTACAACACAATAACAAAACAGAACACCCAAAACCCAAAATCCCTTTGGGCTGACAAATTACAAAAAAATTGATAGTTCTCATGAGCCACGACAGGATTTTGTTGTCTTCAGTCCAGTGGTGTGCTGGTAATTGCTTAACAGCCAGCTCAGGACAGGGGAAGGGCTTATTTGTGGCATTTGCTGATTTCAGTGGTATAAATACTCCACCATGGCCAATTTCAAGCTACTGACATGGAGTCAGCCAGCATACAAAATTCCTGAAAATTTAACAAGCAGCTATGAGCTGATTTTGGCACACCACTGGGACTCCTCATTTATCCCCCAGCAGGGTACCTTCCTGTAGCTATCAAACGGCACCAAGGTACACAATGGCTTGGGTCACCGTGCCTGGTGCCAAAGTTTATTTGAGAAGCAGAACTCACTTGGCAAGAAAATCTGCTATGAAAGTCAGCAGGCACATAAGGGTGTTCCATGCGTTCTCTTAACCCAGCTGGAAGGAGGCACCAACACTACTGCTTGATGGACAAAGAATGCAAAAAGAGGCCGGGTGCAGTGGCTTCACGCCTGAAATCCCAGCACTTTGGGAGGCTAAGGAGGGTGAAACACGAGGTCAGGAGATCAAGACCATCTTGGCCAACACGGTGAAACCCCGTGTCTACTAAAATTACAAAAACAGAATTAGCCGGGCGTGGTGGAGGGCGCCTGTAGTCCCAGCTACTCTGGGGGCTGAGGTGGGAGAATGGCGTGAGCCCAGGGAGTGGAGCTTGCAGTGAGTCGAGTTCACACCACTGCACTCCAGCCTGGGTGACAGAGTGAGACCCCATCTCAAAAAAAAAAAAAAAAAAAAGCAAAAAGAAGGGAGAAAACTCTCCAGAGGATCCACTAAGGACAGTGGGCAGCCCATTTTTCTGTGAACCACTGCAATTGTCTGTGGCTCTTTTGCAGATGTCAAATGTCTTCCTACACATTCCTTTTAGTTTGCTGTGATACGCAGCTTAGTTATATATATATAAAAAAAATCCAGAGATGTTTTCTGTTAAAAAGTTTCAAGGGCCAGGCACAGTGGCTCACGCTTGTAATCCCAGCACTTTGGGAAGCCAAGGCAGGAGGATGGATTGAATCCAAAAGTTTGAGACCAGCCTGGGCAACATAGCGAGACTCTGTATCTACAGAAAAAAAAAAAATTAGTCATGCGTGGTGGCATGCAGCTGTAGTCACAGCTACTCTGGAGGCTGGGGTGAGAAGATCACTTGAGCCTGGGAGGTTGGGGGTGCAGTGAGCCGAGATCATGCCACTGCACTCCAGCCTGGGTGACAGCGTGATTAAAAAAAAAAAAAAAGATTCAGGGAGAGATGTCTTGGTTTTATCACCAACAGAACTTACCCGTTTGACACAGTACAAGCTGTAAAGCTCGGCCCATGGTAAGCACTTACAGAAATCCCCTGTGAGTGAACTTCTGCAACAGAGCACTGCTGATTTTGTAAGATAACCCCTGCATCCCATGAGTGACAGGTCTTGATCTGGGCTTGAGAGATGTAATATTTTGATAAAAAATGGCACTTCCTTTTGAAGCATATATTTGCGTGTGCTGAGCAGTACCGCGGGAGCCTCAGCGAGTGCCTAAGCGAGGCTGACGCGGTCTCTCCCAGCTCGCTCCAGCCACCTTTCTTCACACATCTAAATGTGGCGGTAATTAACATCCATAAACCACACATGTGGCTTAGTTTTTTTTTTTTTTTCACCTTTCAGAAGCATCAAAGTAGTTTGTACTTCTTACAAGTACCAAAGAGTTGTACACCTCAAAAGGGACTGAGACTATGCCATGGAAAGCTACTGAAGATGGGAGCTATGTCTCCTAAGGGGGAGAAGAATTATTTTTTTCAGCAACCTTTCTAATTAAAGTTCTTATCTTTGATCTAACCATCTACACTGCACAAGATGTCACAATAGAGAAAATGTAAGGCCTTTCAAAAATGATCAAATTCAACTTTTCACATGGAATCAGGCAAGACCCATAGCTCGTACAGGACAGAAGTAATTAAATACATACACCGATTGATCACCACTGTACAATTAACTAAAAAAGAAATCGATTTCATGATGGGTATCTGGTCTATTTGATATTTAGTCGTAGAGCCAGGAGATGAAGGGTGTACTGTGTTGAATAGTGTCCCTCCTAAATTCATGTCCTCCTGGAACCTCAGAATGTGACTTTATTTGGAAATATTATCAAAGTAGATGTAATTAGTTAGGATGAGGTCACACTGGATTAGGGTAGGCCCTAAATCCAATGACTAGTCTACCTAAAGGAGGAGAGAAACAAGATGCTCACAGAGAAGAAGCCCACGTGACAACGGAGGCAGAGATTACAGTTATGCTGCCACTACCAAGGAACATCAGGCATTGTTGGAAGCCACCAGAAGCCAGAAAGAGGCAAAAAAGAATTCTTCCCTAGGCCCTTTCCATGGTCCTGCTGACACCTTAATTTTGAACTTCTACCCTCAAGAACAGTGAGATAAAAAATTTCTGTTGTTTTGTGACAAACTGGTGTTTTGTCACCCAGTTTGTGGTAATTTATTATGAGAGCCCTGGAAAACTAAGACAAGGGGTCAATGTACAGCTCAGGCAGGGAAACAGCTAGAGTTGATGGGTATCAAAGTATATTGTGTACTTTTTACCCCTACAGCAGCTCCAGAACAAATGGCTTGTGTAAATAGAGATAGTGGCTGATGGGAGCTGCTGAAAACTAGGGGGACAGTGGAGTGTTAAATACAGGGGCTCAGTAGCCCAACTTTTATTCCTCAACTATTCAAAGAGGAAAAAATACTATTGGCAAATGCATCATACCCTCATAACATACATGCTCATGACAGAATCTTTCCTTTCATTTTCTTTTTTTTTTGAGACAGAGTTTTACTTTGTCGTCCAGGCTGGAGTGCAGTGGCATGATGTCCGCTCACTGCAAGCTCCGCTCCCCTGGGTTCATGCCATTTTGCCTCAGCCTCCCGAGTAGCTGGGACTACAGGCGCCCACCACCACGCCCGGCTAATTTTTTTGTATTTTTAGTAGAGACGGGTTTTCACCGTGTTTGCCAGGATGGTCTCGATCTCCTGACCTAGTGATCTGCCCGCCTCGGCCTCCCAAAGTGCTGGGATTACAGGCGTGAGCCACCGCGCCCGGCTACTTCCATTTTCTAAGTGGAAAATGGCAAAGACAGGAATCCAATCTCAGAGGAAGAAGGACTGAAACAAAAAGCCGCAAGAGTTCTATTTCAGTCATTCAGGCCTTAAGGCCGTGTCTTTTCCACTAATTGAAGCACCTAATTACATTCTATCTGAAATTGTTTGTGCATGACAATCGCCTTGCTGGGATGACATTCCACCATCTCGAGTTTTATCTCTACCTAGTTAATATCCCTCAGTACACTAGCATGAAACACACCTTCCCTCTAGCCTTGATACTCAGAGGTTTTTATTTTATTGTTAGTTGCTTGTGATCACAGGCCAAGATATAAGCAACAAGAATATTCTTTCTCATGATACGTTAGAAAATTGTTTTAACTCTTGCTTTTGACATCACAGTATCTCGCTGACATTTTAGATCCAAGTAGAAGGTCCCAAATCTTTTGTATTTAGTAAAGTGCCTGTGATATCCCAGCACTCATTGGATGCTAAACAAAAATAAAGACTTGGGGATCTCTGGGTTATTTCCTATGGCTCAAGATTAGTCTGAAGATAGTTACGGTTGGTCACTAAGAGGAAGAGAAATAATAATTGTTCATAAGAGTGAATGAGCCAGTTAGAAAAAGAACTCTGAATTTCTTCATTTCTTGTGCTTTCCAGTCTGGTTGGATTATACCACTTCATAGGTAAGTATGCTTAGAAAGATGTAAATATAGGCCAGGTGTGGTGGTTCACGCCTGTAATCCCAGCACTTTGGATCTCAGCTCATTGCTGGAACCTTGGCCTCCCAGGCTCAGAAGATTCTCCCGCCTCAGCCTCCCGAGTAGTTGGGATTACAGACATGCGCCACCATGCCCAGCTAATTTTTGTGTTTTTAGTAGAGATGGGGTTTCACCATGTTGGCCAGGCTGGTCTTGAACTCCTGACCTCAGGCGATCTGCCTGCCTGGGCCTCCCAAAGTGCTGGGATTACAGGCGTGTGCCACTGTGCCCGGCCACTGTTAACATTTTTTAAAAGTTTTTTCCAAGTATTTTTGTTTTGTTTTCCAAACAACTCTAGTTGGGTAAAAACTTTTCCCCTAGAAATTAGTCTGTCTTTCCACAAGAGAAAAAATAAAGTGAGTGTTTCTGTCAGGGTGTGAAATTTTCTATAAAACAATTTTCTAAGAGCTGGAAACTTATAAAGATGCACATGATATTTCATTTTTTAAACATATAAATTAAACATGACTGCAATTATTCTGAATTTTAAACACTCCAGACAAGTCTTTGGTTCCTAAAATCTTTCAAATGACATTAAAAAATAAATGCTTCCATTAAACTTAAACATAATAGAATTCTCTAAAGCACGTTTTTAAATAGTTATTACATTATAGCTAAGTTCCCCTAATTACCTTTAAAAGTATAATTCTAATTCTAGTCTTTTCTTTTTTTATAGATGGAGTCTTGCTATATTGCCCAGGCTGGAGTGCAGTGGCTATTCATAGGTGCGATCATGACGCACTCCAGCCTCAACCTCCTGGGATCAAGTGCTCCTCTTGCCTCAGCCTCCTGAGTAGCTGGGACTACAGGCTTGTGTCACAGCACCGGGCCTAACTCTAGTCTTAATGTTTTCCTGTGCTGCATATGGCAGTGGTACCTTATTATACAATAGGTATAACTTCTATTGGGCAATGCTGTTTTTACATTCTATTACTTTTATAATTTAGTATGTATAATTTATACATACAGATCATATTATATATTTTATAAAAGCAGGGTCCTGGTAACCACCTTTCCCAAACATATATGACCCAGATTAAGTGCCAGTGTTAATAGTACAGTAGAGTAGTCCCCCCTTATTCACAGAGGATACTTTCCAAGACCCCCAGTGGATGTCTGAAATTGCAGATAGTACCAAACCCTATATACAGTCACATGCTCCTTAACGATGGGATGCATTCTAAGAAATGGATCATTAGGTGATTTCATCATTATGCAAACATTATAGAGCACACTTTATTTATAGAAACCTAAACAGTATGGCCTACTACAAACCTCAGGTATATGGTACAGCCTACTGCTCTTAGACTGTACAGCATGTTACTGTACTGAATACTGTAGGCAACTGTAACACAATGGTAAGTATTCGTATATCTAAACATAGAAAAGATACAGTAAAAATAGGTCTTAACTTATAAGACCACCACTGTTTTTGCAGTCTATCATTGACCAAAACGTTATGTGGTATATGACTGAATACTGTGTTTTTTCCTATACATACACACCTATGATAAAGTTTTAATTTATAAATCTGGCACAGTAAGAGATTAGTAATAATAACAATAAAATAGAACAATTATAACACTATACTATAATAAAAGGTATGTGATTGTTGACTGTCTCTCAAAATATTTTATTGTACTGAACTCACCTATTTTGGGATCATGGTTGACCATGGAACTGAAACTGCAGAAAGTGAAACCGCAGAGAAGGGGGACTACTATAATCTGTTTGCAGATTAATCACAAAATAATGGAATGATCTTTCAACATTATAATTAACCTATTCAGGCAGGAGTGGTGTAATCCTAGAACTTTGGGAGGCCAAGGCGGGTGGATCACTTGAGGTCACGAGTTCGAGACCAGTCTGGCCATCCAGTAGAGATAGTAAAACCCCGTCTCTCCTAAAAATATAAAAATTAGCCAGGCATGATGGCACATGCCTGTAGTCCCAGCTACTCAGGAGGCTGAGGCACGAGAGGTCACTTGAAATTAGGAGGCAGAGGTTGCAGTGAGCTGAGATCGTACCACTGCACTCCAGCCTGGGCAACAAAGCAACAACTAAAACAACAACAATGACAAAATTAGCTTATTCATTTCTTTCTGAATGAAGCTTAAAGTAAATAACTGTTTCTTTTCTCTTTCCCAAATTATTTAGAGGGATTGATCATATCTTCTATTCTCTATCAAGAACTGCATGATACTCCTAGACCCTGAGCAACTGAGAAAAATAATTTCTCTACACAGACATCCTATTAACCCATTGACATGTAGTTGGAGGTAAGGTGATACTATTGTATGGGTTCCTAACAAGGTGCTTCACCACTTGGGTTTTTACAATATTTGTTTTAAATTCCTATTATTGAATGGAAATTATTGGTTTCTTGTTTATGTTTCAGTATTTAATCTGTTTTTTTTTATCCCAAACTACCTGAAAATATAAAACTCATAGGCTACTCCTGAACCCAAAATAAATTTGTAACATAAATTATAAATTCCCAAACCAACAGTGGCATAGGGATCACTATTTCAACTACAGACTTAATGGTATTACCTACCAGAACTCAGAAACCATAACTCAGAAAAAAAACAAGCCACAAGCACAGCTATCATTTGCCTCATTCTGAGTGAGACTCCATGGATGTCACCTTCAAGAAGTTGCATGAAGCTGATACATCATATGCCTTTCCTCAGCACAAATGACCACATCCTGTGCCAGGCAGCATTTTTCTGTCTCTGTGGTTAAAAACTGGTACAAATTAATGTATAGTTCGGCACAGCTGGAATGTTAGTTGAAGCTGTGATTTGAATCTCAGAAGTTTTAGACAAATAACTCCATTTCCTGATCTCTTAAGACATTTAAGGCAAAAGAAGAAGACTCTGAGCAATGATTTTCTTTTCTTGAGAAGGGGTCTCACTCTACTGTCCAGGCTGGAGTGCACAGAGTGATCTTGGCTCACTGCAACCTCTGCCTCCTGGCTCAAGTGATCCTCCCACTTCAGCCTCCTAAGTAGCTGGGACTACAGGCACACACACGACTAATTTAAAAAAAAAAATTTTTTTCTGTAGAGATGGGGTTTTGCCATATTGCCCAGGCTGGTCTCGAACTCTTGACCTCAAGTAATCCACCCACCTTGGCCTCCCAAAGTATTAGGATCACAAGCATGAGCCAAGCCACTGCACCCGGCCTATTTTCTTTTCTTCCTTTAAGAAACTCATACACACACACATATAACTGACCTAGGGCTTTCATTTAGTTACTTACTCAACAAAATTTATTGCACACCTACCACAGTAGGTCCAGGTACTGTTCTAGGTGCTGTAAATATCTAGCAAGGAAAAAAATAGCCCAAGATCCAGGTTAATGAAGGCTGGAAGGAGAGTAGACACTAAACAAAACTCCAAAGTTATCTGTGTTCAGTGTCGTGTGATGAATTAAAATAGGACTGTGTTAAAATAGTGACTGAATTGCCAGGAAAAGCTTTTCTGAAGAAATGACATTTAAGATGAGATCTGAGTAACAGAGTAATATTCATAAAGTAAAAGTGATTAGATTTATCAACATAAATGTTACCATAAAATGTGAGCAATATTAATATAAATATAATGCTCAAAACTCACAAAAAAGCCTGGAAGTAAGTACTCTGTAATGCTATTAGAGACTATCTTTGGGTGGTAGGATAGAGGTGGGGTTTTCTTTCCTCTTTCTATTTCAATGAACTTTCCAAACTGTGGTATAATACAAAAACATATTTGGTCTTTGTTCCTGCTCCCAGGATCAGGCACAGAACTTTTAGAGCCCTTGGAATTTCCTAAGTGATAGAAGTGTTTTTTTGTGTTTTTTGCTTTGTTTTGCTTTGTTTTTCTCACTAGATCCTCCTGCCTCAGCTTCCAAGTAGCAGGGACAGGAGTGTCTTAGGTATTCATAAAGAGCCCCTTTCAACAGCACCTTAGATTATGCTAATGAGGTAGCTGAGGCATGGGCCACTAGACAGCCTCAGGATAGAGCTATTCACCAGAAGGACCTGGTAATTAGAGAGCTGGACCTTTCAGCCCCACCCAGTGACCTCAGGGAAGAAGAAGGAGGAAACGGGGCTGGAGATTGAGTCCTGTAAACGTCCTTGAACAAGATTCAGACAGCTTCCAGGTTGGTGAATACAGAGAGGAGCTGGGGGTATGGCATGCCCAGAGAAAGTGTGGAAGCTTCATGTCACCCCTTCCTTGCTCTGTGCCTCCCTACCATTTGGCTGTTCCTGAGTTGTATCTTTTATAATAAACTGGTAATGATAAGTAAAGACATTTTTTGAGCTCTGTGGGTCATTCCAGAAAATTATCAAACCTGAGGAAGGATGTGGGAACACTCAAATTTGCCCAAGTTGGAAGAAGTGTGGGTCACCTGAGGGCCTGGTATTTGAGACTGGTGTCTGAAGTAGGGGCAGTCTGTGGGACTGAGCCCTTAACCTGTGTGGTCTGTACTAATTCTCAGAGTTAGTATCAGAATTGAATTGAATTGTTGGACACCCAACAAATGAATTGCCTAGAGACTTGGTTGTGGATGGAAAACACCCCAGAATTGGTGTCAGGCGTAGGATTTGCTAGATCAGCCCTGGCTCACAGAAACATGTGGTTTGGAAGGATAAAAATAAAAGGGTAGGGAATGAGGAAATTTTGATTCCTGAGTGGCCATATAGTCACCTATGGAGCAGCAACTGGGCTGTGATCAGTTACTAAAGGTAAAAGTTACCAGTGAAATTTAAAGATGAACCCAACTCCTGGGGAGTTGGTTCACTGAATACTTAAGGAAATGCAAACTAATAAGAAAAAAGCGAAATACACAATCCAATGGTTATTGTTATCTGTAACAGCTAAAATGAAAGTTAAAAAGAGTGTTGGGTTGGTGAAATGAAAGTTAAAAAGATGTTGAACCACGCTCAGATTCCGGTGGGCCTGAACTTTGGATGCTAGACTCAAAGCTGCCTCTAATGGGAAAAAATATGTAAGAAAAGCAGAAAATATCTCTAAGATCTCTGGTCACCAAACAGAGAGTCCAGGTAGGGGAGGGAAAAACCAAGAAACTACTGAAACCAGGGGGTAGAGTGTAAAAGAGTTACTTTATTTTGTAGGTCAGTACCATCAGCTTCCTAAAGAATTTTGACTAAAATGAATTGCAAGAATAAATAATTTAGGGGCAGTATATTGGCATTTAAATGCTTCAGAGCGGAAGAGCATGTTTGGGTTGATACAGGATCCACAGCTCACTATGGAACAATCACAGATGGCTACACATGATCCAGACACACAGCAGGTCATTCCTAAGGGAACAGCTGACCTGGTGGACCAGATAAGAGCCATTATAAGGTCTATTTACCTTGAGAAGGGGAACTATCTGACTTCCCCTTTCAATGCCAACCCCAGATGAAGCAGCTGATATGCTTCATATGCAAGCCATGTGGAACTGGCTTTGTGATAATCAGGATTCACACACTAAATATGCCCATTACCCAGGTGATATGGCTTGGCTGTGTCCCCACCCAAATCTCATCTTGAACTGTAAGCCCCACAATCCCATGTCATGGGAGGGAACCAGTGGGAGGTAACTGAATCATGGGAGTGGTTTCCCCCATGCTGTTCTCGTGATAGTGAGTGAGTTCTCACAAGATCTGATGGTTTTATAAGCATCCGATATTTCCCCTGCTGGCACTCACTCTCTCTTCTGCCATCCTGTGAAGAGGTACCTTCTGCCATGATTGTAAGTTTCCTGAGGCCTCCCCAGCCATGCAGAACTGTGAGTCAATTAAACATCTTTTCTTTATAAATTACCCAGTCTTGGGTATGTCTTCATAGCAGTGTGAGAGTGGACTAATACAGTAAATTGGTACCAGAGAGAGTGGGGTACTGCTACAAAGATACCAAAAAATGTGGAAGCAACTTTGGATCTGGGTAAAAGACAGAGGCTGGAACAGCTTGGAGGGCTCAGAAGAAGACAGAAAAATGTGGGAAAGTTTGGAACTTCCTAGAGACTTGGAGGGCTCAGAAGACAGGAAGATGTGGGAAAGCTTGGAACTTCCTAGAGACTTATTGAATGGTTTTGACCAAAATGCTGACAGTGATATGGACAATGAAGTCCAGGCTGAGGTGGTCTCAGATGGAGATGAGGAACTTCTTGGGAACTGGAGCAAAGGTAACGTTTGCTATGCTTCAGTAAAGAGACTGGCAGTATTTTGCCCCTGCCCTAGAGATCTGTGGAACTTTGAACTTGAGAGAGATGATTTAAGGTATCTGGTGGAAGAAATTTCTAAGCAGCAAAGCGTTCAAGAGGAAGCAGAGCATAAAAGTTTGGAAAATTTGCAGCCTGAAAATGTGATAGAAAAGAAAAACCCATTTTGAGGAGAAATTCAAACCAGCTGCAGAAATTTGCATAAGTAACGAGGTGCCTAATGTTAATTACAAAGACAATGGGGAAAATGTCTCCAGGGCATATCAGAGACCTTCACAGCAGCCCCTCCCATCCCAGGCCCAGAGGTCTAGGAGGAAAAAATGGTTTCCTGGGCTGGGTCCAGGGTCCCCCTGTTCTGTGCAGGCTCAGGACATGGTGCCCTGTGTCCCAGCTGCTCCAGCTGTGGCTAAAAGGGGCAAAGGTACAGCTCAGGCTGTTGCTTCAGAGAATACAAGCCCCAAGCCTTGGCATCTTCCATGTGATGTTGAGCCTATGGTTTCATAGAATTCAAGAATTGAGGTTTGGGAACCTCTGCCTAGATTTCAGAGGATGTATGAAAACATCTGGATGTCCAGGCAGAAGTTTGCTACAGGGGTGGAGCCCTCATGCAGGACTTCATGCAGAAGGGAAATGTGGGGTCAGAGCCCCCACACAGAGTCTCCACTGGGGCACTCTCTAGTGGAGCTGTGAGAAGAGGGCCACCGTATTCCAGACCCCAGAATGGTAGATCCATTGATGGCTTGTGTCGTGCACCTGGGAAAGCCACAGACACTCAACGCCAGCCTGTGAAAGCAGCTGGGAAGGGGGCTATACCCTGCAAAGCCACAGGGGCAGAGCTGCCCAAGGCCATGGGAGCCCACCTCTTGCATCAGCATGATGTGGATATGAGACATGGAGTCAAAGGGGATCATTTTGGAACTTCAAGGTTTAATGACTGCCCTATTGGATTTCGGACTTACACGGGGCCCGTATCCCCTTTGCTTTGGCCAATATCTCCCATTTGGAACCAGTATATTTACCCAGTGCCTGTACCCCCATTGTATCTGGGAAGTAACTACCTTGCTTTTGATTTTACAGACTTATAAGCAGAAGGGGTTTGCCTTGTCTCAGACTTGGACTTTTGGGTTAATGTTTGGGTTAATGTTGAAGTGAGTTAAGACTTGGAGGACTGTTGGGAAGGCATGATTGTGTTTTGAAATGTGAGGAAATGCAATTTGGGTGGGAGCTAGGGCAGAATGATATGGTTTAACTATGTCCCTACCCAAATCTCATCTTGAATTGTAACCCCCATTATCCCTATATGCTGTGAGAGGGACCCAGTGGGATTGAATCATGGGGTAATTGAATTATGGAGGTGGTTTCCACCATGTTGGTCTCATGATAGTGAGTTCTCACAAGATCTGATGGTTTGGTTTTGTTTTGCTTTTCCCTTTTGAGACGGAGTCTTGCTCTGTCACCCAGGCTGGAGTGCAGTGGCGTGATCTCGGCTCACTGAAAGCTCCGCCTCCAGGGTTCAAGCCATTCTCCTGCCTCAGCCTCCCAAGTAGCTGGGACTACAGGCACCTGCCACCACCCCCAGCTAATTTTTTGTATTTTTAGTAGAGATGGGATTTCACCATGTTAGCCAGGATGGTCTCAATCTCCTGATTTTGTGATCCTCCCGCCTCAGCCTCCCAAAGTGCTGGGATTACAGGCATGAGCCACTGTGCCCGACCAAGATCTGATGGTTTTATAAGTGTCTGGCATTTCCCCTGCTGGCACTCATTATCTCCTGCTGCCCTGTGAAGAGATGCCTTCTGCTATGATTGTAAGTTTTCTGAGGCCTCCCCATCTATGTGGAACTGTGAGTCAATTAAACCTCTTTTCTTTATAAATTGCCCAGTCTTGGGTATTTCTTCATAGCAGCATGAGAACAGACTAATACACCAGGTCATGGTAAATGCCTCGGTTAAGTGATGTCTAAGAATGTACATGTCAGATATGATAGGGTAAAGTCAGTATGGACACAAAGGAAATAAGAACAAGGCCTGGAAAGAAGTTTGTCACATTTACAGGTCCCAGAGAGATGGTTATTATGTGCTATACAAGGTCACAGGAGAAAGCACCAGTGTTGGTCAGGAGACAGAAAAGAGGAATGAGGAAAAAGCTTAGGTCAGAGCCTTAATTGGGGTTTCTGTGGAAAAGGCAAGGCAGGGCTGGGTAAACAGTTTAGGATTGGCTAGTCTGAATAATTCTGGTGGGCTTTAGGCATAGGGATGGTCTCTGGTTGACTGGTATCTGGCCCTGGGATGACTTAGGGTAGGGGAAATTTAGGCTTGGTGTGTGAGAGTTGGATAATGACTTATGGCAAAAACTTGTGAGTGCTTCCCAGCGATGGCAACAATTGGATTTTGGACCAGAGAATTTCCATTTAAGGGGCAATTATTAGCCTGCTCTTGGACATTAATTGAAATTGTCCTTATGATTAAAGGACAAAAAATAATTTTAAAACCTAAAATATGAATGAAGTCTTGGGTGATGTCAGAGAAGTGTTCTAATGGGGAGGGCAGTGCCCAGAAGAGTTCTATAGTAACATAGAAATAGTTTATAGAGAATCATGCTACCTGGGGAATGAAAAGATGATATACTCGGGAGTAGGGATCCTCTTTTCTTCTACAACTGACTTTGGAACTATATGAGGAGCTACTGGATTCTATCATCACTTAAACAGTGCCCTGTAAAGTAGTCTTTGACCAACAGAGAGATGCTTGATTTGTGGATGGAGGTTTTTTTGTTTGCTTTTTGAGACAGGGTCTTATTCTATCATCTAGCCTAGAGTGCAGTGACACGATCAGGGCTCACTGCAGCCTCAACCTCCCAGGCTCAAAAGATCCTCCCACCCCAGTCCCCCAAGTAGCTGGGACCACAGGCATGTGCCACCATGCCTAGCTAATTTTTAAGTGTTTTGTAGAGACAAGGTCTCACTATATTGCCCAGGCTGGTCTTGAACTCCTGAGCTCAAGCAATCCTCCTGCCTTGGCCTCCCAAAGTGTTAGGATTACAGGCATGAGCCACCATGCCTGGCTGTGGATGGTAGTTTTAAGGTAAATGGACAACATCCTGTTTGGAACACCACAACTGTAATTAAAGAAGGTAAAAACAAATCAGCTCGGTGAGCTGAATAATCTGTTGTTTTCCTAGAAGTGATGGAAGAACTGAGCAGTGATACATGCCCATATGTTTCAGTTTCTGATTCATGGGCAATGGCCAACAGCCTGTCCATGTGGTAAGGCAAGAGTGCAACGGAAACTTGGCATATTAAAGGGACTCTCATATGGGACAAAGCCCTATGGAAATCACTATAGGAATTTGAGGGGTGCATTAAAGTAGGACATATCAATGCTCAGCAAAAGACCCCCCTTCCAGATTTGGAAGCTGATCAGAACCAATTAGTAAGTATCATAGTGTGCTTGTTTGAGGTTAGCATGTGGGTCCATGAAATGAGTAGACAGGTTGCAGGGTGCTACAGCCACTGTCGAAGATGGGTTGAATCTGGACATATTTCTCTAGGACCCCCTGAGGCACAAAATAGCAACAAACTATTCTGTCTGCCAATAAGAGAGACAGCTACTGTAGATGACTATGGGGAAGATTCCCCAGAGGAAAGACCCCACACATAGTTGGCAAGTGGATTACATTGAAGAGCCAATGCTGGTAGTCCCAAAGGCTACAAATCATTTTTGTTTTTGTTCTTTTTCTGAAATGGAGTCTCACTGTGTCGCCCAAGCTGGAGCGCACTGGTGCAATCTCAGCTCACTGCAACTTCCACCTCCCAGGTTCAAGCAATTCTCCTGCCTCAGCCTCCCCAGTAGCTGGGATTACAGGTGAGTACCACCACACCTGGCTAATTTTTGTATTTTTATCAGAGACGAGGTTTCACCAGTTGGTCAGACTGGTCTCAAACTCCCAACCTCAAACGATCCACTCACCTCAGCCTCCCAAAGTGCTGGGATTACAGGTGTGAGTCACTATGGCCTGCCTGTTGTTGTTCTTTTGAGACAGGATCTCATTCTATTGCCCAGGCTGGAGTGCAGTGGCGGGATCACAGCTCACTGCAGCCTCAACCTCCCAGGCTCAAGTGATCCTCCAGCCTTAGTCTCCCAAGTAGCTGGAACTATAGGTACACACCACTACCCCTGGCTAATTTATTTGTATTATTATTATAATTATTTTTTTTTAATAGAGATGGGGCTTCACCATGTTGCCCAGGCTGGGCCGAATTCCTGAGCTCAAGAGATCCTCCTGCTTCAGTCTCTCAAAGTGCTGGGATTACAGGTGTGAGCCACTGCACCCATCCTACAGATTGGTTTTGACAGGGATAAACACTGACTCTGGATGGGGCTTTGCTTATCTGGTGGTAGACACAAATGGTCAGTACCATCAAAGAACCAGAACAGAAGATATTGCACCAATTTGAACGGCTGGGCCACATTTCTTCATACTTAGCAGCACTCTACTTACAGCCCATAATGTCAAACAATGGGCAAAGAGCTATCCTCCTCAAAGTAATAGTTTGATAGAGAATTGGACCAATTGAAACACTGTCTAAAATAGGGTGAGGCATAGGCATGAAGGGTTGGTTTATGCATTTGCACAAGTGTGAGGTCACTCTCACATGAGCTAAGGGAGTGTTCCCACTAGGTAGATTCCTCTGTTTTTCTGGTAGATTGGGAAGAGGAGGTGGGGGAGGATGCTGATATGACTATACAATTCTTGCCAAAGAGGAGGATATTGGTGTGATGACTATTCTTTTTTCCTTCCCTACGTCGTCACATCAGCTTTCTCTTTCCTATCAGAGGCAGTGGTTGCAAGACCAGCACTGTAACCTACAAGTGCCAGAAACAGAGATGATTCCCAAAGCAAGAAGCTGTAACCATAGCTTTAAACCTTTATGTCAGAATTCCTAAGGGCCTGATGAGGCAGGCTGTGCCTTTACCCCATCTGGCAAAATTGGGGTTAATATTGAATGCAGATATATTGGCCAGTGGTAGAAATAGCCCACTAGTTCTGTACCTTTGTAACGCTACCCTGTATGTATGGGAGTTGACTGAGGGAGAGGTACTTGCTAGACTAGTATTGCTGCCTATGATCTAGACCAGTGCAGTGGCTAAACCTAATGTTCCTCCCAAAGGTGGGAAAGTTTGGGCATAGACAGTAAGAAGGAGGAAGAGTAGCTGAGAGTAAACGAATGAATAAATGAGTTATGTAACAAGTCCTGTGAGTCATCCTAGCAAATTATTAAACATGTGGAGGGGAGTCCCCGATTTTGTAGCTAAGCCAGACAGAAGTGCAGGTAATCTGGGGACCTGGTACTTGAGACTGGTGTCTGAAGTGGAGAGAGTACTGTGCAGTATTGTGGAACTGAGCCTGTAACCTGTGGGGTCTACGCAAACATCAGGAATTAGAATCAGAATTGAATTGAATTGGGCTGGGCACGGTGGTTCATGCCTATAATCCCAGTACTTTGGAAGGCTAAGTTTGGTGATCACTTGAGGTCAGGAGCTCCTGGCCAGCCTGGCCAACATGGTAAAACCCTGTCTCTATTAAAAAAATTCAAAAATTAGCTGGGCATGGTGGTGGGTGCCTGTAATCTCAGCTATTTGGGAGGCTGAGGCAGGAGACTCACTAAAACGTGGGAGGCGGAGGTTGCAGTGAGCAGAGATTGCGCCACCGCACTCTGGCCTGGGTGACAGTGAGACTCCATCTCAAAAAAAAAAAAATTGAATTGAATTGTTGGACACCAAGTCATTGTCTGGAGAACTGGAAAATTGGTTTATTGGTGTCAGAAAACACCCCAAACTTTCTACAATAAACATGTATTACTTTAATAATGGAAAATAGTAAAATAAACATTATATTTTAAGTAAAGTTAATATCATTGGAACTCTGGATAAGCACCTTAAATTCTCAAAATTTGCTGATAACGTACAACTATGAAATGCAAATATTTGTGAAATTAGCAAAACAGAATCACTCCTAACCAAACCCACAAATGCAAGTTTTCCCTGGAGAGCTGATTTCCTCTCCACACTAAGCCTTAGCAATATCTACAGCCATCAGTATTTACTCTGCACACTACGGCTCACCTCCTATGTCTTCGTCTTCATTGGCTGGGCCTTCTCCACTGTCCACATTTTCCATTTCATGAGATTTGGTTAAACTGTAGTCATTCAAAACTGCTGGACTTTCTAAAAGATAAAAGGAGTTTTAAGTATGTGGTTCAATGTTAAAGGATTTTTATAAATATGTATTAAGTAGACCTCCAATTAACTTTCAGCTTCACACAATCCTTTAGTGACAGTACCCCCTCACACATACCCAAAAGGGATATATACATGAAAACTCTTGAGGTTTAGAAATATGCCCAGGGTTCACAGTGGCTCACACCTGTAATCCCAGCACTTTGGGAGGCCGAGGTGGGCAGATCACCTGAGGTCAGGAGTTTGAGACCAGCCTGGCCAACATGGTGAAACCCCATCTCTACTAAAAATACAAAAATTAGTCGGGCATGGAGTTGTGTGCCTGTAATCCCAGCTACTCGGGAGGCTGAGGCAGGAGAATCACTTGAACTTGGGAGGTGGAGGTTGCAGAGAGCCAAGATAGCGCCACTGCACTCCAGCCTGGATGACAGAGTAAGACTTTGTCTCAAAAAAAAAAAAAAAGAAAAGAAAAAGAAATATGCCCAGGGTTCATGTACCCTCTGAATACACACAACTTTCTTGAATATTTCTTTCATCTGAGTTAAAGGGCACTCAGGTTCCTTCTGGAGAAAAATTCTCTCTCCACTGGTATATCTCACGATATTCAGTAGGATGCCATTGCTATTTATGACAAAGCAGTGACCAGAAATACTAAGCCTACAAACACTGGTATAACCTAATTTGGGAAAGATGCTTTCCTAGGAGGAAGATCTGTAAGCTTTCTGTATGCCAAATTCTGTTTTTCCCTTCTGTTCACATTATAAATGTGATTCTGTGGAAATTATATTGGACCCCAAGTTTCTTTATTTGTTTGAACATTTACTAAATGTTGACAAGGCTACAGATATGAATAAGTCATTATGTCTTCAAGGAGCTCATACTTTGAAATAAAGATAAGAGAAGTCCACAACTCTAATGCACAGTAGGCTCAGACAAGGGATTAAATAAAGGAAATACAAAGTGTTATGAAAGTTCATAAGTGAAAGGGAGCAGACATAATAAAAGCATGCTTAAATAAATAGCAAACTTGTTACAAAATAAGTTTAACAGAAATGTATAATAAATATTGATAATACTAGAAGAAAAAGGAACGATGTAACTGGAATTAGTTTCACATACAAACATAGTAGCTTAACAAAGAGGATAGCAGAAGAAATGAACTAAAAAGTTACCCTCTTTTTATCTAACTCCTTCCCAATCTTCAACAAAATATTTGCTGAGTTCCCATTAACACAAAAAATAGTCAAAGACACTGACTCCCGTGGCACTGAGGCTGGGTTGAAATAAGGAGGTAACTAGAAGCTTTGCAGTGATACTCCTTTCTGCAGAGCCACGACCAAACAGGCGGGAGTGAAAGAGAAACACGTTTCACAAAACCCATCACTAAGAGCCCCTGAAAATGTGATCACCATGGACTCAGTGTTTGATTTATGAATATCTAAAGTTTCTAATTTCTGCATATTATAATGTATACTCTGTGAACTCTAAGACACCATTCTAAACAATGGTTCACTTTTCTCGAGCCTGAAATGACTAAAATATAGTGGACACCTAAACAATTAATATGAGGTTTAGGTTCAATTAAAAGATGTGATTGGCCGGGCGCAATGGCTCATGCCTATATTCCCAGCACTTTGGGAGGCCAAGGCGGGTGGATCACCTGAGGTTGGGAGTTCGAGACCAGCCTGACCAACACAGTGAAACCCAGTCTCTACTAAAAATACAAAAGTAGCCAGGCATGGTGGCGCATGCCTGTAATCTCAGCTACTTGGGAGGCTAAGGCAGGAGAATCGCTTGAACCCAGAAGGCGGAGGTTGTGGTGAGCCACGATCACACCATTGCACTCCAGCCTAGGCAACAAGAGTGAAATTCCATCTCAAAAAAAAAAAAAAAAAACACATGTGATTACAACTTACAGTAACACAAAAAGCCATTTCAGTGATAAATTAAATTTTGTAATATAATGTAAGCTTTGATTCACACAGTGAGTTCATCAATGAGGGAACGCAGAAGTTATTTTCAGGAAATAAATTATTATAAATGTTTATAATTTATTCTAGAGCAGGGATCAGTAAACTATGGCCTGAGACACAAGTCTGACCATAGCCTGCTTCTGTGTGAGCCCAGGAGGTAGAAATGGTTGTTCCATTTTTTAAGAGTTGTAAGACATACAAAAAATAATATGTGACAGAGACCATATGTGGCCTGAAAAGTCTAAATATTTACTATCTGGCCCTTTACAAAAAAGTTTGCAGATTACTCTTCTAGAGTAAAAATCGCAAGTCATTCAAATACAAGCTACTATGTTATTCAACAAAAACTGTCTTCAGAGCAATCAGCTGAAAAATTAAAAACAAACAAACAAACAGTGATCAACATTAGGTAGCGTATGTTTGGCCTTAAGATGCTAAAGAACTTACATGATCTAAACGGATGAGTTATTTTTTCATCAGCAAGAGACAACCATATTAAAAACACACACACACACACACACACACACATTTCCATAGCATTTTTACTGTAACCAGAATAAGCATGATCTTCTTACTTTGGTATTTTTAGCAAAGGCATATTTCCAGAGAGAAAAGACCTGATGTTACCTGTGGGCACAGACTGCTCCTGAGTGCTTTTGAGTTCCACATTTGTTTGTATATCTGAAAAGAAGGAGGTTATAAATATTAGCTACTTAGGGCACATTTCTATAGGTTTGAGCATTTCAAATTTAATAAGGGATACCATTTCAGAAAACTTAGCAGCAGAATCCCTCTTTCAGAGCAAGACTGCTCTTTCTCTATACTCTGCCTAAAAGCCTTTCAAGGAGAATGAAAAAAAAATATTGATGCAGCAACGTTACTCTAAAAACCTTCTGCCAGAGATCTACTTACACCAAGAACAATATGCAAAAAGTGGGTCCCATTAGAAATAATTTCATATATTCTTTATTCTTCCCCCAATATTTTATTATGAACACTGTTGGACACATAGAAAAAAAACAGTTAAAAGTGGTAAATATATATAAAATGAAATACTAATCAGTCATTAAAAAGAATAAAATCATGTCATTTGCAGCAATATCACATATCTTTCCACCCATTCACCACTCAATCCATTCATCGATCCAGCTTTTTTGATGCATTTCAAAATAAGTTGCAGATATCAGTCTACCTCAGTCCTAACATTTCAGCATGATTATTATTAACTAAAATTCAATATCTGTTTACAAGATTTTAAAAGGTAAATTTTACATACAGTGATAAGCACAGATCTTAGGTGTAACATTCTATAAGTTTTTAAAAATGCATATCCTCATGCATCCTCATGCATCCTCATACATTTTCCTCATGCATCAAGATACAGAACATTACCATCATCCCAGAAAAGCTCCCTCACATCTCTTACTAGTCAATTCCCACCCACATACTCCAGAGACAACTACTGTTTTGACTTTTTCCACCATAGATTAGTTTAGCCTATTTTAGAACTTCATAAAAACAGAATCACACAGACATATGGTATACATTATTTTGCCTGAGGCTTCTTTCACTCAACATAATGTTTTGAGATACATCCATTCTGTGGTGTTTATCAGTAGTTCATTCTTTTTTATTACTAAGTAGTATTCTATATGAATATCCCAGTTTGTTTATCCATTCTCCTGTTGATGGACACCTAGACTGTTTCCCGTTTGGGCTATTTATAAGTCAAACTACTATGATATTCTTTTTTAAAATAATAAACTTTTAAATTTTAGAGTAGTTTTAAATTTATGGAAAAATTGCAAAGATAGCACAGAGAGTTCCCATATACCCCACACCCAATTTCCCCTATTATTAACATCTTATATTAGTATGGT
Source organism: Macaca mulatta (assembly GCF_049350105.2). Classification (NCBI taxonomy): domain Eukaryota; kingdom Metazoa; phylum Chordata; class Mammalia; order Primates; family Cercopithecidae; genus Macaca; species Macaca mulatta. The sequence continues at coordinate 64,187,672 of NC_133421.1, forward strand.
ACATCTGTTATAATTAATGAACATATATTCATACATTATTACTATCTAAGTATTCAGATTTCCTTAGTTTTCATCTAATGTCCTTTTTCTGTTGCAAGATCCCTTCCAGGATCCCATATTACATTTAGTCATCTTGTCTCCTTAGGCTCCTCTTGGTTGGGACAGTTTCTCAGGCTTTCCTTGTTTTGATGATCTTGACAGTTTTAAGTACTGGTCAGGTATTTTGTAGAATGTCCCTCAACTGGGATGTGTTTGTTTTTCTCATGATTAGACTGCAGTATGATCATCCTTGCACAAGTATTTCTGTGGTCATGTGCTTTCATGTCTCTTGAATCCATACCTAGGTATGGAATTACTGGGTTATAGGGTAGGAGGCAGACATCTAGTTTCAACACAGTGAAACTAGAACTTGTTCAAAAGTGCTTCTTCCTTCTACTTTGGGCTTAACTTGCTCTGTTTCTGCCCTCTTAAGGTGAAATTTTAGTGACTGACTTTATTCCTTTCTTCTTTTCTAATTATAAACATTTAAAGCTATAAGTTTTCCTGCAAGCATTGCTTTAGCTGCATCTCGTAAATGCTGATGTTTTATTTTAATTATAATTCAGTTATAATTTCCCTCGTGACTTCTTTGATCCACTGGTGATTTATAAGTGTTTAATTTCCAGATATTTGGGGGAATTCAGGAATTCTTTAGCTAACTTGTTATTGAAGTCAAATTCCATTGCACTTCAGTCAGTCAGAGAACACAGTCTGTATGACTGTAATCCCTTTAAAAGGATTAAGATTTGTGTCCTCGGTGAATGTGCCATGTGTAGTTGAGATGTATGTGTGTTGTTTTTTGTTGGTTTTGTTTGTTTTGTTTTGTTTTGCAGATCTAGCTCAGGCTTTATTTAGGAGGAAGAAAAAGTGATTAATTGTTTTGTAACTGGAGTCATGGGCAAGGGAGTTACTTGCCAGGCAGTAAACTCCCCATGCACTGAGGGTTAGGGCTGAGCCTCAGGTGGGTCTCCTGTTCCCTATACTCCCCTGCACAGCGGCCTCCTCCACAGGCTCTGGGGCAGCCACAGGAGGGGGTAGGCTGGGTGGGGCTGCTGTGGCCATTCACCTGGGCAGGACTTCAGAGGACTGGGACACCAGCTTCCCATCGCGATCTCGATCTTCTTCACAACCACGGCCCTGAAGAAGTGGGCGCAGCTGAAGGAGCTGGAGCCCCTGCCATAGCCAAAGCTGGATCCCAAGCTGTAGCTGAGGCCAGGGCTTGTAAGGCCCCTGTAGGCTGAGCTTAGACCACCCTGGTGGTCTTCATATGGATACTCATGCTCTGCATCCCAGACTTCAGCTGGCTCTTCTCACCCTCCAGCAGCTTCCTGTAGGAGGTGATCTCAATGTCCAGGGTCAATGTCCTGATACTTGCGCAGCTGACGCGCCACGTCCTGTTTGGCCCGCTGCAGGGCAGCCTCCAGCTTGGACCCCTTGACATTGGCATCCTTAATGGACCGCTCCCCACACATCCACAATGGCGGCCTCCAGGGAAGCCCTGTGGCCTTTGAGGTCCTCAGTCTCAGACTGGAGCCGGCTGATGTTCCAGTTTATCTTAGAGATCTCTGTCTTTGTACAACGCAGGTCATCCTGGTGCTTCCCAGCCAGGGTCTGCAGCTCCTCATATTTGATCTGGTGCATGCTGTCAGCCTGGGCCCAGCTGCGGTTGGTGATCTCCTCATACCAGGCCTCGACCTCAGCAATGATGCCATCCGTGTCCAGGGAGTGGGTGTTGTCCATGGACAGTCCCACAGATGTGTCCGAGATCTGGGACTGCAGCTCCTGGATCTCCTCTTCATACAGCTGCCTGAGGAAGCTGATCTTACCAGCTTGCCATCCAGGTGAGACTCCAGCTCTACCCTGTTCATGTAGGCCTCATCCACATCCTTCTTGATAAGGACAATTTTATTCTCCATCTCTGTACGCTTACTGAACTCATCCTCGTACTTGTTCTTGAAATCCTCTACCAGCCCCTGCATGTTGCCAAGATCTGCCTCCAGCTGCAGCTTCTCCTGGCCCAGAGTATCTGGCTGCCACGAAAGGTTGTTGATGTAGCTCTTGGACATGTTGTCCTTGCTGCTCCAAGTCATCTTCTGTTGCTGCAGGAGGCTCTATCTGGTCCCCAGCATCTTGTTCTGCTGCTTCAGGAACCGCGATGAAGGAGGCAAACTTGTTGAGGGTCTTGATCTGCTCCTTCTCCTGAGTGCACACAGCCTGGATGTTGGGGTCCAACTCCAGCTTAAGGGGGCTCAGCAGGCTCTGGTTGACCATGATGGCTGTGATGCCTCCTACAACCACCATCTCGGCCATAGCCTCCACCCAGACCCACGTTGGCACCCAGGACACCCTGGACACTGATGCTACTGCCTACTTGGGAGAAGCTCACAAGCTTGAGGAACTGATGCAGACACTGGGCCTACTCACATAGGAGTGGCTGCTGAAGGTCCCGGGGCCAGAGGTGGACACCCTGTAGAACTTCTGGGTCACCCTGATGGACGTGGTGGAGGCAGGAGTGAAGGCAGGTGAGCAGAACCAGGGGGAGATTCAATAAGGAGTGGAAAAGCTGCTTCTAGGTATTCTGCAGTTCTCAAGTGTACTGTTTAATAAATGTTAATTAAATCAAGGTAGTTGACAATGTCATTCAGATCTATGGATATACTAATTTTTGACTAGTTGTTTAGTTGCTGAAAAAGGAATATTAAAATCTCCAAATATGACTGTTGATTTGTCTATTTCTCCCTGTTCTAGGGACTATAAAATACATCTTTAATTTTCCAGTCTTCTTAGAGTTAAAATCATACATTTCACATAAAATGTAGAAAGCCTGCAACCATTTAGGCCCATTTCCTACCCTCCAAGCTTTATACTATAGTTGTCATATGTATCACATCTGCATATACTTTAAACCTTGCAATACAATGCTAATTCTTGCTTTGAATAGTCATATTGTATTTTAAAGATTAAGATGAAAAAATAGTAGTTTCTATTTACCCATATATTTAACATTTCTGGTGCCTTTTTTCTTTTTTTCAGATAGGATCTCACTGTGTTGCCCAGGCTGGAGTGCAGTGGCACAATCATGGTTCACTGCAGCCTCAACCTCCTGGGCTCAAGCAATCCTCCTACCTCAGCCTCCCAAGTAGCTGGGACTATAGAAGCACCACCATGCCTGGCTAATTAAAAAAAAAAATTTTTTTGTAGGGATGGGGTCTCACTATGTTGCCCAAGTTGGTCTCAAACTCCTGGGCTATAGTGATCCTCCTACCCTGGCCTCCCAAAGTGTTAGGATTACAGGTGTGAGCCACTGTGCCTGGCCTGGTGCTTTTCATTTTTTCATAAACATTTGAGTTCTGATCTGGTATCATTTCCCTACAGTCTAAAGAACTTTAGCATTTTTAGTAGTGCAATTATCTGAGGGACTTTTCCTAGTTTTCATTTATTTGAAAATGTCTTTACTTTGTCTTCAATCTTACAGGATATTTTTACTAGATATAGAATTCTGGGTTTACAGGGTTTTTTTCTTAATTTTTTTTTTTTTTCTAGAGACAGGGACTTGCTTTGATGACAAGGCTGATCTTGAACTCCTGGCCTCAAGCCATCCTCTCATCTCAGCTTCCCAAAATGGTATTAGAGGCATGAACCACCATACCTGGCCCAGTTTTTTTTTTCTTCCAGCTCTTTGAAGATGGCATTCCACTGTCTTCTGTCTTCTATTGTTTCTGATGAGAAATCAGTGATATCTTGCACTGTTGCTTTCCTATAGGTAATGTGTTCCTTTTCTCTAAGTGCTTTCAAGATTTTTCTCTTTACTTTTGGCTTTCAGCAGTTTGACCATAATATTCCTAGCTGTAATTTTATTTGCATATATCCCACTTGGGTTCATGGAACTTCTTAAATCTGTAAAGTTATGTTTTTCACCAAACTTAAGAAATTTTCAGCCATTATTTCTTCAAATATTTTTTCTGTTCCTTTCCCCCCACTTTTCCTTCTATAACTTCAATTATATGTGTTAGATCTTTTCACATTTTCCCACAGTTCCCTGAGACATTGTTGCTTTATCTCCCAAAAACGCCATTTTTCCTCTGATATTCAGAATGAATAATTTCTATTTTCATATTTTCAAGTTCATTTACTCTTTCTTCTGTCATCTTAATTTGCTGTTAAGCCTATCTAATGAGTTTTCTTTTTCAGATATTGTAACTTTTAGTTCTAGAATTTCCATTTAGTTCATTTTAATTCATCTGCTGAGGTTTTCTATTTGTTAATTAAAAGCATATTTTCCTTTACATCCTTTTCATTTTTCTCTAAATGCTTTCAAATATTTTTTCTGTTCCATTCTCCCACCCTTTTCCTTCTATAACTTCAATTATAGAAGTGTAATTATTATGGTTTATAAAAATTCTTATCTGCCAGTTCCATTATGTATGCCATTTTGAGGTCAGTTACCATTGATTTCCTTTTCTCTTGAGTATGGGTCACATTTTCCTGCTTCTTCATATGACCACATAATTTTGGATTGTATGCTGGACATTGTGAATGATATATTACATAAATTCTGAATTCTATGTGTTCCTCTGAAGCATGTAGGAATTTTTCTTTGCTTGTTTTACTTTTTTTTTTAAGAGATAGGATTTTGCTCTGTTGCCCAGGCTTGAGAGCAGTGGCATGATCACAGCTCACTGTAACCTTAAACTCCTGGGCTCAAGCAGTCCTCCTGCCTGAGTCTACTGAGTACCTAGGACTACAGGTGTGTGCCACCACATCTGGCTCTTAAAGTTTTTTGTAGTGACAGAGTCTCACTATGTTGCCCAGGCTTGTCTTGAACTCCTGGCCTCAAGGGATCCTCTTGCCTTAGCTTCCCAAAGGGCTGGGATTATACACACGAGCCACCATGCCCAGTCCTTTTTGTTTTAATTTTCTTTCTTTTTTTTTTTTTTCGTATTTTTTGAAATGAAAGGTCTTATACAAGAACAATAGTTCTGGTTGTATTACATAATGGAGGACTGGTCAAATAAGTAAACATAATAAGGATAATGAGAGCCAGGTTTTTCTGTCAGAGAAGGGAGTTACAAATATGGAAGCCTGTGGTACTGTATTGGAAGTGGATGTACCGGCATGAACTCATGGCTTCTACTATATATAAAAAGATAGGCCAGGCAAGGTGGCTTATGCCTGTAATCCCAGCACTTTGGGAGGCCAAGGCTTGGCCTCCCAAGCCTTGCTTGACACCAGGAGTTTAAGACTAGCCTGGGCAACATAGTGAGACCCTGTCTCTACAAAAAAATATTAAAATTAGAAGGGTGTGGTGAAGTGCACCTGTAGTCCTAGCTACTCAGGAGGCTGAAGCAGGAGAATCACTTGAACTCACAAGTTCGAGGCTGCAGTGAGCTATGATGGTGCCACTGCACTCCAGCCTGGATGACAACAAAGCAAAAAAAAAAAAAGATACAAAATATAGATGTAAATGTGTGTACATGGGTATACATAAATACAGTCCCTTTCCCTGTTCACTGAGAGCATCTAGGAACAGTGAAACTACAATAGCTTCAAGATATTAACTTCTAAATATTATTCTTCATTTAAAGGAATGAGGCTCCCTGAGGAAATGGTTTACTCCAAGCTGGGCATAGTGGCTCACTCCTATAATCCCAGCATTTTGGGTGGCTCATTAGAGGCCCGCCTCAGCCTCAAGTGTTTGAGAAAAGACTGGCCAACGTGGCAAAACCCCATCTCTACTAGAAATACAAAAATTAGCTAGGTATGGTGGCGCATACCTTAGTACCAGCTACTGGGGTGGCTAAGACATGAGAATTGAAAACATGAGTCTGGAACATTTTGCTGTGCCAGAAAACAAGGAAGTGCTCACAGAATGAAGAGGATATCTTAAAAGGACAGAGCAGTCATCTTGAAGGGGTTTCCATTGGCCAAATCTGGGACAAGGGAGCATAAAGATAATAATAGTATTAGATTATAACCCATTAAAAAACCCAGAAATTCACGAGTACATTCTGATATTAATAAATGAATAAATTAAAAGTCTGATGACAAATGGGATATTTATATAGTTTCAAAGTACTTCTCTCCAAAAATACTTATTAATTACAAGGTTGAAAGAAAAGAGCACCTATATAATGGAAAAGCCTGTTTGATATCACTGTAACTGAGCAAAGTTACATGTGATCATCATCAGTAATGGGACAAACAAAAATTATGTGCCTTGGGATAGTGAGTAGAACACAGCATCACTTCTGTGATATTCCTGCCAAATATGCAAAACACGAATCAAATCATAAAGAAACAACCAAACTCAAATTTGCAGGGATAGTTTACAAAGCAGCTGGCTTATAATCCTCAAAAGTTTCAAGGTCATGAAAGACTGAGGAACTGTTCCAGACTGAAGGAGAGGAAAGAGACATGACACGACAAGCAATGTGTGATTCTGAACCGAAATCTCTTGTGGTAACGAACATCATAGAAGCAATTGGAGAAACCTGAATGGGGTCTGAGGATTGAATGGTAGTAATGTATCAATGTTGATTTCCTGGTTTTGATGATTTTATTGTGAGGGCAGGGCACATACACTAAAGCATAGGGGAGGGATAGAACACCGTGTCAGCAACATTACTTTCAAAACTTGCAGGAAAAAAAAGCTTTTTTGTGCTGTATTGCAACTTTTCTGTAAGTTTGATAGTGTTTTTTAAAAACGCTAACTATGAAACTTTCAACTGCCTGCTGAAAGGATTCTTAACGGAGGGGAAAAAAAGAAAGACCGAAAACTAGCTCAAAGCTTTTGCATGAGCAACCTTCGTGTGGGAACATCTTTTAGTCACTACACAGAAAGATGGCTTTTGATTTGGTGAACTAAAGGCAAAAGGTCTTGGTCCCCTGAACATTTTAAACCCTCTGACATTTAAATAGCTCTCAATGTTTTTAAAGTGTCCTTTGTGTACTGTAAATAACACCAGAAGTAACTGAGTGTAGTTTCTAAGAGAAAAATGAGATTCTAACTACCTTAGCATTCATAACTTAAAAGAGATAGGAAAACGGTCTATGATCGGGCCACATGAATGTTCTTCTTAACTACTAAATTAAAACACAACAACAAGATAGATTGAAGTACATTTCCCTTCCTAAACTTCAAGCTATTTATAGGGGCATGAAGCCCATTCAAAGACAGGAGTGGACAGATGGTGAAGGAACTCCCAGTTGAAGACCAGAAAGTTGTTAAATATTTCTAAATGCAGCAAAAACATCTTAGTTTTTAATTGATCATTTTGTAACTTCTTTACACTTCAGTCCCCCCTAACAAACCCACAAAAAGTTTCCATTTGATGGGGTCTACTGTGGTCTTTTTAATGTGTAGGCAGTCAACATAGCTTTGAAATATTTTCCAAAAGAATGCTCTACAAAGTTAAGTAGGAAGAGTCCCTATGTTGCTTTTGATAGAAATATAGTTTCCTGTACTGATGTTTATACATAGCTGGTGCAAATGATGGAAGAATCTTGGAGTGGGTTAATTTTGTTGAAATATAAATCTCATCAATTGTCTACATTTCTCCTGTTATTTGAACAGGGAAAGCATGCTCCTGCCACAAGGCCTTCGCATTTACCCTTCCCCCTGACTATAATGCTTTCCTCCTAGAAGCCACTCGGCTCAATTTCTCTTTTCGTTCACGTATCTGCTTAAAAGTCACCTTTTCAAACAAGGTTTACCTATTACCCTATGTAAAATGTCATCCTCCATTGTCATTTTCTTTCCTCTTACCTTGCTTTATTTTTCTTTATAAAATTTCTTCCTAATCACCATCATTCATTTTTTTTTGAGACGGAGTGTTTTGTTTTGTTTTTTTTTTTTTTGCTCTTGTTGTCCAGGCTACAGTGCAATGGCATGATCTCAGCTCACCGCAACCTCCGCCTCCCCAGTTCAAGCGATTCTCCTGCCTCAGCCTCCTGAGTAGCTGGGATTACAGGCATGCGCCACCAAGCTCAGCTAATTTTGTATTTTTAGTAGAGACGGGGTTTCTCCATGTTGGTCAGGCTGGTCTTGAACTCCTGACCTCAGGTGATCCACCCGCCTCAGCCTCCCAGATCATCATCACTCATTTTTTAAAATCTATCTTTCCCCACAAGAATGTAAGCTCCATGAGAACAGGGATGTTGTCTGTTTTGTATTGCTGTATCTTCAGCCCCCACACTAGTGTCAGGTCATGATGGACACTGAATAAATATTTGCTGAATGAACAAGTGAAGTTTTATATCTCTATTGTTGATCCCTACAAACACACTAAATCAAGGTTTTTGCAAACTATGGCTCACTGCCAGTTAGTGTACTGCCTGTGAGCTAAGAATGGTTTTTACATTTTTAAGTGGTTTTTAAAAATCAGAAGAATACACTTGAACATTTTATAAAATTCAAATTGCAGTGTTCATCAATAAAGTTTTATCGGAGGCCAGGTGCAGTGGCTCACACCTGTAATCCCAGCACTTTGGGAGGCCAAGGCAGGTGATCACTTGAGGTCAGGAGTTTGAGACCAGCCTGGCCAACATGGGGAAACCCCGTCTTTACTAAAAATACAAAAAATTTAGCCAGGCTTGGTGGCAGGTACCTATAATCCCAACTACTCAGGAAGGGGAGGCAGCAGAATCGCTTGAACCTGACAGGCAGAAGTTTCAATGAGCTGAGATTGCCCCATTGCATTCCAGCCTTGGGCAACAGGCTGAGACTCTGTCTCCAAAAAAAAAAAAAAAAGGTTTTATTGGAACACAGCTAAACCCATTCATTTGTATATTGTCTGTGGCTGCTTTTGTACTCCACCAGTCCAACTAAGTAGTGTGACAGAGACCATATGACCCACAAAGCCTAAAACATTTGCTATCTGGTCCTTTACAGAAACAGTGTATGGAGCCCTGTTCTAGGTCTATTACTAATACTTCTATGGTTACTTTCAAAACCCTGCAATTGGAATTTGAAGAGAAAGTTGTGGTTTTCATTGATGCAGTAATCAAAGAAATAAAACATTTAGACAGCACCTTTCATACAAAGCACTTTACAAATGTCAGTGATTGAAAAATTAATGTGACTTTTCAGAGGGTAAAAATATCCACTTCAGGATGCCAAATATCCAGATAAAATATTTTAAAATGAACATACATGTATGTATACAAATATACACTTAGCATCATGTTTTCATCAGGATTTTTTGGTATCATTAGATAAAACCATTTTCTTATCTCATTTAAAAGCCAGAGTTGTAATCTAGCAGAAAACTCTAGTTAATACCTATTTCATTTGTCTTTTTGCTCTTTCCACAACTAAATAACCAATCTCCTGATATGTTTTAAGGTTTAATTAAAACATAAGTGTTTTCCATTAACACCTTATCTCTTAAATAACACATCTTCTAACAGACACAACTATTCTATTACTGAGATACTGACATATATATTGGACTGTAAAAGTTAAAGCTTATTTCTTTTGCAGTGTTCCACAGCACTCTCCCATTCATAGCTCTTCATAGCCATTCTAGCAATCTCAAATTGTTTTCTGCCAGTATAGAAAATGAGACTTCATCATAGCTTACTGAGGGATGACAATTTCAAATTTGTTTTTAGTCTTTTAGATTCTCTTTTCATTGACAATGATACTATATAAATCTTTTCACCAGTTAGTTTTTTTAAGATACCAAGGTTCTTTTTTTTTTTTTCAGAGTTTCTAACATTTCATGTGCTATAAAATGAAAAGGGGCAGATTATAAATAAAATTTAAACTTGGAAATGGCAGGAGTCTAGTTAACTGAGATTTCATGGAAGTTCACATATGAATGCGTTACCTATTAGTTCAAATATAAATTATCTATGAACAAAACCAAATAATTACCTTTGCAACAAAAATGTGCAATCATGTTTTTGATTCTAATGGTTATAAACTTGCCTTTATTTCTAATACTGTACTATTAAATAATTACCATTCAATTAAGAATATTAGCTAACAAAATTTTCCTCTTAATTTCAGAGATTATATTTCTACTCCATGGTCTGTTTTCCCAGTAGGAAGTATAAGCACTAAAGGAAAGCAAAATGTCAAATCTCAGAAAGAAGCCTGTATTGAGTTTGCCAGCTGCCAGGTACCTCTGGTGCCTGACAGCTGCCAGAAAGCTGTCTCTGAATGTTGATATTCCATTCCTTCTTTATAATAGTAAGTGGAGTCCTTTATACCCATACCTCTTTTTAAAAAAGAAAAAGTTTATCTTATCTAAAATGTTCACTTTTACTTTTTAAGTAAAAGTTTCAGAAATTGAGGCACTGATTACTAGAATGTTTTCACAATTGCAACATTAACACCTGGGTCCATAAATGTGGCAGAGAAGTGTTAGTTGTCATTTCTGCAAAATCCTTTACCAGTTCGCCCTATCACCATCATATATAATCATTCCTCAAATTCCATCAGTACAAGAACAGTTCTGTAGGATGAAAAATGATCCCTATCACTGATGAAATTAGCATATTAGAATTGAAATTATTATCGTAACTAGCTTACCTCTCCTTCCCCTGCCATCTGATGTTTGAATGTCCCCTAATATCCCCCTACTTGGGTTATACAGCTTCTGCTTGAATCCTTAGAATAATACAGAAGTTATTCCTTTCCATTTCAGAAAAACTCTAGTAGTTAAAAGTATTCTTTCTTAAATGTAGCTGAACTCAAATTTCCGAAATGTCTATTTCAGGTCCTAGTTCAGCTTTCTGGGAACATACAGGATAAGTATAACATACAGTGTAAGTATAACAGGATAGCTCAGATGCTACCACTCAGTTTCTTGACCATGGTGAGAGCTGTCTTCTGAACCCGTTTTTGTTTGCCTGTGGCTCTCCAAAAACGTGGCATCAAGCACTCAGCTTAATAGTGCAATGAGATTTCTTTTTTTCTCATAACATTTTTGGAAGATAAATAGGGGCAATGGCATTTATTATTTTCCCCATTTTACAGACAAAATCCAAGATACAAATAATGCCAAAAAACATAAAGGCCAGTAATTGCCCAAGGGCACAAAGTCAGTGACACATTAAGAAGAGAAGCAGGATTTGTCTCTTGAGTTTTACTGTTGCTTCAGAGAATTTAAATCGTGTTTTAAATGCCTTCCTATACAGATTATAGATTTTAGAAGGCCAGAACTAGAAGAGATTTTGGATCCAGTTAATTTCAAACACCTCAACTGACTGTGCACTATTGCTGACTGGGGGGAAAGGAAGATAACAAAAACAAAGACATGCGTTAAAGTGAGAGTAATCCCTCCAATCATGAAATACTTCCTTCCCTATTTCCTTGAGCTAAGGTAAATGTTAAGAAACATCAAGACTGCTTGTTTAAAAACACCAGATCAAATATAACCACGTAGCTATTTCAGTTCTTCCTACCCTCCCCCTTTAAAAAAAATAATGCATTCCATTTTTTCTACTAGATTATGTGTTTAATAAGGAAATCGTAGACCGTGGGGCGCAGAGGAATTGCTGACAACTGTAGTTAAAACAACAAAGTCAGTGTCTAGTGTTATTTTCCTGAAAAGGTCAGTTACCCTTAAGTTGTAGACAAAAACGTATATTCCAATTTTACCTTGTATATCACATGCTACCAAATGAACATGCAGAGAGAAAAGGAAAAATGGGCATTTCATGTCATTGCTACTTTATTTATTTATTTATTTATTTTAGAGACAGAGTCTCGCTGTGTGGCCCAGACTGGAGTGCAGTGGCGCGATCTCGGCTCACTGCAAGCTCCACCTCCCGGGTTCACGCCATTCTCCTGCCTCAGCCTCCCGAGTAGCTGGGACTACAGGCGCCCGCCACCACGCCTGGCTAATTTTTTGTATTTTTAGTAGAGATGGGGTTTCACCGTGTTAGCCAGGATGGTCTCGATCTCCTGACCTTGTGATCCACCCGTCTCGGCTTCCCAAAGTGCTGGGATTACAGGCGTGAGCCACCGCGCCAGGCCAGTCATTACTACTTTAAAAAGATGTTTCTGGTAAAATGATTGAATCCAACATATTGAAATGAAGCCTAGTTTTATAACTGTAAAAAAGCTGGAGCCAAAAATAAAATCATTAATTTGAAGTGGGTAACAGAGCCAAATATGAAAGTTGAAACAATCAAACTTCTAGAGGAAAACAGAATATTTTCATGACCCTGGAGTAGGTAAAGATTTTTCTTTTTTTCTTAGAGACAGGGTCTCACTCTGTTGCACAGGCTGGAATGCAGTGACATGACGTAGCTCACTGCAGCCCCGAACTCCTGGGCTTAAGCAATCTGCCCACCTCAGCTTCCTGAGTAGCTGGGACTACAGGTGTGCATCACCATCCTCAGCTAATGTTTTAAAAAATGTTTGGAGAGATGGGGTCTCGTTATGTTGCCCAGGCTGGTCTTAAACTCTTGGCCTTGAATGATCCTCCCACCTCACCCTCCCAAAGTGCTAGGATTACAGGCGGGAGCCAATGTGCCCCACAAAGAATTCTTTAGCAAGATATAAGCAGCACTTAGTCACAAAAAAGAAACTGATCAATTAATCTTCATTAAAATTATGAATTCTGTTCATCAAATAGATTAAGAAAAATAAACAAGTTAAAGACTGGGAGAAAGTCTTTGTATTACACATTTGACAAAGTACACATTCCTGGCTGGGTGCAGTGGCTCATGCCTGTAATCCCAGCACTTTGGGAGGCCAAGGCAGGCGGATCACCTGAGGTCAGGAGTTTGAGACCAGCCTGGCCAATATGGTGAAACCCCATCTCTACTAAAAATACAAAATTTAGCCAGGCATGGTGGTAGGCACCTGTAATCCCAGCTACTCACTCAGGAGGCTGAGGCAGGAGAATCGCTGGGAGGTGAAGGCTGCCGTAAATCAAGATTGTGCCACTGAACTCCAGCCTGGGCGACAGAGGGAGACTCCGTCTCAAGAGAAAAAAAAAAGAAAAAAAAAAAAACCTAAATGACCAGAAGACCTTAGACACTTCAGGAAAGAGGATCCAAATGGCCGATAAATATAAGAAAAGACATTCAATGTAATTACTCATCAGGAAAATGCAAATTAAAACCACAATGAAATACCACTCCCTACACACCCATAAGAATGGCAAAAATTAAAAAGACTGATAATAGCAAGTGTTAACAAAAAGATGTGGAACAAGTGTAACTCTCAGACATTGCTAGTGGGAGGGTAAACTGATCCAACCACTTTGGAAACTCTTTGGCAATATGTATCAAAGCTAAACATACACCTACATTAGAACCCAGAAATGGTAGTCCTGGGGTGTGTGTGTGTGTGTGTGTGTGTGTGTGTGTATTTTATATATATTATATATATAATATGTTTTTTTATATATATATTTATATATAGAGAGAGAGTTGCTCTGTCACTCAGGCTGGAGTAGTGTGATCATGGCTCATTGCAGCCTTGACCTCCCAGTATTGGGACTACAGGCGCACACCACTAGGCCTGGCTAATTTTTGTACTTTTTCTTGTAGAGACAGGATTTCACCATGTTGCTCAGGGTGGTGTTGAACTCCTGGGCTCAAGTGATCTGCCCACCTCGGTCTCCCAAAGTGGGGGAATTACAGGCGTGAGCCACTGTGCCTGGCCACCTAGGTATATATTCAAGAGACATGAATATATATATGTCCACCAAAAGACATGCAAAAGAATGTTTGTAATACAGCCAAACACTGGAAACAATCAATTGTCCATCAACAGCAGAAGGTATAAATTGTGATATATCCATACTACTCAATAATAAAAGAGAGTGAACTACTAATAAATATAATGACTTGGATGGATCTCAAAAATCTACTGAGGAAAAGAAGCTAGACCCCAGAAAAGCATATACTGTACAATTAATTTATATGAAATTCAACAACAGGAAAACTACCTATGAGGATAGAAGTCTGAATAGTGATTAATTTCGGGCAAAGGGAGAAATTAACAATAAATGGACACAAGGAAACCTTCTGAGATGATGCAAATGTTCCATATGTTGATCTGCAAGGTTGTATATAGATGAAAAATAATCAAACTACATACAAAAGATATGTGCACTTTAATTGTATGTTATTCCTTGATTTAAAGAAAATCCATTGAACACCGACACATTTCCAAATATCTAAATCCTAAACCTAAGAAATGCAATTATAACAGTATCTTCTTGCTTTTGGAAAAAACTTTGAATTTCAAGAGTTTCTCATGATTCTGCTACAGAATTTTTATAAGTTGCATCTACACCAACCACTCACTGAATGGGTTCCATATATAGCTTAAAAATCAAATTGATTTACATGTCATGCATAAACTAAATATGAAGATGTTTTCAGTGATCACTAATTCCCCAAACTTCCCTGCAAATTGGGATTTCAAATGTTTCAATATCGGTATTTTTCTTTCAATAAACTTAAGCTACAGATAGTGTAAATGTCACTTATCTTTGAAAAACAAAAACAAACAAAAACCTCTCTTAATCCACATTTCCCTCCAGCAACATCCCACTGATTTCTCTTCTTCACCCTCATAGCTAAACTTCTGGAAAAAAATGGTTTGTAATCAACGTTTCTACTTCCTCTATTCCCATTCCCGCTTTAACCACTTCAATTTGGTTTCCATCCCCACCACTCCACAGAAACCACTTTTGTCAAGGTCACTAGCAAGTGTTATGTTGCCAAAACCAACCACACTCTTTGTCCTTATCTTGCTTGATTTCTCAGCCACATTCAACATAGCTGACCACCCACTCCTTCATGAAATACTCTCCTTTCTTGAATTCCGTTACACCACACTCTGATGGTTTTCTTCCTGTCTCACTGGCTGCTCTTTCTCTTTTGCTGGCTTCTCCTCTACCTGACCAAATGAGGTATGTCTCCAGGCACTATCCTGAGAGCACTTCTCTCAATATATTCTCTGTTTAGGTGATCCCATTCATTCCCTTGGCTTTAAATATCATTGACTGGGCGCGGTGGCTCACGCCCATAATCCCCAGCACTTTGGGAGGCCGGGGGCAGGCGGATCAAGAGGTCAGGAGTTCTAGACCAACCTGACCATCAAGGTGAAACCCTGTTCTCTACTAAAAATACAAAAACTAGCCGGGCGTGGTGGTGCACCTGTAATCCTAGCTACTCAGGAGGCTGAGGCAGGAGAATTGCTTGAACCCCTGAGGCGGAGGTTGCAGTGAGCCAAGATTGTGCCACTGCACTCCAGCCTGGGTGACAAGAGTGAGACCCCATCTCACAAAAAAAAAAAAAAAAAAATCATCTATTTGCTGAAGAAGACAGCCAAAGCCAAATTCCTATCACTAGCCAGACCTCTTCTTTAGAGGAGAGGTTCCTGAGCCTGCCTCCTACCATTACTCTCCATATTAGCATTCTTTTTATTTCCTTCATAGCACTTAGCATAAATTTAATTATTTCAATTGTTATTACTTGTTCTTTGGTCTGTAAGGGCCAAAGCTTTGCCTGCCTTGTTCACCACTGTATTGCCAGTATTTGCATATGTGGCACAAAACAGGTATTCAATAAATAGTTTTAGAATGAAGAATGAAGATTTCTGACTTTTGAATTATATTGTATAATAAATGTTGTATTACAAGATTCCTCAAAATTAAATGTTATAAAACTGTCGTTCTTCAACTATCTTTTAAAATCTTTTAAACAATAAAAAACATATGTTAAGTACATATGTGAAGACGACCCACCACTGATGCAATGTATGCTATCAGAGTGATGATAGGTTTTGCTGATACTGTTTAAACTGTAAGCAATGCTGGTCAAAATTTTTTTTATTTAAAAAAAATAACAGGCCAGGAGCGGTGGCTCACACCTGTAATTCCAGCACTTTGGGAAGCCAAGGCAGGTGGATCACCTGAGGTCAGGAGTTCGAGGCTAGCCTGACCAACATGGAGAAACCCTGTCTCTACTAAAAATACAAATTAGCCGGGTGTGGTGGCGCATGCCTGTAATCCCAGCTACTCGGGAGGCTGGGGCAGAAGAACTGCTTGAACCTGGGAGGTGAAGGTTGCAGTGAGCTGAGATCGTGCCATTCCCCTCCATCCTGGGCAACAAGAGCGAAACTCCGTCAAAAAAAAAGTAGGCCGAGCATGGTGGTTCACACTTGTAATCCCAGAACTTTGGGGAGGCCGAGGCAGGTGGATCACGAGGTCTGGAGTTCGAGACCAGCCTGGCCAATATGGTGAAACCCTGTCTCTACTAAAAATACAAAATTAGCTGGGCGTGGTGGCGCATGCCTGTAATCCCAGCTCCTCAGGAGGCTGAGGCAGGAGAATCGCTTGAACCCGAGAGGCGGAGGTTGCAGCGAGCCTAGATCACGTCACAGCATTCCAGCCTGGGTGACAGAGCAAGACTCTGTCTCAAACAAAAAAAACAAAAACCAGAAAAACAAAGTCCCAATTGTAATATAAAGGTGAAATAAGTGAGAGTAAATAATACTCTATATTTCAAAATGCAAATGCACCAGCACAATTATTCCAGAAGACAGAATAAGGTAGATAGACATATTTATAGAATCACCATGAATGCCATAGCTAAATGCAGAAGGATGCATGCTGCATCAATTTCAAAAAAAAAAAAAAAAACAAGGAAATAAAATTTTAAAAACAAGGAAATAAAACCATGGATTAAATAAAAAACAATAAAAAAACGGTAAAAGAGGCTAAGCTCTAAACGAAACAAAAAAAATCCTCCCTCAATGTACATGGTAATTGCAATCCTAGACAAATTACAGTGTACTAAAACCATGCAAAAATGCGTCATGTTTGAACATAAAACAGAGTTAGAGCCTTGAAGTCATTAGATAGCACAAAATGTCACTATGTTTCAGAAAAGGGAGGATTCCTCTTAGAATGAGGGATGGCTTCCTAAAGGAGACGGCATTTGGAATAGACCATAATGGATGAGTGAGGATTTCAGTTGGCATGATTGTGGTGCTATTCACAGTGCTGGGAAGTCAGAAGAAGTTGGTTTGTAATGGAGAGAAAATTAGTTCATTTTTGGACTTGTTGAGTTGGAAGAACAGCATTAGAAAAATGGGGAGTGAGGGAAAGCAATGCCTGAACAGGGAATACTAAGCAGTCCAGAGTCACATTAGAGGACAGAAGATACCGCTGGAAAGGTACTGAAGCTACGTTGTGGAGTATCTTAAATGTCCAACTAAAAAATATTTTAAATGGTGTTTGAGTAGGAGGATAACTTTATATTTTAGGAAGATCATTCTGGCAGCAATCCTCAAAACAGATTAAAAGAAGCAAGTCTAGATACAGGGTTACTAGTAGGAAAAACATGTGACGGTCTAAATCAGTCATTTTCAAAATGTGTTTTATGGAATCCAGGGTTGCAGAGGGCTGCCACAGGTGCTGATCTATGGCAAGAGGAAGATGGGCTTAACAGTGGTCTCTTGCTCCTTCTCCAATCTCTCATTTGGAACATTACACTTGCATCTGATCCCACATAAGATTTTGGTATAAACCGTGTTCTGTTGCAAAAAAAACAAGTTTTTGTCTTGTTTTTGTGTCTAATCCTAATTCTTGTTGAAATGTGAGACTAATGGTGAAACACCTCAAGGTCATCATATAATCATCAAGTATCACCGTGTAGAGTTACAGTAGTTATAAAATCTATAAGCACTACATGAATTCCTAATATCGACTTGTTCAATCATTATCTGTCCTATTATATAGATTGGATCTCCCTCCCCAAATTGGATTATGTGTAAACATGTTCTAGTTGTTTAGGTCTGGGGCAACTAAGTCCATGCTAGGTCATTGATGTTTGTAATGGATATCTGTAGAGTCCTTTGAGAATCTCCAAATTCCTTTTATTGAGAATTGTGCTATTGAGAAGCTATTGAGAAGTGTGCTATTGACTTGGCACACTTAGAAGCTATGTACTTGCTTGTGCATTCTGGTCTCCTAGCCCTACTAATTCAAATCTGAAAAATTAGTCTGGCAGTATTGGCACACGCCTGTAACCCCAGCTACTCAGGAGGCTGAGGCAGGAGTGCTTCACCTTATTATTTCAGAACAGTTTTTAATTAAACTATTCCCAGAAACTTGAGAAAGGATGTAAGTAAGCTTTGCTTCAAAGTTGAATCGCAAAAATATTTAACATTCATTTTATTTAATTCTGAACATAAAAATCAAACAAGAATTGCCCTAACCTTATTATAAGCATTTAAGATTTATAGTATACAATGATGATGTAACATGTATTCTAATATACAATATATATTGTATATGTACAATATAACATGTATATTATAAATCTTTTAAATGCTTGTAAGGTTACATGTTACGTGTCCTTGTTAGTGAGTAGTTGATTACTATACTGTGACAGAAACATGCCCCAAGCACCTGAGCCTTAGCCTTTACAAGCACTTAATGAAGTACAGGGAATAAGACAGTTAGTAATATTCTTTTTAATTAATTAATTAATTTTTTGAGACGGAGTCTGGCTCTGTCACCCAGGCTGGAGTGCAGTGGTGCAATCTCCACTCACTGCAACCTAGGCCTCACGGGTTCAAGCAATTCTCCTGACTCAGCCTCCCGAGTAGCTGGGATTACAGGCACGTGCCACCACACCCAGCTAATTTTTGTATTTTTAGTAGATTTCACTGTGGTTTCACCATGTTGGCCAGGCTGGTCACAAACTGTTAATAATATTCTTACTTAAATAACTTACAGCACGGTGGCTCACGCCTGTAATCCCAACACTTTGGAATGCCAAGAAGGGCGGATCATCTGAGATCAGGAGTTCAAGACCAGCCTGGCCATCATGGTGACATACTGTCTCTACTAAAAGTACAAAAATTAGCCGGGCACGGTAGCGGGCACCTGTAGTCCCAGCTACTCGGGAGACTGAGGCCGGAGAATTGCTTGAACCTGGGAGGCGGAGGTTGCACTGAGCTGAGATCGTACCACTACATTCCAGCCTGGGCAACAAGAGCCAGACTCTGTCTCAAAATAATAATAATAATAATAATAATAATAATTTTACATGTGAAAATATGCACAGGAGAAAAAAGACCAGCAGCACCATGATTTTACTCATCACATTTATAAAATTTTAATATTTGGAAAAAAAAAGTCTCATTCTGAGGTCAGAGGATAAATTTATACACTGATCATCTTCAATACTTTAAAGTCTGGAATTTTATGTGAAATTCAAATGAAATTTAAATCAAGTTGGCCCGTGAAGCACATGTGTGGAACTGCCTACACAGTATGCAAGCATATAAATCAACTATTAGTGATTCTTAGCAGTCTAGGTTAAGGGATTTCTTAACTCAGAAATAGAGGTAGGGCCGGGCGCGGTGGCTCAAGCCTGTAATCCCAGCACTTTGGGAGGCCGAGACGGGCGGATCACGAGGTCAGGAGATCGAGACCATCCTGGCTAACACGGTGAAACCCCGTCTCTACTAAAAAATAGAAAAAACTAGCCGGGCGAGGTGGCGGGCGCCTGTAGTCCCAGCTACTGGGGAGGCTGAGGCAGGAGAATGGCATGAACCCGGGAGGCGGAGCTTGCAGTGAGCTGAGATCACGCCACTGCACTCCAGCCTGGGCGACAGAGCGAGACTCCGTCTCAAAAAAAAAAAAAAAAAAAAAAGAGAGGTAGATGACAGCAAAAATGATTAGTTGTTAAATAAATAAAATTAGTTACTTCCAGTTTTCATACTGGACAATATTTTCCATCAGTTATGATGTAATTCTATATCCATAAAAATGTTATAGGTTTGTGAGAGTGATCTTTTTCTCATACCCACAGACTCCTCTAGGAAACAGGAAATTGTTCTGATGTGCCAAACATTCTGGCAAATTAATAGTCTCTCTAATAGACAGTACTTCTTAAATGAACTGATGTTGCTGTGATAGAGTATTCAAATTAAGTGAAGTTATGTTCAACAATTTTAAGAATCAAAACATCTATTGTGAAGAAATGGTTTATTGTGGAAACTGCAGTGCTTCACTGAAATAAAAAATGTACCAAAATTATTAAATAAAGCCAAAAGTTAGAAGGCATTGTATTTTGTGGGGGGTGTGGATTAGAAAAATGGCAGTATTCACATATTGGATTTAGCCAATACTTCAATCTCTTCTACTAAACTTTTAACAGTACCTTTAAAAATTAGCCAGCAA
This sequence comes from Macaca mulatta, assembly GCF_049350105.2. Lineage (NCBI taxonomy): Eukaryota > Metazoa > Chordata > Mammalia > Primates > Cercopithecidae > Macaca > Macaca mulatta. Next base: position 64,207,885 of record NC_133421.1, read on the forward strand.
AATTTACCAGTTTGAATGTCTCTATTTTCCTTCCTCCCTTTTACTATAAAAGCTGGGCAAGTAAAGAGTCAAGTGACCAAACACACAGGCAACTCATTCATTAATTTATTAAACAAATATGACTACAGGCCTACTATGTGCTGGGGACTGGGTTGGGTACTAGTTACCATCAGTTATGAAAAGGTCCCTAGTTACGCATGGTGGCACATGCCTCTAGTCCCAGCTACTCAAGAGGATGAGGTGGGAGGATTGCTTGAGCCCAGGAGTTTGAGACCAACCTACAATGTAGAGAGATCCCATCTCAAAAATTAAAAAAAAAAAAAAAGAGAGACCCCTAAACTTTGGAAATTAATAGTCTAGAAGGGGCTATAGGTGTATTAATCAACAAAATAAACAAGAAACCTAGTTGAATAATCCGTAGATAATTCAGAGTAGAAAAATAATAGCTTTGTACTGTTTCACGAGTGACAGTATTGAAATGTTTTCCATTTCTTATTTTAAAAGTTTCCTTCATTGGCTGGGCATTGGTGGCTCACACCTGTAATCCTAGCACTTTGGGAGGCCAAGGCAGGAGAATCTTTTGTGCTCAGGAGTTCAAGACCAGCCTGGGTAACACAGCAAGACCTTGTCTCTATTTAAAGAAAAAAGAAAGAAAGAAAACTTTCCTTTGTAAACCCACAATAACCTAATGTGCCAAAAATTTCATCTGTAAGAATACTACTAAGTACAATTTGTGACATATTGCCAATTCCACTGTTACAAAAAATCACGCAGTAAGCTGATTTTAAGTACTGACAATAAGCAAAGAGTAATGTACTTTGTTTCATATCCATTATCAAGCACCTAGTTTGTTTGTTTGTTTGCTTTTTTGTTTTTTTATTTGTTTGTTTGTTTTTGAGATGGAGTCACGCTCTGTCGCCCAGGCTGGAGTGCAGTGGCGCGATCTTGGCTCACCAAAATCTCCGCCTCCTGGGTTCAACCAATTATCCTGTCTCAGCCACCCGAGTAACTGGACTACAGGCGCCTGCAACCATCAAGTACCTAGCTATTAACTATCTCCTGGATTGGACAAATATCTAACATAATATTGTCATATGGCATTGGTATCTAATATAATATGGTAATTCCATATTATTTTCATTTACTCTATACCACTTTGGACTTAAATTTTTTGTTGTTGTTGAGACAGGTTCTCACTCTGTTGGCCATGCTGGAATGCAGTGGCGTCATTACAGCTAACTGAAGCCTCAAACTCCCAGGTCAAGCCATCCTCCCACCTCAGCCTACCAAGTAGCTGGGACTACAGGTGCACACCACCACACCAGGCCAATTTATTTTTATTTTATTATTATTTTTTATGAAATAGGGCCTCACCATGTTGCCCAGGCTGGTCTCAAATTCCTGGCCTCAAGAAATCCTCCCACCTTTGCCTCCCAAAGTTCTGGGATTACAGGTGTGAGCCACTGTGCCCATTCCTTAAATTTTTTAAATAACTTTTTAACTAAAAAAAAAAACTTTTAATTTCGGATGCAAAAACCAGATTTCAATTAGGCTGAAAAAATAATCCCATTCAGAATCACTAGGGATAAAAGTATTTTGATGAGTTATATAGTAATATTAATTAATATTAATTAATATAGTAATATTAATAAATAATATTAATTAATATAATAATATTAATAAACAGATTACTTTTCAATCTACATATGTTATAAATAAATTATAAGTATTGTTTCATTATTGAATCTTTTTTTAGTGATCCAAAAGGCCTTGGTGTCATCCTTATGATTTTTTTTTTTTTTTTGAAACAGGGTCTTGCTCTGTTGCCCAGGCTGGAGTGCAGGGGCACGCTCATGGCTCACGGTAGCCTCAACCTCCCAGGCTCAAGCCATCTTCCTACCTCAGCCTCCCAAGTAGCTGTTACTATAGGCATGTGCTACCACTCCTGGCTAATTTTTGTAGTTTTTGTAGAGTCAGGGTTTTATCACATTACCCAGGATGGTCTTGAAGTCCCAGGCTCAAGCAATCTGCCCGCCTCAGCCTCCCAAAGTGCTAGGATTACAGGCGTGAGCCACCACTCCTGGCCTCATCCTTATGATTTCTAATTATCATAAATGTACCAGTTAATATGGAGCTAAATTTAATAAAGGCTAAATAGCAGAGTACATTCTATGGCCTTGTGATGTGTAGGGTCTCTTTTCAAATTAATTAATGAATCCTTAGGACAAAAAACATTTATTGAGCACCTACTACAGGCAAGTTTCTGTGTTAATCACTCAGTTCTTCTCATACATGTTCTGGAACTATAGCTTGACATATGAGCCAGTTATCGTCAGACATCTATCTAGGCCAGGTGCAGTGGCTCACTCCTGTAATCCCAGCACTTGGGAAGGTTGAGGCGGAAGGATCACTTGTGGCTAGGAGTTCAAGACCAACCTGAGCAACATAACGAGACCCCCATTTCTACAAAAAATAAAAGATACTAAATTAGCAGGTCATGGTGGTTTGTACAATAAATCAGCAGGTTATGGTGGTGCATGCCTGTAGTCCTAGCTACTCAGAAGGCTGAGGCAGGAGGATCGTCTGAGCCTAGGAGTTTGTGGTAGCCTGGGCAACAGAGCGAGGCCTGTCTCTAAAAAAAAAAATAAAAAACAAAAAAACTGGATGTCTGATAAAAGATCTACCAACAATCTTTTAGTCCTAAAAAACTGTAAGTACATACATTTATATGAATGAAAAGTTTATAACAATATATTTTAAAAGTATCATTTGAAAATGTATGCTAATTTTATGGCATCATCTATATCTTACTAACTGAGAAAACAAATTTCTACTCATATTCAATGGATATTTTAAAAGACTAATTGTGATCCTGAAATCTGCTTATGTAAATTTAACAGTTAAAATTTGACTTTACACAAAAAAGAATGAAATCATATCCTTTGCAACAACATGGATGCAGCTGGAGGCCATTATTATTAGTGAATTAACACAGAAACAGAAAACCAAATACCGCATGTCCTCACTTACGAGTGGGAGCTAAATACTGGGTACACATAGACTGTTATGAGTTAATGTGACCCCCAAATTAGACACTGGGAACCCTAAAATGGGGAAGGGTGGGAGGAGGGCAAGGGCTGAAAAACTACCTATAGGATACTATGGTTGTTATTTGGGTGACAGGATCAATAGAAGCCCAAACCTCAGCATCACATAATATACTTATGTAAGAAACCTGCACATGTACCCCCTAAATCTAATTTTGTTAAAATTGGCTTTAAGTGACAGTGTAGCAAAAAATATCCAATAACATTTTTGTTTTCCAAGCTTTCTTTTTCAATTATACAGCTTAAGTGTTAAAAAATTACTGAGTTTTATCAAATAATTACTAGCCCCAATCTCCTACTTTAAAAATTTATTTAAATAAAATGCATCACAATAAACATAATAAAAAGTACTTTTTCAGCACTATTTTAATTGAATGCAACAAATTCTGAGGGCCTTCTATGAACCGGAAACTGTCCTTGGCACTCAGTGTACAAAAACAAGACACAGTCTCTGCTCTCCAGAAGCTTAAAGACCAGAGGCGCAATAAACACCTAAATCAATAAATAATTTCAACACAATGTGGTAGAAGTATACACAGAAAGGAGAGGCCCTTGGCCAAGGTGAAGGAACATGAGAGAGTGGGTAGGGGTGATCACCAGAAGGCACTAGGAGGAGGTCATCAGAAGAAGGTCATCGTAGAGCCTTCATGGCGATGATGCCTGAACAGAGTCCTGAAAGATGAGCAGGCATAACCAAGTAGAGAATGGGTGAACATAATAGTAAAGACATGGAAGCGTGAAATAGCATACTGGATTATAGGAAGCACAAACAGGAATTTTGAAAAAATATGTTCTACCAGGACGCCATGGCCTTTCTCTGGCTTTTGTTTCTTAAAACCTTTGTATGTCGTCCTCCATAGGCTCACAACTGAGGACAAACAGATTCCATCAACTACAGGCTTTATGTCCGTTAATCTCAGCCATCCAGAACATGGAAAGGGACCTGAAACAAAAAACTACTACCAAACAATCTATGTGGTAAGAAATATAAGCTAACATCAAGAAGGAGACAAAAATTGTACAATATCCTGGGTATATTTGGTGTAGGGGCATTCAGCTTTACATCACTCAAAACCCCTGTGAGAATATATTATGGAATAATACATGATCTGATGGTCAGAACAGTAACTCAGAGTTGCAGAGATAAACTTATCTCTTGTGTACCTTGCTTATAAAGCAGGGGGCTGTGTAATAAATATACTTAGAAAAATTTTTACTCAATATTGTTAAAAATAAAAATGTTTTACATTAAATAAGAAGTCTGCCATTACCTGTGAAATTCATGTTTGTGAACCGCCTCATTTCCTGACCATAACAGACAGAAGAGATGTTATAGTACAAATAATAAAATTTAGTGATTCATAAAGAGTCTTTGGGTAGAAAATATTTAAGGTCACAGATTGTGAGAAAATTAAAAAGCTATAGCTTCTGATTTAGTATATGCATTAAATCTTCATTTCTACAAGATTTCTATTTCAAAAGTTTATTCATCTGACATCTTCATACACAGAAAGTCTCAATACATTAATTAAAAGATAAATGAATTTGCTAAATGACTTTATATGTTGAATGAATTATATTCAGTATTGCATTGTAAAATAAACTGTTATGAATCAATGTGACCCCCAAATTGGGCAGAAAATAAAAGCATTCCATGAAGTATTCTACTTTCTTACATTGCCAAGAGAGGTATACACTACAGACCAAATCTCTATTCTAGACTTAAATCAAAACCACAAGATGATATAAAAATATTTTAAATATCAAAAACATGGGACAGATTAGTCAATTTTGGGTAGCCATAATGAACTAGGTATTTTACCACATCAAACACTCTATCCTCAAGGACCTGACATTAATATAGCCAAATTCACATAATTAACCTCTTTTTAAAATTTAAATGTTAAAGTTTTTGCATTAAGCATAATCTACACTCTCTCCATGGACCTATAAATTTAATCTAATCATGTAAACACAACTTTTAAAAATTATTGATCTATATTCTCTTTCCATTTATAGTCTACACATTGTAAATTAAATTCTACACAAGTTTTCATTCTTTTCTTCTTAAGCGAGTCTTCATCCAGGCTTATTAAATATCTGTGTTAGTACACCAATAACCTAAGATATGTTTCTTTATTCTATATAATAAGATTAGTTTCTTAATTTTACATTAAATAAATGAATTTGGAAGTATTAACATTTATAGAGAAATACTCCAGTTTCTATGGATTTACATGATTCTGTACATTATCCTTGATATGTGGTATGGTTAAGGCTAGGAAAAATAGTGTCGGAGTACTGATTTATAATTTCATAAAAACAAATTAATCATTTGTAATAATTAAAGCATAAGAGCTTTTTAAAAATTATTTTTCCCATAGTATACAACAGCCCGACTTTTTTTCCTTGCTATTGGCCAATAAAACCTTTGTTAAAAATTACACTTCAATAGACCATTATTTAAATGTTAAAAATGCAAAATTTTTTAAGTTTTCAATCCCTAATTTAAAAAATTAAAAGCATAAATTTTTGATATTTTAATAACTTAATATACTCTAGAAATAAAGCTGCCAAAGATCAGTTCATTGTTAATTAGAGATCCTCCCATTATTATGAAGAAAATATTCACAATCTTCATATTTATCAAAGTAACATTTTAGTTAGGTGTCAATATCTCATTTTTAATAGAATGAAATTCTGAATTTCATAATCCCACCATCCCCCCAGTTGAGATGCATTTGCCATTTTCAAGGTTTTAGAAACACTTGTTGAAAAGACCACTGAAGAGTTTACAGTAGCAGTGTGAAATTTTAGGTATCCCAAGGAAGTATAGAATGAAAAATGTTTGAGAAGCGAGGATAGCGTTACGACTTTCAAAATTAATTAACATGAAACTCCTAAAGTAAACCTGATTTTTGCGTTGGGTAAAGAAGACTCTTAGAAGATCGAATCCCAAGGGAACTGCAAGTGCCAACCGCTTTAAAATGTACCTTTCCCAGATGACACCATTTACCCTTGTAAGAAAACAAGTTACTCAGATTAGCGTAATTCCAATGAACACTGAGGCCACGAAGGAAAAAATATCCAAAAGTGTTGGTTATTCCACCCCCAGATTTGCAGCCGTTTCAGGGACACCCCTTAAGTGCTCTTCCTCTGCAGATGTAGGGTAGACCCCCCATGTCTGACAACCCTTTAGAAATAAAATTGCAAAGAAGTTATCACTTTCCAAAGGGCGGGGGAAGGACAAGTGAGAGACGTACGAGAACCGACGCGCTTTGTCCTCTGAAATACCTCATATTTACTTTTGACAAAAGAAATAAATAGAAGCAAAACCGAGATTCATAAGAAACTCTTTCTGCTGCTTGCACAGGCCAAGCTTCTCAAAGACCCCGGAGAAAAGAAGCGCGCTGGAGGCTCACCTTCCATGTCGCTGCCCGGCCCGGCTGGAGCTGCCGCTGTGGCTACCCGGCCTCTCCACGTGCTCCTGCCGTCGCCTGGACTCAGCGCGCAGCTGGCGGGAGATTCCCGGCACGGGGAGTCCCCGGGATCCGGCCGCCGCGTCGGCGCAGACTGAAAGGGGCAGGAGCCGGCGACCTGCCGGTGCGCGGGGTTACAGCGGCGCTGGCTGGCGGCTGCTTTAAAGGACGCTGGCCGTGGAGTGCGGCGGGTTCCGCACCTCCAGCCCCCTTTTGAATGTCAAACCCAAGGAACCCCGACAGGATGGAAATGGCGCATCACTAAATTGTCTCAAAATGTCTATTTTAGAAGGATAATGGATGAGAAAAGTAATATCACACGGAGGGTGGGGGGTCAGCCTCGCTTTCTTGGCAAGCTCAAGTTCAAAGACGTTTATTTTAAATTGAGGGAGATCTGGAACTTTTTGTCTAGATTCTGTGATAACAGCCGTGGAAAGTATCAATGAGAACTCCCTTCTTTCAAAGTATTTTTTTTTTCCTTCCTCACTTTTTCATTTCACATGGTAAAAGTTTTTTATCCAAGTTTTCAGAAAGACAGTTGGATTTTGGCACTTTTATCAATTCAACTTTTTAATTTTTGGAAGCAATTATCTCACTTTTATTTTCCCTCTGGGAACTGCTTGGTTTATTTGCCACCACTCACACAATACTACCCACTCTATATAAATAGAGTGAGTGTTTTATAGAGTGTGTTGATTTTCTCCCAGCCTGCCTTCTTCCAAATAGACACCTTACAAAAATACGTACAGGATGTACCAGAAAATTAATCAAAGAAAGTAGAGCTAAGGGTTGAAGGTGGGGGCAGTAAGATAGTAAAATTAACTTAAAGATGTTAGTATACAGATATGTATCAGTCAACATCTTCTCCCAACATCCTCCCTACTGTCCAGAGGTAAAGCACACATTGGACTGCAGAGAGAGGAAAGGGGAAGTGACCACAAAACTGTTTTTCAAAGCAGAACTTTTCTTCACATTGAGGTTTAAGTGACATTGTTCAGGTGAGCCCTTCTAAAGATGCCCAGAGTGTTGGACAATATACGAATGAGTCTCAAAAGGCCACCGTCTCCGCTATTAGAAAATTATATGAGTGTATACAAATATATTTGAAACTTAAGGTTGAGGGTTTGTGCATCAGCTGACCATATCAGAAGAAACCCACACTTACAAGTTAAAGTATAAATGCTGTAATTTTATGAATTGTAGTTTTAACAAGAGTACGTCGTTGGTATAGGCAGTCTATGTGATGTCTGTATATATAAATATATTTAAGTGGGTGAAAAACTACACTGGCTTTAAGCACCACAGTAGCATCTCTATAACTGCATGAGTTGGGAGTTCTGCAGGATATCAATTTTGGAGAAATACTCTAAACACTAGGTCTAATTTTAGTACTGAAAGGGGAAATTTGTTGTTTGTTAGTTTCTAGAAGCAAAAATAGCACATCAAAAGTAGCAGAAGAGGAACTGTAAAATTTCACAAGGATGGTATGAGGATGAAAACTTATTTGGTTATTAAAAAGCTGTGGGCCAGGCGCAGTGGCTCACACCTATAATCCCAGCACTTTGGGAGGCCAAGGCAGGTGGATCACGAGGTCAGGAGTTCGAGACCAGCCTGGCCAACATAGCGAAATACTGTCTCTACTAAAAACACAAAAATTAGCTGGCTGTGGTGGCGCACGCCTGTAATCCCAGCTACTCAGGAGGCTGAGGCAGGAGAATCGCTTGAACCCTGCAAGCGAAGGTTGAAGGGAGCCAAGATCATAACACTGCACCCCAGCCTGGGCAACAGAGTGAGACTTCATCTCAAAAAAAAAAAAAAAAGTTGTAAGGAAACTTTATGATTTTCCATTACGATGTTCTCTGTATATTTGACAGTAGAATGTGTTAGTACTCTGTAAATAGTTCAATACTGAGTATTTCAGACTCCTGAGAGTGATACCTAAGTGGATTGAAAGTGGATTGGTAAAATAATTTATGTAGCTACTCCATCTTCAAGGAGATGTAGCATAAATCCCCACTGTTTAAGTGTGGGTGCACAAAGTGACTTCATTCCGAAGAGTATAGTATGAAAGCGGGGGAATAAACTGACAGTGGAGAAACCTAACAAACAGTACCTCAGCCAGCAGACCAAGGTTAACATCAAGTGATAAGGCATGTTGATAGTATGTCTCCTTGATATGATGTGATGAGAATGTCATTTTATCTCTGTAATCTTCATCCTAAGAACCCATAGTTCCAGTCTAATATGCAGAAAGACAAAATTCCAGTAGAGAGGCATTCTACAAAATACCTCACCAGTTAAAGCCAGGTCAAGACCTTCAAAAACAAGAGAAGTCTGACCCAGCCAAGGGGAATCTAAGGAGATACAATGACTATAGGTAATGTGGGATCCCGCATGAGATCCTGGAGCAAAAACAAACAAACAAACAAACAAAAAGAAACGGGGTGGAGAGGTCATTGAATAAAAAAGTAAGGAAATCTGAATAAAGTTTGGACTTCAGTTAATAGTAATGTATCAATATTGGTTCATTAATTGTAAGAAATGTACCATACCAATGTAAGATGTCAGTAATAGGGAAAATCGGGAGGGAGTATGTAAAAACTCCCTGTACTGTTTTTGCAATTTTTCTGTAAATATAAAACTCTTCTAAAATAAAAAGTTTATATAAAAAGAGTGGATGGGTACTTCTGACAGACAACTATTACTCATTTGGTTAAGTCTCCTCTCATAGGATTTAGTTTATCACACAGGATTTACAAGGATCAATTACTTACCAAAAACCGAGAAGCCAATAAAACACACTGTGGATTTATAATGTACTTTGACAAAAACTGGAATGACGAACTTGTAGGGAATCAAGATAATGCCTAAATCTGTCTTCATTATCATTACCTTAAGAAGAGAGCAGTTGAGACCAGACCATGAATCCAGACATGGTAACTGACAATGGGTGGATCTGACTCACTGAGTCACATTTCATGGCTTATGCTATATAGGTAAAATTAACAGTGACTAAAAATGAAATTACTGACAAAGGTTGCTCCTGGACCATATGAGATAGTCCAAGTACTGACTCGGCTCAAAGGAAATAAAACCGAAAACTCTTGATCTCACCCAAAATAACCATTCTGCACCCTGTCTGAACCTTGGGCTCTCTCTACTAACCAGCCTACTCAAAACCACTACTGAGGGTGGTGTCCCGCTGCTAAGAAACAGACAACGCACAGGGCCTTTCGGGTCACCAAACTAGTAGCCAAGAAGGAACCATCAAAGACGAGGGCATGATCCCCTTTGGAGCTCCCTGATCTTGACTAATCATTCATCCCTACAGAAAAAGCCAATCTGGCTCTTGCCTTACAACTGGGCCCATTTTTAAAGCAAGGTCACTTCATCAACCTAGATACCTTTGCACTGGGGGAGGTCTCTCACATCGCCTCATACTTGAAGTGAAAATGAAGATTCAACGTTCCTCTCGAGTGGGAAGGCCCAGAGGCGCCTTCTTGGCTCAGTAGTGGCTCTTCTGGGTCTTGGTCTTGCGGGTAAAGAATGCAATTAGGTAAAAATCGCGTGTCAGTTTGAAAGAGATTGGACACACAGTTTCAGTGTTCATGAGAAGAGAGGCGCAGGAAATCCCCACACGGGCCTCTCTGCTTCACGTGAGGGGGAAATTGTCACAAGTCTCTGCCTTCCTCAGGTCCCCTTCCTAGGGGATTCCTCATCGCATCCCCTAGCCGCCCTACCCCACCACGGTCCTTGTGACTCGCGGTGTTCTCTCCTTGATCCCTTCAGCCCCTAGTCTGGGGAATCCCCGGAACGCGACGCTGTGGCTTCTTTTCCTTTACTCTCTTCCTCCCTTCCGCTCCACTCAGAGAACAAGGGGCCAGGAGCGCGAGAAAATGGCGCCGGAAGCGAGGCGCGAAGATTCGCAGGCCTGCTGCCCTGTGGGCGCGAGGGGAACTGGCGTTCGCCTCGCCTCCCTCGCCGTCGCCCAGCCCCAGCGCGCGAGAATCGAAGCACGCACGCGCTCTCCTGCGCGTCCGCTCCCGCGGTGGCGACGGACGGGTAGGGGAGGCGACCCCGGCGTTCTGCTCCGCACTGTGTAGGAGGTGGGGCGGTGCGGAGGTGTTGGGCCGGGGCTGAGGTAGGAAGGGGTCTGTCCCTCGACGCCTCCTGCAAGGCCAGCCCCTGAACTGTGATGCGAACGTGGGTCCTACTCTCCGCGGTGCTCTGGTGCCTCACAGGAGGTGGGGCTCCCTCCGCCCGGTGCCCAGTCCTCTCCCTCTGCCCGAGCTTCCCGGTCCTGCCTCCTTCGCCCTGCCCTGCCCTGCCCGACTCTGAACCCCGCTCCTCTTCTAAGTAAAAGTCAGTGGTTTCTTTCCTCCGCAGTCCGATGCCCGCGTTCTACGTTATTCAATACGAAGGGCTTCGTTTATGGCAAGACAGGACAGCCAGGTAATAAGGACCTCTACACACGCGGGCCCATTGGAGGGGCTGGAACTGCGAAGCTCTTCCCGGAAGAGCTTCCCTTACCTGGAGGGAAGGGGAACGAGCCAGCCTTTATTGAGCATCTATTATACCAAGCATCTGCTTGGCAGTTCACGACGGTCGCATCTTTTCATCCTTACAGCGACCCCTATTGTGTCGCCTTGCTCTAAAGCCTTGCAGCTCACAAGGGGCTGGGATTTATTCCAGATCTCTTTCTCTGATGCCATCTCACTTCCAGGTGTCTCTGCTGCTTTGCAACGCGGGAAAGCCACGCAGAGGAGTGATTTCCAAGGCCTTCTGTTTGGAATATCTTTAATCCTCTCTTTATTAACTGGAAAACTCACACGCATCCTTCAGGGCTCAGCTCAAATGTCCTTTATCTCTGCAGTGAAACTTTCCCGAGGAAAATTAGTTACATAGCTAATTTTAGATAAATTGAGCCAGTTGATAGCACGTGTCATGTTTAGACTCCTTGTATGTTTGGGTTCTCTCCCTGACCCCCAACCAAATTGTAGGACTTTGTCTTTATGTGCTCAGAGCCTGGCTGGCATTCAGTAGGCTTTAAAATTAATATCTTTCCGGGTTGCAGTGATTCCAAGCATACCATCGTTCTGTCCACCCAACCAGAAACAAGGAGTAATCGCACATCTTCCTATATGCCCCAGATAGGCTTAATTATTGTTCCTAATGGAGAAAATCTGCAGTTAGAGATGGGGTTTCACCATGTTGGTCAGGCTGGTATTGAACTTCTGACCTCAGGTGATCCGCACGCCTCAGCCTCCCGAAATGCTGGGATTACAGGCATGAGCCACAGCACCCAGCATATATATATGTGTGTATATGTGTGTATGTGTGTACATATATATATATATATATATATATATATTTTTTTTTTTTTTTTTTTAAGACAGGGTCTCTCTCCATCACCCAGGCTGGAGTGCAGTGGTGTGATCTCGGCTCACTGCAACCTCCGCCTCCTGGATTCAAGCAATTCTTCTGCCTCAGCCTCCCAAGTAGCTGGGATTACAGGCGCCCACCACCATGCCCAGCAAATTTTTGTGTATTTTTAGTAGAGACGGGGTTTCACCATGTTGGCCAAGCTGGTCTTGAACTCCTGACCTAGGTGATCCTCCCAAAGTGCTGGGATTACAGGCGTGAGCCACCACTCCCGGCTAATCATCTTTAAAATAGTGTTGCTGAAGTGTTTTTCTGAACTTTTTTTGAGAGGGAGTCTTGCTCTGTTGCCCAGGCGGGAGTGCAGTGGTGCAGTCTCGGCTCACTGCAGCCTCTGCCTCCCGGGTTCAAGCGAGTGTCCTCCATCAGCCTCCCGGGTAGCTGGGATTATAGGCCTGCATCACCACACCAAGCTAAATTTTGTATTTTTAGTAGATACGGGGTTTTGCCATTTTCCTCAGGCTGGTCTCAAACTCCTGGACTCAAGCAATCCGCTGCCTTGGCCTTCCAAAATGCTGGGATTACAGCCATGAGCCACCATGCCCAGGCCTTTTCTGAACTTTGAATTGCTTCCACCAACCCTCCAAAAAATTATGATTTGAGTGAGTTCTAAATCTGTACATTAAAATGAACTTTAAATGTATAATGCATATTTTTATAAACAAAACTGTAATATGGAAAAATGTCATGACTCATGACTAATAGTGTAGAGTTTTAAAAAGCTTACTATGAGAAGCAAAAAGGACTTCAGACTAGTGTTCTAAATGTTATATATTGATTTTTAAAATAGTGAAATCCAGCAAGAACTAATTCATGTCTTCAGGACAAAATGGTAGGAGTATATTTCTTAATTTAATTTTGCTATATAATGTAGTTATACATTATTTTATTTCATCACAGGCAAAATATATGTAAAGTTACATCAAAATAGCCCAGTCCTTATCTGTATGGATTTTAAGCTTTCTAAAAAAGAAATAGTGGACCCCACCTACTTATGGATTGGGCCTAATGAAAAGACGTTAACAGGTAAATTTGATTTTAATATGTACTTTTTTAATGATGTGAACATATTTTTAGAAAATCACTATTGCTTATTGGAAAGAACAAATTGAAATTTAATTTTAATGGCAGTTTCTCTTGCTCCCTACTTAGAAAAATCATGTTATATTTTGGCCACTTCCTTATTTTCTCCTTATGCAAAAACTGAAGCGGTAATTTTTGTGCCCTACTTCTCAGAGCTGTATTAATTCAAAGATCTTTATAAAACCTAAAATTTATCATTGTAGCACCAGTAATAGGAGATGAAATATCTAATATATAATTTTTCATGATGTTAAGAGTGCCTTGGAACATAAATATTATTAATTAGTTTCCAACTTGTCTGAAGAAATTGTATAGTACTACAGAGCAATGTAATCTCTTTTTCTGAATTACTGGTATGAGCCAATTGAAACTAGATGCCAAGAAACAAAGAAAACCAAAATATATTTCAAAAGTGTACTTATGTAGTCTTCCATAGAGTAATATGACAGAATTAAGATTTTGTGGGATTCTTAAAGTTGAGATAGTTCATTAATTTTTAAAAATTTTGTATCTATTTATAACTCCAAGTGTACTAAATAATGCTTGATATGTTATATGTTAAATAAGTAATTTACTATTCTGTTTAGGAAATAATAGAATAAATATAACTAAAACTGGACAGCTGATGGTGAAAGATTTTTTGGAGCCTTTGTCTGGACTTTACACATGTACTCTTTCTTATAAGACTGTTAAAGCAGAAACCCAAGAAGAAAAGACAGTCAAAAAGAGATATGACTTTATGGTCTTTGGTAAGAATTTAGGCACCTTTTAACTTGTACATTTAGTTCAGATCATAATTAAGTGTATGGTTTCTCCGTTTAATGAAAAAGAGTCTGTAATAGGTGACTATCACCAATTACGACTTACAAAATATTTCGGGATGTATTTGACTAAGCAAACTCTTAAGTTGACATCAAGATAGTTTATCCTAAATAATCTTCTTTCAACTCCCTACTTGCCTCTGTCTAGATATGCAAGCACATCTACTTTATCACAATTTAGCAGGTAATTTTAAAACTGATCTTTAATTCTATAAAAGCAAGTTAATGATCCTTTCACTGGGCTGTGCTGACAGCAATAATAATTTCTGTGAATTAAGGCCCTCCCCAAAAAGTCTTTCTTTTTCTTGATACTGTTATCTATATAGCCAACCCACAGAAGCCATTTCTCTTGATGTACCAAGTAGATAATATATCAGATGAAAACAACATTTCTCATTAAAGTTAACAGTTTTGTGTATTTTTGTGAGGACTAACTGATAAAACATGTTATTAGATAAGTTTCTATGCTGATTGCAAGATTGGTGGGATTGAGTATTACATAGTGTTTGAAAATTGTTTGGTAGAGGAAATTAATGCTAGGCACCATTGCTTTTACTCTCATCCTTCTGTTTTTAAAGCCTATCGGGAACCTGATTATTCATATCAGATGGCTGTACGTTTTACCACAAAGTCTTGCATAGGGAGATACAATGATGTGTTCTTTAGAGTGCTGAAGAAAATCTTGGATAATCTAATGTCTGATTTGTCATGCCATGTCATAGAGCCATCATATAAATGCCATTCTGTTGAAATTCCAGAACATGGCCTCATACATGAGCTATTTATAGCATTTCAAGGTAAAATTTTAAAAATTTATTTAATTTTGAATTTAGTCCTGAACCACAATAGATTGCAAAATTAATTACCGTATTAATATAAGATATTTTTAAAGTAATAGGTCTTAAATGTTTGTTAAGCACTAAAGTATGTAGTTGACCTTAGCCTGTTGATGGTTTTAAAACTTAACACACCAAGTAATTACTTTCAAATGACATATTGTTGCTTCTTTAAAATCAATATTTTATTAATACAGCCTTTAGGCAGCTAATATTTCACTTATAACTTCTTATAGAATTTTAAATTGCATTTTTGAAAACTTAGTAAAAGTGAATAACCAAACCACATTTATTTCTATTCATTTTAAAGCCTTGTAGTTACTTACATTAGCCCCCAGATGGAGTGAAACCATCAAGTATAAATTATTCAAATTGTACACCTTGTTTTATTACTAGGATTAGATAGCTGGACTAAACACATGCCTGCATGCACAAGGAATTCAGCACTTGGACCTTTATTGAAATGTTCGGAACTTTTCAGAATCCGTTTGTGAATCTATTGGTTTTTTTCTCTTCAGTTAATCCTTTTGCACCAGGGTGGAAAGGTGCTTGCAATGGATCTGTTGACTGTGAAGATATCACTAATCGTAATATCCTCCAGGTGAGAATTTCATGGTAAGGAAGAAGTATTTGTCTTTTTCTTCTTTTAGAGACAGGGTGTCACCCAGGCTGGAGTGTAGTGGTGCGACCATAGCTCACTGCAGACTCAAACTCCTGGGCTCAAGTGATCTTCCTGCCTCAGCCAAGGAAGAAGTATTTGAAAATCAATAAAGCTATTTTAAAATTTTTTGTAAATACTTTGTTATATTGAAACATTTCTTTAAAAACCTATTTCTCCATCTTGTGAATATTTATCAATAATAAAAACATTTCAAAGGAGGAAATAAATTATTTAAAAAAAAAAACAAATATAGGCCGGGGGCGGTGGCTCAAGCCTGTAATCCCAGCACTTTGGGAGGCCGAGACGGGCGGATCACGAGGTCAGGAGATCGAGACCATGCTGGCTAACCCGGTGAAACCCCGTCTCTACTAAAAAAATACAAAAAAATAGCCGGGCGAGGTGGCGGGTGCCTGTAGTCCCAGCTACTCGGGAGGCTGATGGCGTAAACCCGGGAGGCGGAGCTTGCAGTGAGCCGAGATCCGGCCACTGCACTCCAGTCTCGGCGACAGAGCAAGACTCCATCTCAAAAAAAAAAAAAAAAAAAAAATATATATATATATATATATATATATATATAAAGTATTAATAATACTGATTTTTCAAGTATCGATTTTTGGTTTCAGTTTTTTAAACTGAGATTATGAGATTCTTAGTTATTTCAAGATGTGATTTTTTTTTCTTTATCAAAAGAGAGCTGGAGTATCAAGATGTGTTATTCTGGAGTAGCACATCTGTAATATCAGTTCCCAAGGTTAGTATTATGTATTTTATCTATTACAGAAGGATAGATCCCTGGTCTTTGTTCCCCAAGTGATGATTAAATAGTAACTTAAAGAACAATTTCACAAACATGTCACCCTACGTTAAGCCAATGGTGCTTCCAAAATTATATCTACATTGGTCATAATAGTTGCTCTCCCCTCTACCATCCTCAGAGGCTAAGGACATAGTCTTAAAAATCCCTTCACTCTCTGGTCTAGTTCCTGAGCTCATACCCTTAATTGATACTGTGCATGGCTTATGAGAAGTACTTAGTTAAAATTAGTTATTATTAAATTCTGTGCTCAAAAACCCAAAATTTACATCATCAGTTTATAATGCTGATTAAAGAAAAATCTTTTTTTCTTTTCTTTTCTTTTTTTTTTTTTTTTTTTTTTGAGACACAGTCTTGCTCTGTTGCCCAGGCTGGAGTGCAGTGGCAGCCATCTCAGCTCACTGCAACCTCCATCTCCCAGGTTCAAGCAATTCTCCTGCCTCAGCCTCCCAAATAGCTGGGACTAAAGGTGTGCACCACCACACCCAGCTAATTTTTTGTACTTTTATCAGAGACGGGGTTTCACCATGTTGGCTAGGCTGGTCTCACTCCTGACCTCCAGAGATCTGCCCACCTCAGCCTCCAAAAGTGCTGGGATCACAGGTGTGAGCCACCGCACCTGGCCAAGAAAAGTCTTACTTTCCGTTTTGCTTGACTCTTTTTCTTTGATGATCATGGAAATTAGATATAATGAACACCCAATTATCTACATATGGGATAGACATTGCAAATAATTCAAAACAAGTTTTTTGTCTTAATTTTTCTTTTCATTTTGTTTTGTTTTGTTTTTGAGATGGAGTCTCATTCTGTCACCCAAGCTGCAGTGCAGTGGCACAGTCTCGGCTCACTGCAGCCTCTGCCTCTGGATTCAAGTGATTCTTGTGCCTCAGCTTCCCGAGTAGCTGGGATTACAGGTGCCTGCCACTACACCTGGCTAAGTTTTGTATTTTTTAGTAGAGACGAGGTTTCACCATGTTGGCCAGGCTGGTCTCGAACTCGTGGCCTCAAGTGATTCGCCCACCTCTGCCTCCCAAAGTGCTGAGATCACAGGCATAAGCCACCGCGCCCAGCCTAATCTTAATTTTAATTTTTATTTTTATTTATTTTGTGGTTTTTTTTTGAGATGGCGTCTCGCATTGTCACCCAGGCTGGAGTGCAGTGGCATGATCTCGGCTCACTGCAACCTCTGCCTCCTGGGTTCAAGGGATTCTCCTGCCTCAGCCTCCTGAGTAGCTGGGACTACAGACACATAACACCACGCCCAGCTAATTTTTGAATTTTTAATAGAGACGGGGTTTCACCGTGTTGGCCAGGATGGTCTCGATCTCTTGATCTCTTGATGTGCCCGCCTTGGTCTCCCAAAGTGCTGGGTTTACAGGCATGAGACACCGCGCCCAGCCAATTTTTCTTAACCATTGCACATATTAATTAACAACAATTGATAAGGTCAAGGCTAGACTAATTTTGGTGTTAGCACACACCTTTTCTGGAATTTCTCTATGTAAAGTATGGCATGCTTACAGTACATTATTGCCTGTGATACTGGAGGATAAATTTGGTTCATGGTTTAGTAATTGTACCTTTCTCTGGTATTTTTCAACCTTAGGCAAGAGATCGAATAGAAGAATTTTTTTGGAGCCAAGCATATATTTTCTACCATAACTTTAATAAAACTCTACCAGCAATGCATTTTGTGGACCACAGTTTGCAAGTAGTACGTCTGGATAGCTGTCGACCAGGCTTTGGAAAAGATGAAAGTCTACACAGTAATTGCGCTAGCTGTTGTGGTAACTATAAAATATAAATATCTAAATATTTAGGTTATATATAAGGTCAGAAGAATATATAAGTAATTCACTTGGCATAACTGAATAGAATCTTTACAGTGATTCTTTTACCAAAAAAAAAAATATATATATATATGTGTGTGTGTATATATATATGTGTATATATATATGTGTGTATATATATATGTGTGTGTATATATATATATTTAGCTAAAGGGAAGTAAAAATTCAGAGCCCCAATATATACATATATATATTTTTTTGAGATAGAGTCTCACTCTGTCACCCAGGCTGGAGTGCAGTGGCGCGATCTCAGCTCACCACAACCTCTGTCTCCTGGGTTCAAGTTATTCTTCTGCCTCAGCCTCCCCAGTAGCTACCACAGCTGGCTAATTTTTGTAAAAAGTAGGGACAGAGTTTCACCATGTTGACCAGGCTGGTCTCGATTGAACTCCTGACCTCAAATGATCCGTCTGCCTTGGCTTCCCAAAGTGCTGGGATTACAGGTGTGGGCTACCATGCTTGGCCCTTTTTTTTTTTTTTTTTTTTTTTTTGAGACGGAGTCTGGCTCTGTCACCCACGCTGCAGTGCAGTGTGGCGCAGTCTCAGCTTACGGCAACTCTGCCTCCCAGGCTCAAGCCATCCTTCAACCTCAGCTTCCCGAGTAGCCAGGATTACAGGTGTGCATAAACATTTTTGTATTTTTAGTAGAGACAGAGTTTCTCCCTGTTGCCCCAACTGGTCTTGAATTCCTGAGCTCAAGCAATCTGCCCGCCTTGGCCTCCCAAAGTGCTGGGATTACAGGCATGAGTCACTGCGCCCAGCCAAAGCCCAAATTTCTTAAATATAGCTATTTTAATGTATATTAATTCTTCCTGATGTACTCTCTTGTATTATAAACATTTCTATAATGTTCTGTCTTAAGCTACTGTACAATGAAGGAAAACAGAATTGTCCTGCCTAGAAAGCAGAGAACTAGGAAATAGGAACTAGAAAACTAGAAATACGAACTCATAAATGGGGCACTGCAGAAGATACTGTAAAATGCTGATAGTAAAAGAAAAAATAGGATTCTCCCTTTCTCCTATTAAGATCATCAAATTATAAAGTTTGAAACTCGTAAATAATCTTCCACAACTTAAATGAGCTGAACATTACTTGGTATAATATAGGCACTGAAATGGTGTGATATTAAAGGCAGATTTACATTGTTGGCATAAAATGCCTCCAAGTGGTAGAGGCATAAAATACCTCTAAATTATAATTACTCCCTGTGTTTTCCTCTGCAGTGGTTTGTAGTCCTGCGACTTTTAGTCCTGATGTTGATGTAACTTGTCAGACCTGCGTTTCTGTCCTTATCTACGGAGCTAAATCTTGCCCATAAACTTCAAACAAAAATCAGCCACATGAAGATTAGAGGTGGAAGCATTGTTACTTACTTGTGGAAGTGAGGGACACAAGATGATTTTCACATCCCAGAGCATCACAGATAATTCCATCAAGTAAAATCGCTAAGACCAAACCACTGGAAAACATGCATTTGAGAAACTTTAAAATAAATGGTTAACATGGCATTTCTAAGAAGGCATTTAATCCAATATCTCCAGTGTACAAAGGAAACTTGAAGTATTAATGGATGATTTTTAATGAAATGTTTTATTGTTTACAAACAGTATGTTGCTTTGTACCTAGGAGTATAGTAAGGTCAAGAAGGGTATCAAAGTATAATAAAATAAAATTTTATACTCTCCATATATTTATTTGTTTGGAATCGCTCTTGTATGATATAAAGGCGTGTATATTATCCTTGTATTAGAACCAAAAAAGTTATTTATTTTGGTCCCTATGATTTTATTTTTAAGATAAATTAATATACTATATTTTTTAAAGTATAGGTTTAGGTTATAGAATAATAGAGCAGATAATACATAGAGTTCCATACACCCACCGTACCCCATACCCTCATTCCTCCTTACACAATTTCTCCTATTATTAAGATCTTGCATTAGTGTGGCACATTTGTTATGAATGATGAACCAATATTAATTTATTATTAATTATAGTCCATAATTCACATTAAGGTTCATTCTTTGTGTTGTAAGTTTATGTGGGTTTTGACAAATTCATAATGGCATGTGTGCACCATTGCAGTTTCATCTCTGCTTCACTTATTTATCCCTTCCCCTGAGCCCTGGTAACCATTGATCTTTTTACTGTCTCTACAGTTTTGCTTTTTCCAAAATGTCATGTAGCTGATTGGAATTATACAGTATGTAGACTTTTTAGACTGGCTTCTTTCACTTAGCAATATGCATTTAAGCTTCCTCCATGTCTTTTTGTGACTTGATAGCTCATTTTTTATTGCTGAATAATGTTCATTGTATGGATATAGCACAGTGTGTTTATCCATTTGCCCATTAAAGGAAATCTTGGTTGCTTCCAGTTTTTGGTGATTAAGAATAAAGCCGCTATAAACATCTGTGTGCAGGTTTTTGTATGAACATAAGTTTTCAACCCAATTGTGTAGATAACCTAGGAGTGTGACTGCTGGAGTGTGACTGTGTAGTTTCATGAGAAACTGCCATACTGTCTCCCAAAGTGGCTTACCATTTTGCATTACCACCAGCAATGAAAAAGTATTCCTGTTATCCTTATCCTTCCCTGCATTTGGTATTGTCAGTTTTTTTTATTTTGACCATTCTAATAGGTGTATGGTGGTATTTTATTGTTTTAATTTGCAATTTCCTAATGACATCTGATGTTGAACATCTTTTCATATGGTTATTTGCCATATGTGTTTTTTTTATTGAAGTGATTTCTATTGAAGTGACTCAAGGAACTCTTTGCATATATATATATGCAAAGAACTCTTAAGAATATATATATATATAAAATACACAATTTTTTTGTTTTTTGAGACAGAGTCTTGCTCCATCACCCAGGCTGGACTTTGTATATTTTGGATACAAATTCTTTTTAATAAATCTTCCAATTTATTTTCTTAGTAACTTTAAAAGACATTAAGTTTATTAACACAATAAATTAAATACTATATTAACAGATTGCAACATATATGCATGTAATATATATGACAATAAAATTACAAAAGACAAGAAAGAAAGCGAAGCAATGTTGAAGGCAAGGTTTTGTATTTTACTAGAATTAAGTTTACGTATTAATCTGAAGTAGACTGTGATAGGATAATATGCATATTGCAATCACTGGCGCTACCACTAAGAAAACAACTGAAATAATACAACTCGAAAACAGAAACACTAAAAATCTACACTGGAAAATATTATTTAAGAAAAAAGAGACCAATTAAAGATGAAAGAAAGAACAACAACAACAACAGAAAGACAGGAGAAATACAGAAAACAATTAGCAAAATGGTAAATTTAAGTACAACCATATCAATCATTGTATTAAATGTTATAGTTCTAATAATGCAATCAAAAAGCAAAAATTGTCAGACAGACTGAGTAAAAAGAAAAATTCAATCATCACTAACTGCAAAAGACATACATTAGATTCAAAGACACAAATAGTCCCAAAGTAAAAATAAAAAATATAGACACTGTACAAGCAGTAACCATAATATAGCTCAAGTGAATATATTGGTATCAGGCAAAATCGATGTTAAAACACATACTACTCAGCATGAAAGGGGTATTTCATAATGAATACAGGTTAAATACATCAAGGAGAAATAATGTAACTGCACCTAACAACAGAGCTTCAAAATATTCAAGTCAAAATGTAAAGAATTAAAAAAAGGAAAATAGATAACTTGATAACAATAATTGAATATTTCAATAATTTACTTTCAATAATTGATAGAGCAGCTGGTACAAAAGCCATAAAGGATGTAGAAGACATAGACAACATTATCAACCCTCTCGAGCTGACTGACATCTGACAAGGTGATAGAGGTGGCATCTTTTTTTTCTTTTTTCCCAAATTTTTAATTAAATACACTTTTGCAAAGATCTTTTCACGTTCTTTGTGAAAATTTGCAAAAGACATTCTTTCTCTTTATTCCTTCAGCTTTTCACTCCTTCAATAATGCCTTTCACAGAGAAGGTTTTTAATTTTAATAAAGTCCAACTTAATAATTTTTCTTTCATGGGTCATGCTTTTGTTGTCATATCTGAAAACTCATTGCCAAACCTAAGGTAACTAGATATTCTTGTTATCTTCTAGAAGTTATATAGTTTTATGTTTTATATGTAATTCTAAGATCCATTTGGAGTTAATTTTTATGAAAAGTATAAATTGTATGTCTAGATTCATTTTTTTGCATATTGATATCCAATTGTTCCAGCACCATTTGCTGAACAGACTGTTCTTCCTCCATTGAATAACATTTGCTCCTTTTCTCCTTTGTCAAAGATTAGTTGACTATATTTATAAGGGTCTATGTGTGGGCTCTTTATTCTGCTCCATTATCATTTTGTCTATTATTTTGTCAATACCACACTCCCTCGATTACCATATAGTAAGTCTTACATTTGAGTAGCATCGGTCCTCTGACTTTGTTCTTTAGTTTGGTGTTATTCTGAGTCTTTTGCTGCTGCATGTAAACCATAGAATCATTTTGTTGATAACCACAAAATAACTTGCTGGGAGCTTGTTTGGGATTACAGTGAATCTATAGGTCAAGTTAGGGAGAATTAACATGTTAACAATATTAAGTCTTCCGATCTATGAATAGAATCTCTCTCCATTTATTTAGATATTCTTTGATTTCTTTTATTGGAGTTTTGTCGTTTTCCTCATATAGATCCTGTACATATATTATTGTATTTATGCCTTAATATTTAATTTTTTCATGCTAATATAAATGATATTGTGCTTTTAATTTCAAAGTCCAAATGTTCATTGCTGGTATATAGAAAGGCAATTGACTTTTGTATATTAACCTTATATCCTGTGACTTTACTGTAATTACTTAGTTCCAGGAATTTTTTGCCTATTCTTTGGGATTTTCTACATTGACAATCATATCATCTGTGAACAAAGACAGTTTTATTTCTTCCTTTCCAATCTGTATACCTTTTATTTTCCTTCTTTTCTTATCGCATCAGCTAGGACTTTGAGTATAATGTTGAATAAGAGTGGTGAGAGGGGATATCCTTGCCTCATGCCCAGTCTAAAAGAAAGAGAAAACACCTAGTTTTTTGCCATTAAGTGTGATATTAGTTATAGACTTTTTGTAGACTTTCTTTGCTAAGTTAAAAAATCCCCTCTATTCCTAGTTTGCTGAGAATTTTTATCACAAATTGGTAGTAGACTTTGTCAAATGCATTTTCTGCATTTATTGATATGATCATATGATTTTTCTTTAACCTGTTAATGTTATGGATTACATTAATTAATTTTTAAATGTTGGACCAGCATTGCATATTTGGAATAAATCCTTCTTGGCTATGTGAATAAATATTTTTATACATTGTTGGATTTAATTTGCTAATATTCTGTTAGGGATTTTTGCATTTATGTTCATGAGATATATTAGTCTGGAGTTTTACTTTTTGTAATATCTTTATCTGGTTTTAGTATTAGAGTATGCTGGCCTCATAGGATGTGAGTTAGGAAGTGTTCCCTTTGCTTCAGTTTTTATGGAAGAGACTATAGAGAATATCATTTCTTTCTTAAATGTTTGGTGGAATTCACCAGTAAAGCTGTCTGGGCCTCTAACAAATACTGGAATGTACTTAAAAATCATAGTGAAGGGGCTGGGATAGTGTAGTAGGCAGAATAAAGGCCCCTCGAGGATGTCCACATCTTCATCCACAAAACCTGTGAATATGTTAAATTACATGTAAAGGTGAATTAAATAAAGTTACAGCAGAATTAAGGTGGCTAAACATTAAAATAGGGAGATTATACTTGATTATCTTGGTGGGCCCAATGTAAACACAAGGGTCTCTATGAAAGAGGAAGAAGGAAACAAATGAGAAAGAGAAAGAGATGGAGATGACAGAAGCAGAGTCAAAGAGATGTTATGTTGTTGGCTTTGAACACAGAGGAAGACAGCCATGAGCCAAGGAGTGCGGGTGGCCTCTAGAAGCTGGAAAAGACAAGGAAATGGTTTCTGTAGAACCTCCAAAAAGGAACAAAGTCCCGCAAACACCTTGTGTTTAGCCCAGTGAGACTCATATTGGATTTCTGGCCTCCACAATGTTAAGATAGCAAAATTTTGTGATTTTGTTTTGTTTTGTTTTTTAGAGACAGGGTCTCACTATATTGCCCAGGCTGATCTTGAACTCCTGGGGAGTTTGTGTTGTTTTAAGCCACTAAAAAGCAAAACAACAACAACAAAAAACTATCTGGGCCTGATGCTTTCTGTCTTGGAAGGTTATTAATTATAGATTCAATTTCTGGCTGGACATGGTGGCTCACACCTGTAATCCCAGCACTTCGGGAGGCTGAGGCCAGCAGATCACTTGAGCTCAGTTGTTGGAGACCAGCCTGGCCAACATGGTGAAACCCTGTCTCTACTAAAAATACAAAAATTAGCCATGCATGGTGGCATGCACCTGTAATCCCAGCCACTTGGGAGGCTGAGGCATGAGAATTGCTTGAACCCAGGAGGCAGAGGTTGCAGTGAGCCAAGATCATGCCACTGCACTCCAGCCTGGGCAACAGAGCAAGACTCTGTCTCAAAAATAATAAATAAAAATAAAAAATAAAAAATTCAATTTCTTTAATAGATCTGAACCTATTCAGAGTATCTATTTCTTCTGGTGTACATTTTGGTAGGTTTTGTCCTTTAAGTGATTTGTTCATTTCATCTCAATGATCAAATTATAGGATTATTTCTAATATTCCTTTATTATCCTTTTAATGTCATTAATGACATTAATGTTTAATAGTGATAATCTCTCTTTTATTTCTGATATTAGCAATTTGTGTCTTCCCCTTTTTTTTCTTGGTTAGCCTGGCCAGAGTTTTATCAATTTTATTGATGTTTTCTAAGAACCAGCTTTTGGTTTCCTTGATTCTCTCTGTTGATTCCCTGCTTTCAATTTAATTGATCGTTGCTCTAATTCTAATTAGTTCTTTTTTTCTGCCTGCTTTAGATTTATGTTGCTCTTCGTCCTCTAGTTTCCAGAAACTTGTACCTCTAATCTAAGGCACATGCTTAGATTGTTGATTTTGTATTTTCCTTATTTTCTGATGTATGCATTCAATGCTGTAACTTTCCCTCTAAACATTTGCTGAATCCCACAAGTTTTTATAAGTTGTATTTTCATTTTTGTTTAGTTTAAAATATTTTAAAATATCTTTTGAGACTTCTTTGACCCATGTGTTATTTAGACGCCTGTTGTTTAACCTCCAAATATTTTTTAATTTTCCAGCTATCTTTCTGTTATTGATTTTTAGTCTAATTCCATTGTGGTCTGCAGGCATACTGTGTATGGCTTTTTGTTTTTTTTTTGAGACGGAGTCTCACTCTGTCACCCAGGCTGGAGTGCAGTGGTGCCATCTCAGCTCACTGCAACCTCTGCTTCCCAGGTTCGAGTGATTCTCCTGCCTCAGCCTCCCAAGTAGCTCGGACAATAGGCCCCTGCCACCATGCCTGGCTAATATTTTTATGTATTTTTAGTAGAGATGGGGTTTCACCATACTGGCCAGGCTGGTCTTGAACTCCTGACATTGTGATCTGCCCGCCTCGGCCTCCCAAAGTGCTGGGATTACAGGCGTGAGCCACCAGGCCTGGCTTACTTTTATTGTTTTAAATGTGACCAGTACTCAGGAGGCTGAGGTAGGAGGATTGCTTAAGGCCAGGAGTTTGAGACCAGCCTGGGCAACATAAGCCCCTCTTAAAAATGTTTTGCTCAGGTGCTCTGTTACGTCCAGAATGTTGTTTATCCTGGTGAATGTTTCATGTGAGCTTTAGGAGAATGTATATTCTGCTATTGAATGGAGATTCTGTAAATGTCAATTAGATCCAGTTGATTGATGATGCTATAGTTCAACTGTATCTTTACTGATTTTCCACCTGCTGCATTTGTCTATCACTGATAGAAGAGTGTTGATGTTTCCAAGAATAATAATGGATTTGTCTGCTTCTTTTGCAGTTCTGTTAGTTTTTGCCTCACCTATTTTGACGCTCTGTTGTTAGGCACCTATAAAGGACTGTTATGTCTTCCTGGAGAATTGACCCCTTTATCATTATGTAATACTATTCTTCATCCCTGATAATTTTCCTTGCTCAGAAGTCTACTTTGTCTTTATAATTAATATAGCTACTCGAGCTTTCCTTTGATTAGTGTTAGCATGGTATACTTTTTTCTTTTCCTTTAACCTAATGATAACCAGTTGCTAATAGATCAGCTATTCTGAAATGAGGACTTTCTGTCAAGATAGTGATGTTTTATTTTCACTGTCAGTTGTCTTTGTTTCCTGCATAACTATAACAGATTGCTAATTAACATTGATAAATATATCTGATTACTTTTTCCAATCACCATACAGGTTGAGTATCCCTTATTCAAAATACTTGGGGCCAAGCATGGTGGCTAACATCTGTAGTACCAGCATTTTGGGAGGCTGAAGCAGGAGGATCATTTGAGGCCAGGAGTTTGAGACCTGCCTGAGCAACATAGTGAGACCCCGTCTCTACAAAAAAATATTTTAAATAGCTAGGTATGGTCGCATGTACCTGTAGTCCTAGATACTCAGGAGGCTGAGCCATGATTATTCCCTTTCACTTCAGCCTGAGTGACACAGGAAGACCCTCTTTAAAAAAAAAAAAAAAAAAAAAAAAACTTGGGACCAGCAGTGTTTCAGATTTCAGATTTTGGAATATTTGCATTATATTTACTGGTTGAGCATCCCTAATGCAAAAATAAAAAATGCATCCCTAATCCAAAATCGAAAGTGCTCCAATGAGTATTTCCTTTGAACATCATGTCGACACTTAGAAAAGTTTCAAATTTTAGATTTTCAAATTAGGAATACTCAACCTGTAGCTTTCCAAAAGAAAACAGTTCTAATTCCACCACATATTGGGGGTTAAATTTTACCTGTACTGCTTATGTATCCTGCCATGGTTTTCTAAGTGTGTTACATATTTACAGTTTTGTCTCTTGAAATAGACAATTTTACTCTGGCATAGAGCTATTTATTACTTCTGATGACATGTTGATGCTACTTTTAGGCATTATTTTATTTTAATTTTATTTCAATAAGTTTAGGGGTACAAGTGGTTTTGGTTTCATGGTTGAATTGTATAGTGGTGAAGTCTGAAATTTCAGTGCACCCTTCACCCAAGTAGTGTACATTGTACCCAATATATAGTTTTTTTATCCCTCATCCCCCTTCCACTTTCCTCTCTTCTGAGTCTCCAATACTGATACTCATTATACCATTCTGTATGCCTTTGCATACTCATAACTTAGCTCATACTTATGAGAACATATGGTGTTTTGTTTTGTTTTAAGACAGGGTCTTGCTCTGTTACCTAGGCCAGAGTGCAGTGGTAAGATCTCGGCTCACTGCAGCCTTTCACCTCCTAGGCTCAAGTAATCCTCTTACCTCAGCCTCCTGAGTAGCTGAGACCACAGGCATGCACCATCACACCCAGCTAATTTTTTTTTTCTTTGATAGAGCCAGATTTTGCCATGTTGCCCAAGCTGGTCTCGAACTTCTGAGCTCAAGTGATCTGCCTACATTGGGCTCCCAGAGTGCTGGGATTACAGGTGTGAGCCACCACACTCAGCCAGTATTTGGGGGGGGGGGGTTTGGGTGTTTTTTTTTTTTTTTTTTTTTTTGAGACAGAGTCTCACTTGCCCAGGCTGGAGTGCCGTAGTGCAGTCTCGGCTCACTGCAACCTCTGCCTCTCTGGTTCAAGTGATTCTCGTGCCTCAGCCTCCGAAGTAGCTGGGATTACAGGCACGCACCACCATGCCCAGCTAATTTTTGTATTTTTAGTAGAGACAGTGTTTTGCCATGTTGGCCAGGCTGGTCTCAAACTCCTGACCTCAAGTGATCCGCTTGCCTTGGCCTCCCAAAGTGCTGGGATTACAACCGTGAGCCACTGTGTCCAGCCTGGTTTTTCACTTCTGAGATACTTCACTTAGAATAGTGACCTCCAATCCCATCCAAGTTACTGCAAAATACATTATTTTGTTCTTTTCTATGGCTGAGTAGTATTCTATGCTGTATACATGCCACATTTTATTTATTTACTTGTCAGTTGAGGGGCACTTATGTTGGTTCCATATCTTCACAATTGTGAATTGCGCTGCAATAAACATATGCATGTTGGCCGGATGCAGTGGCTCACCCCTGTAATCCCAGCACTTTGGGAGACCAAGGCTGGTGGATTGCTTGAGCTCAGGAGTTCAAGACCAGCCTGGGCAATGTGGCAAACCCCTGTCTCTACCAAAAATACAAAAAATTATCCAGGCTTGTTGGCTTACACCTGTAGTCCCAGTTCCTTCAAGGGGGCTGAGGTGGGAGGATCACTTGAGCCTGGGAGGCAGAGGCTGAAGTGAGCCACTGTGGTGCCACTGTACTCCAGTCTGGATGACAGAATGAGACCTCATCTCAAAACAAACAAACAAACAAACATATGCATGCAGGTGTATTTTTGATATGATGACTTCTTTTCCTTTGGGTAGATACCCAGTAGTGGGATTGCTGGACTGAATGGTAGGTCTACTTTTAGTTGTTTGAGAAATCTGCTCTTGTTTTCTATTGAGGTTGTACTAATTTACATTCCCACCAGCGGTGTGTAAGTGTTCCCTTTTCAACACATCCACACTAACATCTATTGTCTTTTGACTTTTTAATCATGACCATTCTGGCTGGGGTAAGGTGTTATCTCAGTGTGGTTTTAATTTGCATTTCCCTGATGATTAGTAACATTGAGCATTTTTTCATATGTTTGTGGCTCTTCAAAGGGTCACACGCGGCTGGACACAATGGCTCACACCTGTAATCCCAGCACTTTGGGAGGCTAAGGCGGGTGGATCACCTGAGATCAGGAGTTTGAGACTAGCCTGGCCAACATGGTGAAACCCTGTCTCTACTAAAAATACAAAAACTAGCTGGGCATGGTGGCACACACCTGTAATCCCAGCTACTCGGGAGGCTGAGGCAGGAGAGTCTCGGCAGGTGGAGGTTGCAGTGAGCCGAGATTGTGCCACTGCACTCCAGCCTGGGCAACAGGGAAACTGTCACACACACATAAAAAGGATCACATGTTATATAAGCAGATGCACAGTTAATCTGTGGTATTAAAATTTCATGGGAAGGCAGTTGTAGGGGAAAGTCTTTTTTTTTTTTTTTTTTTTGTTTTGTTTTGTTTTGTTTTGAGACGGAGTCTCGCTCTGTCGCCCAGGCTGGAGTGCAGTGGCCAGATCTCAGCTCACTGCAAGCTCCGCCTCCCGGGTTCAGGCCATTTTCCTGCCTCAGCCTCCCCAGTAGCTGGGACTACAGGCACCCGCCACCTTGCCCGGCTAGTTTTTTGTATTTTTTTAGTAGAGATGGGGTTTCACCGTGTCAGCCAGGATGGTCTCGATATCCTGACCTCATGATCCGCCCGCCTCGGCCTCCCAAAGTGCTGGGATTACAGGTTTGAGCCACCGCACCCGGCCAGGGGAGGTCTTAAAAAAAAAAAAAGCTTCCTAAAGGAGGGCAATAAAGGAGGGGAAAAGCGGCTGGCAACCCCTGCCATAAAAGATTAAACCCAAAATTGGCTTCCAAAGCCTTCTACGGTCTGGTTTCCATTGACCTTTCCACCTTGATTCCTGTTATTTCTACACTGGGGGACAGATTGGACTAAATCTCTTAAGCTCTCTTCCAGCTCTAAGAATGTAAAGGCCTTTTCAGTTTGAACCCTTTTCTGTAACCACTCATCTTGCTTTCTCCTAGACAGACTATACTCATTCCTCATATGTAGAATGCCCTCCCATCTTTGTTTCCACGTTATTCACAACACTTCTACCCACACTGATCAATTTCTTTTTTTTTTTTTTTTTTTTTTTTTTTGAGACGGAGTCTCACGCTGTTGCCCAGGCTGGAGTGCAGTGGCGCGATCTCGGCTCACTGCAAGCTCCGCCTCCCGGGTTCCCGCCATTCTCCTGCCTCAGCCTCCTGAGTAGCTGGGACTACAGGCGCCCGCCACCGCGCCCGGCTAATTTTTTGTATTTTTAGTAGAGACGGGGTTTCACTGTGGTCTCGATCTCCTGACCTTGTGATCCGCCCGCCTCGGCCTCCCAAAGTGCTGGGATTACAGGCTTGAGCCACCGCGCCCGGCCTCACACTGATCAATTTCTTCCATTAATGTATTGTCTGCTACTGCTAATGTTAGCAAATCACATTTTTGTTATAATTTATTTTCTCTCTTTTTTTTTTTTAGAGACAGGATCTTGTTCTCTGGAGTGCAGTGGTATGCTCACAGTCCATTGCAGCCTTGACCTCCTGGGCTCAAGCAATCCACCTGCCTCAGCCTCTGGAGTAGCTGGGACTACAGGCATGTGCCACTACACCTGGCTAATTTTAAAAATTTTTTGTAGAGATGAGGCATCACTATGTTGCCCAGGCTGGTTATTTAACATTTTTAAGCCTCTTTCCTTATTTGTAAAATGAAAGGATTATATTAAATCCATAATATATCTTCCAGCACTGAATCTAGGTTTAATGTCTTTTCTATCTTCTGTATCCTTTTCCCCACCATCCCCTACTAGATAATAAACTCCTATGAGCAGGAATTTCCTCATACTAACCTTTGAATGCCCCCCACATTTCTACACATAAAATAGCTGTAATAATTAATTGAACTGATTAAATTGAGTCTGCATTCAGAGGTAAACTTGTGGTTATATCCTACTTGCTACTTACTTTGAACCTTGAGAATACTTGCAGCCAGGCATGGTGGCTCATGCTTGTAATCCCAGCACTTTTGGAGGCTGAGGCGGGCAGATGGTTTGAACCCAGGAGTTCAGGACCAGCCTGGGCAACATGGTAAAACCGTGTCTCTACAAAAAAATTCAAAAATTAGCTGGGTGTGGTGCCACACACCTGTAGTCCCAGCTGCTCATGAGGCTAAGGTAGGAGGATCGCTTGGGTACCAGGAGGCGGAGGTTGCAATGAGCCAAGCCAAGATCACACCACTGCACTCCAACCTGGGCGACAAAGTACAACCCTGTCTCAAAAAAAAAAAAAAAAAAAAGGCCAGGTGTGGTGGCTTACGCTTGTAATCTTAGCACTTTGGGAGGCTAAGGTGGGCTGATCACATGAGGCCAGGAGTTTGAGACCAGCCTAGCCAACATTGCGAAGCCCCAGCTCTACTAAAAAAAAAAAAAAAAAAAAAAATTAGCTAGATGTGGTGGCACACACCTGTAATCCCAGCTACTTGGGAGGCTGTCATGAGAATTGCTTGAACCCTAGAGGCTGAGGTTGCAGTGAACCGAGATCACACCACTGCACTCCAGCCTGGGTGACAAAGTGAAACTCTGTCTCAAAACAAAGAAAAAGAGAGAGGTAATATTTGCCTCTTGATATATTGATTCACACTATTTTTCCATCCCCTAACCCCGATCCATAGTAAACTATTTAAATATTATAACACAGCAGAATTAAAAGCATGTGTTGAATTAATATTTTGCAAATATTAACCCATTAATAACAAAATTAAATGAATGTAATATTCTTTATCTCATTAGCAGATAAAGCCCTAAAATGGCAACAAAGTTATTACATCTTCTGACTTATTCAATGGAAACAGAAGTTGTAACAGCATTCCTACAATTTGCTGCTGAAAAAAATCCCACCCTCTCCCTTTTTTTTTTTTTTTTTTTGAGATGGAGTCTCTGTCTGTTGCCCAGGCTGGAGTGCAGTGGCATGATCTCAGCTCACTGCAACCTCCACCTCCCGGGTTCAAGTGATTCTCCTGTCTCATCCTCCCGAGCAGCCTGGGGTTACAGGTGCACGCCACCATGCCTGGCTAATTTTTTGTATTTTAGTAGAGATGGGGTTTCACCGTGTTGCCCAAGCTGGTCTCAAACTCCTGAGCTCAGGCAATCCACCCACCTCAGCTTCCCAAAGTGCTGGAATTATAGTCATGAGCCACTGCACCTGGCCTCCCTCTTTTTCATCTTCAGTCTATATGTGTACATTTGTAGTACTTAGAAGTCACATTTCACAGGATTGTACCTACCAAAATAATCAGTACTGAGAATTTTGTATTTTGTACTTCTGCAAGAGTATTTTCCAACATTAATGTATTATTAACAATAAACTAATGAACATTTGGTTTTCATTTGCTTGTTTCAACAACCATTTTGGCATGTATGTGGTGTTAATAGCTTAATGCTTTGAACTGCAAGTGCCATATCTTCATGTATTGTAAATGTTTCTTCCTGAAGCAGTTAGAAAAACTAACGGATCTACTTAGTTCAGATTTAGTAAAATTTTCTGGTCATATGTGAAACATTAATTTATTGAAGTATAAGAAAATCACTGATTACAAACTTTCAAGAACACAAACATTTAGCCTCTATGGACTTATTAGCTAGGCTATCTGAGGTATTATTGGGGAACAAAAGACTAACAGTTTATGTATCTTTCTAATCAATGATTAATAAAGTCTCCTGTAAGAGCCTGTGTGTTGTCACTGGACATTTTTATCTTACCTTAGGCTTTCTTATCAACTACAAAGCAGACTATCCTTAAATTCTTACCAACATATGTGCTCTTAGGTTACCTGTGTATTAACCTGCTCAGAATATCCAGAAAAGATGTTCAAATGTAATCTAGGCTGACCTTTGCCTGCCAAATTGCTTCAGTGGCAGATTATGGACTCTTGCCTTTCATTTTCATTATATTCTTACAGTTTTTTGTTTACTTCAGACCTTTAAAAACAAAACATTACAGGTTCATTTAAAGCCTCTTTATACTTTTCTTCTACCACTATTTTTCTTATTCCCCCCAATAATTAATCACTACTCTGAAGTTGGTAGGTATCCCTCCCATCTAAGTTTTTTTCTGGGGTCGGGGGGTTGTTTTTGTTTTTGTTTTTTCTGAGACTGAGTTTTGCTCTTGTCGCCCAGGCTGGAGTGCAGTGGTGCGATTTCAGCTTACTGCAGCCTCCGCCTCCCAGGTTCAAGCAATTCTCCCGCCTCAGCCTCCTGAGTAGCTGGAATTACAGGGGCGCACCACCACGCCCAGCTAATTTTTGTATTTTTACTAGGAACAGGGTTTCACCATATTGCCCAGGCTGCTCTCGAACTCCTGACTTCAGGTGATCTGCCACTTCGGCCTCTCAAAGTGCTGGGATTATAGGCATGAGCCACCATGCCTGGCCTTAAGTTTTTTAATCATTTAATTTTTACATCAAAGGTGTAATGTGTATGCTTTGCAACTTTCTTTACCCATATTTTAAAACATTCTGTTAACACGTGAAGATTTGATTCCATTCCTCCTCTATTCCACTACATTAATATGGCAATAAGTATTATTTTCCACCTATTAACAGTGTATGTGCATCAGTCAGGGTCCAATCTCGAGACAGAAAATACACAGTAATTTGATTAGAGGAAGTTTAATATGAGGAATTATTAAATATAACAGGGGACTGGAATACTAAGGAATTGGCTAGTAAGATGTAAAGAGAACTCTAAAGAATAGAGGAATAGCAGATATACATATATTTTTAAGGCAATACCACTAGGACTGAGAGTGTCTAAGACAATCCACCATCCCCTAGGGGTGAGGTCCAGCTTGTTAAAATGAGCATAGCCATGGGTCACCAGATGGAAGAAAAGTCACTGTAGTGCTAAAAATGCACTCTCTAGAACTTGCCAGAGACCCACCCTCTGGGGTGCCAGGAAAAGCTGTACATAGTGAAGTTTCTCACTAGAGACACTCTGGGGTAAAACCACAGAAGGAGGCCAGGTGTGGTGGCTCATGCCGGTTATCCTAGCACTTTGGGAGGCCAAAGCAGGCAGATCACTTGAGGTCAGGAGTTCGAGACCAGACTGGCCAACATAGTGAAACCCTGTCTCTATTAAAAATACAAAAATTAGCTGGGTGCGGTGGTGGGTGCCTGTAATCCCAGCTACTTGGGAGGCTGAGGCAGGAGAATTGCTTGAACCCAGGAGGTGGAGATGGCAGTGAGCCAGAGTATGCCTCTGCACTCCAGGGCAACAGTGAGACATCGTCTCTAAATAAATAAATAAATCCACAGAAGGAGGAGGAGTTGTCAATGATGCTGCTGTCCACCAGGCACTGCAGGGTATGAACAATGGAGCAGTTGAACATGCTACCATAGCCTGCCAAAGCAAGAACTCAGACCCTACAGTGTCTCTCCAGCACCCCTTTCTGACAGTTCATTGTTGTGCCAGCTGGCAAAGGAAAAATATTTTCAAAGCCCAGATTCATTTTCGTAGAGCAGGCAAAAAGGATGAATTTGGAGCTGAGAGACAATAAGTTGCTAACTGTCACAGTCTAACCTTTTGGCTATTCAGTTTTCACATGCACCTTTCTATACACATTTGAACTCTTGTTCATGGGCAAAACAATTTTTATTTTTTGAGACAAGGTCTCTGTCACTCAGGCTAAAGTGCAGTGGCACGATCATAGCTCACTGCAGCCTTTGAACTCCTGGGTTCAAGCGATCCTCCTGCCTCAGCCTCACAAGTATATGGGACTACAGTCATGTGCCACCACACCCAGCTAATTTTTAAAATGTTTTTGTGGAGACAAGTTCTCTCTCTAGAGCTCAGGCTGCTCTCAAACTCCTGGGCTCAAGTGATCCTCCCGCCTCAACCTCCGAAAGTGCTGGGATTACAGGTGTGAGCCACCTCACCTGGCCACAATTTTATATTCTGTCTAAGAAGATACATCTATCCGGCCAGGCTTGGTGGCTCACACCTGTAATCCCAGCACTTTGGGAGGCCGAGGCAGGCAGATCACGAGGTCAGGAGATTGAGACCATCATGGCTAACATGGTGAAACCCCGTCTCTACTAAAAATAGAAAAAACTAGCTGGGTGTGGTGGCGAGCGCCTGTAGTCCCAGCTATTTGGGAGGCTGAGGCAGGAGTATGGCGTGAACTTGGGAGGTGGAGCTTGCAGTGAGCCAAGATCACGCCACTGCACTCCAGGCTGGGCAACACAGCAAGACTCCATCTTAAAAAAAAAAAAAAGATACATCTATCCATCTTAAAGGTACTTGCTGTTTCCCCAAAATGTAAAGATGCATAGTCCCAACAGTCATTGTTTCTATTGCTGGCTATTTTAAATACTTCTCAAATTCAGTCATAGTTCCACTGAATATTCTTACCTAAAGACTAAACTGTAAAATTATCTTCCAACCATTTGTATATTAAAAAATGGAAAGGAGAGAGAAGAAGGATAGCATATTAAAATAAAGGTATTGACTGGGTGCAGTGGCTCAAACCTGTAATCCCAGCACTTCGGGAGGCGGTGGTGGTGGATCATCTGAGGTCAGGAGTAAGAGACCAGCCCGGGCAACATGGCGAAATCCTGTCACTGCTGAGAATACAAAAATTAGCCAGGTGTGGTGGCACACGCCTGTAATCCCAGATACTCAGGAGGCCGAGGCAGAAGAATTGCTTGAGCCTAGGAGGCAGCGGTTGCAGTGTGCTGAGATCGTGCCACTGTGCTCTAGCCTGGGCGACAGAGCAAGACTTTGTCTCAAAATAAATAAACAAATAAATAAATAAATATATGAATACAACAAGCAAAGAGAAAATATGCAAAGCTACTTTGTTTCTGTAATTGGTCATTAAGGTTGTAGTTTATACCTATGACTTCCTTCTGCAGGAAGCTAACTCCATATTATCCTTGCCCTCCGTCAGAACTTCAGTTGCTGTGGGTTCTTTATGTGGTGGAATGACTGACATTTTATTGCCAAAGTGTCTGAATCTTCATTGTTCTTACCCCTTCTCCCCGCACCTGTTTTTTGGTTGCTATGTAGTTTTCCATTAACCTTTACTATTGGAGATGGAAGAACTAGAGGTACCTCAGAGAATCTGGGTTCCAGACATAGTCCTCCTTTCTACCCTTGTGTAGCAACTCAGTTTCCCCTTGGTCATCAGGATCATTCTCTCCAGCCAGTAGATTAACTCTCCTTCCCACCTCATCCCCTTTTTTCTCTGCTTAGTTCAACAGCATATGGAACCCAAAATGTCCAGGTGACAGTCTCATCTTCCAAACCAGGGAAGAACCATTGTGGTGTCTCCTTGTGGAAGCATCCCCCTCTTGGGAACAAAGATCTCCAAACCATCAGAGCTCAAAGTTGCCAGGATAGGAAGCGAACATTCTACAAGTGGGTTATTGGGTGGAATAGTGAGAGAAGCCACTCCCACACCCACCCTTTGATTCCTGGACTATCCTGGCTATGAGGGAGACAGCACTAGATAGTGGCCTCTGATTCAAAACCTAAACTGCATCCTGTAAACCAGAACCCATTTCTTTCAGGGTGTTGTCTACCAACCGACACTGTAACAGATTTTAGTGAGCCATTTCACCTTTCCATTAGGCCAATTGCTTCTAGGTGATGGGGAGTGGAGTAAGACCAGCGAATTCCACGGCTGTGAGCCCACTGCTTCACTTCCTTTGCAGTGAAGCGAGTCCCCTGATCAGACACAACGCAGTGTGGAATGCCGTGATGGTGAATAAGGCATTCTGTGAGTCCACGGGGTGCAGCGCCGGCTGAAGCATTATGAGCAGGGAAGGCAAACCCACATCCAAAATATGTGTCTATTCCAGTGAGGATGAATCTCTGTGGTTCGGATAGTTTTATTCTGTCAGCATAAAAAAAAAAAAAAATGGGCAGGTTAATGACTAGGTTATCCTTAAATAGGTTAATGCATTATTTTTTTTTATAATAACATGTCTCATTTTGAAACAGCAGAACTTTGTAAAAGTGAGAGAGCATGAACATTTTAATGGTAAGATTCTAAAGTGATTCTGTCCCCTTAACAAGGAAATGTTTCCTTCTTGAAGGTAGAACTACCACCCCAACCATCCTAAAGAGACAGATGCCCGGCCAGGCGCAGTGGTTCACGCCTGTAATCCCAGCACTTTGGGAGGCTGAGGCGGGTGGATCATCTGAGGTTAGGAGTTGGACACCAGCCTAGCTAACATGGTGAAACCCTGTTTCTACTAAAAATACAAAAAAAAAAAAAAAAAAAGCTGGGTCTGGTGGCAGGCACCTGTAATCCTAGCTACTCAAGAGGCTGAGGCAAGAGAATCACTTGAACCTGGGAGATGGAGATTGCAGCGAGCTGAGATCACTCATTGAACTTGGGCAACAAGAGTGAAACTCCGTCTCAAAAAAAAAAAGAGACGTGCCTACAGAGTTCAAAAGGAAAAGCTGCATGTACTCTCACATTATAACAAACACACGTACATATAGTACTACACGCCAGGAACTTCACAGAGTGTTTCTGATGTATTCAGTAGTCCTCACGTTCATCATAGGAGGCAGATACTCTTATTATTCACATGTGATACACATCAAAACGGAGGCATAATAGGGAAGTAATTTGCCCAAAGTCACACAGCTGGTATGTGGTAGACCTGTCATTGGATATCTCCAGTACCTAGGCTGTCTTCATTACTAACTATTCTGTCTTTCATGGTAAGTTTTATCTTAAACACCAGTAATTATTTCTAACATTTCACATGAGCTCCTGAAACAAAGCAGTTTAATGGGAAGTGGCTGTTAGGTAAATAAGATACAACCAAATACAAAATTTAACCAACCCTTGAGGGAAAACTTACAGTGTAGGTCAAAGGGTGAACTACTGATGGTGTTGCATTCCGAGAGATTGCCACCTGCTCCTGTCTGATGTTATTCTTTTTATTTTTTATTTTTTTTTAAGATGGAGTCTCGCTCTGTCATCCAGGCTGGAGTACTGTGGCGCGATCTCGGCTCACTGCAACCTCCGCCTCCCGGGTTCAAGTGATTCTCCTGCCTCAGCCTCCCAAGTAACTGGGATTACAGGTGCCTGCCCCCACATATGGCTATATTTTGTATTTTTAATAGAGATGGGATTTCGCCGTGTTGGCCAGGCTGGTCTCAAACTCCTGACCTTAGGTGATCTGCCCACCTTGGCCTCCCAAAGTGCTGGGATTACAGGCGTGAGCCACACCGCGCCTAGCCTCTGTCTGATGTTATTCTGCTTTGACTTTTCTTCCCCTCTCCTTAGAAAATCCCACAGAATGTAGGCACTGCTGTCGAGTTCATGAATTTCTCTTTTTCCTAAACCAGGAAGCTGTTTTCTCCTTCTATCTTTTGTTTTTCATCCTCCAGTTTCCTTTTACTCTTTAAATTGCTGCTTTATTTGCATCTGAGCTGTGTTCCCCTTCGGCAAGCTTTCCTTACCCCACAACCCATACCCATGCATCTGATAAATGTGCTTCAGGGTCCCTCCTGCCTCCTTCCTCCTTTTGTGTT
This sequence comes from Macaca mulatta, assembly GCF_049350105.2. Lineage (NCBI taxonomy): Eukaryota > Metazoa > Chordata > Mammalia > Primates > Cercopithecidae > Macaca > Macaca mulatta. Next base: position 64,246,356 of record NC_133421.1, read on the forward strand.
TCATAAGCTTCTTCAGTCCCTTAGAAGGAAGAGCATAGATAAACTGTCAGATTAGTGTGATTACCTTTAGCTCTGTGAGTGGAAAGCTTGACAGTCAAAACCAAAACCTGATCTCAAGAAAAAATATTTTTAACGTTATAAATGGGGGAAAACGTTTATATCACTGCCAGGTTTGTGCAGATGTCAGTGGCCTAGAGTGGAAATTCTGGGTCTCACTGTAGCAAGCTGCTTATTTCACCAGTCATCCATTACTCAGAATTGAACACTAAATAGTCAAAGAAAGAACACTTGTGTTTCTCCTTAAGTCAGAGAATTGTAGCTGCCAGGAGGTAATATAGCTTTAGACAGCTATGGCACAAGAAGGAGTTTTGTAGGTCTGAAGGCCCTGCAGTTGTAGGAACATGGTTGATGTAAAAGTAAAGTTCCAGGCCGCGCATGGTGGCTCATGCCTACAATCCCAGCACTTTGGGAGGCTGAGGTGGATGGAGCATTTGAGGTTAGGAGTTCAAGACCAGCCTGGCCAACAAGATGAAACCCCGCCTCTACTAAAAACCAAAAATTAAAAAATAATAAAAAAAATTTAAAAGATAGCCAGGCATGGTGGCAGGAGCTTGTAATCCCAGCTACTCGGGAGGTTGAGGCAGGAGAATCGCTTGAACCCAGGAGGCGAAGGTTGCAGTGAGCCCAGATTGCACTGTAGCAGGACGAGCTGCAGATAAAACTCCTCAGACACTGGAATAAAGAAGGAAGGGGTTTATTTGGCCGGGGGCATCAGCAAGACTTCTGTCTCAAGAGCCGAGCTCCCGGAGTAAGCAATTCCTGTCCCTTTTTTTTTTTTTTTTTTTTTTTTGAGACGGAGTCTTGCTCTGTCGCCCAGGCTGGAGTGCAGTGGCCGGATCTCAGCTCACTGCAAGCTCCGCCTCCCGGGTTCACGCCATTCTCCTGCCTCAGCCTCCCGAGTAGCTGGGACTATAGGCGCCCACCACCTCGCCCGGCTAGTTTTTTGTATTTTTTAGTAGAGACGGGGTTTCACCGTGTTAGCCAGGATGGTCTCGATCTCCTGACCTCGTGATCCGCCCGTCTCGGCCTCCCAAAGTGCTGGGATTACAGGCGTGAGCCACCGTGCCCGGCCCCCTGTCCCTTTTAAGGGCTCACAACTCTAAGGGGGTGCATGTGAGAGGGTCCTGATTGATTGAGCAAGCAGGGGGTACGTGACTGGGGGCTGTGTGCACTGGTAATTAGATCGGAACAAAACAAGATAGGGATTTTCACAGTGTATTTCTATACGATGTCTGTGATCTATAGAAAACAGAACCAACTAGGTCAGGGGTCGATCTTTACCAGGCCCAGGGTGCGGCACCAGGCTGTCTGCCTTTTAGTTTTTACTTCTTCTTTCTTTGGAGGCAGAAATTGGGCATAAAACGATATGAAGGGTGGTCTCCTCCCTTAGTGCCACTGCACTCCAGCCTGGGTGACAGAGTAAGACTCCATCTCAAAAAAATAAAATAAAATAATAAAAAGAAGAAAGTACAGTTCCAGAGTGATCTCATGTTACAAAGACTGCTTGCAATGGGGTCAGCTGTGAGGTGGAGTTTGATAAACAGATGCTATGCTATCACTTTGGATCATCCCAGGGTAATGACACATTGATATCTGGTATCAGAATCTAGAAGCAAATAAAGAGCAATGAAGCTGTTTGGAAAACAAGATAAGGAAACAGGAAGCAACAAATTTAAAAAATTTAAAAGTAGCTTTTTTTTTTTTTTTGAGATGGAATCTCTCTTTGTCACCAAGCTGGAGTGCAGTGACACGATCTCGGTTCACTGCAACCTCCGACTCCCTAATTCAAGTGATTCTCCTGGCTCAGCCTCCCGAGTCGCTGGGATTATAGGCACTAGCCACCACGCCCAGCTAATTTTTTAGAATATTTTTAGTAGAGACAGATTTTTGTTTTGTTTAATTTAATTTAATTTAGGAGAGCTAAATAATTAAACATGAGGCCAAAGTACATAAGAAAGTGGCAGTATTTTATTGCAAATATGCACACACTCTTGGGCGAGATTCTCTGGTCCTCAGGTGTGGGGGGCCAGGGAAGTCACGCCGGCGCTCTCGGGTGAGGTTCCCTGGTCCACGAATGCGGGGGCGGAAGAAGTCACGCTGGCTCCTGCCAGTGGCAGACTTTTATGCATTGGTACTGGAAGGGGGAGGGCAGTGGGCGGGATAAGGGCGTGATAGGGGCGTCTCCATAGGCGTCGCCGGGTAAGTTTCGATCTCTTCGGACTGACATCACCTGGCGCATGCTCGGTTGATCTGCATCTTCCCGGGACAGGCTGCATTTTCCCACGCACGGGAAAGTTGGTGAGGAAGAACCAGGAAGCAACATGGATTATGCCCTCTTGTTCACCTTCCTCCATCTTGTCCCTTCTCCCTCACCCAAACAATTTTCACCATGTTAGCCAGGATGGTCTCAATCTCCTGACCTCTTGATTGCCCACCTCGGCTTCCCAAAGTGCTGGGATTACAGGCATGAGCCACCGCGGCCAGCCAAAAGTAGGTTTTTAACACCAACCATTGAGGTTTTGCATGCAGTGCAGAGAGCAGAGGAAGCACACTTCAGTCCAAATGAGCTTGAAGTCCTTTTTCTGCAGATGTAGTTCGCACAGCTTTGACTGAACAGCTCCAATTTAGATTCCTGGACCCTACCTTATTTCTGGGGTTTCCTGGAGTGTGGCTCACTTAGAAGGAAGTCAACCAAATTTTAAATGGAGAGGAAAGACTAAATTGAAGCTGGAGATATGTACATGTGCCTCCCTTTTCTTTCCTTATGGCCCAGCTTTGTTTGAGCCTACTATCCAATGTTTTAGTTTAGTTTAGTTTTGTTTTGTTTTTGAAATGGAGTCTCGCTCTGTCGCCAGGCTGGAGTGCTGTGGCGCGATCTCGGCTCACTGCAATATCTGACTCCCTGGTTCAAGCAATGCTCCTGCCTCAGCCTCCCAAACAGCTGGGATTACAGGTGCACACCACCACGCCCAGTTACTTTTTGTATTTGTAGTAGAGATGGGGTTTCACTGTGTTGGCCAGGCTGGCCTCAATCTCCTGACCTCAAGATCTGCCTGCCTCGGCCTCCCAAAGTGCTGGGATTACAGGCATGAGCCACCACGCCTGGCCCCAGTGGTTTTTAAAGCATCTCCCAAAGCATGTCTACCCTGGGTGACAGAAAGCAAGTGAGGAAGACATCTGTAACATAAATGGAAGGACCCTGACTTTCTGATTCTGGTCCTGGCTCCATCATTTTCTTTCTTTCTTTTTTTTTTTTTTTTTTTTTTTGGAGACAGGGTCTTGCTCTATCACTCAGGCAGAGTGCAGTGGCGTGATCTCGGTTCCCTGCAGCCTCCATCCCCCCGGTTCAAGCGATTCTCCTGCCTTAGCCTCCTGCCTCTGAGAAGCTAGGACTACAGGTGTGCACCACCACACCTGGCTAAGTCTTGTGTTTTTAGTAGAGATGGGGTTTCATCATGTCATCATGTTGCCCAGGCTGGTCTTGAACTCCTGGCCTGAAGTGATCCACCTGCCTCAGCCTCCCAAAGAGCTGGGATTACAGGCGTGAGCCACCATGCCGGGCCCTGGCTCTATCATTTTCTAGTACAGTACATCTTTGACAAAGACCATTTTCTCATCCCTTTTGTCAGTACAGCACAGTACTGTACTGTTTCATTAGATGCCACTGTAACCTAGATGGCAGCTTAGGACTCTGTCCCTTGGAGATATGGGTGATAGACTTGAGAAAAGATTTCAGAAAGCAGATGGAGAAGGGGTTTACACTGCCACAACACACACAAAAACTTCAAAGAGAACAGTAAGCATCACCATTCTCTTGTTTTTTCACCTTTTATATTGTGAAGTACATCATGGATACAGAAAAGTATATTTAACATAAAACTGTAGCTTAATGAATAATTATCAAATAAACTCCTGAGCTACCTGCCACCCAGGTGAAGAAATAAAATATTGTTAGCATTCTTGAAACTCACCCCTTTCACATGCTCCACCCCTTTCAGATATGATTCTCCTAATCATATCACTTTTCCACCAAAAAGGATGATTTCATAATAGTTATTTCCTTACCTTTCTTGGAATTTTACCACCAAAGTGTAGATCCCTAAACAATATGGTTACTTTTTTGAATGTTATGTGGAGATAATAATATTGAATATATTCTTTTGTACTTTCTTTCCAAAGATTAATCTTGTGTAGCTTTAGTTCGTTTATATCAATTTCTGTATAGTATTCCATTGTATGAATATACCTTAGTTTGTTTATCCATATTCTATTGTTGATGAATATTCAAGTTGTTTCCAGTTTTTGGCTGTTAACGACATTCTACTAAAGAACTTTCTTATGAGTGTATCTCACTGATCGACACGTGCATACGTTTCTCTAGGGTCTATACCTCAACGTTGAATTTCTGGATCACAGGGTAGGCAAATCTTTGATTTGTAATGCCAAACTGTTATTCAAAGTGGCTGTACTAGTTTACATTCCTAGAAGTAGTGTATGAAAGTTCCCATTTGTCCAGGTGCTCACCAACACTTGATATTGTCAGATTTTAGATGTTACCAATCTGGTGAGGGAATAATGTTATTGCCTAGTGGTTTTAATTTGTATTTCCCTGATTAGTAATGGGGTCAAGCATCAGTTTATACATTTGTTAGCCATTTGGCTTTTCCTTTATGGAAAGCGCCATTCAAATATTTTGTCTATTTTTTTTTTTTTTTTTTTTTTTGAGACGGAGTCTCGCTCTGTTGCCCGGGCTGGAGTGCAGTGGCCGGATCTCAGCTCACTGCAAGCTCTGCCTCCCAGGTTCCCGCCATTCTCCTGCCTCAGCCTCCCGAGTAGCTGGGACTACAGGCGCCCGCCACCTCGCCCGGCTAGTTTTTTTTTGTATTTTTTAGTAGAGACGGGGTTTCACCATGTTCGCCAGGATGGTCTCGATCTCCTGACCTCATGATCCGCCCATCTCGGCCTCCCAAAGTGCTGGGATTACAGGCTTGAGCCACCGCGCCCGGCCATATTTTGTCTATTTTTCTAATGGGTCATCTTTTTATTATTGATTTGTATTAGTTCCTTGTACATTCTGGATACTAGCCCTTTGTAAGTTGCATGTGTTTTAAATATCTTCTCCCACTCCGTGGGCTTTTTACCCTCTTTATGATATATGTTGATGAACAGAAGTTTTTAATGTTAATATAATTATCATTTTACCTTTCACATTTAGATCTGTAACCCATCTGGAATTTAATTTTTATGTATACTGTGTAATAGGGATCCTTTTCTTTTGAGATGGAGCCTCGACCTGTCGCCCAGGCTGGAGTGCAATGGCATGATCTCGGCTCACTGCAACCTTCACCTCCCAGGTTCAAGCGATTCTCCTGGCTCAGCCTCCTGAGTAGCCAGGATTACAGGCGCCTGCCACCACACCCAGCTAATTTTTGTATTTTTAGTAGAGACGGAGTTTCACCACGTTAGCCAGGCTGGTTTCGAACTCCTGACCTCAGGTGATCTGCCCACCCCGACCTCCCAAAGTATTGGGATTACAGGCGTGAGCCACCACAGCTGACTCATTTTTTTTTTTTTTCCTTTTAGAGACAGAGTTTCACTCTGTCACCCAGGCTGGAGTGCAGTGGCACAACCACAGCTCACTGTAACCTCAAACTTCTGGCTCAAATTAACCTCCTACTTCAGCCTCCCAAAATGCTGGAATTACAGGTGTGAGCCACCATGCCCAGCCAAATTTCATTTTTTATCTACAAGTTTATCCAGTTGTCTTGGCGCCGTTTATTGAAAAGTCTAGCCTTTCTTCACTAATCTTCAGTGACACTTTTCTCATATATCAAATGTCCATTTTTACATGGGGATCTATTTCTGAGATCTCTCTTTCATTCTGCTTTTGTCTATCCCTGTTCCAGTGCCACACTGAAATATTACAGCTTTCATAATCAGTCTTGGATCTGGTAGAACAAGTCTTTCCACCTTATTCTTCTTCAAGAGCCTCATAGCTGTTTTTGCCCCTTTGCATTTTAGAATCAGCTTATTAAATTACACACCTACATAAACACACACAAACAAACACACTCATTTACTTAACTGTTGGGATTTTTATTGGGATTGTACTGAATCCATAAATCAATCTGAGAAGAATTAACATTTTTACAATATTGTGTCTCCTAATCCTTCAATGTAGTATCTCTTCTTTTGTTTAAGTCTTTTCTAAGTTCTCTTAGTAAGTTTTTTTTTTTTTTGAAACAGAGTCTCGATCTGTCACCAGGCTAGAGTGCAATGGCGTGATCTTGGCTCACCACAACCTCTGCCTCCCGGGTTCAAGTGATTCTCCTGCCTCAGCCTCTGGAGTAGCTGAGATTACAGGTGTGCGCCACCACGCCCAGCTAATTCTGTATTTTTAGTATAGACAGGGTTTCTCCATGTTGGTCAGGCTGGTCTTGAACTCCCAACCTCAAGTGATCTGCCCACCTCAGCCTCCCAAAGTGTTGGGATTACAGGTGTGAGCCACCACGCCCAGCCTCAGTAAGATTTTATAACAATGTATTTCAACTCTTTCAGAACTTCAGTTCAACATTTTCCTAAATATTTCATATTTTTGGTGCTACTACCATTGTATTTTTCAAATTTCATTTTGTATTTGTTAGTGGTATATATAGAATTACGATTGGTCCACATATTGATTTTAGAAAATTGTTAAATTATTAATTTCATAATTTATCTGTAAATCTTCTGGATTTTCAATGTATATATTAGATCATCTGTAAGTAATGCAATATTTTACAATTCTTACATATTTTGTTGCTTTTTCTTGTTTAACTGCATTTGCTAGATCTTCTGTACAATGTCAAATAGACAGTGATAGTGAATATCCTTGTCTTATTTCTGATTTCAGAGAGAAAGCTTTTAACACTTTACTATTAAATATGATATTTACTATATATATTTTGTACATACTCTTATCAGATTAAAGAAATTTCATCCTGTTCCTAGTTTTCTTTTTTCTTTTTTTTTTTTTCGAGACGGAGTCTGGCTCTGTCCCCTAGGCTGGAGTGCAATGGCATGATCTTGGCTCACTGCAACCTCCACCTCCCGAGTTCAAACAATTCCCCCACCTCAGCCTCCCAAGTAGCTGGGATTACAGGAACCCGCCACCAAGACCGGCTAATTTTTGTATTTTTGTAGAGATGGGGTTTCACCATGTTGGCCGGGCTGATCTTGAACCCCTGATGTCAAGTGATCCGCCCATCTTGGCCTCCCAAAGTGCTGGGATTACAGCTGTGAGCCACTGCACCTGGCCCTGTTCCTAGTTTTCTAGGAATTTTAATCATGAATGGATATTGAATTTTGTCAGATGCATTTTTGTCTTTATTGAAATGATCCTGTCATTTTTCTTCTTAAATTGTGTGATAAATTAATTTTTCAATGTTAAACCAACCTTGAAATCCCAGATAAATCCAGTTTATATTATTCTGTTTCTAAGGTGATTTGGTTTGCTGATTTGTTTTGCTGTTTTTTCATCTAAGCTCATAAATGAGACTGGTCTGCATCTTCCTTTCTCTTATTGTTCTTGGTAAGTTTTGCTAGTGTTATGGATGAATTGGAAAATGTCTCTGAAAAAGTTTGTGTGAAATTAGAATTACTTATTCTTAAATACTTAATTGTATAACTGAAGAAACCATCTGGGCTTGGAATTTTCTTTGTGGGAATATTTTGTTTGTTTTTGAGAAAGAGTCTCACTCTGTCGCCCAGGCTGGAGTGCAGTGTCATGATCTCGGCTCACTGCAACCTCTGTCTCCCAGATTCAAGCAATTCTCATGCCCCAGCCTCCTAAGTAGCTGGGATTACAGGCATACGCCATCATGCCCAGTTAATTTTTGCATTTTTAGTAGACACGGGCTTCACCATGTTGCCCAGATTGGTCTCGAATTCCTGATCTCAAGTGATCCACCCACCTCAGTCTCCCAAAGTGCTAGGATTACAGGTGTGAGTCACCATGCTTGGCCAATATTTTGTTCTTGATAGAGTATTCTTTGTTCTTAGAGGATTATTCATGTTTTCTATTTTTTTCCTGGGTCAATTTTGGGAAATTTTATTTTTTTAGGATAACACCCATTTCACCTAAAATTTCAAATTTATTGGCATAAAGTCATTTCTAATATCCTCTTGTCTTTTAAATGCCTGTAGCATCTTTAGAACTGTTCCCTTTTCACTCCTAAAACTGATGATATTTGCTCCCTCTCTCTTTTTATCACTCTTGTCAAGCTGGGCGCAGTGGCTCACACCTGTAATCCCAGCACTTTGGGAGGCCGAGGTGGGCGGATTACCTGAAGTCAGGAGTTCAAGACCAGCCTGGCCAACATGGCGAAACTCTGTCTCTACTAAAAAATACAAAAATTAACCAGGCGTGGTGGTGTGCACCTGTAGTCCCAGCTACTCAAGAGGCTGAGGCAAGAGAATTGTTTGAACCCAGGCAGTGAAGGTTGCAGTGAGCCAAGATCGCACCACTGCACTCCAGCCTGGGAGACAGAGACTCCGTCTCAAAAACAAAATAAATAAACAAGCAAACAAACAAACAAATAAATAAATAAAATATTACTCTTGTCAGAGATTTGTGAGTCATTTCAAAGGTCCAATGTCTGTCTTTATTGATCCTCTTCATGTTTTTGCTTCTTATCAATTCGTGTGCTTTTTCTTCTCTTTTTCCTGGATATATTTTGCTGGGGCTTTTTTGGAGGGGAAAGGAGGGGCTTGTTGTTGGGTTTGTTTTGGAGTTTTCTTTGGTAGCTTTTTGACATGAATACTTAGCTCTTCGATTTTTTTAGCTTTTTTTTTTTTTTGCTAACATAAACAATTAAGGTGATACATATATTTTCTCTTAAAAAAAGTCTTTAGCTTAATTCCACAAGTTTGATATGTATATTTTTATTATCATTAAGCAGAAAAAAAATCTTAGAACTTCCATTAGGATTTCTCCCTTGACTTTTGAGTTACTTGAAAGTGTGTGCCTTAAGCCGGCATAGTGGCTTATTCCCATAATTCCAACACTTCGGGAGGCTGAGAAGGGAGGATCAGTTGAGCCTGAGAGTTCAACACCAGCCCTGGCAACATAGTAAGGCCCTGGCAACATGGTGAGACTCCATCTCTACAAAAAATAAAAAATTAGATGGGGCATGGTGGTGCGTACTTATGGTCCCAGCTACTCAGGGGGCTGAGGTGGGAGGATCACTTGAGCCCAGGAGGTAGAGGCTGTAGTGAGCCATGATTGCACCTCTGCACTCTAGCCTGGGCAACAGAGCAATACCACATCTCTCAAAAGGAAAACGTATGTGCCTTAGCCAACCAAGCACAGTGACTTACACCTGTAATCCCAACACTTTGGGAGGCCAAAGCAGGAGGATCACTTGAACCCAGAAATTCAAGACCGGCCTGGGCAACACAGGGAGACGCCATCTCTACAAAAAAAAAATTTAAAAATTAGCCAGGCATGGTGGTGCACACCTGTAGTCCCAGCTACTCAAGAGGCTGAGGAGGGAGCCTGGGAAGTGGAGGCTGTAGTAAGCTGTGATTGCTCCACTGCACTCCAACCTGGGTGACACAGCATGACCATGTCTCAAATATATATATTTGTGGGAGATTAATTCCTCCAGAGATAATTTGTGTTTGGTTCTGACAGGCATCTGGGGGTCCATTCAATCCAAGACCCCCAAAAACCAAGTTCACAATTTGAGATTCTCTGGAATTCTCAGAGGATACAAATAGAAGCTAAGTTCTGAGAAAAGACTGGGCTGTGGTTTTCACAGAATTTTTTTTCCTTTCCTTTTGCTAACCTTTTCCTCACTCAGTATCAAGAAAGTCTTCCCCGCAGTCCCCTGGGGGTGCAGTAAGAACAGTAAGTTTACTGCTAATTCACCCTAACCCTTACAGTGTAGCCGTTTGAGATTAGTCTAATACGGTAGGGAAGGTTTCCTTTTACTAGACTCCCAAATGTGGATAGGCCCTTGGCCTTGGCTTCTGGAGCCATCAGTCCAGGAGGCTAGCCAAACCCAAACTTACTTTGCCTGGATTTGCCAATTATCAATCCCCCTCACCTGGGGCAAAATTACTTTAATGTTCTGATATTTCACTTACCTCTCTGGGTCTCTACAAAGAAAGGGTAGGTCACAGAGTAACTTCACCTGCTCATTTATATTTGGGAAATGTTTGAATGGTTTATAACAAGCATATATTTCTTTAACTTTTAATTACAGTTTCTTTAAAAATATCAAATAGAACTAAAAGGCTGGCCAAGTGCGGTGGCTCACAGCTGTAATCCCACCACTTTGGGAGGCCAATGGGGGCAGATCACTGGAGCTCAGGAGTTCGAGACCAGCCTGGCCAACAAGGGTGAAACACCATCTCTACTAAAAATACAAAAATTAGCCGGGCATGGTGGTGGGCACCTGTAATCCCAGCTATTCTGGAGACTGAGGCAGAAGAATCGCTTGAACCCAGGAGGCAGAGGTTGTAGTGAGCCGAGATCACGCCATTGTACTCCAGCCTGGGCAACAAGAGCAAAACTCTGTCTCAAAAATAATAAATAAATAAATAAATAAATAAAAGGCTGATGATAAAAACAGCAATCTCCTGTCTACTCCCAGTCCTACACCTCCCAGCCTGCACTCCTTTCATTGCTTTCTAGCTTCCAAAGATGTGTTAAAGTTTTTTATCTGCTGCTGCATTCTTTTCATCCTTGTAGGTTTATACAAAGCTTTTCTATTGCTTTACTGTCATTTAGTGAGGCTTCAAGAGACAAAATTAACAGGCACAACCTGCCACTTTTAATTAGAAGCATAAAATCCAGGCTGATTTTGGACGTTAACACGGAGTGAATGGGATACATCAAAGAATGGTTGGCTGCTTGTTTTAAAGAGGTCCCACTGGTAACAGGATGGTAGTGACGATGGCGGTGAGGACAGACCGGTGAAGGGAGAACCCAGAGGCTTGTGGGGAGAAAGGGTTTTTGTGGTTAGGAAGAGACGGAGGTAGGCCCCTCAGCCAGCTCCAGCAGGACAGAGACAACAACATACAGCGCACAGGGAATTCGTGCCTCAGGGTCACAGTCCATGTCATGAGGACTGCTGGCCAGCTCATCCCAGTTCTGCTCCATGATAGGTTTCACCTGCAAGGAAACCCACCAGATTGTAAAAGCTAGGAATAACGATATACCAGAAATGGCAAATATTTGGTCACACTCCTTACTGCTGAGCCGACAGGCAGACGTAATAATCCATCATGGCACTCTTTCCTGCAGAGCCCGGGGAGCTTCATACTCTCTCAACATAGTGGCAGGCTCTGCTAGTCAATCTGCACTGGAACTCAAGATCACACCAGCTGCTATCCTGAGACTAACCAATTTACACCCCTCTCTTGCCCATAGATAAACAACAGAGCCTAAAGAACCCATTACAAATTGTCCTGGCAACTCTGTGTCCAGAGAATTGTTACAAACCAGCTGCATGGATGTGAGCTGGCAGAAAACCATGGAATAAGAAGGGGCTGTACCCTGGGACTTCTGGGTCCCTTGAGCATATGGGCATTCCCTTCCACTATGACCCTGGCCCTCAGCCCAGGCTGTCTCACCTGGTCCTTCAACAGAGGAAGAGTCCACTTCTCCAGGGCCTCAGCCACAAGATGCTGCTCCTCAGACAGCTCTGGGGGTAAAGAAAGAGAGTGGTTGGCAAAAAGGAGAGATACATGGTGGGACAGGGCCTCAGTGGCTGATCACACCCAGAACATGCATCATCAAAAGGTTCCAGAGAGCCTCTGGGAGTGCTAGATGAGAGTTGCTCCAAACAGGCCTCTGCTGCGACTCCTGCTTCCCTCTCGGCCTGCAGGAGGTCATAGATGAGGAACCAGCCTCTCAATGCCTGGCCTGAGGGACATGAAGGGGTACCCCCCTGTGAACTGTGAAGAGCAACGTGCAGCCCCTCCTCCCAAGATGTGACTTCCCACAGGCCTCTCTGCTCACACTTCCTCCACCCCAGCCTACAGCGAGACCCTTCCTCACCTAGCAAGGCATCCAGGAAGTCCAGAATGGCCTCTGCGCGTGCTCCTACCAAGATCCCAGCAGCATTAAAAAGGCTGCTTAGGAGAGGATTGACTGGGTCCTCCATCTGCAGCTCCCCGAAAATCAGGACCTCAGATATCTAGGGCCAGGAGTTGTGGGAGATGAGCACCAGTCTCACCAGAGCAGACCATCCTCACTGTGCCAACTGCCCTCCCCTCTGGCTCCTCTCTCTCTCTGCCCCAGTGCTTTCTTAGGGGCTCTTACTTTTTGCTCTGGATCCTGCCAAAGCTCCTCCCTGCCGAGGCACTTAGTGAGGAAGTTTAGCACATCTTTCCTCTTGTCCTCCGTCAGTTCCTGGAGGACACTTTCCATGTTCTCCAACTTCTCCTTCATGTTTCTGGAATCCTCCGAACCCAAAGACTTTCCTGTAGAGGCAGCAGTTGAGAACCTGGGCCACCCAGCCCAAAAGGCTTTATTTCTGAGGCTCTGTTATTTGTCTGCCTGGCTTCTGGAGACCACCTCTTTGTATCTTCCCTTCTTCCAATCTTTCCGTGTTAAAATTAAGCATCCTTCTTCCGAGATACCTACCATCATTGCCTCCCACTGACCCCACTTCCGTCTTCCATCTCCCCAGCTCACCCCCAGTCTAGTCCCAATCCCAAATTCTTCTCCACCTCCCGGAAAAAACAAAAACTTGGTTATTTGGTCCTTGCCATTCCAAGTGCAGTCCTCAGGCCACACTGGAAGTAATTAGGATTTGGAGAAAGTTGAAGCAGTGGTTCTCAACCTTGACTGCATGAGAATCACCCGAGGAGTTACTCCGAATCCTGAGGTCCAGGCCATACCCCCACAATTAAGTCAGAGTTTCTGGAGATGGGACTCAGTCGCCACTAGTTTTAAAGTTCCCCCGTGTGATTTCAGGGTATAACCAATGAGAACCACTGCGTTTAGAGGAGACAGACTCAGCCTCCAGACTAAAGTTGAAACCTGCTAGGCAGTGCCCCTCCTTCATACCTACTCCGCTGACCCCACCTGAGCAGCAGTCTTGAGCCACTCAGGGTGGGTTGGTGCAGCCACCCTGAACACACTTGGCTATCACCCTTACCTAAACAGGATGAAGCACCATCCTTCTCTGCAGAGAGAGGAAGAGTTATTTCAGAATCTTTAGATCACCTCCAGTCCCCTGCAGACTTCTCTTCCCAGTGATGGAAGTTTTCATGCTTGCAATCTGAGCCCTCACGGGTGACGGCTGGTACCAGGGAGCCTGCATCCTCATCAGTGTGTGTCAATGGGAAAGCACTGTATTTGCAGACCCCTCCCATATCCTCAAAAACAGGCAGTCATAGGACCGTGCCTAGATGACTGAGGAAGAAGCCAAGGCCCAGAAAGGGGGCAGCATACCCTCAGTCGCTCTGCAAATTTGGGTCAGACTTCTCTATCCCTTTCCAACCTCTCTTAGGCAGTACAACCCCGCTGGCATCAAGGGGAAAACCTAGAAATTCCAGAGGAAGCCACACAATTCAGAATCACAGGGACCTTCTAGTCTCACTCCTTTATTTCAAAGTCAGGAAAGGGCAGGCACGGTGGCTCACGCATGTAATCCCAGCACTTTGGGAGGCCGCAGTGGGTGGATCACTTGAGGTCAGGAGTTTGAGATCAGCCTGGCCAACATATAGTGAAACACTGTCTTTACTAAAAATAAAAATAAAATTAAAAAAAAACTTAGCTGGGCATGGTGGTGGGCACCTGTAATCCCAGCTACTTGGGAGGCTGAGGCAGGAGAATTGCTTGAACCCAGGAGGTAGAGGTTGCAGTGAGCCGAGATCACACCACTGTACTCTAGCCTGGGTGACAGAGCAAGACTCTGTCTCAAAAAATTAAATTAAACTAAAATAAAGTCAGGAAAACTGTGACTTGAGAGGCTGTAGAGCTAGTGAGTGGCAGGATGGGACTAGACCCTGAGACTGCCTGACTCCAGTCCAGGACCCTTTTCACAGCCAGTGCTGTCATGCTGGAACTGGCCAAGTCATTTAATTGTGCTTCCTAGGCCAAAAAGCCTTCAGGGAGGGCTGTAAGCTCAGGATCCAGCTGACTGCCAGCACAAAGTTGTCCTAGGAGCAGCCTGGAAACCCTAGTCCAACGTACAATCCAGACTCTTCTCCAACAGGCTAATTTTTCTCCTGCGTTTGCCATGGTTCCCACCTGTGGGTGCATCCTACCACATCCTTGGACCTAACCACTCTATAATTTCATTTTTTAAAATAGTGTTCTTGCCCATTCTGAAATGATGAACAGGAAACCCAGCAGCTCACTCACCTTCTGGAAAGGATTTTGTTTTGTCCCTCAAACAAATATCGAAACAAGCACCAAAAAGGGAGGGAAAAAACAAGTTATTGGAGAGACCAGTTCTCACTCTGTAAGTTCCCTTTCTCCAGACCCTCTCAATCCCCACACCAGCCTCCAATAAAAAAAAAAAAAAAGACAACTGTTCTTTTTTTTTTTTTTTTTTTTTGAGATAGAGTTTTGCTCTTGTTGCCTAGGCTGAAGTGCAATGGTGAGATCACGGCTCACTGCAACCTCTGCCTCCCAGGTTCAAGCAATTCTCCTGCCTCAGCCTCCCAAGTAGCTGGGATTACAGGCACACGCCACCACACCTGGCTAATATTTATATATTTCATAGAGACAGGGTTTCACCACTTTGGCCAGGTTGGTCTCAAACTCCTGACCTCAGGTGATCCGCCCACCTTGGCCTCCCAAAGTGCTGGGATTACAGGCGTGAGCCACCATGCCCAGCCAAAAAAGACAATTATTCTCTTTAGAGACTGGGAGAGGAGTTAACGACTCTTATGTCATGTTCAGGCAAACCCTGAGTCAGCAGGTCCAGGTCCCCAGGCCACAGCATGGAGCCTCAGTCCTTCCTAGTGCTGAATCAACCCTTTTCCCTGGACCCCTCCACAACCTCCAAGCTCACCAGCCACCCACCCTAGGCTGACAGAGTCTGGTTGAATCCCACCCCCCACCTCACTGGTGTGTTTAGGTTTCCCCATCCTGTTCCCCATCAGCCTTTGCTTATTCATCGTCTCCTTTGTTGGGGAAGACAAGCTGCTTTACTCGATAGCTCAGGACCCAATTTGGGAGGATGGTCACTTCCCTTTGGCCCTAGGAAAAAGGAGCTCACATTGACAGATCCCCAGGTGCATTATCTTGCCTGATTTCCCAAACAATCCTGTGAGGCAGTCATTTGTATCCCCATTTTATAGACGAGAAAACTGAGGCTCTGAGGGGTCAGCAGGTGAGTCCGTCTCACAGCTAAAAACAGTGGCAGAGCTGAAATTTGAACCCACGTCTGATGCCAAAACTCATCCTGTTGCCACTGTTCATTCAACAAATGTTTACTGAGGAGTTGCTTTGTTCTAGGCACCATGGCTCCTGTCCTCCTGCCTCCTAGAAAGGAGACAGACAAACAAGCAAAAATACACTTGTGTAATGATGAACCATGGGAAATGTACAACGAAAATGAAGGCTGGGCGCAGGGCTCACACCTGTAATCCCAGCACTTTGGGAGGCCGAGGTGGGTGGATTGCTTGAGCCCAGGAGTTTGAGACAGCCTGGACAACATAGCAAGACCTCATGTCTATTTAAAAAAAAAAAAAGAAAGAAAGAAAATGAAAATGAAAAGAGGGCATCGCTAGAGAGTAACAAGGGAGGGACTGGGCAATGCCACTCACCCTTTCTTGGGGCAATGTGGCCAAGAGCAGCAGGGCTGCTAGGAGAGGAGTGAAGGAAGAGTCTAGGGCTGGCATTGCCTTGACCTGCGGTGCGTGGGCCAACGCTGACCGTCACAGTTCCTGCCTCCCAGGATCCTAACCTTGTGTTCATAGCTGAGATGACTCTGAAAAATCTCGTTTCCAAATTTATATTGCCGGTCGCTTTTCAGGGTTTCTTTCTTTACCATCTCCAGAGTTTCTGTCACCAGATACAGGTTTTCTCTCCTATTAATTGATCGGAATGAAAAGGGTAGTTCCCTCTTCAGCTTCCTGGAGACAGTAGAGAGAGATCAGAGTTGAGGATCTCAGGGTCTTACCTCCCACTGACTCTTCTCCCTCTCCGTGAGCCAGCTCCCATTTAAGATTAATCGCTTCTGAGACTGGAAAACCAAGGAACACAGCACTCCATCGCAGTTCACTTTACCCACCTTGGGGTGGAGGTAGGGGTGGGGTACAAAGTAGGGCGAGAGGCCGGGTATGGTGGCTCTCGCCTGTAATCCCAGCATTTTGGGAGGCTGAGGTGAGTGGATCACCAGGCACACATCTGTAATCCCAGCTACTCAGGAGGCTGAGACAGGAGAATCACTTGAACCCGGGAGGCAGAGGTTGCAATGAGCCAAGGCTGCACCGTTGCACTGCAGGCTGGGCAACAAAGAAAGACTCCATCTCAAAATAAATAAGTAAATAAATAAATACAAACAAAGTGGGGCAAGTATTCACTAGCATTTATGGAGGATTACAATGTGCCAGCTGTGAGACACACTTTTCCACTTAATCTTCACAATCCTGTGACGGTAGGCAGAATTACATCCACTTTCCACATAAAGATACTGAGGCTTAGTGACAGGTTGTGAATGGTCCAAGGCCACACAGATAGTAAGTGTAGAGCTGGGATTCAAACCCTGGTCAGTGTAAATCCAAAGGGAGTGCCCTTCCCATGACACTGAGATAGGCATCTGTGAAGCCCAAGACACCCTCTTCTCTGACGAGGGCCTCCAGTTCCTTGCACCAGTCCCTGGAGCCAGCTGCACCACCTGCCCTTAGGCTCATGAAGCATCTGATTCCATTCCCGCTGGAGGAAACTCATGTTATGACCTAAAATGTCTGATGGAGTTTCTATTTGCAATCAAAAGGCCCTCGAGGAAGACATGGGTCCCTGCCTCCAATGACCTTCCCCTACCTATCCAGTGCCCCCACCCCACATATAGATACCAATACCCTCACCTGACAAACAAGCATTCTATAATAGAAAACACTGAGGCCGGTTGCAGTGGCTCAAGCCTGTAATCCCAGCACTTTGGGAGGCCGAGACGGGCGGATCACGAGGTCAGGAGATCGAGACCATCCTGGCTAACACGGTGAAACCCCATCTCTACTAAAAAAATACAAAAAACTAGCCGGGTGAGGTGGTGGGCGCCGGTAGTCCCAGCTACTCGGGAGGCTGAGGCAGGAGAATGGCGTAAACCCAGGAAGGGGAGCTTGCAGTGAGCTGAGATCCGGCCACTGCACTCCAGCCTGGGCGACACAGTGAGACTCCGTCTCAAAAAAAAAAAAAAGAAAAGAAAAGAAAACACTGAGCTCTCTCAGAAAAATTCCGAGGGCCCTCCCTACTGTGGTAGGGAGGGGTAATTCAAAGGACCAGTAAAGTTTTATTGTAAGCCTTTGTTTTTAATTTATTAATAAAAAAAGAGGGGGCCTGGGCGGAGTGGCTCACACCTGTAATCCCAGCACTTTGGGAGGCCAAGGCAGGTGGATCACCTGAGGTCAGGAGCTCGAGACCAGCCTGGCCAACGTGGTGAATGAAACCCTGTCCCTACTAAAAACACAAAAATTAGCCAGGCATGGTGGCGGACACCTGTAGTCCCAGCTCCTCGGGAGGTTGAGGCAGAAGAATCTCTTGAATCCAGGAGGCAAAGGTTGCAGTGAGCCAAAAATGGGCCATTGCACTCCAGCCTGGGCAACAAAAGTGAAACTCCATCTCAAAAAAAAAAAAAGAAAAGAAAAGGAAAAGGAAAAAGGCACCTGCTCCCACTCCACTCAAGGAGAGCAAGGCCAGGAAAACTGCGGGGCACCTTCCCCTGAGCTACTCCTCAATCTCCAACAATCCCAGCTGAGGAAAACAACCACAGAACTATTGTTGAGGGCATGGCTAGTGATGTCCTCTTGAATTGGAAGCACCTGCCCACCAGCTACCAGCACCTCTGTGGCATTTGATTGGTGCCACCCTGCTGGGGTGGGGTGGCTGCACTCCATGCAGGAAATGTCCTCCAAGGGTTGCTTTGCTTTCATTGTGCTTCACTTCAGCTCTCTTTCACTCAGTACCTGCTATGTGCTTGGAGTCAATACAGAAAGGTTAGTAAAGTCAGTCCCTTGTCACAAGTTGCTTCCAGTCCAGTGGGAAAGACGAACATGGAAGCCACTGGCTTGCCCACAAGGCAGAGGCAAACAAGCACAAAATACTGATGTGGTCAGCTCAGTGCAGGAAAGCAGAGGAGAGCAAAGGAGAGTGCCTCTTAAACCACCAGGTTTGGAGGCGGAGGTTGCAGTGAGCCGAGATCGCACCATTGCACTCTAGCCTGGTCGACAGAGCGAGACTCCGTCTCAAAAAAAAAAAAAAAAAACACCAGGTTTGTCCAAGTCAGAGGAATTAACCATCCTGGGGAACAGCAGGGATATGAGTGAACTGGGGGCATCAGAAGGCTTCCTGGAGGCTGCTCCTGGGTAAATGAGAAGGTTTTCTGGAGGCAGAGAAGAGGAAGGCATGCTTGTGTAAAGGGCAGGCTGGAGTAATCCTGGAAGTAGAGAGTGAGAGGCTGCCCTAGAGAGCCAGTCCCCCACAAAGCTAATGAAAAGCAGGGAAAATAAAAATAAAAATAAATAAAAGAGCAGGTCCGCCACCCTTGAATCCCTTGGTGCCCGAGATGGGCTTCTTCCCCTCCTTCCCTGCTGCCCAACTCCAACCTCACCTGTTCTCAAGGGTATCCAGATACTGCTGGGATATCCAGTTCTCAGATATCTCGATTTTCTGATCGTGGGAGCCCTAGAAGCTGCCTGAAATTGTTATTTTTTGGGGCAATTTCACTATCAACTTTCCCTTTGAGTCTACATTATCCAGAATTTGAAACTCAGCCTTTTGACCTGGAAAGAGAATGGTAAAGGTCACTCTGGCGCGGACCCCCAAAAGATCTCTCTCCAAAAAACCCTCCTTGGGGCAGCCCCATCCTGGGCTCCATGCCACCACCCCCCTCCCTTCTGAGGGAGCGCTCCAGCTGCGGCTGTCCAGGAAATCTGTTCTCACCAGAAGCTCAGTTACCTGGGGTCACAGGATCCCAGAATGGAGCCCACTCCTCCACCTTCTTACCACACGACCTTGGGTAAGTCACTTAACCTCTTTGTTTCTTCATCTACAGTAGGAGAATATTACTAATGTTTATTTCCTATATTTAGGGAAATTAAGGCCAGGCGCAGTGGCTCACGCCTGTAAACCCAGAACTTTGAGAGGCTGTGGCAGGCAGATCACTTGAGGTCAGGAGTTTGAGACTAACCTGGCTGATATGGTGAAACCCCGTCTCTACTAAAAAATACAAAAATTAGGGCCAGGCGCGGTGGCTCATGCCTGTAATCCCAGCACTTTGAGGTCAGGAGTTCAAGACCAACCTGGCCAACATGGTGAAACTCCATCTCTACCAAATTAGTCGGGGGTGGTGGCACGTGCCTGTAATTCTAGCTACTTGGGAGGCCGAGGCAGGAGAATCGCTTGAACCTGGGAGGCGGAGGCGAAGGTTGCAGTGAGCCAAGATCAAGTCACTACACTCCAGCCTGGGCGACAGCCAGACTCCATCTCAAAAAAAAAAAAAAAAAAAAAAAAAAGCAGTTATGTTGCTGTTGTTTGTATGAACCACACAAGTATAAAGTGAGGCAACCCTGGAAAGTCACCCACATGCATGGACTCTGCCCTGATTGATCAGGCACTAATAAGGGCCTTGGTTCTGAGTCAGTTGCCGCCCCAGGGTTCGTGGATGATATGTGGGCATGCTGAAGGGGCTGCGTGCCTTTGTCTCCAACCTCCCAGATGGGAACTTACAGGGGAGGAAGAGCTCCCATTGCTAGGTTTTGGAGGCAGGACTGGATTTCCAAAGACAAATCAATCCATTTTGGAACTGGTGGAAATGTGACAGAATTGGAAACAGTGCCTGAAATCACTATTTGTGTGTACACGAGACACAAATGTCTTAGGGACCATTTGCGTCTTGAGCAGTGTAAAAGAAAAGAAAAATATCAGAGAGAAAAAGAAAAAGAAAAACGATGTGCACAAAGAGTACTATATGAAGAAGAGGAAAAAGAGTAACTTCTGGTAGAGAAACCTGACAAACATTACCTCAGCCAGGTGATCAAGGTCAACATCAACAGTGATAGGTCATGTTGATAGTACATACCCCTGATGTGATGTAATAGGAATGGTACTTTACCTCTGTGGTCTTCCTCCCTGAGACCCAGAACCCAGTCTAACCATGAAAAAAACATCAAATTCCAACAGAGGGACATTCTACACTATCCCTGACCAGTACTGCTCAAAACTGCCAAGATTATCCCAAACAGGCAAAGTCTGAGAAACTGTCACAGCCAAGAGGAGCCTAAGGAGACATGACAACTAAATGTAATGTGGGATCCTGGATGGGATTCTGCAATAAAAAAAGGACACTAGGTCAAAACTAAGATAACATGGGCTGGGTGCGGTGGCTTATGCCTATAATCCCAGCACTTTGGGAGGCCAAGGCGGGCGGATCACCTGAGGTCAGGAGTTCAAGACCAGCCTGGCCACATGGCGAAACGCTGTCTCTACTAAAAATACAAAAAATTAGCCGGGTGTGGTGGCGTGCGCCTGTAATCCCAGCTACTCAGGAGGCTGAGGCAGAAGAACCACTTGAACCTAGAGGCAGAGGTTGCAGTGAGCCGAGATTGCGCCACTGCACTGCAGCCTAGGCAACAGAGCGACACTCCATCTCAAAAAAAAAAAAAAAAAAAAGTTAATATGAATAAAGTATGGACTTTAACAACAAACAAAAAATCCTATGGACTTTAGTAACAAACAAAAAATTCTATGCACACTTTTTTTTCTTTTTGAGACGGAGTCTCTTGCTTTGTCGCCAGGCTGGAGTGCAGTGGCATAATCATGGCTCACTGCAACCTCCGCCTCCCAGGTTCAAGCAATTCTCCTGCCTCAGCCTCCCGAGTAGCTGGAATTACAGGCATGCGACACCACACCCAGCTAATTTTTGTATTTTTAGTAAAGACAGCGTTTTGCCATGTTGGCCAGGCTGGTCTCAAACTCCTGACATCAAGTGATCTGCCCACCTCGACCTCCCAAAGTGCTGGGATTACAGGCATGTGCCATTGTGCCCAGCTAATTTTTGTATTTTTAGTAGAGACAGGGTTTCGCCATGTTGGCCAGGCTGGACTTGAACTCCTGACCTCAAGTGATCCACCTGCCTCGTCTCCCACAGTGCTGGAATTACAGGCGTGAGCCACGTGCCCAGCCCTATGCACACTTTAACTGCACCATCAGCATTACATAGTTACAAAATAACCCATTTAAATAGGGAGCAGACCAAGCTAAAAAATCAATTCAAATTACCAATTCCCATTATTTTAAGGATTTTCTTTTTTAAGTTTGGTTTCATCTCTGCCTCCGAATTTTGTATGCACACAGATGAGCTTTTCCTTAAAGGAAGTTGACTGACTTAGTCAATTTTTTTTTTCCAGACTTACACTTTGCCCTGTCCCTGAGGAGTAATATTATTGTGGCAAAACATCCTAGTTGTGGGTTAGAGTATTTTTCCATTTTCAGTGAATTGATCATTTGGCAAAGTGATTTTTTTTTTTTTTTTTTTTTTTTTTTTTTTTTTGAGAGCTGGCTTTTAGCAAATTGGCTCTTGGCAGTTTACTTTTCAGAGCATTGACTCAGTCTTTGAAAAATGCGAATCTGAAATTTCTCCAAAAGTCCCTTGCTTGCTCAACGAAACTCCACTTGTGGAAAGGCCCACCACCTCGAAGTAATCTGGGTACCGCTCTCGGTCACTTAAAGTACTTCCTGGCACATTGTAATACTCTAAAACTGCTCAGGGCTGTTAGAGCTCATCTCTTGGCATGAGACCTCATAAAAAGAAACAGACTGTATCAGAGAGGTCTGAGCTATGAACTCCTTGCCATTTTTCATATTATGAAATATTTTTTCACATTGTGAAATATAATGAACTCCTCACCATATTCCAGCGTGGGCTCCAAGTGAGAGTTTGACACTTAAACCCAGGGGCTTCTGAAACCCAAGTACCCCAGGAATAACTGAGATCAGAGGCAGGGGGATGGAATAATTGACTCTTCCATAAATTCCCCCAATATCTTAGGGATTTCTGCTCATCAGCAACTCCCCTTTCAGTCTTGACAGCCAGGGAACATGAAAGGATAGTAAGAATCACCACCATGACCACCAGATGATGGGAGCTAACTTTTATTAAGTGCTCCTTTTGTGGCAGACTGTGATAAATGATTCACATAATTTGTTCTAATTTGATGCTTTTTTTTTTTTTTTTTTTTTTTTTTTTGAGACAGAGTCTTGCTCTGTCGCCCAGGCTGGAGTGCAGTGGCATGATCTCGGTTCACTGCAACCTGAGCCTCCTGAGTTCAAGCAATTCTCCTGCCTCAGCCTCCTGAGTAGCTGGGACTACAGGCACGTGCCACCATGCCTGGCTAATTTTTTATATATATTTTTTAGTAGAAATGGGGTTTCACCGTGTTAGACAGGATGGTCTTGATCTTCTGACCTCATGATCCGCCCACCTCGGCCTCCCAAAGTGCTGGGATTACAGGAGTGAGCCACCGTGCCCGGCCCTCATTTGATTCTTACAACAGTCCTCTAGAGTTGACACATGAGGAAACTGAAACTTAGAGCAATACAACAACTTGTCCAAAGGTCACCCAGCTGATAAGAGGCAGAGCCAGGCTTTGAAACCAGGTGCTTCCAGCCCTAAAGCCTGCATCCTTTCTTAACCAGTAAGCAAACTGCCCTCACTTACTTATCCACTTCAATGATAAACACACGAGAAGAGCTCTGCTAAATTAAAAGCAGATTGTTTTACAAGGGAAAAATGGGAAAGAAAGACCATTTAGGAATGGTTTCCAATGGAAATAAATCTCCACTTCTCCCATTCTCCTCCCACCATGCAGCTCTTCCGTGCATTTCTTAAATTAAGGTGTGTGGATGTGTACAAACAAATTCCACAGTTTCGTTGATTGGTTGATTTGGTTGATAACAATGGTGAATTGAGAAAGAGAAGGAATACAAATGGTCAAGGCCTCCTGGCTGGCCACCTGTCATCTACCTTATACTGACCTTGGAGCCCAGAATCCAGTTCATCTAACCGCTTGTCCCCATCTGTGTCCAGAATGTCCATCAGGGTGAGGCCATCGTGTAGTGCCGGCATCCAAAGACAGTTCTCTTCTCCTCCACCAGATGGAAGCAGTGGAATCTATCAGCATCAATGAGGCTTCTAACAGCAATCATATCCCCTCCAGCATCCATCTCCTTAACTACAATTCTTGTGATTTCCTCAAATATGCTGAACATTGCACCTGGACTGACTCGGAAATAGAAGCCAATTTCAGTTTTTGGAAGGAGGGTATTGGTTCAAGTATTTAAATCTTCCACATTTGGCAGCCTGAGGTGTCAGGCCTCTGAGCCCAAGCTAAGCCATCATATTCCCTGTGACCTGCACATATACATCCAGACGGCCTGAAGCAACTGTGTTGTAACCAAGAGAGTTGTAGAGAAATGCCACACTACGAGACTCATTCAGGAGTCCTTTATTGCCGGCGACCGAGAGACGGCTAGCACTCAAAATTTTCTCGGCCCCGAAGAAGGGGCTAGATTTTCTTTTATCCTTTGGTGTAGAAAGGGGAGGGGGAGCCTCACTGAAGCAATCTTACAGAAGTAAAACAGGCAAAAAAAGTTTAAAAAGACAAATGGTTATGGAAAAACAAACAGTTCCAGGTGCAGGGGCTTTAAATCTATCACAAGGTGATAGACATGAGGGCTTTGGGTACCATCAACCGGACACAAATGTGGGGGCTTAGGGTACTATCAACCAGATGAATTCCTGGGAACTGCGGATATAGCTTGCCACGGTATCTTATCAGTTAACTGCATTCTTGGATGTGCTGGGAGTCAGCTTGCACAAGTTAAGTCCTTGAGGAAGGGGGGTGGGTAAGGGGCAGCAAGTGAAAGAGCCAAAATGGAGTTTGTCTGGCTCTCTCAGCTAAGGGAGAGTCAATTCAGGTTAAAACAAGGTAGGGTATCACAACTGAAGATCCACAAAAGAAGTGAAAATAGCCTTAACTGATGATACTCCACCATTGTGATTTGTTCCTGCCCCACCCTGATATGATATAGTCTCCCCTGCCCTTAAGAAGGTACTTTGTAATATTCTCCTGCCCTTAAGAAGGTACTTTGTAATATTCTCCTGCCCTTAAGAAGGTACTTTGTAATATTCTCCTGCCCTTGAGAATGTACTTTGTAAGCCTATCCCAAGCCAGTAAGAACTAATGATAATCCCACCACCCTTTGCTGACTCCTTTTTCGGACTCAGAGCACCTGCACCCAGGCGAAATAAACAGCCTGGTTGCTCACACAAAGCCTGTTTGGTGGACTTTCTTCACACAGACACACATGACATGAGGTCAGGGAAGAACCAAAGGTTTCAGGACAACCACTACCTGGAATGATTTGCCTGCCTTACTTCTAGAAGGTGAGGCAGCCATGACTCAGTAAAGAGGGCTAAACATCACAGATCCCAGATTCTCCTCTGCCCCTCATGAAACCCATCTGGAGGAAAAAAGTAGCAGCTACTGTCCCAAACAGGGAAAGTGAGACCCATTTTCTACATCTCCCTCTGCAGAGTTGCCCCCTTGTTCCAAGGAGCCTGAGGGATGGAAAGGCAGGCCCACCACGCCCCAGCCAGATTAGCGCCAACGTTGACGAACAGAGGAACCAGAGACGGATGAGGGGCACGATTGCCAGACTTCACATTACTAACCTCAACTGGTCGTTTCTTCCCTTGGCTCTGATTCTTGAGCTCCCTGCCTTGCTGTATTCTGCAAGGCAGTTGGATGGGTGCCTCCCTACCAACAATTTCCCAATGAGGTGGTGGTAAGTTGGCCTCAGAAGAAGCAAAAGCTTCCTGGGATCCACTTCCCCATCCTACCTTTGGTCACCTTCCCCTACATCCCTTCTGCCTGTTCCAGGCACTTATCCACTCACTGCTTCCTTCTCTGTCTCTGCCCCCATCATGGTGGTTGACTCTCAATTCACCACCACCCTGGGAATTCCAGGTGTCTGGAAAGACAGTGCCCGGGAACCACAGGCCCATCTCAAGTGGTACCCACCTCCTCTCTGACCTCAGCTGTTCACCAGAAATGGAAGTTGTGAGAATCCCCGCTGCAGATCTCTGCACAGTTCCTGGCCTCTGAATCTCAGGAAGCTAAAATAATGAAATTGAAAGTTGTCCAGGTGTGGAACTTCCTGGACGGGTGGGTAGGGCTGGGTGCCTCACCTCCCAAGCCTTTAGATAAGCCATGTTATAACTAAGCTGGAGGCAGATAAGGTCAGAACCTCTTCTTCTTGGACCCAAGCAGTGCATAGGAGATCCTGATATGTATTCTAGGTGAGTTTGGGCCAGACAATGGTGCACACCACGGCGCCCTGGGCCATGCAATTCAGTGTGTTTGGAATAGAGAAATGGAACATGAGTAGGTATCAAGCGCCAGCAGGCAATGGCTATGTCTGTGCCAGGGACATGAGGACTGTAACCCAGCAGAACCAGCTGCCCAAATGCCATGCGATGGTCAACACTGAAGACCCGGGACAATAGCAGCTAACACCTGGAGTGAACAGGGTGGGCCTGTAAGGAGCACTCAGCCTCCCTCCCCATCCGTGCTCCTGTGTACACTCTCAAGGAGATGCTGCTCTTCCTTATCTGGATGCCACCCAGCTTCTCCACCTACCTCCTTCTCCAGGGAGAGGCCTCTGGCCTCACCCGTGTCCTCTCTCAGAGATAACCACCCTGGGCCGGGCGCGGTGGCTCAAGCCTGTAATCCCAGCACTTTGGGAGGCCGAGACGGGCGGATCACAAGGTCAGGAGATCGAGACCATCCTGGCTAACACGGTGAAACCCCGTCTCTACTAAAAAATACAAAAAACTAGCCGGGCGAGGTGGCGGGCGCCTGTAGTCCCAGCTACTCAGGAGGCTGAGACAGGAGAATGGCCCGAACCCGGGAGGCGGAGCTTGCAGTGAGCTGAGATCCGGCCACTGCACTCCAGCCTGGGCGACAGAGCGAGACTCCGTCTCAAAAAAAAAAAAAAAGAGATAACCACCCTGGTGAGCCCAGCCTGTCTTCCGGCCTCTGCATGCCTCAGTTCTGAAAGAACATTTGAAGGGATGACAGAGGCCAGGCATGGTGGCTCACACCTGTAATCCCAACACTTTGGGAGGCTGAGGCAGGCAGATCACTTGAGGCCAGGAGTTCAAGACCAGCCTGGCAACATGGCGAAACTCCGTCTCTACCAAAAAAAAAAAAAAAAAAATTAGCCGGTTGTTGTGACACACACCTGTAATCCCAGCTACTCAGGAGGCTAAGGCAGGAGAATCACTTGAACCTGGGAAGTGGAGGTTGCAGTGAGCTAAGATGGTGCCACTGCACTCCAGTCTAGGTGACAGAGCAAGACTTAGTCTCAAAAAAATAAATAAATAGAGATGACAGTGGTGATAGTAACAATTATAATAATAATAATATGGCTACCATATATTATTTACTATATGCCAGGCACAGTACTAATGCTCACAACAGCCCTAGGAGCATTATCCTTACACAACAGTGGAAGAAACTGAAGCTCAGAGAAGTTGACACAGCAACATGGCTAACAAGTGGCAAAGCTGGGATTCGAACCCAGATCGTTATTGATGTTCCCCAGCACCTCACCCTGACTGTACTCTTGCAGGCTGGTGAAAGCAACCAGGGCACCCCTATTCCCAGGAATGAGAGCAGTGGCTATATTTCTCTTTCCAATAATGTGTGGGCTCTACTGGGAGAGGGCCGGTGGCTGGACTTGAGCAAATATCCCACATCCCTGACACTCACTCCAAGGGTGCTGTGATGGTAGACCAGGGCCAGAGACCCCAGGCTGCTGGGGGCAGCCCCTCCCTTCTATCTGGGACTTTGTGCCTCTCCTGAGAATAGCAGCTCATACTGCGCAGAACACACTGGAAGGTCAGTGCCCTCGTGAGATAAGGATTCCTTGCTATAGGACTCCTCTCTCCTAGCCATGGTGGCCTCAGAAAGTCCCCAGAACCTCTTCCCCTGCCACTCAGGCTTATGGTGGGAGCAGGAAGTATGAAAAGTCCCCTCCACTGAAAGGCCAGAAGGAAACACAGCACTCCCAGGGGAGAGGTGACTGGGGAAAAGCCTTTGGGAGAGAAGTGAGAAACTGGAGAAGGGCTGGGGATTTACTGGGAAGGACTGGGCACCGCTTGGGACCCTGGTTCCATGTGTAAACCATTGCCGGACTGCCCCCCTCCCTGGCCACGACACAGGTCACCCCAGCCTGTGGGGTCAAGGCGCAAGACCAGTCGGAGAACAGCCAGGCAAAAGCACAGAGAATTTTGCTCTCTGACTACTGCTGCCGTCGCTGCCAGTTCCCTCACAGCCCCCTTGGGGGATTTCCCTGCTGAAGCCAGCAGAAAGCCCAGCAGTCCCAGCGCCCCTCCCGCCACCGTCAGAGCTGCACTGATACCCCACCAGCACCTCAGCCGGAGCTGTGCCCACACCCCTGCCCCCTCCCCTCAGCCTTCCAGGAAGCAGAGACCAGACACAGGGAAACAGGAACATGTTGCCCTTTTATTTGCGTTTCTCAGAATACTGTACAAAGGGAGTAAAAATCCTATTCACACTTTGCTTAGAAAGATTTTAAGGTGAAAGTTCCCTATGATACATGGGGTGGGAGATGCAGGGCCAGGAGGCAGAAAACAGGCCCAGTGACCTCTCCTGCTCCCTCAGGCCCCTGGAAGAGGACACAGGGACCCACGCCTTTTCAAAATTAACACTGTCCCTAGTCGAACTGGGGAGGGAGGAGGCCCCGGCCCAGGCTCAGGCTCCCGGCCTCACTTTCTTCTCTGCAGGCTGAGACAGTGCCTACAGGCCACGCCTTGCTCCTTCCTCTGTGCTGCTTGAGCAGGGATCCTACAGGACTCTCACCACCGACCCCACGTGGGGTGGCCTCACAGCGCCACATGTGCCTGCCACATAAGAGGCCCTGCCCAGTGCCAGTCTGCATGAGGAAGCTAAGGGGTGAGGGCCTGCAGAGGACTACAGCATCCATTGTTTCTGTCACAGCTTCCCCGTACCCCTGCGGGAGTCAGGGCCAAGTTGGACCTGTGCTTACAATGACTCATGGGCCTTTTCCCCACCTGTCCACCCAACAGCCAACCCAGGAGTTAAGCCCACAGCAGCCTCCCTCCCCTATTACTATCACATTCTGTGGGTAAATCAACGCTCCAAGCCTGCTTCCCTCCCTGCCCACATCCCAAAGGAGACTGGGTCTAGCTCGTGTCCCTACCCCTCCCTCCCTTACACCAGTCCTCTGCTGCTATGTGGCCCCATTCTTCTAAGTCTCGACTCATTAACCCCCTACAGCTCCCCAACCTCCACCAGGCCAGGATGGCAGCAATCCTGGCCCCTCACCTCTGGGACCAAGCCATCCACACTCCACCCCATCTCCCCCCACCTGACCCTCCCCACTCCCACCCAGGGCCCCGGGTGCGCTGCAGGGAAGCTGCCAAAAGCCTGAGACTTGGATCAGACAGCTCTCTACCCAGAAGGGCAAGGCCCCATCCCACATTTGCTTCCATACACAAAAGCACACACTGCGTGTCATCGAAAAAACCTAGGAATCACAGTGACACAATCCAGAAGCCGTACCGCCCTCCGCTCCCTCCACAGGGGTTAAAGTGCTTTGGCTGCCTGAGGGCAAACAAGTGAGCAGGGGTTTTTCCCCTGGCCGCCTGTCCCAACTGCGTGGTCCATGTTCAGCCCAGGAGCCAAGCCCATTCCATGACCACCTCCATGGAGTCTCTATTCAAAAAGCAAAAGGAAAAGATCAAAAACTTCAGAAAAAGTCAGAGCCCGGGGGGCCTACCCCAACCCCACTACAAGCTACTCCAAGTTGGCTACTGGGGGAAGCCAGGGGGGAAACTAGGCCCAGAGGCTCAACCCCCATCTCTGGCAGTGTCCAGAGGCTTCTTCTTTCTGTCTTCAGTGTCACAGCACATGCCTTTTACCCTACCCCTCCCCTGCCACCCTGGGCAGGGGAAGGGGCTGCACCCTCAGTACTTATTGATTCCAAAAATCCGGACTCCGTGGAGCTGGGGCAGCTTGGGGATGAGCACGCTCATCAGAGACACAGTGTTGAGGACGAAGTGGATCTGGTCGTACTTAGTGTAGAAGCTGGTGAGGAAGTACCTGGGAGGGGAAGGGTGAGGAGAGAGATAAAAGACTGTTGGGAGGACCCCTTCCTCCCTCACTTCCTGTGTAGGGAAAGGCAGAATCCTGACGGCTAAGGAGTTACAGAAGAGATCCCCAGACCAGAGTAAGAAGCAAGAGCTCTCAGGCTAAAAAGGCCCCTCCCGGCCCAGCGGGGCCCCCACCTCCCAACTTCACCCCAAGCCTGTGGGCCTATCTCACTAGCAGGAAGAAAGCTCCAATGGAGGAAAGACGGGGCCAGGGAGGCCCAAAGCCTGAGCTCAGTCTAAGACCCAGGAATATTCCAACTTCCTCTGTTCATCCCTACACCAGGAGCCACAGCAGGGTTAATAAGCATGACTGGGCCCTGGGGTCCTCCAGGCCTTGCCCTGCCTGCTGGTGTCTTCCTGTAGCCCAGGCACTCACAACACGATGGGTGTGATGGTCAAGAACTTCCGAGAGGCCGTGAACTGGACCCCATAGTCCATCTGCTCCCAGTGGGTTAGCAGCCTCGCCTTGCCCTGGTCCGGGGTCTCAAAGGGTGTCCCCTTCACCGTGTGCAGGAAGATATACATGCCCTGGAGGACGAGGTCTTTGTTAGAGGATACAAAAGGGAAAAGGGCCCCCTGCCCAGTTCCTCCACCCAGTCACAGACAGAAGTAACTCCCAGTGATCTGGAGCCTCCCTCTGCTGGGCAGGGGGATGTGGGCTGGAGGTCAGGAAGAAGCTGGGAGCCTGGCAGGAGAAGAACAAGGGGACTCCCTGGGGGACAGGCTAGGCCTGGCATGAGAATGCGTAGCCACGAGACAGGCACCGAGATGCTGCCCCTCCAGGCCACTCATAGCCCCCTGTGCCTGCTGGGAGGAGGCAAGCAGATGGGACTAAACCCTGCTTACCCTCCAAAGAGGGCAAGGTAGCAAGTGGTGAGGGAGCAGGGAAGGGCAAGAGTAGAAGACGGTTCGAGAAGCTAACTTGAGAAAGGGGCATTTCTGTACCAGCCTAGGCACCAGGACTCCCGGGTCCTAGGAACTCTCTGGAGTCCTTTGTTTAGCTCTCAGGGGCACATCTTCCAGGCCCACAGCCACCCCACCCGAGAGATGTGGAAAAATCTGCAGATTTGATTCTTATCATGGTACACAGGGCAGGAACCCAGAAGGGGGAGCAAGGCAGAGAGATAAGGACTAGGCCTGGGCTCTGGAGGCAGACGTCAGTACGTCACCCTGACATCTGGGCCAGGCCCAACAGGCTCCTCCTATCCCTCAGCCCTGCCAAAGAGCAGCCCAGAGGGCAGGAGCAGGCAGCAGGCAGGCTCTCACCATGTTGTGGATGAGGTTGGTGAGGGTCCAGACGACAGGCACACTCACGAAGGGGATGCTCAGCAGCACAACGTGGAGGAGCCCGATGGCCAGCACGTAGGAGAGCCAGATGCCACGGCTGTTCATCACCCGCGTGTTGGGGTTCACCTCGCTGTGCGCTGTGCCCACATTCATCCTGCTGCCCCTCTCCACTGTTCTGCAAACAAGCAGCACAGGTCAGACAGGTCACACTGCTTTCCCTGCCCCCTCTCACCCTCGGATCCCACTGGGAGGCAGGCTCTTCCTTCCCTGAGAACTCCAGGCAGTTCCACTCTTTTGATTCTCAAGCATGGAAGGTGGAGAAAGTCCATGTGGACTTAGCTCTACTCATTTCCTGCTGCTGGGCTGGGATAAACAGCAGGCTGCCCCACGCATTATCCCATTGGGACTGGGCCCTGGCAGGGCATCGGAGGACAGGTCATCAAGAGGCATGCAGCCCCAGAGCAGAGAAGTCAAGGCCCATCCCCCAGCCTCACCCCCTATGGCACTCCCATGAGGACCCTCTGCCGACAAAGCCCCAGAGACAGAATTCTCACTCAGCACAACCCCTGCTGGACTGTGTCTCACTGAGGGCCTGATGTGGGACATCCACTCTTAAGCCCTTCCCATCAGGAGGGAAAGAAGTGAGGCCTGTGGGTACAGGCAGCAGTGGACGAACTATTTTGAGGTCACTGCATCCACTCACCTCCTCTAATTTTTTCAATTCTGGATCTCCCCAAACCCCAACTTAGGAGGACTGATCAGGTACAAAGAGGGAAGTGGGGAGGGAGGAAGATAGAAGAAAACAACAGACTAGCGACAACCTTTGCCCGGACCTGGAAGGCACCCCTCCTGGGTGACACAAAATAACCCATCTGGATGTCTTCTCCATTTGGCAGCCACTCAGGCCAACCCTTGTGCTGCCACCCACTCCGCTGCCAAACCACCAGGGTCCTTTTCCCCACAAGAGAGGCGAGGATAGAGAATGTGGCCAACACCTATAACTCCCACAGAGCGCTGGAACCCACATCAACATATGTCTCCCAAGGGCACAGACTCGAACCTGTGGTCTTCCTCCTGGCCCCGTTCTTCTCTGTCCTGCCCATCCTCACCTCAGCCTCCCCTCTCAGCACCTGTTTCCAGGTGTACATTAGCACCATGCCTTCCCCTGCCCAGCACCAACGGTGGGAGTCCTGCAGCAGGAGGAGCCAGGAGGTGGCCGCAACCCACAGTGAGCAGAGGGAAGTAGAGAAGGAAGGGGTGGAATGATCTGCCCCTTGTCCAGAGCTTGGCTGTCCCCAGATCCCTGAGGGCCCTGTGACCAGGAGAAAGCGGAGACGGACGGCACCTGTGTACTGGCTCACCTCCCTATCTGAGGTAGGGTCCTGCTTGCTAAAGACCATAAGATCATCACCATGTTAACAGCCCCATCTTTCCTGGGAATGCAGAGAAGACTCCCAGATAGAGATATTCTAGAAGTACCCGGAAGGCCACCTGCCTCACGCCCCTGCAGCAACCCCCTCAGACCCACATGCTATCTACTTCTGACTAGGAACTAGCCAAACCTGCACAGGAGCCTGAATCCTCAGGGGCCAGTTCTTTACTTCCAGGATAAGAGGAGCAAGTTTCCTCTTCTCAGACAGCTCCAAGCTTAGAGACCTCAGGGCAAACGTGACCCACAACACACCATCCCAACAAGCAAACACCTGTGCGCCAGCCTGGGGCGCACTCTGATTGCAGTGATGCTCCTGGGACCCATCAGTGCAGCCCATGAGGCTGGATAATGGAGCCTAACAGAAATCCTAGCATCTAGAAAGCCAGAGCTGGCTCCCACTGTTTATCTTCCCAGGGCCTTGGGGCTTCAGCTACTCTAGCAGCCCCTGGGACAGCTACTACGCAAAAGCCTCCACCTGAGACGAGAGGGTGGCATGTGGCTGAGAAGTGAGGGCTCTGAAGGACTTACCTCTAAGGAGAGGGAAACAGCGTCCCAAGTCTGACCTGAAACCGCCACCCCATCACCTCTCTGTAACCCGCACCTACAGAGGTGCTGGTGTAGAAAGCCCACTAACCCTTCCTAGTAGTTGTCCAAGAGTGCCAAAAGCCTCGTGGAATCCCAGACCACAGGACCCCATACCCCTTTCTGGCTTTCACAGGGCAGCCAACAAAACTCGATGAGCCTAGGAAAAGACTAGACCTAGGTCCCAGCCGACACCCCCGAAAGCTTCTTCCTGAAGCCTAAACACTAGGTACCCTGAGAGCAGGAAACCACCAGACACCCCTGAAAAAGAAGAGATCAATAAACTAACAAAAAGACTGGCAGCCAGGAAACACTCTTGAGACTTTCGTGTGACTACGGGCACATATCACTTCCATTAGTAAACCAACCAACCGACCCCTCCCCTAGATGGGGAGAAACAGAGAGAAGAGGCTGGCACAGGTCGACTAGGTCTACAGGAGCTGAGCTAAAAACTTCTGCTGCCACAGCTGGCAGGTGGCTGCTTAGTGCCGGGCCCTGATGTGGTTTCATAACCTGCCTCAAACCAGAGCCTGCAGCAACTCTGTTCTGTTAACCACTTTTTTGCTGGTAGCTCTTTCCCCCTTCTTCCCTCCCCACCCGCTTGGCTCCACGCACAAATATTCGGGCCCAGCCAGTATGCCAGACACTCAAGCCAAGGCTGAGCACCACCAGGGCAGCCACCAGGTGAGCCCTTCCCATTCCCTCCCCCAGGAAAGAGCAGCCCTCACAACAGCAAACCCCCTGTCTTGGAAGAGGAGCACAAAACATCCGGGCCTGGATGGGGACCCCAAAGGGGAGTCCGCGGGAGCACGTCACGATGCCACTTCCATTCCGCCCACCCCCCAAGCTGCAGGACCACAGCTGATCACATCTCAACTTTGGCCCAGCCACCCCGACTGGGGGAGGGCGGTGGGAGCGGAAAGCGAGTGCCCAGGCGAACCCGCAGTAAGCAGAGGAGAGGAGGAGCGAAGAGGCGGAGTCCTCACTGTTGTTGGGGTTTTCTGAGTGAGACCTCGGGCGCGGGGCCGGGGGGAGGGGTCCCGCTCTGTTGCCCAGTCTGGGTCCTGGCACTCGGAACCCGGCCAGGTCCGGGACCCCACAGCCATCTCCACGCGTTCACCCAGCCCTGGAAGCAGCCAAACGTTTATCCCAGAAGCCCAGCCGCTCCCCGCCTCCCACCCCTAGCCGAGGCGCTCCTCCCGACGTTCCACCCCCAGCCTCCAGCTCGCACTTTATTCCTTGGCCACCTCCCCAGCCGCAGCACCCCCTCGGCTGATGCACTCCCTCCACCCCCCACTCCCTCTGCCCCCGTCTATCCAGCCCGGGGCGCCTCCCCAGCAGCTCCTACCTTCCCTCCCGCCCCTCCCCTAGCCCTGGGGCCTCCTGGTTCCGTCTGGGCTCACCGTGCGGGGCCGGATATCGAGGGCCCGGGAACGGTTCCCGGGAGCGGGGTCCGCTGCTGCTCCAGCAGCTGTAACAACCCGCGGCGGCAGCCTCCCCGCTGGCAGCTCCGGCCGAATCAGCGCTCCGCGCCGGCCCCCGCGACGTCACCGCCCCGCGCCGGCACGCCCGACGCCTCCTGGGAGTTGTAGTTTCCTCTGCTGGTTCCTGGCCGGCCCGCCCGACGCTCCTGGGAGTTGTAGTTTTTCCTGGGCTCCGTTCCCGGACTCTCCGGGGACGCGCTGTTGGAAGTTGCACCGTGACGTGGTCAGATCGGATGATAGAATTTTGGTGCGTAACAATTCCAACTTTTGCTCCTGTGCCCTTCAAGTGTATTTTATCTGTGCCCCAGTTTTGCAGATGAGGAGACTCGGACTTGTAAGTAACTTGCTGTAGGTCTTTGCTGGGTCCCAGACTGGATCGAAACCCAGATATTCTGACCCCAAGTACAGGGTTTTTCCACTGCACCTGGCTGCCTCCGCCCCGGCCCCAGATTGGCTCCTCCAGAAACAGACTAGCCTGGCCCTTTGCCCTGCTGGGCCCTCCTGGGAGCGAGTTTTTCACAACATTGGCTGGGGTGAGGGTCTGGAGGGCCCAGAACGGAGCCTGCCTTCTCCTTCTCAGTCACTCTTGGCCCAGGCTGCCGCGGACCGGGCCACTTCCTTGGCCTCCCTGCACCTGACGTGAGAAGAAGCCACGTATCATAGATTCCTTGATCAGTAGTAAGGAGCCTGAGTTTCTGTCTCAGGTCAGCTTTTGTGGCTTTGAATGAGAGGTTCTGGTCTACAGTTTTCACATCTGCATCGTCTAAAGGCAAGGGCACAGACTTTACTGCCTGGTAGACATAGGGCAGGCCCTCCTTTATTGGCAATGTGACCTTGGGCAAATTACTTGTCTTAATCTCCAATTCCACACCTGTGAAACCCCACCTCCAATGTTGTGGGAACCCAAAAAAATGTATGTAAAGCACCTGTTGCATTGTATGAATCTACTTAATATTACTTTAGGAGGTTGCTCTTGAGGTCTCCTCGGTGACTCCCATTCTCCATGTCACCAAGAGGCCTTGTCTGAGTAGTTTCAACTCCCTACCCAGCTTCTTTCTAAGTCCACTCTGTGCAGGGCAGGGCTGGAATATCAAGATCAGATGATGTCATGGCATGCCAACCTGACTCTGAATGGCAGTTCATGGCACCCTGAACTGAAAGTGAGGGAACATGAAGGAAAAGGCTAGCCCAGGGAAACTGGGGAGCACTTCACTCGGACTCCACCTACCCTTCCTTCCCCAGGGAGCTGCCAGGAAACAGTTGTCACACAGCTGGAGTGGGACCCCCAGAGACACTTGGTGGTCACCAGGCAGGTGGGTATTTGAACCACCCAGAGCAGAACAGGCAGCTTCTTGAATATTTCCAGGGCCAATGGCCCCAAAAGGGCTCATCCCAAGATCGAAATAATCACCCGAGTCTGAAATAGCTCTGCCTGTGTCCTATGGAAGTTTCTCCTGGTTTGTGGAGGTGCCTTTCCTTATAGGCATCTTTCTGCAGACATAAGCAAACCCAGTGTTGTTCTTTTCACAGAAACCTCCCCCGCATTAAGGCAAGAAAGGTGCCTGTTTTTTCCGAAGTGAGCCTGCTTGACTCCTTTGATTTTTCTCTGGGATTCTTCATCCTCCATCAAGTTAATCGAGCCCTCTGGGTCTTGGTCAGTTTCCTGACATCTCTATGAAGTTCAGTGACCCAGACTGAGTCCACGTCTCCAATGAGGTTCTGACTAATGCAGAGTCTAACAGAAAGATTACTGGACATGTCATGCACTATTATCAAGGATTTTTTTTTTTTCACAATAGGAATGAACAGAGTTCTGACTCATTCTAGGTTTGTGGTAAATTGCAGATCACTTTCTGCTTTATTTAGCCGGAGTCCCTGTCATCATCTTTCTCCTTCTCTAAATCTGCCCTCATAATTACCATGTCTTCCCCAAACGTTCTTCAACTGTGAATAGCCCTAAGCACTACTCAGAGTGGGTGACAGCTCTCTTATTTGGTGCTGGGGGACACACAAACCCTTGGACAAACAATTGTCACTGTGTGCCAAGAAGCTGAAAAATTCTCCATGCCTCACAGCCATAATTACACTTCTGGTAGCATATTCTAAGGAAGTCATCCCATGTACAGGAAAAGCTGCAATGTGTCAGGATGTTCATTCCAGCAATATTTATAGTAGTGAAAAACTGAAAGCAACCAAATGCCCAAGAAAAAAATTACAGTATATCCACTGGATGGAATAGTATGAAGCCATTTAGGACAGATTATGAAAACCCTGTGGCAGTATGGGGAAATGTTTGCTAAGTTATATGAAAAAATAAGGACACAAAATAACATAAGATACATTCCCCAGGGATATAGTCAGCAAAGTCTAGAATGAAGAAAATTAGGACAAACACTCAATTCCCTTAACAAATAAAATTGGGGCCAGGTATGATGACTCACGCCTGTAATCCCAGTACTTTGGGAGGCCAAGGCTTGAG
The DNA here is from genome assembly GCF_049350105.2 of Macaca mulatta. NCBI lineage: Eukaryota > Metazoa > Chordata > Mammalia > Primates > Cercopithecidae > Macaca > Macaca mulatta. The sequence continues at coordinate 64,283,109 of NC_133421.1, forward strand.
TCCAGGAGTTCGAGACCATCCTAGACAACATGGTAAAACCCCATGTCTACAAAAAATACAAAAATTAGCTGGGCATGGTGGTGTGTCTATAGTTGCAGCTACTCAGGAGGCTGAGGTGGGAGGATCAGTTGAGCCCGGGAGGTCAAGGCTGCAGTGACCTGTGATTGTGCCACTGCATTCTAGTCTGGGCAGCAGAGTGAGACCCTGTCTCAAAAAAAAAAAAAAAGGAATAAAAAAGAGGGAGAGAGACTTACAGATTAAAATAAATTAAGTGATATCAACTAAAAGTTTTATTTGGATCCTGATTCAAGCAAACTGACTTAAAAAAAAAAAAAAAAAAAAAAAAAAAAAAAAAAAGGCCGGGCATGGTGGCACATGCCTGTAACCCCAGCACTTTGGGAGGCCAAGGCAGGCGGATCACCTGAGGTCAGGAGTTCGAGACCAGCCTGGCCAACGTGGTGAAACTCCGTCTCTACTAAAACTACAAAAATTAGCTGGATGTGGTGGTGGGCGCCTGTAATCCCAGCTACTCGGGAGGCTGAAGCAAGAGAATCGCTTGAACCTGAGAGGCAGAGTTTGTAGTGAGCCGAGATTGCACCATTGGCACTCCAGCCTGGGCGACAGAGCAAGGCTCTGTCTCAAAAAAAAAAAAAGATTTTATTAAGTTATCAGGCAAATTTGAATACTGACAAGGTATTCAATGATATTAAAGAATTCTAAATATTCAGGCATGATATGGAATTGTGGTAAGATTGTTCTCTTAATTTAAAAAAGTCCTCCATGGCCTGGTGCGGTGGCTCACGCCTGTAATCCCAACACTTTGGGAGGCTGATCCGGGTGGATCATCTGAGGTCAGGAGTTCGAGACCAGCCTGGCCAACATGGCGAAACCCCGCCTTTACTAAAAATACAAAAATTAGCCAGGCGTGGTGGCAGGCACCTGTAATCCCAGCTACTTAGGAGGCTGAGGCAGGAGAATCGTTTGAACCTGGGAGGCGGAGGTGGCAGTGAACCGAGATCATGCCATTGCATTCCAGCCTGGGGGACAAGAGCGAGACTTCGTCTCAAAAAAAAAAAAAAAAAAAAAGAAATCTTCCTTGGCCCACACCTGTCATCCCAGCACTTTGGGAGGTGAGGCAGGCGGCTCACAAGGTCAGGAGTTTGAGACCAGCCTGGCCAGCATGGTAAAACCGCATCTCTACTAAAAATACAAAAAATTAGTCAGGCATGGTGGCACATGCCTGTAGCCCCAGCTATTCAGGAGGCTGAGGCAGGAGAATTGCTTGAACCTGGGAGGCAGAGGTTGCAGTGAGCCGAGATTATGCCACTGCACTCTGCCTGGGTGACAGAGTGAGACTTTGTCTCAAAAAAAAAAAAAAAAAAAAAGACTGAAAGATATGGTGATTGCATTTGCTTCAAAATAATCTGGACTGGGAACATTAGGGAAATAATAAGATGGGCCATGAGGTGATAATTATTGAAGCTGTGTGATGAGGACATGAAGTTCCTTATATTATTTTCTCTACTTTTTTTTTAGACAGAGTCCCACTCTGTCACCCAAGCTGGAGCACAGTGGCACAATCTCAGTGGCTCACTGCAACCTCCGCCTCCCCGGGTGAAGAGATTCTCCTGCCTCAGCCTCCCAAGTAGCTGGGATTACAGGTGCACGCCACTACATCACGGTAATTTTTGTATTTTTAGTTGAGACGGGATTTCACCATGTTTGCCAGGCTGGTTTTGAACTCCTGACCTCAAGTGATCTTCCCACCTTGGCCTCCCAAAGTGCTGGGATTACAGGCATGAGCCACCGTGCCTGGGCTATTTTCTCTACTTTTTTATTTTTAAAACTGTTCATAATAAAAAGTCTAAACCTGGCCGGGCGCGGTGGCTCAAGCCCGTAATCCCAGCACTTTGGGAGGCCGAGATGGGCGGATCACGAGGTCAGGAGATCGAGACCATCCTGGCTAACATGGTGAAACCCCGTCTCTACTAAAAAATACAAAAAATTAGCCGGGCGAGGCGGCGGGCGCCTGTGGTCCCAGCTACTCGGGAGGCTGAGGCAGGAGAATGGCGTGAACCTGGGAGGCGTGAACCTGGGAGGCGGAGCTTGCAGTGAGCTGAGATCCGGCCACTGCACTCCAGCCTGGGCGACAGAGCGAGACTCCGTCTCAAAAAAAAAAAAAAAAAAAAAAAAGTCTAAACCTGCATATACATTAATGATTACGATAAGCCAAAATAGAGCAACACTAGTAATGTCCTGTGGCACCAGACTGCCAGGGTTCAACTCGCAGCTCCTCTAGTTACCAGCTGTGTAACCTTAAGCAAGTTACTGAACCTCTCTGTGCTTCAGCTACCTTGTTGCTAAATAAATTGGCAAGTGACACTGGTGTTTGGAAAAAATAAAGTAAATGAAGATGGTGATGATCATGATAATACCCACCTCATGCTGTGGATATTAAATGGGTCAGTAAATGTGAAATGAAACACTTGAAACAATTCCTGGCACATAATTAAGTGCTCAGTATGTGTTGCCTTTTATTAATTCATTCCATGTTTGAATGATATTTGAGCATCTACTTTACTAGGGTTATGGAAATTCAACAAAATAAAAACAGACCTTGGGCTGGGCACTGTGACTCAAGCCTGTAATCCCAGCATTTTGGGAAGCTGAGGCGGGAGGATAGCTTGAGGCCAGGAGTTCAAGACCAGTCTGGGCAACATAATGAGACCCCCCCCACCACCACCACCACCATCTCTATAAAAAATAAAAATAAATTAGCCGGGCATGGTGGTGCGTTCCTATAGTCCCAGCTACTCAGGAGGCTAAGGCAGGAGGATCGTGTAAGCCCAAGGAGTTCAAGGCTGCAGTGAGCTATGATCTCGCTATTTCACTCCAGCCTGGGTGATACAGCAAGCCCTGTCTCCTAAAACAACAACAGCTGGGCCCAGTGACTCATGCCTGTAATCCCAGAACTTTGGAAGGCCGAGGTAGGTGGATCATCTGAGGTTAGGAGTTCGAGACCAGCCTGGCCAACGTGGTGAAACCCCGTCTCTACTAAAAATGCAAAAATTAGCTGGGCACAGTGGCGTGCCCCTGTAATCCCAGTTACTGGGAAGACTGAGGCGGGAGAATTGCTTGAACCCAGGAGGCGGAGGCTGCAGTGAGCAGAGATCATGCCATTGCACTCCAGCCTGGGCAACAAGAGCAGAACTTTGTCTCAAAAAAAGAAAGAAAGAGAGAGAGAGAGAGAGAGAGAGAGAGAAAGACAACAATAAAAAAATAACCTTGAATCAGGATGAAGGGATTCAGGGTGATCTTTTTCATTCTCTAGTTTCAAACTTTGCATAATGTGATATTACTTTTAAATTTTTTATGAAAAGTGTTTTAAAACAAAATGAGCCTCTGTCACAGGCTCTCCCTGCCCTCTGGAGCTCCTTAGGCTGCTGAGTTAGACACGTTCCCCAGCCTCAGTGTGCTTTCATCTGGTGATCTGGGAGTGGTGATTGGGCCTCTGCTTGTGAGAGATACACCGTCTAGCGGGGACCGAACGTGTTCCCGGGATGCTGCTGGCCGTGTTTAGAAGCTGAGAGGAGGGGTGTCAGGAACAGAGCCCCCGGCCGGGCGCCATGGCTCACACCTGTAATCCCAGCACTTTGGGAGGCCAAGGCGGGCAGATCACGAGGTCAGGAGATCAAGACCATCCTGGCTAATACGGTGAAACCCCATCTCTACCGAAAATACAAAAATTAGCCGAGCGTGGTGGCGGGCATCTATAGTCCCAGCTACTCAGGAGGCTGAGGCAGGAGAGTGGTGTGAACCCGGGAGGCGGAGCTTGCAGATCTCACCACGGCACTCCAGCCTGGGCGACAGAGCGAGACTCCAGCTCAAAAAAAAAAAAAAAAAAAAGAAACAGAGCCCCTTCCCCTGGGGGAAAGAATGCCACCTCTCCACTCCTACCCCTCCCCTCCTCCCCAGCCTGCTTCCTGAAGGTCGGGCGGTGAGGTCATGTCCAGAGCAAGTGCAAGGAAGGAAAGAACTGCTTATTTCATTGACAGTTGTGTTTTTATTTTTGTTTAGGTGGGGGATATCCCAGGCACGTGGTGGGAAGAAGGAGGGGGAGGGGAGGGCAGATGTTAAGCAGACAAAAGAGCAGCGAGTGACCCTCCAGAAAACTACTGAGCCAGTCAGAAGCCAGGAGCGGGTGCGAGACTGGCAGCATCGCCCGCGGGCACTCTGTTCTGCCTCCCTCACCCAGTCCTGTGGTTGGCTACTTTGGGCTGTGCAGAGAAAGGGCTGAACCGGTCAGGGCCACTGGGCCCCCATCCTCCAGTCTGTGCCTGGGAACAAGAACCTCCCCGGGGAACCAAGTGCAGGGAGGTACCTTAGGAACCCCTCAACCTGCATATTCTTTGATATGGACAACTGACACTCTCCCATGAACAAAAGCAGTTAGAAAACTGGAAGTATTTCAGATCAAAAGGACAATGGATATAAACACAGTAGGTTCAAGACAAGACCCCCTAGCTCCCTACCAACTGAGTTCCTCCTACTCCTAGCCTCCTATCCTCACCTGTCTAGAAATCTCAGTGGCCACTGTTCCCAGATCACCTTCTCCTGCCTAAGGCCAGCTCCTCCTTCAGTAACAATCACAGCAAACATTATTGTTTGCTATGTTGCAGGCACTGGGCAGAGGGCTTTATTTGTCTGGTACAGAACTGCCTCCCCCTAGGCTGCTAGGCTCGCTCCCTGTCTCACGTTTGCATTTCCTGAACAGGGTGAATTCTCAATAAATGTTAACTGAACTATGTAACAGAACTGTTACCAGAAAGGGGTCCCAATCCAGACCCCAAGAGAGGGTTCTTGGATCTCACACAAGAAAGAATTCAGGGCGAGTCCACAGTGCGAAGTAAAAGCAAGTTTATTAAGGAAGTAAAGGAACAAAAGAATAGCTACTCAATAGACAGAGCAGCCCCGAGGGCTGCTGGTTGCCCATTTTTATGGTTATTTCTTGATGATACACTAAACAAGGGGTGGGTTATTCATGCTCCCCTCTTTAGGCCATTTAAGGTAACTTCCTGACGTTGCCATGGTGTTTGTAAACTGTCATGGCGCTGCTGAAAGTGTAGCAGTGAGGACAACCAGAGGTCACTGTGGTTGCTGTTTTGGTTTTGATGGGTTTTGGCCAGCTCCTTTACTGCAACCTGTTTTATCAGCAAGGTCTTTATGACCTGTATTTTATGCTGACCTCCTATCTCATCCTGTGACTTAGAATGCCTTAGCCATAGGGTTCAGCCTCATTTTACCCAGCTTCTATTTAAGATGGAGTTGCTCTGGTTCACATGCCTCTGACAGAAATGCATATCCCCGACCACAGCCACACAGCTCTCCCTTGTTCTTGTCTCAGCCTCCTACCCTTTTCCATCTGATGGACTCCTATACATCCCTCAAGGCCTACCTCACCTGTCACCTTCTCGGTGCAGCCTTCCCCAATGTCCAAGCTTCATCCTCCAGGCTCCTGTGACCCTGGCAGATGCCTCAGTCCAAGCCCACCCCTAGGTGATCAGATGGCTGTATTTGTGCACACACCAGTCTTCCCTCATTCGTTGGGGGACATTTAATGTTCTCAGACAGGCGCAGGTGGCTCTACACAAAAATACAAAAGTTAGCTGGGCGTGGTGGTGCACGCCTGTAGTCACAGCTACTTGGGAGGGTGAGGTGGGAAGATGGCTTGAGCCCAGGAGGTTGAGGCTACAAGTGAGCTGTGATCATGCCACTGCGGTCCAGCCTGGATGACAGAACGAGACCTGTCTCAAAAAACACACACAACTCTGAATCCCCAGTGCCTAAGAGGCCCTGGTACACAGTACGTGCTCAGATATGTGTTAAGTAAATGAGAGAGTACCTCCAAGCATGGCAGCATGAAGTATATGTGTACACCCCTTGCTCTTTTCCGCAGGGAAGAAGAATAGCAGAGGCCTTTGTTGTCCTCCCCCCGAAACTGCCCAGTAGCCTGGCATTCGATGGGTCCCTGGCTGACCTGATACAGAAGGTAGCCCTTCTTTATCTTCTCTATCATCTATCTATCTATTTATCTATGTATCTATCTATCTATCTTCCTTTCAGTTATCCCCCTATCCAGGCTGGACCTGGGGGTCTCCAACATCAGGGAGGGAAGGGGATGGAGGCCTGCTGAACTTCTTTCCCCCAGGGTCACATGTTGGGGATATAGAGTTACCACCCTTAGAGGGAGGAGCTGTGACTCAGACTGCCTGCGGTGGGAGGCTCAGAGGCTCCCTTTCCTGGGCCCTGAACTTGGGAGCCAGGGCCCTGCCATGCCTCAGCCTCTTCCCTGCCTGCCATTCTAGACATGTGGAGCATCAGGCTAGACAGGATCTCAGAGACTGTGAGGGTCCAGAAAACAGAAAGGATTTGCCCCGTGGCATAAACATCTGCTGGTCTCGGGTCTAGCCCAAGAATTTCCCCAGGCACTGCACAGGCCAAGACAGAGCGTGGGACTCCCTAGTGATGGCTCTTCCAGTTCCATGCCATGTGTCCCCTCAGGTCTTTATCATCTCACACCTAGACCTTTGCCATAACTTGTTTTCCTGCCACCAATACATCCCGACACAACCAACATAGTGATCCAAATATCAAATCTAATTTTAAAACCTTTCAATCTGACCAGATGCGGTGGCTCATGCTTGTAATCCCAACACTTTGGGAAACTGAGGTGGGCGGATCACTTGAACCCAGGAGTTTGAAACCAGCCTGTGCAATATGACCAAACCTCATCTCTACACAAAAATACAAAAAAAAAAAAAAAAAAAAATTAGCTGGGCATGATGGCATACACCTCTGGTTCTAGCCCCTTGGGAGGCCGAGGTGGAAGGATCTCCTGAGCCTGGGGAGGTTGAGGTTACAGTGGGCTGTGATGCCACCACTGCACTACAGGCTGGGAGACAGAGTGGGACCCTGTCTCGAAAAAAATAAAAATAAAAACTTGGTTTTTCTAAAGTACTGTGAATATATTATCAGATAAGTCTTCCCCAACACACTTTTGTCCCTTCTTCCTTGTAACTTCCACTCCCCTTCTCCACCCGAACATTCAAAATGACAGGAAAAATTAAATCACAAGAGGCTAAGATTACTTCTGCATAAAGGGATAAAGGGACACAGAGGGCAAGGACTAAGGGTGGGGAGGAAAGAGGGCATGGTGAGGAGCAAGGTGGAGGTTTTCAGTTTTTTAATTTAAAGATATTTTGGGCCATGGATGTATGTAATGGAACATTGGAGTCAGGGGCAGGGGAAAGAATACTCAAAAATTTCGTTTTTGTTATGATGCCCCTCCTCTTCATCCCTGTTGTGTAAGCCCCTCCTCTTCATCCCTGAGAAACTTTCAATAAATTTCGACTGTTCTTTAATGAAAAAAATAATAATAATAAAAAAATAAAAATAAAAAATAAAATAAATAAAAACTTGGCCGAGCACAATGACTCACGCCTGTAATCCCAACACTTTGGGAGGCCGAGGTCGAAGGATCACTTGAGGTCAGGAGTTCAAGACCAGCCTGGCCAACATGGTAAAACCCCGTCTCTACTAAAAAAATAAATAAATACAAGAATAAAAAGAAAAATTGGCCGGGCATGGTGGTGCACACCTGTAATCCTAGCTACTCGGGAGGCTGAGGCAGGAGAATCGCTTGAACCTGGGAGGCAGAGATTGCAGTGAGCCGAGATCAAGCCACTGCACTCCAGCCTGGGTGACAGAGGGAGACTCCATCTCAAAAAAACTAAATAAATAGGCCGGGCGCAGTGGCTCATGCCTGTAATCCCAGCACTTTGGGAGGCCAAGGCAGGCAGATCACCTGAGGTCAGAAGAAACCCCGTCTCTACTGAAAATACAAAAATTAGCCAGGCGTCGTGGCGGGTGCCTGTAATCCCAGCTACTCTGCAGACTGAGGCAGGAGAATCGCTTGAACCTGGGAGGCAGAGGTTTCAGTGAGCTGAGATCATGCCATTGCACTCCAGCCTGGGCAACAAGAGTGAAACTCCGTCTCAAAAAAATAAATAAATAAAATAATAAAAACTAAATAACACCTTTTTAATCAATAAGCCACAGAATCAAGTCCCAATGCATTCATGGTATGCAAGCCACAAGGATCTGCTCCCTTTTTACTTCTTTACCCCTGGCCTTTGCCACCACCCCCTCCATCCACGCGGTGATCTGGAAGCCAAGCCCTTTCATGCTCCCTTGCTTTTGCACGCTCTGCTTCACCACCTGAGTAACTCACCCTTTAAAGCTCAGCTCAAATGTCACTCCTTGGTGAAGTCTTCCTTGATTGCACCCTGGAAAAGCTAGTGTACCAGTTAAGGATGCTCTCAGCGGAAAGCAACAGAAAACCCAAATAATGATTCTTACCCTAGATTGCCATTAGAATCACCTGAGGAGCTTTTGAAAATTCCCATCACCTGGCCAGGCACGGTGGCTCACGCCTGTGATCCCAGGACTTTGGGAGGCTGAGGCAGGTGGATCACCTGAGGTCAGGAGTTCGAGACCAGCCTGGCCAACATGGAGAAAACCCATCTCTACTAAAAATACAAAAATTAGCTGGGCATAGTGGCGTGTGCCTGTAATCCCAGCTACTTGGGAGGCTGAGGCAGGAGAATCTCTTGAACCCAGGAGGTAGAGGCTACAGTGAGCCGAGATGGTGCCACTGTAGTCTAGCCTGGGTGACAGAGTGAGACTCTGTCTCAAAAAGAAAAAAGATCTCCATCACCAGACACATGCCAGATTAACTCAATCAAAATCTCCGTGGGTGTACCCAGGCATGAGGAGTTTTCAAAACTGCCTGTATTCCAGTATGCAGCCAAATTGAGAAGCACTGAGATTAGGGGGTTCTCTTTCTCACGTATTGAGTCTAGAGGTGGCGGTTGCTGGTGTTGGTTGAGTAGCTCAGTGATTTCCAGGCCAACATCTCAATAATATTCAACCTTCCCTTTATGCTTTGTTGTCTCATGGCCACGAGATGGCCTGAGTTGACCCTTTCATGTTCAAAGTAGGGGCCGGGCATGGTGGCTCATGCCTGTAATCACCAGCACTTTTGTGGGGGCTGAGGCAGGAACCCTAGGAGTTTGAGACCAGCCTGGGCAACAAAGTGACACCCTCATCTCTACAAAAACAAAAACAAAAATTGTCTCATTGTGGTGGCACATGTCTGTGGTCCCAGCTACATAGGAGGCTGAGGCAGGAGGATTGATTGAGTTTGGTGGGGGTCAAGGCTGCAGTGAGCTGTGTCTGTACCATTGCACTCCAGCCTGGGCAACACAGTGATACCCTCTGTCAAGAAAAAAAAAAGGCCAGTGCAGTGGCTCATGCCTGTAATCCCACACTTTGGGAGGCCATGGAAGGTAGATCACTGGAGGTTAGGAGTTCAAGACCAGCCTGGCCAACATGGTGAAACCTCATCTCTTCTAAAAATACAAAAATTACCTAGGTGTGGTGGTGCAGGCCTGTAATCCCAGCTATTCAGGAGGCTGAGGCAGGAGAATTGCTTGAATCCGGGAAGTGAAGGTTGTAGTGAACCGAGATCGCACTATTGCACTCCAGCCTGGGTGACAGAGACTCCATTTCAAAAAAAAAAAAAAAAAGTACGGAGAAGAGCAGAGCCCCAGCCCCATCCTCTCTTACCAGCAAATCAAAGACTGTCCCACAAACCTATTCTGCAAACTTCTGCTTAGATGCCATTGACCAGAATTGGGCCGCCCTCAGCTGCAAAGGAGATTGGAGAAGTAGGCAACAGGATTTCTGATGGCTGAGAAGATCAATCAGGTTGAATTGTCAAGGACTGAGTGCATTGCCACTCCCAAAGCCATGTGTGTTATCTGGTAGTAGGAGGGAAGGGATAGTTCTGCCATGTTATTAATACTTATTCTCTCTATGCTTCACAGCTCCTTGTACAAACATCAATTAATGCAGGCATCACATCAAAGCATTGTGGAGACATGTCTGTGTCTCCCTCCAGACCAACAATTCTCAACCCAGGCTGCACGTTAGACATATCTGGGGAGCTTTTGAAAGAAACCAGTGCCTAGACCCCATGCACAGAGATTTTAATGTAATTGGTCCAGATGTTAACCCCAGCATAACTAATTTGTAAAAGCTCCCCAAGTGATTTGAATGTGCAGGGTGTTTTGAGAACCCTGACATAGACCCAGCACCTTAAGAACCCTGTCTATGTTTCCTTCGACTAGCATACAAGGCTCACAGGAAATTCTCACTGAATGAATAAACAAATAAATGAATGGCAGAGAATTTCTGCTCCAACTCTGCAGTCCCTAGTCTGCAGTGTGCACTGTCCTAAGTGTGGTTCCTCCCTCGCCTCAGATCTCCCTCCTTCACTGAGTCTGCACTCAGCCTTCCTTAATTAGCCACATCCACAGCTCCGGCTGGGCTCCTGCTTCTCCCACAGCTGCTGTGCTGGACACCCTAGTCCCACTGTTTTCCCGGAAGCTGCCCTAGTCTTAGAAGGAAATAACCCTCCATCAACAGCCAGGCTCAATTCTCGTGCCTCAGTTAAAGCCCCTGCCCAGTGTGAGAGAGGAACAGGGGGAAAGGGAGGATTGATCAGCTTTCTGTCCCACATTCAGCGACAGTCCCAAAATGGACACCCAAGTAGCCAGCAGCAGAGTGTCTGGCCTTATTGACAAGTAACCCTCAGAGAAAAGGATTGCTTGTTGCTTCTCCTGCCTAAGTGTAGAAAGTTATCTGATTCCTTAGACAAATGTGAGTCTGCAAAATGCCCCTGTTGATATCACAGAAATGAGTCTGTGGTGAGTACATCCTCAGAGATGATATCATCTGGTATCCTACCATCCGATCTAGTCCCCATCATGCTTCTGAAACTGCTTGTTCAAAGGTAACCTGCAGGGCCAGCCTCACAGGCATGCAGCCGACGAGGTCCCACAAGACCTCATGCCCTGTGCTCAGAAGAGCCCTGCAACTTGGTTTTACACTGTGCTGCTGTCGTCATCTTGAAATTCTTTTTTATTTTTATTTTTTAGAGACAGAGTCGCACACTGTCACCCAGGCTACAGTGCAGTGGTGCAATCACAGCTCACTGCAGCCTCCACTTCCCAGGCTCAAGCCATCCTCCCACCTCAGCCTCCCGAGTAGCTAGGAATACAAATATGTGCCTATGTGCCACCATGGTCCGTTGATTTATTTTTTCTTTTTGTAGAAACTGTATTTGGACAATTTTTTGTTTGTTTGTTTGTTTGTTTGTTTTGGTAGAGACGAGGTTTTACTATGTTGCACAGGCCAGTCTCAAACTCGTGAGGCTCCTTGATCCTTGGCCACCCAAAGTGCTAAGATTATAGGCATGAGCCACTGCACCCAGCCTTGAAAATCTTTTTTTTTTTTTGAGACAGGGCCTTGATGCGTCACCTAGGCTGTAGTGAAGAGGCGCAATCTTAGCTCAATGAAACCTCTGCCTCCTGGGTTCAAGTGATTCTCATGCCTCAGCCTCCCAAATAGCTGGGATTACAGGTGTGCACCACCACAGGCCAGTTAATTTTTTGTATTTTTAGTAGAGATGGTGTTTCGCCATGTTGGTCAGGCTGGTCTCAAACTCTTGGCCTCAAGTGATCCACCCACCTTGGCCTCCCAAAGAGCTAGGATTACAGGCGTGAGCCACCACACCTGGCAAGGCCTTGAAATTCTTAACAGCTTTCGCCTGGGCATGGTGGCTCACACCTGTAATCCCAGCACTTTTCGAGGCCAAGGTGGGTGGATCACTTGAGGTCAGGAGTTTGAGACCAGCCTGGCCAATATGGTGAATCCCTGTCTCTACTAAAAATACAAAAATTAGCTGGGTATGGTGGCAGGCACCTATAGTCTCAGCTACTTGGGAGCCTAAAGCAGGAGAATCGTTTTAACCTGGGAGGCAGAGGTTGCAGTGAGCCGAGGTTACAGCACTGCACTCCAGCCTGGGCCACAGAGTGAGACTCTATCTTAAAAAAAAAAAAAAAAAAAAAAAAGGAAGAAATTCTTAACAGGTTTTTGAAACAAGGGACCCCCCCACACACGCCCCATTTTTATTTTGCACTGAGCTATACAATTCCATGTCCAGTCCTGGTCACCCATAGTCTTGCAAAATCCAGCAAGAAAAATCCTTCTCAGAAAGATCTCCAATGCGTGTGACCTCATCTTCCTTTGCGTAAGTATATCCTTCCTAGTCTTTGTGACACCCCACTCTCCCGTTCTTTTCCACCTCTTTCACCTGGCAGGAGGGCTTCCAGGTTCCATACAATACAATACCGTGGGTACCATCAGGCTCAACAGGCAAGGATGTAGGGTATTGGTAAGCGTGGCACAGAGGTAACAGCTGCTAGCAGGCAATGAAAAGTGGTTGGACAAGGAGTCAGAAAACTGGGCTCTGGTCTTTGGCCACTGACACTGTGTAACTCGGGTCACATTCTGGGCCTCAGTTTACCTGTCTGCAAACTAAGGAGGGTTCAACTGGCTGGTCCCTTCCTTTGAGCTCTATCAATCATTGAGGCTCTGAATCCCAGCACCGAACTGGAGATACTGTAGGTAGGATGGTGCCACAGGAGGTGTCATGTGGTTGGACTTGAGGGTCAAGGGAGTTGCAGGGGATAAGCCACCATGGGCTAAGAAATGAGATGGGTCATCCACATGGATCACATCTATGACCCCTTGTCATCCCTGCCCCTGCACAGCATACGAGAGGAAGTGGAGGGGAAAAGCCTGGCGTGGGTAATGAAATCATGGAGGAAGACCATGATGCATTCTGGAAGTCAGTAATCCTAACAACTAGCCTTTGCACAGCACTTCACAAAGTACCTTCACATCGATTCAACCCTGGCGGGTCCTCCCAACCCTACGGTCACACATGAATCTCATCTTCTGCCTTGAAATCCTTCTTTCCCACTACCCAGTGAACATCAGGAGAGGGTGGTATCGAGGAGTGGCATGGCCTGCAAATGATGCCTGGGGTAGGGACGCCCTAGAGGAACAAGTCATCCAAGCCTTCTTTGGTGCCCAGGCCTGAGGGAGAATTCAAAGTGCCAACCTGAGAGTCCGGGGCTCCAGCAAACTGAGAGAACCTGAGTCAGTTCTCATCCAGATCATAAAATCAGCAGGAAAACTCAGAGACAACCACATCAGTCTTCAGGTGCCTTAAAGAACTTCCAACTCCTAGAGAGGCAATCAATCCACCACACAGAGAACAAACTAAAGTTGAACTACAGCACTCCTGGCAGGCAAGAGGGCTGGGCACAGTGAGGAGCCAGGAGATGAGGAACCCCAGACAGACATGTTTTCCAAGGAAAGGCTAGGGGAAGTTTGCTCACCATGGAAGAAGGGGCCACTGAGCGTGGAAGAAGGGCAGAAGGGGATAGGGGGAGGAATGGAGTTGGAGGGATACTGGTTGCTGGAGACAGTGGATGTGGGATGGGGCCCACCCAGTTCTGCCTGCCAGGCCTGCCACGAAGGGATCCTTCTGCCCAGCCAGGTTCTGGGTAAGGAAGAAGGGTTCTGGGAAGCAGAGTTTCAGCCTTGAGGAGTGATGGAAGATGGCAGCATCAAGACCTTGGGAGGGGAGCCTGGTGCAGGGAATGGAACTGGGGCCTGGTCTCCCCACGACAGAGTTCATCAGGGTCCAGGATCTGCCCTCTCTTGGCATTGCCTGGCCACACCATGGCTCAGGTATCCGACACCTGGGCCCGGAGTCACATGCCAGGAAACCCAACACTCTTGGGTCCCAGCCCCCAACTTTCAGCAGCTGCGAGCAAACAGGGCTTCTGGAGGAGGAAGCGGGTCTCCAGAGCCCAGCAGCAGGGAGCCTCCATCCAGGGAGAGGGCACCTGCACTCGAGAAGGCTCTGCCACCAACAGGGGTGAGAAGAATGGAGGAGGATGGGGAGGAGGAGGGAGAAAGTGCAGAGCAGAGAGGACAGAGCTGGGGCAGGCAGAGGGGTGGATGCTCCCAGAAAAGGGGTAGAAGGGCATAGAAGGTGGGGTCAGAGGTCCATTTTACCTCGTCACCTGGCCTAGCTGGACGCCCTGACACCCTATCGCTCATCTGTCCCCCTTGTCTCCATCACACGAGTGCCAACTAGACCTTCTGGTGCCTACCTAGCCCACTTGGCAGCCTCCCAGGTAGGTAGGGGAAGAAGACTTTATTCCGATGACAGGAATCAATACATGGACAGAGGCAGAAACTTAGAAACCCGAAGACCCAGAATGGCCAACAAGGCCTCATAGATTAACCTTCTAGAATCAATAGAACCTAAAAGAGTTTCAAGCGCAAAAGACCCTTTACCCAAAAGGCCCTATTGAGGAGCCTTAAATCAAGAGAGACCCCAAGAAGGAAGTGAAAAAGTCACCCAGGCTTGAGAGAAGCCCCCAGAGAAGAGGCCCCGGCCCAAAGACACTCCCCAGAGGGACCTCAGGAGGAGAAAGCTGGTGGTGGGGCATGCGATTCTCTTGACTCACTCTTCTTTTATGTGGCCTCTTCTTCCCCAGATCCTACTCCACTCCAGGACTATGCCAATTTATGGCCATGCTCCCAACAGCAGGTCACCTCCTGTCCCTCCTGCTGATGATAGGCACAGGGGGTACTGTGCCCAGCCCCCTGGTGCCTCCCCGGGGCTGCTATGTGGCAAAGGAAGCAGGTGAACAGACATTCCGCTGCAGCCAGGCAGGTCTGAGGACTGTGCCCTCTGGCATCCCCAACAACACCCGCAAGCTCTACCTCGATGCCAACCAGCTGGCATCTGTGCCTGCTGGTGCCTTCCAGAACCTGCCTGTCCTGGAGGAGCTGGATCTGTCCCATAATGCCCTTGCCCACCTCTCAGGGGCGGCTTTCCAGGGCCTGGAGGGCACGCTGCGCCACCTCGACCTCTCTGCCAACCAGCTGGCCTCGGTGCCCGTGGAGGCCTTTGTGGGACTACAGATCCAAGTGAACCTATCCGCCAACCCATGGCACTGCGACTGCGCCCTCCAGGAAGTGCTCCAGCAGGTGAGGCTGGCGCCAGGCACTGGGACAGGCATCGTGTGTGGCCCAGGAGCCCGACCGGACCTCGTGGGGCAGGAGTTCCTGCTGCTGGCAGGGGAGGAAGAGCTGTGTGGGGCAGGGCGGGGCGGGGCCCGGAGGAGCACCGATGTGGCCCTGCTGGTCACCATGGGGGGCTGGCTGACACTTGTGGTGGCTTATCTGGTGCGTTATGTGTGGCAGAACCGAGATGAGACCCGGCGCTCCCTCAAGCGGGCCCCAGTGCTGCCCGTGCGTTCTGAGGATTCCTCCATCCTCAGCACAGTGGTCTGATGACCCAGGATGCTCCTCCAGCCACACCCCACGCTCCTACCCCTATGCCCTCTCCTCTGACCCCCTCTGCCTCCTGTGCAGCTTCACCCCTGCCCCCAAGCCCATCCCACCCCTCCCTCCTTTATTCCCCCTAAATACCTGCGCTGGCTCTCTCTCTCTCTCTCTGTGTCATCTTAACCAACACCATCTTTGGTGCCTGGAGTTTTTTGGTGCCTACTCTGTGCCTGGATTGTGCTAGACTCAGAAAACCCACAACAGAGAATGACAGCAGGTGGGGTGGGAGCAAGAGAGGAGGGGCTATGGGGGGCAGGTTGAGGAGGGAGCCTGCACCTGGCCCCGGGCAATTTCAAAGGCTTCGCTGTAGGATGTTTGAACTGATTCTTTTTTTCTCTTTCTTTTTTTCTTTGAGATGGAGTCTTGCTGTGTCGCCAGACTGGAGTGCAGTGGTAGGATCTCGGCTCACTGCAACCTCTGCCTCCCAGGTTCAAGTGATTCTCCACCTCAGCCTCCCCAGTAGCTGGGACTACAGGCGTGCGCCACCACACCGAGCTAATTTTTGTATTTTTTAGTAGAATTGAGGTTTCACCATGTTGGCCAGGATGGTCTCGATCTCTTGACCTCGTGATCTGCCCGCCTTGGCCTCCCAAAGTGCTGGGATTACAGGCGTGAGACACCGTGCCCGGCCTGAACTGACTCAGGTGGGTGGATCACCCAAGGCAGCATGCAACATGAACCCCTCGGATCATTACAGACCTATACAGCCCTTCTGCCACCAGCTTCTTCCTGCCCTACAGAGCAGAGGCCTAGAGAGGGAGAGAAAGCCAAGGGTACCCTGAGGGAGCCCCCAGCTGAGGGGGAGTGAAGCCCCACCCCTTCCTGAACTGGACTCACAAACAGAGGCTTCAAAAGCGCAATCCTAAAACTGAGGTCTCCTACAGAGTGAGGGGCATCAAAGCCAGAGGCATCCCAGGGAGCTTATTCCAAAGAGAGGGACTGCCTCCCCCATTGGACTAAAGGGAGTTCAAACTGCTAGAAATGATTTTGCCTTAGCTCTCTAAGAATCTGACATCATCAACCTCTCTCACCTCCAAGGAACCTGTCTCTACTAAAAATACAAAAAATTAGCCGGGCGTGGTGGCAGGCATCTGTAACCCCAGCTACTCATGAGGCTGAGGCAGGAGAATCACTTGATCCCAGGAGGTGGAGGCTGCAGTGAGCCAAGATCATGCCACTGCACTCCAGCCTGGGCCACAGATCAAGACCTTCTCTAAAAAAAAAAAACAAAAAAAATTGGGAGAGTTTTGGACAGAAAAGAGAGAGGAGAGAGGGTCCCTAGATGAAAGGTGTGAACAAGGTAAGGAAGATGTGAAATAACTCAGAATGTCTGGGCAGCAGCAAGACTCACCCTGGGGCTGGAAGAGAGGGTGCAAAGAGGGGCAAGGGAAGGGTGGGTGGGACCAAACTGGAGGGGAGGTCAAAAGCCAGGCTGTGGCCAGATTTAAAATGACACTGTGGGCCGGGTGTGGTGGTTCACACCTGTAATCCCAGCACTTTGGGAGGCCAAGGCAGGCAGATCACAAGGTCAGAAGATCGAGACCATCCCAGCTAACATGGTGAAACCCTGTCTCTACTAAAAATACAAAAAATTGGCCAGGCGTGGTGGCGGGTGCCTGTAGTCCAAGCTACTTGGGAGACTGAGGCAGGAGAATGGCGTGAACCCGGGAGGCGGAGCTTGCAGTGAGCCGAGATCGCGCCACTGCACTCCAGCCTGCGCGACAGAGCAAGACTCCGTCTCAAAAAAAAAAAAGACACTGTGGGCTCCTCCTCTCTTCTCCCTCTGCCTCTACTGAGAGCGTCCACTGAGAACCTCCCCTGGCTTCTTGCTTCTCTTGTCCCCAGGCTCCTCCTGTTCCTGTGCCCTCTATTGGGGATACCCTCCTCCGGCTCAGGGTCCCTATCCAGAGAGTCCCAATCTCTCTCCGTCTTCTCCTTTATACACTGATGAGTTTCCTGAGCTCCTTCTCGTGGGGGAAAGGTGGTCTCTACGACTGAGCTGGGGACAGGTGACTGGAGAGCTGGGCGGGGGAAGTGAGGAGACCCCAGAACATCCCTGGACAACTCAATAAAGTCACTTTTATCAATGCTCTGGTCTCTGATTGCTCGTTTTCCTGGGCACCTGTGGTCTGTTGGTGACAAGAACGGGTGCTGAGCTTGTCTTCAGCCCTCCACCACCCCTTTGGTGGGGGTGCTCCTGCTGGGCTGGAGGCCAGCTTCCCCTCTCCCCTTCTGCTCCCCAGCCCCTGCCACCGGAGTCCATCTGCTAGACTGGCCAGGGCTGTGCCGACACACTCAGAGAGGCTCCTGCCCGGAACGACTGCCCCAGAATCCCGGGCTGCTCCCTCAGCGTCCTGACCCCGGGCTTGTGCTTGTCCACTGGGCAGGCAGGAGGGGGTGGCGTAACTGGCTTCACTCCCATCCTCACCTCTGCCATGGACCAGGGATCATAAGACCCTGGGTTCCGAGAAACCACAGAAGCCTGGTGAGGCAGCTGGACAGCCTCAGTGACGTTACCCGCTTCTGCCCTTCTGCCTGGGACAGAGGGAGAGAAAAGGCACACTCTTCTGGGAGACACACTATGTCAGTCCCAAACTCTCCCACCAGGAAATGCTGGAGTCTGGCTCAGGAACCAAGACAGCCCAGCCTACTGCCGGCCCAGGCCTGAGGCAAGAATCACTGGGGCCTGGACCCAGGTCCCAGCTTGTCACCACATGCAGCATCAGGGAGCCAGTGGGCTGTGATGGGAGGAGAGGGAGAGGCCTAAAACTGCCTTTGCAAAATGATGACTGAGACAGTGAAAGAGATTTAACTTAACTGACTCCATCTTGCTTTTAACCTCCAAGCTGTCCCCGCTCATTCCTATGCTCATTAGGCACAGGCTGAACTAACTTTGGGAAAAACTTAGTTTATAGTTAAACCAAGATAGTAACAGCCCTTTCCCACAGCAGACCTCATTCTTGCCTGGGGAATAGATTGCCTTTGTAGAACTAACATTAGCCACAAGATTAGAAATTGTAGTTTAGGACCCCTGCCACTGGAGGCTCCCCAAACTGCTCCTAAGATCAGTGCTTGAGATATTTTGCAGACCCTGCACTTGATGGATCAGCTGGCCCCACCCAGATCGATTAACTGGCTCATCTGATCTTGGGGCCCCCACTCAGGAACTGACTGAGCGCAAGAGGACAGCTTCGACTCCCTATGATTTCATCCCTGACCAATCAGCACTCCTGGCTCACTGACTTCCCCCCACCCACCAAGTTGTCCTTAAAAACTCTGATCCCCACATGCTCAGAGAGACTAATTTGAGTAATAATAAAGCTCTGGTCTTCCACACAGCCAGCTCTGCATGAATTACTCTTTCTCTATTGCAATTCCCATCTTGATAAATCGGCTCTGTCTAGGCAGCACACAACGTGAACCCCATGGACGATTACAGGCCCACACAGCCCTTCTGCCACCAGCTTCTTCCTGCCCTACGGAGCGGAGGCCTGGAGAGGGAGAGAAAGCCAAGGGTACCCTGAGGGAGCCCCCAGCTGAGGGGGAGTGAAGCCCCACCCCTTCCTGAATTGGGCTCACAAACAGAGGCTTTGAGAGCGCAACCCTAAGACTGAGGTCTCCTCCAGAATGAGCGGCATCGAAGCCAGAGGCATCCCGGGGAGCTTATTCCAAAGGGAGGGACTGCCTCCCCCATTGGACTAAAGGGAGTTCAAACTGCTAGAAATAGTTTCGCCTTAGCTCTCTGAGAATCTGCCATCATCAACCTCTCTTATCTCCAAGGAACAGTCACCCCAAACCAGGAAGGCAAAGGGAAAGTAGAACAAGGCCCCCAAGCTGCCAAATGGATGCCACCACAAGCCCACCCCTTCATTTGATAAGCATCTGTTGGTCGGGCGCAGTGGCTAGAGCCTGTAATCCCAGCACTTTGGGAGACCAAGGTGGGCCCTGAGCTCAGGAGTTCGAGACCAACCTGGCCAAGATGGTGAAACCCCATCTCTACTAAAAATACAAACATTAGCTGGGTGTGGTGGCACGGGCCTGTAATCCTACCCACTCAAGAGGCTGAGGCAGGAGGATCGCTTGAACCCAGGAGGCAGAGGTTGCAGTGAGCCAAGACGACGCCACTACATTCCAGCCTGGGTGACAGAACGAGACTCTGTCTCAAAACAAACAAACAAACACCATCTGTTGAGTTCCTACCGCATGGCAGATGCTGCAGCTACAAAGATCAGGAAGTTGTGCCTGACCCTGGGGACCTGACAGGCTAGTGTATCAGTGATGACAATCCAGGAAGACAGGGCTGTGCACAGGGGCCATGTGAACCCATAAGGGGACATCTCAATCAAACACCGACAAAGGGTCATGCACTTTGCTCACAGGAACCCTCGCTCAGAACTCATTTATTCTTAGTTTATGAGAGTACTAATTTCAGAACTGTGGCTTCCTGCTTATAACAAGTTAGAAACAGTATTTTTGAGGTAGCAAAAATTATATTACAGAGGGGCAGAATAACAGCAGTGAGAAAGTACAGCCTAACGGCAGGGAGGGACATGATTAAAAGTCTAAGAACTCAAAAGGCATTGTAGTAGGGCATTTCAGTGTCTCTTAAACGGCCCTGTGTGGAAAACTGACTCCCCCTGCCTCAAAGGGGCCTATGGGCATTGGCAAAATGCACGAGATCAGTCACATTGACTTTGAGTTACCTGCAGAAAAGGTCAAATTTTGAAGTGTCCATTCTCAGAAGCAGGGAGCGGGTGATGCACTTGAGAAAGAATTTCCATCTTATCAGGACTGAAGTAAATAAGGCAGAATGACTATTGGAAAATGCTACTTCAACCTCAACTACTTCCTTGTTCCTTCTTCCCACTGGTTGAAGATCTGCCCCTGGGGCCATGAAAAACAAACCAGCCTAAAAGCCCAATCTTTTTTTTTTCTTTCTTTCTTTCTTTTTCTTTAAATTTAGAGACAGGGTCTTACTCTTTCTCCCAGGCTGGAGTGCACTGGCGCCAACACAGCTTTTATGTCCCGCTACCACCACACACGCACATGCGTGCACACATACATGCCTGCCTCGGGCCCCTGGAATCCAGTTGATCTTCCCCAATCATAATATACATTTTGGCCAGGCCCGGTGGCTCATGCCTGTAATCTCAGCACTTTGGGAGGCCGAGGCGGGTGGATCACCTGAGGTCAGGAGTTCTAGACCAGCCTGGCCAACCTGGTGAAACCCTATTTCTACCAAAAATACAAAAATTAGCTGGATATGGTGGCAGGCGCCTGTAACCCCAGCTACTCAGGAGGCTGAAGCAGAGGTTCACTTGAACCCGGGAGGCAGAGGTTGCAGTGAGCAGAGATCACGCTGTTGCACTCCAGCCTAGGGGACAGAGTGAGACTCCGTCCCAAAAAAAATAAATTAATTAATTTAAAAAATATATATATATATATGTTTCTACACTTACGACAATTGCCATCTTCCTCTTTTAGAACACCAAACAAAACTTAAGCCCCCACACTAATACTAATGTCTAAGGTCAGTCCTCAATTCTCATTCACTTTTGGGGCCAAGGCAATTTATCAGGCAATGCTTCCGGCAGAGGGTGTGTGGGAACAAGCACAGGGCACGTCTGTCCTGTAGAACTAAGAAAAGACGATCACCAAGACTGCAGTCACAGGTGTCCTGGTGAATGCCTCTGTCACTGTCGAGGGCAAATGTCAGAACTCCAAACCAAACATCCAAAACCTCAGTCATCATCGTGAATGATCTGGAAAACCTGAGGAAGAGGTGAGCTTGCAGAGCGGGGTGAGGAGGCAGGTTGAGGATTCCAGGCCAGATGCTAGGGGCTGACGCAGAGGAGCAGGACCCACCCAGAACTGCACGGACTGCTCAAGCTGGCAGGGATCTCCATTTTACAAAAGGGCCCAAAGAGGGGCAGCAAGTTATCCGAGGTCACACAGGGAGGGAGGGAAAGAACCAGGCCTAGAATCCACAGGGCCCTGTCCCTCTGGGACACACATGTGCTCCCCTTCCAGGGTAACGAAATAATGGAGAGATAGGGAGAGACGGTTTCAGCATGTTGGCCAGGCTGGTCTCAAACTCCGCCTCATGTGATCCGCCTGCCTCAGCCTCCCAAAGTATTGGGATTACAGGCGTGAGCCACCACACCCGGCCACAGTGCCCCATTTCTGACCTTCACAGACATCCCCCATCCAAGAACAAGAAGCTGAAAATGCCCTCAGAAGGTCAGAGAAGCAGAGGGCTCTTCTCCCCATCCCCACCCCAAGGGTGGACAAAGGCTTAAAAGGTAAGAGGGACACAGAGACCCCTTTCCTAAGCAAAGGAAAGAAACCTGTCAAGTCAGCAGCTCAAGCCCAGAGCCCCTTCTCAAAGGAAAGACTTTGGGGGTGATGGCGGGTGGGGTGCAGAGGGGTCCCCTGGACACTGGCGGGACGTAGTGCTGACTGCGATGGCGGCCACGGGTTTCTTGGGCCTTTTCGGTGCATCCTCCCCGCAAGCCTCCACCATGCTGTTCCAGGTAGATTGAGGCTAGGCCCACCCAGGGCTGCACCGTGGGGCAGGGCACCTCTTCCGTTTGGGCTTTCCGTCCTCATGATTTCGCTCTCCATCTGACAGTCATCTATGGTGACAGGGTGTGTCCCTTTCCCCTAAACAGGATCCTCAATGCCCATCGGAAAACGTTGTGAGGCGTTGAGCCCCGACGCCCCCTCACCACAAGACCCTGCTCTGACCATCTTTTCCTGGCGAGGAGAGTCTGCACGGGGGAGCAGGGCACCACGCCCCAGAAAGAAACATCTGTGCCTGGGAGTGAGGGACTTGCTGAGTAAAGTGAGGTCGAACAGGCTGGAGAGGGGTAGTGTCCCAGTCACCACTGTCCTGAATCCACAGCTCCGTCCGGGCCCGAGATGGCCCCACAGGAGCACAGGAGGTTGCAGGCGCTGCAGGTGGAAGTGAAGGACGAGCTGCGATGCGGAAGGGCCTGACCCGGGAGGCAGATCGCCTTCAGAGAGAATGACCCGCTGGGGTGGAGGTGGGGCGGGGGCGGTGTGGGCGTGGCTGGGGAGGCGGGGCTGGTGTGGTAGGCTTACGCAGTGAGGGCGGGACTGAGGTAGAGGTGGGGTTGGGGTGGTGAGGGCGGGGCTGGGGTTTTGAGGAGGTGGCTGGTGCGGAGGCGAGGTTGGTTCGGAGGCGGGGTTGGGGCGGTGAGGGCGGGGCTGGGGCAGAGGCGGGGCTGGCGGAGTGAAGGCGGGGCTGAGGTGGCGAGGGCGGGGCTGGTGCGGAGGCGGGGCTGGAGCGGTGTGGGCGGGGCCAGGGCCGATACGGGGTTTGAGCAGTGAGGGCGGGGCTAGTGCGGAGGCGTGGCTGGTGCGGAGGCGTGGCTGGTGCGGTGAGGGCGGGGCGGAGGACGGGCTAGGGTGGAGGCGGGGCTGGGGCGGAGTGACAGGGCTCAAGTGCTAAGAACCAGACTTGCGCCGGAAGCCCAAGCCCGGCTAGCGGGTAGGAGGGTGGATGGTGGAGGGTGATAAACTGGGCTTAAAATGGCTGAGGACGGGGGATACAAGTTGGTAGGGCCAGAGATGGGCTGGATGGGGCGTGATCGGCCTCCTCCTGGGATGCGGCCGAAAGAGAGACTGGGCCCTGGTCCTGATGGAATGGCCATTCTGAGCGTAAAGACCTGCGTCCCCCTCCCTTCAGGAAGCTCCCTGTCTCTCTAATTTCAGGGGGATCATCACTTCCCATCTCTCTGCCAGGCTGATCGAGTTCTGGATCTACAGGAGCCAGTTCTGGGAGGGAGGACTAGGGGTAGGAACAAGGTATTTGAATGACTGCGGGACTGCAGGAGACTTCCAGCAACCTCAGCTCCATGTTAGAGAACATTCTGTACCTGCTGGGGGCTCTGTGTGGTGAGGATGAGGAATGAGGGTGAGGGCCATCCCTGATGTGCCAGGCCTACTAGGTTAGGCCCGATGGGTACCAAGCAAGACCTACCA
Source organism: Macaca mulatta (assembly GCF_049350105.2). Taxonomy (NCBI): domain Eukaryota; kingdom Metazoa; phylum Chordata; class Mammalia; order Primates; family Cercopithecidae; genus Macaca; species Macaca mulatta. The sequence continues at coordinate 64,306,515 of NC_133421.1, forward strand.
CAAAAGTTAAGGGTTCCAGTGCAAAATGAAAATGCAGGACTCCTTGCTACAAAAGTTATTAAGAATTATATCTGACAGGACGTGGTGGCTCACGCCTGTAATCCCAGCACTTTGGGAGGCCAAGGTGGGGGCGGATCACCTGAGGTCAGGGGTTCAAGACCAATCTGGCCAACATGGTGAAACCCCGTCTCTATTAAAAATATAAAATTAGCCAGGCATGGTGGCACACGCCTGTAATCCCAGCTACTTGGGAGGCTGAGGCAGGAGAATTTCTGGAACATGGGAGGCGGAGTTTGCAGTGAGTCGAGACCTTGCCATTGCACTCCAGCCTGGGCAACAAGAGCAAAGAATTATATTCAAGACAGCAGCAGCAGAGCATTAAACCAAGCATGGGGCCGTGTACAACTGCACAGGTTGCATGCCCATGAAGCCAGTCCTGATACCAAGCTACAAGCAGAGTGGGCAGGGTGCAGACCCTGTTGTCCCCTCTTCCAAGGAAAAGGCAAGAGGGGCAAGCCCACCTACCATCCCTACCCCAGCTCATTTTTCCCAAAAGAAAAGGGAACATACCATTCCAGGAATAAATGAATCTGCAGCCCACTTCCCCTCCACGGACACACATGGGAGCTAACCCCAGTACCCAGAGCAACAATTTTTTTTTTTTTTTTTTTTTTTTGAGACAGAGTCTCTCTCTGTTGCCTAGGCTGGAGTACATGGTGAGATCTCAGCTCAGTACAACTTCTGCCTCCCGGGCTCAAGCAATTCTCCTGCCTCAGCCTCCCGAGTAGCTGGGATTACAGGCATGTACCACCACACCCAGCTAATTTTTGTATTTTTAGTAGAGACGGGATTTCCCCATGATGACCAGGTTGGTCTCAAACTCCTGACCTTAAGTGATCCGCTCCCCTTAGCTTCCCAAAGTTCTGGGATTACAGTGTGAACCACCACACCCGGCCCCCAGAGCCACTTTACAATGCCCTGCCCATAGAGGGAGGGAGAGCATGCCCTGTCCCTCATGCCCTCTCCTCTCCTTTACCCTCTGCAGAGCTGAGGGAGGTGCAACAGCAGCTGCTGGCCATGTCCAGGGAGAAGGGGATCCTTTCCCAGTAGATGGAGCTGGAGAGGGGCCTGGGGGATGACAACCAGGAGAAAATTGAGTTTGAGCTCATCCAGCTCCACCCCCACACTTGTGGATGGATACTCTGAGGCCCGGAGAGCATACAAGACATTACGGCCACACAGCAGGCTCTTAGCAGAACTCTCTACAGAACTTAGGTCTCCAGATTCTTAATCCTTGCCCATCTCTGCTTCACTCTAGCATTAACAGGCAGAGTGGGGATCAAGGATGGGAACTGTAATAAAATAGCTTGTTGAATAACAAGAGAGGCTGGGTGCGGTGGCTCACACCTATAATCCTAGAACTTTGGGAGGCCGAGGCAGGAGGATTGCTTGAGGCCAAGAGTTCCAGACCAGCTTGGGCAACATAGCCAGACCCCGTCTCTATTTAATATAAGAGGTAATAAAACATAAAAAGTAAAAGAATGGCAGAGTGCTGCCACCTTGAAGCAAAACTGCCATAGTGACTGGCATTGGATTCCTGATTCCTGCAGCAAAGTCTTTAAACAATGCCTGTAGCATAGATAACCCCTGTATTAGTTCATTCTCACACTGCTATGAAGAAATACCTGAGACTGGGTAATTTATAAGGGAAAGACATTTAATTGACTCACAGTTCCACATTGCTGGGGAGGCCTCAGGAAACTTACAATTATGGTGGAAGGGAAAAGAGAAGCAGACACTTCACAGAGCAGCAGGACAGAGTGAGTGCAAGCAGGGGAAATGCCAGACACTTATAAAACCATCAGATCTCATGAGACTCACTCATTATCATGAAAACAGCACGGGGGTAACCACCCCCATCACCCAATTACCTCCACCCGGTCCCACCCCCAACACAGGGGGATTATGGGGATTGTAATTCAAGATGAGATTTTGGGTGGGGGACACAGCCAAACCACACCAACCCCTCATAAGGCAACAATGCCTGTAACACAGATAATCCCTCATACAGATGTGTATCTAACCTCCCCAGTGGTCATGACTTTTGCAAGACAGTCTGAGCCATGACTGGCTGCACCTGTTTTACTCTAAAAGCTTGTTATAGAAAAGATATTTTCTGGACAGCAGGTGTGGTGAACCACTTTTGTTCGTAAGTCCCTATTAAGTGTTTCTTTCTTTCTAAGAAGCTGGATTTGTCAGCCTCTTTCTTTCTTTCTTTCTTTCTTTCTTTCTTTCTTTCTTTTCTTTCTGAGACGAAGTCTTGCTCTTGTCCCCCAGGCTGGAGTGCAATGGCGTGATCTCGGCTCACTGCAACTCCGCCTCCTGGGTTCAAGCGATTCTCCTGCCCCAGCATCCCGAATAGCTGGGATTACCGGTATGAGCCACCATGACTGGCTAAGTTTTGTATTTTTAGTAGAGACGATATTTCACCATGTTGGCCAGGCTGGTCTCGAACTCCTGATCTCAGATAATCCGCCCGCCTCGGCCTCCCAAAGTGCTGGAATTACAGGCGTGAGCCACTGCGCCTGGCCTGTCAGCCTCTTTCTTTGGTCTTTCAATTCCCTTGGCCTTTGGGGGTAGGTTTGCAGATATCTGCTCACTGCAGAAAGGGACAGGGGCTGAAATTTAAATTTTTACTGAAAATTAAAATTTAAAATTTTACTGCAGGCTGGGCACGGTGGCTCACACCTGTAATCCCAGCACTTTGGGAGGCCGAGGCAGACAGATCACTTGAGGTGAGGAGTTCAAGACCCAACCTGCTGAAATCCCATCTCTACTAAAAATACAAAAATTAGCTGGGCATGGTGGTGTGTGCCTGTACTCCCGGCTACTTGGGAGGCTGAGTCAGGAGACGTGCTTGAATCTGGGAGGCAGAGGCTGCAGTGAGCCGAGATCGTGCCACTGCACTCCAGCCTGGGCGATAGAGGAAGACTCTGCCTCAAAGATAGGTAGGTAGGTAGGTACGTAGGTAGATAGATAGATAGATAGATAGATAGATAGATAGATAGATAGATAGATGATCTCAGCTCACTGCAACTCTGCCTCCTGGGTTCAAGCGATTCTCCTGCCCCAGCATCTCCTGCCCCACCTGACAGAGGAAACTTCTCTGGGTTTGGGCTGGAGGCTGGCAGCGGCCTCCTCACTTATCACTGTGATAATACACAGTGATAATGTGTATTGTCACTACACACCAGTATGTGTACTGATAATAATACACAATTTTACCGCAGACCACTTCTGAAGTTGGTGGCTCTCTAAATGCAAAGCATCCTGTGATGTTTCTTCTCCACTGTGCAGATGGAAACCATTCTGGACTAGAATTTCTTCCAGAGGGAGGTGGAGCCCTTCTGTCTTTACTTTGAGCTGCTGAGGGGGTTCTGAGGTAAGGAGCTGAAAGTGGTCAGGCCCTGATGGGACTCTGTGGCCTTGACATACAAGGACACCAAGGAGACAGACCCTCCTTACACCTGGGAGCCAAATGCTTTGACACCGCTCTGTGTCCTGTAAGCCAGCCTCTCCATCTTTCCGGTGCTAACCAACAACACCTGGCTCTCCAGATATTTTATTCATCAGGGATCCCCAGCCCTGCCTGCCCATGGCTAGGGAAGGCAGGCTGGGGCTTGAGGACAAGCCTAGGGGAGCTGGTGAAAATACAGAGAAGTGGCCAGGCGCGGTGGCTCATGCCTGTAATCCCAGCACTTTGAAAGGCCGAGGTGGGTGGATCACCTGAGGTCAGGAGTTCGAGACCAGCCTGGCCAACATGGTGAAACCTCATCTCTACTGAAAATGCAACAATTATTCAGGTGTGGTGTCGCACGTTTGTAATCCCAGCTACTCGGGAGGCTGAGGCAGGAGAATCACTTGAACCTGGGAGGCAGAGGTTGCAGTAAGCCAAGAGTGCACTCCAGCCTTAACAACGAGAGCGAAACTCCATCTCAAAAAGAAGGGAAGGGAAGGGAAGGGAAGGGAAGAAAGAGAGAGAAAAAGAAAATACAGAGAAGCTCCAACACGTGCTCCCGTGCATCAGCAGGGGCTCAGGAAGAGGTGGGTTGCTGGGAGGATCACCTGACAGAGGAAACTTCTCTGGGTTTGGGCTGGAGGCTGGCAGCAGCCTCCTTGCCCAGACCGAGCTGATGGGTAGGGGGACTGGTAGTGGAGGGGTGGGGGGCAGTGAGGGCTGACACCTTGAACCTGGATGCTGAGTTTGACACACTTAGAGCTGAACACTGATGTCTGCTCAGCCAGAGTTTGGGGAAGTCTTGGACTCCAAAGCTGATTTGGGAATTTGGGAAGAAATGTTAAAGCTTTTTAGAGTATAAGGAAAGAGTCTGGGAGCTTTACTCTGCTCAGAAAGGAGAATTTATGGAAGTACAGCTCACAATCTGTGATCTGCACCCCCAAACATCCAGCCTCCCATGTGAGAGATAAAACACAGCATCCCTGGGAAGCATTCTTCCTGCACCTCCACCAGGCAGTCGTGCCCTGGCCCAGCCTGTCTTCATCCCTAACCATTACCATTCCACCTCCTTTTGCTCAGGGCAGGTCTGGGAATATGTTCGTGTGAGGGGTCACTTCTTGCAAATGCTCCAGTTATCCTGCACCCTTCAAGTAGGCTCCAAATCCTACAACGTTCTCCCTGCCCTCCCAACTCCCAGAGTGCCAGCTTCTTCCCATTCTGGCCAGAGTTTGTGACTTCCATGAATGCCAATAATCTACTTTTCTCTGTTTCCTCTGGCCCTTTGCTGAGGGGAAAATCAACAATAACAAAAAGGAGGCCAGGCACAGTGGATCACACCTGTAATCCCAGAAATTTGGGAGACCAAGGCGGGAGCATCATTTGAGGCCAGGAGTTCGAGACCAGCCTGGCCAATGTGGTGAAACCTCATCTCTACTAAAAACACAAAAAATAGCCAGGTGTGGTGGTGTGCACCTGTAGTCCCAGCTACTCGGGAGGCTGAGGCAGGAGAATCACTTGAGCCCAGGAGGTGGAGGTTGCAGTGAACCGAGATTGTGCCACTGCACTCCAGCCAGCAACAGAGTGAGGCTGTCTGAAAAAACAACAAAAACAATAATAAAAGGGAAAATGAGTAAGGAAATAACGCCCTATCCCAACGTCTGTGTCTGTCTGCAGTGCACTGTATGGGACAGAGAGACAGAAAGGGTCCCACCGGGCAGGTGCCTGGGGCTTCCTCTCCTAAGTCAATTCAATCTCCTGATCCCCATCTCCTAGCAACCCTACCTAGTCATAAGCTTGGTCTCTAAATCAGAGGTGATCATTGTCCATCACTACCTTGATTGACCACCAGAGGGAGATAGAGAGCAAAGCTTACCTCCTGCCTGAGTAGCAATCACCACATGACCTCCTGCTTCGGCATTAAGTCTCTTTTAATTGACCTGAAGCGTCCTTACAAGGCAGTCTAACTTAAATATCCGCCAGTACCATTTAAATTCTGCCCCAGGCCGGGCGCAGCGCGCCTGTAACCTCAGCACTTTGGGAGACTGAGGCAGGAGGACTGCTTGAGCCCAGGAGTTCAAGACCAGCCTGAGCAACATAGGGAGACTCTCTTCTCTACAAAAAATTAAAAAGTTAGCCAGGCATGGCCGGGGGCAGTGGCTCACGCCTGTAATTCCAGCACTTTGGGAGGCCGAGGCAGGCAGATCACCTGAGGTCAGGAGTTCGAGACCAGCCTGGCCAACATGGTGAAACCCTGTCTCTACTAAAAATACAAAAAATTAGCTGAGCGTGGTGCTGCATGCCTGTAATCCCAGCTATTTGGGAGGCTGAGGTAGGAAAATCGCTTGAAGCCAGGAGGTGGAGGTTGCAGTGAGCCAAGATTGCGCCATTGCACTCCAGCCTGGGCAACAAGAGCGAGACTCCATCTCAAAAAAAAAAAAAAAAGCCAGGCGTGGTGACACATGCCTATATAGTCCCAGGTACTGGGAGAAGGGAGCGGGCGCTGAGACAAGAGAATCTCTAAGTCAAGGCTGCAGTGAGCCATGATTGCACCACTGCACTCCAGCCTGGGCAACAGAGTGAGAACCTATCTCAAAAAAAAAAAAAAAAGAAAGAAAGAAAAACAAAAGAAAGGAAAAAGACGCAGCCAGGCGCAGTGGCTCACGCCTGTAATCCCAGCACTTTCAGAGGCCGAGGTGGGTGGATCACCTGAGGTCAGGAGTTCGAGACCAGCCTGGCCAACATGGTGAAACCCCGCCTCTACTAAAAATACAAAAATTAGTTGGGAGCGGTGGCATGTGCCTGTAATCCCAGCTACTAGGGAGGCTGAGGTAGAAGAATTGCTTAAAGCCAGGAGGCAGAGGTTGCAGTGAGCTGAGATCACGCCACCGCACTCCAGCCTGGGAGACAAAGTGAGACTCCATCTCAAAAAAATAAATAAATAAATAAATAAGAAAGAAAAAGAGGCAGGGCACCCTGGATGGGAGGAAGGAGCACCACCAAGACAAGCCTAAATGTGGATCTTTTCATTCCAAAAGCACAAGAACTTCAATCTGGCTGACCCCGCAAGCCCATATATCCCCTCCCTGCCTTGAACCCACCAAGTCCCCTGCTTGGAATAATACCAGTAGGCAGTCTGGGGGAATGGGGCAATGCGGTGCAGGCAGGGTCGGGACAACACCAGGAGTGTGAGCACAGGCCGGGCAGAGTGCTCCGAGATCAGAGCAAAGGCGGAAGAAATGAGAGAAGCAAGACTTCCCAGTCAGAGGAGAAAAAGCTGACTAGATGGGCTTTGCGGGTCCTCAGGGAGAGCAGAGCCACGTGTGGCTTTTAGATGCCACTGTTCTCCAGATCTTTGCAGAATCCACTAGACTAGGAACCTTGGCCTGCAGCCAGTGGGAGAAGGGTAGTCACTGGGAAGAAACTCCCAAAAGTCTGACTGAGGCAATGCTATGCTGGTGAGAGGGTGGGAGTGGGACCACCTTCCCTGGAGCTGGTTAAAGCATAGGAGACTGCACAGCCTCAGGACTATATGCTGACATGCAGGCATCACATCACTGTAGTGGGAGTTACAGGGAGGAAGAGGTGGAAATCCAGGAAGAACCAGGAAAACAGACAGAGATGAAAAGACTATAACACATACAACAGGTTTCTATTTAAATATGTGCTTGTGATAGGGACCAGATGACTAACGACAACCTTCTTTTTTTTTTTTTTTTTTTTGAGACAGAGTCTTGCTCTGTCGCCCAGCCTGGCATGCAGTGGTGCGATCTCGGCTCACTGCAACCTCCACCTCCCGGGTTCAAGCGATTCTCCTGCCTCAGTCTCCCAAGTAGCTGGGATTACAGGCGCCTGCCACCACGCCCAGCTAATTTTTGTAGTTTGGGTAGAGATGGTGTTTCCCCCATGTTGGCCAGGCTGGTCTCTAACTCCTGACCTCAGGTGATCCACCCACTTCGGCCTCCCAAAGTGCTGGAATTACAGCCGTGAGCCACCGCACGTGGCCTAATGACAACCTTCCCACACACTCAAGCCCCGACCTCTGCCTCTCCTAAGGAGAAGGGACGTTTGATTGCCAGAATGGCTGGAGGTGTGGAAGGAGGATGAAGTATTGGGTGGCTGCAGTAAGCCGTGATTGAGCCACTGCACTCCCGCCTGGGTGACAGAGCGAGGCCCTGTCTCAAAAAGGCATAGGGTGGATGGGAAGGGATGTAAAGAAAAACAGAGTGAGCAGGGACCAGAGAGGCAGGGGCAAGACTTAGCTTTGTTCTGTTTCAAGACATAGAGAAGAGATATTTGGGAGCATCTGTCATATTGAATGAGACTTTGGGGACACAAGTGGAATGATGATGTTTTCTAGGGAGTTTTCCTGAGTGTGGAATGGTCTAGTCTCATTCACCATCAGCCCCTCAAGGAAACCTTCAGTAAAGATGGAATTGGCCTGGCACAGTGGCTCATCCTGTAATTCCAGCCCTTTGGGAGGCTGAGGTGGGCGGATCACAAGGTCAGGAGATCGAGACCCTCCTGGCCAACATGGTGAAACTCTGTCTCTACTAAAAATACAAAATTAGCCAGGCATGGTGGCACACGCCTGTAATCCCAGCTACTCGGGAGGCTGAGGCAGAGAATTGCTTGAACCCGGGAGGTGGAGGTTGCAGTGAGCTGAGATCACGCCACTGCACTCCAGCCTGGAGGACAGAGCAAGATTCCTTCTAAAAAAAAAAAAAAAAACACATACACATGGGATTTACTCTTCACAGCGTTCAGGGTTGCATTTCTTTTTCGATGAGTGGTACTGAGAAGAGCCTCAGGGTGGGAGCAGGCAGGCTCAGCTGTGTCAGGTGATACCTGCACACATGCATGGTCACATAGCCCAACACTATACGGGCCTTGCTTGTAAGTCCCTTATTCTGTCCTCTAGCAATGTGACCACGTGGGCAAAATTTGGAATTCCTTTAAAATTCCTTCTAGGCAGAGATTTAAGCTAAGAGGAGGACCTGAGTGACCTCGGTGTGACATCTGAAAGCCTATGACAAGCCTCTTGGGCTTTTTTACGAATATAGCTGTGCCCCTGCCTACCGATATGCTTATGTGTGTCTACAATATTCCATGAGGAGCAGAAACGCTGAACACCAAATAACAGAAACCCATTTGGTCTAACTCCATCTCTGCCTACTCAGACATCTGCTTCTAGCGGTATCAGAGATATGTCTATGTGGCTAAAATAAATGGAGTTAGGCAGCGATGCACACAGGCTGACAAGCCCAGGATGGAGGGCAGTGCTGCAGATGCTCTGCTCTCTGCTGGAATGTGTGGACATACAGGACTCCCCATCCCAGGACACCCGCAGACCCCCCATGAATCCAAGATGCTCCCCAATGACGGTGATGATGACAGAACAGAGATGCCATCCCTGGTCACTCACACACATACACACACACACACGCTCCCACTGCCTCCCTCTGCACTCCTTCCAAAGGCACCTGCCTTCCTCTCCTCTCAGTCCACAAGCCATCCTCCAGCTGCCACCTCTCTATCAGCCTTGGCTACCCCCACCCACGCTGGCACCTGCCTGGCAGCTCCCTATCCACCCCCTCAGCCCTCAGGAGGCCAGGGCACATGTGGAACAGGTTGATGCTGTTCTCCCGGAAGTGGAGCAGGAGGGGGGTGGGGTCACTAGGGCAGGCGGGGTCCCTGGAAGCCTCTGTCCCTGCATAAAGCAGGCTGTCCTGGCAAGGGACGGTCATCCTCAACCTACAGACCCAGCGAGCCCCAGGCCCTCACCCCAGACCCAGCTGCTGGACAGGACTGAGCCCCACTCCCAGGTAAGAACTTGATGACAGCAGGGAAGGCAGGGGTGCTCTGGGGACACAGGGAGATGGGTAGACCAAGAAGGGCATGGAACTCCCCTAGAGTCCAGTGGGATAAGTATCCCGATAGGCCTAGGGGAGGGAAGGGAGAGGCAGGCCTGTGGGCATCTCTCCAGTGAAGAGGAGGCTGCCGTTGCCCAAGCCCTTCCCAGGTGCACCCAGGTGGCACCAGGAGGTTGTCTGGTAGAACAGCCCTACCCATCTGTGCCGTGCTTCCTGCCCCCCCTGCCGCTGTGAAGTGCCCGTGGTGGATGTGGGGTGCTTCAACGCCAGCTGCTGTGGCCTCTTCCACCCACGGGGATAACTGGGGTGTGCCGATTGGCCACCCAGCCAGAGCACCCGGACTCAAACTTCAAAGACAGAGACTTAAGATGTTGACCCTCAGGTCAGGCGTGGTGGCTCACGTCTGTAGTCCCAGCACTTTGGGAGGGTGAGGTGGGCGGATCACCTGAGGTCAGGAGTTTAAGACCAGCCTGGCCAAAATGGGAAAACACCATCTCTACTAAAAATACAAAAATCGGCCGGGCGCGGTGGCTCAAGCCTGTAATCCCAGCACTTTGGGAGGCCGAGGCGGGCGGATCACAAGGTCAGGAGATCGAGACCACAGTGAAACCCCGTCTCTACTAAAAATACAAAAAATTAGCCGGGCGCGGTGGCGGGCGCCTGTAGTCCCAGCTACTCAGGAGGCTGAGGCAGGAGAATGGTGTGAACCCAGGAGGCGGAGCTTGCAGTGAGCCGAGATCGCGCCACTGCACTCCAGCCTGGGCAACAGCGTGAGACTCCGTCTCCAAAAAAAAAAAAAAAAAAAATACAAAAATCAGCTGGGCACGGTGGCAGGCGTCTGTAATCCCAGCTACTTGGGAGGCTGAGGCAGGAGAATCACTTGAACCCAGGAGGTGGAGGTGGCAGTGAGCCGAGATCGTGCCATTGCACTCCAGCCTGGGCAACAAGAATGAAGCTCCATGTCAAAAAGAAAAAAAAAAAAGATGTTGCCTCTCAGGTTCCCATGGGCCCCACATTATCCAGGGCCCTCTCACCCTAGCGCACCTCTCTCGGGGCCACATTCATTGGTTCTTTCCACACACATTTGCCAAGCTCCAACTCTGTGCCAGGTGTGGTACTTGCTGCTGCAGAGTTGACTAAGACCCATTTCCTGCTCTCTGGGAAGTCACAGACGAGGAGCTGAGACGGTCAGGTGAGCAGATCATAACAGGAAGGTGCATCAGAAGAGCGCTTTGGAAACACAGATACAGTCACCAGCTGCCTGGAGGACTGAGGGACAAGGTCCCAGGAGGTGACCTGAATTGAGTGTTAGAAGAGGACCAGGGAGTCTTCAGATCTCAAAGGGGTATTGTAAGCAGAGGGGGCAAAGGTGAGGCGCATCAAAATGCATGGATCCTGGCTGGGCACAGAGGATCACACCTGTAATCCCAGCACTTCGGGAGGTCAAGGAGGGCGGATCACCTGAGGTCAGGAGTTCGAGACCAGCCTGGCCAACATGGTGAAACCCTGTCTCCATTAAAAATACAAAAATTTGCCAGGTGTGGTGGCACACACCTGTAGTCCCAGCTACTCATGAGGCTAAGGCAGGAGAATCGCTTGAATCCAAGAGGTGGAGATTGCAGGGAGCTGAGATGGCACCACTGCACTCCACCCTGAGCAACAGAGTAAGACTCCATCTCAAAAAGAAAAAACAAAAGTCTGGATCCAGGCATCCCCCAGGGGCTGTGAGAGGGGAGTGGGTCTACTGATACCTGTGAGCTGGGAGGCACGCACAAGGGAAGAACAGGGTGCAGGGAAGTGTACCCCACACACGGAAAGGGCGACTGGGGCAGGTGAGCAGCTTGACCACCCCGGCCCTTGGTGCCAGCAGCATCTCCTTCCCTCCCCTGGTGTCCTCAGACCCTGGCTATTGCTAGTCTCTGGTGTGAGAGAAAGCTTTACTTCCATTGCTAAATAAATACTTCCATTGCTAGACCAGGCGCAGTGGCTCACACCTGTAATCCCAGCACTTCGGGAGTCTGGGGTGGGAGGATTACTTGAGCCAGGAGTTTGAGACCAGCCTGGGAAACATAGTGAGACTCTGTCTCTACAAAAAGATTTAAAAATTAGCCAAGTGCATGACTGCAGTCCCAGCTACTCAGGAGGCTGAAGTGGGAGGCTCAATCAAGCCTTGGCGGTCAAGGCTGCAGTGAGCTGTAATCATGCCATTGCACTTCAGCCTGGGCAACAGCGTAAGACCCTGTCTCGGAAGAAAAGAGAAGAAAGTGAAGCGAGGCAAGGTGAGGCGAGGTGGAGGGAAGGAAGGAAGGGAAAGAAGGAAAGAAGGAAGGAAGGAAGGAAGGAAGGAAGGAAGGAAGGAAGGAAGGAAGGAAGGAAGGAAGGAAGGAAGGAGAGGAAAGAAGGAAAAAGAGGAAGGAAGGACGGAAGGAAGGAGAGGAAGGAAGGGAAGGAGGGAGGAAGGGAGGGAGGGAGGAAGGAAGGGAGAAAAAGAAAGAAAGAAGAAAGAAAGAAAGAAAGAAAGAAAGAAAGAAAGAAAGAAAGAAAGAAAGAAAGAAAGAAAAAGGAAGAAAGAGAAAGAAAAGAAAGAAAGAAAAGAAAGTCCAGGTGGGCTCAGTGGCAGTGAAGAAAATGAGTGTGGAGAGAGAAAAAGGAACTTGACAAGGAAAAGGGAGGTGAGGCTTTGCTGACCATCTATGGGACTTTGGGGCAACTCTTTAACTAGGTTCCTCATCATAAAATGCAGACTCCGTTGGTTCTTTCCAGCTGTGACATCAGACAATCCAGGCATCTCTAAGAGCTCTCCCTGCCCCAGAGTCGGGCGAACCCTCTCTGCAGGGGCCCAGCCCATATCCCGGGTTCCTTGGCAACCACCTTGACACTCTCCTGTCTCCCCATCTCCACAGAGACCATGACCATGTTTGAAAATGTCACCCGGGCCCTGGTCAGACAGCTAAACCCTCGAGGGGACCTGACACCTCTTGACAGCCTCATCGACTTCAAGCGCTTCCATCCCTTCTGCCTGGTGCTAAGGAAGAGGAAGAGCACGCTCTTCTGGGGGGCCCGGTACGTCCGCACCGACTACACACTGCTGGATGTGCTTGAGCCGGGCAGCTCACCTTCAGGTCAGCCTTGAGCAGGGCTGGGAACTGAGGGATACTGAGGGATGGGGGCTGGGCACCTGGCCTGCAAGGAGGACCTCAGAGCTCCCTCTGGCCAGAGGTGATTAGATGTCATCTAGCCCAAAGTCATCATCAGGAGCTGAGGAGGCTGGGGGTCAGGCGATACCTCTCAGCTCAGCCTCTTTTCTTTATTTACTCATTTGTTTTGTAGAGACGGGGTCTTGCTTTGTTCCCCAGGCTGGTTTCAAACTTCTGGGCTCAAAAAATCCTTCCACCTTGGCCTCCCAAAATGCTGGGATTACAGGCGTGAGTTACTGCGCCCAGCCAGCCCAGCCCCTTTCATCTTTTCCCTCCTGCAGATCCAACAGATACTGGGAATTTTGGCTTTAAGAACATGCTGGATACCCGAGTGGAGGGAGATGTGGATGTACCAAAGACGGTGAAGGTGAAGGGGACAGCAGGGCTCTCGCAGAACAGCACTCTGGAGGTCCAGACACTCAGTGTGGCTCCCAAGGCCCTGGAGACCTTGCAGGAGAGGTGAGAGCGGGCAGGACCGAGGGTTGCCCGGGATGTGGGTGGGGCAGTGCATGGAAAGGGTGCTTAGGGCCTCAAGTTAAAAATGCAAGTTGAAAGATAGGACCCTTGCACTGACCTTTGCCAATGTGGTCACCACAGGGGAGCTCTTGAAGGCAACCCTTCTGGCCTATGGCTGCATCCAGGCCATTTCCTAGTCACACCTCCCAGTGCTGCCACCGTCTCCAGGACCAGCTCCCCACTGTCACACATGCACAGGGAGGACTATGTCCACACCAGCTTGCTGTGTGATCTTGGAAAAGTCACTTCTCTTGGGATTTCAGTTTTCTTTTCTGCAAAATGACAGGATTGGATGATCATCTCTAAGGCTCCTTCTAACTCTGAGACTATGCAATACACTAGAAAAAGGAGGGATGGGTCTTAACTGCCCACAGCTGAGGCCTGAGCACTGTGTTCTGCTCCCATAAATGAAGCCTCCCGCCTGACCCCAATACACACTCCGCATGCCCTCGGGAATGCTGCCCCACAGCACAAAGGGTGTGGCAGGCGCCACATGGATGCTGGGCTCCATGGATGTTTGGCTTGACACGGGAACTGACTTTTAAGTAGTTAAGTAGTGGTTGAAAGAAGGAGGTAAGGACTGGGAAGGCCAGAAGGAAGGGCCAGGGTAGTCATCCAGCAAGCATGTATATAGTAAAGCACTCTGCTATGGGCTGGGGTGAGCCTAAAACATCTTTGTCCAAGAACCTTGCAGTCTAGGAAGGTGAAAATTTTAAAAACCTGTGCAACAGTAATTATAATCAAAGCCAAGAACTGCTAAGTGCTGTAGGGATGGTTCGACTGAGTCTTGTGGCAGGTCAAAGGGACTTCTGGCTGGGAAAATAAGGGAAGATCTCACAGCCATGGCAGCCTCTGTTCTGGGCCTTGAAAGATGAGTAGAAATTGGGCCTGCAGGGCTGGGAGAAGGGTATTATGAAGGCACACAGGTAAGCAATCTCAAAGCCACCAGGGGCCAGGAACAGCCAGCATGGCAGGGGCAGAAGAGGTGTGAGCAGAACGAGCAGGAAATGCAGGTGAACCCAAACCCCGGAGAGGCAAGTGACAGCTCCAGGAGACTGAATTGTAGGCACCAGGAAGATCCTGAAAATGCTCTGATGTGTCCCATGACTAATCCAGCTGAACGGAGGAAGTGTGTCAGATAGGGGAAGGAGAACAGGGATTTGAAGCAGTCAGACAAGGCAAGACATTTTTCTTCTTGTTTTTGTTTGAAACGGTTTTTCGCTCTTTTTGCCCGAGCTTGACTGCAGTGGTGCGATCTTGGCTCACTGCAACCTCCGCCTCCTGGGTTCAAGCGATTCTCCTGCCTCAGCCTCATGAGTAGCTGGGACTACAGGTACCCGCCACTACACCCAGCTAATGTTTTTATGGTTTTTATTTTTTATTTTTGAGACCGAGTTTCGCTCTGTCGCCCAGGCTGGAGTGCAGTGGCGCGATCTCAGCTCACTGCAACCTCCACCTCCCGGGTTCAAGCGATTATCCTGCCTCAGCCTCCCAAGTAGCTGGGACTACAGGTGCCTGCCACCATGCCTGGCTAATTTTTTATATTTTTAGTAGAGATGGGGTTTCACCATATTGGCCAGGCTGATCTCGAACCCCTGACCTTGTGATCCGCCTGCCTTGGCCTCCCAAAGTTCTGGGATTACAGGTGTGAGCCACTGCGCCTGGCTAATTTTTGTATTTTTAGTAGATACGGGGTTTCACCATGTTAGTCAGGCTGGTCTCAAACTCCTGACCTCACGTGATCTGCCTGCCTTGGCCTCCCAAAGTGCTGGGATTACAGGTGTGAGCCACCGCGCGCCCATCCTTTTTTTTTTGAGACGGAGTCTCTGTCGCACAGGCTGGAGTGCAGTGACCCGATACCCAGTCACTGCAACCCCCGCCTCCCAGGTTCAAGCAATCATCCTGCCTCAGCCTCCCGTGTAGCTGGGATTGCAGGTGCACACCACAACACCCAGCTAATTTTCATATTTTTGGAAGAGATGGGGTTTCACCATGTTGGCCAGGCTGGTCTCGAACTCATGACCTCAGGTGATCTGCCCACCTCGGCCTCCCAAAGTGCTGGGATTACAGGCATGAGCCACTGCGCCCAGCCAAGACACTGTTCTTCTATCCCATGAGCGATGTAAACTGAGGACCCGAGCTCAGGGCAATAGGAGTGAAGAGGGAGGAATGGATGCACGGCCCATTGCCAAGGGTAATAGAATGGCCTAGGCTTGGTAACTGATTGCAGGATGAGGGAAACGGTTTTGTCAAAGGTGACTGTGAGATTTTACCCAGGTTGTGACATTATAGGACATTAAAGGTACCATTATAGGTGACAAACAGGAAGACAGAGGTTAGAGGTAGATTTGGAGATTGTGAGTTCCTTTTGTATGTTTTGAGTTTCTGGTTCTGCTGAGACATCAGCTGAGAATGTTTAACAGGTGGTTGGAAATAAGGGCCTGGAGTTCAGGAGAGAGGTCAAAGTGAAGATATACACAAGGTAATCAGCAATATGAAGATTACAACTGTAGGAGCCAGGGGAGGAGTCTCACTCCTGTAAGCCCAGCACTTTGGGAAGCCAAGGCAGGATTGCTTGAGCCCAGGAGTTCAAACCAGCCTGGGCAAGATAGTGAAACCCCCTTCTCTACAAAAAATGCAAATATTAGCAGGGCACAGTGGTGCGCCTAGAGTCCCAGTTACTCAGGAGGTTGAGGCAAGAGGATCGCTTAAGCCCAAGAGCTCAAGGCTGCAGTGAGTTATGATCGAGCCACTGCACTTCAGCCTGGGCAACAGAGTAAGACCTTAAAAAAAAAAAAAAAGAAAAAAGAAAAAACTGTAGGAGTGAGTTGGGTGGGGGGAGCTTTTGGAGGGAGTTGAGAAAACAGGACTGAGAACAGAATCTTACAGAACATAAAATGTTAGAGAACCAAAGAAACTGGAAAATGAGGTGCAGACAGAATGGATAAGATTTAGAAACTAGAAGCACGGGAGTTGAGCCAGGGTGGTACAGTGTGACTGGAAGCCAAGAGAAGCCAGCGTTGCACGGAGGCTTTCGACAGCAGGATCGAGTATTGCACAGAGTTAGGCGAGGTCGTTGGGACTGAGAGGTAAGAGATCATTGTAATTTCAGCTGAGTAGTGGAAATAAAAGGCAAATTATAAAGAATTTAGGTGGACCAGGCACAGGGGCTCACATCTGTATTCTCAGCTATTTGGGAGGCTGAGGCAGGAGAATCGCGTGAACCCAGGAGGCAGAGGTTGCAGTGAGCCAAGATCACGCCACTGCACTCCAGCTCGGGTGACAGAGTGAGTAAGACTCCATTTCAAAAAAAAAAAAGAATTTAGGAGTGGGCAGGAAGTGGACACTGGAGGTTAGCATATCTTTTGATATATTTGCCAATGAAATGAAGGAAAAAAATAGGGTAGTAATTTGAGGGAGTAGCATGATCAAAGCAAACAAATTTTTTAGGATTAGGGACACATTTATATATGGAAGCAGATGGAAGGAGCAAGTGGAGAGGAGGAACTGGTGTCAACAGCGAGAGAGCATAAGATGTGGAGAGAAAGGATCCCAGAGAGATGAGTGGGGAGGAAAGGGGAGCGCATCTACCCCTGAACTGGAGGAAAAGGGAGTAAGAAGCACCTGAGAGGCCCTGTTACCGGCCAGGTGCTGGCCCAGATAATTACCGAGTTTATCTCTGAGCAACCCAGGAGGTCAGCATCGTTACATTCATTTCATAGATGAGGCAACTAAGACTCAGAGAAGCTGCCCTGCCAGTAAGCAAGAGATCTGGGTTTCAACCTCAGCCCTAGTCCAGAGTCCTTGCTCCTTCCCTGCCACCCACAATGTCTAGCTCCTGGGAATGACAGAAGGAACGAGGAGGGTGTGGCACAGGCAGGAAGGAGCTCTGAATGGTTTCCTTATGTTTCTCCTGTCACAGGAAGCTGGCAGCGGATCACCCATTCCTGAAGGAGATGCAAGATCAAGGGGAGAACCTGTATGTGGTGATGGAGGTGGTGGAGACGGTGCGGGAGGTCACACTGGAGCGAGCCGGCAAGGCAGAGGCCTGCTTCTCCCTCCCCTTCTTCGCCCCACTGGGGCTACAGGTTTGATTCAGAGACACACACACACTCTCACACCCACACTCACACTCACACATACACATTTACATTCAGCCCCTCCCTGGAGACTTCATTAGCTTTGCTGGATCAGTGCCAACCCAGGATGCTGAAAAGGGCCACTCCTTCCCCTAGCTCTTCAAGATCCGAACCCCAGACACAGGCCCCCTCCCTGGTCAGTGGCACCCAGTGAGGGCAGATCCCTGCGCCAGATGCCACAGGGAACTACTGGGGAAGGGGAAAGTCACATTCATGGGTTTTCCCTCATGGTGCTCCCAATCCAAAGAGGAGACATCCTTACTCTCAGAAAGTCCTCAGGTTTATACAGGAGACACAGAGGCTAAAGCCCAGAGAACACACGCTTGGAAAAGCCAATGGAAATAAGGAATGCTCTCCATACCTCTATCTATTGCATCTAAATATTCAAGGGATGATTTGGGATGTGGAGCCGGGAGTAGGGGTTAGTCATGGAAGGCGTCCTGAAAGAGGTAAGCATGGGACAGATGGCGAAGAGAAGGAAGGAGCCAGGGTTTGGACGGAAGCTCTAGGGTGATGTATAGGCAGGAGATGAAGCAGGTCTGCCCAGTTCCCTTCATGCACCTGAACCAGGAAGACAGATACAGGTCACTGGAGGGAACATCAGCAGAAATGAGCGCAAGGACTTTGAAGTCCTTCCTCAGAGTCCAGACCAGGGACACCACTGAAGGCTTCCAACTTCTTATCTCCCTGAAGGCTCTCAGCCCTGACCCTGCACCTCCCCCAACTCGCACTCCCAATATCTCATACTTAAGATGTCCAGAGATTCACAAATTCTCATTGTCTAATTCTAGGGATCCATAAACCACAAGGAGGCTATAGCCATCCCCAAGGGCTGCGTCCTGGCCTTTCGAGTGAGACAGCTGATGGTCAAAGGCAAAGATGAGTGGGGTGAGCAGAGACCCGCATGTTCTCCCCACAGGATGAGAATTACCGGCAGCAATACTGAGGCACCCTGGTCTCCTCTTGTGGCAGTGTCAGAGCATGAGCAGGGAGGTGTATTGCACTGTGATCCAACTGCAGCCATGGAGGCTGCTCTGGAGAGAAGGGTGAAGAGGCTCCTGGATTCTGAGCATCTTCCGGGTGCTGGGCATTGTGGTCATTGGGGGAGGGGGTACAAAGATGAACAAGAAGTCTGTGGCCAAAGGAGGAAACAGACAGAGACTGGAATGGAAGGTAGAAAGTGGTGTTCTCATAGTATAGAATTTATCAAGGAAGAAAAGATTGCTTCCAGCAAGGGAGGCTGAAGCAGGGAATTAGATGAAGCGCTTGGGGTGCAAAGTCGTAGCCCTTAGCAGAGCCCTTTGACTTGAGACTGAAGAAGGGAACGTGGGGCAGCTGCTAAGTGCCCTCCTGCCCTGCCTCCCTTGCCCTTCACAGATATTCCACATATCTGCAATGATAACATGCAAACCTTCCCTCCTGGAGGTAAGTGAAATTGCTTACGGGTTTCCCACATCTTCTGCCCCACCCCTGACATTATCTGCTAAAATCCTCCACCTTCTCCTAGCTTATACTATAATCCCCCAAGGAGCCTCTGCTTTTGTTTCCCAAGTCCCTAAGAATACCTAGCCTCAACTTTAGGAAAGACAGATAGAGGCGTATATATACTGTCCCAGAGAGAGACAGAAACCGACAGAGACCGGAAGGCACAGTCAGAAGCAGAAGTAAGACTTGGAGACAGAGTGTGTTCCCGAGTCGTGGGGGTGGATGAGCTAGCATGATCTCCGTGTTTTCATAATGATCACTGATGAAACTGCCTTGAAGACTGTTTTAGATGAAAAGGCAAAAATGGGTTTTGTGCTGACAGATGTGCATTTTTTCTGTCTTCAGAAAAGTCAGGAGAGGAGAAGGTCATCCGTAAGTGTTTCCTTTCATTCCACTGAAACTTTCTTGACTCAGAATTTTAAAACTCCAGTATTTTTCTTTCCTTCTCACGGGTCTGACAGGGAAATGGCAGAGTGAGTCTTAGCAAACAATTGTCCCCAAAACATGGTAGAAATTCCAATAGCTTGGGAAAAAGCAGTGGAAAGGGGGAGTCTTTGGACAAGATGCCCGGGTGGTCTGATGCCTGAGACCTTTGTCCTCAAGAGCCTTAGTAGCAGCCAGGTACAGTGACTCACGCCTATAATCCCAGCACTTTGGGAGGCTGAGGCAGGAGGATCCCTTGAGCTCAGGAGTTCGAGACCAGTCTGGGCAACATAGTGAGACACTGTCTCTTATTTAAAAAAAAAAAATTTTTTTTTTTTTTTTTGAGATGGAGTTTCACTCTTGTTGCCTAGGCTGGAATGTAGTGGCGCAGTCTCAGCTCACTGCAACCTCCACCTCCCCGGTTCAAGTGATTCTCCTGCCTCAGCCTCCTGAGTAGCTGGGATTACAGGCACCCGCCACCATGGCCTGCTAATTTTTTTTATTTTTAGTAGAGACAGGGTTTCACTATGTTGGCCAGGCAGGTCTCGAACTCCTGACCTCTGGTGATCCACCCACCTCAGCCTCCCAAAGGGCTGGGATTACAGGCGTGAGCCACGGCGCCTGGCCTTTTTTTTTTTTTTTTTTCTTTTCTTGAGACAGAGTCTCATTCTGTTGTGCAGACTGGAGTGCAATGGTGAGATCTCAGCTCACTGCAACCTCCGCCTCCGGGGTTCAAGAAATTCTCGTGCTTCAGCCTCCCAAGTTGCTAGGATAACAGGCACGGGCCACCACGTTTGGCTAATTTTTAGTATAGATGGGATTTCACCATGTTGCCCAGGCTGGTCTCAAACTCCTGACCTCAGGTGATCCTCCCGCCTTGGTCTCCCAAAGTGCTGGGATTACAGGTGTCAGCCACTGCGCCTGGCCTAACAAAAAAAGAAGAAAAAAATTGGCCGGGCGCGGTGGCTCAAGCCTGTAATCCCAGCACTTTGGGAGGCCGAGACGGGCGGATCATGAGGGCAGGAGATCGAGGCCATCCTGGCTAACACGGTGAAACCCCATCTCTACTAAAAAATACAAAAAACTAGCCGGGCGAGGTGGCGGGCGCCTGTAGTCCCAGCTACTCAGGAGGCTGAGGCAGGAGAATGGCGTAAACCCAGGAGGCGGAGCTTGCAGTGAGCCAAGATCGCACCACTGCACTCCAGCCTGGGCGGCAGAGCGAGACTCCGTCTCAAAAAAAAAAAAAAAAAAATTTAAGAGTCTTAGTAGCTATAACCTGCAACTCAGCCGCCCAGCAACTGGGGCCAGAGCCATTGAGTCACAGTAACACCAGGAACAAGGTAGCTGGGCTCTCCCCAGGAGACAGGCAGGATGTATTTCCTCATCTTCCTTAGTGTCTCATCCCCTGGGTATGGCTGCCATTCTGAAGGATTGCATTCTTATCTTTTTTTTTTTTTCCCCTCAGTTATCCAGGCATCTGATGTTGGTAAGGAACTTTGTGAGTTTCTCCGAAGACTTTGGCATGGAGGTAGCAGTAGGGTAGAGAAAGGAGAAGGCAAAGGCATTCTTCTTTGTCAACTAACTCATGAGAAGGGAAAACAGACCTTCTTTCTCCACTTTTTGCTGGAGTCTCAAAGAAAAGTCAGGGGTGTACTGATAGGGGATGACGCCTGGGATCTCAGGAAGATTAACTGTTGGGTTAGATGACATGTATCCTGGCCCACCTTCTCGCCCCAACCCTCAGGTTAGGGTTTTGGTGGATAGTTCTGTCACTGCATTCCTTGGTAAAGAAAAATGGGGCCAGGCTCAAACTGGGGGGTATAGCATGGGTACCTAAAGAGGCTGAGTGTAGGAGCCCTGCAGGGGGATGCTGATTAGAGGGGAAGGTGCCCGATGGAGGGCTGTGTGTCCCATTATTGACCCCACAGGGGACGTACACGAAGGCTTCGGGACACTAAAAGAAGAAGTTCAGAGGGAGACCCAACAAGTGGAGAGGCTGAGCCAAGCAGGGCAAAGCTCCCTGCTCAGCTCCCTCAGCAAACTTCTAGGGAAGAAAAAGGAGCTTCAAGACCTTGAGCTCGCGGTGAGGACCTAGTGGAAGTGGGGAAGGGTGGGAGAAGGCATGTTTCGGTGAAGGTTTGGTGGGGGTGGGTATTGCAGCAGGTGGGGAGATCTGACTGGGGCAGGAGGTGCGTGGCCAGCGGAGTCCATCTTAGATACCTTCCCCAAGGCTGGCCACGTGCCCCCAGGCTGCCAGGCCACTGCTCCTCCCTTTGTCCCCTGGAAAAGGGCAAACAGTGGGTTCCCCCAAGGCACATCAGATGACACCTGGGATCTCGGGAAGATTAACTGTTGGGTTAGATGACAACATGTATCCTGGCCCACCTTCTCGCCCCAACCCTCAGGCCAGAAGGGCCATCTGCTGGAGGGGCTGGAACCTTCCCTTTCCAGAGTCCAAAACTTAGGGACCAAGGAACCCAGGAGTCCAGTACTCTTCAGGACTTGAGGTCTCGAAAAAGAAATCAGGAAATGGGAGAGAGTTCCCGTGTGTCAAGGGACCATTATGTGCTGGGCCTTGGGTTGGGCCCTTTCCTATGTTATCTTCAATAGTCATCCACCTTCCCCCACAGCTTGAAGGGGCTCTAGACAAGGGACATGAAGTGACCCTGGAGGCACTCCCAAAAGATGTCCTGCTGTCAAAGGAGGCCGTGGGCGCCATCCTCTATTTCGTTGGAGCCCTAACAGGTAAGTGGGGAATAAGGTCTTCATTTATAGACCTTTTCAGTAATAGGAATGAATTGCTTGAATCAATTCCCAAATGGATGAATAAATGAATGAATGAATGACAAATTATACCATAGTTAAGTAGTTTATATGTACATTTTTATAAATTGGTTTCATGGTTGGGCACGGTGGCTCATGACTGTAATTCCAGCACTTTGGGAGGCCAAGGCGGGTAGATCACCCGAGGTCAAGAGTTCAAGACCAGCCTGGCCAACATGGTGAAACCCCACCTTTTCCAAAAATACAAAAATTAGCCGGGCATGGTGGCAGGTGCCTGTAATCCCAGTTACTCCGAAGGCTAAGGCAGGAGAATCGCTTGAACCTGGGAGGGACAGGTTGCAGTGAGTCAAGATCACTCCATTGCACTCCAGCCTGGGCAACAGAGCGAGACTCCATTAAAAAAAAAAAAAAAATTGGTTTCATTCCTAAGGATTCACTTGGTCACAATGGGTGATCTAAGAAGACAGCCTAGTCTTGCTAATAGAGGTTGAATAACCCTAGCTTTATCAGCAACATACTTAAAATTTCTGCATATAGCTAAGCTCATCACTTCTATCCTGATACCTGGTAGCTTTAACTTCAGGGAGTAACATTTTCTGATCTTGCCCCTAAAAGCTCTTCTTCCCTCCACATTTTCTAGTTTTCCACTTAGAAAAACTCTGTGGTCCTTCAGGTGTAAGCTAAAATGTTTGTTCCCTTAAGAAGCCTGCCCTGGGCCAGGCGCGGTGGCTCAAGCCTGTAATCCCAGCACTTTGGGAGGCCGAGACGGGCGGATCACGAGGTCAGGAGATCGAGACCATCCTGGCTAACACGGTGAAACCCTGTCTCTACTAAAAAATACAAAAAACTAGCCGGGTGAGGTGGCGGGCGCCTGTAGTCCCAGCTACTCAGGAGGCTGAGGCAGGAGAATGGCGTGAACCCGGGAGGCGGAGCTTGCAGTGAGCTGAGATCCGGCCACAGCACTCCAGCCTGGGTGACAGAGCGAGACTCCGTCTCAAAAAAAAAAAAAAAAAAAAAGAAGCCTGCCCTCTGACTCCAAGACCAAAGTGAACCCCTCAGCTACGGCTCCCTTAACACCTGTGTTGTAATTACATCCAATGAATGAAGCTGAAATTCTGGAAGTGCGCTATTTGGAGTCTGTAGTCCCCTCTGCACCAGCAACACACATCTTTCTCTGCTTTTTTTCTCCAGAGCTAAGTGAAGTCCAACAGAAGCTGCTGGTGAAATCCATGGAGAAAAAGATCCTACCCGTGCAGCTAAAGCTGGTGAGGGAAAAAGAGCAGATGCTGGGGAGAGTCTGGGAGTAGCTGCAGCCAGTGGAGATGCAGATTTCGCCTAAGGATGGAGCCATTCTGGAGGATCCCCGTCTTATCACAGGGGCTTATGCCCAGTCCTCCTTTCTATTTCTCCTTTTTTGTTATTTCACAAGAAGTAGAAGACTGAATTTCTGGGCAATGATCTGGGTTTATCAGCCTGATCTAGGGAGAAGAGACAGAAACTCTGGCCTTGCTTATTCCTAGCCAAATGTTGTAAGCAATTTTTTTTTTTTTTTTTTTTTTGAGGCGGAGTTTCGCTCTTGTTGCCCAGGCTGGAGTGCAATGGTACAATCTCGGCTCACCACACCTCGGCCTCCTGGGTTCAAGTGATTCTCCTGCCTCAGCCTCCCGAGTAGCTGGGATTACAGGCACCCGCCATCATGGCTTGCTAATTTTGTATTTTTAGTAGAGACAAGGTTTCACCATGTTGGCCAGGCTCATCTCGAACTCCCAACCTCAGGTGATCCACCTGCCTCAGCCTCCCAAAGTGCTGGGATTACAGGCGTAAGCCACCACGCCTGGCCTGTAAGCAAATTTTTTAATGTGTTTGAGTCTGTCTCAATTTACTCCTCTGTAAAATGGGGCTAAAAATCAATGTGCTGCCCACATATAGGGCTGTTCAAAGACTCAGATGGGGTTGTAATGTAAGGTAAAGTAAGAAATTCTAGTAAGGGGAATGTAACCTTCTTGTGATTTTTCTGAGTTAGGAGAAGAGAGAGGTTTCCAGTTCTTTCTTTTCATGTTGTGTTGGTTCCCTCCAGGTGGAGAGCACGATGGAACAGAACTTCCTGCAGGATAAAGAGGGCGTTTTCCCCCTGCATCCCGAGCTGCTCTCCTCCCTTGGGGAGGAGGAGCTGACCCTCACAGAGGCCCTAGTTGGGCTGAGCGGCCTGGAAGTGCAGAGATCGGGCCCCCAATATATGTGGGACCCAGACACCCTCCCTCGCCTCTGTGCTCTTTATGCTGGCCTCTCTCTCCTTCAGCAGCTGACCAAGGCCTCCTAATTTGCCTTTTACGTCTGCTTCATGACTCCCTAATGCCTTCCCAACCTCGTGGTGCTGTGTCCTTACCACCTAAGGGCATTTCAGAGCCATCAGCTGACGACATCTGAAATCTCAGCTGGTGACCCATGATAACCAATCTCCACCTGTCCAACCATGTATCACCCCCTACCCCTCCAGCTCCGCGACCCACTAAGCCCATCTGCTGATGCTTAAATTTTCTTTTCTTTTCTTTTTTTTTTTTTTTTTTTTGAGATGGAGTCTCACTCTATCGCCCAGGCTGGAGTGCAGTGGTGTGACCTTGGCTCACTGCAACCTCTGCCTCACGGGTTCAAGAAATTCTCATGCCTCAGCCTCTCGAGCAGCTGGAATTACAGGCACGTGCCATGACACCTGGCTAATTTTTGTACTTTTAGTAGAGACAGTTTCACCACGTTGTCCAGGTTGGTCTCGAACTCCTGGCCTCAAGTGATCTGCCCGCCTCGGCCTCCCAAAGTGCTGGGATTACAGGCATAAGCCACCGTGCCCGGCCTATGCTTAAATATTCTAGAAGTAGAAGCACTCAGACTTTTAAAACTATGAGTCTCTTTAGCAAAACTGAAAAAAAAAAAAAAAGATTAATTTCCTATCCTAATCCCTCCTACTTATACTTCCCCAAAAAACAAGCTTTACTGGAATTAATGGAAAATATTATGTCAATCTTAGGATAATATGTCTTTTGGTGTTTTTCTTTAAAGAATTTATCATACAGAAATTCTTAATTTGTGCCAGAAAAAGAAATTATTATCATACTGCATATAGATCATATGTACATGAATATGATGCTGTACTGTCCTCAGGCAAGCTGGAAAATGCTCAGAGGGTACAGAACGTGGAATCTAGGTTCTTTTTTTTTTTCTGTTCAATTAGTTTTCTTTAATGGAGTCTAGATTCTCAAGTGAGAAGATATCAAAGCAGTTTGTCTTCAAAGAAGAGCATTTGGGGGTCCCCTAGCTCTGGGTTGAGGGAAAGACCTAGAGATATGTAGTAGAAGCCCGAAACAAAAATAAGACAAATTTCAAATTTATTGAACAGAAAATGCAGATGGGCCTTTAAAAAAAAAAAAAAAAAAAAGGCAGGGGGAGCCAAGAATAAGACTACCCCAAAACTTTAAAAACTAAATTGTGGAGGGCCGGGCATGGTGGCTCAAGCCTGTAATCCCAGCACTTTGGGAGGCCGAGACGGGCGGATCACGAGGTCAGGAGATCGAGACCATCCTGGCTAACACGGTGAAACCCCATCTCTACTAAAAAATACAAAAAACTAGCCGGGCAAGGTGGCGCGCGCCTGTAGTCGCAGCTACTAGGGAGGCTGAGGCAGGAGAATGGCGTGAACCCGGGAGGCGGAGCTTGCAGTGAGCTGAGATCTGGCCACTTCACTCCAGCCTGGGCGACAGAGAGAGATTCCGTCTCAAAAAAAAAAGAAAACTAAACTAAATTGTGATATTATTTCACCTTTCTCTGTTCTGCCCTGAAATTTAGGGTTCTTGTAGGTGGAAGTAGTGTGGGTAGGCTTGGCATATGGACCTACTACTAATATGGATATTACAATCTCATCAAACTGCTGGGTTTATATTATCCTCCTCTGCCTAAAAGCTAGGTTTGAACATCTTTCACCAACTTCTTTTAAAGCAGTCTTAGGATCAGACACAGTAGCTCACGCCTGTAATCCCAGCACTTTGGGAGGCTAATGCGGGCAGATCGCCTGAATCAAGGAGTTCAAGATGAAACCCCATCTCTACAAAACATACAAAAAAATTAGCCAGGCATGGTGGCATGTGTCTGTGGTCCCAGCTACTCAGGAGGCTGAGGTGGGAGAATCACTTGAGCCTGGGAGGCTGAGGCTGCAGTTAGCCAAGATAGCACCACTGCACTCCAGCTTGGGTGACAGAGCGAGATCCTGTCTCAAAAATTAAAAATAATTTTTAAAAAAGTAGTTCTATGCGTGCAGCACATGGCTGTAATCCCAGCACTTTGCAAGGCCGAGGCAGGAGGATCATCTGAGGTCAGGAGTTCAAGACCAGCCTAACCAACATGGTGAAGCCCTGTCTCTACTAAAAATAAAAATTAAAAAAATTTAAAAATTAGCTGGACGTGGTGGCTCACACCTGTAGCCCCAGCTACTCGGGAGAAGGAGGCAGGAGAATCGCTTGAACCCCAGAAGGGGAGGTTGCAGTGAGCCAAGATCACGCCACTGCACTCCCTAGCCTGGGCAACAGAATGAGATTCCGTTTAAAAAAAAAAAAAAAAAAAAAAGTTTTATGAGTGGAAGAATTTCTCTAAGGATTTTAGTCCCTGGAGTCAGACTCTCCCCCAGCGTCTTAGTCGCCCGATGCCCAGCCTGGTTCCCTCAACCACCAAGAATTTATGACCAACTGCCAGAAGCTTTGTGTTATGCCGCCATCCTCCCTGATCCTGAGCACCTTCCAAAGCCTCACTCTGTTGCTCATGGATATACTGGGTTGTTATCTGCTGACTTGGTTGTTTTGTCCTTGTGATGTAAACTTAACAGAGAGATGAGCTAACACCCTAACTAACCAGAAGAGTAACTCCTTTGATTGTTAAGGATGAACATAACTCATCTGTTTTCTTCCTTACCATTCTCGCCCACCTTCAGTTGCAGATACGGTGTTATGAAGAGGTTCTAATGAGTTTATTCCAATGATGATTCAAAAATCCTGTTATCCATCCCCCAGCCCTGGAGGGTGAGAGGACAGTTGAGGAGGAACTGGTCAAGGCATGTTCCCTAAAACTAGAGCACATATCTTTCCAGTTAGCAAGTGGCTGTTTAATGCAAGGAACATCCTGCAATCCTACGAAAGAGGATGCAAAAGATATGTAGGATACCCTTTATATATGTAAAGGAGGAGGAGGTCAAAACATATTTCCTGCCTTCTAGGTCCTTACAACAGGGCTAAATTTTCTTGCAGGGTCTGTGAAAGGTCTAAAACTCAGGACTTTCACTTATGGGAGAGAGAAAAGTTTCAAGGTAGGGAGAGAGTTTTTGTTTTGTGTTCTAAGAAATTGGGAACTATATCCTTCACCTTGTTTCACCTTCCCTGCAGAATCAATGGGGGAGTCCTTTGAAAAATAAGTGGGTAGAGTTTCTTGTCCAATTGGCTTCCCCTTAGGCACAGCACTAGGTAAACCATCATTCTCTCCTTAGGCACACTATTATTCTGTTCGCCATTTCACAATGTCTGTCTGGATGTATAAAAGCCCTCTCAACGGGCTCCCTAAAGCGTCTGCCAGTAGTGGCTCCCACCCTCTTTCCTCAACACTCCCAATCCACCGCAGCCCAGAGCACTGTGTCTGGTTATCTAACCATCTGACTCTCCCGTATACTACATTCTTGAGCTGTTTTTCACCCCCCTATTTGCTAGCCCTGGGCCGTACATAGGGTGGGCCCCTACATTTTGTTAAACTGGAGGGATTCTACGCAAATGCACGCTCACCCTGCAGAGAATTGTATGCCTTATCTTCAGCACTAAACTAAAATCTAATCAAGGAAGTCCGGATCCCATAGGATTCTTGCTACTCTCCAGTTCGGTTTATTTTAAGCCCAACAGCCCTAGCTTCACGTCCCTCCTTCGCAGCCTTCTTTCCTTCCCTCCTGCCGGATGCGCCCAGCAGCCGTTGAGCCCAAGCCCCGCGGATTTGGAAGGAGACCCCCCCATCGGGGAAAAGGGAGCGAACTTGGGCGCAAAACCCGCCCGGCAACTCTTGACGTTATCTCGCCCCGCGCTCGGATGGACTGTACTCACTCCACGCTGGTTGAGATGCTCTTAAAGTCCTTTGTAACCCAGATTGGAGCCTGAGGGGACCTCTCGTGGACGCCCACAGAAATGCACTCGAGAGGAACATAAAAGCATCACACTTCAGCGCTAGAAAGAAAGCACCAGGAACCCATACAGGCTCCTCCCAGCTCCTTCCTTGAAGCTCCTCCTTCATCCTGCACCTCGGCTGTTGATTTATTTCCCCTTTGTTGACTCGGCCATCGGCCTGCCGTGCCTGGGCTTTCCCAGAAGGCCCAGCGCCGGGAAGGGGTTTGCAGCTGCTCCGTCATCGTGCGGCCCGACGGTAGCCCGCGCTGGTGTGTAGGCCCGGCTCGGCTCCTGGTCCCCGGTGCTACGGTTCACGCGAGGCCCCGGCCTCGGTCCCCGGACTAGGCCGTGACCCCGGGTGCCATGAAGCAGGAGGGCTCGGCGCGGCGCCGCGGCGCGGACAAGGCGAAACCGCCGCCCGGCGGCGGAGAACAAGAACCCCCACTGCCCCCGGCCCCCCAGGATGTGGAGATGAAAGAGGAGGCGGCGACGGGTGGCGGGTCAACGGGGGAGGCAGACGGCAAGACGGCGGCGGCAGCAGCTGAGCACTCCCAGCGAGAGCTAGACACTGTCACCTTGGAGGGTACGGGAGCCCAAGCCGGGAACGTGCCGCGATCACGGGTGACAGCGACCCCTGTGATTCGGCTTCTCGCTGGGAAGCCAGAGCAGCCTCCACAACCCTCAGTTCCTTGGGATTACCCCCAGATACCTGCCCCCGCTACCCTGACACTTCCGACTCCAGGCCCAATGACTGAACCCTTCTCTCCAGGCTGGGAACCACTCCCCTCCCATCCCCTCCATCCCCATATCTGGGGTTGCATCTATATCTAGGTTCCACTGGGCCTGGGGACTCCTTCTTCTAAGTCCTCCCCTTTCTAAGCCCTCCCCTCTGACCTATTCCATTTATATCCCACCTGACTGATTTTAGCGCCTCCAATATATGACTGATTGATCCCGCTAGAAACCAGTGTTTGTGTCTACGTGTGTAAACAGGGCCGGAATGACCTAGAATATCGACTCCTGATTTTTAAAACTGTACAGCAGATTTTTGTTGTCCTAGCTGCCTTTAGCACACTCCCCCGAATGAACCATTTCGACCTAGTATCTTGTTTCCTATTTCTCTAACTGAAGTATCCCCACAGTCCCTTTGCTGTCTCCTTCTCCCTTCAGGTCCCTACTGCCCCTCTGTTTCTAAAGGGTCTAAGTACACACACACTTAAAACTTTTCGGGTGTCATCTTTGGTTTTGTAATACTAACCTTTGGCCTAAACTGCTGTACACCAGTGTCTCCTATTTCTTTTCTCCGAGGTTCCTGTTTCAAGTATCCGTAGTCCTCTTGTTCCTCCAAGTTCATGTTTTACTTTTCCCACTTAGAGCATCCTGTCTCCATTTGAAGTGGGTAAAGTGAGAGCTTCCCACTGTGATCCTGGTGCCGTTTTCGTGGTTCTGGATCAAGTGGGACCACACTACTTACTAGGTTTTTTTTTCACTAAAATGCATGAGAAAGTAGCTCAAAAACATTGAGATAAGGAAAATTATCCTCCTAAGTGGTACATTTGAGGATGTGATGCTGTTGACCACAGCTCTTAACGGTAAAGTTGAGCAACAGGATCAATATTTGATAGACATCCTTTTGCCTAAAGTAGTGACAGCCAGTGTCAAAGGTGCCACTCAGCATTGCCTACTGGGTGTGTTTATTACAAGCACTTCATTTTCTTGTTGTAAAGTAATTCATATTCATTGCAGAGATTTTGGAATGTATGAGAAGTTAAAAGCAGGGGGAAGAAAACATGGTTAACATTTTTTCTTATGAATTTTTGAGCTACTCTCCTATAATTGAGAGCAAGTTATGTATATAGTTTGTATCAAGGCATAACTAAATATAAATTTTGAATTTTATGTGTTTTCATTAACATTCATAAACATAATCAGCAATTTATTCCAGAAACATTTGTTGAATACCCAATATAATGGTTAAGAGTAGTACAAGTTCTGGGCCGGGCGCGGTGGCTCAAGCCTGTAATCCCAGCACTTTGGGAGGCCGAGACGGGCGGATCACGAGGTCAGGAGATCGAGACCATCCTGGTTAACATGGTGAAACCCCGTCTCTACTAAAAAAAAAAATACAAAAAACTAGCCGGGCGAGGTGGCGGACGCCTGTAGTCCCAGCTACTCGGGAGGCTGAGGCAGGAGAATGGCGTGAACCCGGGAGGCGGAGCTTGCAGTGAGCTGAGATCCGGCCACTGCACTCCAGCCTGGGTGACAGCGTGAGACTCCGTCTCAAAAAAAAAAAAAAAAAAGAGTAGTACAAGTTCTGGAATCCATTCCCTCATCTGTGTAAATATGAGTAATAGTACAATACTTTATTGGGTTGTTGTGAACATTAAAATGCTTAAAACTGTGCCTAGCACATAAATATCAGCTGTTATTATTATATCTTAGTGTGGCCCAGATACCCTGTGCTAAGTGCTAACTATACAGAAGTACCTAAGAAACTACTCATTGATTGCATTCCCTTACTGCTTTGCATTTAAACTGTTTCTAGTTTCTTCCTATCGTAAATAACTTTGAAGCAATCATCTTTGTGCCCAACTTAAAAAAATCTACTTTTATAATTATTTCTTAAGTACAGATTCACACCAAAACCTATATACCTGAGTTAAAAAGGCTGAACATTTTAAAGATTTTTGATAGTTATCATCCAGAAAAACTGTGCTGATTTACATTATACCAGGAGAAATGTAGTTTTCACTGTACTCTATAATTTTTTTTTTTTTTTTTTTTTGAGACAGAGTCTTACCCTGTTGCCCAGGCTGGAGTGCAATGGCGCGATCTCAGCTTACTGCCACCTCCGCCTCCCAAGTTCAAGCGATTCTCCTGCCTCAGCTTCCCAAGTAGCTGGGATTACAGGTGCCCACCACCATGCCCGGCTAATCTTTTCATTTTTAGTAGAGACGGGATTCACCATGTTGGCCAGGCTGGTCTTGAACTGCTACCCTTATGATCTGCCCTCCTCAGCCTTCCAAAGTGCTGGGATTACAGGCATGAGCCACCGCCTCCCGCCTATAATTTTTTTAATGTTACTAATTTGGTAGTTTAAAAATGTTTCCATTTGCAATTGCTCAAATACTAATGAAATATAATTTTTGTCTGTTAGCTATTTTTCCTCTTTGTATATTAGTTCATCTCCATTTTTGTTTTGAAACTGTGGCAACATAATCGTTATACCATTATATCTCTTAACCATTTATACAAGCTCTTTATAGAATAAAAATACAAATCTTTGATCACATTTGTTGAAAATATTTTTCTTTTGTATACACAGTTATCTAAAAGGGTTTTTTAAATGAAGGCAAGCTCATTAATCTTTTGTGCGTATGTGATTTCTCCCATTGTTTACATTTAGAAAGTCTTTTCCATTAAGATCTGATAAATCTCCAGGTTTCTTTAGTTAATTGGTTTTTCTTTTCTTCCTCTGTCATCCTCTACCCCATTCTGCACCCCCACTGTATTTTTTTTCTTGCCACTTGGTTATGTCTTAAAATCAATGTGTGGAATCTGTAAATATTGTGTACCCCATTAGGGCAGAAAAGGTTATTAGTTGCATTTTGCCCCTCCGTGAGAGGCTCCTTAGAACTCCTTGCCTGGAGTGGTGGGGGACTAGGAGTGGAAGTGACATCATTTTCTTCTCTGCTCCTCTTCAGACATCAAGGAGCACGTGAAACAGCTGGAGAAAGCGGTTTCAGGCAAGGAACCGAGATTTGTGCTGCGGGCCCTGCGGATGCTGCCTTCCACATCACGCCGCCTCAACCACTATGTTCTGTATAAGGCTGTGCAGGGCTTCTTTACTTCAAATAATGCCACTCGAGACTTCTTGCTCCCCTTCCTGGAAGAGGTGAGTGAGTCAGGCCAACTTAAAGGGTGCAGGCCTGGTCTCAGACCCCCAGGAATAGCGTTGTTTTCCATCCTAAAGTCCCATCTTATTATCTGTGGTAGCATGAGGAGAGAAGCCAAAGCAGCCCATTTTAATACTCATCTGCACAGTGAAAAGGGAACCGTCCACTGCCCTGTAGTGTCATTCTTCCGAGTCAGGGGATCAGGACCTTCCCAGCCAAACTCATTTGCCACTACCCTGCAACCTGTACCCCCTACTCCAGTTGAGGTTGCGTTGGGTGACCTCTCTGTTGTTCTAGGAGAAAGAAGGTGCTGCTGCCTCTTTCCTCTGAAGCTTCACCATGGAGGAGGCAGAGAACAGTGGTTAGGAGGAACACAGGTGTCAGGGCCAGGCATAGTGGCTCACACCTGTCATCCCAGCACTTTGGGAGGCTGAGGCGGGCAGATCGTTTGAGTCCAGGCTGGACTCGCCCAGGAGTTTGAGACCAGCTTGGGCGAAATGGCAAGACCCTGTCTCTGCAAAAAGTACAAAAATTAGCCAGGCGTGGTGGCACCTACCTGTAGTCCCAGCTACTCGGGAGGCTGAGGCAGGAGAATCGCTTGAACCCAGGAAGTGAAGGTTGTAATGAACCAAGATCTATCGCACTCCAGCCTGGGTGACAGAGTGACCCCCTACCCCCCCCAAAAAAAGCACAGATTTTAGAGGTAGAGTTGAATTTGAATCCAAACTCTGACAGTTAGTACCTGTGGGACTTGGGCAAGTGACTTCATCTTGCTGTGCCTCATTTTCTTTATTTGTTAAATGTGATGAACGGATTGGAGAGAGGGGAGTGTAAAGCTCCTAGAATAGTGCCTGGCACATAGCGAATGCAGACGAAGTCAGTTTGGTGGTGATGGTGGGCTCTGTGCCAGGAGAGACCTCTCCTTATCCTTTGTAACTGTGAACTCTCCCTCATTATTCATGGCATGGTCCAGATCTCAGCCTTCTCCAATTCCACTGACCTTCCAGCACCTGCATTTCCTTAAAATCCTGTATACTCAGTCAGCTCCGTGGATGGGGAAACTCGTAACATCCCTGAAGGTAGGGCAGTGAAGAGTTTATTGTCTGGGAAAGGGGAAAAATGTACTGTTCCCCCAGCTCCACCTTGGATGTTTTCTGACCTTCACATCTCTAAACTCGTGAAACATGATTATTTTGGTGGGTGACTGTAACACTTTATTTTTTCCAGTGTCAGTGACGAAATCTGAAAATAAGTTTTGTGTATATGTTGACTTTCCCCAAATTTTCTTTATTTCCACAAGAAACAATTTTTTGGTCTCATTATTCTGATTTCATCTCTAGAATTATTTCATTAAGCCCTGTCCAGTAGTATTTGCAGTGCTTCCAGGTATGGTGGTTTCATGTGTCCACTTAGGTTGTAGCTTCTTTGAAGGTTCCTTACATTGTCCTTTATGTCCCCATTATGTTCTGTAAAGAAGTTTATTATTCTCCTGTAACACTTTATTGTGCTTATTAATATTCTATTGCCAGCCTCCTTGACTTGTTTTCTTTGTTTTTTTGAGATAGGGTCTTGCTCTGTCACCCAGGCTAAAGCACAGTGGCACAATTATGGCCCAGTGCAGCCTCAAAGTCCTGGGATCAGGCGATGCTCCTCCCTCAGCCTCCTGAGTAACTGGGAATACAGGTGCCTGCCACCATGCCTGGCTAGTTCTTATTTATTTTTTGAGAGATAGGGTCTCGCTGTGTTGCCCAGACTGGTCTCAAACTCCTGGCCTCAAGCATTCTTCTGCCTCAGCCTCCCAGGTAGCTGGCACTACTGGCGTGAGCCACCACACCCAACTCCTCCTTGATTTCTTTGGGAAAGACTGTCATTTTTATTTTTTTATCCCTAGCACCTAACAAAATCTTGGCACATGGTAGACACTCAATAAGTATGTTGAAATACATAGTGGATGCTCAATAAATTCTTGGTTACTTGATCTGACTGAGCTTTTCCATGGTAACTTCTGTCCTCTCCTAGCCCATGGACACAGAGGCTGATTTACAGTTCCGTCCCCGCACGGGAAAAGCTGCATCGGCACCCCTCCTGCCTGAAGTGGAAGCCTATCTCCAACTTCTCATGGTCATCTTCATGATGAACAGCAAGCGCTACAAAGAGGTACCCAGAATGCAGTGAGAGCGATTCATAAGCCCCAAGTGATGCAAGGGGTTTGGCGGGGAGAGCGTCCCTGGTGACGAAATGGAAATAATCACTGATTCTTAAGAACTGACCCCCACACTCTTTCTCCATAGAGGTATGCGTTTGATCCCACATCCCAGGAGAACCCACTCCTGCTCTGGGCACTGTGGGACAGGGCTCGCAGTGGTCATGTTGTACAGTCTGTGGGGGATACCAGCGTAGTACATTCTGTGGGGAAAATTAGGGGCATTTGGAGACAGACAGACCGGGGTTCCAATCCCAGCTGTACCTTAGGCAAATTAATTTCTCCCAGCTGTATGTAAAATGGGGATAATAGTTCCTGCCTTACAAGATGGTTAGCATTACATAAAATAATTTGTTTAGAAATACTTAGCACAATGGTCTGCACATAGTAAGCTTTCATGATATTTTCATAAATGGTAGCTGTTATTATGGACTAATAGTTCCATTTTGCATACTGCACTTCCACCACTCCCCCAGCTAGGGCCAGCTTCTTTGTTCATTATAGCCACTGTCACAGGAGCACACTGAGGAAATAAGTCCCGCGCCTTAATTCCCTGGTTTGTTTCCTTTCCTTCCCACACTGTTTTTGGTGGTTGGTTGGTTGGTTGGTTGGTTGGTTGGTTTTTGGGGGTTGGTCTCGCTTTGTTGCCCATGCTGGAATGCAGTGGTGTGATCACAGTTCACTGCAGCTTTGACCTCCCCAGCTTAAGTGATCCTTCCACCTCAGCCTCTTGAGTAGCTGGGATTACAGGCATGCGCCACCACACCCAGCTAAATTTTGTATTTTTTTGTAGAGACAGGATTTCACATTCTTGCCAAGCTGGTCTCCAACCCCTGGGCTCAAGTGATTTCCTGTCCTCCGCCTCCCGAAGTGCTAGGGTTGCAGGCGTGAGCCACTGCGCCTGGCCCACTGTTTTGTTCTTATTGGATGTTATGTTGCTATGTTAACCATGCTGGTCTTGAACTCCTGGGCTCAGGTAATCCTCCCTCCTCAGCCTCTCATGTAGCTGGGATTATAGGCACACGCCACTGTACTTGGCTGTTTGTTTTTGAGATATAGTTCACCCCTTTAAAGTGTACTACAGGCCAGGTGCGGTGGCGCTCGCCTGTAATCCCAGCACTTTGGGAGGCCAAGGCGAGTAGATCACGAGGTCAATCAAGACCATCCTGAGCAACATGGTGAAACCCTGTCTTTACTAAAAACACAAAAAATTAGACGGGCATGGCGGCACGTGCCTGCAGCCCCAGCTACTAAGAAGGCTGAGGCAGGGGAATCACTTGAACCAGGAGGCGGAGGTTGTGGTGAGCCAAGATTGCGCCACTGTACTCCAGCCTGGTGATAGAGCAAGACTCTATCAAACAGACAAACAAATAAATAAATAAAGTGTGCTACAATTTAGTGGGTTTTAGTATATTCCCAAAGTTGTATATCCACCCCTAATTCCAGAACATTTTCATCACCCCAAAAAGAAACACCATACGTATTAGTGGTCACTTTTCATTTTCCCCTTACCCAGCCCCTGGCAGCTATTAATCTGCCCTGCCTCTACTGAGGATTTACTTACTCTGGACATTTCATGTAAATGGAATTATACACCACATGCCCTAGGTTTCTGCCTTTTTTCACTTCACATCATGTTTTCAACGTTGACCCATGTTGTAGTGTGTGTCAGTACTTCATTCCTTTTTAAGGCTGAGTAATATTCCCTCCTGGATATGCCACATTTTGTTTATCTGTTCATCAGCTGATGGGCACTTGGGTCGTTTCTGCTTTTTGGTTATGAATAATGCTTCTGTGAACATTTGTGTACATGCTTTTATGTGAACCTAAGTTTCCAGTTCTCTTGGCTGCATACCTAGGATAGGAATTGCTGGGTCAAATGACAACTCCATGTTTATCCTTTTGAGGAACTGCCACCTAATTATCTTTTGGCTTCCTCCCCAGGCACAGAAGATCTCTGACGACCTGATGCAGAAGATCAGTACTCAGAACCGCCGGGCCTTAGACCTTGTGGCCGCAAAGTGTTACTATTATCACGCGCGGGTCTATGAGTTCCTGGACAAGCTGGATGTGGTGCGCAGGTACAGGCAACCAGGGATCTCACTTGGGGCCCTCAGGGTCAGAGACTTGGTCAGTCACAAGCACACAACTGTGGACCTGCAGAGGGCGACGAACCAGTAGATGTAAGCAGGAAAGAGGGGCAGTGGTTCCCATGCCCTGTGCCATGTGAGGGATGTGGGAGAGAGACTGATGCTAGTTGAAGTGGGTCACTGCTGGACTATAAAGAACTGTCCTCAGGTTCTTCCCTTCACCCCACATCAAGGTAGGACTGAGGTGGGTTAGGGGTGGAGGGACAGGCTAGAAAATATTTTACTTCTTTGCTCAAAACCTGCAGTGGCTTCCCATCTAAAGGAAAGGCAAAGTCCTCACACTACCTCATAAGGCCTGACATAATCTGCTCCATTTTGACCTCCCAGACTTCACCTCCTCCTGTTCCTCAGCCCCACTGGCCTGCCTTTCCTCTGGTGTGCCCGGCACCCTCTTCTTCAGAGCCTTTGCACTGGCTGCCCCTCCATCCAGAACACTCGTCTCTCCGCCTCCTTCAAGCCTTCCCTTAACTGATCCCTTCTCAGTGAGTCCTGCCTTGGCCAAGCTATTGAAAAGGTCAACTCATCTTTCTCACCTCCTACATTCCCCATTGCAGTTCCCCTGACCTCACAGGCCTCCCATATTCTGCCACACTGCACACTGTGCTTCTTCCTCATGACCATTGCCTCCCCCCTGGGCTGCATTCCCTAAGGGCAGGGTTTTGTCCTTTTTGCGCAGCTAGAGTAGTACTCTACACCTTAGGCACTCGATAGTTCAGTACTCAGCAAATAACCAGAAAAGCGATTTGTATAACTTTTTTAAGGAATTGAAAAAGAGTGAAGAGTCAAAGGCAGTTCAGAGAGTTGTGATTTGAAGTCTTTGATATCTTTCTTCTTTCCTTCTTGAAGCTTCTTGCATGCTCGGCTCCGGACAGCGACGCTTCGGCATGACGCAGATGGGCAGGCCACGCTGCTGAACCTCCTGCTGCGGAATTACCTACACTACAGCTTGTACGACCAGGCTGAGAAACTGGTGTCCAAGTCCGTGTTCCCAGAGCAGGCCAACAACAATGAGTGGGCCAGGTACCTCTACTATACAGGTGAGCAGAGGGGCCCAACCCACAAATCAGAGGTGTCTCAGGCCTGCCTGGTGCAAATTTTCCAAGGGGTGGTGCATAAGAGGCCCATTTGGCCCTCTGGCTTGTCCGGAGGGTTGGATGACCCCACTCTGTTGACCAACTCTCCTCTCCTCCACT
The DNA here is from genome assembly GCF_049350105.2 of Macaca mulatta. Taxonomy (NCBI): domain Eukaryota; kingdom Metazoa; phylum Chordata; class Mammalia; order Primates; family Cercopithecidae; genus Macaca; species Macaca mulatta. Next base: position 64,344,067 of record NC_133421.1, read on the forward strand.
CCCAGGGCGAATCAAAGCCATCCAGCTGGAGTACTCAGAGGCCCGGAGAACAATGACCAATGCCCTTCGCAAGGCCCCTCAGCACACAGCTGTCGGCTTCAAACAGACGGTGAGCCACAGACACCATCATCCCTTTGCCTCTTTTTTTTTTCATTAAGATGGTGTCTCACTATCTTACCCAGGCTGGTCTTGAACTCCTGGGCTCAAGAAGTCCTCCCACCTCAACTTCCCAAAGTGCTGGGATCACAGGTGTGAGCCACCATGCCTGGCCTCTTTGCCTCTTACTCATTCCCTACCACTTCAGTTCTCTTCCCTATGCTAGGGGCTAGGAAAGGCATCCTTAACCTTCCTATCCAGAAGAGCTTCAAACTTTTTTCTTTTTTTTTTTTTTGTGTGTGTGTGTGGAGACGGGGGTCTCACTGTTGCTCAGGTGAGAACTTCTGGGCTCAAGCAATCCTTCCGCCTCTGCCTCCCTAAGTGCTGGGATTGCAGGTGCGAGCCGCCATGTCTGCAAAAGGTTGCTTCACATCTGTTTGTGGGTGTCACAAAGCAGACACTACCTGCACCTCTGGCAGTGGATGTTCATTCAGAGTGTTCTCCTTGGCAGATAGGTTTAGAATATTCCTGATTCCCCAGCATGCCTGACAGCCATTCCAGGCATGGACCTAGATTGTGTTGATATAAACCCCAGGTTCTTATCTGGTCCTTCATGTTCACATTTGGAAACTGTATTGTCTGTGGCAGAGGAATCCAGAAAATCTCCATAAGGCTGAGTGGCTCAAGTAAACATAAAACTTGGCCACTTAAGAACTGTCAGTCAGCAAGTATTTAAGCATCAACCCTGGTATTAGGCACTGTATGGGATAGGAAGGGAGGATAATAAGTGGTCTTTCTTTTCTTTCTTTTTTTTTTTTTTTTTTTTTTGAAACAGAGTCTCCTTCTGTCACCCAGGCTGGAGTGCAATGGTATGATCTTGTCTCACTGCAACCTCTGCCTCCCGAGTTCAAGTGATTCTCCTGTAGCTGGGCAGGCGCCCGCCACCACACCCAACTAATTTTTTTTTTTTTTAATTCTTTTTTTTTGAAATGGAGTCTTCCTTTGTCTCCCAGGCTGGAGTGCAGTGGTACCATCTCGGCTCACTGCACCCCCTGTCTTTGGGATTCAAGGGATTCTCCTGCCTCAGCCTCCCGAGTAATTGGGATATTACAGGCGCCTGCCACCACGCCCAGCTAATTTTAAAAATTTTTTTTTTTTTTTTTTTTTTTTTTCTGAGACGAGTCTCACTCTGTCGCCCAGGCTGGAGTGCAGTGACACAATCTTGGCTCACTGTAAGCTCTGCCTCCCGGGTTCATGCCATTCTCCTGCCTCAGCCTCCCGAATAGCTGGGACTACAGGCGTCCACCACCACTCCCGGCTAATTTTTTGTATTTTTGGTAGAGACGGGGTTTCACCGTGTTAGCCAGGATGGTTTCGATCTCCTGACCTCGTGATCTGCCCGCCTCAGCCTCCCAAAGTGCTGGGATTACAGGTGTGAGCCACCGCGCCCGGCCAACCCAGCTAATTTTTTGAAAGCTTAAGGGTGTGTGTGAAGTTACAGAGCCCAGCAGCCAGGATGTAGACCTAGTCTTCCCAAATTCAAACCTCTGCTCCTACCTTCACACAACATCCACTTCCATAGTGCCTTGACAGGGAACAGGAGACATGTACGTTGATTAGGTCAATGTAGTAGGAGATTCATTTTATTTCTGTTCAAAAGTTCAGAGAAAGTCAGATTTGTTTTTGATCAAATAATGAAAGAGAAAGGATCTTAAAGAAAAAGTTGGCTAGGTACAGGGCTCACACCTATAATCCCAGCACTTTGGGAGGCTGTGGCAAGAGGATTGCTTGAGACCAACCTTAGCAGCATATGGAGACACCGCCTCTGCAAAAATAAAAGACGTAGCTGGGCGTGATGGCTTGCACCTGTAGTCCCAGCCACTTGGGAGGCTGAAGTGCAAGGATCACTTGGGCCCAGGAGGTCGAGGCTGCAGTGAGCCATGATCGTGCCACTGCATTGCAGCCTGGGCGACAGAGCAAGACTCTCTCAAAAAAAAAAAGAAACATTAAAATTGAACTGGTCTTTCAGAGATGGGTAGGATTTTCACAAAAAGTGAAGGCTTTTCAGACACACTGGGCACGTGAGCAAAATGTTAGATTGCTTACAATGTGAGAGACACTAAAGTTTCTTTTGAAAATCACTAAAAATACAAGTAATTAACATATATAGAATGTGTCATGTACCATGAGAGAAGCTTTCAGGCATTTAAATTTTCTCAGTGGCAGGAAGGTGTAGAGAGAGCTGGAAGAGAGGCCTTGGGCTAGGGCGCTGTTGGTGAGGGAGCGCAGGGAGAGAGAGGGCGGAAGTGAAGGCATGTTTGGGAGAAGGCCTGCAACCAGCCCTCTGCCCTCACACACCCCTGTCACCACCCAGCTTACAGAATCAGCTGGGGGTCTGATGAAGCTGTAGATTCTGATTTGGAGAGTCTGCATTCCTAACGGGCCCTGGGTGATGCCAGCGCTGCTGGTGCACAGAGCGCTCTGAGGAGGGCAGTGCTGGCTCATCCAGTTCAGAGCTGGAGGCCGGCTAGCATTTGTTCCCGCAGCTGCCTTGTCTCCCATAAACTTGAATGTCTCTCTCCAGCCATTTTCACCCTCCTTGTCTTTACTTAATGCCAGCTTCGCTACCTGTGTTTTCCATCGCACTCCTTCCTCTCTCTTCCAGGCTTGGCCCATCACCTGTTTGCTTCAGTCTCCCGGAGGAAAACCCCCACCCCTGCTGCTTCCCCTCTCAAGCGGCCATTCCTGTCTCCCCTGGCTCCCTCCCCAGTAGTGCACTGGCCAGCCCCTCCCTCCAGTGTTATCTCTGCTCCTTCTCACCACCTGGGCCTCAGCAGAGCACTCTGAGAGCTTCTCTGTCGATAGTAAAACCTTCATTCTCTCCTTGAGTGACCTTGTTTGCTTTCCCAGCTTCAGCTCTCGCCTGCATGGTGCTCTTCAGCCTGTACCTTACTAACTCCGTTACTCTGCTGGGACTGCCAATGCAGGCTTCCACAGACTTGGCGGCTTAAACAACTAAAATTGATTTCATCACAATTCTGGAGGCTCTAAGTCCAAGAGCAAAGTGTGACATGATTGGTTTCTTCTGAGGGCGTCTCTCGTCTGCTTGTCGATGGCCGTCTCCTGGTGCTTTCACATGGTCTCCCCTCTGTGTGTGTCGTGTCCTGCTCTTGTCTTAGAAGGACAATAGTCATGTAGGATTAGGGTCCACCCATATGACCTCATTTTACCATAATTACCTCTTTAAAGGCCCTGTGTCCAAATATAGTCCCATTCTGAGGTACTGGGATTTAGGTCTATAACATGAACTTGAGGGGGACACAGTTTAGCCCATCACACTAACTCTGACCCCTCTCACGAGCATCAGACCTGCAGATCCAGCTCCCCCTCCCACCCCCCATATCTCTCTCTACAACGTGTCCCAAAGAGACCCCTCCTGGCCCCCTTACCATTCCTTCCTCCTGCTTTCCCAATGGAGATCAGGGCCTTGCATCATCTCTGACTCTCCCCCACCGTCCTTCCCATCACTGGGTCGGCTGTTAAATTATCTGCATGTCTTCTGTGTTTGCCTGTTCCTTGATATTGCCAGCCCCATGGTTTGAGCCAGTAACGTTTCCAGACACTTCTGCCTGATCATCTTCCTTTCCACCAGCCCAGCTTACACTCACTTGCCTTACTAAGCAGAGCTCCAGGTCTGTCCTTCTCTGGCCTGGAAAGCTTGCATTGCTCCCCACTGCTGGAGGGCATCGTAACGGTCTTGTGAGGTAGACAGGCTAGGTGTTGATATTGTTATTTGGTAGTTTTAGAGATGAGGAACCAAGGACCCAGTTGCTCAGTGTTTCCTAGCTAGTGAGTAGAGACTAGACACCAAGTGTTCTACATGCAGACTTCAAACTGCTCAGCCTGGCATGCAAAATGGCAATGGCATAGTCCCCAGACCGTGGTCCCAACTGTCTCTTTCCTAACAGCTCCCCAGGTACCCACACATTTCTGCCTCTTTTTCAATCTGTACCCTTGACCCTCCTCCTTTTTCTGCTTTGTCAGACTCCTTAAGGCACTTCATAAATTACCATTTCCAGGGATTTTCCCTCACACATGGGTTACTCCAAGGGACAGGGCAGCCTCCTGGAGGTGCCTGTGGAGGGTGAAGGGTCGGCCTGGCTGTGGGTGTGATCACACACTCCCGTTGTAACCCCTGCCTCCCCGTGAAACTTGCTGCCCCACGATTTAGCTGCCTTGTGTTCCACGCCTGGTGAATTCCTGAGTTGGGGGCCATCATTCCCTCCACTGTAGTTTTCTTGCGTGGTGCTGAATTCACACTCAGCACCACTCAGAAATACCTCACAGTCCTGTGTAGGAAGACAGGCCCAGGTTTCCAGCCACCCTTCTGTGTCTGGATACTCTGCTCATTCACGGAAGCCAGGCCCCTTCCTACACTTCTGCCTCTGCCCAGATAATGAATTCTACCCACTGATGACCTCCTCTCCTCCACTAACAGTCTGCCTCTCTAGTGAGCATCTCTGGCTGATGCATGTTCCGTTCTCCAGGCCTGCGAGCCCTGGTCCCTCGCTGTTGCTGAACCACAGCACCTGCCCTTCTGGCCTCACTTTAGAGCACTGTCATTTCAGAGCAGACTGTGTGCAGGGTGGCCAGGTGAAATGCAACTGAGGGCTCTGCGACCAAATGTGACCAAAGGGCCACATTCCCAGCACCCGGCTCCAAAGGCAGCTGGGCTTGGATTCCATGCCCAGCACAGGTTTTCAGGGCTTCCTCCTCTCTCTGGGCCTAAACAACGATCCCTTTCCCTGTTTCCCACTACATCTGGCAGAATTCAGGCCACATTTCATTTTCTTCTTCTGCCCATGGGGCTCCCTGCCCACTGTGTTCCCCTGTCACTCTGTCCAGGTGCACAAGCTTCTCATCGTGGTGGAGCTGTTGCTGGGGGAGATCCCTGACCGGCTGCAGTTCCGCCAGCCCTCCCTCAAGCGCTCACTTATGCCGTATTTCCTTCTGACTCAAGGTAAGGCTGGCTTCCCAACCCCCGAGCCCACTAGGCCCCCTTCACTGGGGCCTCTTACATGCCTGTGCCCATTTGCATCATCCAGTCTACTCCTGTTCTCCCTGCAGCCGTCAGGACGGGAAACCTAGCCAAGTTCAACCAGGTCTTGGATCAGTTTGGGGAGAAGTTTCAAGCAGATGGGACCTACACCCTAATCATCCGGCTGCGGCACAACGTGATTAAGACAGGTGTGGATCAGGATCTGAGGGGCTGTTGGAGGAGCAGAAGCCAGGCTGGGGCAAACCTAGTGGGTATCCTTGGGCAAGTGAAGGGTCTGTGCCCGCCCTGCCCACCCCATCGCTCCTTCCTCTCCCAGGTGTACGCATGATCAGCCTCTCCTATTCCCGAATCTCCTTGGCCGACATCGCCCAGAAGCTGCAGTTGGATAGCCCCGAAGATGCAGAGTTCATTGTTGCCAAGGTGGGGCTGGTTCAGGAACCACAGTGACCAGGTTGTCACTTTCCTGCCAATCTCAGGAGGCAGGAGTGGGAGGAGTTTGGCCAAGGAGGGGAATAGGTAAAGCAATGGCATAGTCATTTCAGGGAGGGCCTGTCGTTTGCAGTGAAGCCAAGAAGTTGCCAGAGAGAGAATGGATGCACATGTGAGTGTGAGTGTAGGTGTGTGCACATGTTGAGTTTATGATAGTGCTTGTGAGTGTGAGAATATAAGGAGGGCAGAGGAATGGGAAGGAACAAGATTTTCTCTGGTTTAGAAGATGGGCATGCTGGGCCAGGCGCGGTGGCTCATGCCTGTAATCCCAGCACTTTGTGAGGCCGGGGAGGGTGGATCACCTGAGGTCAGGAGTTCGAGACAAACCTGGCCAATTTGGTGAAACCCCATCTCCACTAAAAATACAAAACTTAGCCAGGCCTGGTGGCGGGTGCCTGTAATCCTGGCTACTCGGGAGGCTGAGGCAGGAGAGTCGCTTGAACCCGGGAAGTAAAGGCTGCAGTGAGCCGAGATCGCACCACTGCACTCTCTTGCCTGAGTGACAGAGCGAAACTCCATCTCAAAAAAAAAAAAGAAGAAGAAGAAGATGGGCGTGCTGGTGAACTTTCCTCTTTGGGGGCCTGCAGGCCATCCGGGATGGTGTCATTGAGGCCAGCATCAACCATGAGAAGGGCTATGTCCAATCCAAGGAGATGATTGACATCTATTCCACCCGAGAGCCCCAGCTGGCCTTCCACCAGCGCATCTCCTTCTGCCTAGATATCCACAACATGTCTGTCAAGGTGAGAAGCCTGTGGCTGCAGAGTCACGCCTGGCAGCAGCACGCCCCTCCCTCCACACTCATGGATGCCTCAGAGAAGACTGGCTTTATTTGTGGCCCAGGTTCCGTCCAGTCTCTAAAATCACTGAGCTGTGGCACAGGGGGCCCAGAATGGGAAGGGGACTTGGCCACAGTTCCATAGCCAGTTGCCTTCTCCTATTGCGTTTAAGGGATGATGTGGTCACCAGGGAGGACCAGGCAGGGATTCAGAGGTTTGGGTTCTACATTTGGTTCCAAATTTGAGTCATTTGACTTCTCAGAGCTCTGTTTCTCCATCTCTGAAGCTGGTAGGGAGGTGTTACCTGTCTTGTTCGCTTCACAGGGTTGGTAAGATTAAAAGAAGTCCCTGTATTGAGGTACTTAGCGAAGTTTAAATTGTAAAAAAGATGGCGCTGGTATCTGGCTCCACAAAAGGGTGAGCCCTCGTCCTCAGTTAAGCACTGAGTTTGGTGCTGTTACTATTTGGTTGCCATGTTTTTTTCTGGTCTCCTCCCAGGAAACTAGGATATTGCTGCCTTGCTTAAAATTCGGCTAAGCCCTACTCCATGTGACATGCAAGGCCCTTTGTGACCTGGTCCCTTAGGTCTCGCCTCCCCTCCCGCTCCTGCCCCACCACCCAGCAGCCAGCCCCACTGAGTGCAGGCCAGGCCCCTCCCACATGGAATCCTCCACTGGGAAGGCCTCTCCCCATTCCCACATCCACTGTGTTCCTCCTTTTCCTCCTCCCTGCCCAATCGAGAGAGTTGGTCATTTATTCCTCTTTTTTCAGCATTTCCCACAGGGCACTGTAATAATTCCTTTGACGCCCAGCCCCCCACTAGAGTAACTAGAGGGCCACTGTTTCCTGCCTGGTGACGCCTAGCCCCAACTAGAGTAACTGGAGGGCTGCTGTCTCCTGCCCAGTGACACCTAGCCCCAACTAGAGTAACTGGAGGGCCGCTATCTCCTGCCCAGTGACGCCCAGCCCCCCACTAGAGTAACTGGAGGGCCGCTGTCTCCTGCCCAGTGGCGCCTAGCCCCAACTAGAGTAACTGGAGGGCCGCTGTCTCCTGCCCGGTGACGCCTAGCCCCCACTAGAGTAACTGAAGGGCCGCTGTCTCCTGCCCGGTGACGCCTAGCCCCCACTAGAGTAACTGGAGGGGCCGCTGTCTCCTGCCCGGTGACGCCTAGCCCCCACTAGAGTAACTGGAGGGCCGCTGTCTCCTGCCCGGTGACGCCTAGCCCCCACTAGAGTAACTGGAGGGGCCGCTGTCTCCTGCCCGGTGACGCCTAGCCCCCACTAGAGTAACTGGAGGGGCCGCTGTCTCCTGCCCGGTGACGCCTAGCCCCCACTAGAGTAACTGGAGGGCCGCTGTCTCCTGCCCGGTGACGCCTAGCCCCCACTAGAGTAACTGGAGGGGCCGCTGTCTCCTGCCCGGTGACGCCTAGCCCCCACTAGAGTAACTGGAGGGCCGCTGTCTCCTGCCCGGTGACGCCTAGCCCCCACTAGAGTAACTGGAGGGCCGCTGTCTCCTGCCCGGTGACGCCTAGCCCCCACTAGAGTAACTGGAGGGCCGCTGTCTCCTGCCCGGTGACGCCTAGCCCCCACTAGAGTAACTGGAGGGCCGCTGTCTCCTGCCCAGTGTCTAGCTCACAGAGGGGATGCAGGGAGTACAGGTTGCATGACTGCCTCACCTGCTTCCTTCCCTCCCTTATCTCCTCTCTTTGCTGTGCGCCAGGCCATGAGGTTTCCTCCCAAATCATACAACAAGGACTTGGAGTCTGCAGAGGTAAGCTCTGTGCTTTCTGGGTGAGACTGAAAGGTCAAACTTCCACACAGAAGGGGAGGCGGGGAAGTGTCTGGAAGGGCTGGGAGTTGCTCTGAAGCTTTGGCCTCACTTGCCTCTCTGCCCAGGAACGGCGTGAGCGAGAACAGCAGGACTTGGAGTTTGCCAAGGAGATGGCGGAAGATGATGATGACAGCTTCCCTTGAGCTGGGGGGCTGGGGAGGGGTAGGGGAAATGGGGACAGGCTTTTTCCCCCTTGGGGGTCCCCTGCCCAGAGCACTGTCCCCATTTTCCCACACACAGCTCATAGGCTGCACTCGTGCAGGGGGTGGGGGTGCTGGGAGCCAGCCACCCTGACCTCCCCCAGGGCTCCTCCCCAGCCGGTGACTTACCGTACAGCGGGCAGGAGGGCGGGCAGGTGGCCTCCCCGGGCAGGGTCCTGGCCAGTGGTGTGGGAGCAGGAGGGGAAGGATAGTTCTGTGTGCTCCTCTTGGGAGTAGGGGACTGAACTGGGATGTCTTGGCTTGTATGTTTTTTGAAGCTTCGATTATGATTTTTAAACAATAAAAAGTTATCCAAAGCGCTTTGTGCATCAGTTACTATACTTCACTGCAATATTGGCAGGCTCAGATTTTGGGTTTTTTGGCCTTAGAGTACTAGCCCCAGGTGTGTAATCTGAGGGCCTGATGGGTCTGCAGATGGGAGGTGCCCAGGGGAGGATGAAGGGGTCCTGGGCTGGGGTCGGGCGCCTAGGTTTAGTCTGTTTCGTACCTGCGTGGCTTTGGAAAGGTCTTGTTAGGGAAGGCGTACCATGCGCCCACCACCGGCTGCAGACCTTCGCATCCCAATACAGGCATCGGTGGTGCTTCATGGATATTACGGTTTTTACAAATTGAAGGTTTGGCCGGGCATAGTGGCTCATGCCTGTAATCCCAAAACTTTGGGAGGCTGAGGTGGGCGGATCACTTGAGGTCAGGAGTTTTGAGACCAGCCTGGCCAACATGGCAAAACCCCGTCTCTACTAAAAATAAATTAGCTGAGCGTTGTGGTGGGCGCCTGTAATCCCAGCTACTTGGGAGGCTGAAGCAGGAGAACTGCTTGAACCCAGAAGGCGGAGCTTGCAGTGAGCCGAGATCTCGCCACTGCACTGTAGCCTGGGCAACAGAGTGAGACCGTGTCTCAAAAAAAGAAAAAGAAAAGGACAAATAGAAGGTTTGTGTCAACCCTGCATCAAGCAAATCTGTGGGTGCCATTTTCCCAACAGCATATGCTCACTTAGCACCTCTGGGTCACATTTTGGTAAATCCTCTCAATATCTCAAACTTTGTCATGAGTGTATCTGTTCTGGTGATGTGGGATCAGTGATCTTTGATGTTACTATTGTCATTGTTGGGGCACCACAAATTGCACCCATATAAGATGGTGAACTTAGCCGGCCATGGTGGCTCACACCTGTAATCCCAGCACTTTGGGAGGCCAAGGCAGGTGGATTGCTTGAGGTAAGGCATTCAAGACCAGCCTGAACAACATGGGGAAACCCTGTCTCTACTAAAAATACAAACAATAGCCAGGCGTGGTGGCAGGCGCCTGTAATCCCAGCTACTTGGGAGGCTAAGGCAGGAAAATTGCTTGAACCCGGGAGGCGGAGGTTCCAGTGAGCCAAGATCGCGCCACTGCACTCCAGCCTGGGTGACAGAGTGAGACATTGTCAAAAAAAAAAAAAAAGATGGTGAACTTAATAAATGTTGAGTGTGTTCTCACTGCTCACACACCATCCATTCCCTGTCTCTCTCCCTCTCCTTGAGTCTCCCCATGCCCTGAGACACAAAATAATGTTGAAATTGGCCTGTTAGTAACCCTACAACGGCCTCTTAAGTGTTCTAGTGAGAGAGAGAGTCATTGGCCAGGCCCCGTGACTCACGCCTGTTATCCCAGCACTTTGGGAGGCCAAGGCTGGTGGATCCCTTGATCTCAGGAGTTGGAGATCAGCCTGGGCAACACAATGAAACCCCACTGCTACAAAAAATACAAAAATTAGCTAGGTATGGTGGCATGTGCCTGTACTCCCAGCTACTAGGGAGCCTGAATGGGAGGAGCCTTGAGCCTGGGAGGTGCAGGCAGAGGCTGCAGTGACCTGAGATCCTGCCACTGCACTCCCACCTGGGCGACAGTGCAACCCTGTCTCGAAACGAGAAAACAGAAAAAGGGAGAAAGAATCACATATCTCTCACTTTAAATCAAAAGGTCAAAATAATTATGCTTAGTGAGGAAGGCATGTTGAAAGCTGAGAAAGGCCAAAAGCCAGGTCTCCTGCACCAAACAGGTAGCCAAGTTGTAAAGGAGGAGTTCTTTAAGGAAATGCAAAGTGCTGCTCCAGGTTGGGTGCGGTGGCTCACACCTATAATCCCAGCACTTTGGGAGGCTGAGGCCAACAGATCACAAGGTCAGGAGTTCGAGACCAGCCTGGCCAACATGGTGAAACCCCGTCTCTACTACAAATACAAAAATTAGCCAGGCATCGCAATGGGCACCTGTAATCCCAGCTACTCGGGAGGCTGAGACAGGAGAATCCTTGAAACTGGAAGGCAGAGGTTGTGGTGAGCTGAGATCATGCCATTGCACTTCAGCCTGGGCAACAAGAGCAAAACTCTGTCTCAAAAAAAATTTTTTTTGAAAGAGTTCAAGACCAGCCTGGCCAACATGGTAAAACCCCACCTCTGCTAAAAATGCAAAAAATTAGCTGGACGTGGTGGTGCACACCTGTAATCCCAGCTACTTAGGAGGCTGAGACAGGAGAATCGCTTGAAGTGGGGAGGCGGAGGTTGCAATGAGTCAAGATCGCACCACTACACTCCAACCTGGGCGACAGAGTGAAATTCTGTCTCAAAAAAATAAAAAATAAAGGCCAGGCGCAGTGGCTCACACCTGTAATCCCAGCACTTTGAGAGGCCGAGGTGGGTGGATCACCTGAGGTTGGGAGTTCAAGACCAGCCTGACCAACATGGAGAAACTCCGTCTCTACTAAAACTACAAATTTAGCCAGGTGTGGTGGCGCATGCCTGTAATCCCAGCTACTCGGGAGGCTGAGGCAGAATCACTTGAACTCGGGAGGCAGGGGTTGCGGTGAGCCAAGATTGCGCCATTGCACTCCAGCCTGGGCAAAAAGAGCGAAACTCCGTCTCAAATAAATAAATAAATAAAAATAGTAAATAAAATTAAAAGTGCTGCTCTGGTGGACACATGAATGATATGAAAGCAGAACAGCATTATTGCTGATATGGAGAAAGTTTGAGTCTGGAAAGAAGATCAAACTAGCCACAACATTCCTTTAAGCCAAAGCCTAGTGTGGAGCAAGGCCCTCACTCTCTTCAATCCCTTGAAGGTAGAGAGAGGTGAGAAAGTTGCAGAAGAAAACTCAGAAGCTAACAGAGGTTGGTTTGTGAGGTTGAAAGAAAGAAGCTGTCTCCGTGACATAAAAGTGCAAGGTGAAGCAGCAAGTGCTGATGGAGAAGCTGCAGTAAGTTATCCATCAGATCTAGCTCAGATAACTGATGAAGGTGGCTGCACTCAACAAAAGACTTCCAATGTAGACAAACAGCCTTCTGTTGGAATAAGATGCCACCTAGGACTTTCATAGCTAGAGAAGAGAAGTCAATGCCTGGCTTCAAAGCTTTGAAGGACAGGCTGACTCTCTTGTTAGGGCTAATGCAGCTGGCGACTTTAAATTGAAGCCAATGCTCATTTACCATTCCAAAAATCCCAGGGATCTTAAGAATGATACTAAATCTACTCTGCCTGTGCTCTATGGATGGAACAACAAAGCCTGTATGACAGCCCATCTGTTCCCAGCATGGTTTACCAAACGTTTTAAGCCACTGTTGAGCCCGATTGCTCAGACAGAGTCTCACTCTGTCGGCCAGGCTGGAGTGCAGTGGCGCGATCTCAGCTCACTGCAACCTCTGCCTTCTGTGTTCAAGCGATTTTCCTGCCTCAGCCTCCTGAGTAGCTGGGATTACAGGCATGAGCCACCACGCCTGGCCAGAAAAAAAGATTTTTTTTTAAAGTTATTACTGCTGATTGACGATGCACCTGATTACCCAAGGGCTCTGAGGGAGGGATACCAGGGAAATAATATTGTTTTCATGCCTGCTAACACATCCATTCCGCAGCCCATGGATGAAGAAGTAATTTCAACTTTCAAGTCTTATTTAAGAAATACATTTTGTGCGGCCGGGCGCGGTGGCTCAAGCCTGTAATCCCAGCACTTTGGGAGGCCGAGACGGGTGGATCACGAGGTCAGGAGATCGAGACCATCCTGGCTAACACGGTGAAACCCCGTCTCTACTAAAAAATACAAAAAACTAGCCGGGCGAGGTGGCGGGCGCCTGTAGTCCCAGTTACTCGGGAGGCTGAGGCGGGAGAATGGCGTGAACCCGGGAGGCGGAGCTTGCTGTGAGCTGAGATCTGGCCACTGCACTCCAGCCTGGGCGACAGAGCGAGACTCCGTCTCAAAAAAAAAAAAGAAATACATTTTATAAGGCTAGAGCTGCCATAGTGATTCCCCTGATGGATCTGGGTAAACTGAAAACCTGGAAAGCATTCACCATTCTAGATGCGATTAAGAACATTCATGGCCGGGCGCGGTGGCTCACGCCTGTAATCCCAGCACTTTGGGAGGCCGAGACGGGCGGATCACGAGGTCAGGAGATCGAGACCATCCTGACTAACACAGTGAAACCCCGTCTCTACTAAAAATACAAAAATTAGCCGGGCGCGGTGGCGGGCGCCTGTAGTCCCAGCTACTCGGGAGGCTGAGGCAGGAGAATGGCGGGAACTCGGGAAGGCGGAGCTTGCAGTGAGTGGAGATCGCGCCACTGCACTCCAGTCTGGGCGACAGAGCGAGACTCCGTCTCAAAAAAAAAAAAAAAAAAAAAAAAGAACATTCATGATGGCCGGGCGCGGTGGCTCACGCCTGTAATCCCAGCACTTTGGGAGGCCGAGGCGGGCGGATTACAAGGTCAGGAGATCGAGACCACGGTGAAACCCTGTCTCTACTACAAACACAAAAAATTAGCCAGGCCCCGTGGTGGGCGCCTGTAGTCCCAGCTACTCAGGAGGCTGAGGCAGGAGAATGGCGTGAACCTGGGAGGCGGAGCTTGCAGTGAGCCGAGATCGCTCCACTGCACTCCAGCCTGGGGGACAGAGTGAGACTCCGTCTCAAAACAAAAAAGAATATTCATGATTAGGGCCGGATGTGGTGGCTCATGCCTGTAATCCCAGCACTTTGGGAGGCCGAGGCGGGTGGATAAACTGAGGTCAGGAGTTTGAAACCAAGCTGGCCAACATGGTGAAACTCCATCTCCACTAAAAAATATATATACGTAAAAATTAGTCAGGCGTGGTGACACGCACCTGTAGTCCCAGCTACTCGGGAGGCTGAGGCACAAGAATCGCTTGAATCTGGGAGGCAGAGGTTGCAGTGAGCCAAGATCGTGCCACTGCACTTCAGCTTGGGTGACACAGTGAGACTCTCTCAAAAAACAAAAAAAGAATATTCATGATTAGGCTGGGAGCGGTGGCTCACGCCTATAATTCCAGCACTTTGGGAGACTGAGGCAAGAAGATCGCTTGAGCATAGAAGGCCAAGACCAGCCTGGATAACGAAGTGAAACCTCGTCTATATAAAAAAAAAATTAAAAATTAGGCCAAGCGCAGTGACTCACACCTGTAACTCCAGCACTTTGGGAGGATGAAGCGGGTGGATCACTTGAGGACAGGAGTTCGAGACCAGCCTGACCAACATGGTGAAACCCCGTCTCTACTAAAAATACAAAATTAGCGGGGCATGGTGGCACTTTCCTGTAAACTCAGCTATTTGGGAGGCTGAGGCAGGAGAATCGCTTGAACCCAGGAGGCAGAGGTTGCGGTGAGCTGAGATCATGCCATTGCACTCCAGCCTGGGCAACAAAAGCAAGGCTCCATCTCAAAAAATTAACATTAGCAGGAGTTTGGAAGAAGTTGATTACAACCTTCATGGGTGACTTTGAGGGGCTGAAGACACACTTCAGTGGAGGAAAAATCTGCACATGTAGAAACAGTAAAAGAACTAGAATTAGAGTAGACCCTGAGGCCAGGCCCAGTGGCTCACACCTACAATCCCAGCAATTTAGGAGGCCAGGGCAGGAGGATAACTTGAGCTCAGAAGTTCCAAACCAACCTGGGTAACATAGCAAGACCTCGTCTCTACAAAAAAAAAATAATAATAAAAATAAAGCGGAGCCTGAAGATGGGACTGAATTGCTGCCATCTCATGATAGCATTTGAACAGGTGAGGAGTTGCTTCTTACGGAGGAGCAAGGAAAGAGGTTTCCTGAGATGGAATCTACTCCTGGTGAAGATGCTGTGAACATTGCTAACATGGCAACAAAGATTTAGGATATTACATACACTTAGTTGATAAAGCAGCAGCAGTTTGAGAGGATTGACTCCATTTCTTTCTTTCTTTCTTTCTTTCTTCTTTTTTTTTTTTGAGACAGAGTCTCGCTCTGTCGCCCAGGCTGGAGTGCAGTGGCGTGATCTTGGCTCACTGCAACCTCTGCCTCCCAGGTTCAAGAGATTCTTCCACCTCAGCCTCCCCAGTAGCTGGGACTACAGGCACCCGCCACCACACCCGGCTAATTTTTTATTTTTGTAGAGACAGGGTTTCACCATGTTGACCAGGCTGGTCTCGAACTCCTGACCTCAGGTGATCCACTCACCTCAGCCTCCCAAAGTGCTGGGATTATAGGTGTGAGCCACCACGCCAGGCCAGGATTGACTCTAATTTGGAAGAAGTTCTACTGTGGGTAGAATGATGTCAAACAGCATCATTTGCTACAGAGAAACCTTTCTAGAAATGAAGAGTTGGCTGGGCGCAGTGGCTCACACCTGTAATTCCAGCACTTTGGGAGGCTGAGGTGGGCGGATCACCTGAGTTCGAGACCAGCCTGGCCAACATGGTGAAACCTCGTCCCTACTAAAAACACAAAAATGAGCCGGGCATGGTGGTGGAAGCCTGTAATCCCAGCTACTTGGGAGGCTGAGGCAGGAGAATTGCTTGAACCCGAAGGCGGAGGTTACAGTGAGCAGGGATCATGCCACTGCACTCCAGCTTGGACAACAGAGGGAGACTCCGTCTCAAAACAAAACAAAACAAAAAAACAAAAAAAGAAAAGAGTTAATTGATGCAGAAAATTTCATTATTTTCTTATTTGAAGAAATTGTTCTTACCTGAAGGCACTAGGAAAAACAAAAACAAAAATAAGAAAAAAAAAAAAAAAGAGAAATTGCTACAGTCACCCCAACCTTCAGCAGCCACCACCCTGCTCAGTCAGTGGTCATCAACACCAGGCAAAATCCTTCACTAGCAAAAAGGTTAGGACTTGCTGAAGGCACAGATGATTGTTAGCATTTTTAGCAATAAAGTTTTTTGTTTGTTTGGTTTTTGTTTTTTTGTTTTTTGAGGCAGAGTCTTGCTCTGTCACCAAGGCTGGAGTGCTATGGTGTAGTCTCGGCTCACTGCAACCTCTGCCTCCAGGTTCAAGCAATTCTCCTGCCTCAGCTTCCTGAGTAGCTGGGACTACAGGCGCCCGCCACCATGCCCGGCTACTTTTTGTATTTTTAGTAGAGACGGGGTTTCACTATGTTGTCCAGGCTGGTCTCAAACTCCTGATCTCAGGTGATCCGCCCGTCTCGGCCTCCCAAAGTGCTGGGATTATAGGCATGAGCTACCGCACCAGGCCAAGTATTTTTAAATTAAAGTATGTACATATATAAAATACTTTTTTAAACATAATGCTATTGTACACTTAATAGACTACGGTATAGTGTAAACCTAACTTTTTTTTTTTTTTTTTGGAGACAGGGTCTCACTCTGGTCGTCCAGGCTGGAATGCTGTGGCACTACCACAGCTCACTGTAGCCTTAACCTCTTCGGGCTCAGGTAGATGATCCTCTCACCTCAACCTCCCAAGTAGCTGGGACTATAGGCGAGTGCCACCACACCCAGCTAATTTTTTATTTTTTTGTAGAGATGGGGTCTTGCAATGTTGCCCAGGCTGGACTTGAACTTCTGGGCTCAAGTGATTCATCCGCCTTGGCCTACCAAAGTGCTGGGATTATAGGCGTGAGCCACCATGCCCGGCCTGTATTGTGTAAACATAACTTTTATATGCAGTGGGAAACCAGCACCTCTGTGACACCCTTTATCGTGGTGGTCTGGAACTGAACTTGCAGTATCTCTGAGGTCTACCTGTCTTCCTAATTTCCATTAAACTTGGGTTTTGGCCTGGCCTTGCTCTGGCTCCTGATCATACTCCAGCCCTGGTCACAATATTTGGCATCACACCCTTCCTTTGATCTTCTGCCGCCTCTCATTTTAATGAAACTCCTAAAGTTGACTTTGCAAAACAACACTTCTCCTGTGTTTCCCAAACCCGCCCCTCAATCTCTGTGGCGGATGTTTTGATCCTAGCATCCAGATTCTTCATCTATGTTTAGGGCTCCAATCCTTTCCCCATTTTATCCTTTGATTTTGCAAACCAATCCCAAAACCTTCTCATAGATCTTTGATTCCCTTCCAGGAAGGGTGAGGTGGGAGGACTACGGTTAAGCACCTCCTCTGTGTCGTTTTAGGATATGAGGACAGGCTCAGGTGGGTTAAATGAGTCCTGTAGTTGAACGCAGGCTGACCTGACACCAAGTTCAATGCGCCTTCTCTCAGCCTGTGCTGCCTTCTTCCTGCCTCAGCCTGGGTGTATTAGTCGGGGTTCTCTAGAGGGACCGAACTAATACAATAGTTGTATATATAAAGGGGAGTTTAAGGAGTATTGCCTCACGCAATAGGCCGTCTGCAAGCTAAGGAGCAAGGAAGCCAGTCCGTCCGCATCCCCAAACCTCAAAAGTAGGGAAGGTGACAGTGCAGCCTTCAGTCTGTGGTCGAAGGTCCAAGCGTCCCAAAGCTGAAGAACTTAGAGTCCAGCATTCAAGAGCAGGAAGCATCCTGCACGGGAGAAAGACGGAGGCCAGAAGACTCAGCCGGTCTGGTCTTTCCACGCTCTTCTGCCTGCTTTTTATTCTGCCTGTGCTGGCAGCTGATTCGATTGTGCTCACCCCAGTTGAGGTCTACCTTTCCCAGTCCTCTGACTCAAATGTTAATCTCCTTTGGCAACACCCTCACAGACACACCCAGGATCAATACTTTGTATCCTTGAATCCAATCAAGTTGACACTCAATATTAACCATCACTCTGGGTTTCTGTTATCCAGTCCATCTTCATTTGTCTTTGGGTCTCCATGTAGCAGTCCTGACTTCAAAAGCCAACTTTTCTTGAGTGTGTGATCAGGAGACATACATATGGCAAGCACCGCTGCCCAAGGCCCTTTCCAGCCTGTTCAACATTTGTAGCTGTAATGAGCGTTCTTCATGAGGAGCTCAGCCTCACAAGAGGTTATCAATCTTCAGCCTTGGTTGTAAATGACCGGAGAGAGTTTATCACCCTCTTCCAGAGAGCTGGGGTCATTCGCCATGATTCCCTGGTTCTTGTCCACATAAGGTCTATGGGCCATTTTTCTACTCACTGTCTGGAGGCTTCTTCATCCACTGTCTGGATGAACCCTGTTGGCGTGGCTTCTAATTTCCTGAAGAAACTCAGTGTCACTTTTTTTTTTTTTTTAAGACAGTCTCACTCTGTCGCTCAGGCTGGAGTATAGTGGCACAATCTTGGCTCACTACAACCTCCACCTCCCAGGTTCAAGCAATTATCCTGCTTCAGCTTCCCAAGTAGCTGGGACGACAGGCACACGCCACCACACACAGCTCATTTTTGTATTTTTAGTAGAGACGAGGTTTCACCATGTTGGTCAAGGATGGTCTCTATCTCCTGACCATGTGATCTGCCTGCCTCGGCCTCCCAAAGTGCTGGGATTACAGGCGTGAGCCACCGCGCCCAGCCAAGTGTCACTTTCATGCTTAGAGAGCTCACTGTATTCTTTTACATTCGTTTTACTTGTTTGTTTATTTGTTTTGAGACGGAATCTCACTCTGTCACCCAGGCTGGAGGGCAGTGTTGCGATCTCGGCTCACCGCAACCTCTGCTGCAAGGGTTCAAGTGATTCTCCTGCCTCAGCCTCTCCAGTAGCTGAGATTATAGGCATGCATCACCGCACTTGGCTGATTTTTGTATTTTAGTGTAAATGGGGTTTCATCATGTGGGCCAGGTTGGTCTTGAACTCCTGACCTCAAGTGATCCACCCAGCTTGGCCTCCCAAAGTGCTGGGATTGCAGACATGAGCCAC
Organism: Macaca mulatta; assembly: GCF_049350105.2. NCBI lineage: Eukaryota > Metazoa > Chordata > Mammalia > Primates > Cercopithecidae > Macaca > Macaca mulatta. The sequence continues at coordinate 64,362,593 of NC_133421.1, forward strand.
CGTGCCCGGCTACCCCCTAGTTTTGTTTTGTTTTTTAATTTGAAAACTACATAGAAGTACAAAGAATAACATAACAAATACGTACCCATATATTCTCCACCCAAGTTTAATCATGTTAACATTTCATTAGTCTGTGAAGTTTTTTAATCAAAAAAGAAAACTGGACACCATGGCTCATGCCTATAATCTCAGCCCTTTGAGAGGCCAGTGTGGGAGGATCGCTTGAGCCCACAAGTTTGAGACCAGCCTGGGCAACATAGTGAGACCCCATCTCTACAAAATAAAGACATAAATAAAACATTATGGCTAAGGTAGAAGTCCATCTTGTTCCCCTGGCAAAGGCAGGCACTTTGATGAATGCAGCTGAGAAGCTTCTAGTTTATATTTTTATACTTTTATTACAAAATAGTATTGAGCTGCCAGCTGCAATGGCTCATGCCTGTAATCCCAGCACTTTGGAAGGCTGAGGCAGGAAGATTGCTTGAGCCCAGGAGTTTGAGACCAGCCTGGGCAACATGGCAAACCCCATCTCTATGAAAAACACAAAAAAATGGGCTGGGTGCAGTGGCTCACACCTGTAATCCCAGCACTTTGGGAGGCCGAGGCGGGCAGATCACATGGTCAGGAGATTGAGACCATCCTTGACCAACATGATGAAACCCCATCTCTACTAAAAATACAAAAATTAGCTGTGTGTGGTGGTGGTGCCTGCACAGGGTCTCACTCTGTCATCCAGGCTGGACTGCAGTGGGGTGATCACAGCTGACTGCAGCCTCAACCTCCCTGGCCCAAGTGATCCTCCCAACTTAGCCTCCCAAGTAGCTAGAACCACAGGCTTGCACCACCATGCCTGGCTCATTTTTTTATTTTTTTGTAGAGACGGGATCTCCTTATGTTGCCCAGCTGATCATAAACTCCTGGGCTCACAAGCAATCCTCCTATCTCAGGCTCCCTACATGCTAGGATTACAGGCATGAATCACCATGCCCGGCCAGTATTGAGTTTTAAAATTCTTGTACCTAGTATATTGCAGGAATGTAATTTGCTCTGTTTTCACTCAATATCGTTTTTGAGACCTAATCATGTTGATGCCCATGCCGAGCACTGTTCTGGACACTGAGAATACAACCAAATAAAGCAAAGTCCCTTTCCTCACAGAGTCTTGACTCTGGACAGGTTGGGAGGCATACATAGCATGAAGGGACCAGTATCTATCTAGCTATTCCCAGCTGATGGGCATTGCAAATGCATTTCCATTGGTTTACTATAACAACATTCCAAAGAACATCTCTGGCCAGGTGCAGTGGCTCATACCTGTAATCTTAACACTTTTCAGGAGGCCAAGGCAGGAGGATCACTTGAGGCCAGTAGTTCAAGACCAGTCTGGGCAACACAGGGAGACCCTGTCTCTATGAAAAATCAAAAAATTATGGCCGGGCATGGTGGCTCATGCCTGTAATCTCTGCACTTTGGAACGTCAAGGCAGGTGGATCGCTTGAGGTCAGGAGTTCGAGACCAGCCTGGCCGATATGGTGAAACCCTAGCTCCACTAAAAATACAAAAATTAGCCAGGCATGGTGGCAGGCGCCTGTAATCCCAGTTACTCAGGAGGCTGAGGCAGGAGAATTGCTTGAACCCAGGAGGGAGAGGTTGCAGTGAGCTGAGATCACACCACTGAACTCCAGCCTAGGTGACAGAGCCAGACTCCATCTCAAAAAAAAAAAAATTAGCCAGGCATGGTGGTGCACACCTGTACTCTCAGCTACTCAGGAGGCTGAGGTGGGAGGATCGCTTGAGCCTGGGCAGTCGAGGCTGCAGTGAGCCAAGATCATGCCACTGCACTCCAGCCTAGGCAACAGAGAGAGACCCTGTGTTTAAAAAAATAGTAATAATACAGAAAAGAACAGCTCTGTATATGTCTCCTGGTACATATATACTATGTATATAGTTTGCAAACTCAGAGGTCCAGATAGTCAATTTTTTAGGTTTGTGGGCCATACAGTCTCTGTCACAACTACTCTCCCTTGTCTTTCTAGTACAAAAGCAGCTATAAACAATACATATGTGAATTTTTTATAGACATGGAGATTTGAATTTCATATGATTTTTACTTTTTTTTTTTTTTGAGACGGAGTCTTGTTCCTTGCCCAGGCTGGAGTGCAATGGTGTGATCTCGGCTCACTGCAAGCTCCGCCTCCCGGGTTCACGCCATTCTCCTGCCTCAGCCTCCCGAGTAGCTGGGACTACAGGCGCCCACCACCACGCCCGGCTAATTTTCTGTATTTTTAGTAGAGACCGGGTTTTACCATGTTAGCCAGGATGGTCTCGATCTCCTGACCTCGTGATCCGCCCGCCTCGGCCTCCCAAAGTGCTGGGATTACAGGCGTGAGCCATCACACCCGGCCGATTTTTACATTTTATAAAATCATCTTTTTAAAAAATTTCCCCTAACCGGCCGGGCGTCGTGGCTCAAGCCTGTAATCCCAGCACTTTGGGAGGCCGAGGCGGGCAGATCACGAGGTCAGGAGATCGAGACCATCCTGGCTAACACGGTGAAACCCTGTCTCTACTTAAAAAATACGAAAAACTAGCCAGGCAAGGTGGCGGGTGCCTGTAGTCCCAGCTACTCGGGAGGCTGAGGCAGTAGAATGGTGTGAACCCTGGAGGCGGAGCTTGCAGTGAGCAGAGATTGCGCCACTGCACTCCAGTCGGGGTGACAGAGCGAGTCTCCGTCTCAAAAAAAAAAAAAATTTTCCCCTAACCATTTAAAAGTGTAAAAGCCGGCCGGGTGCCATGGCTCACACCTGTAATCCCAGCACTTTGGAAGGCTGAGGCGGGCAGACTACTTGAGATCAACAGTTCGAGACCAGCCTGGCCAACATGGCAAAACCCCATCTCTACTAAAAATAAAAAAATGAGCCGGGCATGGTGGTGCACACCTGTAATCCCAGCTACTTGGGAGGGAGGCTAAAGCAGAGAATCGCTTGAACCCAGGAGGTGGAGGTTGCAGTGAGCCAAGATCGTGTCACTGCACTCCAGCCTGGGCGACAGAGCAAGACTCGGTCTCAAAAAAACACAACAACAACAACTAAAATTGTAAAAGCCATTTCTAACTCAGTGTACATACTCAGGTCTGTGTACTCCTGCTCTGAGGCATACCTGAGAAGTAGAGTTGCTTGGTCACGGGGCATAGACATTTCCACCTTAACTAGACACTACCAAGTTACCATCCAAGGAGGTTTTTTTTACAATCTACACTCCCCCCAGCAACAAATGAGAGTTACTCCAGATCCTTTACAAAGATGCACTAAGCCCAGTACCAGATGAAAACAGGAAGTGGGAGGGGAAGCTGCCAGCCACTTCTAAACATGAAGAAATACCTGGGAGAGCCTTCTGGATGCTGGAAGGATGACTAACGGGGGTCTTTGGAGCCTGCCCCCTGTCAGATCACTGTGGCTTCTGAGCCTCCAGTCCAGCTCAGTCCCATGTATCATGGCCGGTGGTAATGAGCCCTTGCTCTGTTTGGTCTTTATTCTCCCCCGTGTGGGGCTGAAGTCTGGATTGAGCTGTTATTCAAGAGGTACAGCTTTCTTGACAGGAAAGTAGTATCACAGAAACAGCAGGGGCTTGAGAAGATGATCTAACTGCAAATCCTACCTGGTTCAGCCACCAGCTAGTTCTGTGATCTTGAACAAGTTTTTTCACTTCTCCAAGGCCCTCCCTTGGCTACAATCCACCAGTTGGTTGTACACCTGTAATCCTAGCACTTTGGGAGGTCAAGGTGGGTGGATGGCTTGAGCCCAGGAGTTTGAGACCAGCCTGGGCAACCTGGTGAAACCCTCTCTCTGCAAAAAAAAAAAAAAAAAAAAATTAGCCGAGCGTGGTGGTCCGTGCCTGTGGTCCCAGCTACTCAGGAGGCTCAAGTGGGAGGATCACTGGAGCCCAGAAGGTGGAGACTGCGGTGAGCTGTGATTGCACCGCGGCACTCCAGGCTGGGGGACAGAGTGAGACCCTGTTTCCCCCCACAAATAAAATGGACAAAAGTGTAATAAAACGTGCCTGACACAGTGGCTCATGACTGTAATCCCAGCACTTTGGGAGGCCGAAGCGGGCAGATCACCTAAGGTCAGGAGTTCAAGACCAGCCTGACCAACATGGAGAAATCCCATCTCTACTAAAAATGCAAAATTAGCCGGCTGTGGTGGCGGTAGTGGCACATGCCTGTAATCCAAGCTACTCAGGAGGCTGAGGCAGGAGAATTGCTTGAACCCGGAGGCAGAGGTTGCAGTAAGCTGAGATCATGCCATTGCACTCCAGCCACTCCAGCCTGGGCAACAAGAGCCAAACTCTGTCTTTAAAAAAAAAAAGTGCCTGACGTATAAGAGGTATGCGATGCAATAGTTGCCAGGCAACATGTTTAAGAATGTGGAGCTTCTGCCTTACATGGTCCTGTTAAAAAACCTACCCTCAAGGCCAGGGGCCGTGGCTCATGCCTGTAATCCCAGCACTTTGGGAGGCTGAGGTGGGTGGATCACCTGAGGTCAGGAGTTTGAGATCAGCCTGACCAACATGGTGAAATCCCACCTCTACTAAAAATACAAAATTAGATGAACATGGTGGTGCATGCCTGTAATCCCAGCTACTTGGGAGGCTGAGGCAGGAAAATCACTTGAACCAGGGAGGCAGAGGTTGTAGTGAGCCGAGATTGTGCCATTGCACTCCAGCCTGGGCAACGAGCAAAACTCAGTCTCAAAAAAACAAACAAACAACAAAAACAACAGCAACAAAATCCCACCCTCTACTCCCAGGGAGCTGGGCACTGAACTGGGCCCCATCACTGCAAGGTGCTGAGCCACGGAGCTGAGGCGGAGCTGCAGGACAGGGGACCAGATGACAGCGTGTGAGATCAGCAGGTGATGTCCCTGCCAGTGGTGACCACCAGGGGGCCCCCAAGTACCAGAGATGGCCCCACCTAGTCACCACGTCCACCATCCAGAGATGTCTGTTTCTTGGCAGGCTGAGGTAAATTAGGACAGAAAGTGACAGTCTTGGGTGTGGTCAGTCAGACTGTCCCAGGCAAGCCCCGTGGCCTGTAGAAAATGCTCAGGCCTAGGCCGGGCGCGGTGGCTCACGCCTGTAATCCCAGCACTTTGGGAGGCCAAGACGGGCGGATCACGAGGTCACCAGATCGAGACCATCCTGACTAACACGGTGAAACCCTGTCTCTACTAAAAATACAAACAATTAGCCGGGTGTGGTGGCGGGCGCTACTCGGGAGGCTGAGGCAGAAGAATGGCGTGAACCTGGGAGGCGGAGCTTGCAGTGAGCCGAGATTGCACCACTGCACTCCAGCCTAGGCGACAGAGCGAGACTCCATCTGGAGACAAAAAAAAATGAAAAAGAAAATGTTCAGGCCTAAGCCAGGGGCCCGGGCTGTAATTCTGTCGCTTACCATGACCTTGGGCAAAGCTACTTCCTTCCCTGGCACAGTTCACAGGGCTGGAACCAACTCCAAGGTCCCTTCCAGCATGAATGTTGCATGGTTCTAGGATGAGAAGATGGGGACAGTTTCCCCTCTCTCAGGCCAACCCGTGTCCACTTCAAGGTGAATGGCCAGGGAAGTCACGTGTCCCAACCCCCCAGTTCCAAAGCCCTTGGGGACCCTGCTGTCAGGGTCGTGCATGAGGAGGTGAAGGTCAGGTGAAAAAATCGCCTCGAAGGGTCTTGCCTCATTTGGGACAGACATCCGGTTTCCTCTGGGCTCTACCGGGATTCCAGGGGCTTAACTGAATGAGTCATGGGGTCAGGGGGGTTTCTGGGGGAGTTCCCAGCTAATCAGCTTGGGTCAGGACAGCCTGGAACTTTCGATGGTGCCTATCCAAGTGTGGGGTGGGCACTGCAGCCAAGACCCAATGTCCTTATCTCAGGTAGGGGCCCTCAGGAGGTCACCCAGACAGGCAGCCTCTGGAGAGTTTGGGGGTAGGAATGGGGGCAACCAGTTTCTCTCTTAGAATGTGGGGGCTCTGGGGACAGGCTTGAGAATCCCAAAGGAGAGGGGCAAAGACACTGCCCCCGCAAGTCTGCCAGAGCAGAGGGAGACCCCACTCAGCCGCCACTTCCCCACAGGCTGCTGCCGCCTCCAGGCATCTACCAGCGGCTCAGCCTTTGTTCAGCTGTTCTGTTCAAACACCCTGGGACCATTCAGGCCTGGGTGGGGCAGCGGGAGGAAGGGAGTTTGAGGGGGGCAAGGCGACGTCAAAGAAGTATCAGAGATTCCACAATTTCACAAAACTTTCGCAAACAGCTTTTTGTTCCAACCCCCCTGCATTGTCTTGGACATCAAATTTGCATAAATCCTGGGAAGTTATTACTAAGTCTTAGTCGTGGCCCCAGGTAATTTCCTCCCAGGCCTCCGTGGCGTTATGTATAAAGGCCCCCCTGGAGCTGGGCCCCAAAACAGCCCGGAGCCTGCAGCCCAGCCCCACCCAGACCCATGGCTATACCTGCCGCCCAGAGCCCCATGAAGCTGATGGGTGAGTTTCTTGGCCCAGAATGGGAGAGCTGCCCGCCCTGGCATGGGAGGGAGGCTGGTGTGACAGAGGGGCTGGGGATCCCCGTTCTGGGAATGGGGATTAAAGGCACCCAGTGTCCCCGAGAGGGCCTCAGGTGGTAGGGAACAGCATGTCTCCTGAGCCTGCTCTGTCCCCAGCCCTGCAGCTGCTGCTGTGGCACAGCGCACTCTGGACAGTGCAGGAAGCCACCCCCCTGGGCCCTGCCAGCTCCCTGCCCCAGAGCTTCCTGCTCAAGTGCTTAGAGCAAGTAAGGAAGATCCAGGGCGACGGTGCCGCGCTGCAGGAGAAGTTGGTGAGTGAGGCGGGCGAGAGGGCTGTGGAGGGAAGCCCAGTGGGGAGAGCTAAGGGGGATGGAACTGTGGGCCGACATCCTCAGGAAGGGATGTGGGAGAATATTAGGAGCGGTGGAGCTGGGGAAGGCTGGGAAGGGACTTGGGGAGGAGGACCTTGGTGGGGACAGTGCTCGGGAGGGCTGGCTGGGATGGGAGTGGAGGCATCACATTCAGGACAAGAGCCGCTGTGAGATCAGAGGGTGGGGGTGCAGGGCAGAGAGGAACTGAACAGCCTGGCAAGACATGGAGGGAGGGGAAAAACCAGAGAATCAGAGAGGACCAGGGAAGGAGGAGCGGCGACCTGGCCACGGCGAGTCTCACTCTGCATCCTTCCATCCCCAGTGTGCCACCTACAAGCTGTGCCACCCTGAGGAGCTGGTGCTGCTTAGACACTCTCTGGGCATCCCCTGGGCTCCCCTGAGCAGCTGCCCCAGCCAGGCCCTGCAGCTGGTGAGTGTCAGGAAAGGATAAGGCTGATGAGGAGGGGAAAGGAAAGGAGGGACACCCATGGGCTCCCCCAGGTCTCCAGGCTCCAAGCCGGGGGCCTGATGGGAGGGTCTCAGGCAGCACCCCCTAACTCTTCCGCTCTGTCTCCCAGACAGGCTGCTTGAGCCAACTCCATAGCAGCCTCTTCCTCTACCAGGGCCTCCTGCAGGCCCTGGAAGGGATCTCCCCTGAGTTGGGCCCCACCTTGGATACACTGCAGCTGGACATTGCCGACTTTGCCACCACCATCTGGCAGCAGGTGAGCCTTGTTGGGCAGGGTTGCCAAGGTCATGCTGGCATTCTGGGCACCGCAGCCGGGCCTGTCAGCCCCCAGCATTTCCTCATTTGTAATAACACCCACTCAGCAGGGCCCAGCCACTGATCGCAGCTTTCCTTTACAGATGGAAGACCTGGGAATGGCCCCTGCCCTGCAGCCCACCCAGGGTGCCATGCCAGCCTTCACCTCTGCCTTCCAGCGCCGGGCGGGAGGCGTCCTGGTTGCCTCCCATCTGCAGCGCTTCCTGGAGCTAGCGTACCGCGTTCTACGCCACCTTGCCCAGTCCTGAGCCAAGCCCTCCCCATCCCATGTATTTATCTCTATTTAATATTTATGCCTATTTAAGCCTCATATTTAAAGACAGGGAAGAGCAGAACAAAGCCCCAGGCCTCTGTGTCCTTCCCTGCATTTCTGAGTTTCATTCTCCTGCCTGTAGCAGTGAGAAAAGCTCCTGTCCTCCCATCCCCTGGACTGGGAGGTAGATGGGTAAATACCAAGTATTTATTACTGTGACTGCTCCCCAGCCCTGGCTCTGCAGTGGGCACTGGGATGAGCCACAGTAAGCCCCTGGTCCCGAGGGTCCCCACCTGGGGCCCTTGGGAGTATCAGGTCTCCCACGTGGGAGACAAGAAATCCCTGTTTAATATTTAAACAGCAGTGTTCCCCATCTGGGTCCTTGCACCCCTCACTCTGGCCTCAGCCGACTGCACAGCGACCCCTCCATCCCTTTGGGTGTGAGGTCCCTGGACAAGCAGAGGCAGCCAGAGCTGGGAAGCATGGCCCTGGGGTCCCACGAACTTGCTGGGGAATCTCGTTTTTCTTCTTAAGACTTTTGGGACATGGTTTGACTCCCCGCATGAGGAACTCAGGCATCACCGACGTGTCTCCTGTTTTTCTGGGTGCCCTCGGGACACCTGCCCTGCCCCCATGAGGGTCAAGACTATGACTCTTTTTAGGGCTGGGCAGGTGCCTGGACATTTGCCTTGCTGGACGGGGACTAGGGATGTGGGAGGGAGCAGACAGGAGGAATAATGTCAGACGTGTGTGTGAAAGGAAGCTCGACTGTCACCCTCCACCTCTTCACCCCCGACTCACCAGTGTCCCCTCCACTGTCGCATTGTAACCAAACTTCAGGATAATAAAGTGTTTGCCTCCAGTCATGTCCTTCCTCCTCCTTGAGTCCAGCTGGTGCCTGGTCAGGGGCTGGGAAGGTGGCTGAAGGGTGGGAGAGGCCTGAGGGAGGTCGGGGAGGAGGTCCAGGGAGAAGGGGGAAGGTTCTCAAGTTCGTCTGACATTCATTCCATTAGCACGTGTTTATCTGAGCACCCACTCTGTGCAGACGCTGGGCTAAGTGCTGGGGACACAGCAGGGAACAAGGCAGACGTGGAATGAGCAGCCACAGCCGTGCAGGGAAGACAGAGGCACTGGGACCATGGGAACCCGGAAAGGAGAGCACATGGGGTCCAGGTGGGCTTAACAGGCCAGACACAGTCAGACAAGATGAAGCCAGGGAGTGCTGAGCATCTGTACCAGGCTTGTCACTTACCATCTTCCATAAACTTGAGCCCATCCATCAAGTTGGAGTTTCTCTCCTCCTCAGGCTCAGTCTCTGCACTTGCCCCAGCTGGTGCAGCAGCCCCGTAAGCTGAAGAGCGCTAAGCTCACAGCACAGGAGGGTGTGGAGCTGTGGCAAGTACGGGGGCCAGCGACCACACTGCAGGTGTGAGGCCTGCCTGCAGCCAAAGACTCCTGTGTGGCTTTGGGGTACCCCCACCAGCCCCCAGTCCACTATCTGCCCAAGCCTTGTCCTCCTCAGCTCCTCGGTCCCTCCCACCTCCCCAGCCCGTGGCTCCTCGGAAAGCAGGGTCAGAAGTGTCCACTGCCAGGCTCGGAGACGTGTGAGGCAGGCAAGGAAGGGTTAAAGAAAGGTCCGGCCCTCATCCCCCCGCCTCCCATCCCCCAGTCCTTTTTTGGAGGCAACAGACCAAATCCCAGGCTAGTCAGAGTGTGGGTAGGGTTGGGCCAGGTTCGGGAGAAAGCAGAGCAGGCCACCCTGCCCCAGCACTGTGGGGCCCTGAGCCAAAGCCTCTCCCCTTTCAGGGTACAGCTGGCTTTGCGGGAGGGGCAGCAGGCCGGCCAACTTGGCTCCAAGGAAGGGAAGCTGCTTTCCCCTGGCCCTTCCTCAGCTGAGCAAGTCCACATAGGACCCTAAGCCCTGCCACCTCTGCACCTCTTCCTCCTCCTCCTCACCACAGGAGTGCGCTTTCCCCGGCCACAGCACAGGCAGTCCAGGGAGAGAGCACTGTGCCCCGCCCCGGGTGACACTGATACCAACAGCACCCACAGTCGCAAAGGGATCCACGAGGAGCTTTATTTACACATGAACAAAGGTAGATTTCCCTCACATATTACAAAATATATACACACACACACACACACACACACACACACACACACACTCTCTGCGTCTAGAAAGTTCCTCAGAAGTAAGATTACCCCTGGGCTGGGGCGGGCGCACACAGGGGTGACCACTGGGCTTGTGGTCCAGGCTGCTCACACTCCTCAGGTGCTGGCAGACAGAGAAGAAATTTCAAAAGAGGAAACCAGGAGACATCCTGGAGGTCAGGAGTCAGAAGCGGGGAATTAGAAGCTGCCAGAGGCTCTTGCACCATGTGGAGCGGATGTGAGCCACGATGCCTCATCTTTCCTCACTGCTTCCCTTGGAGGCACCTGGGGCTGTGCCAGTCCCCAGCCCCCAGCCCCCACTGCGGCCATGCCAAGCTCCTCAGAGTGCAGCAATGGCTTTAGCAGCCACCTGGCGGCCCAGGGGCAGGCTGAGGTCCGTGATGGCCAGAACCACCTTGGGGCTGGACATGGCTGACACCTTCACCAGTTCCGACACCTGCCACAGACAGAGATGCTGCTTGCTGGATGGCTGGTGGTGGGCGTGCTGTCCCAGGGGAAGGAGGCCCCTCCCTGCTCCAAGGGCTGCACCAAGGCCCCAGCACCAGCGGGAGAGCCAGGAAGGTGGTACTCACGGTGGTGAAGGGCATGAACTGCAGGACACTGCCGCGGCCACCCTGCTCCAGGCAGTCCACACACTCCTCCATGAACCACTGCACGAACTGGGTGTGGGGCCCAGCGGTGCGCGACCCCAGGATGGAGGAGATGAGCAGGAAGAGGTTGGCTGTGGAGAGTGACAGGAGGGAGTTCCATGAGAGGGGGTGAGGTCACACTCTGGGAGAAGGCGGGACTGAAAAGGGAAAAGAAATACATGCTGAGCATGTCCCCAAAACGGGGTGTCAGAGAGAGAAAATATAAAAGGCAACCGGGGAGGGGAGGGGGGGAACTAGACAGGAGCCTGGGAGCCAGGACAGCCAGCAATGAGGAGCATGGAGGGAGAAGGGAGGGGCGCCATGAGGCCCCTTCCAGATGACAAGGTCGCCCAGCCTCCATGAGGAGAGGGACTCGTCCAGCTTAACCCCAGGTTCAGCAGCACGGGTGGGGAACTTACCCAGGACTCGGTTCAGAGGGTCCCGCATGTTGACGGTGTGGAGCTGAGAGGCTGAGAGGGAGCTGCTCATGGACCGGTCTGCTGTGGGACAGAGCAGACAGAGCGCTGGGGAACAGCCTGCCGAGTGCAAAAGCGGCGCTCCCTGGGGATACCCCCACCTGACCTTCACCCATCGGAGGTAACTGGTACATGGAAAGCCCAGAGAAGACCCTGAGATCAAGAGCACAGAGGGAGGCTGGGTGCAGGGGCTCACACCTGTAATTCCAGCACTTTGGGAGGCCAAGGCAGGAGGACTGCTTAAGCCCAGGAGTTCAAGACCAACCTTGGCAACTAGCGAGACCCCATCTCTACAAAAAATACAAAAATTAGCTGGGCATGGTGCCAAAGCCTGTAGTCCCAGCTCCTTGGGAGGCTGAGGCAGACTGCTTGAGCCCAGGAGAACAAGGCTGCAGTGAGCCGAGATGGTGCCACTGCACTCCAGCATGAGCAACAGAGCAAAACCCTGTCTCAAAAAAACAGGCTGAGCGCGGGGGTTCATGCCTGTAATCCTAGCACTCTGGGAGGCCAAGGCGGGTAGATCACCTGAGTTCAGGAGTTTGAGACCAGCCTGACTAATATGGCGAAAGCCCATCTCTACTAAAATACAAAAATTAGCCGGGCGTTGTGGCAGGCGCCTGTAGTCCCAGCGACTCAGGAGGCTCAGACAGAAAAACTGCTTAACCCAGGAGGCGGAGGTTGCAGTGAGCCAAGATCACGTCACTGCACTCCCTCTGGGCAAGAGAGGGAGACTCCAACTCAAAAAACAACAACAACAAAGGCACAGAGGGGCCTCGGATACAGAGAGATCCCAACGGAGATGAGAGAGAAAAACTAACGTGTGGCGAGCACACAGCGCCAGGGGCCGATCTTGGTACTTCCTAGGCCACTTACTCCTCACAACACCCCATTTACAGATGAGGAGACCCAGATGGGGGCTGGCTCAGTCACTAAAGGTCACAGCGCTTGCAGCTGGAGCATTTTTCTTCTGATCAAGTGTATAATCGGTCCCCTAGTCCCTAAAAGCCTTCAGAGAAAAGTTCAGGCTCAGGAGAAATCTCTGGAAACAGGAAAAATGCCACAGAAGGAGCCCTTTGCAGTAAGTTTGGCAGGGAGGAGAGGACAGTGAGAAGGATGCCCTCCAGGGAAGAGAGGGGTGGGGGGGTGTGCTCTTTAGGCAGGAAGGTGGGGAGTAGTCCCAAGTTCCAGCCCGGGCCTCTCCAGGCATGTTGGGGGAAGGAAGGAAGGTCAGAGCTGGTGAGTCAATGGCACAGGCTGTGCCTGAGGCGGTGAACTCACTTGGGTAGCTTGTCATCCCCTCAACCCTGGGGTAAGGGAGGGGGCAGGAGGGTTGCAGACGGGGGCGGGAGGGGGGCTCGGGGGAACAGCTGTGGGCTGGGCTGGACCTGGGCAGAGGAGCTTCAACCCTCAGGGAGTGGGAACAGCAACCTCTTCCCTAGGGGCAAGACACAGAGCACCCCCCTGGGGGCTAAAACAGCAGGTCCCTTCCACACCCTCTCTGACCAGCCGCAAAGATGCCTGCAGCTGGGGCAGCAGCAGAGTGGCAGCATCGGGGAGTGAATTCCCAGGAACGGGAGCGGCGTGCCGCCAGCCCACACACTCACTGGGGCTTGAAAGGATGTTGGCATCATCCTCATTGGAGCTCAGCAGTCGCATCAACTTCGAAGGCTGCACATCGTCCAGGGGGAAGAGGCTGATATAGTCCTAGAGGGTGTGAGAGTCACTGTTACACACTCCTAAACCCCCCCAGCTTCCAGCTGTCAGGGAAAAGAGCTGGAGCTCCGATTTGAGTGAGGTCAGCATGGCCAGCAGGGCCTCAGTCCCTCTCTGCTCAACCCCTCCCACAATCCTACAGACCCCTTGTGTCCATGGGCAGGTTGGGGCCACACAGACCACCCATGCAGATTCCTCACCAATCATGCCCGGGCACAGCTGCCCCAAGGGCAGGGGCCCCATCTGCTTCCCTTTGCCTGGGGAATCCTCAGGAAATGCTGAACAAACCAGTGAACAAGTGAAGCCGGCGGGGGCGGTGGGAGGTGGGGGCCTACCTCGATGTCTTCGCGGTGTCTCTTCTTTTGGCGGGTGGATGCCTGCCCCTTGTGGGAGGAGTAGGAACTGAGGGCACACCATACGGCCAGCCTGGCAAAGGGTTCCAGAAAAAGGGGGACAGTGAGAGGCGACCCGGAGCTTTCTGTGTCACCCCCGAGTGGCACTAGGTGAGGGGTGCCTGACCCTGGGTGGCAGGAGCAGGGCAAGCTCTGAAGAGAATCTTACTTGGCAAGAGCAGTGCCTGGGGGGTCCATGAGGCTGTGCCACTTGGAGGAGTCAGTGAGCAGGCCAGGCAAGATGTGGCCCAGCAGGACCAGGGTCACTTGCTGCATGTCCAGGCAGAAGATGGAGTAGAGCAGTTCCACTGCCCGCAGCGCGTGCTCCTTCCGCGTCTCCTTCAGCAGCTCCTAGTGCGCAGGAAGCGGGGCAGTTCAGGAGCCAGGGGCCTGGGATCTGGGGCTCTGACACCCTGCCACCCCAGCATGGCTGTACAGGAAGGCCTGCAGAGGGGTTCCAGATGTTGCTCCGCCCCTCAGGCTGAATCCCAGTCTCTGGCCAGAGCTCCCCAAGGAGGCAACTCTGAGGCGAGGCATCCCGGGGAGGCCACCTGGTTCACGGCAGCCTCTTAAGGAAGCCTGGCAGACCAGGCCAGGTGTGGGGAGCCAGGGGACAGGACCGATGTCAGCCTACAGCCACTCTAGCCCAAATACCTTGATCAGGTTGTTGCAGAACCAGTAGACGCCGCCCATGTGCAGCAGAGTGTCGAAGATGTGGATGGAGCGGCTGTCCACCCAGCCCTTCTCCAGCACTTTGGCAAAGATGTCCGTCAGCACCTCCTTGATGGGCCGCTTGGGGGGCAGCAGGTTCCAGTAGGGCATCGTGTCCACCCCGGTGGAGGGAAACTTGATCTGCGTGGCTGTCTGCTGCAGCACGTCGGCACACATGCGCTCCAGGATCGAGTTCATGATCACCACCCTAGGAGAGGGCCGAGAGGACCTGAGGCTCAGATGCCACTGTGGGGTGGGGAAGGAGAGGAGGGAACAGCCATGCCAGACTTTCCCCTGGACTTGGGTTACAGAAATCTCCCTGGGGCATTAACTCAGTTCTGCGCTGGGGGAGGGTACACCCCGGAGCGACCTGGCTCCGTCTCTGCTCCTGGCAGGTCTCTCACCTGGAGGACACAAAGCCTATCAACAGGGACTGGGCAGGGACTTTCCTCTCCCTGGCCATTCCAGCCAGATATTCACATTTTCTTTTATTCTCCAACTTCCCCCATCTCGCAGGCCTGGGCCCTGCCAACCTGCCACATAAACAAACGCAATCACTTCCTCCTGGGGTGAGTGCTTGGGGGTCCCCGCCCAGCCCTGGCCTCCTCCCAAAGTAAACTGTTCCTTCCAGGAGAGGCCCAAGGGCTGCCCCACAGGACTCTTCCCGGCCCCTGGTAGCTGGGCAGATAGAAGTGTATATCCAGGAATTTTCTCGTGGAAAGAGGCTTCGGAACTGTTCCTGGAATGCAGGGTGGCTCTGGGAAAGTTGCTATGACTTTTAGAGCCAGTTTTCCCACCTGCACAATGGAGTCAGACTTCCCACTACCCCTTACCCAGATAGGACTCAGGGTGCTTAGAATGGGTTACACCAGAATGAGTTCCCTATTGGGTAGGACAGGGGGGAGGTAGCGGGGAAATGCGGGAAGAAAGGAAAAAAGAAGGAAGCAAGGGGAAAACGAGATGTGCTTTTCCAGACCCTCCAAACCTCATTCAGCTCAATGCTTCCCCTTCTCCCTATTAAGACATCCTCAGGCCCGGTACAGTGGCTCACACCAATAATCCCAGCACTTTGGGAGGCTGAGGCGGGCAGATCACCTGAGGTCGGGAGTTCAAGACCAGCCTGGCCAAGATAGTGAAACCCCATCTCTACTAAAAATACAAAAATTAGCCAGGTGTGGTGGCGCATGCCTGTAATCCTGGCTACTCAGGAGGCTGAGGCAGGAGAATCTCTTGAATCCAGGAGGCGGAGGTTGCAGTAAGCCGAGATCAGGCCACAACACTCCAGCCTGGGCAACAGAGCGAAACGCCGTCTCAAAAATAAATAAATAAATAAATAAATAAATAAATAAACAAAGGCCACAACACTCCAGCCTGGGCAACAGAGCGAAACGCCGTCTCAAAAATAAATAAATAAATAAATAAATAAATAAATAAACAAACAAGCAAACAAATAAATAAATAAATAAAATAAAGACATCCTCAACGTTGCCATAAAGACATGGCAGCACCCAAAACATATTGGCTGGTAAACATCCAAGTTCACAGCAGCACTATTCACTATAGCCCAAAGGTGGAAGCAGGTGAACTGTCCACTGACAGAGGAGGGATCAAGATGTGGTATAGCCACACAACAGAGGTTTTGTTTTTATTTTTGTTTTGTTTTTTGAGATAGTCTCACTCTTTCACCCAGGCTGGAGTGCAGTGGCACAATCTCGGCTCACTGCAACCTCCACTTCCTGGGTTCAAGTGATTCTCCTGTCTCAGCCTCCCAAGTAGCTGGGATTACAGGCGCCTGCCACCACTCCCTGTTCATTTTTGTATTTTTAGTAGAGACAAAGTTTCACCATGTTGGCCAGGCTGGCCTTAAACTCCTGACCTCAAGTGATCCACCCGCCTCAGCCTCCCAAAGTGCTAGGATTGCAGGCGTGAGCCACCACGCCTGGCCCACAACAGAGTATTATTCAGCCTTAAAAAGGAAGGATATCCTGTCACATGCTACTACATGGATGAGCTTTGAGGACATCATGCTGAGTGAAGTCAGTCAATTACGAAAAGGCAAGGACTGTATGATTCCAGTTAAATGAGGCATCTAAAAAGTAGTCAAATTCAGCAGGGCGCGGTGAGTCACGCCTCTAATCCCAGCAGTTTGGGAGTCCCCAGTGAGAGGATCACTTGAGGCCTAGAGTTCAAGACCTGGCAATATAATGAGACCGTGTCTCTACAAAAAATAGAAAAATTAGCTGGCTGTGGGCCTGCAGTCCCAGCTACTTGGGAGGCTGAGGCGAGAGGATCACTTGAGCCCAGGAGTTTGAGGTTGCAGTAGACTCACTCTGGGCTGGGCAAGAATAAGACCTTGTCTAAAAAAAAAAAAAAAAAAAGTGTCAAGTAGTCAAATTCCTAGACACAGAAAGCAAAATGGTAGTGACTGGGAGCTGGAGGGAGGGGAAAATGGGAAGTTGTTGTTCAGCGGGTACAGAGTTTCAGAGATGTAAGAAGAAAGTTCTGAAGACCTGTTACACAACAGTGTGAATATACTTAACACTACTGAACAGCACACTTAAACAACATGGCTAAGATGGCAAATCTTATGTGTGTTTTACAATAAAAAAAGCAAACAACTTATTGGTTGGGTGAATGAACTCAATGTAGCTGGCCACCACGGAAGTCCTCCAAGCCCTCGAAGAGCCAGGGCAGGAAACTGTCCTAAGAGAGAACTGAGGGTGGGGGATGGCCTGTAAAACCTACAGACAGTTTCCTAGCTCCTAGACAGTCATACAGTTTTCTTCTTTTGGGAGCTAGCTGTCTAGAACTTGAGTCTCTGCGGGCAGACCCTGTTTGGGTCTGCATTTCTGATACACAGCAGGTGCTGGCATATAAACGCTTCTGCCACAGAGACACAGTACATGTTTGCCGAGTCAGGTGAGTGAATGCATGAATGGGAAAGTGAGTGAGCGAATGATCGAGCAGCGTGTCTGCGAAGGTCAGAAAAGAGAAGGGTGCTTGTTATTGGATGTGCTGACTTCTCACAACACACTTGTAGGGTCTGAGAAGGGAAGGTGGCTTACTGACCTCTCATTGTAGAACTGCAGGGTGTTCTCACTAAACAGCGGCCCTGCCAGCTGGCGGATCATCTGCAGCGACTTCTCACGCTCATCCAGCCCCAGCATCCGGACGTGGGCCACAAGCCAAGCCACAGCACACACCGCCAGACTGCATACCTTCCCTTTGATGTTATCAGTGATTTTCTAGGGGAGAGGGAAAGGTGATGGGCTACCATCTATCTCCCTTTCCTGAACCACCATCACCTTCTCAGCCTCTGTGGGCAGCTCAGTGCAGCGGGTGGAGTCCCGGGCCACACTCCCCACAAGTTTGATCTTCCCAGAGCTACCTGGGCCAGAGGGAGTGGCTAAGACTACAATTACACAAAAGATCGATATCAAAACATGAGCTCCTGGATTAAAGGTCTTCTTGCCCTTACGAAATATAACAAGTCATCACTGGCTGGCTCTGCGTCTCAGGGGAGCGAAGGCTGCTGGGAAGGGGGGGCTACCTGGATGGACTCGAAGGCCAGGACCCCATTCTCCCAGGCATTGAGGATTTCCAAGATGGCGGCTGAGATGCTGAGACAGGCCTCGTGCCACTTCATCTGCCTGCGGGAGTGCAGAGAAGTCAGCACAGAGGAGCAGGGGACGGGCTCGGGGAGAGGGTCTTGACCCTGCCCCCACCGCCACCCTTGGAGTGGGCGCCCGGGCCACTGACACCAGCTTCATCTCCGAGGAGTTGTTGAGCAGGGCCACCAGGGACTCCACTTTGGTGGAGTCGGGGCGGAAGCAGGGGTGGTCAGGGTTCAGGATCTTGCCCTCCTCAGGCATGCAGGTCTGCATCCAGGTCTCGAAGAACGGCACGTCAGCTCCTGTGCGCGACTCAGACAGAATCACCTGGGAAAGGGGAAGGGGGGCACCAGCCGAGTGGGGAGGGCGCGGCGCCTGCCAGCGCTGGACCTGGGACTGCACCGTTTCCCGCCAGGCTGCTGCTCCAGCCCAGCCCGAAGACTAGGGACGAACTGTTCTAAGGGAGCCAGACGGGGGCAATGCTGCCACCTAGTGGTCAGTGTGAACATGGGGCTGAAGGGGCCGTCCGCGTGGGCACCTGGTTTCTGAGGCCCACAGAACTAACTGGCTGAGAGGCTGTGGGGGTGCAGGCGGTGAGGTGGGGAGAGTTTCGGGTTACCTTCTTCCCCTGAGCCCCCGTCCCCGTTGCTCCCCTCTCTCTCACCTCTGAACCATAGGTCTGGGCCACATGGCACAGCATGAGGAAGGAGATGTCAAACAGCAGGGCCCGGACGGAGGCCGGTTTGGCTGTGGAAGGACAGGAAGGCTGAGCTCCCAGACGAGGGCAGGGGGCGGTCGGTGTCTGGGTCGACAGGGATCGGGATTTGCCTCTAGGAAGGTCAGGGACCAAGTGGCTCCTTCAAAGCTCTGAGGCTCAGAATCCTTTTCTTGAGTCTCAACTGGAACATCATCCCTTCCTTGAAACCAAAGACCCCCAGCACCCTCTCCTGGCATACCCAACCAAGTCATAAAGGAGTGAGGGGGGAAGGAGACATAGGGATGGATGGTCTGGGAAGAATACTGTTCCAGCATTACCCACTTTCAAGCTCTGTGGAAGCTTCCGTTGGTCATGGCTCTGACGAGGGAGCACAGCCTCCCCCTGTTGAGCCCGGGAGCCCTCCTCCCTCCCACACTCTCCCACCACACCCCTCCTCAGGGCCCACTGGGCCTGCAGATGTACAGGGCTGACTTACTGCTTTCTTCGCTGCCATAGGTTGTGAATTCATTCAAACTGAAAGGAATGGAGACAGGTTGCATTAACCAGGGCATGAGCTGAGCAGTAGCTGGGCGCTGGGGACTACACATGCTCAGAGAGCGGTCGCTAGAGTCTGAGTTACTGGTTAAACTTAAAATGAGACACATTGGTACAGGAAAAAGAAGGATTTCTTTTTTTTTTTTTTTTTTTTTTTTGAGATAGAGCCTCGCTCTGTTACCCAGGCTGGAGTACAGTGGCACAATGTCAGCTCACTGCAACCTCTGCCTCCGTTCAAGCAATTCTTCTGCCTCAGTCTCCCAAGTAGCTGGGATTACAGATGCCCACCACCAAACCTGGCTAATTTTTTATATTTTTAGTAGAGACAGGGTTTCACCAAGTTGGCCAGGCTGGTCTTCAACTCCTGACCTCGGGTGATCCACCCACCTTGGCCTCCCTTAGTGCTGGGATTACAGGCGTGAGCCACCGCACCTGGCCAGAAGGATTTTTTTTTTTTTTTTTTTTTTTTTTTTGAGACGGAGTCTCGCTCTGTCGCCCAGGCTGGAGTGCAGTGGCCGGATCTCAGCTCACTGCAAGCTCCGCCTCCCAGGTTTATGCCATTCTCCTGCCTCAGCCTCCCGAGTAGCTGGGACTACAGGCGCCCGCCAGCTCGCCCGGCTAGTTTTTTGTATTTTTTAGTAGAGATGGGGTTTCACCGTGCTAGCCAGGATGGTCTCGATCTCCTGACCTCATGATCCGCCCGTCTCGGCCTCCCAAAGTGCTGGGATTACAGGCTTGAGCCACCGCGCCCGGCCAGGATTTTTATTGTTAGAAGATTTCCAAGGCCTAGAGAATGGCTCACTGAATGGAACCATGTTCTATATATGTCAAATTCCAGGACAACCAAAGGCAACAGAATTTGAGAGCCCCTTATTAATAACTGGGCATACTCAGAATTCCTCCATGCCCAGTGTTCAACACCTCAACCCTTACCCTCATGCCTTTACCAAACATGTCCACTCCATCCTCAGCTGAAGAGAAAGGAACACTTAGGTCACAAGAACAGGCCCTTCCTCCAAGATCTCCAGCCAGGATGCTCTGCCTAGGCCCGTGGGTCTCTGGATGAGACCCAGACCCAGGTACCTGACTCCTACCCTGCTACCTCCTCCCAACACGCGGCCTCCCTGCATGCCCTAGGGTCAGGGGCTTGGCCTTCCTCACTTGATGAATTTCCGGGCGAAGGATTTCAGCTTTCCAGTGGCAGCAGCGGCAGCCAGCAGCAAGTCCAGACTCTTCCCGGACAGCATGTGGCCCAGGACTCCCAGCAGTCCCTCCGGGGACTTAGAGTGGTCTGCATCCATCGTCTGGGGACAGGACAGGAAATCAAGTCCTGAAGAACACTGAAGACCCCCCACCCAAGATACAGCCTAGCCACATTTTCTCTTTTTCACAACCTGGAATGTAATCTACATCTTTCTGACTTCGATCTGGAAAATAATTCCTAAAACCCACCCTTGCTCTCCGATCCATCCCTCTCATCTACACTGGCATGCAGGTGGTGAGGTTGGAGTGGGCAAGGTCACAGCTGGGAGCTTCTATGTTGTTTCCTTTTTTTTTTTTGAGACAGAGTCTTGCTCTATTGCCCAGGCTGGAGTGCAGTGGCGCAATCTCGGCTCACTGCAACCTCTGCCTCCTGGGTTCAGTAATTTTCCTGCCTCAGCCTCCCAAGTAGCAGGGATTACAGGCATGCACCACCACATCCAGTGAATTTTGTGTTTTTAGTAGAGACATGGTTTCACCACGTTGGCCAAGCTGGTCTCAAACTTCTGACCTCAAGTGATTTTCCCACCTCAGCCTCCCAAAATGCTGGGATTACAGGCGTGAGCCACCGCACCCACGTCTCTGTTGTTTCCACGTGAGACGGCCTAAGTGAAAGTGCCTACTGCAGTGCCTGGTGTACAAATGAAGGTCCCACGGGTTAGCATTCGGTGGCAGCTGCCCTTGCCTCCCCTTTCACTACCTCCACAGCAACTATGTATAAAAGCTAAAGGAGACAGAGGTCTGTGGCCTGTTTGTTTATCTGCAAGCAGAAGGAGCACTGGGAAGAAGAAAGAGAAGACCGTGGTGGCCAGGGAAGGGCACACTCACCTTGAGGATGTTTGTGACAGTGGGCTCTGCCCGGAGGATCAGCTGGATGTTGGGCTGGATGTTGGCATTCTCTCCCGATTTCTGCTGGGGTGCGTGCTCTCGGTCTGCTTTGCTGTGGACATCACCAGTTGGTCAAGGAAGGGAAGAGGAATGAAGAGAAATTCTTGACACATTCCCTCGTTCAAGCCCAGAAGGAAATGAGCAGAGGAGGTGGGAAGCATGTAAGAATATCCAGGTTGGGGTGAAATTCTTTTTTTTTTTTTTGAGACGGAGTCTCGCTCTGTCGCCCCGGCTGAAGTGCAGTGGTGCGATCTCAGCTGAAGTTTATGGACGCATAGTCAATGTCGCAATCATTGATTTATCCTGAGTCTTTTTTTTTTTCCGAGACAGGTCTCACTCTGTCGCCTAGGCTGGAGTACAGTGGTGCAATCTCGGCTCACTGCAGCCTCTGCCCTCCGAGCAGCTGGGCACTCACCACCACGCCAGGCTACTTTTTTGTATTTTTAGTAGAGACGGGATTTCACCATGTTGGCCAGTCTGGTCTCAAACTCCTGACCTCAGGTGACCCGCCCACCTTGGCCTCCCAAAGTCCTGGGATGACAGGTGAGCCACTGCGCCTGGCTATTTATCATTAGTCTTTTGTTTTTTGAGACAGAGTCTCGCTCTGTCACCCAGGCTAGAATGCAGTGGCATAATCTCAGCTCACTACAACCTCCGCCTTCTGGGTTCAAGCGATTCTCCTGCCTCAGCCTCCTGAGTAGCTGGAATTACAGGTGCATACCACCACGCCCAGCTAATTTTTGTATTTTTAGTAGAGATGGGGTTTCACTATGTTGACCAGGCTGGTCTCGAACTCCTGACCTCATGATCCGCCCACCTCGGCCTCACAAAGTGCTGGGATTACAGGTGTGAAGCATTGCACCCAGCCTATCATTAGTCTTAAATGTTCTGAAAGCACATTTAAGATTAAAGGAAGATTCAGGATTTTTACTTTTTTTTTTTTTTTGAGACGGAGTCTCGCTCTGTAGCCCAGGCTGGAGTGCAGTGGCCGGATCTCAGCTCACTGCAAGCTCCGCCTCCCGGGTTCACGCCATTCTCTGGCCTCAGCCTCCCGAGTAGCTGGGACTACAGGCGCCCGCCACCTCGCCCGGCTAGTTTTTTGTATTTCTTAGTAGAGACGGGGTTTCACCGTGTTATCCAGGATGGTCTCGATCTCCTGACCTCGTGATCCACCCGTCTCGGCCTCCCAAAGTGCTGGGATTACAGGCTTGAGCCACCGCGCCCGGCCGGCTTATTTTTTTTTTTGAGACAAGGTCCCACTCTATCACCCAGACTGGGGTGCAGTGGCATGATTTCGCCTCATCGCAACCTCTGCCTCCTGGGTTCAAGCAATTCTCATGCTTCAGCCTCCAGAGTAGCTGAGATTACAAGCACACACCACTATGCCCGGCTGATTTTTGTATTTTTAGTAGACATGGGGTTTTGCCATGTTGGGCAGGCTGGTCTTGAACTCCTGGCCTCCAAGTAATCCATCTGCCTCCGGCCTAGGATTTTTACTTTTATCAGAAAGATGGGTATGAGTTAAAGAGCAATGACTAAGAACGTAAAACTCTGGTCTGAAGACACCCATGCTTTTTTTTTTTTTTTTTTTTTTTTTTTTTGAGACAGAGTTTTGCTCTTGTTGCCCAGGCTGGAGTGCAATGGCGTGATCTTGCCTCATCGCAACCTCCGTCTCCCGGGTTCAAGTGATTCTCCTGCCTCAGCCTCCCAAGTAGCTGGGATTACAGGCATGTGCCACCACAGCTAATTTTTTATTTTTAGCAGAGACGGGGTTTCTCTACGTTGGTCAGGCTGGTCTTGAACTCCCGACCTCAGGTGATCCACCCGCCTCAGCCTCCCAAAGTGCTGGGATGACAGGCGTGAGTCACCGCGCCCGGCTGGTACCCCCAGGCACAGTCCCAGTCACGTGCAGCTCAAACTTTAGACAGGAGGTTGAAAGGCACCCAGCAGCCCCACCGTAAAGAGAGAGAGGTCAAAGGGCTCTTGGGGTAGCCCAGGCGCGCTCACACTTACCGCTTAGCCATAAGGCTGTTGACACTGGCCTCAGACAGAAGCCCCTGCTTGCCACATTCTTGGAGCAGGAAGTTTGTACAGTCACAGCTGTGAAAGAGAAAGATGTGGAGGGAACTGGGCACCTGGCTGGGAGGGCGAGGGGTGGGAGTGGCCAGTCCCGGAGCAGCATCCTCCCTCTTTCAGGTGAGGAAAATCTGGAGGGCCTGAGGGACAGTAGAGGGGCTCTGGGGACTTGGCAACTATGGGCTGCTGCTTCCTGCCCCTGCCAAGGGGAGTGAACAAGGAGACAGAGTCCCCTGAGGCTTCTCTGGCACAGAGATCAGGGGAAGAGCCCAGAACCCCTTCCAGTAGGGTAGGGGTGACCAGGGGAGCTCATACTTGCAGCGCTGGTCAGCTTTGTCCAACAAGGGTGTGAGTTTCAGCAGGAACTCAAAAGCACAGTTGACATCCTCAGTGAAGTCCTAGAAAGAGGCAGAAGTGTCCACCTGGTTTCCAGGGCCACCAGGCCCTGATCATCTTAGGCAACCTTGTCTGCTGGAGACATCAGCCTGAGCTGCCTGGCTGCCTTCTGCCTGGAGCCTGGGTGTATGCTGTGGGTGCACACACACGCTGAAGCGCACACACACACTGAAGCACACACACGCTGAAGCACACACACGGCGAAGCACACACACTGAAGCACACACACGGCGAAGCACACACACGGCGAAGCACGCACACTGAAGCACACACACGGCGAAGCACGCACACTGAAGCACACACACGGCAAAGCACACACACGCTGAAGCACACACACTGAAGCACACACACGGCGAAGCACACACACTGAAGCACACACACGGCGAAGCACACACACTGAAGCACGCACACTGAAGCACACACACGGCGAAGCACGCACACTGAAGCACACACACGGCGAAGCACGCACACTGAAGCACACACATGCTGAAGCACACACACTGAAGCACACACACGGCAAAGCACACACACTGAAGCACACACATGGCGAAGCACGCACATGCTGAAGCACATGCACACACTGAAGCACACACGTTGTGAAGCACGCACACACTGAGGTGTACACACACATTCAGCTCTCTTCCAGGCATAAGAACACTGCCCAGCTGGGGCCTGAAGGACCCTCCCTTTGCCCTTGTTTCTGCTCCCATGCCTCCATCTCAATCCTCAACTCAACTCACCTTGTCCCCATGAGAGTACTTCTTCAACTTCACCAAAACCTGTGGAATCTAGGGGGTGAGGCAGGGGGAAAAACAGGAAGATCCATTTCTTTTCTCTTTCATCCACCCCTGAAGGCATCCCCCCGACCCCCTGCTCCAGGAAAAGAGACAGGAACACTCCTACCCTGCGAGTGAGAGCACACTTAGTGCTGAATGAGAAAGCCAATAGGTGCCCAAGCCCCTGATGCCCCCAGGCCCAGGCACAGGACACTGGGACCCTATACCTCTGCTAGCTTAACAGAAAAAAATGCCATAAGCAAAAGTGGATCCCCAGCTTCAAGGAGGACTGGGGCCCCATTCCCTGGCTCCTTTCACTGCCCTACACCAATCTGTCTGATGACCAAGCTAAACTACACCTCTGTGGTAAGAAACAATGGAGTCTGCCAAATGGGCTAAATATAGCCCTGGCACTTCCAGAGAAAATGATCAATGGGAACTTGCGCTGGGATACCTGGCAGGCTGGGCCCAGCGCCCACAGGGAGGAACACAGGGCAAAGGTCCAGGGTGCCACTGCTCTTCCTGAGAACCATTCCTAGACTGGCTCTGCCCCTCCCACGTCCCCAGTACCTTGAGGAAAGTGAAAGCTGTCCACTTGAGCTCCTCCGTACCCTCGGGAGACTCAATGAGCCCCACGAAGCAAGCTTTCCAGATCTCCAGGACAAAAAGTGGGGTGGGGATATGCTGTGGGAAGAGCCAAGGATGAGGCCTAAGAGGGTGCCCATACCCCGTCATCCTTCTGTGGACTCCGAGGATTTGGCTGGCTCAGAGACTGCATGGCAGAGTCACTGCCCAGCTGTGTGCTGAGAACCAGGGGCGTAAGGTCCAATGACAGAAGTGTGCACAACTAGCACCCACTTTCCATCATGGAGCAGGAGAAACCCCACTTCTCCCAGGGAGGACTACAAGAATCCTCCCTCCTGCCCCCAACAGGCTGGCCCGCCTTGGGGAGGGGAGAGCCACTTGGCCCCTCCCACCTGCATGCGCTTCACCATCGTCAGCTGCTCCACCAGGGACTGTGTCTCGCCTGTCAGGTTCATGGTGCCCTCGAGCAGGATCACGGCGTGGACAGTGGGGAAGCCGGTCTTGTTCATCTGCTCCGCATGCACAGACAGCATCATGGGGATGCTGAGGGATCACAAACACAGGGGACAGTGTTTGGGGGACCAAAGGTGAAGGTGGAGAGGATGGCACCAGGTGCCACATCTTCCCACCCCAGGGCGTGTCCTCCCTCTCCCTCCACCACCATCCCCCAGGGAGCTGGTACCTCCTAATGAGGGTGCTGCACTGCTCAGCCTGGCTCCGGAGCTGGGGGTTGCTGAGATTGGCCAGGATCTCTCCAAGTTTCAAGAGAGAATGCTCGATGGCAGTCCAGGAAGCTGGCAGAGGGAAAGAAGTGCAGAAACGTGATGGGAAACAGGGGAGAGGGAGCGCCTTGCCCCGAACTCCTCGATTTTGGCACCCCCTCTGGCACATGAAACCACACAGGAAGGCTTTCCCTGAGAACGACAGGGAAGGAGGGGCCTGAGGGCAGCATGCACTGTTTCCAGAAGGGGAGTGGGCACCTAGAGCTGGAAACCCCAGAGACCATTCCCAAAGGCCTGACTTCCAAGGGACACAGCCAGCTGACTTCAGAAGGTATGGCATCACACAGGCTCAGGAGAGAAAGGCAGAGGGAGGCCAGAGCCCAGTGGCTGGAACAGGGAGGGTAGCCACAAATCACTCGAGGAGTGGGCGGATCCCAAAGTCCAGTCTTGCAGAGGCTGTCACTCTCCTCTGGGGGAGCTGGGTCCCTAAATGGCCTTCTCATTCTCAACCACTCCCTCATCTAGGCATTGTGCTTGCTGCCCTCCCCTGCTAAAGCCTCTCACACACCCTCTCTCAAACTCCCACATGCTCTAAGCTTCTGTTCAAGCCCCAGTTCCTTTAGCAACTCACCCAACTGGTCTAACTCACTGTTCTGTCCTTCCTTAATGCCCACACCCATGGTCTAAGCCATATATCAGTTAGCACTGAATTATAAGTTACTTATCCTAGTTACAATTCCAGAGGGTCAAATGATGAACAATGGCACCAACTAGCCCATTAACCTCCATGGAGCATAAAAGGGGAAAAAAAAGACAAGACCTGAGATCCATTAAAATTCAGTATTCATCCGATTTTCAGCCAATAAACATGTATCAAGGGCCCAAGGTAAGGAAGAGGCTGTCAACACAGTCCATTTTTATATAAAGATTATGTTTTTGGACTTTTCACAGGTAGTAAAACATACTTGGGGAAGAAATAAATATACTAGTCCTAAAACAAGCTCTCCAACCAGGTCCTGAAGCCTCGTGAGCAGCCCATTCTAGCATTCTTGTTCCTGGAGAACAAGAGATCTGTAGGTGGTCCCAAGCCACTTGGGCTTCAAGGAGCAAGACTATGGCCTTAGGACCCCGTTGCTGGAAATACCGGCATCTTCCCTCCCGCCAGGTGATCTGTCTGTTCTCAGGCTCTGGAAAGTACCAACACTTAACATCTGAACTTGGGTCAAGAGGCATATGGTACAACAGGCCCAACAGCAGACAGGCACTGTGTTAAAAGGGGCATTTTAGGTAACATTCAAATACAAGAGTCATTTGCTTCCAGATGATGAGTAACATGGAGACAAACACAGTAACGGACACTGTGCTTGTCTTGTCCTCTAGTTTTTTCCGCGTCTGTGATGTATTAGTCTTGCTCCCCACTAGCAGCTATGCTTGATGAGGGCAGGGACCCTGCCACATGCTCCTTTGGTAGCCCCCCACCCCCCGCCCGCAGCACCTAGCACAGTGCTGGGCGTACCACAATGCTCAGTAAATACCTGTTGGTTGATTGGCTCGGGTGCCACCCTGCCCAAGTCCCTGGGATGTGTGCAATGCTTATGGGGAGAAAAAAAAGGAAGTGGGATGGTTTCAGATCCTCCTGGAAAGAGGTGGGATGGCATCCTGCCTCTCCCTTCTCAATTAAAGGACCGGCTACGGGAGCAGCGGCAGGTGGGGCTCAGGGGAATCAAGGGACATACAGGCCTCCTCTAGTTTGGCGATGTGCAGCAGGGCCCGGTTCTTGGTGCTGCTGAGGGTTTTCTCCAGGCGCTGAAGGCACATGGCAAGCTGCTTCTCCCCAGCGGCTGGAGTGCCAGCCTCCAGCCCCTCCCGGAGCCGCTCTGCAGAGGCTGCCGTGCAGCGCAGCAGCCAGTGGAGGGCGCTAAGAAGGGCTCGGCACAGTCCGATGCACTCCTCGGCTTTGCTGTGACAGCTACAGGGAAGGATGCAAAATTAGCCTCTGTTCTTCTAATGGCTGAAATCCGACCCACACCAATGTTCCCCAGAGTCCCTGGCACTCCCTTATTAGGGACTAGGGCTGCAAAGCTAGCAAAGTCCTGGGGAAGACGCTTAGCCGCTTTGGCTTCTACTGGACAAGATTTCAAATGAGCTACTCCAGACAGAGAGGAGGCACTCTGTCCTAAAGGAGTAAGAAAAGGAGGGGATGAGTGAGTGTGGATGGCAGGTGGGGAGAAAAAACATGGGAACCCAGAGTTGGTCTCGGTCTGTGTGCTAGGAGCTGCACCTCTGCACTAAGACAAGGCTAGAACGTTGTAAGCCCCCTTACCCCTGCTCTTACCTCAGACGGTCACAAAACATGTCCATGATGTCTAGCAATGCCTGGACACACAGGTCCCGAGAAAAGTCATCAAACTGTGGAAAGGACAGTGGAGATGCTACGGAATGCCCCTGTCCACCCCCAGGTCTCACATGAGGCAGATGGTGTGTTCAGGACTCCTGCTCCTCTCTCCTCCAACCTTGGGTCCAAGACTCAGCACCCTCAACACTGGACATTGGCTCCCAAGCACCAGCCGCTACTTGCCAGGATCCCCCTCCCATGGAAGGCCAGCAATGCCAGCCAGAGGCATCATGTGCTGCCTATCCAGCCTCATGGGTCACAGGATCAGGGCCGTCAAGGAGGTGGGGCCTTGTCTGTCATCCCCAACCTAGCTCCTGAGTTCCTACGATCATACCTTACTGATGGCTGTGAGGACAGAAGAGTAGGACACCATCTGGAGAGAAGGAAGAAAGATAATCTTTAGGTAACTAGTCTCCTACAGTTGAGAGGAACAAAAACTGAGGCTTCAAGTTGCTGTAGCTCTCCTGAACCTCAATCCCTTCCAGAGGCCCTCTTCAACCCAGGGAAGGAGAGGCAGTGTCACTGTGCACCACCCTGTTCCTGCCTCTGTCAGACTCACTGCAAATGGTATCAGCATAAGCCCATCAAGAAGATGATTTTGGGGATACTCAGAGGCTCCATGTTTCAGGCCAGGCACGGTGGCTCACGCCTGTAATCCCAGAACTTTGAGAGGCCGAGGCGGGCGGATCACGAGGTCAGGAGTTTGAGACCATCCTGGCCAACATAGTGAAACCCTGTCTCTACTAAAAATATAAAATTAGCTGGGTGTGGTAGTGCGTGCCTGTAATCCCAGCTACTCAGGAGGCTGAGGCAGGAGAATCGCTTGAATCAGGGAGTTGGAGGTTGCAGTGAGCCGAGATCGTGCCACTGCACTCCATCCAGCCTGGACGACAGAGTGAGACGAAAAGAAAGAAGGAAAGAAAGAAGGAAAGAAAGAAACAAGGAAGGAAGGAAGGGAAGGAAGAAGGGAAGGAAGGAAAAGGAAGGAAAAGAAAGAAAGGAAGGAAGGAAGGAAGGAAGGAAGAAAGGAAGGAGGGGGGGAAGGGGGCAAGGGGGAGGGGAGCGGAGGGGAGGGGAGGGGGAAAGACGGAGTAAGTTTCACTGTACAAACTCTTAATTGTTCTCCAGAACTTACTCTCTAGGACCCATCCAGGACACCTTCCTTGATCAACCCCCAACCTCTCTTACCAAGCTCAAACCCTTCCTCTGTGCTCCCAGTAATCACTTTAGGCTCATCATTACATGGCAGGTGCCTGCAGTCCCCACTAAATCAGAAGCTCCTTGCGGACAAGGATGCTTTTACTCAGTGACCACCACAAACTTGATATTTGTAGAATGAATAAATAAAAACATACCGTTAGCTCAGCATGTCTCAGAGTAGCTTCCAAAGCTGCCCTATCCAATAGAGAAGTCACTAGCCCCATGTGGCTATTTAAATTTAAATTAATTAAAGTTAAATAAAATTTGGCTGGGCGTGGTCGCTCATGCCTGTAATCCCAGCACTTTGGGAGGCCAAGGCGGGAGGATCATGAGGTCAGAAGATCAAGACCATCCTGGCTAACACGATGAAACCCCATCTCTACTAAAAATACAAAAAAATTGGCCGGGTGTGATGGCGGGTGCTTGTAGTCCCAGCTATTAGGGAGGCTGGGACAGGAGAATGGCGTGAACCCGGGAGGCGGAGCTTGCAGTGAGCCGAGATCGCGCCACTGCACTCCAGCCTAGGCGACAGAGCAAGAGACTCTGTCTCAAAAAAAAAAAAAGTTAAATAAAATTTAAAATTTAAAATGCAGTTCTTCAGTCACACTAGCCACATTTCAAGTGCTCCACGGCCACACGCGACCAGGGGCTTCTGTACTAGACAGGGTAGATAAAGAACATTTCAATCACTGTAGAAAGTCCTGTTGGACCATGCTGCTCCAGAGGTTCTCAGGTTGTTAAGAAATGTCACACATTGGCCAGGTATGGTAGCTCACACCTGTAATCCCAGCACGTTGGGAGTCCAAGGCGGGTGGATCACGAGGTCAGGAGATTGAGACCATCGTGGCTAACATGGTGAAACCTCGTCTCCACCAAAAAAAAATACAAAAAAATTAGCTGGGCATGGTGGCGGGCGCCTGTAGTCCCAGCTCCTCTGGAGGCTGAGGCAGGAGAATGGTGTGAACCTGGGAGGCGGAGCTGGCAGTGAGCCGAGATCGTGCCACTGCACTCCAGCCTGGGGGACAGAGCTAGACTCAGTCTCAAAAAAAAAAAAAGAAAGACAGACATGTTGCACACACACCCTGAGCTTGTGTGTGACATAAATTTGACAAACACTGGATTAAACATATACAGAGAACTTTACCACAGAACTTCTCAAAACCATGATATACTCATATACAATGAGAATCTCTAAGAAAACTGATGATAAAACAAAGCAATATTCTTTAAACGTACTTGACCAAGGAATCTCATGTACCTAGTATTTCCAAAATACATTTTAGGAAATTCTGCCTGAACAGTAAGTTCCCAGAGAACAGAGATGGTATTGAATTTATATCTGTTTCTCTAGCATCTAGCCCAAGAACTGGTATACGATAGATCCTCAGGAAGTTTTTATTGCTTGGAATAGATAAATTCTACTAACTAGTTGCCTTCTGGAAAAATCTTACCTTAAAATAAATTTCTGTTAGTAAAACCTATTCATCACCATCATAAGACTGGAGATCTAGTTCAAAATAATTTCTCCTAACTGAAATTAAACCCTACATAAAATCTTGTCATATTAAAAAAATAATTACAGAATGTTGATAAAATATAAATAATACCATAAAAAATAGTAACAGTGGTATACTCAAAATCAGTGGCAAAGCATACCAAAATACAAAAGCAGGATACAATGACAAAAACTATCAGGACGGCCGGGCGCGGTGGCTCACGCTTGTAATCCCAGCACTTTGGGAGGCCGAGGCGGGCGGATCACAAGGTCAGGAGATCGAGACCATCCTGGCTAACATGGTGAAACCCCGTCTCTACTAAAAATACAAAAAAATTAGCCGGGCGCGGTGGCGGGCGCCTATAGTCCCAGCTACTCGGGAGGCTGAGGCAGGAGAATGGCATGATCCCGGGAGGCGGAGCTTGCAGTGAGCCGAGATAGTGCCACTGCACTCCAGCCAGGGGGACAGAGCAAGACTCCGTCTCAAAAAAAAAAAAAAAAAACAAAAAAAACAAACTATCAGGACAATCACCTCCTAGGCTGTCTCTGCTGGAGGAGTGGGAGCCTCCAAAGATTTAAGAAGAAAGCTGTCGGCCGGATGCAGTGGCTCACGCCTGTAATCCCAGCACTTTGGGAGGCCAAGGCGGGCGGATCACGAGGTCAAGAGATCAAGACCATCCTGGCCAACATGGTGAAACCCTGTCTCTACTAAAACTACAAAAACTAGCCAGGCGTGGTGGCGCATGCCTGTAATCCCAGCTACTCAGGAGGCTGAGGCAGGAGAATCCCTTGAACCCAGGAGGCAGAGGTTGCAGAGAGCCAAGATCGCACCACTGCATTCCAGCCTGACGACAGAGCGAGACTCCGTCTCAAAAAAAAAAAAAAAAAAGGAGAGGAAGAAAGCTGTCTGCTCAATCACTTGGGTATGGCAAACTTTCCGTCCTGTGCGATTTCCTTCTCACCAGAATACACTGCTCTGTTCAGGCATCTTTCACTAGTACTCCACGGTGAACAGGAGCAAAACAGAGAGGGCTTAAATACAATCAGTGCTCAGAACCACCATGCTGTGAGGCCAGAGCTAGTGTCTGATATCCATCAGAAAGCTGGGAGCCTGCCTGGGCAGGATGACCGTAACGTTCCGGCGAGTGTTTTGTTTATTTATAACTGATGTCCCCATAGCGAGTGCTTGGCAAAGAACTGAACCTTGCTGGATACCAACCTGCAGGGGGAGCTGGATGTCCCCACTAAACACTGACCCTCAAATGCCAGGAGAGAAATCCCCAATTCTGCATGTTCTGAGGGATGCCATTCATCAAAACGAATTTACGGTCTTCAAATGCTGAATTCTGTTCAGTAGATTTCTGCTAACTGTATCAATAAAGCACAGCTACTCCAGAGAGCTGAAAATGCTTTCTACATGACGAACTGTTTTACAAAGCAGGAACTGGCCTATTCCAGTCTTAATCATTCTATCACGGTAGCTCTGAACCACCACGGCCCTCAGGGTAGGAGACCCTCTGTGTGGCCACCTCGCTTGTGGCTAGCCCCACCTGACCCTGCAGCTGCCCTCAAATCCTCGCCGCTCTTCTGAATATTCAACATCCCAACTATTCCTAAGTGCCCTCTACTTGCATAACATTGGGCCAAAGAGCCTCTTGACTCTGAAGGAAGAATAAATTACTAATTTTGCACAGTACTTGAGAGGTCACAAAGGTCTTTCGTATCTATTTACTTCTCTCTGTTACATCAGCCTCTTTCTCTTTCTTCCCTTTCCCATCAGTGTTTACACATTTCAGGACTCTTCTATTGGTTTGTTTGTTTTTTGAGACAGGGTCTCACTCTGTCACCCAGGCTAGAGTGCAGAGGTGCTCCCGGGTTCAAGCTATCCTCCCGCCTCAGCCTCCTGAGTAGCTAGGACTACAGGCACACACCACCATGCTTTATTGATTGATTGATTGATTGATTGATTGAGACAGGGTCTTGCTCTGTCGCCCAGGCTGGAGTGCAGTGCTGTGATCTCGGCTCACTGCAACCTCCGCCTCCTGCGTTCACGCCATTCTCCTGCCTCAGCTTCCCAAGTACCTGGGACTACAGGAGCCCACCACCACGCCCGGCTAATTTTTTACATTTTTAGTAGAGATGGGGTTTCACCGTGTTAGCCAGGATGGTCACGATCTCCTGACCTCATGATCCGCCCGCCTCAGCCTCCCAAAGTGCTGGGATTACAGGCATGAACCATCGCACGGGCTAAGTTTTTTTTTTTTTTTTTTTGAGACAGAGTCTCACTCTGTTGCCCAGGCTGGAGTGCAGTGGCACAATCTCGGCTCACTGCAACCTCTGCCTCCCAGGTTCAAGCGATTCTTCTGCCTCAGCCTCCTGAGTAGCTGAGACTACAGGCACATGCCACCATGCCCGGCTAATTTTGGTACTCTTAGTAGAGACGGGGCTTCACTATGTTGGCTAGGCTGATCTCGAACTCCTGACCTCATGATCCACCCGCCTTGGCCTCCTAAAGTGCTGGGATTACAGGCACGAGCCACCGTGCCCGGCTGCCTAACTTTTGTATTTTTTGTAGAGACGGGGTTTTGCCATGTTGTCCAGGCTGGTCTCAAATTCCTGGTCAAGTGAGCTGCCCACCCACCTGGGCCTCCCAAAGTCCTGGGATTAGAGGTATGAACCTGGCCTAATTTCTTCTATTTTTAAAAGAGCTTCCTATAGACCCCACACTTCCATTTAAGCACCACTCCATCTCTACTGCTCTTCACATATATAAAAGTTCTTTTTTTTTTTCAATTTTACTTTTTTTTTTTTTTTGAGACGGATTCTCACTCTGTTGCCCAGGCTGGAGCAGTGGCATGATCTCAGCTCACTGCAACCTCCGCCTCTCGGGTTCAAGCGATTCTCCTGCCTCAGCCTCCTGAGTAGCTGGGATTACAGGTATGCAGTACCACACCTGGCTTATTTTTGTATTGGTAGAGACAGGGTTTCACCATGTTGGCCAGGCTGGTCTTAACTCCTAACCTCTTGATCCACCCCCTCGGCCTCCCAAAGTGCTGGGATTACAGGCGTGAGCCACTAAACCCCGCCTTTTTAATTTTACTTTTTTAGTAGAGCCGGGGTCTATGTTGTCTAGGCTGAGCTCAAACTCCTCGCCTCAAGTGATCCCCCTACCTTGACCTCAAACAGTGCTGGGATTACAGGTGTGAGCCACCAGGCCCGGACAACATAAGAGTTTTCTACACTCTCTGGCTCTACCTGCACACTCTCCATTGACTGTTCAACCCACTCCAATCACTTCTGTCCTGAGCACTCTATGACTCTTCTTGTTAAGGTCATCAACAAACTCTTCATGTTAAATCCAATGGATCCTTCTCTCTTCTGATCTTACCTGACTTTCCAGCAGCATCCGACCCCTTGAAACCCTCCCTCATCCCTCAATCCTCTCTTGGCTTTTCTTGGTAACACTCTCACTTTTCCTCCCTACTCTCTGGCCCCTTCTCTTCAGACTCCTATGACGGTTTATCCTCCTAAGTGTGTTCCTTAAATGAGATTGGTTCCTCCGGAAGTTGGGTGTAGTCACTTCTTTGCTCACTCTCCTCTCTCTCTGCACAATCTCATCCATACCCATAGCTTTGATTACCATCAGTAGCTGGTGACTTCTAAACCAAAAGCTCCAGTCTAGAACTCTCCTTGAGTACCAGACACCTATGTTCAACTGCCTTCCAAGTATCCTCTTTTTGATACCCCACACAGGCACCTTAAACTGAAAAGGCCAAGATCAAACATGTTATCCTCACCCACATCCCAGCCCTACTCCACTCTTCTGCTGTCTCATGACCCATCAGGTATCTAGTGTCCAAACCAGAAACCTAAGCGTTATCCTTGACCCCTTCTCCTCGCACTCCCCTCATCCCATCAATCAAATCATTTCAATGCCACTTCCTAAACTGTTCTTAAATTCATCGTTTTTCTTCTGCTGCCACTTCCCAATTTTGTGCTAGTATCATCTCTCACCTAAAGTACACATCAAGAGCCTAAATCAGGGGTTGGAAAACTACAGCCTGCAAGTCCAATCTGGCTCATCACCATTTTTCTATTAGAACACAGCTATACCCATTTATTTACAGATGGGCTATAGCTAGTTTTCAGCTGTAATGATGGAATAGTGATGAGAGAGACCATGCAGTCTGCAAAGCTGAAAATACTTACTATCTGGTCCTTTATTGACAAAATATGCCACACTTAATGATCTCCCTGTCTTCTGTCTTACCTCCCTCCAACTCATTCTTCAAACTATAACCAGAGTGATCTTTCTAAAATTAATCCACAAATTTCCGCAATTAATCTATAAAGTCAAGGAAATCTTGATTACAAGATAATAGGATTTTTATGGGAACTTAATGAATTGATTCTAAAATTTGTCTGGAAATGAAATGTCTGAAAACAGTCAAAAAAATTTTGAAAAATAAAGAAACTAAGGGAAGATTTGTCCACCAAGGTATCAAAACATACTATAAAGCTATAACAAAGTTCTGGTGCAAAAAAAAGAGAAAGAGGCCAGGCGTGGTGGCTCACGCCTGCAATCCCAGCACTTTTGGAGGCTGAGGCAGGTGGATCACAAGGTCAGGAGTTCAAGACCAGCCTGGCCAAGATGGTGAAACTCTGTCTCTACTAAAAATACAAAAATTAGCTGGGCGTGGTAGTGCACGCCTGTAATCCCAGCTACTTGGGAGGCTGAGGTAGAGAACTGCTTGAACCCAGGAGGCAGAGGTTGGAGTGAGCCAAGATCGTGCCACTGCACTCCAGCCTGGGAGACAGAGTGAGACTCCCTCTCAAAAAAAAAAAAGAGAGAAAGATACCAGTGAAATACACTAGGGTGTCAAAAAATGGACCCTTGTGCACAAGAGAATTTAGAATTTAAGATATGACAAAGAATGGCCTATTCAATAAAGAGAGTTGAGCCATTATCCATCTATTTGAACAAATAATAAATGTGGATCCCATCCTCATACCACAATAAATTCTAAATGGCTCAGACAAAGTAAATACAAAAAATAAAAGTCAAGTGTTGGCAGAAATTAGAGAATATATTTTCATTTTATTTTATTTTTTATTTTGAGATAGGATCTCACTCTGTCACCCACGCTAAAATGCAGTGGCGTGATCTCAGCTCACTGCAACCTCTGCTTCCTAAGCTCAAGCAATTCTCCAGCCTCAGCCTCCTGTGTAACTGGGACTACGTGCTCAAGCCATGAACTACCGGCTTTTATTTTATTTTATTTTATTTTTTTTGAGACGGAGTCTCGCTCTGTTGCCGAGGCTGGAGTGCAGTGGCGTGATCTCAGCTCACTGCAACCTCCACCTCTTGGGTTCAAGTGATTCTCCTGCCTCAGCCTCCCAAGTAGCTGAGACTACAGGCACCCACCTCCACGCCCAGCTAATTTTTTTTTGTATTTATAGTAGAGACGGGGTTTCACCATGTTAGCCAGGATGGTCTCAATCTCCTCACCTTGTGATCTGCCCACCTCAGCCTCCCAGAGTGCTGGGACTACAGGCGTGAGCCATCACGCCTAGACTAATTTTTTAATTGTTTGTACAGACAGGGTTTTGCCATGTTGCCAAAGCTGGTCTTGAACTCCTGAGCTCAAAGCAACCTGCCCGCCTCCGCCTCCCAAAGTGCTGGGATTATAGGTATGAGCCAAAATGACCCACCAAAGGCCGGGCGCGGTGGCTCAAGCCTGTAATCCCAGCACTTTGGGAGGCCGAGGCGGGCGGATCACGAGGTCAGGAGATCGAGACCATCCTGGCTAACACGGTGAAACCCCGTCTCTACTAAAAATACAAAAAACTAGCCAGGCGCGGTGGCGGGCGCCTGTAGTCCCAGCTACTCGGGAGGCTGAGGCAGGAGAATGGCGTAAACCCGGGAGGCGGAGCTTGCAGTGAGCTGAGATCCGGCCACTGCACTCCAGCCTGAGTGACAGAGCAAGACTCCGTCTCAAAAAAAAAAAAAAAAAAAAAAAAATGCCCCACCAAGAGAATATATTTAAATCTCTGAAGCAGAGAAGTCCTTAAGCAGACAAAAGCCCAGTAAGGGAAAAAAAAGGATAAAACTGACAAAAACATAAAAAATTTCTGCATACTAAGAAAAAAAATTACAGGCGGTTCTCCTGTCCAGCCCACCACCCCTGGACTATCCCTGCATATAAGTTCCCCCTAGCAAAACCCTATGTGGCATCTGCTGTCTTCAGGTTCCTTCAGCCTCTTGAACCTGGTGCCATCCCTAGCAAATAGGGGTCCAGCACAACAATTGGTGAGCCAGTCAAGAGGCTGTGGAGAAAATCCCATCAGTCTGAGACAATGGGGTCTGGGAAGGGGAAATCCAAAGGGAAAATCTCATTATTAACAACAGGCCGGGTGGGGTGGCTCACGCCTATAAACCCAGCACTTTGGGAGGCCAAGGCGGACGGATCACCTGAGGTCAGGAGTTCAAGACCAGCCTGGCCAACATGGTGAAACCCTGTCTCTACTAAAAATATAAAAATTAGCTGGGTGTGGTGGCAGGCACCTATAATCCCAGCTACTTGGGAGGCTGAGGCAGCAGAATCCTTTGAACCTAGGAGGCGGAGTTGCAGTGAGCTGAGATCGTGCCATTGCACTGCAGCCCGGGCAACAAGAGTGAAACTCCATCCATCTCAAAAATTTTAAAAAAAAAAAATTAGATTTAAAAAGTGATATAAAACTCAAAAACATACATAACAAATAAGGATTACAAGATAGATTATATTAAATGACACTTAAAAATCAGTAAGAATTCTGGTCGGGCACGGTGGCTCATACCTGTAATCCCAGCACTTTGGGAGGCCAAAGTGGGTGGATCACGAGGTCAGGAGATTGAGACCATCCTGGCTAACACAGTGAAACCCTGTCTCTACTAAAAATACAAAAATTAGCCAGGTGTGGTGGTGGACACCTGTAGTCCCAGCTACTCAGGAGGCTGAGGCAGGAGAATGGCATGAAGCTGGGAGGCAGAGCTTGCAGTGAGCCGAGATCACGCCACTGCACTCCAGCCTGGGCAACAGAGCAAGACTCTGTCTCAAAAAAAAAAAAAAAAAAAAAAAAATCAGTAAGAATTCTTTTTTGGGGTGATGAAAATGTTCTAAATTGATTGTGATGATGTTTGCCCAACTCAGTGAATATACTAAAAACCAGGGTGCCAAGAGTAGTAACTCATGCCTGTTTATCTCAACACTTTGGGAGGCTGAGCCAGGAGGATAACTTGAGTCCAGGAGTTTGAGACCAGCCTGGGCAACTAAACCCTTCTCTACAAAAAATTAAAAACATTAGCCAGATGTGGTGGTGCCTAACTGTAGTCCCAGATACTCAGGGGGCTAAAGTGGGAGGACAGCTTGAGCCAGGGAGATCAAGGCTGCAGTAAGCCATGATTGTGCTACTGTACTCCAGCCTAGGCAAAGGAGTGAGACTCTATCTCTGGAGAAACCCTGTCTCTACTAAAAATACAAAGATTAGCCGGGCGTGGTGGCACCCGCCTGTAGTCCCAGCTACTTGGGAGGCTGAGGCAGGAGAATGGCTGGAAACCAGGAGGCAGAGGTTGCAGTGAGCCGAGATCACACAGCTGTACTCCAGTCTAGATGAAGGAGTGAGATCCTGTCTCATACACACACAAAAAAAGCCGTAACAAAAAAAAATAAAAAAATAGGCAAATGATATATTTATTTGTGTATTTATGAATACATAAATTATATATTAATAAATATATAAGCCAGGAGCAGTGGCTCACGCCTGTAATCCCAGCACTTTGGGAGGCCAAGGCAGGTGGATCACTTGAGGTCAGGAGTTTGAGAACAGCCTCGCTAACATGGATAAACCCCGTCCCTACTAAAAAGACAAAAATTATCTGGGTATGGTGGTGCATGCCTGTAATCCCAGCTACTTGGGAGGCTGAGGCAGAAGAACTGCTTGAACCCGGGAGGCAGAGGTTGCACGTCACTGCACTCCAGCCTGGGCGACAGAGGGAGACTCCATCGAAAGAAAAGAAAAGAAAACAAAAGAGAAGAGAAGAGAAAAGAGAAGAGAAGAGAAGAGAAGAGAAGAGAAGAGAAGAGAAAGGAAAGAAAGAAAGAAAAGAATATGCACATTATAATATGATATAATTATTTGCCTCCGGAAAAAGTTTTAAAAGATTCTATCCAGCATTGGCAAAGGTGTGAGGAAATACTGTGAGACATTGTGGATGGGGTATAACCTAATCCAGTCATTTTAAGGGGGATATTTGCAGGATCTACTATAATTTAGTATGTGTATATTCTTCAAATCACATATTCCATTGTGAGGTCTCTACCCTAGAGAAACACTTCCAGATATGCAAACAGGTAGGTAGAAGGATATTCAGTGAAACATTGATTATAACAGTAAAAAATTACAAACAACCTAAATTAAAGTACATATGGGCTGGGCCAGGCACAGTGGCTCACACCTGTAATCCCAGCACTTTGGGAGGCCAACGCGGGCAGATCACTTGAGGTCAGGAGTTTGAGACCAGCCTGGCCAACATGGTGAAACCCTGTCTCTACTAAAAATTTAAAAATCGGCCAGGTGTGGTGGTGCATGTCTGTAATCCCAGCTACTTGGGAGGCTGAGGCAGGAGAATCACTTGAACCCAGCAGCGGGGATGGGAGGAGGCTGCAGTGAGCCAAGATCAAACCACTGCTCTCTGGCCTGGGCGACAGAGCAAGACTTCATCTCAAAAAAAAAAAAAAAAAAAAAAAAGTACATATGGTGTATTATGTAGCAATGGTTTAGGGGTGAGCTCCATGGCTCATGCCTATAATCCCAACACTCTGGGAGGCCAAGGTGGGCAGATTGAGCTCAGGAGTTCAGGATGAGCCTGAGCAACAAGGCAAAACCTTGTCTCTACAAAAAATGCAAAAATTGGCTGGGGGTTTTGGCGTGTACCTGTAGTCCGAGCTACCTAGGGGGCTGAGGCAGGAGGATGGCTTGAGCCAAGGAGGTCAAAGCTGCAGTGAGACACTATTGTGCCACTACACTCCAGCCTGGGCAACAAAGCAAGGATCCTGACTCTAAATTTTTTTTTTTTTTTTTTTTTTTTTGAGACAGAGTCTTGCTCTGTCACCCAGGCTGGAGTATAGTGGTTCGATCTTGGCTCACTGGAACCTCTACCTCACGGATTCAAGCGATTCTCCTGCCTCAGCCTCCTGAGTAGCTGGGACTGCAGGTGCATGCCACCATGCCCGGGTAATTTTTACCATGTTAGCCAGGATGGTCTCGATCTTCTGACCTCGTGATCCACCCGCCTCAGCCTCCCAAATTGCTGAGATTACAGGCGTGAGCCATTGTGCCCAGCCTCTAAAAAAATTTTTTAATAAAAAAAAATCTATGTGTCAACTGAGAAATACTATTCAGCAATTAAAAATAATAAGAAGAAGAATGGGGCCAGGCATGAGTGGATCACACCTGTAATCCCAGCACTTTGGGGGCCAAGGCAGGAGGATCGCTTGAGCCCAGGAGTTTGAGACCAGCCTGGGCAACAAAGTGAGACCCCATCTCTACAAAAATGTAAAAATTACCAGCTCGGGCAACATAGAAAGATCCCGTCTTTACAAAAAATTTAAAAATTAGCCAGGCGTGGTGGTGAATGACTGTAGTCCCAACTCCTTGGGAACCTGAGGTAGGAGGATTACTTGAGCCCAGCAGGACGAGGCTACAGTAAGTTGTGATCCTGCCATTGCACACTCCAGCCTGGGTAACAGAGCAAAACCCTGTTTCAAATTAAAAATAAATAAATAAAAAGAATGTACTACTAACATATACAACATAAATAATAAATCTCAAAAACATTTATGTTAAACAAAAGACAGTATAAGAAATATATCCCGGGCCGGGCGCGGTGGCTCAAGCCTGTAATCCCAGCACTTTGGGAGGCCGAGGCGGGCGGATCACAAGGTCAGGAGATCGAGACCACAGTGAAACCCCGTCTCTACTAAAAATACAAAAAATTAGCCGGGCGCGGTGGCGGGCGCCTGTAGTCCCAGCTACTCAGGAGGCTGAGGCAGGAGAATGGCGGGAACCCGGGAGGCCGAGCTTGCAGTGAGCCGAGATCGCGCCACTGCACTCCAGCCTGGGCAACAGCATGAGACTCCGTCTCCAAAAAAAAAAAAAAAAAAAAAAAGAAATATATCCCGGCCGGGCGCAGTGGCTCAAGCCTGTAATCCCAGCACTTTGGGAGGCCGAGACGGGCGGATCACGAGGCCAGGAGATCGAGAGACGATCCCGGCTAACACGGTGAAACCCCGTCTCTACTAAAAAAAAATACAAAAAAACTAGCCAGGCGAGGTGGTGGGCGCCTGTAGTCCCAGCTACTCGGGAGGCTGAGGCAGGAGAACGGCGTAAACCCGGGAGGCGGAGCTTGCAGTGAGCTGAGATCCGGCCACTGCACTCCAGCCTGGGTGACAGAGCAAGACTCCGTCTCAAAAAAAAAAAAAAAAAAAAAAAAAAAAGAAATATATCCCGGCCGGGCGCGGTGGCTCAAGACTGTAATCCCAGCACTTTGGGAGGCCGAGACCATCCTGGCTAACATGGTGAAACCCCGTCTCTACTAAAAAATACAAAAAACTAGCCGGGCGAGGTGGCGGGCGCCTGTAGTCCCAGCTACTCGGGAGGCTGAGGCAGGAGAATGGCGTAAACCCGGGAGGCGGAGCTTGCAGTGAGCTGAGATCCGGCCACTGCACTCCAGCCTGGGCGGCAGAGCGAGACTCCGTCTCAAAAAACAAACAAACAAAAAAAAAGAAATATATCCCATCTGACTACATTGCTATGAAATCCAAATAAAGGCAATTGTGGAAGAAGCAAGTGGACTTCTTCTGAAGTCCACTTCTTACTGAAGAAAGCAGTAAAAGGGAACTTTCTGAGAGAACAGAAATGTTCTGTATCTTATTTTGGATGCTGGTGACATGGGTATATACAATTGCTAAAACTCACTGAATAGGCCGGGTGCAGTGGCTCACACTTGTAATCCCAGCACTTTGGGAGGCCGAGGCAGGCGGATCACGAGGTCAGGAATTCGAGACCAGCCTGACCAACATGGTGAAACCCCATCTCTGCTAAAAATACAAAAAACTTGCCAGGCATGGTGGGGGACACCTGTAGTCCCAGCTACTCGGGAGGCTGAGGCAGGAGAATAGCTCGAACCTGGGAGTCGGAGGTTGAAGTGAGCTGAGATCGCCCCACTGTACTCCAGCCCAGGCAACAGGGCGAGACTCCATCTCATTAAAAAAAAAAAAAAAAAAACCCTCACTGAATTGATCTTAAGATCTTCTATGTTCTTTTTCAGATGAAGTTTCGCTCTTGTTGCCCAGACTGGAGCAGAGTGGGGCGATCTCAGTTCACTGCAACCTCCGCCTCCCAGGTTCAAGCAATTCTCCTGCCTCAGCCTCCCGAGTTGCTGGGATTACAGGTGCCCGCCACCACACCTGGCTAATTTTTGTATATTCAGTAGAGGCGGGTTTCACCATGTTGACCAGGCTGGTCTTGAACTTCTGACCTCAGGTGATCCACCCACCTTGGCCTCCCAAAGTGCTGGGATTACAGGATTGAGCCACTGCACCTGGCCCAAGATCTTTGTATGTTATTCTATGTTAATTAAAATATGTATATCTTTAAGGAAGTCTTGTCATGTGACTCCTCCACTTAACACCCTTTAAATGATTACTTGTCACCCTAAAATAAAGCCCAAATTCCTCAGCATCACTCAAAAGTCTTTTATGACCTTATCGTTCTCTCTCTCTAAACCACTCTCCTCCTTAAAGTGCCAGCCTAGCAGTTCTGAAGGTATGGTCCAGGAACTCCCCAGGGTCCCCAAGACCTTTCAGGGGGTCTAGGAAGTCAAAATTATTTTAAAAATACTACTAAGATACTGTTTACCTTTTTGCTCTTTTTCTCTCACAATTGTACAGTGGATTGTCCTGGAGGCTCCATAACATGTGATGATATTATATTATTAAATGCGTCAACAATTGAAATGCATCAACAACTATATAACTTAGTCATGGATATTTTCCAAATTACCAATTCATGATGTGACAAAAATCATGCATAGATAAAAGATCTATTCAAGGTACAACAAAAAGAGACCAGTTAATTTTATTTCATTTTATTTTTCTTGAAGGTTTTTTTTTTTGAGACGGAGTCTCGCTCTGTTGCCCAGGCTGGAGTGCAGTGGCCGGATCTCAGCTCACTGCAAGCTCCGCCTCCTGGGTTTACGCCATTCTCTTGCCTCAGCCTCCCAAGTAGCTGGGACTACAGGCGCCCGCCACCTCGCCCGGCTAGTTTTTGTATTTTTTTTAGTACAGACGGGGTTTGACCGTGTTAGCCAGGATGGTCTCGATCTCCTGACCTCGTGATCCGCCCGTCTCGGCCTCCCAAAGTGCTGGGATTACAGGCTTGAGCCACCATGCCCGGCCTTCATTTTATTTTTTATTGAGACAGAGTCTTGCTCTGTCGCCCAGGCTGGAATACAGTGGCATGATGTCGGCTCACTGTAGGCTCCACTTCCTGGGTTCAAGCGATTCTCCTGCCTCAGCCTCCTGAGTAGCTGGGATTACAGGTGCGCACCACCACGCCCGGCTAATTTTTTGTATTTTTAGTAGAAACAGAATTTCACCATGTTGACCAGGCTGGTCTCGAACCCCTGACCTCAGATGATCCACCCACCTCAGCCTCCCAAAGCACTGGGATTACAGGCAGGAGCCACCACACCTGGCCAATAATATTTTTTTTTAATATTTGAAGAAATTTATTCTGAGTCAAACATGAGTAACCATGGCCCTTCAGGAGGTCCTGAAAACATGTGCCCAAGGTGGTCGGGTGCAGCTTGGTTTTATCCATTTTAGGGAGGCATGAGATCAAATACAATCAAATATATTTAAGAAAAGTCTCAAAATTTTTAAGAATGTAAAGGGGTACTGGGACCGGGCACAGTGGCTCATACTCATAACCTCAGCACTTTAGGAGGCAAGGCGGGAGGACTACTTGAGGCCAAGAGTTCAAGACCAGACTGGGTAACATAGTGAGACCCCATTTCTACAAAAAATACAAAAAAAGAAAAGGAGAAAAAATAAAAGAAAAAGGAGTCCTGAGAACAAACTCCTTTTCTCTAGCCATACCAAATTATTTTCGGTTCCTGAACAACATTATGTGAGTTTTGCCGCCCACCCTGTGCATATGCTTTTCTCTGCTTTGCACACACACTCTCCTCAATGTGCCTGGCTAACTCCTACTCAACATTCAGGTCTTGGTTTAAATATCACTTCCTCCACAAAGCCTTCCTTGATTGTTCAGACTGGACTGGGTGCCTTTCCCATGTATTCCCAAAGCAAGGACAGTCCCAACTTAACAATGGTTCATCTTACAATTTTTCGACTTTATTTTTTTTATTTATTTTATCTTATTTTATTTTTTGAGACGGAGTCTCGCTCTGTCATCAGACTGGAGTGCAGTGGCACAATCTTGGCTTACTGCAACCTCTGACTCCCTGGTTCAAGCGATTCTCCTGCCTGAGCCTCCCAAGTAGCTGGGATTACAGGCACTCACCACAATGCCCAGCTAATTTTTGTATTTTTAGTAGAGACAGGGTTTCACCATGTTGTCCAGGAGGGTCTCAATCTCCTGGCCTGGTGATCCGCCCACCTCGGCCTCACAAACTGCTGGGATTACAGGCGTGAGCCACCGTGCCCCGCCTTAATTTTTCGACTTTATGATGGTGTAAAAAAGATTCATGTTCAAGCTGGGCATGGTGGCTCAAGCCTGTAATCCCAGCACTTTGGAAGGCTGAGGCAGATGGATCACTTGAGGTCAGGAGTTCCAGACCAGTCTGGCCAACATGGTGAAACACTGTCTCTACTGAAAATACAAAAATTAGCTAGGTGTGGTGGTGCACGCCTGTAATCCCAGCTACTCAGGAGGCTAAGGCAGGAGAACTGCTTGAGCCCAGGAGACAGAGGTTGCAGTGAGCCGA
This sequence comes from Macaca mulatta, assembly GCF_049350105.2. Taxonomy (NCBI): domain Eukaryota; kingdom Metazoa; phylum Chordata; class Mammalia; order Primates; family Cercopithecidae; genus Macaca; species Macaca mulatta. The sequence continues at coordinate 64,407,353 of NC_133421.1, forward strand.
GATCGTGCCACTGCACTCCAGCCTGGGGGACAACAGTGAAACTCCATCTCAAAAAAAAAAAAAAAAGAGAGAGAGATACGCATTTAGGTCAGGCACAACCTAAATTACAGGCTGATGCCTATAATCCCAACACTGTTGGAGGCCAAGGTGAGCGGATCACCTGAGGTCAGGAGTTCGAGACCAGCCTGGCCAACATGGTAAAACCCCATCTCTACTAAACCTATAAAAATTAGCTGGGTATGGTGATGCATGCTTGTGGTCCCAGCTACCTGGGAGACCGAAGCAGCAGAATCACTTGAGCCCAGGAGGTGGAGGTCGCAGTGAGGAGAGATCACGCCACCGCACTCCACCCTGGGTGACACAGTAAGACCTTGTCTCAAAAAAAAATATGAGACACACATTCAGTAGAAATTGTACTTCAAGTGCTCATACATGTAGGCCATTATCCTCAGTGAAATAACTCAGAGATAGAAAGTCAAGGAGGTTGCAGTGAGCTGAGATCACGCCATTGCACTCCAGCCTGGGAGACTCCATCTCAATAAAAAAAAGAAAGTCAAATACCACATATTCTCACTGATAAATGGGAGCTACACAATGGGTGCACATACAGAGTGAACTAATAGACACTGGAGAATATAGAAGGTGGGAGTGGGGTGAGGGTTGAAAAATTACTTATTGGGTACAACATTCACTATTGGGGTGATAGGTATACTAAAAGCTCAGATTTCACCACGATGCAATATATGCACATAAGAAATCTGCACTTCTTGGGCCAGGCGCGGTGGCTCAAGCCTGTAATCCTAGCACTTTGGGAGGCTGAGATGGGGGGATCATGAGGTCAGGAGATCGAGACCATCCTGGCTCACACAGTGAAACCCCATCTCTACTAAAAAATACAAAAAACTGGCCAGGCGCGGTGGCTCAAGCCTGTAATCCCAGCACTTTGGGAGGCCGAGGCGGGTGGATCACGAGGTCAGGAGATCGAGACTATCCTGGCTAACACGGTGAAACCCCGTCTCTACTAAAAATACAAAAAAAAAAACTAGCCGGGCGTGGTGGCGGGCGCCTGTAGTCTCAGCTACTCGGGAGGCTGAGGCGGGAGAATGGCATGAACCCGGGAGGTGGAGCTTGCAGTGAGCCGAGATCACGCCACTGCACTCCAGCCTGGGAGACACAGCGAGACTACGTCTCAAAAAAAAAAAAAAAAAAAAAAAAAAAACCAAACTAGCAGGGCGAGGTGGCTGGCACCTGTGGTCCCAGCTACTCGGGAGGCTGAGGCAGGAGAATGGCGTAAACCCAGGAGGCGGAGCTTGCAGTGAGCTGAGATCTGGCCACTGCACTCCAGCCTGGGCAACAGAGCGAGACTCCGTCTCAAAAAAAAAAAAAAAGAAAGAAATCTGCACTTCTGGCTGGGCGTGGTGGCTCACGCCTATAATCTCAGCACTTTGGGAGGCCAAGGAGGGTGAATCACCTGAGGTCAGGAGTTCGAGACCAGCCTGACCAACATGGAGAAACCCAGTCTCTACTAAAAGTATAAAATTAGGCCGGGCGCGGTGGCTCAAGCCTGTAATCCCAGCACTTTGGGAGGCCGAGGCGGGCGGATCACGAGGTCAGGAGATCGAGACCATCCTGGCTAACACGGTGAAACCCCGTCTCTATGAAAAATACAAGAAAAATTAGCCGGGCGAGGTGGCGTGCGCCTGTAGTCCCAGCTACTCGGGAGGCTGAGGCAGGAGAATGGCGTGAACCCGGCGGGGCGGAGCTTGCAGTGAGCTGAGATCCCGCCACTGCACTCCAGCCTGGGGCACAGAGCAAGACTCCGTCTCAAAAAAAAAAAAAAAACGTATAAAATTAGCGGAACGTAGTGGTATGCGCCTGTATTCCCAGCTACTTGGGAGGCTGAGGCAGGAGAATCACTTGAATCTGGGAGGCGGAGGTTGCAGTAAGCCAAGATCGCACCACACTGCACTCTAGCCTGGCGATGGAGCAAGACTCTGCCTCAATCAATTAATCAATCAACCAATAAAAAATAAGGACAGGCGCAGTGGCTCATGCCTGTAATCCCAACACTGGGAAGTCAAGGCAGGTGGATCACCTGAAGTCAAGAGTTCGAGACCAGGCTGGCCAAAACAGTAAAACCCCATCTCTACTAAAAATACAAAAATTATCCAGGTGTAGTGGTGGGCACCTGTAATTCCAGCTACTCAGGAGGCTGAGGTAGGAGAATAGCTTGAACCTGGGAGGTGGAGGTTGCAGTGAGCCGAGATCAAGCCATTGCACTGCAGCCTGGGCAACAAGAGTGAAACTCCATCTCAATAAACAAACAGGCTTTGTGTTTGATGATTTTTCCCAACTGTAAGCTAGAGTGTTCTGAGCACATTTAAGGTAGGTAGATGGCCGGGCATGGTGGCTCACACCTGCAATCCCAGCAATTTGGGAGGCCAAGGTGGGCAGATCACAAGGTCAGGAGTTCGAGACCAGCCTAGCCAATATAATGAAACCCTGTCTCTACTAAAAATATAAAAATTAGCCAGGCATGGTGGCAGGTACCTGCAGTCCCAGCTACTCGGGAGGCTGAGGCAGGAGAATCACCTGAACTCAGGAGACAGAGGTTGCAGTGAGCTGAGGTCACACCATTGCACTCCAGCCTGGGTGATAGAGCAAGACTCTGTCTCAAAAAAGTGGTAGGTAGATGACCTTTGGCAAGTTATGTGTATTAAGTACATTTTCAACTTATGAGTGGTATATCAGCACATCACCCCATTGTAAGTTGAGGAGCATCCGTACTCTATTCTAACCTTTATCATAAACCCATCTAGTGACTGCTTATTTACATGTCTATATTACCCACTAAATTCTCTGTGTACTGGCATCAGATCTTATTCACAGCTATGTCCCCAGGGGCTAGCACTGTCTGGCACATAAAAGCATTCATGAGGCCGGGCGCGGTAGCTCACACCTGTAATCCCAGCACTTTGGAAGGCTGAGGTGGGCAGATCATGAGGTCAGGAGATCGAGACCATCCTGGCTAACACGGTGAAACCCTGTCTCTACTAAAAAAAAAAAAATACAAAAAATCAGCCGGGCGTGGTGGCAGGCGCCTGTAGTCCCAGCTACTCGGGAGTCTGAGGCAGGAGAACCCAGGAGGCGGAGCTTGCAGTGAGCCAAGATCGCACCACTGCACTCCAGTCCGGGTGACAGAGCGAGACTCCATCTCAAAAAAAAAAAAAAAAAAGGCCGGGCGCAGTGGCTCAAGCCTGTAATCCCAGCACTTTGGGAGGCCGAGATGGGCAGATCACGAGGTCAGGAGATCAAGACCATCCTGGCTAACATGGTGAAACCCCGTCTCTACCAAAAAAGACAAAAAACTAGCCGGGCGAGGTGGCGGGCGCCTGTAGTCCCAGCTACCCGGGAGGCTGAGGCAAGAGAATGGCGGGAACCCGGGAGGCGGAGCTTGCAGTGAGCTGAGATCCGGCCACTACACTCCAGCCTGGGCGACAGAGCAAGACTCCGTCTCAAAAAAAAAAAAAAAAAAAAATTCATGAGTATTTGTTGATAGAACAAGTGAATGTAATCCTATTTCTCTTTTGGTGGTTGTTGTTTTTAAGAGATGGAGTCTTGTTCTGTTGCCCAGGCTGGAGTGCAGTGGCACAATCAGTGCTCACTGTAGCCTCGAACTTCTGGGCTCAAGCAATCCTCCCACCTCCGCTTTCTGAGTAGGCGGGGCCACAGGCCTGTGCTACCTGCTACTACTCCCAGTAGAATAAGTGAATATAATATTCATCACAACAAATGAAGTATTATTATTTTTATGAGAACACTGAAACTCAGTGAAATGATCTGTTCAAACAAATTCATCTAGAAAGCGTAAGCTGACAATTGTAAAACTGCACCCCAAATTTTGTTTTGTTTGTTTCCTGAGACAGGGTCTCACTCTGTTGCTCTGGCTGGAGTGCAGTGGCAGGATCATGGCTCACTGTAGCCTTGACCTCCCAGGGCTTAGGTGATCCTCCCACCTCAGCCTTCCAAGTAGCTGGGACTACAGGGGCACCACCACGAAGGGCTAATTCTTTGTATTTTGGGGTAGAGACTGGGTTTTGCCATGTTACCCAGGCTGGTCTCAAACTCCTGGGCTCAAGCAATCTGCCTGCTTCAGCCTCCCACAATGCTGGGATTACAGTCATGAATCACTGGGGTCCAAATGCACTTCAAGTTTTTTATCCCCAAAACTCTCACTTCTTGGTGGGGGTTTTGGGGGAGCTTACCTGGGAACTAATGGCATACTTCAGGTAGGACAAGATGAGAGGATTGGGGGATGGTCCAATCATGGCCTGCTCTAGTAATGCATCTGCAAGAGGAATAACAAAACACGATTGAGTGATTACAACTTCTCTGGGTTTATCCCTCCCATCTTTCTTTCCCAGTTCACTTGAGACCTGCCAGGTTGAGAATGTCCCAGGTGGCTCCTTTAGGAAAGAATTTCTTCATGTTGATTGCCCACTGGTAGTCACTCCAACGTTCCTTCCAGGCTTGCAAAATGGCTTGCTTCAGGTTGACTACCTTCATGATTTCACTCTGAGCAGGTGGCAGCTGTGACGGCCAACTTTGAGGTGAAAGAAGTGGATCTAAAGAAAAGGACACGGCCGGGCGTGGTGGCTCAAGCCTGTAATCCCAGCACTTTGGGAGGCCGAGACGGGCGGATCACGAGGTCAGGAGATCGAGACCATCCTGGCTAACACGGTGAAACCCCGTCTCTACTAAAAAATACAAAAAACTAGCCGGGCGAGGTGGCGGGCGCCTGTAGTCCCAGCTACTCGGGAGGCTGAGGCAGGAAAATGGCGGGAACCCGGGAGGCGGAGCTTGCAGTGAGCTGAGATCCGGCCACAGCACTCCAGCCTGGGCGACAGAGCGAGACTCTGTCTCAAAAAAAAAAAAAAAAAAAAAAAAAAAAAAGAAAAGGACACGATGTTCGAAGGAGAACCGGGGAAGGCAGAATTAAATAGAAAGAAGATGCGGTGGCCGGGCGCGGTGGCTCAAGCCTGTAATCCCAGCACTTTGGGAGGCCGAGATGGGCGGATCACGAGATCAGGAGATCGAGACCATCCTGACTAACACGGTGAAACCCCGTCTCTACTAAAAATACAAAACTTAGCCGGGCGCGGTGGCGGGCGCCTGTAGTCCCAGCTACTCGGGAGGCTGAGGCAGGAGAATGGCGTAAACCCGGGAGGTGGAGCTTGCAGTGAGCTGAGATCCGGCCACTGCACCCCAGCCTGGGCGGCAGAGCGAGACTCCGCCTCAAAACAAAAAACAAACAAACAAAAAAAAAGAAGATGCGGTAAGATTTAAGCTAGGCAGCGGAATTTGAAAGAAAAAGAGCTAAAGAGATAAGGTAAGATCCTGTCAGGCTTTCTCCTCCTGAACCGCCCTTCCTTAAACTGGGGCACTAAGAAGAAAGTATAGGCCGAGCGCAGTGGCTCGCACCTGTAATCCCAGCACTTTGGGAGGCCAAGGCGGGCGGATCACCTGAGGTCGGGAGTTTGAGATCAGTCTGACCAACATGGAGAAACCTCGTCTCTACTAAAAATACGAAATTAGCCGGGCTTGGTGGCGCATGCCTGTAATCCCAGCTACTCGGGAGGCTGAAGCAGGAGAATCGCTTGAACCCGGGAGGCGGAGGTTGATGGGGTGGGCCGAGATCGCGCCATTGCACTCCAGCCTGGGCAACAAGGACAAAACTTTGTCTCTCAAATAAATAAATATCAAAGGGACTAATAGAGTAAAGAGGGCATCAAGGAGTTAAGCCAGTCCTCGTTGCCTAATTACGCCCTTAGCTCTAAATGCGTCCTTCGGTCACCACTACTCCAAGTCCAGATTTGCTCCCTCATTTCCTCCACCTTCTCCAGCCCTGTAACTATACCTCCCAATTTCCTTTTCATCCACCACCTCCCCAAATTTAAGCCTACCGCACAATCCACTTCTAGGTCGTAGGCATCGCCATTTTGGCACTTGTCAAGAAGTTCACTTTCTATTGGCTGGGAGTAACAAACGCAAACCAATAGAGATGCAGCAAGGAACGTCCCGCTGTCTTCTGGGAATGGTAGTTTTTTGGACTGAAACCGTATTTGTCTGCGCTGGCGAAGAAACTAAGAGACTAGTCTAGTCGGCGCGCATTGTTCCTCTCCTTTAAGGGAGGACATCCAGGAGCTGAGACACTACAGAGACTCAGGGACTCGAGGAAGCTCGAAAGGTCGCTCACAACCCGGCGTCGCCCACGACGTCACTGTCGACCGGCCTTCTCCATCATATTCCGACACCCTTTCTTTCGTTAGCCCCTAGTTAATAGGTGCGGCAAGGGTGTGGCGTTCAGCAATACGGCCTTTCTCTTTTCCTGGGCTCTTTCTTTTCTCCTAAACTCCTGGGGCTTCCAGAGCTATTCTCATTTCCACACCTATATTCTAAAAGCGACACTAAGGTGCCTTACTTGCACACATATCACCACCCCCGAATCTGACAGTCCTATCAGCATCTCCAAGCCCTCCAAACAGCTTGGATACAAGGGAAAGTAAAGGAGAAACTAAGGTGAAGGTGATCAAAATCAAAGGAATTCTGAGAAACTGTCACAGCTAAGAGGGCTAAGGAAACCTGATGACTAAATGTAATGTGATTTTCTGAATGCAATCATGGAAGAGAAAAAGAATACTGGGTAAAAACTAAGGAAATCTAAATAAAGCATGGACTTTAATTAATAATAATGTATCAGTATTAGTTCATTAGTTGTTACAAATGCATCATACTAATGCTAAGATGTTAATTAAAAGAGAAATTGGGTGCAGAATATGTGGGGACCCTCTATTACCTTCCATTTTTTTCCTGTAAATTAAAAACTATTTTCTTAAGTTTCTTGTTGTTGTTGTTGTTGTTGTTTAAATCTTGCTTATCCCAAAGATCCATAAATAATAATATCCAATTATTATGCCCAGGGCCTTGGCCATAGCCTTTCCTTCCCCTAGTGAGAAAGCCAAAAGCAAATGTTACCCACCTCTGGCTCCAATGTCTGAGCCTTCTTATGCATAGCCCTCATCCCTCCCCATACTATGGACTGGTCATCCCTAACATTTACAACCAGGAATAAGAGTAAATTACTCGAGAGGCTGAGGCAGGAGGATCACTTGAGCTCAGGAGTTCAAATCCAGCCTGGGCAACATAATGAGACTCTCAGCTCTACCAAAAAAATAAATAAATAAACATGGAGGCCTTTAGCCAGGGCCCAATATCCTAGTTCACAAGTTCAAGCTCAATCCGTATTCCCCAAAAACGATTCTTTTTTTTTCCTTTTTTTTTTTTTTTTTTTTTTGAGCTCACTGCAATCTCAGCTCACCGCAACCTCTGCCTCCCAGGTTCAAGCGATTCTTCTGCCTCAGCCTCCCAAGTAGCTGGAATTACAGGCGTGTACCACCACGTCAGGCTAATTTTTGTATTTTTAGTAGAGATGGGGTTTCACCATGTTGGTCAGGCTGGTCTCAAAATCCTGACCTCAGGTGATCCACCCACCTCAGCCTTCCAGAGTGCTGGGATTATAGGCATGAGCCACCGTGCCCAGCCTTCGACAACCATTCTTTGCTCACCCTTTGAGTGGCAAAATCAGTCCTTGGGGGGATAAATCTGGAAGAGCAGCCCATTTAAGGCTCTGGAAGTAAAACTGGCCATTTGGGCAGAGAATTACAGCACCCTGGGTGTCTGGAGCACGGTCTAGACAGGGAGTCAAGGACTTCTGTTCCAAAGGGGAGAGTGTGGCTGAAGGAGGGTCAGATCATGTCCCTCTGCGGTTGGTACTGCCTATGGCTTTTCTTCCTCCCCATACATTCAATCCACACCCCTCCCTTAGGCTCCCTTTGTGCCTGCCCAAGGGACACCACTGGGGAATAGTGTGTATACAAAACAGCTGCCAAATATATGTTGCCAAAGCTTCTAAAGCAGGAAGGAGGGAGAATATGGATTCCTCACCTCACCTTCCATATGGCCCCCGGCCACTCCACTCATACTTGAGACTGCCACAAACCCTGCTTCTCCTCAGTTTCTCATGTATCTGACTTCCCCTCTTCTCCCAGCCCCTCACTCTACCTTTGCCTGCTCCCCTGCTGTCATTCTGTGCTTGTTGCCGCATCCTAAGGCCCTCCACCTGGAGCCATTCCTGGATCATCCTGGAGCCCCTGTCACATACCTTAGAGCCCAAACTGCTTCTCTTGGAGAGAAGCTGTCAACTGTGTGTCCAGTCCACACAGGACTGGGAACTATTTGGGCCCTGAGGATGGTGATATTTTGAGCTCAAACTATTCCCTCTGGCAGGGAGCCTGGCAGATTTCTAGGGAGGTGCCTCCTCCCCACTTCGCAGTGACAGGGAGGCGGCTTTTGTAGTCAGGCCATCTGCCTTCTCTGTCTCCCCACCTCCCACCAGCAGCCCTTTCTCTAGGCTTGGCAAGGTTTCCCCAAAGGCTGGACTCCTATGTACAAGGGCTCCCTTAGTTCTGGGCAAGGACCATTTTTAATTTATCCCTTTTGACCTCCCTGCCTCTCCAGTCTGTAAACATCAGAGGCAACCTTTCCTATACCACCTCTTCCTTCCACACCACAATATCTTCCTAGGGACCCCCTTGGGCTCTCTGGCTCACTGCAAGCACAGGACTCCATGATAATCCTCCAAAGGGTGAAGAGAGATGCTAACATTTCCTTTGGGTGTACGAATAAATAGCCCCCCAGCCAGGCGCAGTAGCTCACGCCTGTAATCCCAGCACTTAGGGAGGCCAAGGCAGGCAGATCACCTGGGGTTGGGAGTTCAAGACCAGCCTGACCAACATGGAGAAACTGTATCTACTAAAAATACAAAATTAGCCGGGCATGGTGGCGCATGCCTGTAATCCCAGCTGCTCGGGAGGTGGAGGTAGGAGAATTGCTTGAACCCAGGAGGTAGGAGAATTGCTTGAACCCAGGAGGCAGAAGTTGCTGTAAGCCGAGATTGCACCATTGCACTCCAACCTGGGCAACAAGAGCGAAATTCTGTCTTAAAAAAAAAAAAAAATAGCCCCCCCAGCCCATCTCAAAGCCCCGTTCTACTTACCCCACTTTCTTTTGCTGTTCATTTCCTCTCAACAGGGACAGGGGCTGAGCTCCCACCTCTGCCCTCCTAGTCCCGAGCCCCAACCTCTTTGTTCATCTTGTTGGCTACCTTGGCTAAAGAGAGAAGAGGGGCAGGTGGAAGTCAACCAGTCAGAGTGACATGGCAACCCTGGAGAAGTGTCAGAAAAGCAGCTAGGCCAGAGTGGGGTAAGAGGTGGCGAGGAACAGGGTTCTGGGTACCCAAGGGGAAGGGAACATTCCTTATCTATCTAGGCTAGAAAACAGTATAAAGAAAAGTGGCAAGAGTCCAGACCCAAAAACCCAGAAACACCGAAATCGTTGGTAAGCATACAAGGCACAGAGGGTGTCAGCTTCCCTTCTCTCTATAGGGAAACTGAGTCATTCCTTTTCCTTAAGTGGAACATTTTCCTCTGGAAGCTTGCCTGGGTCCCCCCACTATGGGCAGCAGGTGGATGGGAAAAGAAAGTCAGTCACTCCCACACACTTATACACAGCTGGCTCCAAACCAGTTTCCTCCTCATACCAGTCACCAAATCAAAATCCCTGCTTTCCGTCTATCTGGGGGAGGGGATGACGGGAAAGAGGCCTGTAAGGTGGCTGCACCTCAGGAACTCAGGGACAACCCCTGGATCCCCCGCAGTTGCCTGTCTCTGTCTTCCCGCTGCCCCAGGAGAGTGAAAGGCAGAATTTGAATCAACTCTTGGAATAGCTTCCCCTCTAACACCCTGGAGGATGCCTTCCCCCTCCATACTCCCAGCACAGAGAAGAGAGGTGCTGTGATCCTGAGGCCCAGACCGGACAGTGGCTGGGAAGGGAGGCCAGCCTGCCATTTCCTTTGCATGGCCCCTCCCTCCAGGCCCTGACAGGTGCTCTGCTTCATACTTTTGGCTTCCATATCATACTGCCCTATCCCCTCCTTTAACTGGAGGGGGAGAGCTGCAGAAAAGTAAGCCCCAAACTCTGATGGTAAAGGAGACTTCCCTGCTCCCCCTCCTCTCCTCTCTCCTGTTGACAAAGACTCTACCAGAAGCTGGGAGCATTTGGGGAATCTAATACTTGGCACATATTAAATGCTTTAAAAAAAAAAAAAGTGTCAGGCTGGGTGCGGTGGCTCACGCCTGTAATTCTAGCACTTTGGGAGGCCGAGGTGTGCAGATCACAAGGTCAGGGGATCAAGACCATCCTGGCTAACACGGTGAAAGCCCATCTCTACTAAAAATACAAAAATTAGCTGGGCGTTGTGGTGGGCGCCTGTAGTCCCAGCTACTCGGGAGACTGAGGCAGGAGAATGGCGTGAACCCGGGAGGTGAGCTTTCAGTGAGCCAAGATTGCGCCACTACACTCCAGCCTGGGCAACAGAGCGAGACTCCATTTAAAAAAAAAAAAAAGTCAGATTAATGAATAAAAGTAGGAGAAACCCTGGAAGACAGCCTGGAAAAGGTGTCAGCTTCTTTTTCCATTTCTCATTTCAGCTACCAAAAGCAAGGCTCAGCCAGGCCTGATCCCTTCCCTGGCTCCCTCTTTTGTGACCTATAGCAAGAGCACCTGATGGGACAAAGAGGAGAATTAAGTGGCTACTTTCTCTTACCAGGGTAATTGCTAATTTGCCAATCTCTCATCTTCTGCCTCAGCCTCCCAAGTAGCCAGGACTGACGGTCCGCACCACAACACCCAGATAATTTGTGGGTTTTTTTTTTTTTTGAGATGGGGGTCTCACTATGCTACCCAGGATGGTCTTGAACTCCTGACCTGAAGAGATCCTTCCACCTCAGCCTCCCAAAGTACTGGTGATGTCAGCCACCTTGCGCAGCCTGCTCTCCAACTTTCTTTCCTCCATTTGCACCACTCTTTTTGATTGGGAAACCCCTAGGAGGGAGAAACATCTGAGCTTTGAGTTCTCTTGGCTGGTAGTACCTCAGTTTCCTCTGCTGTCTTTCCAGAGCACCCCCAATAAGTTCAGCTCTGTCTGCAGAGTCTAGAGGTATATGCTGGACATGTCATCACTTGCCGACCTAGGGTCCAGGAGGTCAAGATGAGATAGAGGAGGGGATTTACTGAGGTCCAGGCCACAGAGCTTGTTCCATGGTGGCTGTCTCCTGTTTCCCCGAACTGCTAGAGATGTGTAAGGCTTTTGAGCAGGGGTAGAGGATGCTGTGTGGAGTTTTAGCTGTCAGACTTTGAAAAAAACCTCTTCAGAAAAATATCTGGATACCTTGGTTCCTAGGGGTCGTATCCTCAAGAAATCTTGGGGTGCTTCCTAGCAACAGTCTGGAAGGAAGGGAGGAGAGACGGAGGGAGAGAGGGAGGGGCCTGGGCATGGTTGTTCTGATGAGAGCCCAGAGAACAGGCTGTTCCTGCTACCTCCTTAGCAACGGAAATCTCAGCTGGAGGGGCCATCAGACATATCCCCTTGGAGGGTCTATCCGTCCTTATTCATGCCACCCCTACCCTCCCCATAGATTCAGGGAAAGCTCTGAAGCAGGGGTGGGGAATGGGAGGGGACAGCCCTGGTAGGGGGGTTTCATGACAAGGACGGAACAAGAGCTGATGATGAACTGAATCTGAGAAGAGCTAGCAGCTTCAAGAAATGGGTGGGCAGGGTGGGTGGGGTGGGAGGACGGACGAGGCAACACAAGGACAGTGTCTCTAAGCCCAGACCTGGGCTGGATCCTGGCACCTGGGGAAAGACCTGCTTTGAAGGCAGTGTGCCCTTCACTTTGCCCTGCCCAGATCTGTCACCAGTCCATACTGGGAACCCAAGAAAAAGAGGTAAAGAGAAGGCCAAGGCAGGAGGAGCACTTGAGGCCAGGAGTTCAAGACTAGCCTGGCCAACATGGTGAAACCCCGTCTCTACCAACAAAACAAAACAAAACAAAACAAAACAAAAAAACAAAAATTAGCTGGGCATGCTAGCACATGCCTACAATCCCAGCTATTTGGGAGGCTGGGACATGAAAATCCCTTGAACCCAGGAGGTGGAGTTTGCAGTGAGCCAAGATTGTACCACTGCACTTCAGCCTGGGCAAAAGAGTAAGACTCTGTCTCAAATAATAATAATAATAATAATAATAATAATAATAATAATAATAAATTTTAAAAAGGAGAAGATGGGGCCGGGCACGGTGGCTCACACCTGTAATCCCAGCACTTTGGGAGGCTGAGGCGGGTGGATCACGAGGTCAGGAGATCAAGACCATCCTGGCCAACACAGTGAAACCCCGTCTCTACTGAAAAAAAAAAAAAAATACAAAAAATTAGCTGGGCGTGGTGGCGGATGCCTGTAGTCCCAGCTATTTGGGAGGCTGAGGCAAGAGAATGGCGTAAACCCGGGAGGCGGAGCTTGCAGTGAGCCGAGATCATGCCACTGCACTCCAGCCTGGGTGACCGAGTGAGACTCTTTCTCAAATAAGAAAAAGGAGAAGATGGGACTGGTAAATCCTTATCTTTGAGTGCCCCACTCTGCCCCTCAGGGAAAAAAAAAAAGTAGATCAGGAGGCACTTCATTTTCTATGGCTCTGGGTTTAGGATTTCAGAAAGTCTTCCCCACCCAACACTATAGGGCCTTGCATCAAAGAGATATGGTGGGGAAAGCCAGAATGGAAGGGAGACAAAACCATAGCACCTTCCTCCTCCCCCTCTGGACCCCATCACTCCTGCCCTGATCCAGATTACTGCTGGCCCTCCCCACTGCCTCCTAGTTCTGCCTTTATGGTGCAGAGTGTAAATGTGTCTCATGCATTGGGATTCCCTCCCAGCTCCTTGAGCAGCCCAATCCCAAGGGACTAGTTCCATACAGGGTAGAGTACAGACCCTGAGCACTACACACTGCAGCCTTGCTCCCCAGGCTTCTGGCCAAAACTGATCACTGAGAAGGTGGCATCCACTGGCAGACAGCCACCCTCAGTGCACCTCGTTCTGCTCACTGCACTGACTGCACGCTGCAGCCTCCTGCCCCACACTGCAGCTGTTGCTTGTCTCCTGTGAGCCCAGACTGAACACAGGTTCGCTTACTGCATGGAGGCTTCGCACGCTGCAGCCTCAATTCACCATTACAGCTGCCACTGCACACCACAGGCTCCCTTCACCCATGGCATGCCCTCAACACCACCACTGCACTCTGCACGCTATAGGTTTCATCCCAGTTGCTTTTCTCATCTCCATAGTTCCAGGGACCCCAAGAGAGGTACCCTCCCCTCCACCAAGAATTACAAACTCCAGTACCCCCTGTGAAAGAAGTGGCTTCAACAGCACTGAGGATGCAGGTGGCTGATACTAAGACATGAGCAAGGGCAACCCAACTTGGGTAAGCTGTGGGTCAGAATCCCACACTCACCAAGTGATTCTGCCCAGTATAAACTGGGCGATTAGCCGAGCAGCTCCCCCTAACACACACACACTCGCATACACACACACACCCCTCCCCAAGAGCAGACTGTGTAGCCAGAGCCCCACCCTGAGAGCCGTGGGAAGGCCGTGGCCCCCGCTGGTAAAACTGGGCTAATGACAGCAGGGGAACCGGCGGGGCCAGGGGGGTGCTGGGGTAATTAGGGCTCAGCCTGGCGCTAGGAGATCCTGAGATGAAAGGTGCTCTGGCGTCACTGGGTTGGTTTTATGTCCATGAATGCAGGTGTGTGGTGTGTGTATGTGTGTGCTGGGGGTGGGGCTGGCATGGTGGAGACCTCTCCTTTGGGTTGGGTTAGGGGGTCCATTTGTACGCAGCCCACCGTCTTCCTTAGGTTGACTCTGGTACCATTTGGATTTTCGTGGGAGCAAACATGGGGGGAAATACCATCACCGGGGAGCTAGGAATTGAGGGGGTATGGCAGCTCTTGTCCCCTCCCCAGCGCAGGAGAGGGAGCAGATTGTTGGGGAAATGGCTGGTGACAGAGAATAGAAAGAGCCTATATGGAGAAGGGTGACGTTGGAAAGGGGAGGCAGTGGTTCGGTATTGATGTTAGAAATGAGAGGGGAGGGAGGTAACGGGGAATGAGCCCCCACAAGGATTAAAAACGTAAGATGATTGAAGTTAAAAGGACATCAGGGGTCACCTGCCCAGCCTTCGCACCTGAAGCTTGAGGAAGCTCTGCCCCCGACAGCAGTGGCGATTTGTCAAGGTCACACAGTGAGTTACTGGCGGAGAAGGGACCCGAACACCCAAACAAACTCTACACCTGCAAGCATTTGGTGTTTAGACTTTCTCCCCCATGTATAAGGTGCAGGCGGCTCGTCGATACTTCCTCCTCCACCCCCACGGTGCACACCCGAAAACCCCCCAATTCTCCCGGCAAGCAAAGGCTATTTTTTAATGACATCTTTTCCAAAATATGTCACCAAGTACCCACTCCTGCGGGAGCCGCCCGGGCGGGGGAGGGCGAGTCAGAGCGGGGCGGGGCAGAAGCGGCCGAGGGGCGGCCGGGCCTCTGGCGGGGGTCCCGGGGCGCGGCAGGGGGCGGGGGGCGGGGGCGGGCGGCGGCGAGGCGGCCTGCAGGGAGCAGCCGCGAGCCGGCCGGGCGCGCCGAGCCCGAGCCCCAGCCGGAGCGGGGCGGGGGAGGGAGGAGCCAGAGCGGCCGCCGCCTCTGCCGGAGGAGCCGCGGGGCCGCCACACTCGCCCCCCGCCCCCCCCGCGCTCACTCGCACTCACACCCGGGCGCAGGAGGCGGGCGGCCCGGGCCCCACCGGCCCCCCATGGACGCCCCCAGCACGGGGCGCTGAGACCCCCGCGTCGCTGCCCAGCCCGGTCCAGCGCGCCACGCCGAGGTAAGGAGGAGGGAGCGAGGGCATTAATATGCAAATGCCTTGCGATTGATTATGCAAAGCCGCGGGGCTCCGTGGCCAGCTCCCAGGCGGGCTGGGGGCGCCCAGGGGGTACCCGCTGCCAGCCTCAGCCTTTCCCGGCACCCCAGTGACCCTGTCACGAGCCCGGGAGCGTCAACTGACGCCCTGGGGAAGGGAGGTGTTGTAGGAGGTCGGTGGGCCCCGGGGTTCGCAGGCGGAGATGGCGTCCGAGCCTCCCCCTCGAGGGCCCGCCCGGCCTCTGTCCGGCCAGTCTGCTGCGCATTCCCGGGCCGGGCCCCGTTGCCGGCCGCCGGAGCTCCCCCCGCCCGCCGCGCCGCGGTTTGTTTACGGTGCGCCGGAGGCCTGCCCCCCCCAGCCCCCACCCCTAGCCTCTGAGGCCGAGTGGCCTTTGCAAAGCTGCCTCCAGCTGCGGAGGGCAGTATGAGTGCGGTGGCGGTGGTGGGCTTGCACGGGTCCTGGGAGAGGGAAGTTCCCCCCCTCGCTTCACCCGCCTCCCAGTTGAGCATGGCTGTCTGGTTGCAACACTCCTAATTGCAAAAACGCGGCTGTTGGGGGGAATGTGTGTGTGGAGGGGGTGTACTTGATGGTGCCTAGATGATTAGGAGAGTTGCTGGCTGGGGAGGACAGGGAGAAATGGACCTGTTTGTGTACCCCACCTTGTTTCCCTCCCCTTGCAACGTGTCTCTGGTGCCCCTTCTGCATGTGGGGCCCTCCCTTGTCCAGCGTGAAAGAAAGGCCTGGGGGATGACAGGGGCAATTGAAAGAACCACCGTTCCAGGGGTGGGGGTGGGGGACACAGAAGGAAAGACAGTGAGGTGGGAGCCTGCCCCTCAGTGCTGCCTTTGGCTCCAGGAGGGGGAGGGGATGAAGGGGGCTGTTGTCCAAAATAAGGGGGGGAAGCAAAAGTGACATGCAGACACAGAGATATGTCCACACAGACAGCCACATGCACACCCAGGGACACCCAGGCGGACTCAAGGACAGGAGCTACTGGACACACCCACATGGGGACAAGGGAAGAGGCAGGCTGCTGCTGCACCGTGGAGCTCAGACGGGTGGGATATACCCACGGGAGACCAAGAGCATGGGGACCGACCCATGCACATACCCACCCACACACAGGGTCACACGGAGATGCTGTCACACACTGGGGCAAGGAGGAGTTGCTGTCACCCACACATAAAAAGTCACTGTCACATGCATGCATGCACACAGAGCAGTTGCACACAGCCGCACAATTACAAAAGACCCTGTCACTCACAGGCACACACGTGCTCGCATGAGCCCAGTCACACAGACATCATTGCTTGCCGTGACAGTCGCTATCACTCAGTCAGATGCAAACACAGTTACACATCAACACATGTATACACAACTTAGCAACAAGTATTTTCCTGGACTCTTACTGTGGAACTCTGAGGTTCTGCAGGCAACAAAACCCTTGCTCCCAAGAATATTAAATTTGGCTGTATGAAAAGGTGTTCCTGCGTAATGGTGCAAAGCCTGCATTCCTAATGACATCTTCTTGGTCTCTATCGATTGAGATACCACCCTACTAGACAGTGAGCTCTTAGAGACCTGGGAGAATCACTTAAAGAGCTCTGGATGCCACCCAGAGCCTAGCACAAGGGCTGCTCTGTAAATACTTGTGAGTTGATTGACTGTGGAACCTGCAGACACAGGTGCACTCATTTGCACATGGTCCCCTGAACTAAGGTACAGAACGAGTTCATGAGGCCCAGGTCCCCACAGTTGCAGGTCCACACCAACAGTCGTGTCCACACAACCCCAGATGCACACAACTGGAGCCTGTGCAGCCAAGCACACACTTAGATGCACACAATCACAGACTTTTCCCCTTCAGCTTCCTCCTCCCTTTTTCCTCTAGGCTCAGCCACTGTGCGGGAATGGGCTTTTTTTTTTTTTTTCTTTTTTTTCTTTCTTTCTTTTAGAGGGACAGAGAAACAAGAGCAAAGACAGTGGGTTCAGGGGGGTTCCAGAGGGCCGAGTCATGGGCTCAAAGCAGTATCCAGTGACTTCTAGAAGCTGGGATTCTCTTGACTGCTGGGGGAGGGGAGAGCTGCTCTTCTCCCTACCCTAAAAGCTCTGGGGTGTCTAACTGCCCCTGCTCTGAGTCATTTGCCTGGGCCTTTCCTGGGAACAGTCAGTCACCCCCAGCTGAGTTCCTGCATCCC
This sequence comes from Macaca mulatta, assembly GCF_049350105.2. NCBI lineage: Eukaryota > Metazoa > Chordata > Mammalia > Primates > Cercopithecidae > Macaca > Macaca mulatta. The sequence goes on from NC_133421.1 coordinate 64,424,479, forward strand.
ACCTTGAGTCTGGCCCTTTTTCCCACCTGGACCCTTCTGTCCAAACTTGGAAGCTTTCCTTAAGAGGCCATCGGCTGACGAGTGTCTGTATGAGTGATGTGTATTTTTGACTTGGAATTTCTCTCTAACTCTGTCTCTCTTTCTGTTGTTCTGTCTTGCAGTGTCTGATTCTCCCTCCCTCTCTCCTTTTTCCTCTGCCAGTCTGTAACTCTCTCTCGCCCTGTCGCTACCCCCCGTCTACCCCTGTCCTTGTCTCAGAGCTGGGGACTGGCAGCAATGTTCTTCATACTTTTCCAGTTGTTAATACCCAAGCTCCGCCCCTCGGCCCCCCCTGTGCAGCCTCTGGGGTCAGCTTGAGGTTGGGGTGGGGGGCGGGGGGCTCAGCTGGCTGCTCAGGACTTCCTGCACTTCCTTAGTGCTGCAGCTGTGGCCAGCAAGTTTTAGGGGCTGGGAACGGGGGAAGAGAGGGGGGGTCAGCCACTGCCCATGCTGACCCCTCGGGCCTGCATGTCTGGAGACACCAGTTCTGTGGGCACCCTCAGGGTGCAGGCTGCAGCCAGCTAGCAGCTCTTAAGCAAGCCCCCCACACTGGCCCAAGCTGGAAAAGAACCGCCCCCATGGGCAGTGGGGGAGCTGGCAGGACCCTGCTGAGTTGGGTCCACTGCAGGGCTCACAATGGCCTTTCTCCACACCCCTGGCAGCTGAGGCCCACCTCAGAGATGCCCAACAGCTGTGTCCTCTTTGCCCAGCCTCAGGGCCTGGTTCTGAGGGCACAGCTGCCCAGACTAAGTGTGTGCTAAGCGAGGCCCACCCATGAGTGCAGGTTCCAGCCTAGAAGGGGTACCTCTTCCGGAAAGGGAATTTGAGGAGGGGGGACTGGGGTAGGAGACACAGAGCCCAGGGGCACCAAGCACTTCTCACCATGCCCCCCTCTAGCCTTGGCCTATTTGGAGGTGGAGGCACCCACAGGGCAGCTACAGAGGGGAAGGACTGAGGCTTGGTCTCAGGGAACATATAGCTGGATGAAGGAACAAGGCATTGGGCTGGGCACAGTGGCTCACGCCTGTAATCCCAGCACACTGGGAGGCCGAGGCAGGCAGATCACCTGAGGTCAGGCGTTCAAGACCAGCCTGACCAAGATGGTGAAACCTCATCTCTACTAAAAATACAAAATTAGTTGGGCATGGTGGTGGGCTCCTGTAATCCCAGCTACTCAGGAGACTGAGGCAGGAGAATCGCTTGAACCCGGGAGGTGGAGGTTACAGTGAGCTGAGATTGTACCACCGTACTACAGCCTGGGCAACAGAGTGAGACTCCGTCTCAAAAAAAAAAAAAAGAAAGAAAAAAGAAAGAACAAGGCATTATTTCTCAAGCAGGTGATATGCCATCACAACTAAGAGCAGGGATGATGATGACGATGATGATGGTCATGATTGACCTGGACTGCCTGGGTCTGAATCCCAGCTCTGTCACTCGCTGGTTGTGTGACTTTGAGCAAGTGATTTAACTTCCCCGTTGCCTTATCTGTAAATTGGGGATGATCATATCTACCTCATTTAGCTTTTTTGAGGAAAAAATGTTTTTAAAAGTGCCTAGTTCATAACAAACTGTATATGTGAGCGGTTGTGATGGATGAAGGAAGCTGTGGGCCTGGGGTCTCCCAGATTTCTTACAGTAGCTTGGTGGACAATTGGATCTCCTAGACATCAGTGAGACTGGGGCCTGGGGCAGTGGGTCTCCAATTTCCAGCCTTCTCACCCTCATGTAATCTTTTCCTCCCAGACAAATTTTTGCAACCTGGAATGAGTGTATGGGAAAGAGCCCAAGGCAGGCCCCTCTGCCCCCACCCTCCTTTCACCCTCGCCCTTCAGCTTACAAGGAGCGCTTGGCCCCTCAGCCTGGGACACACCCCACCAGCTAGGGGCACCTGCATAAATCTCTGGGCATCACTGCATCTCTGTTCAGAGTCTGAGCTCTGGGGGTGGGAGAGAGAGAACAGGGAAAGCTGTCCCCTCTCTTTCTTATGTGTGGGCTCGAAGAGGAGGCGGTGCCCTTCCTCCCTCCTGGGAGCCCAGCATTGGTCAACCAGGACCCAGCCGTGGCTGATAGGCACCAGATTCCCCTCCCCCGCCCCATGGAGTGGTACTTAGTGTGAAAGGTGGTGGCAGAGAGAAACTGAGGCACTGAGTAAGGACCAGTGTGGTGGGCACAGCACTTTGAGATTCAGCATCTGTCCTAGGTTGCCTCTTTCCCTTTGTGAATCTGGTGATCAGGATCCCCTGTCCAAACCCCTTTTATTTAGCCCTGCCCTTCAAGGTGAAGCAAGGACAATGGGAGGATACCCTGTAGGGGTGACGGGAAGCCTTTGGAGTGGGAACCAATCTCAACTCTAGTTCTCGGCCGGGTGCAGTGGCTCATGCCTGTAATCCCAATATTTTGGGAGACCAAGGCAGGAGGATCACTTGAGGCTAGTAGTTCATGATTCGCCTGATCAACATAGTGAGACCCCATCTCTAAAAAAACTTAAAAATTAGCCAGGCGTGGTGGCGCATGCCTGTGTTACCAGCTACTTGGGAGGCTGAGGCTGGAGGATCACTTAAGCCTGGAAGGTCGAGGCTGCGGTGAGCTGTGATTGTGCCACTGAACTCTAGCCTGAACAACAGAGTGAGACCCCACACACACACACATATCCTCTCAAAAAAAAAAAACCCAACTTTAGTTCTCATTGCTGCAAAGGTGTCTAGGGGACTTTGGAGAACTTTTGTGTCTCTTGGGGAGGGAGGCAAGCATGACCATGGTGGGAATATCACTGACTGGGAGTTGGGAGGCATGGCTTTTGACGTTCACTAGTTGTATGACTTTGGGCCTAGGTTTTCATTATCTAGAGACAATGGTTCCTGTCTCACTCAGGGTGAGAGCAAATAACACAAGGTGGGATGACCCCTGTGTTCAATCCATGTTGCATCCTGGCATGGTGAGCAATGCCTGTGGATTCTCCTTTCTTCCCAGAGCCTGGCACATGCCAGGGTGGGGCATACATATGCTGCCTGGAACCAGAGACAGTTCTCAGTCTCTCACTGAAGCATCTGGGGCTGGTGTGTGGTGGGGGCACATGTGGCTGCACCTTGGTGTCATTTGGCAGGCCAAAGCTGGGGTCATAGGGACCTCACTCTGGTACACCATTGTGTGAGGTGGTCCAGAGGGAGGGTCAGAAGTTTGCTGGGTAGACAAGGGAAGCAAGATGGGTGTTACTGGTGCGCAGGAAATACTATCCTTGCTTCCCTGTTTTGGGGGTGGGCGTTAAAGGTTGGTACCAAAGGCACAGCCATGCCCCTCAGCAGTGGCCAAGAGCAGAATGATTGAACCAAGCCCCTGGCCCACCTCCTCCTCCTTCTCTCTTCCTCTTCTAAGGAAGAGATCTGCTCTTGGCTCCCAGAGCCCCAGCTGCCTGTTTCTTTTTCTCTTTTACCAGGCAAGGGGGTGGGGGAACAGGGGAACCAAGGCTTTGGTGTCTTTCGGCATTTTTGTACACATCAGTGAGTGGGTGTGTTGTGCACGCATCCATGTGAGAGTGTTTTTGTGCATGTGTGGGCTGGGGAGGGCTCTGAATATCTCCTGGAACGGTACCCAGAGCCCTGTGGCTCTGCGCATGCGGGGTGAGTGTGTGTGTCTGCACGTGTCCGTGTGTGTGCCGGAGACTCAGCTGCATTCACGCGCGCACTCTCTCCCTCCCTCTCCCTCTCTCTCTCTCTCCCCCTCCCTCTCTTTCTCCCTCCCTCTCTCTCTCCCTCCCTCCCTCCCTTCCTCTTCCCTGTCCCTCTCTTTCCCCCTCCCCCTCTCTCTCCCTCCTTCTCTCCCTCCCTCTCTGTCTCTCTCACACACACACACTCAATCTTTCTCTCTTCCCTCCCCCTTCCTCCCTCCTTCCTATTCCCTTCCTCCTCGCTTTCTCTCCCTGTCTCTCTATCTCTGTCTCTGTCTCTCTCTCTCTGCCTCTGCCAGTTCTGCTTGGATAGGGGCTAGCTCCTGCCTCTGGGGTGCCTGGGAGAACATCCCTGCCTTTCTTTCCCTCTCCACCATTCCCTCCCCTCCTGGGCCATGCTCCTCAAGGCTTGCAGGCAACTTCCTCTACTGCCTTAGAAGAGGGAGTGAGGAGGGAGGACCCCAAGCCTTGTGCCCATGGTGCCATCTGCAGCAAGTGCCTTGGCCCCGTGACATTCATGCCTCCAGCATTCAGCTGCCCCAGCTCCCAGCTCCAATTACCCACTGGCTGCTGGGGGAGGGTGGGGAGAATGTGCCTTGCCCAGCTTGGGGGTGCTCCTGCTTCTGCTTTCTTGGCTACTTGGATCTCCTGCCTCCGCTCCTGAGGGGAATTGGGCTGGGGGGCGTGAAGTTCTGTGGGCTGATAAGGAGGGGCTGAGTTCTCCAGTATGGGTGTGCGCATGACCACCCACCAGTGGTCATGGGGGATGGATGTGACCTGGGAGGAGACCTCCAGACCTGGGCACCCACCTTGATGCCTGGCTGGAGCTGGTCCAGGCAGGAGGAGGGAGAGGAGAGCAGCAGGTGGGTGAGGCTGTGGGGGAGCCGGGTGGGAAGCACAGTCTTTGATGTTAATACTGGGCATCTGGCCCAAGTCAAGGCTGCTGTTTATGTCTTTCTGTCTCTGACCTGCAGGGGGGGTTTCCTGTTATATTCTTTTGGGGTGGGGTGGGGAGGATCCTTTGTTTAAGTAACCAATCTCCCCTTATGAGGATCCCCACCCCATCTCCCATTCTCTAGCCTGTAAGGTCCCACAGTGGCTAGGTGATGAGTCACTGCCCCCCAGCTCCAGACCTGTCTCCTGGGGGCCCAGTGAGAGCTCACTAAGGGGTGCTGCCTCCCCTCCTCCCGTCTCCCCCATGCCTGCCAGGCTGGGGCCCTGAGTCTGTGTGTACTCCTCTGCCACATCACACCTGCCAAATAGTACCTTCCTTCCCGCCTTCACTCCTCCTCTCCTTCCTGGCACTAGGATAACAGAGAGTTGGGTGGGGCAGCCCTGCTCAATCCATACCTGAGAATAGAACAGGGGGTATGGGAAAGGAGAGGGAGTCTCAGTCCTAGAGAGGCCTCTGCCCCTCATCGTGGGGGCACGTGTCGCTGCTGCAGCACTGCCACCACCACAGACTCCCAGGGGCCCTTGGTGTGGGTGGCTGCCCGTGGTGCCCATGTTGGCATGGGGGCAGTGCTACCCACAGATGCCTGTGCCCATGCATGCCCATTTATGTGTCTGGGCCACAGCGGCCACCCTGGCCCCTCAGCATCGCCGTTCCTGGCTCCCATGGTGGGAGGCTGGGTGATCAGGAGTGGGTGGTGGGGGAGGGATCTCCCCCCACCCTAGCAGCAGGCAGAGGGGAAGGGGAGAGGGAGGTGTGAACCTACCCACAGCACTATTAATAGCCCACATGCCAGGCCACCAACAACCAGCTGTCACCGTGGAAACCATTCCTACGCCCCCCCTCCCCCTAGCCTGCATGGGGTGGGACTTAGGGTACGAAGCCCCCCCACCCATCTTTCTTTGTTACCTTTCTCTCTTTGTCTCCCCTCCTTCATGTGTCTCTCCTCCCTTTATCTGTCCTCCTTTCTACCTCATCCCTTCTCCCCATCCCCCATCTCTGGCTCCCCTTTCTTCCTCTCCCTCTATTGCCTTGTCACCCCTAGCTCTACCCCAGCACTGTCCCATTTCTTTGTTCTTCCCCCTCCTCCCTTCTTCCCTCTTTCCCCCATCAGCCTTTTTACCCCTCCTCTCGTCTTTCTACCCTTTTCTCAGCCACCCTGCATGTACTGTCCCTGTAGCTGGCAAGGAGGGCTGGGCTTTCTTCAGAGCACTAAGGACAAAGTTCAGGGGCCCCAGAAAGGTGGGGCCAAAGCCCAGAGCAGATACGCAGGAGGGTTAATGCAGATAGTGTTGGGGTTAGATCCTGGGGACAGAAACTCCCCTCTGGCAGCTCCAGGAGTCCTTTGGGGGTGTCCTCAGATCCACAGGACTGCAGAGTGGGATGGCCCAGCAGTGGGAACCTGGCGGGGCGCCTGTGGATGCCGCATTGGCCCTGTGTCCCTGTCCCCCCATGGCAGAAGCACTTAAGCTTAATGAAATGCTTCCCCCTCCGCGGGCACTTTGCCTACACTGCCACCCAGCAGCTCTCATCTCACAAGGAGGGAGTGGGTGGCCAGGCCAGCTGACAGGTGGGTCTTGCTGTCCTGCTGTCCAGCCTGGGCACAGAACCCCATAGCTCCGCCCCCTCAGCCTCCTTGGGGTGGGGCCTCCCTCACCTCTGCAGAGGGGGTGCCGGGAAGGAGTTGGAGGAGTTAAGCTGGACTCTGGAGGAGGGGAGAGAGGCTGCCCTTCATTGTGGGTACCCCTGCCCCATGCCCCTTACCCGCTGACCTTTTTCTGCCCACTGCTAACACAGGCTCACGTGGTGTGTGTCTCCCCGATGTGTGTCTTCCCGCGTGCTGGGCCCTCTGCCTCGCCTCTGTATCACCCCAAAGGCCCAAGTGTGTCCCTGGAGAGATGCCAAGGAGTCCCCAGGGGTTCCAGCCTCTTGCTGGGTACCCAGTGAGGGTGCCCGAGGCAGCAAGGACAGCACCTTGCTCCTCTGCCCACTACCAGGGGCTGACTGTAGCCTGGGCCGCACTGACCAGCACCAGGGCACCATTCAGTTCCACAGAGGGGTGGGGCAGAGAGCAAGCCCGCCCCTCCCCCCAGCGGGCACGTGCAGGCCCTTGGCAGTACGCAGACACATTTGGAGTTAAGGCTGGGCAGGAGAGAGGGAAGGGGAAATAAACATGGTGGCTTAGGTTGGCACTGCCCCAGTTCTGCAATGTAGCAACTGGTAAGTGGCAGGGGCCTGGGGGAGGGGGCCCTCAGGAGCCCTGGCCTGGAGCAGGAGCTGCCCATGCCATGTGGTTGCTGCTGGTGTTCCCTGCCCAGCCCAGCCCACAGCAGCCAATGCTCATTCCTGCACACACTGGTCCTCCTCGGCTACCCCCAGGGCCTGCTACCCGGGGCTGCCCCTCTCTCAGCATGCCCACTCCTGTGCCTGCCTCCTCCCCTCCCCGGGGGCGCTTGGGCCTCCGGCTGGCGAGTGGATTTTTCCAGCTTCTGTAAACAAGTGGTGGCAGTGTGCCAGGCGGGCAGGAGACAGGCGGGGGCAGCACCACAGCCAGGGTGTGCCAAGCACCGAGGCACAGCCTGGGGGGGAGACAGAGACACCCAGACCCAGAGAGAGACATTCAGACACAGACAGACAGACAGACATATGCAGGCAGCCTCGCTGGATGTGGAGTCAGAAGATCGTCCTCTATTGTCCAGCCCAACCCCTGCAGCGGCACTCGCCCCCTGCCCCTCACTGTCTGGCTGAGAGCATTAGGCTCCAGTGCCCAGCCCCTGGGCTTCCCCACCCACTCCTTCTCCTCCCCAACCTCCACCCCTTAGGGCTGGCTACGCCATTATAAATTTATAACAGGAATTTCTCCACAAGCCAAGAAAAACTTGACCTACTTTCTTGATGGCTCCCTGGGCTAAGGCTCCCTGCTCACGCCCCCCCACCCCAGTCTCCTGTCCAGCCCCCAGTGCCCAGTCCTGGTCTGGGGTGGGCATCAGAGGCAGAACAGACCACTTTTCTGTGCAATGCCCATGCTGTCCACACCACCGGCTTGCCTGGGTGCAGAGGCCCCATCATGCTGCTGGCCCTGCCCAATCTGCTGACTTATCTCCCCGCCTCTCTTCCCACCCTGGCTCCTTATCAGCTCCTGGGGTTGGGGCCAGGGGGCCTAGGGGTGAGGTCTCATATGCAGCAGCCACGTGACAGAGGTTGAGGTCATATGTCAGGGGAGCTGTACCCTTTGTCCCCCTCCTACCTGCCACACCTGCCTGTGTGCACACAGACAGTAAGCCACAGGTCTGCAGCCCAGGGTCAGAGGTGCAATGCCGTGGGACGTGGGGATGGTGGGCCCAGCTTGGCACTGCCCTGGACTCCAGGTAGCAGAACAAGGCTAGCATTAGGGCCAGGCCATGAGGCTTATCCGACAGCCACCTGCTTACTAGCTGTGTGAACTTGAGTGAATGATCAAACTTTCTGAGACTCAGTTTCCTCATCTGTGAAGTTCTCCTGCCCACTCTGGAGGGCACAGATTATCTCTGCAGTTAACATGTGTTAGTTTCCTTTCCTTTCTCCCTTGCCATCCTGGTTGATAGCAGCTCAGCTAAACCAACTAAGTCTGGTCCTCGGCCTGGGAAGTGGGATTCAAGAGCTTGTGTGGGAAGCTCTGGAGTCCCTGAGGGGCCAGAGCTGGGGATCAGAACTTGGCCGGCAGCATGGGAGGTCAGTTCCCCAGAGTTTTCAACATTTCTCTCTATTAAGGCACAAAGATGGGCATTCACGCTCACTGCGTGCCGCTCTATGTCCCACCCCGCCTGTGCTGAAAACTGCTTGCCTCTGGTCCCCTCTTACCCCTATAATACAGAGGAATTTCAGGAAAACTTGTCTAGAGGGGTGGTAACAATAGCTAGTGTTTAATAGATGCTCATTAAGGGCCAGGCATTTGTCTGAATGTGAAGACTGAGACATATTACCTAGTACGTGAGTGATCTCATTCTCTCCCTCCATTCCTTCCTATGTCTGGGGCTTAGGAGGAGGATCTCCGATCTCGCCTGCTGTACCTGTGATCTAAGGGATTATCCTGGTCCCCTCTCTACGCCTGCCCTTCCTGCCCCCTGCTATCTTGTTATGGGTCCTCAAAGCCCCAAATGTTACCACCAGAGGGATCCTACCCACCTTCCCACCATGACACCTTCTTACCCCTGCCTCTCTCTTCTGCCCACAGGGATCTCTGGACAGGACAAGACTCCGAAGCTACTCACTCAGCCCACAGCCCGGGACCCACAGACCCAGCTTGCCCCAGCCCTCCCACCTGCCACTCCCTGGCCCCTCCCACCGCCCGCCCCCCTGGGGGCGCAGGGCATGGTGTGAAAGGCCAAGTGCTGAGGCGGGTATCATGGGTGCTGTGCCCTAGGGCCTGGGTGGCAGGGAGTGGGTGGCCTGTGGGCGTGCCGGGGGGGCCAGTGTGCCCACCCCAGTCTCTTGGCGTGCTGGAGGGCATCCTGGATGGAATTGAAGTGAATGGAACAGAAGCCAAGCAAGGTGGAGTGTGGGTCGGACCCAGAGGAGAACAGGTAATGGGTTCAGCAACTAGGTCATGCCAGCTCCTAAGCAGCAGGCATGGGCACCTGGCTGAGCTGTCCTTTAGGCACCGCCGTTAAGTACCTCTGTGGGATGGACATGAGGCCAGCAAGCCTTCTGCCTACCTCTCTCTGGCAGATGAGGTCAAGTTCAGATGTGACAGGCACTTGGATTGAGAGATGCTCATTTTGAAGTCGGAGTGATACAGAGCAAATTACAGGGAGCACATAAGGGGCCCTTCCCTAGACAGTGCTGGGCAGTCTCAGATGCCCCCAACGTCCCCTCCACCATTGCTGCCCTCACCTTGAGCATGTGGGATCCAAACAGCCTTGCCATTTTCCTCCTCTCCCTGCCAGCCCATTTACTATCTGACCACAAGTGCGTTTTCCACAGGCTGTGGTTCACGTAGTATGACATTTCAGGGCACATGCACCAGTAACTATTGGTCACAGCCCACGCTTATATTTGGAATCTATTGGGAGCCCCACAAGCTCTTCCTTGTTCATGGTCAAGGGCGGGCACTGCGATGGGGCTCCTCCCAGAAAGTGCAAAACCATGACGGTTTTGCTTCTACGTGGGTGAGGTGTCAGCCTTGCACATACACCAAGGGATGGTTACCTATGATCTGCATTGCCCTGGAGGAGCCCAGAGGGTCTCTGCCTTTTCCATCAGCTCCAAGTGGCACAGAGCTTTGTCCCAGTTGGCACGGTGCCCTGGGAGCTGGGTACAGCCTGTGCCTATGGCCAAGGAGAGGGTGGGGGTAGGGGTGCTCCAGGGAGCAGTGTGGCTGACTGTTTCCTAGGAGATCAGATCCTGAGCCAGGAAGCCAGAGGCCTGGCCAGGCAAAGCCCTAAGGCCCACAACTGGGTCCCTGAAGGGTAGAGGAAGTAGATGGAACTCACAGCTCGGCAGGGCATGGGATAGCCCCCCTTCCCCAAAGCCTCACCCCAGGAAGGACTCTGAGGATGATCTGGCCTGTAGCTGTGTGGCTGTCACTTGCAGCCCCTGTGCCTCCCAGCTTAGGCTTCTGTGGGTCTGCAAGAGTCTGCTCCTAAGGCTTGGAGAAAGGCAGGAATGCCAGTTCCTAGTCCCCTAAGACTGCAGCCCCTCCCCCATTGCCTTCCCCTCCCCCATGTCTATGCGCCACCTTGTGGCTATCTCTAGGACTGCACTCAGAGGCTGTGAGTCTGGTGGTAACTCCTGAAGCTGCCAGCTCAACTGGGACCTAGGTGGCCTGAGTTCCCCTGCACCCAACCTTCTGGAAGGCGTGAGGGAGACCTGACCTTTCAGCCTCGTAGGAAGTAGACGGGAGTAATCCCCAGGGGGCGTGGAGCACAGAACTGTCTGTGACTGTGACCCTGGCCAAGGTCACTGTGTCAGTGTGTTGGGAGCTGCATCCGGCTCCAGGAGGAAGGGGCCTGCAACATGCCACACACAGGGTGGGTGCGGGAGCTTATACAATCCTTGCATGCATGTAGAGGGTTTATGTAACCTGTGTGCACTGAGGTTATGTAGCATGTATGTGGAGAGCCTGGCAACATATATGTGCAGTGGCTGAGGGTTGCTAATAATACCTTGCACAGAGGGGCTCAGTCCTGGCTCTGACTCCAGCTCATGGTGTCACCAGGCACAAGTAGGGTCTCAGTTTGCTGCTTTGTTAAATGGAGGCTGTGCAGGGGGTGACTCTAGTGTTTTCCATTGCTGTGGGTTATTTAGCATGTATGTATGATCTGGAGCTCAAGCAACACGTGCACACTGGCGGGATGAGGGTGGTTTTATGAGGTGCCTGTGCAGAGTGTTGTGTAACACCGGGCCATATCCTAGAGGTTGTATAGCACATTTAAGAATGCCCTGAAAATTTCACAGATATGTCAGCCCTGGTGCATACTCACCATCCGTGGGTTTATAGTGAAAGCTGCATGGTTATTCATCTGCGCCGGTGTTATGTTGCATATGTATGTGTGTGTTCTAAAGGTTACATAGCTTTAAGCATATCCTGAGAATTCTTCCAGCGTATTTGTCGTGTACTGAAAGATGAGGATGTCCTGCGGATTGTGGGTGCTTCAGGTCTTCTGGTGGGTGAATGTGTGTGTGTTGGGGCTCTAGAACATGCTTGTGCCACAGCCAAGCCCCTTATCTCTCTCCCCTGCAAATTCCAGATAGCTGGACCCTTTTAAGCATTGTCAGCTGACCCTGGGGGTGGGAGGTAGAATGAGGACACAAAATGGAGCCTGGGGGGGATTGTATAAGCCTCTTGGATGAGAAAGGGGCCACCCGAAGACTGCTCTGTGATTCTGCCCACTTTGCCCCCATCCAGTGCCAGGTCACCAGATGGAAAGCGAAAAAGAAAGAACGGCCAATGTTCCCTGAAAACCAGCATGTCAGGTGAGGCTGGCTGTGCGTGCCCCTTCTCCACGTCCCCGACCCCACCAAACCCAGCCAGGGCTCCCTCCGGACCTGGACGTGGAACAGTAGTTCCTGTGTTCCCTGGGGGGAGCTTCCTAGAGGGCTTGGGATGGACTTGTCTGGGGCTGAGAAAGGTGATGATGGATGTGCCCAGCTTTTGAGGGTGGATTAGGTCAGGAAGGCCTCTTCCCTCCCCCTAGTACTCTCATCTGAGGCCCCACCAGAATCAGGGCCTGAGCTGAAGGACTGAGGGGCTGTGTTATCCCCAGTGAGCTGCTGAGATTTATTTTTCCCTCTCCACCATCCTCTGCCTTGTAGATAGAGCAAGAAGAAAGCCCTGAGTGGGTAGTCAGAAGAACTGAGATTCTTCATACTCTTAGGGCAGAGGATGGACAGGTTCACCTCCCATCTCTCTAGGATTCTACCAGGGAGGCTGGGCTAGGAGAGGGGCCAGAAACAAAAAGTTGAGGGATGGGGAAAAGTGTGAGAGCCCCTCTGCTGGGACTTCAAGCCATGCCTGCCTTCCTCCATCCTTTCCTTCCTCCCAGGGTATATCCCTAGTTACCTGGACAAAGACGAGCAGTGTGTCGTGTGTGGGGACAAAGCAACTGGTTATCACTACCGCTGTATCACTTGTGAGGGCTGCAAGGTATGGAAGCTACCTCCTGCCCCTCCCCTGCCACCTGAGCCCCCGTCTTACTCCCTGTGTCACCTAAAGCCCCCCTGTTAGGTCATCACTTTTTTTTTTTTTTTTTTTTCTGAGACGGAGTCTCATTCTCGTTGCCCAGGCTGGAGTGCAGTGGCGTGATCTCGGCTCACTGCAATCTCCACCTTTGGGTTCAAGCGATTCCCCTACCTTGGCCTCCCGAGCAGCTGGGATTACAGGCATGTACCACCACACCCAGCTAATTTTTTTGTATTTTTAGTAGAGACGGGGTTTCACCAACAGTGTTAGCCAGGCTGATCTCAAACTCCTGACCTCAGGTGATCCACCCGTCTCGGCCTCCCAAAATGCTGGGATTACAGGAGTGAGCCACCGTGCCTAGCTGTTTTCTCTTCTCTTATTCATTCATTTGCTCATTCATAATTCCTCCTCTGCCACTCACAGGAAAATTGCCTAACTTCTTTGAGCCTTAGTTTCAGTTTCTTCATCTATAAAATGGGGATAATCATTCTCTCTACCTTATGGCATTGTTGGGAGAATGAAATAATTCACCTGAAGTGTTGAAAACAGTGCCACCGGGTGCTGTGTCTCATGCCTAAAATCCCAGCCCTTTGGGAGGGAGGCCAAGGTGGGAGCATCCCTTGATCCCCCGAGTTTGAGACCAGCCTGGCCAACACAGTGAGACCCTGACTCTCCAAAATTAAAGAAGTTAGCTGGGTGTGGTGCCACATGCCTGTGGTCCCAGCTGCTCAGGAGGCTGAGGTGGGAGGATTGCTTGAACGCAGAAAGTCAGGGCTGCATTGAACGGTGGTGGTGCCACTGCACCACTTGCTCTGGTGACAGAGCAAGATTCTGTCTCAAAATAAAATAACAAAATATAAAAAATAAAACAGTGCCACGCCCATAAGAAGCATTTAATAAAAAATGCCAGCCATCAGCCATTCATTCAGTGTATTATTAGGTGTGAGAGTGTAGTACATACCTTGCCCTCAAGCTGCTCACAGCCTGTCAGAGAGAGACACAACTTGAGACAAACATCAGCAAACATCAGTGTTATTCAAAATGTGGTTCGTGGACCATCTGCCCTACTAGTTAAAATGCAGATTCCCAGGCTTCATCTTTTTTTTTTTTTTTTGAGACGGCATCTTGCTCTGTCGCCCAGGCTGGAGTGCAATGGCATGATCTCGGCTCACTGCAACCTCCACCTCCCAGGTTCAAGCGATTCTCCTGCCTCAGCCTCCCGAGTAGCTGGGACTACAGGTGCCCACCTCCATGGCCGGCTAGTTTTTATATTTTTAATAGAGATGGGGTTTCACCATTTTGGCCAGGACGGTCTCGATCCCTTGACCTCGTGATTCGCCTGCCTTGGCCTCCCAAAGTGCTGGGATTACAGGCGTGAGCCACCGCACCCGGCCTGCCCAGGCTTCATCTTAACCCTACTCGCTCAGAGCCCTTTTGTGGAGCCCAGGGATCTTCCTTTTAACAGAATCCTGGAGTGTTTCCAATGCACCTGAAAGAGCAAGAGCCAGTGCTGGGGGTGTAGTGGGAGCTGGGAGCACAGAGGAGAAGAAGACAGCAGGTTCTTCCTGGCAGAGGGGACAACAAGGTCATAGACTTTGGGAGGCCTAACTGTTTTGTTTTGTTTTGTTTCTTTGAGACGGAGTCTTGCTCTGTTGCCCAGGCTGGAGTGCAGTGGTGCGATCTTGGCTCACTGCAACCTCTGCCTCCGGGGTTCAAGCAGTTTTCCCTGCCTCAGCCTGGGTAGCTGGGATTACAGGCACCCGCCACTAAACCTGGCTAATTTTTGTATTTTTAGTAGAGATAGGGTTTCACCATGTTGGCCAGGCTGGTCTCGAACTCCTGACCTCAGGTGATCTGCCTACCTCTGCCTCCTAAAGTGCTTGAGAGGCCTAATTAGATTTCACTTTGATCATTTCAGCCTGGATAGCCTTTCCAGGATCACCTCCTAAAAATTCAAGGCCTTCCAAGAAACAGAATTATTTAAATCCCAGCACTTTGGGAGTCCAAGGCAGGCAGATCACCCGAGGTTGCATTGTTTTCAACACTTCAAGTGAATTATCTGATTTAATTCTCCCAACAGTGCTATCAGGTAGATAAAATGATTATCCCCATTTTATAGATGAAGAAACTGAGACTCAGATAGGTTCAGCAATTTTCCTGTGAGTGAGAGAAGGGGTTATGAATGAGCAAATGAATGAATGAGTAAGGTCAGGAATTTGAGACCAGCCTGGCCAACATGGTAAAACCCTGTCTCTACTAAAAATACAAAAATTAGCTGGGTGTAGTGATGCATGCCTGTAATCCCAGCTACTTGGGAGGCTGAGGCAGGAGAATCTCTTGAACCAGGGAAATGGAGCTTGCAGTGAGAGCAGAGATTGCATCACTGCACTCCAACGTGGGTGACAGAGCGATACTCTGTCTCAAAATAAAAAAAAAAAAAGAAAAGAAACAGAATTATTTATATGTTAAAGGCCAGGTATGGTAGCTCACGCCTGTAATCCCAACACTTTAGGAGGCCAAGGCGGGAGGATTGCTTGAGCCCAGGAGTTTAAGAACAGCCTGGGCAACATAGTGAGACCCTGTCCCTACAAAAAAATGTTAAAAGCAGCCAGGCATGGTGGTGCACACACACCTGTGGTCCCAGCTACTCAGGCAGCTGAGGTAGGAGGATCACTTGAGGCTGGGAGGTCCAAGCTGCTGTGAGCTGTGATTACGCCATTGCACTCTACCCTGGGTGACAGAACAAGACCCTGTCTCAAATAAAAAAGGAAAAAAAGGTTAAGGCTTGAAGTTTCTCTCTGTTTCTTGGTGTCAACCAAACCAAGACCATGAGGGATTTAGAGTTCCCTAGCAGTGGCAATACAATCCTGGAAGCAATACAAACAGTGTAGCATAGAGAAAGGATCTTTTACTCTTATGGACATCTGAGTCCCAGGGAAACACCCTGAAAAGACACAGATGCCTTGGCCCCACCCTTGGAGAGTTTGATTTTGTAGTTCTGGGGTGAGACCCAGGAATCTGCATCTTTGGTAGGTGCTTTTGGTGATTTTTTTTTTTTTTCAAGACGGAGTTTTGCTCTGTCACCCAGGCTGGAGTGCAGTGGCGTGATCTCAGCTCACTGCAACCTCTGCCTCCCAGGTTCAAGCACTTCTCCTGCCTCAGCCTCCTGAGTATCTGGGATTACAGGCGCCTGCCACCACACCTGGCTAAGTTTTTCACTTTTAGTAGAGACGAGGTTTCACGATGTTGGCCACGCTGATCTCGAACTCCTGACCTTGTGATCCACCCACCTCAGCCTCCAAACCAAAGTGCTGGGATAATAGGCATGAGCCAACATGCTCAGCTGCCTTTGGTGATTTTAATGCCCCCTGGAATCTGAGAGCTCAGACCTTGGTGTCCCATACCTGAGGCTCAGTTCTGACTCTGCTACCCACTGGCCACATGACTTTGGGCAAATTGCTTCATCTCGCTAACCTTCAGTTTCCTTGTCTGCAAAGTGGAGGCAGTAACAGTTCCTACCTCATAGGATTGTCCAGAGGGTTCAGAGTGATGTTCCATGAAAGACAAAGCTTATCTTTTGCAGGTTTTCTTGTTTTTTTTTTTTTTTTGAAATGGGGTCTCTTGTCACCCAGGTTGGAGTGCAGTGGTGCAATCAGCTTACTGCAGCCTTGACCTCCTGGGCTCAAGCAATCCTAAGCAATCCTCCCACCTCAGCTTCCAGAATAACTGGGACTATAGGTGCACCTCACAAACCCTGGCCAATTTTTGTATTTTTAGTAGAGATGGAGTCTCACTATGTTGGACAGGCTGGTCTTGATCTTGAACTCCTGGCCTCAAGTGATCTGCCTGCCTCGGCTTCCCAAAATGCTGGGATTACAGGTGTGAGTCATTGTGCCTGGCCAGCAAGGCTTATCTTTACTAAGTGATTGACACATTGTAAATGTGAAAAAAATATTAATTCTTCATATTATTGGAATCATCTTGATTTTTGAAGTGTTTCCTTTAAAATAAAGGTGGGGCTGGGCACAGTGGCTCACGCCTGTAATCCCAGCACTTTGGCAGGCCGAAGTGGGTGGATCGCCTGAGGTCAGGAGTTCAAGACCAGACTGGCCAACATGATGAAACCCCATCTCTACTAAAAATACAAAAATTAGTCAGGCGTGGTGGCAGGCGTCTATAATCCCAGCTATTCGGGAGGCTGAGGCAGGAGAATTGCTTGAACCTGGGAGGCGGAGGTTGCAGTGAGCCAAGATCGTGCCACTGCACTCCAGCCTGGGTGACAGAGTGAGACTTCGTCTCAAAAAAAAAAAAAAAAAAAAAAAATTTAAATTAAAAAAATAAAAGTGAATCCCAATGTAGAGAATTGAAATTTTTCTCTTCCCCTACTAGAGTTCATATTCAGTCCCTTTCCTTGACTTTTTTGGTTCCCCTGTTTTATGAATTCCACCTGCATGGACAACAGGCAACATATATGAGAATGGTTTTTGGGTCAGTGTTGTTTTTAGAGTCATTTAGCACGATGGAAAATGAGGTTTTACTTGGATTGGATTTCCTTTTTTTTTTTTGAGACAGAGTTTCGTTGCCCAGACTGGAGTGCAATGGCACAATCTTGGCTCACCACAACCTCCTCTTCCCGGGTTCAAGCAATTCTCCTGCCTCAGCCTCCCGAGTAGCTGGGATTACAGGCATGTGCCACCACGCCTGGCTAATTTTTTCTTTTTTTTTGAGATGGAGTCTCGCCCTGTTGCCCATGCTGGAGTGTAGTAGCGCGGTCTCGGCTCACTGCAAGCTACACCTCCTGGGTTCATGCCATTCTCCTGCCTCAGCCTCCGAGTACCTGGGACTATAGGCGCTCGCCACCACGCCCGGCTAATTTTTTGTATTTTTAGTAGAGATGAGGTTTCACCATGTTAGCCAGGATGGTCTCGATCTCCTGACCTCGTGATCCACCTGCCTTGGCCTCCCAAAGTGCTGGGATTACAGGCGTGAGCCACCGTGCCTAGCCTTTTTTTTTTTTTTTCTTTTTTTTTTAGACAGAGTTTCATTCTGTCGCCCAGGCTGGAGTGCAGTGGCGCAATCTCAGCTCACTGCAACCTCTGCCTCCCAGGTTCAAGCAATTCTCTGCCTCAGCCTCCTGAGTAGCTGGGATTACAGGCGCACACCACCATGCCTGGCTAATTTTTGTATTTTTAGTAGAGATGGGGTTTCACCATGTTGGCCAGGGTGGTCTTGAACTCCTGACCTTGTGATCCACCCACCTCAGCCTCCCAAAGTGCTGGGATTACAGGCATAAGCCACAGCATCCGGCCTCACGCCCAGCTAATTTTGTATTTTTAGTAGAGATGGGGTTTCTCCAAGTTGGTCAGGCTGGTCTCCAACTCCCGACCTCAGTTGATCTGCCCGCCTCGGCCTCCCAAAGTGTTGGGATTACAGGCATGAGCCACCGAGCCCCGCGACTTGGATTTCCAAAGCTGCTATTCCTTAAGGCCTCACATTATCCCCAGTTCAAAGCTGCCTGTTCTAGTCATCATTCCTACCTCTGCCACGAACACTACCCAGGCACCCCCAACCCCTCAGCAGCCTGGGGCTGAGGGCATGTATTTCTCAGGTCCTCAAGCCCAGTAATCTTGGACTTGTGGTGTCAGGAGGATGCCAGGTCCCCTCACTGATCTTACCTTGCTCTCCACCCCTGACCCCCAGTAAACTGCATGGTTGGTTCAGAAAGGGGAAGCCATGTCATGATCACAGCCTGCTCCATCTCCCCCTACCCCAGGGCTTCTTTCGCCGCACAATCCAGAAGAACCTCCATCCCACTTATTCCTGCAAATATGACAGCTGCTGTGTCATTGACAAGATCACCCGAAATCAGTGCCAGCTGTGCCGCTTCAAGAAGTGCATCGCCGTGGGCATGGCCATGGACTGTAAGGGGCCCGGGTGGGGGGAATAGAGCCAGGTGGCCTGGGGTGGGGATGAGTTTCAGGAGGGCAGCTCCCTTCCAGCGTGCCCTCAGGGCCCACAGGGCAGAGTGGCAATCCAGTCTAGGTCAGGCTGAGGGCAGAAGGTTCAGTGTCTTGGTTCCTGCTGCCCTTCTTCCTGCGTCAAAGGAAACAGGATCCCTGTGTGGGCCCCAGTGCCTACCTGCCTTACAACACTCGAGGGCCTTAGAGGAGTTGTTTGGTAGAAAGAGCTCCTGGGCACCCACTCTAGCACATTGTTCTTGACTCCCAGCGAAGGCACCCCACTCCTAGATGAGACAGGGCATTTTCCATTGGCTGGGGATTGGGTGGCAGGATCTTGGAGTAACCACCATCACCATAACCCGATAGACCAGAACATGATATTCATCTGGATCAGCCCAAACTGTTATTGACATGGTCCCGGGGATTAATCATGATCCAGGTTGTGCTGCCCAACTGCTAGGTGATTTGGGAAGTCACTTAGCCTCCATGGCCCTCGGTTTCCCTAACCTGTACTCTAGGAAGAATAGTTTCCGGGAGCATTATGGAAAGGGGATGGAGGGTGCCATGCATCGGACCTTGTGCCTATCTGTTGACAGTGGTTCTAGATGACTCGAAGCGGGTGGCCAAGCGTAAGCTGATTGAGCAGAACCGGGAGCGGCGGCGGAAGGAGGAGATGATCCGATCACTGCAGCAGCGACCAGAACCCACTCCTGAAGAGTGGGATCTGATCCACATTGCCACAGAGGCCCATCGCAGCACCAATGCCCAGGGCAGCCATTGGAAACAGAGGCGGAAATTCCTGGTAAGGAGAAAGGGGGCATGGGGAGAGCAGCAGCCAGGTGGCAGGGAGAGGAGAGTGAGCTCAGAGTCCTGTCTCCTCCAGGAAGTCTTCTTAGTGTAATCCAACCCAAAATACATACTCTTCCCACTTTTGCTGTCCAGATTTTATACACTTGCGTTTGTGTCCTTGCTGTCTGGACCCTGTCTACTCCATCCAATTGGGAGCTCCATGAGGACAGGGCCTTGCCTTCCTCATTGAATTTCCAAGGAGCAAGGGTGACCTTGCTTCTTTTTCCTGCCCCTAGTGACTGGGAGGAGAGGGTAAGGATACAGTTATGTCACAGTATTTTTGAGTGCCTGCTGGGTGCCAGGCATTGTGTTAGGCCCTGGTCAAGCTAGTGGCTAAGTAAATGATTAGTTCAGGACCAGATGCAATGGCTCGTGCCTGTAATCCCAGCAATTTGTGAGACCAAGGTGGGAGGATCGCTTGAGCCCAGGAGTTCATCTGGGTAACATACAGAGATCCCACCTCTATGAATAATTTTTTTTTTTTTTGGTATGGAGTCTCACTCTCACCCAGGCTAGAGTGCAGTGGCATGATCTCGGCTCACCGCAACCTCTGCTTCCTGGGTTCAGCGATTCTGCCACCTTAGTCTCCTGAGTAGCTGGGATTACAGGCAGCCGCCACCATGTCTGGCTAATTTTTGTATTTTTAGTAGAGACAGGGTTTCACCATGTTGGCCAGGCCGGTCTTGAACTCCTGATCTCAAGTGATCTGCCTGCCTTGGCCTCCCAAAGTGCTGAGATTACAAGGTGTGAGCCACCATGCCTAGCCTCTACGAATAATTTTTTTTTTTTTTTTTTTGAGATGGAGTTTTGCTCTTGTTGCCCAGGCTGAAATGCAGTGGCGCAATCTTGGTTTGCCGCAACCTCTACCTCCCAGCTTCAAGCGATTCTTCTGCCTCA
Organism: Macaca mulatta; assembly: GCF_049350105.2. Classification (NCBI taxonomy): domain Eukaryota; kingdom Metazoa; phylum Chordata; class Mammalia; order Primates; family Cercopithecidae; genus Macaca; species Macaca mulatta. The sequence continues at coordinate 64,444,500 of NC_133421.1, forward strand.
ACTTCCCAAATAGCTGGGATTACAGGCATGCGCCACCATGCCTGGCTAATTTTGTATTTTTAGTAGAGATGGTATTTCTCTATGTTGGTCAGGCTTGTCTGGAACTCCCAACCTCAGGTAATCTGCCTGCCTTGGCCTCCCAAAGTGCTGGGATTACAAGTGTGAACTACTGTGCTCAGCCTCTCTACAGATAATTTTAAAATTAGCTGGGCATGGTGGTGTGTGCCTGTGGTCCCAGGTACTCGGGAGGCTGAGGCAGGAGGGTCCCCTAAGCCCAGGAGGTCGAGGCTGCAGTAAGCCATGATTATACCACTGCACTCCAGCCCAGGCAACAGAGCAAGACCCTCTCTCAAAAAAAAAGTGGTCGGTTTGGGAGGAGATGGACAGTTGACTCTGTGTGGTGAAGGAAGGCAGAAAACCAGCTCCTGGTTCATGGTGGAGCATGCCAGAGGGTGGCACAGTGCACTGTTAAGGGCACGGGCTCTGATTCCAAGCAGATGTATAACAGTCAGCAGTCAGACTGCCCAAGTTCAAACCCTGGTCCTACCACTTGCTGGTCATATGACTTTAACCTTATTACTTAGCTGCCCCGTGCCTTAGTTTCCACATCTGTGAAATGGTGATTATTATAATTATTCCTTTTAGGATTACGGTCAGGATGAAATAAGACATGTAAAACATGTAGCCTGATGCCTGATCATATATTAAGTATTTAGTCATTATAGCTGCTACTACTGTTGTTACCATTGTTATTATTAGCTGACTCTGGCTCTGGTCTATCCTCTGCTCAAGGTGAAGGAAAAGCTTTGGGGCTGGGACTCAGGCACTTGCGGCCCTTCTTCCCCAAGCTGCCTTGGAGCTCCCCCTGGTGGGCAGGCAGCCTCAGTGAGAGGCTGAAAGGGGTCTGCAGCCCCAGCTGACCCCTGTCTTTCTCTCTAGCCCGATGACATTGGCCAGTCACCCATCGTCTCCATGCCGGACGGAGACAAGGTGGACCTGGAAGCCTTCAGCGAGTTTACCAAGATCATCACCCCGGCCATCACCCGTGTGGTGGACTTTGCCAAAAAACTGCCCATGTTCTCCGAGGTGAGTGGCAGAAGGGAGGAGAGACGTGGTGCTGTGCTGGAGGGAAACCTTCTCCCCCGGTCACCCAGCACAGGCTCATCTGAGGCTCTCTGGACAAGGAGCAATTCCCGTAGGTCAACACACACTCAGCACACAGGCACACATGCAGACACATACACAGACACACCTAGCACACAGATACATACACACACACACATACACACACATATACACATACACCCAGCACTCAGGCACACGTGCAGATACATACACAGACACACACACCCACCACACAGATATATACACATACACACAGACACACACATGTATACATACACCCAGCACTCAGGCACACGTGCAGACACATACACAGACACACACACCTAGCACACAGATACATACACAGACACACACATATACACATACACCCAGCACTCAGGCACACATGCAGACACATACACAGACACACACACCCAGCACACAGATACATACACAGACACACAGACACACACATATACACATACACCCAGCACTCAGGCACACGTGCGGATACACACACCCAGCACACAGATACACACACAGACACACAGACACACACATATACACATACACCCAGCACTCAGGCACACGTGCAGATACATATGCAGACACACACACCTAGCACACAGATACACACACAGACACACAGACACACACATATACACATACACCCAGCACTCAGGCACACGTGCGGATACACACACCCAGCACACAGATACACACACAGACACACAGACACACACATATACACATACACCCAGCACTCAGGCACACGTGCAGATACATATGCAGACACACACACCTAGCACACAGATACACACACAGACACACAGACACACACATATACACATACACCCAGCACTCAGGCACACGTGCAGACACACACACCCAGCACACAGATACACACACAGACACACAGACACACACATATACACATACACCCAGCACTCAGGCACACGTGCAGATACATATGCAGACACACACACCTAGCACACAGATACACACACAGACACACAGACACACACATATACACATACACCCAGCACTCAGGCACACGTGCAGATACATATGCAGACACACACACCTAGCACACAGATACACACACAGACACACAGACACACACATATACACATACACCCAGCACTCAGGCACACGTGCGGATACACACACCCAGCACACAGATACACACACAGACACACAGACACACACATATACACATACACCCAGCACTCAGGCACACGTGCAGATACATATGCAGACACACACACCTAGCACACAGATACACACACAGACACACACATATACACATACACCCAGCACTCAGGCACACGTGCAGACACACACACCCAGCACACAGATACACACACAGACACACAGGCACACACATATACACATACACCCAGCACTCAGGCACACGTGCAGACACACACACCTAGCACACAGATACATACACACAGACACACACATATACACATACACCCAGCACTCAGGCACACGTGCAGATACATATGCAGACACACACACCTAGCACACAGATACACACACAGACACACAGACACACACATATACACATACACCCAGCACTCAGGCACACGTGCGGATACACACACCCAGCACACAGATACACACACAGACACACAGACACACACATATACACATACACCCAGCACTCAGGCACACGTGCAGATACATATGCAGACACACACACCTAGCACACAGATACACACACAGACACACAGACACACACATATACACATACACCCAGCACTCAGGCACACGTGCAGACACACACACCCAGCACACAGATACACACACAGACACACAGGCACACACATATACACATACACCCAGCACTCAGGCACACGTGCAGACACACACACCTAGCACACAGATACATACACACAGGCACACACATATACACATACACCCAGCACTCAGGCACACGTGCAGATACATATGCAGACACACACACCTAGCACACAGATACACACACAGACACACAGACACACACATATACACATACACCCAGCACTCAGGCACACGTGCGGATACACACACCCAGCACACAGATACACACACAGACACACAGACACACACATATACACATACACCCAGCACTCAGGCACACGTGCAGATACATATGCAGACACACACACCTAGCACACAGATACACACACAGACACACAGACACACACATATACACATACACCCAGCACTCAGGCACACGTGCGGATACACACACCCAGCACACAGATACACACACAGACACACAGACACACACATATACACATACACCCAGCACTCAGGCACACGTGCAGATACATATGCAGACACACACACCTAGCACACAGATACACACACAGACACACAGACACACACATATACACATACACCCAGCACTCAGGCACACGTGCAGATACATATGCAGACACACACACCTAGCACACAGATACACACACAGACACACAGACACACACATATACACATACACCCAGCACTCAGGCACACGTGCGGATACACACACCCAGCACACAGATACACACACAGACACACAGACACACACATATACACATACACCCAGCACTCAGGCACACGTGCAGATACATATGCAGACACACACACCTAGCACACAGATACACACACAGACACACACATATACACATACACCCAGCACTCAGGCACACGTGCAGACACACACACCCAGCACACAGATACACACACAGACACACAGGCACACACATATACACATACACCCAGCACTCAGGCACACGTGCAGACACACACACCTAGCACACAGATACATACACACAGGCACACACATATACACATACACCCAGCACTCAGGCACACGTGCAGATACATATGCAGACACACACACCTAGCACACAGATACACACACAGACACACAGACACACACATATACACATACACCCAGCACTCAGGCACACGTGCGGATACACACACCCAGCACACAGATACACACACAGACACACAGACACACACATATACACATACACCCAGCACTCAGGCACACGTGCAGATACATATGCAGACACACACACCTAGCACACAGATACACACACAGACACACACATATACACATACACCCAGCACTCAGGCACACGTGCAGACACACACACCCAGCACACAGATACACACACAGACACACAGGCACACACATATACACATACACCCAGCACTCAGGCACACGTGCAGACACACACACCTAGCACACAGATACATACACACAGGCACACACATATACACATACACCCAGCACTCAGGCACACGTGCAGATACATATGCAGACACACACACCTAGCACACAGATACACACACAGACACACAGACACACACATATACACATACACCCAGCACTCAGGCACACGTGCGGATACACACACCCAGCACACAGATACACACACAGACACACAGACACACACATATACACATACACCCAGCACTCAGGCACACGTGCAGACACATACACAGACACACACACCCAGCACACAGATACATACACAGACACACAGACACACACATATACACATACACCCAGCACTCAGGCACACGTGCAGACACATACACAGACACACACACCCAGCACACAGATACATACACAGACACACAGACACACACATATACACATACACCCAGCACTCAGGCACACGTGCAGACACACACACCTAGCACACAGATACATACACACAGGCACACACATATACACATACACCCAGCACTAAGGCACACATGCAGACACATACACAGACACACACACCTAGCACACAGATACATACACAGACACACAGACACACACATATACACATACACCCAGCACTCAGGCACACGTGCGGATACATGCACAGACACAAACACCTAGCACACAGATACACACACAGACACACAGACACACACATATACACATACACCCAGCACTCAGGCACACGTGCGGATACACACACCCAGCACACAGATACACACACAGACACACAGACACACACATATACACATACACCCAGCACTCAGGCACACGTGCAGATACATATGCAGACACACACACCTAGCACACAGATACACACACAGACACACAGACACACACATATACACATACACCCAGCACTCAGGCACACGTGCGGATACACACACCCAGCACACAGATACACACACAGACACACAGACACACACATATACACATACACCCAGCACTCAGGCACACGTGCAGATACATATGCAGACACACACACCTAGCACACAGATACACACACAGACACACACATATACACATACACCCAGCACTCAGGCACACGTGCAGACACACACACCCAGCACACAGATACACACACAGACACACAGGCACACACATATACACATACACCCAGCACTCAGGCACACGTGCAGACACACACACCTAGCACACAGATACATACAGACACACACATATACACATACACCCAGCACTCAGGCACACGTGCAGATACATATGCAGACACACACACCTAGCACACAGATACACACACAGACACACAGACACACACATATACACATACACCCAGCACTCAGGCACACGTGCGGATACACACACCCAGCACACAGATACACACACAGACACACAGACACACACATATACACATACACCCAGCACTCAGGCACACGTGCAGATACATATGCAGACACACACACCTAGCACACAGATACACACACAGACACACAGACACACACATATACACATACACCCAGCACTCAGGCACACGTGCAGACACACACACCCAGCACACAGATACACACACAGACACACAGGCACACACATATACACATACACCCAGCACTCAGGCACACGTGCAGACACACACACCTAGCACACAGATACATACACACAGGCACACACATATACACATACACCCAGCACTCAGGCACACGTGCAGATACATATGCAGACACACACACCTAGCACACAGATACACACACAGACACACAGACACACACATATACACATACACCCAGCACTCAGGCACACGTGCGGATACACACACCCAGCACACAGATACACACACAGACACACAGACACACACATATACACATACACCCAGCACTCAGGCACACGTGCAGATACATATGCAGACACACACACCTAGCACACAGATACACACACAGACACACAGACACACACATATACACATACACCCAGCACTCAGGCACACGTGCGGATACACACACCCAGCACACAGATACACACACAGACACACAGACACACACATATACACATACACCCAGCACTCAGGCACACGTGCAGACACACACACCTAGCACACAGATACATACACACAGGCACACACATATACACATACACCCAGCACTAAGGCACACATGCAGACACATACACAGACACACACACCTAGCACACAGATACACACACAGACACACAGACACACACATATACACATACACCCAGCACTCAGGCACACGTGCAGATACATATGCAGACACACACACCTAGCACACAGATACACACACAGACACACAGACACACACATATACACATACACCCAGCACTCAGGCACACGTGCGGATACACACACCCAGCACACAGATACACACACAGACACACAGACACACACATATACACATACACCCAGCACTCAGGCACACGTGCAGATACATATGCAGACACACACACCTAGCACACAGATACACACACAGACACACACATATACACATACACCCAGCACTCAGGCACACGTGCAGACACACACACCCAGCACACAGATACACACACAGACACACAGGCACACACATATACACATACACCCAGCACTCAGGCACACGTGCAGACACACACACCTAGCACACAGATACATACAGACACACACATATACACATACACCCAGCACTCAGGCACACGTGCAGATACATATGCAGACACACACACCTAGCACACAGATACACACACAGACACACAGACACACACATATACACATACACCCAGCACTCAGGCACACGTGCGGATACACACACCCAGCACACAGATACACACACAGACACACAGACACACACATATACACATACACCCAGCACTCAGGCACACGTGCAGATACATATGCAGACACACACACCTAGCACACAGATACACACACAGACACACAGACACACACATATACACATACACCCAGCACTCAGGCACACGTGCAGACACACACACCCAGCACACAGATACACACACAGACACACAGGCACACACATATACACATACACCCAGCACTCAGGCACACGTGCAGACACACACACCTAGCACACAGATACATACACACAGGCACACACATATACACATACACCCAGCACTCAGGCACACGTGCAGATACATATGCAGACACACACACCTAGCACACAGATACACACACAGACACACAGACACACACATATACACATACACCCAGCACTCAGGCACACGTGCGGATACACACACCCAGCACACAGATACACACACAGACACACAGACACACACATATACACATACACCCAGCACTCAGGCACACGTGCAGATACATATGCAGACACACACACCTAGCACACAGATACACACACAGACACACAGACACACACATATACACATACACCCAGCACTCAGGCACACGTGCGGATACACACACCCAGCACACAGATACACACACAGACACACAGACACACACATATACACATACACCCAGCACTCAGGCACACGTGCAGACACACACACCTAGCACACAGATACATACACACAGGCACACACATATACACATACACCCAGCACTAAGGCACACATGCAGACACATACACAGACACACACACCTAGCACACAGATACATACACAGACACACAGACACACACATATACACATACACCCAGCACTCAGGCACACGTGCGGATACATGCACAGACACAAACACCTAGCACACAGATACACACACAGACACACAGACACACACATATACACATACACCCAGCACTCAGGCACACGTGCAGACACATACACAGACACACACACCTAGCACACAGATACATACACAGACACACACATATACACATACACCCAGCACTCAGGCACACATGCAGACACAGACACACACACCTAGCACACAGATACATACACACACACACACATATGCACATACACCCAGCACTCAGGCACACGTGCAGATACATATGCAGACACACACACCTAGCACACAGATATATACACAGACACACAGACACACACATATACACATACACCCAGCACTGAGGCACACATGCAGACACAGACACAGACACACACACCTACCACACAGATACATACACAGACACACACATATACACATACACCCAGCACACAGGCACACATGCAGACACACAGACACACACACCTAGCACACAGATACATACACAGACACAAACACACACATATACACATACGCCCAGCACTCAGGCACACGTGCAGACACAGACACAGACACACACACCTAGCACACAGATACACACACAGACACACACATATACACATACACCCAGCACTCAGGCACACATGCAGACACAGACACACACACCTAGCACACAGATACATACACAGACACACAGACACACACATATACACCCAGCACTCAGGCACACATGCAGATACATAGACACACACACCGAGCACACAGATACACACACAGACACATATGCACATACACCCTGCACTCAGGCACACATGCAGACACATACATACACACCTAGCACACAGATCCATATACACACACACACATATACACATACACCCAGCACTCAGGCACACATGAAGACACACACACACAGACACTTAGCACACAGATACATACACACACACACACACACCCCCCCAGCACACAGGCACACATGTAGACACATACACAGACACACACCTAGCACACAGATACATACACAGACACACATACCCAGCATACAGGCGCACACACACACACGTAGCACACACACACACAGATACATCGACACACACAGACATTACACCTAGCACACAGACACACACACACACCCAGCATGCAGGCACACACACACACACCTAGCAAACAGACACACAGATACATAGACACACACACAGAGACACATACAGACACACACATCCAGCGCGCGCACACACACACACATATACACCTAGCTGTTACCATTGTTATTATTAGCTGACTTGGAGCTCTGGCTCTGGTCTATCCTCTGCTCACACAGACACACACACACATATACACCTAGCACACACACACACCCAGCACACAGGCACACACACAACCTAGCACACAGACACACACATAGATACAGACACACACAGACACACACAGCATATAGGCATACACACAAACACATACACAGATACACACCTAGCACACAGACACACACACCTAGCGCGCACACACACACCCCTAGCACAGACACACAGACACACATACACCCAGCACACACACACACATATAGACAGACATACACCTAGTACACAGGCACATTCACACCCCCCACACACACACGGAGACACACACATAGCATACAGACACAGATACGTACACACACACACACACACACCTAGTACAGAAACATGCAAATACATACACAGACACACCCTCCCAGCACACACACACAGCACACAGACACACGTATACAGATACACACAGACACATACACACCCAGCACACAGACACACCAAGGTCTAACTGCCCTAAGAAGTCAGCCAGCTCCAAGTGCTCCCCTCCGAAGCCCCTCATCCCTCAAGTCTATGCGGCCACCCAACTCCAGGCAGCCTGAAAGTTCTCATTTTCCAGAGCACTAGTGCTGGAGACAGGCTGCCCTACTAGCCATGTGACCTGGGGCGAGTTACCTCCATCCCCTGTGCCTCAGTGTTCTCATCTGGAGTGGGCTGGGGATAATGATGGGCACTAACTCACAGGCATAATTTTTTTTTTCTTTTTTGAGATGGAGTCTCGTTCCATCGCCCAGGCTGGAGTGCAGTGACATGATTTGCACTCACTGCAACCTCCACCTCCTGAGTTCAAGCAATTCTCCTGCCTTAGCCTCTCGAGTAGCTGGGACTGCAGGCGTGTGCCACCATGCCCAACTAATTTTGTATTTTTAGTAGAGATGGAGTTTCACCATGTATGTTGGCCAGGCTGGTCTCGAACTCCTGACCTCAAGTGATCCACCCACCTTGGCCTCCCAAAGTGCTGGCATTATAGTCATGAGCCACCATGCTGGGTCTCACAGGCATAATTGTGAGGCTTAAATGAAATAGGGCATGCATGTGGCCCAACACAAGGTCAGCCGTTCAGGGTCCATGGGGGCCTCGCCCGCCTCACTGCTCCCGGAGGACACTCTAGGGGAGACTCAAGGACACGGGGAGGGGTATGCTGAGTGCTCCTGTGGCCCTGCCTCTCCACAGCTGCCTTGCGAAGACCAGATCATCCTCCTGAAGGGGTGCTGCATGGAGATCATGTCCCTGCGGGCGGCTGTCCGCTACGACCCTGAGAGTGACACCCTGACGCTGAGTGGGGAGATGGCCGTCAAGCGGGAGCAGCTCAAGAATGGCGGCCTAGGCGTAGTCTCCGACGCCATCTTTGAACTGGGCAAGTCACTCTCTGCCTTTAACCTGGATGACACGGAAGTGGCTCTGCTGCAGGCTGTGCTGCTAATGTCAACAGGTACCTGCTGATTGGCCGGGAGGGCTCAGAAGCTTCCAGGGGTCCCAGAGATTGGCTGGACCCTGGGCCTGTTGCTCAACTCCCTCCTGAATCTTCTTCCGGGCTACCTCTCTGTCACCTAGGCCATCCCCTGTCCCCTGTCCCTTGCTCTGTCACCCACCTACTTCTCACTTGTTCCCCTTGCCTCCCCATCCCTGTTCTGTGCATTTTCCTGTCTTTGTTTCCTTCCTCCTCTCTGCCCCCATCCTCTGTCACTTGCATTCCCCTTTGTTCCCCACTCCCCACTTTGTTCTCAACCACCTTCCATCCCCCATCCCTCCTCTGTCCCCTAGTCCCATCTCTTACCCCTCGGTCCCCTCCCTACCCCATCAGCACCCTGCCTCTCTAACCACCAACCCCAGTCCTCCCCTCTCCAAGGCTCCTCTCTCTGCCCCAGCCCCCGGCCTGTCCCTCTGTCCTCCTTGCGTTGCCCCATCCCCCCAGCTCCCCCCTGGCCCTCTCCACTTCCCAGCTGCCTCCCTCTGCCTGCGCTTCTCCTGCCCATGTCCCTCAGGGGGAGCTTCTCCCCTCCCCTCCCCCATCCTCTCCGCTTCTATCTCCCCTCTAGTCCTTTCTTCCCCCGCCCCACACCTCACCCTCCCCACCTCCACGCCTTCGGCCGACCCCACGCCCCTCACGCCCCTCTTCTCCCACAGACCGCTCGGGCCTGCTGTGTGTGGACAAGATAGAGAAGAGTCAGGAGGCGTACCTGCTGGCGTTCGAGCACTACGTCAACCACCGCAAACACAACATTCCGCACTTCTGGCCCAAGCTGCTGATGAAGGTGACTGACCTCCGCATGATCGGGGCCTGCCACGCCAGCCGCTTCCTCCACATGAAAGTCGAGTGCCCCACCGAACTCTTTCCCCCACTCTTCCTCGAGGTCTTTGAGGATCAGGAAGTCTAAAGCCTCAGGCGGCCAGAGGGTGTGCGGAGCTGGTGGGGAGGAGCCTGGAGAGAAGGGGCAGAGCTGGGGGCTGAGGGAGACCCCCCCACACCCCTTCTCTCCTTCCTCTCGTCCTTGGATAGATTCAGCTCCCACACACACACCCGCACTGCCCAGGTCCCTCCTCAGACCTCCAGCCCTGGGACAGGGCAAACAAATGAACTTGCTATGGAAAGGACAGTGTGGGAGGCTGGGGGAGCCGTGTCCTGCAGTTCCCAGGACCCCGTCCTCTCAGAAGGTAGGGGAAGGGTGGGAGGACTGAGAGGAGACAAGCCACCTTGACTGTAGGGGAAGGAGGAATGTGGGCTGGGGGAAGGTGCCCTCAACTCACGCCCTACACACACAAGAGAGAGCCCCCACCCAGTTCCTTGGCCTAGGTCTCCCCTCCAGGCTGAGGGCCTCTCTACTTCCCCAGATGCCTGGGTGCAAAGAACCGCTTGGCTTGGCTCCTCCCCTGGAGGTTAAAATTTATAGTCATTCTAACTGCACTTTGGAAACCAAGCAAGGGGAGAAGACAAATGAAGAAAAACTAGACAGAGAGAAAAATACGAAAAAGAGAGAGCGAGCGATAGAGAGAGATGATATTAAGTTATTAACTGAGGCTGACCAGAGGGGAGAGACCCCCCCCTTTACCACCCCATGCACTTTGTGAGCTGCCCTCCTTCCCCCACATCAGAGAGGAATGCCCCCACACCAGAGCCCCAAGGGTAGGGCTGCCGATCAGAGCTGTGAGTTAACACAACAGGGTCCTGGCCACCCCCCTTGCCGTACCCCACCCTCTGTGCCCCTTTGGCACCCCCCAACCCTAGTATGTCCTCGCTTTCTGCCACTCGTGCCCGCTGAGTTCCATCTACCTCTCACGCTGGATGCCAGCTGGCCCCTCACCAGCCTGCCCTGCTGCCCACACAGCTCCCCTTTAAGTGCCCAGCCCTAGGGGCCTCTCCCCATCCACCTCCTCCTTCCACACCTTGGCACCCACCCAGGAAAAACTGTGGCTCCAGCTCCTACCCTCCTCATATCCTGCAGTATTAGCTAGAAACCGGATGCTGCTGCACTGGCTGGTGGTGGGGAGGGCAGGAGGGCTGTGCGTGAGCGTCTCCCAGAACCCTCCACCCTTTTAGCACTCTGTTTCCCTGTTTCCCATCTGTCTTCTGGGCTCTCTCTAACCTCTGCCCTCTCCCCTGGTCCTACTCACTGCACTAACTCTGGGCGGGCAGGCATCGGAATGGGGGTGTTTAGATAAGTGACACTTAGTTGGGGCCCCATGGGAGGGGGTGGTCGGTGCTCCTTTTTCTTTAAAGCTCTTTTGGCCAGCTGCCCCTCTGCCCCAGGACCCCTTCCCCTCTTCTTTTCTCTAATTCAGGGACTTTGGCTTGAGCCCCTCTCACCCTCCTGGTGAGGGTGCTCTGTTGGTCTGCACTTGGGTGAGCTGCCCTCCTCCCCCTCCCTGTGGCTGCCGCCCACTCCTCAGGGGAGAGAGGGAGAGAGGAGGTGGTCCTCCCATGGGAGCAGGAGGTGGGGGTGGGACAGAGCAGACCAGAGGGCGCTGGGCTCAGGGCTGCATGTCGGCAGGGATGGATGGGTGGACACAGATGCCCCCGGAAGCCATGGGGATTGGGGCAGGGGGTGGGGGGAGGGGTGCCAGGGCTTCCTGCGCTTTGCACTATTGGGGCAAAAATGTCTTAAGCAGTGGGGAACCTGCTACCCCACCCTGACTCTCAGCCTGCCACAGCCCCCTACACACACACACACACACACACGTACATGCACACACGGACATGGGAAGGCAATGCTATGCTGCCCGTTAGGGCACTGTCCTTTCCCCATCGGTCAGGTGTTCCAACAGGGGTGGAGGGCCTGGAGGAGCACCCACTGTCACCTGTGCATGTTCCTGTCCCACCCTGCTGGGGCCTCGGGCTGCCTGCGCTGTCTTTGTCTCTATCCTCTCTCTCTCCTGGAGTACTGATTCCTGTATTACTCCAGTTCCATGGGTAGGCCCTCTTGTACCTTCCTCCCACGCCTGGGGGCCCAGTGGAATTCCTGACCTGTCTGCTGTCTTCCCCATCCCTCCATCCCCACCCCAACCCCTCCATCCCCATTCTCAGCCATGGACACGGCAGAGAAAAGGCCTTGAAGAGCCTTGGCCTCTTATAGGCACTTGGGACTCCCCTACCCTCCCCAATCATATGAGCTGTGATTCCCCTCCCCCTCGGTGATGTGGGGTGTATGTGTGTGTTCCTCTGCGTGAATGTGTGAGTGAGTACACATGGTAGGGGAGGAGCCAGGGCGACTCAGGAGTGCCACGCACCTGCTCTAGAGCGGCAGCTGTCCCAGTCCCTGCTGTGGAAGTGGGGGACAGGGCCCTCTCCTGGGGGCCATTGGTGCTAATGAGGGGGATGGCCTTGATGTGGGTGCTCAGCATGCCTCCCCCAGTATTGGCCCGGGGCACTAGGGCAGGCAGGGTGGAGCAGCAGGTGCAGTATCGGTGGGAGGACGGGTTGCTGGGAATAGGACGAGGGGGCCAGGCCAGGACAAGGGGGTGCCAGAGCCATGACCACTACCCCGCCCCCACCACCCGCCTCTCCATCTCAGTATTGCCCCTCCCATCACTCATAACACACATACCTCATCCAGCCTCCTCCCTGCTCAGACTTGGGGAGGGTGGGGGAGGAGCTCCTGCCCCTTCTCCTGGTGGCGGGTCTGCAGAGCTGGGAGAGGGCAGGGCGTGTGACAGAGACACCGTCCATAAGGAGGACAGTAACTCCTGCCCTGGGAACTCCTGGGCAGCGGGGAGGGGGACACTGCCCAGAGGCGCTACTGAATGTATGAGAAGCTGGTGCTGGGCTGGGGGGAGGGGAGTTGTGGCCAGACACAGGGAAGGAGGTAGGTCTCTTCCCCAGGGAGGGGTGGGACCGGCAGGGGTGACTAGAGGGGCTCCTACTCCTGCCCCACATTGACAATCAGTATGTCTGTTATGTGCGATTTTTCACCCCGTTGTGTTTTGGGTCAGGATTTTAAAGAAAGATATTTTTATGGTAATTGTTGCTCGTCTATTTTACTATATATTTATGTAATAAATATATGATGAAAATAACCCCCTTGGGCACCCCCCTTAGACTTGTGTGCTGTTTCCCTATATCCTCCCATCTGCTGGCAGAGTACCCACCCCACAAACTGACCAGATGGAGAGGTGGCCCCCCCAGCCTTGGCAGTATTTCCACCCCACCCCCCAAACGAGCACACACCACAGAAGCCAGCTCAGCTGTGAACTCTTGGATTTGAGACAGGAACAGAACAAATCAGGGGGCCAGGGGAGGGCTGTGGGGGAGAGAGAGTGGTTTAAATAGGGGAGGGGGGGAAGTTCGGTGATGGGGGAGGGAGGCAGGTATTTACAAGAAGGCTCAGGGGGCCAGAGGCTCATCTTGGAATATTTTATAACAATATAAATAAGATTCTGGTTTGCTTTTCCTTTTCGTCTCGTAAAGGAGAGAGAAGTGCAGAGTTCGATTCTGTACAAGGGGGCAGCGGCAGAAGGCCGGCCGGGCGGGTCACTGGGCGTCCACCCGGAAGGACAGCAGCTTCTCGGAATGCATGTTGTTCAGGGTCCGCAGGTCCGGCAGCTTGAGCAGCAGCTTGGTGAAGCGGGAAGTCTCCAAGGGCCGGTTCTTCAGCACCAGAGCCCGAAGAGCCCGCAGCAGCGTCTCCTGGAGCTGCTCCACCGAAGCGGAATTCTCCATGCCCGAGCGGTCT
Source organism: Macaca mulatta (assembly GCF_049350105.2). Taxonomy (NCBI): domain Eukaryota; kingdom Metazoa; phylum Chordata; class Mammalia; order Primates; family Cercopithecidae; genus Macaca; species Macaca mulatta. The sequence continues at coordinate 64,460,007 of NC_133421.1, forward strand.
GTGGGGAAGACGACAGCAGTGAGGCGGACTCCCCGAGCTCCTCTGAGGAGGAACCGGAGGTCTGCGAGGACCTGGCAGGCAATGCAGCCTCTCCCTGAAGCCCCCCCCCGAGGGCCGATGGGTAAGGAGAAGGAGTGCCGTACCTTCTCACAGGCCTCTGCCCCGAGAGCAGATGCCTGAAAGCTGGGAGCGTGGGCTCAGCAGGGCTGGTCACCTCCCATCCTGTAAGACCACCTTCCCTTCCTCAACAGGCCGAACGTGGCCAGGCTCCCTTGCTTTTTGCTGTGTAGTTCCCTCTGCCTGGGATGCCCTTCCCCCTTTCTCTGCCTGGCAACATCTTACTTGTCCTTTGAGGCCCCAACTCAAGTGTCACCTCCTTCCCCAGCTCCCCCAGGCAGAAATAGTTGTCTGTGCTTCCTTGGTTCATGCTTCTACTGTGACACTTATCTCACTGTTTTATAATTAGTCGGGCATGAGTCTGTTTCCCAAGCTAGACTGTGTCTGAATCATGTCTGTATCCCCAGTGCCCAGTGCAGGGCCTGGCATAGAATAGGTACTCCATAAAAGGTGTGTTGAATTGAACTGCGTCTGCCTCCTCCCCCGGGTCAGGCAAGAGCCTGACCTACCTGCAGAGACAAGCACCACCGCGGTGAAGAGGCCCAGCTCCTCCTCGGTAAGCGCCAGGGAGTTGAGCTTCTCGCTGAAGTCGAACATGGCATTGAGCAGGTCTCCCATGCCCATGGCACCAAGCTCCTGCAGGCTGTAGGTGGTGCGGCTTAGAAACATCACTGTCTGGTCCTTGACGTTAAACAATGATGCAAAGCGCACCATCAGCACCTAGAGGGGGAGTGGGAACAGTCAACCTGGGTGGGGTGGGAGGAGCACTGACCAAATCGCCCCTGTAGTTTGCCAAAGGGTTTAGTGGTGCTGCCTTCGATTTCTCAGTACAGTGGGGGTTGTTTCTGAATGGGCAATGAGGGAGCCCAGGTGGAAGGATGGCTTTGGGATCCAATAAGCCTGAATCTGAGTGTCAGCTTTGTTATTACCTGTGACCTTGGGCAAGGCATTCACCAAAGTTAACTTGCTTTTGTCTAGAATGGGGGCAACAGTGTACCCAAGGCATTATTTCAGTGTAATGGGTTGTGATTAAATTCCAGCTGAGATGACAGAAGTCCCAGCCATCCAGAGACAGCAGCAGGAGCAGCTCAGCCCCTTCCACCAATCAGAGGCTATAAGGACAAAGATACTGGGTTCTAAAACCTTTCAGAGGTCCTGCCCACCCCAGACACCAAGGCCTTCTGCTGGATCCTTCCCAAAGTCAAAACAGGAAGTGGGCCAGGCGCGGTGGCTCAAGCCTGTAATCCCAGCACTTTGGGAGGCCGAGATGGGCAGATCACGAGGTCAGGAGATCGAGACCATCCTGGCAAACACGGTGAAACCCCGTCTCTACTAAATAGTACAAAAAAACTAGCTGGGCGAGGTGGCGGGTGCCTGTAGTCCCAGCTACTCGGGAGGCTGAGGCAGGAGAATGGCGTGAACCCGGGAGGCAGAGCTTGCAGTGAGCTGAGATCCGGCCACTGCACTCCAGCCTGGGCGACAGAGCGAGACTCCGTCTCAAAAAAAAAAAAACAAAAACAAAAACAGGAAGTGGCTGGGTACAGCAGCTCATGCCTGTAATCCCAATACTTTGGAAGTCCAAGGCGGGTGGATCACCTGGGGTCAGGAGTTCGAGACCAGCCTGGCCAACATGGCGAAACCCTGTCTCTACTAAAAATGTAAAAATTAGCCAAGTGTGGTGGCGGGCACCTGTAATCCCAGCTACTCGGGAGGCTGAGGTAGGAGAATCGCTTGAACCCAGGAGTTGGAGGTTGCAGTGAGTGGAGGTCGCACCATTCCACTCCAGCCTGGGCAATGAGCGAAACTCTGTCTCAAAAAAACAACCAACCAAAAAAAACAGGAAGCATAAATGGTCACTCACCTCAAAAGTGCCAGCCTTAAGCAGGGTGACTTGGTCGTGCTGAGAAAGGTCACGGAAGCCTGGGATGTGCTTGGCAAACTCTACCACCTCCCGCACAGCGGGCGTGAAGCTCATGGAGAAATCTTCCCAGATCTCCTGCACCGTTCGTCCACTGCGTCCATGCGGGTACATGTTCATAGGACATGCCTGGGGGAGAAAAAGATTGAGGGACGCGAGTGTCAGCCAGGCTGGGTCAGATGGACGCCCCAAGCAGAGCTGGACCCCAGATTCTGCCTGGGCTAGAGGCTGTGGCCCTGGAGGATGGGTCTTTCAGATAAAGTAGCAATTAGGGATTCCCAGGCAGAGCCCAGACTGCAAGGCAAGACATTCTCTCCTGGGAAGAGGCTATCCCCACCTTCAGCCTCCAGGAGCCCCCAGCTGCCTTCCACTAAGTCCATTCTGCCAAGCCCCCCCGACCTTCTTAACGCACCCGCCCGCCCCCACGCCCTTACCAGCAGAACATTCTTGGAGTTACCCTGCCGGGGATTGTTGGCAGGTGCCTTGCTTTCTGGGGCTGCATACACGTGGGTGGGGCATAGACGGTGCCCGTTGCTGTTGGACTGGTGGCAGCTGTGGTGTGCAGGGCCGGGAGGCCAGGTGGGAGGGTAGGAGGAGGGGGCCTGGCGCAGACCATTTAGGGCCTCGTTATGACGCTGGGCAGCCAAGGTGTTGTTGTCATTGGGGGCAGGTGGGCAGCCCTGATTTTCCCAGCGATGCGGGGTGGTAGCTGGAGGGCTACCTGATGCATGGTTGGCATTAAAGTTGCCAGGTGAGCTGCCCAGCTTGTCATGGGCGTAGGTGAAGATCTCTCGATGGGCCCGGGCCACCTGGGATATCACATCCTCCACTGTGGGCTCGGGGCTTGGGGATCTGGGAGGCGTCAGCTGTTGTGGGAACTGGGAGAAGCCCACCAGGGGTGAGGGAACTGGAGCAGGGGGTGGCGAGGGGCCCATGGAGCCTGGGGTGGGGTGCTGGGTGGGTGAAGTCTCCAGCAGGCACTGGCTGCTCAACTGGTTGTTGGCCAGGTTCATGGCACTCTGCATCTCAGCAAGCATCCGCTGCTTCTCTCGTTTGGGGATGCGCCCAAAACGCACAGCTGCAACAGGATGAGAACAGCGTCAGGAAGTTCTCAGCCACACTCACGTGCTTCTCTTCCTTCCTTCCTCCTGAAAGGGCAAGGCTCTGAAGGCTTGGGGTTTCACATCAAAACTAAAACCAGCAAGGCCACGCCCATCAAGGGGGTTTCCCTAGGAGGGATCGTTGGTAGGAGGTGACCCGAGGGACCAATGGGATAGAAGTGTATGTTGACCCAAGCAGATGAAGGATGGACATCCCCTGTGCAAATGTGATTCACAGTATGATGTGTCTCCATTTGTGACTTTTTTAAAGGGAAAGATTAATTCAGAAACTTTGGGCGGAAAAAAGGGGGCGGATGTGGGGATGCTGCCTCACCGTCTCGAGACATGCCCACGGAGAGACACTTCTTGAAGCGACATTGCTGGCAGCGGTTGCGATTGATGCGGACAATGGAGCAATTCTCATTCTTCAGACACCTTTTGTACTGGATATTCTGCTGGATGCTCCGACGGAAAAAGCCCTGGAGGGCAGGGGCGGTTAGTGACCACCTCCGTCATGGCTGGGCCTCTGTGTCCAGGGGGAGGGGGCCACCTGCCCCTGCCCTTACCCCCAGTCCGCCTCACCTTGCAGCCCTCACAGGCGTGCACACCATAGTGGAAGCCCGAGGCAACGTCCCCACACACTTTACACAGTAACACCATGCCGTTCAACTCTGTGAAAGAGACAGGCAGCAGGTGAGCAGGAGAGGCCAGGCTGAGTGGCCAGAGGTGTGGAAGGCTTTCTGGGCTGGAGATCCAGGGAGGGAAAAGCTAAGGAGGAACTCCAGTGTTGAGGGGCACTGGAGTGACAAGACTGGGCTGAAGAGGGGCTGGTGCCACTCTAGGAGAAATCCCTGAAGCCAGAATAGGCCCTGGCGAGACTGGTGTCACATAAAAACCCATTCCCAATCTGGCCCTGGCCTGCTTCCCTTCCCCCGAATCAGCTGGAAAAGTACTCACTGGTGATGTTGCTGCTGCTCTTGCTGGGGGACACTCGGCTGCTGTCCTCCATGGCCACTTGTAGACTCCCTGGGGGGCTCCCATTATAGAAAGAGGAGGATGACGACGAGGAAGATGAGGAAGAAGGGGAGCCATCATCACTCAGGCTGGCTGCAGTGCTCCCAAAGGAGCGAGCTGGGTCTTGAGTGAGGGAGCCAGTGGGGGACGGTGGGAAGTACGTGGGACAGCCTTGCGTCAGGGACTGGAAGCTGCCATTGGAGTTGTCACTATAGAGGGATTCAGGGCTGGTGCGGCTCGGGGAGGAGCCACTGGAGCCAATGTAGGTGATGACGCCACCTGGAGGGAGAACAAAAGGGAAGGGGGTGTCAGCCGCCATGTCTCTGGACCTAGGGTGCCACTGTGCTCATCGCCACCTGTCTGCCCAAAACACTGCTGGCCACTCAGTTCACCGTGTGGAGACCCTAATCTTGGAGTTAATAAGCAATTCCCCAACACACAGTAGACATGGCATGGCCAAGCAACACCCACAACCCTTTGCAGGACACGTTCAAGCTTCTGCTTTGAATGTGAGGCGTGACTCCTGTGGCATCTCGCATATGTGCCCCCTTCCCTATATGCCTTCCTTGGGAATATCGACTGCAACTAATGACTTAGTTGTCAATTGAAGATTGGGGGATGGGCAGCTGAGCGCCATTCAAAGTGCCCAGTCCTCCAAAAACAAAAACCCAGCTGCTGATTTTAATACTGAGACCATTCCAGGAATGAAACCATGGACCATGGGGAGATAGCTAGCTAATAGTAGAAAGAATACAAATCTTACAAAAGTAAGACAATCACATTCCCCCCAGTCTGGGAGATATATTCTCTGAAGGAACTGAAGGGAAGGAATCTGCCCGCCTGGTTCCCCTGGCCTCTAAGAGAGTGAGCCACAGTGGACTCTATCTCTGTGTCCAGAAAGGACTTCGCGGTGCGAGTTGCAGGAGGTGGAAATACAAACTGTACAAACTGTCCAGCCTAGGGCTCTAAAATTCCCCCTTCAGATCTCAGCCTGGTAACAATGACCTTGGCTCTGGCCACTCAGGGACTTTGACCCTCTGGTTACATTGCCAACGAGGTGGCTGTGCTCCCGTGGTATTAGCAGGAGAAAAAGGTGACCTGCCTGCCACACCTCTGCCAAGCACCTAGACTGGCCTGCCACAGGCGGGGTGGGAGAAGGGAGGATCCCAGGACACGTGTGAGCTGACACATGCCATGCCACTGTGTCTGCAGAGGCACATGTCTTGCTCACCCACTGACACACACTAAACTGGGCAGGGCGGCCCTAAAATAGCTCAAGGTTGGTCAGGGTGAACCCAGCTCCTTGGAAAATAGTTGCACAACAGATCAGCTCCCACGGTTTCAGGGCTAAGGTGGGGGATGGAATCATTAGGTGGCGGTAAATGAAGTTGACCTAGTTCACCCATCCACCCGTCCCCCAAAAGAGAGTGAGACCTTCATGCAGAGGCTTCCAACGTGGAAGTGAGGAGCACACTCAAAAGTGTCTAGGTCCAGGTCTAGACCCATCACTACCAACTTATTTTGTGACCTAGAGAACATCAACTCCCCTCTTTGGGTCTCAGTTTTCCTTTTCGTGAGAAAAAAGGACAATATCATTTCAGCTATGAGTGTGCGGTGCAGTTGCTTTGGGGAGCCCTTTGTAGGCATACTGCAGCTTGTTTGGTGGAGATGGGGGTAAGACAGTGCTCGCAGAACTAAGGAAAGAGAAGCTTGGAGAACAGAGAATTTGGAATGTGGGGAAGCTGAGTCTAAATGAAGTGCAGTGAGGTAGGTGCAAATAAGAGTGAAGGCGAAAGGAGCGACAAGGGTGGTTAGGGGTGAGGTCTCTTTAGGGAATGTAAAACAGAAGGCCATGAGAGGTCAGAGATGGCTCCATGTTACTTTGTTTTGGTGATGAGGAGGAGGGGGCCGGGCAGGCGGACCGGAAAAGGAGGCAGGCGGGGGCGGTGAGTCAGCCCAGCTTCACCCAGATCTCGGCGGGGCGGGGCAGGGCGGGAGCTGGGCCCTCAGCCGGCCTCACGTCCCCGCTCCACGTGTGCCTCTCGCACGTGGCTCCCCAACGAGGAACCCCGGAACTCGAGGCCCCGCCCTCCTTGCTTCCCGTCAATCGAGAGCAGTAGCCCCACCTCCTCCCCGCCTCTCCCCGGCGACCGGGTCGTGGGCTGGACCCGGAACGCTAGCAGGACTAGGACAACCTAGGGGAGGGGAGAAGGGAACACGCGTTGCCGGGGTGACTGGGGGGGCGGAGCTCATTATGTAACGAGGCCGGGAGGCAACAACCAATGGGGTGGCGGCCACGGCTTCTGCTGAATGAAAACAAACGCAGCACGTGGGCCCGGCTCTAGAGCCATGTGAGCCCTCCCGGTGGCCGGGGCCCTGTAGGTGCCCTCCCTCGGGCCGGGCACCACGCTCTGGACTCCTCAAGTGTCGCTCCCTCCTGTCACTGAGGATTCCCCAGTGAGATCCGAACGATTCTCCCAGCCCCTCCTTCCCTGAGCCCCGAGCCACTGCTTCTCAGATTCCCTCGCGCCTGCAGGAACTAGAGGAGGGGGAAGACAGGAGGGGAGGAGGTCCGTTTTCTGAGGCCAGGCATACCACAGCTGCAGGTAGTGGGCAGATGGGGCCGTTTCGGGGCACTGTTCCAAAGCTCCCAGTGCCCCTAAATTTTTCGCTTCACCACCCATACCTCCTCTCCATTTCCACCCGCCCCGGGATTCAAGGCTCAAGGGAGCTTTGGGACTCTGAGGGGTGGTGATGGGGCGTTTCTGAGAGTATTCCCAGCCCGAACAAGTCACTCTGGAAATCCCACATTAAAGCCCCGCAGCATGTTAGCAAATCTCCGGGCCAAGGGACTCCCCGGTCCCTTACAAAGTTCCTCTTGTTATAAGGCGTAAATGGAGGTGGGAATACAGTGACAGGAAAAAGATGATAGTAAAGGAATCTCAGTACCTGTGTTGTTGTTGGAGTCCAGGGTCGTCATGTCTTCACTGGCTGAGAGCGGTCATGCAAACTGGACCTTGACTCAAACTAGAGGTTGCGATCACCGCTGTTGCCCCCTGGGCACTGGCTAAGGGCGGGGAGAGGACCCCGCGACTCACGATCAGGATCCGAAGCACCCTGCAGCAAGGTCTTGGGGTGGCCGGACTGCAGCCCTGGAGAAGGGTTGGACGTTGAGGCAACGGAGTTCTGCTTTGCATGGGAAGAGCAAAGAGAGTGTGTAGGGGGAATTAGCCTGCAGTAATTCTGGCTAGAAGGTAGCAAGGAGCGTCGGGTCTCTGCAGCGTACGGGGTGCCTCTGCCTGCCGACTCCGCAGCGCTGCGGGGTAGCGAATCTGGAGCTCCCAGTGCACAAGTCCCAGAGAGAGAGAGGTTGCAACCAGGAAGTAAGTAGGTGATGGGGAGAAACGGGGCACCGAGTCGCAAAGAGGCGAGACGTGTGCCCTGCTACGTTCCCTCGGCAGTAATATTTCACTCTGCCAATCTCAGCCGCCTTTTGCCCGAGCCTTTCCCTGGGACAGAGGGCTCTGCGCAGGCGCCAACAGCCCAGGGTTCCCGGGCCGCACGCGGCACTGGAGCAGGTACCATGTGATCCCAGGGAGCGCCTCGTGCCCCAGTGACACACTTTTCCAACAGCCGGCACGTTGAGCTCTGTGCGCCTGCGCAACGACGAGACTGTCGGGATTTGTAGTCCACTGACAAAGTGGGCGGACTGCGTGCCTTTCCTCTTTCTGCCTGGCAAAGCGCTTACCGGGACCTGGGAGGAGCTGAGAGTGGGGTGGGGTGCGCTGAAGAGTCAGGGTGGCGTGTTTAGAAAGCCTGTATGGCAGGGGCATGTGAATTTCTGGGGAGGGACTGGCAAGCTTGGCTGCTCTCTGGGAGATCAAAGCTAAGACGCCCTTTCTGCAAACCTTGCAAACGTGAGGGCTTCACGTGATTGCGGGACTGACCTCGTCCTGAGGTTACTGGTGACCGGGAGAGAGACAAGCCAGGGAGGGAGATTTCCCTGGAGTCAGGAGCTTAGGCTGCCCTCTGCTTAGGGGCAAAGTCCAGAGAAGGAAAGGAAATGTGACCCCCTTTCCCTTCTACTCGTCCTAGAGAGAACACCTCCAGGGGAAGGAGTTGCCACAGAGGTAGGGATGTCTGTAGGGACTCCCTGTTTGCTTGTATGACACCATTCCACCCACTCCAGTTGACTTTGGGGTGAGTCATTTCCCTTTGTCTGGGAAATAAAAAGGACAACAGAGGGGAACTAATAGTGAAAGTGCTTTGAGATCCTAAAGTAATGAGCAAGATGTGAGGCAGGGGGTGGGGGCAGAGTGACACCCTTGCCCCTCGGTGCTGGAGGGTAGAATATGAATTCCACAGAAGATTACTACTCAGAGGGGAACATGTAGATCATCTTAAGTCTCCCTCTTTTTACTATTGGGGAACAGGAGGCTTAGGAGAAGTGACTGGCCCAAGGTCAGACGTCCATTGCTAGTTTCATCTGCCCACCTCCAACAGGGAGGTGGTAGATGAACAAGTGAAATACTGAACAGGGGTTAGAAACAGCCAGCATTGCTGGGCGTGGTGGCTTATGGCTGTAATCGCAGCACTTTGGGAGGCTGAGGCGGGTGGATCACTTGAGGTCAGGAGTTCAAAACCAGCCTGACCAACATGGTGAAACTCCGTCTCTACTAAAAATACAAAAATTAGGCAGATGTGGTGGTAGGCACCTGTAATCCCAGCTAGTTAGGAGGCTGAGGCAGGAGAATCCCTAGAACCCGGGAGGCGGAGGTTGCAGTGAGACGAGATTGCCATTGCACTCCATTGCACTCCAGCCTGGGGGACAGAGTGAGACTCTGTCTCAAAAAAAAACAAACAAACAAAAAAAAAAACCGGCATTTCCCTTCAGAGCAGCTGTCCCATGAGTAATAACAGATCTCAAGTAGAGGAGATCTATCATGTTAGAGGGCTTGGGACATGGAGCGGATGGAAACTTCTTCAGGCAGTGAAGGGAGAGGGAGCCTGAGCCACCTGCTGCTCCTGCTAACTTCTTCCCCAGGCCCAGTGCTTCTAGGGAGGTTTTTCTTCATCTAGAAAGTCCTTCTCTACAGGCAGCCCCTGGGATGGTATTGATGGATGCCTGGGAAACATGAAAGTCACCAAAAAGGTAGAGAAAAAGAATATGGGAGGCCAGGGGTAGTGGCTCACACCTATAATCCCAGGATTTTGGGAGGCTGAAGTGGGCAGATCACCTGAGATCAGGAGTTTGAGACCAGCCTGGCCAACACGGTGAAACCCCATCTCTACTAAAAATACAAAAATACTAGCCGGGCATGGTGGCGGGCGCCTATAATCCCAGCTACTTGGGAGGCTGAGGCAGGAGAATCACTTGAACCCAGGAGATGGAGGTTGCAGAGGGTTGAGATCGTGCCACTGCACTCCAACCTGGGCAACAGAGTGAAAGTCCATCTCAAAAAAAAAAAAAAAGGTCAAGTGCAGTGGTGGCTCACGCCTGTAATCCCAGCACTTTGGGAGGCCGAGGCGGGTGGATCACCCGTGGTCAGGAGTTTGAGACCAGCCTGGCCAACATGGAGAAACCCTGTCTCTACTAGAAATACAAAAATTAGCTGGGCGTGGTGGTGCATGCCTGTAGTCCCAGCTACTCGGGAGGCTGAGGCAGGAGAATCGCTTGAACCTGGGAGGCGGAGGTTGCAGTGAGCTGAGATTGCGCCAATGCACTCCAGCCTGGGCAACAAGACCGAAATTCCATTTAAAAAAAAAAAAAAAAAGATGAAGAATATGGACACAGGAGTAAACAGGGTAGTGAGGACAGTGAGTTTGACCGCAGGAGCTTGACCACTCACCCTATGACTCCTTGTAGAAGATGAGCTTCCTAGAATGGGCTAGGCTTTAGCTTTGTTCCCCTGCTCCCAAGAAAAGTGGGGAGAGAGGGCAGTGGGCTCTTCTCTGACCCTTTGGCCCAGAGTTGGGAAGCTGCAGCAGAGCATGGGAGAGACTGGGAGGGGCTAAAACAAACAAGGAAAGAGGCTTTTCAGGAAAACTTGGTTCTGAGCTCAGCCTCCACCCCCTCTCCCTCTGCCCTCTGGGCTCTGGAGGGAAAGCTAGGAGGTAAGTTGCCATGTCCTGCTCCTGCCTGCTCTCTGTCACCTTGACTCCAAGTCAGAGCCAGGGCCAGAGCCTAGGTGTCTGTCAGGACTGGACTCAAAATCAGGACCCCTGGCGTGCATCTAGCTCCCCACAGCCCAGCACCACCACTAGCACCCTCCCTTTACTTGCCGTGGGTCCTCCCCAAGGCCCACAGCTCTATTGCTGCTGTGGTGGTCCTGCCCACTCCCTGTATACTTGCTGGGTGTTTGTTCCTCTAGGAGGGGGAGCCGGGGTAGGTCAAGACTCCTTCCCCGCTGCAACCAGTGAGAAGCAGGAGGGAGCAGAGATAGAGAGAGCTGAAATTCAGTCAGCCTGACACTCCTCTTGGCAAAACCTGGGTGGTTCTGCAGTCTGTGTGTGGTGTGAAGGCAGAGGCTGGGAGGGAGGGGGCACAGGAGAGGGGTTACCCCCTGCTCCTTCCTTTGCATTTCTTAAAGGGCCCCTCCTTTTTTCCCTGACAAATAAGTAATTCGGGTGTCTTTCTTCTACAGCTGGTGAGAGGAATACAGAATGAAAAGGCAGTGTTCTCCCTTGGCTCCAGAAGCTTCTAGTCAGTCTGTGCCTGCTTCTTTCTCTGTCAGCAGCTGCTGGGAGAAGGGCAGAAACTATGTGACCCAAAGCCACCAAAGGGAGGGGGGAAAGGCTGGGTTGTCTGGTTCTGGGGGATCCGGAGTAGAATCTTGGCTTCTCTTTGACCTCAGCCTTGACCGTAAGACCTTAAGATCTTAAGACAACAGGTGCATCTCAACACAACCTATTCCCCTGCCCCTCCAGCTGGACATTGCTGTTTACTTCTTTTTTTTTTTTTTGAGACAGTCCCACTCTATCACCGAGGCTGGAGTGCAGTGGCTCACTGCAACCTCCACCTTCTGGGTTCAAGCCATTCTCCTGTCTCAGTGTCCCAAGTTGCTGGGACTACAGGCACACGCCACAACGCCTGGCTATTTTTAAAATATTTTTAGTAGAGATGGGGTTTCACCATATTAGTCAGGCTAGTCTCAAACTCCTGACCTCAGGTGATCCACCTGCCTCAGCCTCCCAAAGTGCTGGGATTACAGGCGTAAGCCACCACGCCCGGCCTGCTGTTCACTTCTACACACACACACACGTACATACACACATACACATATACCATTTCTCCCATAGCCCAGTTCAACTCAAGAAAGGACTGAACTCTTCATAAATAGTACTCAGATTGGATCCAGGTAGAATAGCATATTCACAATCTGGTACAGCAAGGCACTGCCCTGGTTCTGCATACACTTCCACTTGGATTCCCGAGTCTGGGATTCTGGGGACGAACCTTCCCATTAAGGGCCGTGTTGGATCCTGCCTGTGTGTTTCCAAATATGTCTTTAATTTTCCTTGATTTCTTTGGACTTCAGAGGACAGCAGACACAGAGGAGAAGAAGGAAAGGTATTTAGAACACTAAGCTCTGGTCAGTTATGTATTTGTGCGTGTGTGTGTGTGATTGTATGACTGTGAGTGAGACTGCATGTGTGTAAGTGTGAATGCTGTGAGTGTGTATGGGTGTGCGTGTTTGATCTGAGATCTCTTCTCCCTGTCAGAAGGTTGTTCTGGGTAACAGGGCAACACCCAGTGCAAATTCTGGGTGGCCTAAATCTTGGGCCAACTGCTTGACTGACTGACTGACTGACTGAGGGTGGATCCTTGCTGGAAACAGGTCAGGCTTCTGTAGGTGCCTTCCCATCCCCCTCCTTTCTCACCAAGGAACCATTGCCCAGAGTAGAAACCTGTCTGCCCAGGTGATGCAAACCTGGTATAGAAATGCTGGGGATGCCCCTGAATCAGGGAACCAACCATGTGCCTGGGAAAGGCTCACTTCCTGCCCTCCTAAATCGTTTTCCTTGTCTCTAAAAGGCCAGCTGTCTTTCTCTACCCCACTCAAAGCCTGGATGTTTTGGGGAGAACTTTAAGAACATGCCACAGGAAGGACAGAGTCTGAGCTAACTTGCTTCTCTGTGTGGTGGGGGGAGGGGGATGGAGAAAGAAAGGGCGAGGCACGAGCCAGGGCTGGGTTCCATGGATGTGTTTTGCCTCAGATTCTATCTTTACCTCACTACTGCTTTTTCCAAGGAAAGGAAACCATAAATATGTATTAAGTACCAACCGTATGCCAGGCACTGTGCAAAGTGCTTTATACACATTATCTCATTTAATATTCACAACAACCCTATGCTGTAGATCTCATTCTTATTTTAGAGATGGGGAAACTGAGACTTACAGAAGTTTATTAACTTGCCTAGGGTGCCAGAAGGTCTAAGTGATTAGTCTGGAAGTTGTAATTTGCATAGCACTTAAGACTGAAAAGATGTCACATCAAAGAATGATAGCGCTGATGGAAATTATTGGGGGGGGGGCTAAAGCCCCCTCCAGCTATCTCTTGGAACTACCACTGTCAGTGTCACAATGAAAATGGCAATGCTGGGGATTCAATCCCAGTCCTGAAGATAAAACTCTTTCTACTAGCAAGACTGCCCCTCCTAGAGGGAGAGATTACTGCCACCCTAGGGGAATGTCTGAGCAGCAAATTCATCCTGGTGTTTCCCAAGCAATGGTGATGTTTGGAAGTGGGATATATCACCAAGAACAGAAGCCTGAAGCACCCCCTTGTTCCTGTCCCGGGGAGTACCTTGGCTTTCCAAAATCTCTCTTTTAACCCCAGGCACATTTCCTCTTCCCCTAAACTCTTCCCACTCCCCGTCCTACATTTCCCTCATCTGGTTCTAAAAGTAGAAGGGGCAGGAACAGGGTGCACAAACCAGACTGCTACAGAGGTGACTAACAGAAGCAGGCATCTGAACTCTGTTCTTGACCCAAACTCTCGGGATTTGGGGTCTGCTGCTGGTGGTGAAGAGAGTGGGGCAAGTTAGGTCAGGGCCCTCTAAAGTCCCATGGTGCTTCCTTCCAGGAGCTGTATTAAGAAGATTGGTTGGCCGGGCGCGGTGGCTCAAGCCTGTAATCCCAGCACTTTGGGAGGCCAAGACGGGCGGATCACGAGGTCAGGAGATCGAGACCATCCTGGCTAACACGGTGAAACCCCGTCTCTACCAAAAAATACAAAAAAAAAAAAAAAAAACTAGCCAGGCGAGGTGGCGGCGCCTGTAGTCCCAGCTACTCGGGAGGCTGAGGCAGGAGAATGGCGTGAACCCGGGAGGCGGAGCTTGCAGTGAGCCGGATCTCGGCCACTGCACTCCAGCCCGGGCAGCAGAGCGAGACTCCGTCTCAAAAAAAAAAAAAAAAGAAGATTGGTTGAGGGAGTGTATGGAAGGCCACCAAGGACCGACAAAAGTTGTGTCCAAAGCCTTAAGGAAACAGCATCCCACTTCCCCATTTACCTGCTTTGAGGAACATGTACCTCTAAAACCAGCCCTTCCGAAAACCACTGTCCTGCACCAATGCTTCTTCAGCAGATGCTTTGAAGAATCTGAAGGAGGGTGCCCCCTCTCTGAGCCCAGGATCTCACCCACATCACAGGATCCTGGAGGAGGCATGGATTGTCCTTGGCAGTGGAGACTAAGCCCCAGATGACCCTTTTTCTGGCATCCAGTACATGCTATGCTAAGGCCTCCTGTCCAATCTTTGCCATGCTGCTGGAGCCACTGTGGTGTCATCTTCCAGGCCCCTGCACCTGCCCATTGGCTGCTCTTGAGCCTCTGTAGAACTCAGATGCAAGGAGAATGTGGGGGAGGCGGGGGCAAGGGAGAGGGGGTGCTCTGCATCTGCTTCCATCTCCACCCTTTATCCCAAGCTCCATCTCAAACCCTTTGCTTATCCGGTGTCTCCATTCTTTGGGTCTCTGCAAATCGCCATGCAGCTGCCTGGGGAGGCCAGAGGCTCATGACAGTCCTCGTGAGCAGGATGGACCTCTGAGGAGCTGTGGCCTGGGCAGGCATTAGGGGCCTTGTGTAGTTTCTGGGAGGCTTACATAAACACTGGCTGGGATGGGGAGGAAAGGGGGGTTGCAATGGGCTGCCCAGGGAAAAAAGCAACCCCCGCCCCGCCAGCTCAGCCTGAGTGGAAAGAAGGAACAAGGCTTACTTTCCCTCCTCCCACTCCTCTCCCCTGGTCTGCAGCTGTTAGTCAGGGCTGGAAAGACTGCGGTATCTTGGGGGAGGGGGGGCAGGAGAAGGAGAGAGAGAGGATGCGTCTTCACAAATTTGGGATCCCTCCTCCTCTTCTAAATTGGGGGGAGGGCGAGTGGGGAAGAAGCAATTTGCCAAAGAGATTTTCAATGCCGCAGGAAGGAGCTTTGGCTCATTAGAATGCGCAGTTTGCACCCTGAAAAAAAAAAATCTGTGCTGGTTGCAAAAATGCAGACGTGTGTAGGGGCCCAGCGGAGATTAAAAAAAAAAAAAAAAAAAAGCGCTAGCTCTGCAATGCAGGATCTGCGAAGTTTTGGTGCGATGAGGAAATGTGGGTCGTGTTCATTTCATTTGCTTGTTCCTGCTAACCTACTGTCCCCCTGACTCTAGCATAGTCTCATATCCCAGCAAGAGGCACTGCGGCTTAGAAATGGGGTCACGAGTAGGGGGCAGGAGCAGAGGGCCAGAAGCGGGGGTCTGCGGTTAGAGTGCCCAGAGAAGGACCAGTGGGGTTTAGAGGGCCAGGCAGAGGGAAGGGGACACTTCAATGAGGGATGGAGGCTGAATTTGCCTTTTGCACTCACATTTGTTCTCCAGCTGCACAGGGGTTAGTGGGAAAACCCTTCTAGACTTCCTCCAGCCCTCTGCTCTTCCCTATCCCCAAGCAGCAGAGGGACTTTCCCTTTCCGGTCCACTAACCTCACAGAACACTGTTACAGAACCTTTGCTTCATGTCCCCAAACACACAAATCCCTGAACTGTCCTTGTTCTAATCCTGGAGTGGGCACTTGCGTGTGTGTGTGGCATCCTCCTTCCTAGAAAGAGGGGACAGGGTAGCCTCATTTGGGGAGCCCGGGCTACAGGGAAGCCAACTCTTGGCTCTGGGCTGACATCAGCTCATCACCATGAGGGCTGGGGTGGGCTGTGCTGTGTTCTTGGCTTGGGAAGGTCCTTTGTTCTTTTGAGGCTTAGGGTTCTGGGTTGTGAAAACCCCAAGGGGCTGCCTGGGAGGAAAATACGCTTGGGAAGACCACGTTTCTTTTCTGGGTGTTTGCTCCCCTGGTGGCTCAGGAGAGACAAAAGGAGACAGAAGCAGGATAAAGCGCAAGGAGACAAGAAGGGAGCCCCGCGCGCTTTCCCTCCTTCCTCATCTTGCCTCCGGTTTCTTTGGCCCATGGAGGAAAGGGCCCAGTGTGTTTGTGCCGGCTCGAGGCTCACGCGGGCTGCTGGGGTCACATGGCCCGGGCATGTGCAGCCTGCTCCATTTCTACCACAACAACTCGCTCATAAACAGCCCGGCTGCTGCGGCGGTGGCGGTGGAGACATGTGCAAGCGAGGGGGTGGGGCACGTGGCCCTGCCCGAGCCAAGGGAAGGCGCTCGCTCAGCACTGCCTCCACCCCTCCCCAGCGCTGGCGCTGCCTCGTCACAGGAAATTCCTAGTGCTCCTGTTGCTGCTGCAAAACATGTTTTGGGGAAGTGACTTTCAATAAGGATGGAATCAATGGACTATTTAAAAAGAGACAGAATGGATAATCAGAGACCGACTTATGCTTGCCCTTACCCTCTCTAAGATGTCTGTACTGGTTAGGGTGGTACCAATTCCTTCCTCCTATATAAAATTGGAACCATGTAATCCCAGCACTTTGGGAGGCCAAGGTGGGCGAATCATTTGAGATCAGTTCGAGACCAGCCTGGCCAACATGGTGAAACCCTGTTTCTACTAAAAATACAAAAAAATTAGCCAGGCGTGGCGGCGAGTGCCTGTAATCCCAGCTACCTGGGAGGCTGAGGCATGAGAATCACTTGAACCCGGGAGGCAGAGGTTGTAGTGAGCTGAGATCACGCCACTGCACTCCAGCCTGGGCAACAGATCGAGGCCCTGTCTCAAAAAAAAAAAAAAAAAAAAAGGAACCAATCAGGTCCTCATGGTAAACACTGGGGTGAGGGGCTGGGGTTCTCTAAGGGAGTGGTTCTCAAGATAAGCAGAGGGATCGGGGTCACCTGGGGAACATGTTAGAAATGCAAATTCCCAGGCCCCATCCCAGGCTGATTGAATCAGAAGCTCTGGGAGCAAAGCCCAGCAATCTGAGTTTTAATAAGGCCCTCGGGATTCTGGGAAGCCTGAGACCCCTGCTCTAGGTCTTTGGTCCCTAGCAATCAGTCCTCTAGGAGAATCTAGCCCAAGATCTGGGGACATGTCAGCTGGGCGTGGTGGCTCATCCCTGTAATCCCAGCACTTTGGGAGGCTGAGGTGGGTGGATTACTTGAGGCCAGGCGTTGGAGACCAGCCTGGTCAACATGGTGAAACCCCGTGTCCACAAAAAAATACAAAAATTAGCCGGGTGTGGTGTGTGCCTGTAATCCCAGCTACTCAGGAGGCTGAGGCAGGAGAATTCCTTGAACTGGGAGGTGGAGGTTACCGTGAGCCAAGATCGCACACTGCACTCCAGCGTGGGCGACAGTGAGATCCTGTCTCAAAAAAAAAATCTGGGGTTATGTCTACCTTCCCCCTTTGTGCTGCTTCATTTCAAAGTCCAGCCACAGGGCATATTCAGATTTCGTTTGATTCAGCGTGAAAAGCATTTATTGAGTGCCTCCTGTGTGCAGATTCTGGAAATGCGGGCAAATGATACAACAGTAGTAGGCTAATGAGTAGCTGAGATCTCAAAGAGGAGTGGAAGGTACTGGGTGAGGGAAGAATGAAAGAAATAAAAGGTTAGAATTTTATTTGTTTGGCCGGGCGCGGTGGCTCACGCCTGTAATCCCAGCACTTTGGGAGGCCGAGGCGGGCGGATCACAAGGTCAGGAGATCGAGACCACGGTGAAACCCCGTCTCTACTAAAAATACAAAAAATTAGCCGGGCGCGGTTGTGGGCGCCTGTAGTCCCAGCTACTCGGGAGGCTGAGGCAGGAGAATGGCGTGAACCCGGGAGGCGGAGCTTGCAGTGAGCCGAGATCGCGCCACTGCACTCCAGCCTGGGCGACAGAGCGAGACTCCGTCTCAAAAAAAAAAAAAAAAAAAAAAGAATTTTATTTGTTTATCCTTTGTCCATCTTACCTACTTCCTGTCCCAAGGCTCCTATTAGAACAAATGATTGTGGCTTAAATTGTTTTGAGGCTGGAGGTAGAAATTAAGCCTTTATCTATTTTGCTGGCCATGGGGACCCCAAGTTAGTTACAGTGATAGGCTCTTGACTTCCATGAGTAACTAAAAGAATATGAGGACCACACACACAGGCACACACAAACACTCACTCCTTGAGATCTTGGATGCCAGGGTAGGGATACCAAGGGAAGGAATGAGGTCCCAGAAGTTTGGAAGTTCCCTGGGTAAAATGAGTTTAGCAGATAACAAGCAGGAAAAGTCTTTCAATAGGGGAGGGCGGGGTCATCCCTGGCCTACTCCACCTTCCTGAGACCCAGAAACTGTGGCCAGAGGAAACAAAGGATCCCTAAGGCAAATCACAAAAGCTCCTGAGAATGAAACCTGAGCCTGGAAAGAGAGTAGAGAATGAGGGACGGACACCAGATCCAGAGGGTTCCCTTACACAGGCAAATGGGGGTTAGGAGATTGGGGGGGATGGGAGCCATGCCCAGCCCCTCTCTTCGGGCCTTCTCTCCATCACAGGCAGTTCTCAGGAACAGAACTCCTGTTACTGTTTCAGTCTGAGCAGCTGACTCCTGGCCTCTCCCTGCTTCATTTTTTGAGGAATAAGCTTTTCTCTGATTCTCCCAGAGCCCTTTCTTTTGCTTCTCTGCAAGGCTTTCTCTCTGTGCCTGAAAGGCTCTGGGCTCAAGGAGCAGACAGCCCTGCAGGCTCAGCTGCACTGACCTACATTGGCTCTCCCCTAGGCCCTGGGTGCGGGGGCTGAGGTTTCAAGATAGGAACCTGGGAATCTGGCACAGGTCTACATATGATGACATCAGGCAGACAGGCTGCAAAAGTGGCATTGAGGGACTGGGCCCTGAGGCAGGGGATGCCACAGGACTATGTTCTCACTGTCGTTTTAGGGCTTTTTGTGGACTAGAGCTCAGAAGACTCCCATCTCCGAAATGCAAAAACACCTGAGCAGTGACCCCCTGGAGAGGAGCCGGTGGTCCCTGACAGGCGCAGTCTCTATTAATGAGATTTGGGAGTGGTTTCTGCCTGCTCCGTGTTCTTGCTGAACCTACGCTGTCTGCTGCAGGGGACTGGAAAGATGATGTGGAAGAGTGAGTTCAGATTTCAGCTAATTTATTTCAGGAAATGAAGGCTGTGTAAAGGTCAGATATGGAGAAATCCACTTACTGCCAGGCTTAACTATATAGAGACCCTGTACCTCTTTAGACTCAAGGGTTCTGAGAAGGATCCAGAAGGAACCCCCAATATTAATTACCATTTACAAAGTCCTTACCTCAGGACCCTGGCAACTGAATCCCTCCTTCCAGCTACCGGCCCTCTGGAACAGAGAAGGCAGCTTCTGGAATAGGTGCCTTCCCTCTCCCACTATAAGCCAACAGTGTTTCGGATGACCACTGCTTCCAGATTGTGTGATTTGCCCTGGCAAGGAAATCCTATTGTGGGGGGAGGAAATGAGGCAGTGGTGACACAAAGTGATGGATGAGCCTTTTGCTTAGCAGAGAGGCAGAGAAAGCCGGCAGGCCGTGCAGAACTGAGTGGCTCTTGGGTCCAAAGGGCTTCCCCTTGGCCAAGCCCCACCCCAAAGCCCAGGAAGTTCACAGCTTGGCGCCCAGCCAAGGCAAAAACATTCCTCAGGACTCTGACAGGCTGGGGGATGGTTCCCACCATGAGGATGGGGGAGGGGAAGGAAACACGCGGGGGAGGAAATGACCACAGAGAAGTGGGTAAGGGTAGGAGGTGGGGAGTGAGTTCTCAGTGCCTTTTAGAGAGAAAGGTTGAGGCTGGAGGCCTTCTCATTGGCTTGTGACAGGCTTGCAACTTCAAAGCAAATGACTCCTGGGTCACCCCTCTGCTCAGGGTCATCCCTGATGACCCAAGGTGTCCTCTGGAGGCTTGTTAACTCAATCTCCCTCCTTACTCTGGGGCTGTGGTTGAGCTTGGGAGCCCCTGAGTGGCTAAAAGCTGGAATTGCAGTTGTGCTGGGGGAGGAGCCCATCAGGTCTCCCTCTGCCTCTCCACCTCCGCCCCTCCCTTTCCCTCTCCCTAAGCCCAGGACTCTGGAAATAGCACCTGGTAATGGGAGCGCTGACAGATGCTGAGTTATAGGAGAGCAAATGTCCTGGCTAGAGTCCTCAACATTCTAGTTTGATCACTTTTGGGCTGTTTCCCTTGAAAACAGGTGCCCCACCAAGGACTGAAAAACTACCTATTGGGTACTATGCTCACTACCTGGGTGACAGGTTCAATCATACCCCAAACTTCACCATTACACAATATGCCCTTGTAACCAACCTGCATATGTACCTCCTGAATCTAAAATAAAAGTTGAAATTAACACACACACACAGAGAAAAATAGGTGCCCCCGGACTCCTTCCATTGTCTTCCACAAATTACTGTTTAACATGCTCCTGGGTAGTGTGCTTCCTGGCTACAATGAGATCCCCCTCCTAAGGCTCCCAGGCTTGTAGCTTCTGGACCATCGACTATTCATGACCCCTGTGACCTTGGAGGGAGAAATGGCCCCACAGTAATTCTGATTTTAAATTTACCCCTCCCTACCTGCACTACTTAGTCCTACTCTTCCTTCTCTGAGCCTTGCCCACAACTCCTCCCCAAGTCAGCCTCCAACTTTAAACGTTCCCTCACCCCCAGTTCCCTACCCAATCCCCCAATCCCACATCTCCTGTAAGGGATAGGAGTGAGGTGAGAAATGGACAAAGCTTAGAATTTTTTTCCAAGGAAACTAGTTCCCTCTGCGTGACTTCCTTTGACCTATTTTCTAACTTTCCCTGGTTAGCCCCCTTGTTCCATGTACCAAGGCTTCCCACTGGACTAATTTTTGCTGCCCCGCCCTTCTCCTCCTTCCTCCAACATGATCTCCTGGGGCTCTTCCCATCCAGGGAAAATGTTCCCCAGTGCTGGAGAGGGGAAGATTCCATTTTGGAAACTGTCAGCTTGAGAAGTCAGGGCTCATAAAGAGACAACTAGAGTGTTGCTGGGGAAGGGGGTGGTAGTAGTGAGCAAAAAGCAGCTCACCCACCCAGAGGAGGCCCAGTTCCCATCACCCAGCCCATAATTAGGGCATTCTTGGCTCTTGTCTGGAATGGGAGGATCTGAGTGCTCTGCCAACATCATGAAGAACTCTAGGGGAAATGGAGTTGGAGTAGAGGTAACCAACTTTGCAGCTGGAAATTAAAACTTTATCCAACTCCACCCCGAAGTAGTTTTATTTGATGACATCCTTCTCTTGCGTTTGTCTAATCGTTTGATTGTGTAATCCTTAGTTATTAGCCAGGGAGCTATGTAGATACGAAATCATTTTAAGCAGAGGCAGCTGCATTCCCCTATTGTACTTGAGCCCTCATCAGCTTTCCTCCCCTCAAGCTGCTGCCCCACATTCACCCTGAAGGGGGCACTTTTGTTCAGTCGTTAGTTGGTGCCAGCTGAAAGAGAGTTCCAGGAAGGAAACATAACAATTGGTCACATGTTGGGGGTGAGGGTTCTCGCAGGGGCTGCTGGGACAGGGAAGGGAGGTCCACGTGGAGTGGGCGGAACACGCTGAAAGTTTTGGCGGGGCTAGCAGAGGGAGAAAAATACCCAAATTTGAGTTGTGATTTTTAATGCGGGGGGGGCGGGAAGGAGGGTGTGTCCTACCCTCTGAGAGGCCCCCGCAGAGGGGAGCAGGAGAGCAGCACACTAGCATCCTGCTCGAGGAAGCCTGTAGCAGGGCACGGTTTCTGCCAGAAAGAGCTGAGCCAGGCCGGGCTGCAGAGCGGGAAGCCTCTGTGGCTCCACGCTTGTTTCCCATCCCCCGTCCTCCCAGAGAAGGCAGAGGTGGTCTCTCCAACCGTGGTGTGCTTTCGGTGCCACAGGACTGGGCTAATACCAGCCACGCAACTCCAGTCTCCACCTTTCTGAGAGCTTCAGGAAACTGCCCAGATGAGTCCACTTTCCCTGGGGAGTGGCCAAAACAAGTCTCCTCTTTTTACTACCTAGTTCTGCCCCGCTGTTAGCTGAAAAACGTAGCTTTATACAGTCATAAAGCTGCAAGGGACCTTAAAGATGATTTATTTCCATTTTATTTTTTGGTCTGGGAAAACCAAGCCCAGTCAAGTGAAAAGGCTTGCTGCATCCTCTTTCCACAACATAGGCATTCCCTTCAAAGAATGTAGGTCCTAGAAATGGAATTCTGCCATTCTATAATCCTTAGAGGGATGGTGAAAGTATTGGCTTTAACTCTTTCCATACCCTTAGGCAGAAGGCAAAAAGAATGGTCATTATCTCATTAGGGACAGAATTGCTTAGGGAGGCCTGACACAGTGGCTCAATCCGGACATGGTGACTGTAATCCCAGCACTTTGGGAGGCTGAGGTGGGTGGATCACCTGAGGTCAGGAGTTTGAGACCAGCCTGGCCAACATGGTGAAACCCCGTCTCTACTAAAAATACAAAAACTAGCTGGGCATGGTGGCGGGCGCCTGTAATCCCAGCTACTCGGGAGGCTGAGGCAGAAAATAATTGCTTGAACCCAGGAGGTGGAGGTTGCAGCGAGCCGAGATTGCACCACTGCACTCCAACCTGGGTGACAGAACAAGGTTTCGTCTCAAAAAAAAAAAAAAACAAAAAAAAAAAAAAACAAAAAAAACCAAGAAAGGAATTTAAAAAAAAGACTTAAGGACTTGATTTATGGTCCTAAACACAGTTTTCCTAGGCTCCCTCACAGCTGGCAACTCCACTTTGCCCGTCTTGGCTGTTGAGAGTTCCCTTCTTTATATTTCTTAGTTCAAGGATTACCACAGCTTAAAACCTAATGGTTTGGAAGCAAGAATTCCTTTTCCTTCGTAGAAGACCTTCTCTTCTCAGGTTTCAGTTTTCTGGTGGTTTAGCCAGGTCATCCTATGTATTGAGATCAAGATCAGACCTCCAATCCAAAAATTCCAGCCTTGGTTTTGGTGGGGAAAAGCATGTTTACTTAGTCTGGAGCAGTGAAATCCTAGACTTTGGATTTCAGAGCTGTAAAGTTTCCAGAAGGAAAAAAAAAAAAAAAGGTGGGACCAGGCACAGTGGCTCATGCCTGTAGTCCCAGCACTTTGGGAGGCCAAGGTGGATGGATCATTTGAGCCCAGGAGTTTGAGACCAGCCTGGGCAACATGGTGAAGCCCCATGTCTACAAAATGTAAAAATTAGCCAGGCATGGTGGTGCATACCTGTAGTCCCAGTGACTCAGGAGGCTGAGGCAGGAGTATCACTTGAGCCTGGAAGTTCGAGGCTGCAGTTCAGTATGATAATGACTGTGAAGAGCTACTGGACTCCAGCCTGGGCAACACAGCCAGACCCCGTTTAAAAAAAACAAGTCAGCCAACCCCAGTTGTAGAGTACCAAGTAGTGGTTCTCAAACTTGAAGTACATCAGAATCACCTGAAGGGCTTGTTAAAACACCACTTGCTGCATCTCACCCCACAGTTTCTTATTCATTAGATCTAGGGTGGGAAGCCAAGAATTTGCATATCTAACAAGTTTCCAGGTGATACTGAAAGTGCTGGCCTGGAACCACAGTTGGGCTAGCGAGGAAGAAAACAGGTAATTTATTCATGGAATTGCCATCTAGTTAGTCTTAGAAATTTGATAGTAAAGCCCTCCTTCTCCCTCACCCCCTTTCAATTGATCAACAAATGCTGCAAATTAGTAATAATGTGATAACTACATTATCAAGCATTACTAGGTGCCACATGCTATGATAAACATTTTACATGGATTATCTCATTTAATCCTCACAATAACCCTGTGAAGTAAGGTATTAGTATAGTCATTTTACAGATAAGCAACCTGAGGTAGAGGTTAAATAATACACAACCACTAAACAGAAGAACTGTGATTGCTGTTTGCAGTTTCACACCAGAAACTTTGCTCTTAACAGCTGAGTAAAGTTGTCATTCCCTCTATATCCCCATACCATCAGTATCTTAACCACTCATCATCTCACACCTGCACTAACAGCCTTCAAGTTGGCCTCCAGTTTTTGGTACAGAGACACAAATATTGAAGTTAGCTTTCAGATACACAAATTTAATCATTCTATGCTTTGGTGGAAATCCTCTGATGTTTCACCAAAGCTGATAAATTATACATTCCTTAATTGGGCCTTCAGACCTTCATAATCTGGCCTCAATCTGTTTTATCCCCTTCATCCCCCACTATCCAGAACTACACTCCAACGAACTTCTCCCATTTTCTACAATTACACCCTTTTTTTTTTTTTGAAACAGAGTTGCGCTCTTGTCACCCAGGCTAGAGTGCAGTGGTTCGATCTCGGCACTGCAACCTCCGTCTTCTGGGTTCAAGCGATTCTCCTGTCCTGCCTCAGCCTCCCTAGTAGGAGACAGGCACACGCCGCCGCGCCCAGCTAATTTTTATTTTATTTTTTATTGAGACGAAGTTTCGCTCTTGTTGCCCAGGCTAGAGTGCAATGGCATGATCTAGGCTCGCCACAACCCCTGACTCCTGGGTTCAAGTGATTCTCCTGCCTCAGCCTCCCAAGTAGCTGGGACTACAGGCGCCCGCCACCAAACCCAGCTAATTTTTTGCGTTTTTAGTAGAGATAGGATTTCACTGTGTTAGCTAGGATGGTTTCAATCTCCTGACCTCGTGATCTGTCCGCCTTGGCCTCCCAAAGTGCTGGGATTACAGACGTGAGCCACGGTGCCCAGCTGCAATGTTCTTACCTCTGCCTGAAATGTCCTGTGATCTCAACCTTCAAGGCCCACCTCAGTTGTCACTTCCTCCTTAATTCCTTTCAGATGGTATGTTCAAATTTGTTCCTAGACAAATTTATTCTTCTCTAGGTTTCACTATTTTTTTTTTTTTTTTTTTTTTTTTTTTTTGAGACGGAGTCTCGCTCTGCCACCCAGGCTGGAGTGCAGTGGCCAGATCTCGGCTCACTGCAAGCTCTGCCTCCCGGGTTCACGCCATTCTCCTGCCTCAGCCTCCTGAGTAGCTGCGACTACAGGCGCCCGCCACCTCGCCCGGCTAGTTTTTTGTATTTTTTAGTAGAGACGGGGTTTCACCGTGTCAGCCAGGATGGTCTCGATCTCCTGACCTCGTGATCCGCCCGTCTCGGCCTCCCAAAGTGCTGGGATTACAGGCTTGAGCCACCGCGCCCGGCCTAGGTTTCACTATTTTTTTAGAGACAGTCTTGCTCTATCAACCAGGCTGGACTTCAGTAGTGTGATCATAGGTCACTATAACCTCAGCCTCTTGGGCTCAAACAGTCCTCCCGCCTTAGCCTCCCAAGTAGCTAGGACTACAGGCATGCACCATGACGCTCGGCTAATTTTTTTTTTTTTTTTTGAGACAGAGCCTCACTCTGTTACCCAGGCTGGAGTGCAGTGGCTTGATCTTGGCTCACTGCAACCTCCACTTCCCGGGTTCAAGTGATTCTCCTGTCTCAGCATCCCAAGTAGCCGAGATTACAGGTGTGGGCCACCACATCTGGCTTTTTTTTTTTTTTTTTTTTTTTTGAGATGGGAGTCTTGCTCTGTCGCCCAGGTGGGAGCGCAATGGCACTATCTCGACTCACTGCAACCTCTGCCTCCCAGGTTTAAGCGATTCTCCTGCCTCAGCCTCCCGAATAGCTGGGATTACAGGCATCCACCACCATGCCGGGCTAATTTTTGCATTTTTAGCAGAGAAGGGGTTTCGTCACGTTGGCCAGGCTGGTCTCAAACTCCTGACCTCAGGTGATCCGCCCGCCTCAGCCTCCTAAAGTGCTGGGATTACAGGCATGAGCCACCGCACCTGGCCAAACGTTATGACCACAAAGGGACTCAAGCCCTCAATCTTCTCATCCAAAGTCAGACCCCTTATCCATTAGGCCACACGGTCTCCTACTCTAATTTTTGGATTTTCAGGAGAGACCAGGGGTTTCACCATGTTGGCCAGGCTGGTCTCAAACTCCTGACCTCAAGTGATCTGCCTGCCTCGGCCTCCCAAAGTGCTAGGATTACAGGTGTGAGCCACCACGCCCAGACATAATTTTTAAATTTTTTGTAGAGACAGGGTCTCACTATGTTGTCCAGGCTGGTCCCAAACTCCTGGCTTCAAGTGATCCTCCTGCCTTGGCCTCCCAAAGTGTTGAGATTACAGGCATGAGCCACCACACCCAGCCCTATTTTTTTTTTTTTTTTTTTTGAGGCGGAGTCTTCACTCTGTCGCCCAGGCTGGAGTGCAGTGGCACCATCTCGGCTCACTGCAAGCTCCGCCTCCCGGGTTCGCGCCATTCTCCTGCCTCAGCCTCCGGAGTTGCTGGGACTACAGGCGCCCGCCACCGCGCCCGGCTAATTTTTTGTATTTTAGTAGAGACGGGGTTTCACCGTGTTAGCCAGGATGGTCTGGATCTGCTGACCTCGTGATCCGCCCGCCTCGGCCTCCCAAAGTGCAGGGATTACAGGCGTGAGCCACCGCGCCCGGCCCCAGCCCTATTTTTTAATAAAACTACCACCCTCAGTCAAGCTAAAGGTCAAAGGTAGATAGATGCTTTCTCTTAATATATCTAAACAGCTCATTTACTCATTTAACCAGTATTTAATAAATGCCTACTTTGTGGCAGGTATGGTTCTAGGTGCTGAGGATACGGCAGTAACAAAACATGAAGCAGGCCGGGCGCGGTGGCTCAAGCCTGTAATCCCAGCACTTTGGGAGGCCGAGACGGGCGGATCACAAGGTCAGGAGATCGAGACCATCCTGGCTAACACAGTGAAACCCCATCTCTACTAAAAAATACAAAAAACTAGCCGGGCGAGGTGGCGGGCGCCTGTAGTCCCAGCTACTCGGGAGGCTGAGGCAGGAGAATGGCGTAGACCCGGGAGGCGGAGCTTGCAGTGAGCTGAGATCCGGCCACTGCACTCCAGCCTGGGCGACAGAGCGAGACTCCGTCTCCAAAAAAAATAATAATAATAAAATAAACAAAACATGAAGCAGCCCGGCGCTGTGGCTCACACTTATAATCCCAGCACTTTGGGAGGCTGAGGCAGGTGGATCTCTTGAGGTCAAGAGTTCGACACCAGCCTGGTCAACATGGCGAAACCCCGTCTCAACTAAAAACACAAAAATTAGCCAGGCGTGGTGGTGCACACCTGTAATCCCTGTTACTCAGGCAGCCGAGGCAGGAGAGTTGCTTGAACCTGGGAGGCAGAGGTTGGGGTGAACCGAGATTGCACCACTGCATTCCAGCCTGGGTAAGAGTGGACTCTGTCTCAAAATACGAACAAATCCCCCAAAACCATGAAGTTCACATTGCAGTGGGGGAGGATAAGGTAATAAGGTAAATTAGAGGTAATACATGCTAAGGAGAAAAATTAAGCAAAAAAAGGGAAGAGGCAGTTTGGAGAAGACTGTGTATACATAGGGGGGCCAAAGGTCTCAGTTGACATACAGTAAAGAGCTGAAGGAGGGCCCGGCGCGGTGGCTCAAGCCTGTAATCCCAGCACTTTGGGAGGCCGAGATGGGCGGATCACGAGGTCAGGAGATCGAGACCATGCTGGCTAACACGGTGAAACCCCGTCTCTACTAAAAAGTACAAAAAATTGGCCGGGCGCGGTGGCTCAAGCCTGTAATCCCAGCACTTTGGGAGGCCGAGGCGGGCGGATCACGAGGTCAGGAGATCGAGACCATCCTGGCTGACACGGTGAAACCCCGTCTCTACTAAAAAATACAAAAAACTAGCCGGGCGAGGTGGCGGGCGCCTGTAGTCCCAGATACTGGGGAGGCTGAGGCAGGAGAATTGCGTGAACCCGGGAGGCGGAGCCTGCAGTGAGCTGAGATCCGGCCACTGCACTCCAGCCTGGGCGGCAGAGCGAGACTCCGTCTCAAAAAAAAAAAAAAAAAAAAAAGTACAAAAAATTAGCCAGGCGAGGTGGCGGGCGCCTGTAGTCCCAGCTACTTGGGACGCTGAGGCAGGAGAATGGCGTGAACCCAGGAGGCGGAGCTTGCAGTGAGCCGAGATCCAGCCACTGCACTCCAGCCTGGGTGACAGAGCGAGACTCCGTCTCAAAAAAAAAAAAAAAGAGCTGAAGGAGGTGAGGGAGGAAGTCATAGGGACATGTGAAGGAGGAGGGATCTAGGTAGAGGGAGCAGCAACTGCAAGGGCCTGAAGGCCAACAGAGTGAATAACAGTAGGAGCTAAAGTCAGAGAGCAGTACCAGGGAGCCAGATCCTACAAGCCTTATTATTTTACTTTTACTCCAAGTGAGATGGTAAGCCATGAGAGGGTTCTAAGTGGAGAAAGATCGTGATCTCCCTCCTATTTTACCAAGACCACTGTGGCTGCTGAGTAGACTTAAGTGATGGAAGGCAAAGGTTGAAACTGAGAGACCAATTAACAAGGTTACTGCAATTAAAACAAGTGAGATAGGATTGTGTGGCAAAGGCCAAGGTGGAAGTTGTGGTGGTGGTGAGAAAGTGTGGGATTTTGGACTAACATACATATATATATATGTGTGTTTTTTTTTTTTTTTTTGAGATGGAGTCTCCCTCTGTCACCCAGGCTGGAGTGCAGTGGCGCAATCTCGGCTCACTGCAAGCTCTGCCTCCTGGGTTCACCGCATTCTTCTGCCTCAGCCTCCCAAGTAACTGGGACTACAGGCACCCATCACAAAAAAATGCCCAGCTAATTTGTTTTTTTTTTTTTTTTTTTTGGGACGGAGTCTCGCTCCTGGGTTCGTGCCATTCTCCTGCCTCAGTCTCCCGAGTAGCTGGGACCACAGGTGCCTGCCACCACACCTGGCTAATTTTTGTGTTTTCGGTAGAGACAGTGTTTCACCATGTTAGCCAGGATGGTCTCAATCTCCTGACCTCGTGATCCGCTCGCCTCGGCCTCCCAAAGTGATGGGATTACAGGCGTGAGCCACTGCACTGCACCCGGCCTTTTTTTTTTTTTTTTTTTTTTTGAGACGGAGTCTCCAGCCCAGGCTGGAGTGCAGTGGCGCGATCTCGGCTGACTGCAAGCTCCGCCTCCTGGGTTCACGCCATTCTCCTGCCTCACCCTCTGAGTAGCTGGGACTACAAGCGCCCACCACCACTCCCGGCTAATTTTTTGTATTTTTAGTAGAGACAGGGTTTCGCCGTGTTAGCCAGGATGGTCTCGATCTCCTGACCTTGTGATCCGTCCGACTTGGCCTCCCAAAGTGCTGGGATTACAGGCGTGAGCCACCGCGCCCAGCTGTATTTTTTTTTTTTTAGTAGCGATGGGGTTTCACTGTGTTAGCCAAGAGGGTCTAGATCTCTTGACCTCGTGATCCGCCCACCTCGGCCTCCCAAAGTGCTGGGATTACAGGCGTGAGCCATCACGTCCAGACTTGGACATAAATTTTGAAAGGCAATAGGATTGGCTAATTAGATATGCGGTGACAAAGAGAGGAAGACTGGGCTGGGTTTGGTGGCTCACGCCTGTAATCCCAACTTTGGGAGGCCGAGGTGAGTGGATCACTAGGTCAGGAGTCCGAGACCAGCCTGACCAACATGGTGAAATCCCCGTCTCTTTTTTTTTTTTTTTTTTTGAGACGGAGTCTCACGCTGTTGCCCAGGCTGGAGTGCAGTGGCGCGATCTCGGCTCACTGCAAGCTCCGCCTTCTGGGTTCCCGCCATTCTCCTGCCTCAGCCTCCTGAGTAGCTGGGACTACAGGCGCCCGCCACCGCGCCCGGCTAATTTTTTGTATTTTTAGTAGAGACGGGGTTTCACTGTGGTCTCGATCTCCTGACCTTGTGATCCGCCCGCCTCGGCCTCCCAAAGTGCTGGGATTATAGGCTTGAGCCACCGCGCCTGGCCTAATTTTTTTTTTTGTATTTTTAGTAGAAACGGGGTTTCACCGTGGTCTCGATCTCCTGACCTTGTGATCCGCCCGCCTCGGCCTCCCAAAGTGCTGGGATTACAGGCGTGAGCCGCCGCGCCCGGCTGAAATCCCCATCTCAGCTAAAAGTACAAAAATTAGCCAGGCATGGTGGTGCACACCTGTAATCCCAGCTACTCAGGAGGCTGAGGCAGGAGAATGGCTTGAACCCAGGAGGTGGAGAGGCTGCAATGGGCCAAGATTGAGCCACTGCACTCCAGCCTGGACAACAGAGCAAGATTCCGTCTCAAAAAAAAAAAAAGAGAGGAAGACTGTAGAAGTGTTATTTGGGTGGTGGGAATTCAGTAGCTTGATTTTTAGATGTAAGTTTCAAATACCTAGGCTGGGCGCGGTGGTTCACGCCTGTAATCCCAGCACTTTGGGAGGCCGAGGCGGGTGGATCACAAGGTCAGGAGATCGAGACCATCCTGGCTAACACAGTGAAACCTCGTCTCTACTAAAAAATACAAAAAATTAGCTGGGCGTAGTGGCGGGTGCCTGTAGTCCCAGCTACTCGGGAGGCTGAGGCAGGAGAATGGCGTGAACCCGGGATGCAGAGCTTGCAGTGAGCAGAGATTGTGCCACTGCACTCCAGCACTCCAGCCTGGGCGACAGAGCAAGACTGTCCAAAAAAAAGGAAATACCTATTAGACATCCAACTGGGTATGTATACTAGACAGTTGGATATATGATTCTGGAGTTAAGGGATGAGTCCAGAAAGAAACATAAATTAGGGAGCTGTCAGCGTAGAGATAGTGCAGAAAGTCTTGACACTGAGGGCTGGGCACAGTGGCTCACTCCTATAATCCCAGCACTTTGGGAGGCCCAGCTGGGAGGATCGCTTGAGCGAGTCCAGTACCAGCCTGGGCAACAAAGGAGACTCCATCTCTACAAAAAATAAAAAGCCAGGTTTGGCAGCCCAAGCATGTTGTCCCAGCTACTCAGGAGACTGAGGTGGAAGGATCACTTTGTCCCAGGAGGTTGAGGCTGCAGTGAACCGTAATTGTGCCACTGTACTCTAGCCTTGGGGACACAGCGAGACCCAGTGCCACTAACACACAAGAAAGCCTTGATTGGCCGGGCGCGGTGGCTCAAGCCTGTAATCCCAGCACTTTGGGAGGCCGAGATGGGTGGATCACGAGGTCAGGAGATCAAGACCATCCTGGCTAACATGGTGAAACCCCGTCTCTACTAAAAAATACAAAAAACTAGCCGGGCGAGGTGGCGGGCGCCTGTAGTCCCAGCTACTTGGGAGGCTGAGGCAAGAGAATGGCGTGAACCCAGGAGGCGGAGGTTGCAGTGGGCCGAGATCTGGCCACTGCACTCCAGCCTGGGCAACAGAGCGAGACTCCATCTCAAAAAAAAAAAAAAAAAAAAAAAGGAAAGCCTTGACATGGAAAGAGATCACCACATTCTTTGTGCCATCTCATCCCTGCCCACTCCATTAGTTGGTGTCCCTAAGCTCAATACTTCCCTTGCTGATCAGAGGCTATACAGTCTGTTGGAAGAGGGCTGGGCTCTCTTGGCTTTGTAACACATTCACACCCATTTGTTTAAAATTTCCAGTGTTTCATGCTTCGGGCCCACAAAGCACAGACAATTTTTTTTTTTTGTTTTGAGACAGAGTCTCGCTCTGTTGCCTAGGCTGGAGTGCAGTGGTGCGATCTCGGCTCACTGCAAGCTCCCCCTCCCGGGTTCACACCATTCTCCTGCCTCAGCCTCCCGAGTAGCTGGGACTACAGGCGCCCGCCACCACGCCCGGCTAATTTTTTTGTATTTTTAGTAAAGACGGGGTTTCACCACGTTAGATAGGATGGTCTCGATCTCCTGACCTCGTGATCCGCCCGCCTTGGCCTCCCAAAGTGCTGGGATTACAGGCGCGAGCCACCACGCCCGGCCACAGACCCAGCTTTAATGAGAGGTTTTCACATCAGGCCAGAAAATGTCAGTCTTCTCCATCTCCATAGAGATTCTAAAAAGCACACCTCAGACAGAAAAGAAAAACAAGCAATCAAGACTATTTCAGGGCTGGGCACGGTGGCTCACGCCTGTAATCCCACCACTTTGGGAGTCCCAGGCGGGCAGATCACCTGAAGTCAGGAGTTCAAGACCAGCCTGACCAAGGAGAAAGCCTGTCTCTACTAAAAATACTAACTCAGCTGGGCGTGGTAGCGCGTGACTGTAATCTCAGCTACTTGGGAGGCTGAGGCCGGAGAATCGCTTGAAGCAGGGAGGCGGAGGTTGCGGTGAGCCGAGACTACACCATTGCACTCCAGCCTGGGCGACAGGGTGAGACTCCGTCTCAAAAAAAAAAAAAAAAAAAAGTTTTTTTCACGAGGAATTCTGAGGACTTGTTGGCTCAGTTGCTTGCACATAAAGATGCACATACATGAAGCTGGAGAGATAGGAAGAAGCGCTCAACATAGAACACCCTAAGTATCCCTATCCCTTTCAAGGACTAAATCCCTTCAGAGATTTCCTTTGCTTCAGTCCTTCAGGAGCCTCCCGAAGATGCTAGGAGTTGTTTAAGAAGGCTGGAAGATGGCCGTTGGGAAGGAACTGTTGGTAGCTGGCAATACTTCATCCCAAGGAGGCGGTGGCAATAGCTCCCTGGGCAGCAGACATCATGGATTTTCCTCCCTCTGGGAACCAGAGGTCCCCGAGTTTCTGGTTTGAATCCCTTAGAGACAAAGAACTTCATTATCTCCCATACCCGCGTGGGACTGCTGGGGAGGAGACGGGGTGGAGGGGTTAGACTTCTACCCCCATGAAACACCCGCGGGCTCAAAGAGGAGCCTGGATCCTGACTGGTCCAGGAGGCGTGCGAGGCCGCGGGGCCCCTCCGGCGTGGGCCAGGCGCGTTGCCAAGGTGCCCGAGGAAGGGGCCGCTCGGCGCAGGCCGGGGACGTGAAGCGCTCCGGGTGCTCCCATGTAGGCCACACATAGGCCGCCTGCACCCTCCTTCCTCTCAACTCCATTCTCTCGCGCTTCTTTTTCCCGGGGAGCCTCCGCTTTCCCCTTCTCCCCGCCGCCGCCCTCGCCCTTCTTCCCTCTCCTGACCCTCCCTCAGCTCACCCCTCCCTCGGCAGCCCACCTTCACCCCGCTCCTCCGCGCGCTCCTCGGTCCTCGCCCATCAGCCCCGGCCTCCCCTCGCCGGCCCCCGGCCCCCGCGGTCCCCTCCCTGCCCCCCTCGAGGCGGCGGCGGCCCCTTTCACAATAGCGCGGCCCGCCTCCCTCCTCTCGGCTCCCGGTGCACTCCCGCCCGCTCCCCTCCCCGCGCATGCGTTCTCCGGTCGGCGGCGGCTGCGGCGGTGGCGGCTACGAGCGGCTCCGTTTTTTTAAAGGGAAACGCTGAGGCGCCGGGGGTGACTGTGGGGGAGGGGGACCCTGAGCCGCGGAGACCCCCGGGGGAGGCGACAGACCCCCTCTCCCGGAGTAGGAGGGCTTTGGGCGGACCCAGCCCTCCACCCCCTCCTGAGGAGGAGGGGGGTGGAAATGGAGGCTCGGGGCGGCTGAGGCGAGCTCCGGGGCGGGGGGCCGGGGCGGGGAAGGGGGGGTGCGGGGTGGGGAGACGAGGCGGGCCCGGCCGGGCCAGGGGGGGCCGAAGCGAGCTCCGGGGATGAGCTCGGGGGCGGCTGGGTGCGAGCTCCTGCCTCTGAGGCGAAGGCGGCGGCGGCGGCAGCAGAGGCGGCGGCGAGGCCCCCATGGGCCGGCGGCGGGCCTCAGCCGCGGCCTCCACGTCTCCGCACGCCGGCGGGATGGCGCCCGGGTCCCGGAGGAGCCGCGCTAGCGAAGGCCTGCCGCCGCGCTGCTGAGGCGAGCCCGCCAAACTCCCCTCCCCCCCTTAGTCCTCGACCCCCCGCACCTCGCCCCTTCCCCACCCCCTCCTCCGCCTCGGTGCCCGGCGCTGCTCCGGACCACTATGACCATGAGATCCGCGGTGTTCAAGGCGGCCGCGGCCCCTGCCGGCGGCAACCCTGAGCAGCGACTGGACTACGAGCGGGCTGCGGCGCTGGGCGGGCCCGAGGACGAGCCCGGGGCGGCCGAAGCCCACTTCCTCCCCCGGCACCGTAAGCTCAAGGAGCCGGGGCCCCCGCTGGCCTCCTCCCAGGGCGGGAGCCCCGCGCCTTCCCCGGCCGGCTGCGGCGGCAAGGGCCGGGGCTTGTTACTCCCGGCCGGGGCGGCCCCCGGGCAGCAGGAAGAGAGCTGGGGCGGTTCGGTGCCCTTGCCCTGTCCGCCCCCGGCCACCAAGCAAGCCGGCATTGGGGGGGAGCCCGCCGCAGCCGGCTGCAGCCCCCGGCCCAAGTATCAGGCGGTGCTGCCCATTCAGACGGGCTCTCTCGTGGCGGCGGCCAAAGAGCCTACGCCCTGGGCTGGGGACAAGGGTGGGGCGGCCTCCCCCGCTGCCACCGCCTCGGACCCGGCGGGACCCCCACCACTACCTCTGCCCGGGCCGCCACCCCTCGCGCCCACCGCCACCGCCGGGACCCTGGCGGCCAGCGAGGGCAGATGGAAGAGTATGAGGAAGAGCCCTCTCGGGGGTGGTGGCGGCTCGGGAGCTTCCAGTCAGGCCGCCTGCCTCAAACAGATCCTTCTGCTGCAATTGGACCTCATCGAACAGCAGCAGCAGCAGCTGCAGGCCAAGGAAAAGGAGATCGAGGAGCTGAAGTCAGAGAGAGACACGGTACGGGAGGGGTTAATCTGCATTCGGGCCGAGGAGCGAGTTGTGCGCATGCTCGGGGGAAGGGGGCTGTAGGAGGTTAAGGCACCCCCGGGTTAAGGGTAAAGGAGGTTGGCCACCGGCAAAGGAGTATCTTAGGCTCTGGGTCTCTGAGAGTCAGGCTCACAGACACGTTGGGTTGGAGGGAAGGGTTAAAGGGCAACCTCCCAGGGGAAGGGGAGGGGTTTCAGGTGCCAAAGGGTTAATTTAAAATGACAGCCCCAGACGTGTGGGAAAGATGTTTAGTGGGAAAAGACCTGATCTGTGACGGGTTAAAAATGAAAGGGTGGGGTGTAGGTGTTGTGGCCTTATGGAAGGGTTAAATTAAAGAGCTATTGCGTTAGAAATGCACGGTGGAGGAGAGGGTTGTAGCAAGCAGCTGTTGCTCTCACCACTGCTGCAGCATCTTTAGATAGGAGGGCAGTAGGCCTTTTAGTGGGCACAGGGGTAGAGGTGATTTATATGGAATCCTATTTTAGTTTTCTTAAATGATATTAAGAGAAGCACTGCCTTTGATTTCAGACAGCTTTTAATAGGAACCTGAGTTCTAATACATGACCCACTGACCAGGTCCCTTGTATAAGCATGGTGTTTGAAGCTGGAAGATTTTAGGGCATCAGGGGAAAGTAAGCTTATTAAATGTATTAAATATACCTCCCCATCCTTGTTTTAGAATCTTAGGGAATAGGAAAGTCGTTTATTATTTCTTTACTTCTGAGTAGCTTGGACGACACAGGCTTGTTTTTACTGCAACAGTAGTTAAGGGCACCTCCGCGTTAAAACATATTCCTTCAGATATGAGGGAATCTGGGGTGGGGGGTATTACTGTGCTAGCATACCTTACAGCTGCCTAAAAATAAACATGGTTTCTACAATTGTTGTGTTCAGGCTGCAGCAATCTCTCTTTCCCTCTCTCCCTCCCTCTCTCTCTCTCCCTTTCTCTCTCTCTGTGTCTGTCTCTCTAAGAGCTCTCTCCCTCCCTCCCCGCCGTCCTCATCTCTCCCTCTCTCCTCTTTCTGGCGTCGTGTGCGCTAAGAGCTGAGCAAGGGAGCAGGCGGCTATTCATTTTGTTTGCTTTCCAAATGAATCGCATCGGGTGGCTGTTTTATTGGAGAATGCATTCTGCAAGGTGGATTGGGAGCTGGGGCAGGTCTCATTAAAATATCTCATGGTGTTGATTTGTGGAAGTTACTCAACATGGAGGTGGCACTGCTCAGACTGTACTGCAGTCTAGGGGTGTGATGGTACCGTAATTACAACAGATCATATCCTTCTATGGGGGGGAGTGGGAAGACAAGGACCAGTGAAGGAGAAAAAATCAAGGAAATGTCACCCACAAACGGTGGTTAAGGGCTGTGAATCAAAACATATACAAGGAGATGAAATGAGAGTATGGCTGATGGGGGGTTCTCTGCTGATTATGGAGGTTTCTGCTCAGTTCCTGAGGTAATGGCCCCTTTGCAGGCTTTCCTAGTCAGGAAAAGTGGGGTGAGTTAAGGATAGAGTGTCAGAACTTGGTACTCACTGCTTCTGTTGTGTATTGCAATTTTAATGTTGCTTAAGCTTGTTTCACTTATTCCAGTTGTTGTTTGGCCTTGTCTGAAATCTATGCAATGAATGTAATGAAGGCAGCATTAATATCACTGTCTAACCCAGATAAAATTCTTGTAATAGAGTATAAGTAGCACAACACCTTTTCTCAAAACTAAACTAACACAAAGTTTTCAATGATAATAGACTTCCATTTTCTGTTTAGATTTTTAGTCCTTTTAATTAAAACTAAGGAACTTTGATTTTAATAAATATTTAGATGAATAGGTATAATTTTTTGTGTTACCTCAAATACAAAGCAATGTGTGTATGTCATGATGGTTGGAATTTATGGGTACTGATTTCTATTTTCCAAATGAAATGTTCATTGTTTTAAAAGTACCCCCTCCCACACATACCCCTTTCAAGTAACACTGCCATTCCTGGTAGCACTGTATGAGCTCTTAATTCCTTCTCAATGTACTGTTTGCACTTTTCTGTTGTGCATAGAGTTTTGGGGTAGAAGTAGAGAGGAAAGAATTTGGACAATCTTAGGGCCTCTTAAAAGAACATGTAGGCTGGGCATGGTGGCTCAAGCCTGTAATTCCAGCACTTTGGGAGGCCTAGGCGGGTGGATCACAAGGTTAACACTGCCATTCCTGGTAGCACTGTATGAGCTCTTAATTCCTTCTCAATGTACTGTTTGCACTTTTCTGTTGTGCATAGAGTTTTGGGGTAGAAGTAGAGAGGATAGAATTTGGACAATCTTAGGGCCTCTTAAAAGAACATGTAGGCTGGGCATGGTGGCTCAAGCCTGTAATTCCAGCACTTTGGGAGGCCTAGGCAGGTGGATCACGAGGTCAAGAGATAGAGACCATCCTGGCCAACATGGTGAAACCCTGTCTCTACTAAAAATACAAAAATTACCCAGTGTGGTGGTGGGCGCCTGAAATACCAGCTACTCGGGAGGCTGAGGCAGGGGAATTGCTTGAACGCGGGGTGGAGGTTGCAGTGAGCCATTGCACTTCAGCCTGGGTGACAAGAGCAAAACTCCATCTCAAAAAAAAAAAAAAAGAATATGTATACAATTAATTCTGGAAACTCCCAAACCAACTTGGAACCACAAGGATAGCAGTAGCAGAGACCATGCCATTAAAAGGCATGTTATGGTCCCTCCCAGTGGAGAGGATCTCCTTACAGAAGAATGAACTACAAATTCCCCCATGCCTCTTCCCATCTAGTTTGGCCTTTAAAATTAAACAGTATACCTTGTCTTCTCTTTTTTGTTTAAGGGAAACTGTTCAAATTAATGTCTGCCTATTTAAAAAGTTGAGTTGATGTGGTCCATAGAAAGAGGCAGAAGACTATATGATTCCTAAATGGGGCTAAGTATCTGTGTGTTTAATTTTTTATGTGTTAAGTCTGCATTTTGCTACTCTCTCTTTTAGCTCCTTGCTCGGATTGAACGTATGGAAAGGCGGATGCAGCTGGTAAAGAAGGATAACGAGAAAGAAAGGCACAAGCTGTTTCAGGGCTATGAAACTGAAGAGAGAGAGGAAACAGAGCTATCTGAGAAAATTAAACTGGAGTGCCAGCCGGAGCTTTCTGAGACATCCCAGACTCTGCCTCCCAAGCCTTTCTCATGTGGGCGGAGTGGAAAGGGACATAAAAGGTGTGCTGATAACTTTGTTTGATGAGGACACTTGTTACTAGTGATTGAGAGTAGGGGATTATTGGGATTTATGAATTTGTTTTATAGCAATCATAACTTGCTTTAGAAGTCTTCTATGCTGAGGGCCGGGTGTGGTGGTTCACACCTGTAATCCCAGCACTTTGGGAGGCCGAGGTGGATGGATCATGAGGTCAGGAGATTGAGCCCATCCTGGCCACCATGGTGAAACCCCGTCTCTACTAAAAATACAAAAAATTAGCCAGGCATGCTGGCGGGTGCCTGTAGTCCCAGCTACTTGGGAGGCTGAGGCAGGAGAATCACTTGAACCCGGGAGGCGGACGTTACAGTGAGCCAAGATTGCGCCACTGCACTCCAGCCTGGCAACAGAACGAGACTCCATCAAAAAAAATTTTTTTAAAGTATTCTGTGCTGAGAAACTATCTTGAAACATTCTTATGCGGACTGTAAAAGTCTGCTTAGGAGTATTTTGGTCACAGTAATAATTATTGAATGCAGGCCGGGCGCGGTGGCTCAAGCCTGTAATCCCAGCACTTTGGGAGGCCGAGGCGGGTGGATCACGAGGTCAGGAGATCGAGACTATCCTGGCTAACATGGTGAAACCCCGTCTCTACTAAAAATACAAAAAACTAGCCGGGCGTGGTGGCGGGCGCCTGTAGTCTCAGCTACTTGGGAGGCTGAGGCGGGAGAATGGCGTGAACCCGGGAGGCGGAGCTTGCAGTGAGCCGAGATCACGCCACTGCACTCCAGCCTGGGAGACACAGTGAGACTCCGTCTCAAAAAAAAAAAAAAAAAAAAAAAAAAAATAGTTATTGAATGCAGCTTACATCATAAAAAGAATGGACAACAAGTGTGACAGCTGAGTTTCTTAAAACTATAGCAATTCACGGCCGGGCGCGGTGGCTCAAGCCTGTAATCCCAGCACTTTGGGAGGCCGAGACGGGCGGATCACGAGGTCGGGAGATCGAGACCATCCTGGCTAACACGGTGAAACCCCGTCTCTACTAAAAAGTACAAAAAACTAGCCGGGCGTGGCGGCGGGCGCCTGTAGTCCCAGCTACTCGGGAGGCTGAGGCAGGAGAATGGCGTGAACCCGGGAGGCGGAGCTTGCAGTGAGCTGAGATCCGGCCACTGCACTCCAGCCTGGGCGACAGAGTGAGACTCCGTCTCAAAAAAAAAAAAAAAACTATAGCAATTCACTTCAAGTTAGGAAGTGTTAAATTCCTTCATTGTGTTGTGCACTGGTAGACATAGAAAAGTAAAATAGAGGCCAGGCGTGGTGGCTCATGCCTGTAATCCCTTTGAGAGGGCAAGGTGGGGAGGGAGGGATCACTTGCGCCTAGGAGTTTGAGACCAGCCTGGGCAACATAGTGAGACCTCACTTTTACAAAAAATCCAAAAATTAGCCGGGCCTGGAGGTATGCACCTGTAGTCCCAGCTACTCAGGAGGTTGAGGCCGTGAGCCTGGCAGGTTGAGGCTACAGTGAGCTGTTATTGTACCACTGCACACTGCACTCCAGCCTGGGTGACAGAGTGATACCCTGTTTCAGTTTTTAAAAAAAGGTAAAATGGAACTGTCCTTGGACTCAGAGAAATTAGCCCAACTGTAAGGATGGGCATACATTTTGAAAACTCAGAATTCAAATGCAGTAAAATATGTAGATGTACAACACCTGATATAAACTAAGGTTTATTGTTTGTTTGTTTGTTCTGTCACCCAGGCTGGGGTGCAAGTGTCGCCAACATGGCTCACTTCATCTTCCACCTCTTGAGCTCAAGTGGTCCTCCTACTTCAGCCTCCCATGTAGCTAGGACCATAGGCACTCACCACCATGCTTGGC
This sequence comes from Macaca mulatta, assembly GCF_049350105.2. Taxonomy (NCBI): domain Eukaryota; kingdom Metazoa; phylum Chordata; class Mammalia; order Primates; family Cercopithecidae; genus Macaca; species Macaca mulatta. Next base: position 64,499,203 of record NC_133421.1, read on the forward strand.
TAACTTTTTTTATTTTTTTATAGAGACAGGCTCTCACTTTGTTTCCCAAGCTGATCTCGAACTCCTGGGCTCAAGTGATCCTCCCACCTCGGCCTCCCAGAGAGCTGGGATTACAGACATTAAACTAAGTTTTGTAAGATGCAGGGATATTAAAAATTATTCTGGGTTAGAATTGTGAAACTTTAAGTAGGAAATCAGTCTTGAAAAAGAAGTATAGCCGGGCACGGTGGCTCACACCTGTAATCCCAGCACTTTGGGAGGCCAAGGCAGGCGGATCACGAGGTCATGAGATTGAGACCATCCTGGCTAACATGGTGAAACCCTGTCTCTACGAAAAATAAAAAAATTAGCTTGGTGTGGTGGCACATACCTGTAGTCCCAGCTACTCGGGAGGCTGAGGCAGGAGAATCGTTTGAACCCAGGAGACAGAGGTTGCACTGAGCTGAGATCGCGCCACTGCACTCCAGCCTGGGCAGCAGGGTGAGACTCCGTCTCAAAAAAAAAAAAGGAGTATAAAATTTAGGTTGGTAAAGAGGAAGGGAGATGACTTCCTTGAGATGTGGTAGGGGAAGAAGGGAGGAAGAAAGAGGCTAGAGAATGCCAGCAGACAGCAAGAAAAAGGAAATAAAAGTTATAATTAATGTGGTACAGGGTTGGGGGGAAAAGGAAAGAGACTGATCTCTGGGTTACAGGAAATAGGTGCACCTAATGTAGTGGGTTGTAGTGGTACCTAATGATGTTGGCTAAAGGACCTTGAATATTCTTCTTTTTTTTTTTTTTCTTGAGACGGAGTCTCACTCTGTCGCCCAGGCTGGAGTGCAGTGGCGTGATCTCAGCTCACTGCAACCCCTGCCTCCCAGGGTTAAGCAATTCTCCTGCCTCAGCCTCCCAAGTAGCTAGGATTACAGGCATGCGCCACCACGCCCAACTAATTTTTGTATTTTTTTTAGTAGAGACGGGGTTTCACCATGTTGACCAGGCTGGTCTCGAACTGCTGACCTCAAGTGATCCGCCCACATCGGCCTTCCAAAGTGCTGGGATTACAGGCGTGAGCCACTGCACCTGGTGGACCTTGAATATTCTTAAGCATGAAAACTCCTTATTCAACAAACATTTACTGGCCAGGTGCGGTGGCTCATGCTGGTAATCCCGGCACTTTGGGAGGCCTAGGTGGGTGGATCACCTGAGGCCAGGTGTTCGAGACCAGCCTGACCAATATGGTGAAACCCTGCCTTTACTAAAAATACAAAAAAAATTAACCAGGTATGGTGGTATATGCCTGTAATCCCAGCCACTTGGAAGGCTGAGATAGGAGAATTGCTTGAACCTGGGAGGCAGAGATTGCAGTAAGCCGAGATCATGCCACTGCACTCCAGCCTGGGTGACAGAGCAAGACTCTGTCTCAAAAAACAAAACAAAACAAAATAAAATTTACTAATGGCCTATTTTATATACTGCTAAGCCTGGGCTGTTCCTGCTCATGACTGCCAAATGAACACCAGACATTTAGGTACCTGAATACTTGTCATTTTGGGGCAAAATAACCAGTTTATTCTTTTGCTCCAGAATGTATTCAAATTAGATTTTATTCAAGTGTCAATATATTTTATAATGTTTTCTTCCCTATCTAATAGGAAATCCCCATTTGGAAGTACAGAAAGAAAGACTCCTGTTAAAAAGCTGGCTCCTGAATTTTCAAAAGTCAAAACAAAAACTCCTAAGCACTCTCCTATTAAAGAGGAACCCTGTGGTTCCTTATCTGAAACTGTTTGTAAACGTGAATTGAGGAGCCAAGAAACCCCAGAAAAGCCCCGGTCTTCAGTGGACACCCCACCAAGACTCTCCACTCCCCAAAAGGGACCCAGCACCCATCCCAAGGAGAAAGCCTTCTCAAGTGAGATAGAAGATTTGCCGTACCTTTCCACCACAGAAATGTATTTGTGTCGTTGGCACCAGCCTCCCCCATCACCGTTACCATTACGGGAATCCTCTCCAAAGAAGGAGGAGACTGTAGCAAGTAAGGCATAGAGAACACTTGCTCTTATACCCTAGTGGTGGCGGTCAAGCTAACAAGTGTGAAAATGCCTTTGGCATTTTTAAAAAAGTGCAATCAATAAAGCAGAGTTCTGTCAAGAATGAGTAAGTTAACAGCCAGAGACAGACACTGTGCAGGCATTGCAAATAGATGGAATTACAGCAAAATGTGCTCAATGTATTTGCCTGCTTACAACACTGGGAGATGTGTTTGCCAGTAAGTTGCTCATCACAAGAGCACCAGACTTGGGGGTGTAATCTCCGGCAACTTGCATGCCCTCTGAAAGAAGGGTTTTCTGTGCTGTGAAATGCATAGAACTATACTTTGCCATGCACGACTGTTCCTGCAATTGATATTGTGTGAAATCTGGGAGGGTGGTCTTTGGGTGTTCTCAGGGGCCAATGGTAATTTTTGGGTTGGGGAGCCAGCTTGGGGTGGGGAATTTTCACCTGGGCCTCCGCTCTTTAACTATATAAACATTTATCTGTATATCTATGTCCCTGTCTGGGGGGCAGGAGGAATCTGCCAAAGACCAACAGTCTTACTTTATCTTACTATACTTCACAAAGGTTCTAAAATGTGAAGAGTTTACTTGGATTGCAGTAGCCCATTGGTTGTTCATATATTTAAATAAAATGGTCTACAAACTATTTTTCAAACAATAAGGACTATCTTGGGATATCTGAGCTGCTTGGGGAGGGTGTGGGGTGTGGGACCTTGGTCTTCATTCCCTTTTTTTTCGTTTATGGCTTCCACACAGAGATGCTCCCCTATCTTCTACATCAACCAGTAACTGGAATGTGCCTTCAATCATGTAATATTAGTCTATGTCAGTCACTGCGGTTACTCTGGGGTAATGGTTGGGGAGGCCTTCTAGGATAGAGCCGCAGTCCCAAGTTTCTACCACTGTGTCTTGCCTAGCAGGATGGGGATAGAAATCCATTCCAGTGAGACAAGAGCATTCTCCAGGCTTTGTTTGGCTGTTTTGGTGACAAAATTAAGTGGGAAAGCTAGATTAGTCATCTTAATGATCTAACCTCTATTAGGCCTCACACTTGAGTACATTAGATCAGGATCCTGATCTAGATTCAGATTTTTGTCGGTTCAGTCAGTTGAACAGGTTCTTCCTTAATGGTTAACCTTTTTTGCTGCCATGGCAATGCTGCGTAACAACTTAAGAGAAACGTGAAGCAACTTCCCATCCGGGATTGGGTAATGGCTTGGTCCAGAGCTGTTCTGTGTGACTGGCTATTTTTGAAAATCCTGTCTTCCCTAGTACAGACAATTTCAAACACCTCTGAGATTGTGGGCATAGTGAAACAAAGGAATCTGACTGGGGAGATCCCAGCCCCTTGAGGAGCCTGAGTTGTGAATAAACACGTGAATCCTTATTCTTGATGCCCCTATCTCAAGAGGAAGGCTCAATGGCTTGTTCTAGGGGAGCCAAAGTTTTTGTGCATGTTGTTCAGGCTGGACCAGCAAGGTAGTTTGTTTGGAGGGAGGAGGGAGCTGTTTAAGAAGACTACATATGTAAGTTTTGAGAACACTGATCTTTTATTTGAAAAATAGGGTCAACTTTTACTCACCTGCCATGTTCTGAGTTTAAGGTTTGATATCCTTGGCCATCAACTGTTGCAGGGAAACCACCCTAAATAATGAAGAAAAGAAGTCGTCTCAGTGTAAAAAAAAAAAGTGGTGGGCTTATTTTCTTTTCTTTTGTCTGTTGTTCCCTCTTCCCCTCCCCCAGAGAGAAATTCTCAAAAGAACAACTCAAAAAACAAAATGGCTTCCTAGTGAGAACTTCAGTGATGATCCTTTCCTCCATTTGGGGTATGGGCTTTTTTTCTTTTTACACTGAGATTATTCTTCTTTCCTGCATTATTTAGGGTGTCTGATGCCATCAAGTGTTGCAGGAGAAACTTCAGTCTTGGCTGGTGAGTAGAATAGGAATTGTGCTGGCTGGGCCTGGGGTGGGGGTTGGTGGGATGGTGGATGGTTGGGAGCTGCATTCCCCATCCACTGGATGTGGGAGAGTGAGATTTCTTGGTGTATGATTGATTACACTACTATAGACTTCAAAATGACAACAAATTTCAGTTGTTTTTCAGGAACTGCTATAGCATCCATTATATGAATTGTCAGGTATTGGTTTAGGGTTTTTGTGATCCTGAGTTTGGCAGACTGCAATGGCATTTTAGGTTCTTTTATACCATAGCAAGGACACTGAATATGGCTTCAGGGAGGCCATAGAATGGATTCCTATCACTTGGTAACTTTGTCTCATCTGGGGAGAGACCTCTTATCCTAGTGAATAGTTGTGCGACTTTAGATTTAAGGGTGGTTCCACCCCTCCTCCCTTTCTTTTTCTCTCTTTTTTTTTTTTCAGTTCCTTCTTGGAGGGACCACTCAGTAGAGCCTCTAAGGGACCCAAATCCTTCAGACCTTTTGGAGGTAGGTAACCAAGAGCAGTCAATTGAAGAGAGTAAGAGATTAAATAGAACATGAGGGTATAACTTGAAAATGTCATAGTACTATGGATGAATTAAATAGAATTTTAAGGCCAGACAGAAACTTGAGAAATTATCTGGTCCAGCTCCTTCATTTTATAGATGAAAAAACAGGTCCAGAGTAGTTAAGTGATTGATTAAAAAATAAATAGCTAGGTAGTGTTCAAAATAGATTTTTTTTTTTTGAGACGGAGTCTCGTTCTGTCGCCCAAACTGGAGTACAGTGGCCGGATCTCAGCTCACTGCAAGTTCTGCCTTTCGGGTTCACGCCATTCTCCTGCCTCAGCCTCTCGCGTAGCTGGGACTATAGGCGCCCGCCACCTCGCCCAGCTAGTTTTTTGTATTTTTTAGTAGAGACGGGGTTTCACAGGGTTAGCCAGGATGGTCTCGATCTCCTGACCTTGTGATCCGCTTGTCTCGGCCTCCCAAAGTGCTGGGATTACAGGCTTGAGCCACCGCGCCCAGCCCAAAATAGATTTTATGCTAAGTAGAAAAGTCAGGGCTGGGTGCGGTGGCTCATGCCTATAATCCCAGCACTTTGGGAGGCTGAGGCAGGTAGATCACCTGAGGTCAGGAGTTAGAGATCAGCCTGGCCAATGTGGTGAAACCCTGTCTCTACTAAAAATACAAAAATTAGCCAGGCTTTGTGGTGCACGCCTATAATCCCAGCTATTTGGGAAGCTAAGACAGGGAGAATTGCTTGAACCTGGGAGGTGGAGGTTGCAGTGAGCCAAGGTCGCACTACTGCACTCCAGCGTGGGTGACAGAGTGAGACTCCATCACAAAAAAAAAAAAAAAAAAGCATGTACCCCTCAGCCATAAAATTGTATATTCTAAGCTCATTTGACTCTTAAAGTTTTGATTATTTTAAGGTCAGATTCCTACAAAGTATGGAGGCGAGGAGAGTTTATGGCAGTCTGGGGGTTTTAGTTTGATGTGGTGTTTACCTTGGAAAGTTAGGAAATGATTTTGAAATTTGGAGATTCTAAAAGGGTGTGGATGGGGAAAGGAGTATGTGTTTTGTTGATTCTGTTACCAGGAGGTTCCCATACTATCCATGGAACCCACAGACTCAGGTAGAACTGGAAGGTGAAAGATTTTACATTCCTGGAAGCTGGAAATTAGTATATGTGTGTAACTAATAATACATGGTGATAAATAGCTTATCAGCTGCTTTTCTTTACACAGAACCTGGATGACAGTGTGTTTTCGAAGCGGCATGCAAAACTGGAGCTGGATGAGAAGAGAAGGAAAAGGTGAGGCCAGAGATGCCCATCCTGGAAACAACTGAGCCCTAGGACCTAGGACAGAGGATCAGGGAACCTGACCTCCCTCTTTCATGCTGTGGAGAATCTTGGAGCACTTAACACTCTTACATTACTGGCTTCCCAGTTGGTTGAATATCTTAGTTGGAAATGGTAGTTGTTGTAGGAAAACATGTTTGGCCTCTTTTTGTGTATGACCTTCCTCAGTTCTACTTTCTGTGGAACACCAACACATGATCTAGGCAGTAGGCTTAAAACAGCACTCCTTTAACCAGGCAGGCATTTCTCTTTACCCTGTCTAGAGGAGTCAGCAGGAGTCTTCCTACCATCTGGATTGTGTGAGTTGTTTTTATAGAGCAGGTTTTGCGTAAACAGTAATGTTGGGTTTGTTTGTTTTGTTTGGTTTGTTTTTCCCAGATGGGATATTCAGAGGATCAGGGAACAAAGAATTTTACAGCGACTGCAGCTCAGAATGTATAAAAAGAAAGGAATTCAGGAATCTGAGCCTGAGGTTACCTCATTTTTCCCTGAGCCAGATGATGGTAAGTTGTGTCCATCTAAAAGAATAGGTTTTTCAAAGAAGGAGGAGGGTGCAAGGCTCCAGGGTACAACTTGCTCTGAATGAATGAAGTGTATTTTGGAGCAGATATAACTTCTAGACATTTCCCATCTATATTACTAATAAGCTCCTGTTTGACTTTCTCCCATAGTTGAAAGTTTGATGATTACCCCCTTCTTGCCTGTTGTAGCATTTGGACGACCATTACCAAAATTAACTCCACAGTAAGTATACGTTTTTTTCCTCCCCTTCCAGGTAACCTACACATCCCTCTCAGACTTCATGGAAGCCTAGATATGAGGTGGAACCAGGTGGCTTAGGGATAGCCATGGGTCTTTGACAGAAATGAGGCTACCTGGGCAACGAGCTTTTGTAGTAAGATTCCCAAGCCAATAATTAGAAGGATTGCTTTTTGAGATAGAAGTAGATGATTCCATCACTTTAATGGTACACAGTTGTTCTGGCTTTGAGGCAGGAAAGACACTCCAAACTAGTCAGAGATAGGAGTGATAAGGGACATAGTGACATTTTTGTAGTTGCTATCACGTCCACACTGAATCCCTTCTAGTCTTGCAAGTTGATTTCTTCATCCTCTTTTGCCAGGAATTTTGAGCTACCCTGGTTGGATGAGCGTAGCCGATGCAGGTTGGAGATCCAGAAGAAGCAAACACCTCACCGGACGTGTAGGAAATAGCTGTGCTGGCAAGAACCTTGTCTTCAGATAGTTGTAGCATGCCATTCCAGAGAGTGGCAGAGACCTGTATATGTGACCTTTGTCCTCACATATGTTATCACTCGCTGATAATACCCTTTCATACTCCCTTGACTTTGTTTTCATCACTCTGATTTCACAAAAACTCTTCCATTTGGCTATTTGTGAGTTATGGAGGGTGATTGGGATTTCTTTTCCCTTTTTTGGGAAATGGGCTCTCAAGCTAAAGCTATAGGCTGGCAGATTCAGAAGTTTCAGGGGTCTGTTTCTATACATTTGCCTATGTTAAAGGGGTAAAAGGGCTCTCTTCATTAGACATGTGGAAGATGAAGCAACCCCTTCCTTTAGAACTGTGCCTGCATGGCACTCTTCTCACCCTGGTACACCCTCCTTATAGTGGGTATAGTGATTTTTAACCCTAAAACAAAACAAACAACCTCACCATGAGCTTTAGGACCAGATGAGGAATGACAAGTGAAGCGATGAAGCAAGCCATCTTCACAGAGTATAAAAGACATCGGAGAGTTGGTAGATAACTGTGAAGATAGTTCTCTTAAAACTATTCTGTGATACAGTCATGTGGAAAGGGATGTTTGGCTGTGATTGTTTTCTCAGTTAATGGGTAACTGAATTTCTTTACCCCTCAAAAAACAAAATATTTGGAAAAGAAAGTGGGGATGGTTAGTTTCAGAACAAGTTACAGCTGTAAACAAAAGCAGTTAGCATTTGGGATGGCATGCCAAAACCTGTATAGATGTCCTTGTATCACATCACTTCTCAAGTATTCCTTCATTGGGCTTCATCCTTTTAGCTGGGCTCTTGGTGGTGGGATAGAGACTTAGGGAGGGTAGAGGGAGAGTGTGGAAATAGGTGCTTCCTTTGGCTGGCAAATGTCTACATCTTGAAACAAACAGATGTACCTAATGAGCTTCTCCATTCACTTTGTAAAAATAAGATTTGTATGTGTACCATCTTGGTCCTCTCCCCTCCCCCATTTTGTTAAAATATCAGGATAGCACTCCCAGGCCACTTTGGTCTCAGTGTAAGATCCCTATTAACTATCTGAAAGGAAAATAGAGCCAAGACCTCTGGTCTCAAATATATAGGAATTGCCTTTCTTTAGTCTTCAGGACTATTGTGTGAAAACAAGTAGGGGTCTAATCTCCTAGAAGGTAGGGGCTTTTATCCTTAAAGAGAATATGTCCCCAGATTATTAGCACTTTTAGAGGAGAAGCCAAGGTATGTAGGGTGTGTGGCTGGCCCATCAGTGGAGCACGAGAGAGAATGGGATACCATTGTGGGAAGAGAAAAGTTCCTCAGGGGCCTCCCACTGCTAAAGCTTTTTGTGAGATGTTGATCTGTGCTTCCTGGATTTGACTTTTAAAGGAATTATTCTGGCAGCACATGTAGTATTCTTGGATGATCTTGCTGCTCTTATTTCTCCTTTTGTGTGTGTGTGTGTGTGGCTATGGGTTTTCATTTGTAACTCCATCTGCTTAGGAGAGTGGGCTCTCTATAAGGGAACCTGCTGTAAACTTCATTGCAGCAAGGATGTAGAGAGAAATAGGACTTAATTCCACTAGGGGCTCTCATCTCACACCTTAAGGAGAAGGAGATTTCTAGAAAAACTGGGCCAGATTTTCTTTGTTCTCCATCATTTTAATGTGGCAGGATGTTCAATTTTTCTTACTCTTACCTATGTTATATTTCTTCATAACGTGTCCAAAAAGAAGAAAGACGCAATGTGTCTCTTAACTTTGTTCTTTGATCCCTCTCAGTTTCTTCTTGATTTCAGCATGTGTCAGATTCCTAATTTTGGATATGAGTTAGCAAATTTAACCATTATGTTTGTGCCCTACCCAGGGGACTCCCCAGTTTCTGACTTGAAGTAGACTGAGAAGAATCCACGAGGTGCTATTTGGCCAGACTTAAGTAGATTCTATTTCCTTGGTTCTCCCTCTCCCTGAGGACCTCTTATTTTATTGTCCCCTCTTCTAGGTTAATTCTCCTTTGATTTGACTTTGTTGAGAAGGAGGTTGGAGAGTAGATTAGCAAAGTTCCAAGTGCAAAATTACAGTGTGTTAGAGTGTGGGGGGAAAATTAGTCTTATTTTTCCCTACATGGGATACAACACTGTGAATTCAATCTTCAACTGAAGGCCCTGCAGTTCTCCTAAAACATAGTTGTTTGTTTTTCTTTAACAAAGTTTAAGCTAGTGTTAATAAATTAAAAAAAAAATTGCTTGTCTGTCTACTTCAGCTTTGTTTTATGCCCATTTCATATTGTTGTCTGTGTTGTAATTCATAACTTTTGATACCATTTCTGATGTGTAAAATTGGTTGTCTTGTAAATATCTTATAAAGAGTTCAATTGTAAATAAACTATTGTGGCTGTTAATTTTTGAACTTCTGCTTCAATTTATTATATTTATTGGCAAACATTAAACAATTCTGCTTGTATATTTGAAACATTGGAAAAAGAAATCCATTTCCACAATAAAAAAGAGTAACACATTATTTTCCCCTTTATATAAGATACTCACTTTCATTTGTATATAAGTAGAATGTATGTTTCATCCTTCTCAATTGTCTAGTGTGCTTCCTTAAGTATAATCAGCAACTTGGCTGGGTGCAGTGGCTCACGCCTGTAATCCCAGCACTTTGGAGGCTGAGGTGGGCAGATCACTTGTGGTTAGTGGTTCAAGACCAGCCTGGCCAACAGTAAAACACGGTAAAATCTCATCTACTAAAAATGCAAAAATTATCCAGGTGTGGTGGCATGCACCTGTTATCCTAGTTACTTGGGAGGCTAAGGCAGGAAAATCTCTTGAACCTGGGAAGTGGAATTAAGCCAAGATCAACCTACTACACTCCAGCCTGGGCGACAGTGAGACTCCATCTCAAAAAAAAAAAAAAAAAAAAAAAAAGACTGGTCAAAAAAAAAAAGGGGGGGTGCTGGGCATGGTGGCTCACATTTGTAACCCCAGCACTTCGGGAGGCTGAGGCGGGTAGATCACCTGAGGTCAGAAGTTCGAAACCAGCCTGGCCAACATGGTGAAACCCTGTCTCTACTAAAAGTACAATAAATTAGCCAGGTGTGGTGGCAGGCACCTGTAATCCCAGCTACTTGGGAGGCTGAGGCATGAGAATCGCTTGAACCCAGGAGGGGCAGAGGTTGTGGTGAACCGAGATCATGCCATTGCACTCCAGCCTGGGTGACAGGGAGACTCCAACTCAAAAAAAGAAAAGTATAATTAGCAACTTCAGAAACGAGATTATAGGATACTTGGTCCCTGGTGTCTAAGTTAACAAAATCTTACAGTTGGAAAGACCTTAGAGGTCATCTAGTGTGACCCTGATACATGATTTACCTTTGATAACATTCCAGAGGAGCAAATTCTAGCTTCTGCTTCAACAATTTGTTTTTTACATTACATTTTTCCCCCTAAGTGTTTGAAAATTCTTGCTTGTTGACAAAAATCTAACTTCTTGTAACTTAAACCCATTGGTTTTTGCTTTGCCTTCTAGGATAATGAAAAAAAGATCAATTTCTCCTTTTCTTCATAGTCCCTAAAGATTGCTGTGGCTCGAGGCCGGGCAAGGTGGCTCACGCCTGTAATCCCAGCACTTTGTGAGGCCGAGGTGGGCGGATCACGAGGTCAGGAGATCGAGACCATCCTGGCTAACACGGTGAAACCCCGTCTCTACTAAAAATACAAAAAAATTAGCCGGGCGTGGTGGGTGGGCGCTGGTAGTCCCAGCTACTCAGAAGGCTGAGGCAGGAGAATGGCATGAACCCCGGGGGGTGGAGCTTGCAGTGAGCGGAGGTCCCGCCAAAGCACTTCAAGCCTGGGTGACAGAGCGAGACTCTGTCTGAAAAAAAAAAAAAAAAAAAACAAACAGGCCGGGCGTGGTGGCTCAAGCCTCTAATCCCAGCACTTTGGGAGGCCAAGACGAGCGGATCACGAGGTCAGGAGATCGAGATCATCCTGGCTAACACGGTGAAACCCCGTCTCTACTAAAAAATACAAAAACCTAGCCGGGCGAAGTGGCGGGTGCCTGTAGTCCCAGCGACTCGGGAGGCTGAGGCAGGAGAATGGCGTAAACCCGGGAGGCGGAGCTTGCAGTGAGCTGAGATCCGGTCACTGCACTCCAGCTTGGGCGACAGAGCAAGACTGTCTCAAAAAAAAAAAAAAAAAAATTAAATTGGACCCAGACCAAACAACTGAAGGACAAAGTGGCAGACTATCACTTTCCTTATTTAGACACTAAACTTGGCAGCCTTATTTGCACCAGTTTAGCTTATGATCGATAAGATCCTCCAGGTCTTTTACTTTAACACTTATTAAATCATATATCCTCCATTTTGAACTCAGGCAGTTGGCTTTTGGAGATGGACTTACAAGTCGTCACGTTTGGCCACTTGTCTAATTAGCTGAGATTGTTTGAATTTTTTTTCTGAGACGGAGTCTCGCTGTCACCCAGGCTGGAGTGCAGTGGCTCCATCTCGGCTCACTGCAAGCTCCGCCTCGCGGGTTCACGCCACTCTGCCTCAGCCTCCCAAGTACCTGGGACTACAGGCGCCCGCCACCTCGCCCGGCTAGTTTTTTGTATTTTTTAGTAGAGACGGGGTTTCACCGTGTTAGCCAGGATGGTCTCGATCTCCTGACCTCGTGATCCGCCCGTCTTGGCCTCCCGAAGTGCTGGGATTACAGGCATGAGCCACCGTAACCGGCCTTGAATTTTCATTTAATCTCTGAAGGCATTCATAATTACTTCCAGTTTCATGTTGTCTATAAATTTGATAAACATCAGGATCCTTAACCATGTTATTTATAAAAATTCTACTCAGGAAAGGCTGCACGTGGTGGCTCACTCCTGTAATCCCAGCACTTTGGGAGGCCTAGGCGGGCGGATCATGAGGTCAGGAGATTGACACCATCCTGGCTAACACGGTGAAACCCGGTCTCTACTAAAAATACAAAAAATTAGCCAGGCGTGGTGGCGGGCGCCTGTAGTCCCAGCTACTCGGGAGGCTGAGGCAGAATGGCGTGAACCCGGGAGGCGGAGCTTGCAGTGAGGCGAGATGGCGCCACTGCACTCCAGCCTGGGCGACAGAGACTCCGTCTCAAAAAAAAACACTTTTTTTTTTTTTTTTTACTCAGGAAAGAATCCTATGCCATAGTGGCCTTTGTTTGATACATACATTATTAGCGTGCACTCCTGTAGGTACACTAAAAACTTAGCTCATGCACTTTGTATATCCTTATAATGGTACAAAGAAAATACATTGATTCTTTTCATTGGTGACAAATGCCTTGCCAAAATCAAAGAATTTCCATGCCTTAAGAAGGAAATAATGTCAGGATTTTGAATCAACATCCGTTTCTACTGACCATTTATTTTTAAATAGGTTTTAAAATCCTCACAAGGGCAGTAGCTCATGCCTGTAATCCCAGCACTTTGGGAGACTGAGACGAGAGGATCGCTTGAGCCCAGCCAGGAGACAAGCCTGAGCAATAGCGAGACCCCCATCTCTACAAAAAATAGAAAAATTAGCCGGGTGTGGTAGTGTATGACGGTTGTCCCAACTACAAAGGAGGCTGAGGCAGGGAGGTCACCTGTGCCCGGGAGGTCAAGCTGCAGTGAGCCGTGATCGTGCCACTGCACTCCAGCCTGCGCAAGAGACCCTGCCTCAAAACCAAACCAAACCAAACCGATAACACTGGCATCATACCAGCCTGCACTTTGGGACAGGTGATGGCTGGGGTGGGAAGAAACGTGAAGAGGAAATGAGAACACAGCGAAAACGCTGCAACAAGAAGTCCTCTGGCTTCACTGCAGACAATTGGTTTCTCCTTCGCTCGTTATCTTAAAAACCGGGCTGGTGTAGCAAATCTGACGCAGCACTACGGCTTTTAAGATTTACCTTGATTCGTGATATTACCAAGCAAAGGAATGCAGTAAATTGACCTGCTTCAAACGTAGGTAGAACTGAGAAACGGAAACAGAAAACCATGAAACAACCCCAGTGTTGCAGTAAAGCTGTGACAGGTCGATGCCTTCCACTCGGGAAGCCCAAGATGGCCGGGCCAGGAACCCGGGAAGCAGCTGAAGTCTCAATTCCCCTCGCCCTAGGCCTGCCTAAGAGAAGTCAGAAGCCGCGCCACGCCCCCTTACATCACCGATAGACGTAATCCGGTTCCGCCGCAAACCTGCCGCAGGCCAAGGCCCCGCCCCGTGTCCCGCCCACCCCAAGCGGGATGGCTGAGCGCCGCACGCGCAGCACGCCGGGACTAGCTAGCGAGCCTCCCAGCAGCCTCTGGGACGGGCGCGGTGCGTAAGTAGCTCGCCGGCGGTGGCCGTTCTCCGTAAAATGGCGGACCGGCGGCGGCAGCGCGCTTCGCAAGACACCGAGGACGAGGAATCTGGTGCTTCGGGCTCAGACAGCGGCGGCTCCCCGTTGCGGGGCGGCGGGAGCTGCAGCGGTAGCGCTGGAGGCGGCGGCAGCGGCTCTCTGCCTTCACAGCGCGGAGGCCGAATCGGGGCCCTTCATTTGCGGCGGGTGGAGAGCGGGGGCGCCAAGAGCGCTGAGGAGTCGGAGTGTGTGAGTGCGCGCAGGCGAGGCGGGGCGGGGCGGGGTGGGGACCGGGCGGCGAGCCGGCCGGCCGGGGGCGGGGTGTAGGTGATGCTAGGTGTCTGGGAGTTGATAGTAGATACTGGGACTTTTTTTGTTGTTTTTACGAGAAAAGGGGAGTTATCCCAGTGTGAGTTTGCATCCGGAGTTCTAAGGGAAGAAGGATTGGGGGTTTCTGGGAGGATGGCAGAGCCGCTGGGTATGGAAAGCGGATGTTTATTCAGAAATCGGGTCTGGAGGGAAGGAGACCAGATCTGCCTTGGCTACTAAAGACCAGACCTGCCTTGGCTACTACTTGTCTCTCTCTCCGACCATTTTGTGCTCAGTCTTCAGCTCTTCACCCACATTTCTTTATTGGGCTCTCCACCTCTGGAAATCACAGAACTAACCCATGTCTTCTACTTTCCTTCAGGAGAGTGAAGATGGCATTGAAGGTGATGGTGAGTAGCATCTTTTACCCCATTAGGACAAGAGTTTTTTTTAACATAAACTCAGAAAACCTATTTCCAACTGTCGACATTCTCACACACGGATTTAGGGCCACAGAGTGGCTTTTTGTAGCATAGTGCTTAAGAGCATAGGTTTTAGCAGTGTAGTCTTGTGCAAGTTACTCTGAGTCTGTTTTTCCTTCTGTAAGTGGAGACTATAATTTTATTCACGTTGTAGGTTGATGTCAGAATTAAATGAGACTCTTAGTCTGACCTATAATAAGCAGCCAAAAAATGTTTCTGGGTTTCTGTTTTTCCACATATTTCTGTTTTATTTCAGCTGTTCTCTCGGATTATGAAAGTGCAGAAGACTCAGAAGTGAGTATGACAGGTTTTTTCCTATGGTACAGATCAGAAATGCTTTTAGAAAGTGTACACACCTTCGTTGCAAACGTACCATGACCTCCGTGTTTATCCTCTTGTGTATTCTTCATTTATGCTTCTGAGAAAGTGTTACAGAATGTCTTGTTCTCTTTAGACCTAGGGAAAACTTGGGGCATGCCGTCTCAAGCCACAGGTGTTATACTGTTAGTTGACTTCTCTTCCTGTCTGAAGAGTATGAGATTCTAAATAAGAGAATGAGTACATCTTGAAGTCCTCTGAAAGATGTTTGACAGTTTGTTTTATGCAGTGTAGGTTAAGAAGCCAGCCAGTTGGATATTTTTTTCGTGGATTTTTTTTTCCAAATCTATCTGAAGACTTTGAAAGGGTAGGATTCTGAATGTTTTGTGCCAAGAGCATCCATCATTTTATAGGTGGGGATTTCTCTGTTTCTAGGAGAGTTTCCTGTCTTTTGGATAAACTACTAGAGATGCCATCAGAATAAATGTTTGTTTTCTGGGTTGTTGAGTGGAGTCCTGAGTTCTGCTAATGGGATTATATACAGGGGGAATTGGATAGTGGATCAAAGATTTTGTCTATAAATTTTTAGAACCGTTACTACATTTTAGAATCTGTTAAGCCCTTGAAGATGGAACAGTGAACACTATAACAAAATTCCTATCTTTAGAGATCTTACAACTTAATAAGGAAGTCAGACAAACATTCAAGCAATTGTACCACTTGCTGATAGAGGATAGCGCTGGGATAGGGCTAAGTAGGGTGTTATAGCTGGGCACTGAATCCATCCTAGTCAGTCAGGAAAGATTAAGAGTTGACTGGGTATAATGTGTTCTATCTAGGCAGAGGGAACAACAGTCAAGAAAGCCCATAGGGGCTGGGAGCAGTGGCTCATGCCTGTAATCCCAGCACTTTGGAAGACTGAGGCAGGCGGATCACTTGAGACCAGGAGTTTGAGACCAGCCTGGCCAACATGGTGAAAACCCATCTCTACTAAAAAATAACAAAAATTAGCTGGGTATGGTGATGTATGCCTGTAATTCCAGCTACTTGGGAGGCTGAGACACGAAAATTGTTTGATCCCAGGAGATGGAGGTGGCAGTGAGCTGAAATCATGCCACTGCACTCCTATGTGGGTGACGGAGTGAGACTGTCTTAAAAAGTAAATACATAAAAAAAAAAGAGGCCAGGCACTGTGGCTCACGCCTGTGATCCCAGCACTTTGGGAGGCCGAGACGGGCGTATCACAAGGTGAGGAGGTGGAGACCATCCTGGCTAACACGGTGAAACCCTGTCTCTACTAAAAATACAAAAAATTAGCCAAGCATGGTGGCGGGCGCCTTGTAGTCCCACCTACTCTGGAGGCTGAGGCAAGAGAATGGTGTGAACCCGGAAGGCGGAGCTTGCAGTGAGCTGAGATCGCACCACTGCACTCCAGCCTGGGTGACAGAGCGAGACTCCGTCTGGAAAAAAAAAAAAAACCCATAGGGGTACAAAAAAGTAATAATACTTAGGATGAATAAGATCTAAACCCAGCGCAATGGCTCACACCTGTAATCCCAGCACTGTGGGAGGCCAAGGTGGGCCAGTCACTTGAGGCCAGGAGGTCAAGACCAGCCTGGCCAACTTGGCAAAACTCCATCTCTACTAAAAATACAAAAATTAGCAGGTCGTGGTCACGCATGCCCGTAATTCCAACTACTCAAGTGGCTGAGGCAGGAGAATCCCTTGAGCCTGGGAAGTGGAGGTGGCAGGGAGCCATAATCAACACCACTGTAATCCAGCCCGGGCAACAGAGCAAGACTCTGTCTCAAAAAAATTTAAAAAATAAGAATGACTAAGATCTAGAATTTCATATTTGCAACATGGTGACTACAGTCAACAGTAACTTATTGTATATTTAAAAATAACTATTGGCTGGGTGTGGTGGCTCAAGCCTGTAATCCCAGCACTTTGCGAGGCCAAGGTGGGTGGATCACGAAGTCAAGAGATCGAGACCACCCTGGCCAACATGGTGAAATCCTGTCTCTACCAAAAATACAAAAATTAGCCGGGGTGTGGTGGCGCGCGCCTATGGTCCCAGCTACTCAGGAGGCTGAGGCAGGAGAATTGCTTGAATCTGGGAGGCAGAGGTTGCAGTGAGCCGAGATCACGCCACTGTGCTCCAGGCTGGTGACAGGGCAAGACTCCATCTCAAAAAAAAAATAAGTGTCAATAAAAGAATGTGATTGAATTGTTTGTAACAAAGGATAAGTGCTTGAAGTGATCCGTACCCCATTTACCCTTAACATGATTATTACACATTGTATAGCTATATAAAAATATCTCATGGGCCGGGCGCAGTGGCTCACACCTGTAATCCCAGCACTTTGGGAGGCCGAGGCGGGTGGATCAGCTGCGGTCAGGAGTTCAAGACCAGCCTGGCCAACGTGGCAAAACCCTGTCTCTACTGAAAAGAAAAATTAGCGCCGGTTGCGGTGGCTCAAGCCTGTAATCCCAGCACTTTGGGAGGCCAAGGCAGGCGGATCACAAGGTCAGGAGATCGAGACCATCCTGGCTAACACCGTGAAACCCCGTCTCTACTAAAAAAAAACAAAAAACTAGTCGGGCGTGGTGGCGGGCGCCTGTAGTCCCAGCTACTTGGGAGGCTGAGGCAGAAGAATGGCGTGAACCCGGGGGGCGGAGCTTGCAGTGAGCCGAGGTCGCGCCGCTGCACTCCAGCTTGGGGCACAGAGTGAGACTCCGTCTCAAAAAAAAAAAACAACAACAAAAAAAAGAAAAATTAGCTAGGCGTGGTAGCTGGCGCCTGTAATCCCAGTGACCCAGGAGACTGAGGCAGGAGAATTACTTGAACCCAAGAGGTGGAGGTTGCAGTGAGCTAAGATCGTGCCATTGTGCTCCAGCCTGGGCAACAAGAGCGAAACTCTGTCTCAAAAAAAAAATCTCATGTACTGCATAAATATATATACCTTCTATGTATTCACAAAAATTAAAAACTTTCTTTTCTTTTTTTGTTTGAGATGGAGTCTTGCTCTGTAACCCAGACAGGAGTGCAGTGGCGTGATCTTGGCTCACTGCAACCTCCGCCTCATAGGTTCAAGCAATTTTCCTGGCTCAGCCTCCTGAGTAGCTGGGATTACAGGTGCACGCCACCACACCCGGCTAACTTTTGTATTTGTAGTAGAGACGGGGTTTCACCATGTTGGCCAGGCTGGTCATGAACTCGACCTCAGGTGATCCGCCCGCATCATCTTCCCAAAGTACCAGGATTATAGGTGTGAGCCACTGTGCCCAGCCCTCTTTTTTTTTTTTTTTTTTTTTTTTAAAGAAGAGGCAGGGTATCACTCGTTGCCCAGTCACCCAGGCTGGAGTGCAGTTGTGGGATCACAGCTCACTACAGCCCCCAATTGTTGGCTTCAAACAGTCCTCCTACCTTGACCTCCCAGAGTGCTGAGATTACAAGCATGAGCCGGCATGCCCAGCCAAAAAAAATTAATTTTTTTTTCTTTTTTGAGACAGTGTCACTCTCTTGCCCAGACTGGAGTGCAATGGCTTGATCTCAGCTCACTGCAACCTCTGCCTCCCAGGTTCAAGCCATTCTCCTGCCTCAGTCTCCCAAGTAGCTGGGATTATAGGTGCATGCCACCACGCCCGCCTGATTTTTGTGTTTTTAGGAGAGACGGGGTTTCACCATGTTAGTCAGGCTGGTCTCGAACTCCTGACCTCAGGTGACCCACCCGCCTTGGCCTCCCAAGGTGCTGGGATTACAGGCATGAGTCACCATGCCCCCCAATTTTTTTTTTTTTCTTTTTATTTTTAGATGGAGTCTCGCTCTGTAGCCAGGCTGGAGTGCAGTGGTACAATCTTGGCTCACTGGAGCCTCCGCCTCCCGGGTTCAAGTGATTCTCCTGCCTCAGCGTCCCGAGTAGCTGGGACTACAGGTGTGCACCACCACACTCAGCTAATTTTTGTATTTTTAGCAGAGATAGGGTTCCATCATGTTGGCTAGGATGGTCTCCATCTCTTGACCTCGTGATCCATCCACCTCGGCCTTCCAAAGTGCTGGGATTACAGGCATGAGCTACTGCGCCTGGCCCAAAATTTTTTTTAAAAAGAGAGAAAGCCCAGATAGAGAAAATAGCGTTTGGGAACTTGGGAGTAGTTAGGTGTGACTGGAGCGTTGTTGGTACAGGATAGGTATTAGAAATAAAGACAAATTGGTGAGCAGGGGCCACCAATTGGTGAGGTGGGACGATTGCTTGAGCCTGGGAGGTGGAGGTTGCAGTGAATCAAGATTGCACCCCTGTACTCCAGCCTGGGCAACAGAATAAGACCCTGTCTCAAAAAAAAAAAAAAAAAAAAAGTGATGTGATTGGATTTCTTTATTTTTTAAAATTTTTATTTCCTTTTTTTTTTTTTTTTTTTTTTTCTCTGAGATGGAGTCTCACACTGTCACATGCCCAGGCTGGAGTGCAGTGGTACTATCTCGGCTCACTGCAGCCTCCACCTCCCAGGTACAAGCGATTCTCCTGCCTCAGCCTCCCAGGTAGCCAGGTAGCTGGGACTACAGATGCACGCCACCACACCCAGCTAATTTTTTTTTTAATTTTTAGTACAGATGAGGTTTCACCATGTTGGCCAGGCTGGTCTCGAACTCCTGACCTCAAGTGATACACCTGTCTTGGTCTTTCAGACTGCTGGGATTACAAGCATGAGCCACTATGCTTTGTCTGATTTAAATTTTAAAGAAGTGTTTTTCAGATCCAGAGAACACTTGCATCAGAAAATCCAATTGGCCATTCTCTACTGAAACAGACTCTTGGGAGGGGCATTGGGGACTCAGACATTTATGTATTAAAGAATATCCTAGGTTGGTGCTCTGTACTGTAAAATTTGAGGATTCTTTTACAGCAGTTATTTTGTCTGCAATTAAGAGGAACAAGATCAGAGACAGAAAAGCTAGTTAAGAAAGCTGTTGTAGGTGTCCACTTAAGTACTTAGTGTGGCATGGAGTAGAGTTGTGATATTGAAAATAGAAGTGGACAGAATTCAGAGTTACAAGTGGTTTTGGGATGGGGAATATTTGCAGTACAGCTGCTTTTTGATTCATGGTGTAGTTATATCCCATCCTGGTAAACCCATCGTAAGTTCAGAAGTTGAAGACAACTTCTTGGCTAACTTGGAGCAGCAGCTCTCTGTTGCTATCTAGCATCTCAAGGAGTATGATTTTTTTTTTTCTTTTTCTTTGAGACAGAGTCTCACTCTGTCTTACTCTGTCTGCAGTGGCGTGATCTCAGCTTACTGCAACCTCCGCTGCCCGGGTTCAAGCGATTCTCATGCAGCAGCCTCCCGAGTAGCTGGGACTACAGGTATCCGCCACCATGTCCGGCTAATTTTTTTGTATTTTTAGTAGAGACGGGTTTCACCGTGTTAGCCAGGATGGTCTCGATCTGCTGACTTCGTGATCCACCTGCCTCGGCCTCCCAAAGTGCTGGGATTACAGGCGTGAGCAACCGCGCCCAGCCTTTTCCTTTTTTTTTTTTGAGACGGAGTCTTGCTCTGTTGCCCAGGCTGAAGTGAAGTGGCGCGTCTCCGCTCACTGCAAGCTCTGCTCCGTGAGTTCAAGCCATTCTTCTGCCTCAGCCTCCCGAGTAGCTGGGACTACAAGCGCCCACACCACGTCTGGCTGATTTTTTTTGTATTTTTAGTAGAGACAGGGTTTCACCATGTTTGCCAGGATGGTCTCGATCGCCTGACCTCATAATCTGCCCTCCTTGGCCTCCCAAAGTGCTGGGATGACAGGCGTGAGCTACTGCATCTGGCCATCTTTTTTATTTTTTAAAAAATATTTTAAGGCCGGGCGCGGTGGCTCAAGCCTGTAATCCCAGCACTTTGGGAGGCCGAGGCGGGCGGATCACGAGGTCAGGAGATCGAGACCATCCTGGCTAACACGGTGAAACTCCGTCTCTACTAAAAAATACAAAAAACTAGCCGGGCGAGGTGGTGGGCGCCTGTAGTCCCAGCTACTCGGGAGGCTGAGGCAGGAGAATGGCGGGAACCCGGGAGGCAGAGCTTGCAGTGAGCTGAGATCCAGCCACAGCACTCCAGCCTGGGCGACAGAGCAAGACTCAGTCTCACAAAAAAAAAAAAAAAAAAAAAAATTTAAATAGAGATGGGGTCTCTCTATGTTGTCCAGGCTGGTCTTGAACTCCTGGGCTCAAGGGATCCTCCCACCTTAGCCTCCCAAAGTTCTGGGATTACATGTGTGATGAGCCACTGCACCCAGCTGAGAAGTACAGTTTCTACTGAATGTTTATGGCTTTCACATCACCATAAAGTCAAAATTATAAGTTGAACCATCATACATCAGGACTGTCTGTAGTCACTAGAGATTGGAAATGCTGGAAAAACTGACAGGCAGTATGGAGTGTTCATTGAGTTTTGGGGATTGTGAATTTATAACAGCTTACCATTCTATATGTAAAGGAGTTCGGATGTTATCCTAATGGCAAGGAAAGAAGTACCATTGAAGGCTTAAATGTGGAGGATGAATTGTGGGTGAGGCACAGAGGAAGACTAGAGGCAGAAGAGCTGTTTAGAGGTTGTTAGGATAGTCCAAGGAGCATGACAATGGTGTCCTAAAGAAGGTTCATACTTGTGGGAATGGCAAGATGTGGACAGATGAGAGAGAGATTCTAGTGTTACTAACAACCCCTTCATTGATTGAATGTGGAACCTGAATTAAGGAGTCAAAGGAGGCCAGGCACCGTGGCTCATGCCTATAATCACACATTGGGAGGCTGAGGCAGGTAGATTGCTTGAGCCTAGGAGCCTGAGACCCACCTGGGCAACGTGGAAAAATCCCATCTCTACAAAAGAAAAGTAGGAAACAAAATTGTCCGGTCTTGCTGGCGCAGGCCTGTGGTCCCAGCTGCTGAGGAGGTTCAGGCAGGAGGATCATCTAAGCCCAGGGAGGTCAGAGCTGTAGAACTATGATCACTCCACAGCACTCCAGCCTGGACAACAAAGTGAGACCCTGACTCAGAAAAAGAAAAAGGAGTCAAAGGAATGTGCAGGTTGATGAACTGTTAAGGAAGGGACAGCAGGAGAAGAATTCTGAAAGGACAGTGGTGGGTTAGGTTTTGGTAGTTTTGAGATTGAGAAGGTGTGGGACTTTCAGGTGGTGATATCTGGTAAACAGCTTTTGATTCTTAATTGCTCATACCTTTCTGAGTTTTCATTTCATTTTTGAGTTTTTCCAATTCTGATTGATGTTCTTTCATGCCTTATATGATTTTCTTAATGTCTTTTTAGCTCATTTTGAAATAGAAGTTGTGATTTTGATATAATATGTGGATATCTTTCTGGCATGCTTTCATTGTCTGTAGGAATGCTATTTTTTTTCTTATTATAACTTTATACGAGATTTAACTTCTATATTTTCTGTTCATTTTTATGTAACGTTAATTTTCCTGGTGTTTTAGAAGGAAGCATGATTTAGAGTAACTTCTTCTAACTTCACAGAGCTCCTTCTTCTGTTGTTTTTCTGTGGTGGTGAGAAATATGGTGACTTGCTTTCTGAGGTTTGTTGCTTTTGTTCCCTTTCCCAGCTTGTTCTGGACCATCCCTGTCCTACTGAATTTGGTTCTGCTCTCAACAGTTTCTCTTCTAGGAACTCCCTTCTAGGACAGTGTAGGCTCTGTCCCTAGAAGGGAGCCCTGGCAGCCAGGTCAGCTTCATCCCTTCAGACCTTTTTTTTTTTTTTTTTTTTTTTGAGATGGAGTCTCACTGTGTCACCCAGGCTGGAGTGCAGTGGCGCAATCTCAGCTCACCGCAACCTCTGTCTCCCAGGTTTAAACGATTTTCCTGCCTTAGCCTCCCTAGTAGCTGGGTCCTCGTGTGCCACCATGCCCGGCTAATTTTTGTATTTTTAGTAGAGATGAGGTTTCACCATGTTTTCCTGGCTGGTCTCAAACTCCTGACTCAGATGATACACCCACCTCAGCCTCCCAAAGTGCTGGGATTACAGGCGTGAACCACCGTGTCCAGCCAGACCTTTTGACCACAGGGCCCTTACGGTCCCTTGGTAGAACCCTTGCTAGTTTTTGTTGTTGTTGTTGTTGTTTTTTTTTAGACGCCAGACTGGAGTTCTGTCACCAGACTGGAGTTCAGTGGCGTGATCTCTGCTGACTGCAACCTCCACCTCCCGGGTTCAAGTGATTCTCCTGCCTCAGCCTCCCAAGTAGCTGTGATTATAGGCACATGCCACCACAACCAGCTAATTTTTGTATTGTTTTGGTAGAGATGGGGTTTCACCATGTTGGCCAGAATGGTCTCGAACTTCTGACCTCATGATTTACCCACCTCAGCCTCCCAAAGTGATGGGATTACAGGCATGAGACACCGCGCCTGGCCCCCTTACTAGTTTTAAGTACAGTTTTCAGTTTTCACAGTTGTACTTTCTCTTGATTACCTGTTGATTATTTCAGTGTTCTCCTGTTCTCAGGTCCATTTGCTTTCTCTGCTTTCTCCTGCGTGGACACCAATACTGTACAGGTCCTATAGCTGTTGGTGGTTTGTTATGCACTTACATTTTGGGTCTTGGGGGATACCTGGTAACTTAGCTTGTTGCAGTGTTGTCTGAAGGTTTTGGTTTCTTTTTTGTTTTTTGAGACAGAGTTTTGCTGTCGCCCAGGCTGGAATGCAATGGCTCACTGCAGTCTTTGCCTCCCAGGTTCAAGCTATTCTCATATCTCAGCCTCCTACGTAGCTGGGATTACAGGTGCGTGCCACTATGCCTGGCTAATTTTTGTATTTTTAGTAGAGACGTGGTTTTACCATGTTGGCCAGGCTGGTCTCAAACTCCTGACTTCAGGTGATCCACCCACCTCGGCTTCCCAAAGTGTTGAGATTACGGGCGTGAGCCACTGTGCCTGGCCAAGGTTTGGTTTGGATCTTGGTTTTGCTGTCCAGAGCTCTCATTCCATGTGGAGATTTGAAGACAGATAAAACTGTGCCACTGCCATTTTCTGAGAGTCTTCCAAGAATTCTTTTTTTTTTTTTTTTGGAAATGGGTCTCCTTATTTTGCCCAAGCTGGGCTTGAACTTGAACTTACAATCCTCCGACATCAGCCTCCTGAATAGCTCAGACAATAGGTTCATGCCACTGTGCCTGGCCAAAAAAAACTTGTTAAAGAAACTTGACTGAGGGAAGGCTAAAGAGATGGTAGTTGGAAAGGTTGCTTTGAGATCAAGAGGTGATTTAGTTGCTTTTTAAAAAGTTAGGAGAGTCTCAAATATGGTCAAAGATTGAAGAAAAGATAAAGGGGGGAAAAAAGGGAATAGATAATAATATTGAGTACTGGTATTTTTGACTGAATATATGAGAAGAAGTAGGAACCAGACAAAACAGGCATCTTCCATTGTAATTACAGAGAAGTGGGAAGGAAAGGTATGTGCAAAGGAAGATTAGAAAGGAGGGAAAAGCCGGGTGCGGTGGCTCACGCCTGTAATCCCAGCACTTTGGGAGGCCAAGGCACGAGGTCAGGAGATCAAGACCATCTTGGCTAACATGGTGAAACCCCATCTCTACTAAAAATACAAAAAAATTAGCCAGACGTGGTGGCGGGCACTCAAGCCTAGGTGACAGCGTGAGACTCCATCTCAAAAAAAAAAAAAAGGGGCGGGGGGGACAAATGAGGGAATAGATAACAATATTAAGTAAGCACTGGTATTCTTGACTGAGTACGTGAGAAGATGTAGGAACCAGACAAGAGAAGTATCTTCCATTGTAATTAAAAGTGGGAAGGAAAGGTATGTGCAAAGGAAGTTAGCATTCCCTTCTGTGCTTTGTTTTTGTGAAACAGAAGGATAGAGCAAGCCAGGCACTGTGACTCACACCTGTAATCCAAGCACTTTGGGAGGCCAAGGCAGGAGGATTGCTTGAGCCCAGGAGTTTGAGACCAATCTGGGCAATAAAGTGAGACCCTCTCTCTACCAAAAAACTAGCCTGGTGCAGTAATGTGTGCCTATATCCCAGCTACTTGGGAGCTTGGAGTGGGAGGATCCCTTGAGCCCAGGAGGTTGAGGCCACAGCAAGCTATGATTGCACCACTGCACTCCAGCCTGGGTAACAATGTGAGACTCTCGAAAAAAACAAAAGAATGACATCTTCAAAAAGAGTGTGTGTGCATGCGTGTGCGTGCGTGCGTGTGTATTTAACCCCCTTTGGCAATGGAGTAGTCTGTTGTAGGCCTGGAGAAAGCAGACATTTGAATTGATCCAGTTCCAGGCATATGAGAGTGGCAGGAGAATTGGGATATTACTAGTAGTGATTGAAATGAATGAACTGTGGAGTCTAGAGAGAGAAGAAAGTGAATGTGAGAAAGGACTGATAGATAGGCAGAAGTTAGAAGGATCAAGGTAATGGACATATTAAGAAATTAGAGATGAGAGAGTTAGGAAACAACTAGGAATAAGAGGCATTTTTTAAAAAACTGATTTATTGTGACTAGGTGCTGTGGCTCATGCCTGTAATCCCAGCACTTTGGGAGGCTAAGGTGGGTGGGTCACGAGGTCAGATCGAGATCATCCTGGTTAACATGGTGAAACCCCATCTCTACTAAAAATACAAAAAAATTAGCAGGGTGTGGTGGCGGGCGCCGGTAGTCCCAGCTACTTGGGAGGCTGAGGCAGGAGTATGGTGTGAACCCGGGAGGCGGAGCTTGCAGTGAACCAAGATGGCGCCACTACACTCCAGCCTGGGTGACAGGGCGAGACTCCTCCTCCAAAAAAAAAAAAAATACTGCTTTATTGAGATACAATTCACATAATGTACAGTTCATTTATTTATAAAGTGCATAATTTAGCCAGGTGCGTGCCTGTACTCAGCTACTTAGGCTGAGGCAGGAGGAATGGTTGGCCCAGGAGTTCGAGACCGGCCTAGGCAATGTAGTGAGACCTTATGTCTTTTTATTTGTTTGTTTGTTTATTTTTGAGACAGAGTCTTGCTCTGTCACCCAGTCTGGAGTGCAGTGGCACAATCTTGGCTCACTGCAACTTGAGCCTCTGGGCTTCAAGTGATTCTCGTTGGTCAGCTTCCCGGGTAGCTGGGGCTACAGGCATATGCCATATGCCAGGCTAATTTTTAGTTTTTTTTTTTTTTTTTTTTGAGACGGAGTCTTGCTGTGCCCCAGGCTGGAGTGCAGTGGCGCTCGATCTCGGCTCACTGCAAGCTCCGCCCCACCGGTTTCACGCCATTCTCCTGCCTCAGCCTCCCGAGTAGCTGGGACTACAGGCGCCCGCCACCTCACCCGGCTAATTTTCTTGTATTTTTAGTAGTGACGGGGTTTCACCGGGTTAGCCAGGATGGTCTCGATCTCCTGACCTCGTGATCCGCCCATCTCGGCTTCCCAAAGTGCTGGGAAATTTTTAGTATTTTTAGTAGAGATGGAATTTCGTCGTTTTCGCCGATCTGGTCTCAAACTCCTAGCCTCAAGTGATCTGCCTGCCTCAGCTTCCCAAAGTTCTGGGATTACAGGCATAAGTCACCACGCCTGGCCCGTAAGACCTTATCTCTATAAAAAATAAAAAATTTAGCCAGGTGTGGTGGCATGCACCTGTGGTCCCAGCTCCTTGGCAAGCTGAGGCAGGAGAATTGTTTGCGCCCAGGAGGTCAAGGCTGCAGGGAGCTGTGATCACGCCACTGCACTCCAGCTTGAGTAACAGAGTAAGACCCTCATCTCAAAAAAAAAAAAGGAAGAAACCCAGTTATCCCATCCTTCCTGTAGCCTTAAGCAACCGCAAATCTACTTTCTGTCTCTGTTGATTTTCCTATTCTGGCCTTTCATATGAATGGAATTATGTAATATGTAGATTTATGTGTCTGTCCTCTTTCAGTATAGTGTTTTCATCTGACTTGTAGCATGTGTCAGTATTTCATTCCTTCTTTCTTCCTCCCCACCCCAGCTTTATTGAGGTATAACTCACAAATAAAAATTGTGTACATTTAACACATACAGTGTGGTATCTTGATACATGTGTACCTTTTGGAGTACCGCAGTTAAGCTAATTAACATGTCTGTCACTTCACATAATTAACCTTTTTGTATGTGTGTGATGAGAACACTGAAGAGCTACTCTTTCAGCACATTTCAAGTTTACAATATGTTATTTATTTTTATTTTACATAGTTTAAAAAGAGACAGAACCTTTGTTACCCAAGCTGGAGTTCAGTGATGCAGTTACAGCTCACTGCAACCTGAAACTCCTGGGCTTAAGCGATCCTCCCATCTCAACCTCCTCAATAGCTGGGACTACAGGCGTGCACTACCATGCCCAGCTAATTTTTTTTTTTTTTTTTTTTTGAGATGGAGTCTTGCTCTGTCGCCCAGGCTGGAGTGCAGTGGCGCGATCTCAGCTCACTGCAAGCTCTGCCTCCTGGGTTCATGCCATTCTCCTGCCTCAGCCTCCCGAGTAAATGGGACTACAGGCGCCCGCCACCACGCCTGGCTAATTTTTTTTGTATTTTTAGTAGAGACGGGGTTACACCGTGTTAGCCAGGATGGTCTCTATCTCCTGACTTTGTGATCCGCCCGTCTTGGCCTCCTAAAGTGCTGGGATTACAGGCGTGAGCCACCGTGCCCGGCCTCACCCAGCTAATTTTGAAATTTTTTGTACAGGCAAAGAATCGCTGTATTGCCCAGGCTGGTCTTGAACTCAGCTTCAAGCAATCTTCTAGCCTCAGCTTCCCAAAGTATTAGGATTACAGGCATGAGTCACCATGCCTGGCCAAGTATGTGGTACGTTATTATTATTATTATTTTAGACGGAGTCTTGCTTTGAGTGCGGTGGTACAGTCTTGGCTTACTGCAACCCCTGCCTCCCAGGTTCAAGCAATTCTCCTGCATCAGCCTCCTGAGTAGCTGGGATTACAGGCGCCTGCCACCACGCCCAGCCAATTTTTGTATTTTTGGAGAGACAGGGTTTCACCATGTTGGCCAGGCTGGTCTCGAACTCCTGACCTCATGATCTGCCTACCTTGGCCTCCCAAAGTGCTGGGATTACAGGTGTGAGCCACCATGCCTGGCCAGTACGTTATTATTAACTGTGGTTACCATGCTGTACATTAGGTCTCCAGAACTTATAACTGAAATTTTATATCCTTTTACCATGATCTTCTCATTTTCCCTACCCTTAAGCCCCAGACACCCCCTTCCTACTCTGTTTCTGTGAGTTTGACTTGAGATCATGTGATGGTTATTTTTCTGTGTCTAGTTTATTTTACTTAGCATAGTTCTCTCTAGGTTCATCCATTTGTTGTCACAAATGGCAAAATTTCCTTTTTTAGGACAGAATTATATTCCATTATTTGTGTGTTCCACATTTTCTTTATCCATTCACCCATCAACAGACACGAGTTATTTCCATATCTTATTTCCATCTTTTGATTATGAATAATTTGTCTACAAACATTAGTGTACACGTTTTTGTGGGGACATATGTTTTCACTTCTCTTTGTGTACCTAGGAATGGAATTGCTGAGTCATGTGGTAACTCTGTAATCATTTGAGGAACTAGAACCACCATACTGTTTCCAAGGTGCTGCACCATTTTACATGACTAACAACAGTATATGAGGGTTCCAGTTTCTTTTTTTTTTTTTTTTTTTTTTGAGACGGAGTCTCGCTCTGTCGCCCAGGCTGGAGTGCAGTAGCGTGATCTCGGCTCACTGCAAGCTCTGCCTCCCGGGTTCACGCCATTCTCCTGCCTCAGCCTCCCGAGTAGCTGGGACTACAGGCGCCCGCCACAGCACCCGGCTAATTTTTTGTATTTTTAGTAGAGACGGGGTTTCACCGTGTTAGCCAGGATGGTCTCGATCTCTTGACCTCGTGATCCGCCTGCCTCGGCCTCCCAAAGTGCTGGGATTACAGGCGTGAGCCACCGCGCCCGGCGAGGGTTCCAGTTTCTCCATATCCTTAACAGCACTTGTGTTATTTACCCAAGTGCATGCCTGTACTCTCAGCTACTCAAGAGGCTGTGGCAGGAGGATTTCTTGGGCCCAGGAGTTCGAGACAAGCTTGGGCAACATAGAGAGATCTGTCTAAAACTTTTTTTTGCCGGGCACGGTGGCTCATGCCTGTAATCCCAGCACTTTGAGAGGCAGAGTCAGATGGATCATTTGAGATCAGGAGTTCGAGACCAGCCTTGCCAACATGGCGAAACCCCATCTCTGCTAAAAATGCAAAAATTAGCCAGGCATTATGGCACGCACCTGTAATCCCTGCTACTCAGGAGGCTGAGGCATAAGAATCACTTGAACCTGGGAGGTAGAGGTTGGAGTGAGCCGATTTGATTCTAGGTATCCTATTAGGTATGAGATATTCTCTCATTTTGATTTGCATTTCCCTGATGACTAATGATGCTGAGTGTTTTTTTCTGGTGCTTATTGGCCATTTTTGTATCTTCCTGGGAGAAATGACTATTCAGATACCTAGGCCGTTTTTTTAAAAATTTATTTTTAATTATTGTTTTTATATTTTTAGAGACAAGGTCTTGCTGTATTATCCAGAGTGGTCTCAAACTCCCGGGCTCATGCAGTCTTCCCACCTCAGCCTCCTCAGTAGTTGGGACTATAGGCGTCAGCCACCACACTCGACCTTTGCCCCAAGTAGCTGAGATTACAGGTGTGCACCACCACGCCCAGCTAATTTTTGTATTTTTAGTAGAGACGAAGTTTTGCCATGTTGGCCAGGCTCGTCTTGAACTCCTGACCTCAGGTGATCTGCCCACCTCGGCCTCCCAAAGTGCTAGATTACAGGTGTGAGCCACTGCGCCTGGTTTTTTTTTTTTTGAGACGGAGTTTCACGTTTCGCTCTTGTTGCCCAGGCTGGAGTGCAATGGCGTGATCTCAGCTCACCGCAACCTCTGCCTCCCAAGTAGGCGCCACCAGGCTTGGATTTTTTTTTTTTTTTTTTTTTGAGATGGAGTCTAGCTCTGTCCCCCAGGCGCAATCTGGCGTGATCTCCGCTCACTGCAAGCTCCGCCTCCTGGTTCATGCCATTCTCCTGCCTCAGCCTCCTGAGTAGCTGGGACTACAGGCGCCCGCCACTGTGGCCAGCTAATTTTTTGTATTTTTAGTAGGGACAGGGTTTCACCGTGGTCTCGATCTCCTGACCTTGTGATCTGCCCACTTCGGCCTCCCAAAGTGCTGGGATTACAGGCATGAGGATAATTTTTTTTGTATTTTTAGTAGAGATAGGGTTTCTCCATGTTGTTCAGGCTGGTCTCGAACTCCCAGCTTCAGGTGATCTGCCCGCCTCGGCCTTCCAAAGTGCTGGGATTACAGGCGTGAGCCACCGTGCCTGGCCCCCTTTTTTTTTTAAATTGAGATTTAAGAGTTCTCTATATATTCTGTATTCTAGATGTAAGTCCCTTATCAGATATGATTTGAAAATATGTGTTCCCTTTCTCTGGATTGTTCACTTTCTTTATAGTGTTCTTTCAAGCACAAAGATTTTATTTTTAATGAAGCCTGTTTTATGTTTTTCCTTTTGTTGCAGATGCTTTTGGTGTTAGGTATCTAAGAATCATTGAGAGTCATGAGTATTTACTCCTATGTTTTCTTCTAAGAGTTTTATAGTTTCAACTCTTAAATTTAGGTATTTGATTCATTTTGAGTTAGTTTTTATATGTGGGGTAAAGTAAGGGTCTAACTTCATTCTTTTGCATGTGACGATTTTGGTCAAGGACTGGGGTATTTATACGTAAGGTTTTGTTTGTTTTGTTTTTTTTGAGGTGGAGTCTTATTCTGTCACCCAGGCTGGAGTGCAGTTGCACTTTCTTGGCTCACTGCAACCTCTGTCTCCCGGGTTCAAGTGATTTTCCTGCCTCAGCCTCCCAGGGAGCTAGGATTACAGGCATGAGCCACCATGCTCAGCTAATTATATTTAAGGTTTTGAAAGTGGAGCAGTTTTACTTATAATAAAGCATAGCAGTTCTAGGTAAAACTGGTTTGGAGTACAGCCATGGAAATGGATGGCTGATGTGCAGGTGAAGACTGACCTCAGTGCTAAAGTCTTCTAGTCAGCGACAGGTAGGCCTGTGGCCTCGGAGGAGCCAGGGTTTATTAAAATGAGGCTACAAGAGTTAGGTCTGGAAGAGACATTTAGAATAAGGATACCAACCCCATCTCTTAGTCTGAAATATGTGGGAAGTGGAAGAATAAGCTAAAACTTCTGTATTAGAATGTTTCAAAGGAAGCAGTTCCTTCAGGGTAGAGCTAGTAAAAATTGGAAAGAGTACACTGAAGTGGTGGGTGATGTAGGGGAGTTTGTCTCCTCTGGAAAAGAGTTTTGATGACATCCCTTTGCCAAAGTAGTGTGACCGTGTGGTAGCACCTTGGCTTCAGTTAGACTAAGCTTTGACTAATTTGGAGCCTCCTCAGCACTATGCTATTTGTATCTGTTCTGCCCTGGAAACAAAATTAGTTTTTCACTTGAAATAAAGTTGCCTCATTTGACATCCTACCACAGATCAGAGGGTGGAGCATAAAACAAGGTTTCCTTATTAATCATGTGATAATGCTATTTAAAGGTATTTGAATTAAGTCAGTATGTGTGTGTAGGGAGGTGGAGAATTAAAATCACATGCACCAAGTTATTGTAATTTCTGCTTGAAAATCTTCAGGGAACATAGAATCAAGGAAAGAACTGAATGACTGCCACCTACCCATCCCAGTCTTGAGGAGGGTCTTCATGTAATTAAGGGAAATGGGAAGAATCAATGGTGCTTGGTTGTTAAAAAGCTATAGGTAAAGGCTTGATTCTGATAGTGTGGATATAGTCAAACAGTCTCCCTCTATTCGGTTACCCTTCTGGGAATCCTAACCCAAAATACTCAAGGCGAAAATAGTTGAACAACATGGGAGTTCAGAGTGCCTGTCCTGTCTGGGTACAGTCGCTCATGCTTCTAATCCGAGCACTTTAGGGGGCCAAGGCAGGAGGATCACTTGAGTCCAAGAGTTTGAGACTAGCCTGGACAAAAAAGCAAGACCCTGTCTCTACAAAAAAAAAAAAAGGACAAAAATTAGCTGGGCATGATGGCACATGCCTGCAGTCCCAGCTACTCAGGAGGCTGAGGCAGAAGGATCACTGGAGCCCAGGTGTTTGAGGCTGCTGCAAGCCTTGATCACACCACTACACTCTACCCTGAATGATACAGCGAGACCCCATCTGTTAAAAAAAAAAAAAGGGGGGTCTGGGTGTGGTGGCTCACGTCTGTAATCCCAGCACCTCAGGAGGCCGAGGTGGGTGGCTTGCCTGAGCTCGGGACTTTGAGACCAGCCTGGGCAACATGGTGAAACCCTGTCTCTACTAAAGTACAAAAATTGGCCAGGAGTGGTGGCGCACACCTGTAGTCCCCACTACTCAGGAGGCTGAGGCATAAAAATTGCTTGAACCCAGGAGGTGGAGGTTGCAGTGAGCTGAGATCGTGCCATTGCACTCCAGCCTGGGCGACAGAGCAAGACTCTGTCTCCAAAATAAATAAATAATAAATAGAATATAAAGGACACATATCCCTGTGCAGTAAGAATTCCAAGTATAATTTTTGACTCCCCCCAACTACTAAGTCAACTGGAAGCCTTACCAATAACATAAACAGTCAGTGAATACGTATTTTGTATGTCTATTGTGTACTGTACTCTTACAATAAGTAAGCTAGAGAAAAGAAAATGTTATTAAGAAATCATATTCACTATTAAGGAAACATATTATTCAGTGGAAGTGGATCATCATAAAGGTCTTCATCATCTTTGTGTTGAGTAGACTTCAGAAGAGGAGGGGTTGATCTTGCTGCCTTGGGTGACAGAGGCAGTGGAAGGAGAGGCAGGCATTATTTGCTGTAACTTTTATTGAAAAAAATTTGCGTAGAAGTGGACCTGAGTGGTTCAAACCCCTTGTTCGAGGGTCAACTATACCCAGATGCTGAGCAGGGAAAAACGAGGAAGAGGGATTAATTGGCTTGTCTGGGCCAATCAGGCTGACTCAGCTCTATTTGAAAAGATGGCGCAGAAACTTAGAGTTTGAGAGCTTCTCAATCAGGAATTCAGGAATCCCACATTGAGCCTCTTTGACCAGATTATTGGGGCCAACCTGAGTCTTGAGTGACAGGGCAGTCTGGTTCAGGTCAAGTATCAGACCCAGTAGGAGAGTGAGAGACCAGTATACATACATCTACCAGGTTTCAGATGTAACCCATCAATGAGGACACCACCACCTTTCCTTGAAACCATTTCTCTGTGTTCTCGTAGGCCTCCCTAGCCATAGCTCTGCCTCCTTAGGTCCAAGTCTGGGGAGGACAAGGAGAGGAGAGTAACCCTACTCTAAAGCCAGTTCCCTTGTCATGAGCCTTAGCTGCTGCCTTTTCCTACCTAGAACTAGCCACACATCCATTTCCTGGCCCTTTCTAATGGCCTAATGATCCTTTGTGTGTAGACCCAGCACTTTCTCTGTCATGAACAGTGTTACCCAATCTTCATGTGGTAAAAGAGGGAAGAAGATAGTAAAAAGGAAAGAGAGAGAGAGCACTTGGACTAATTTTTTTCGTTTCTGAAATGCGATGGTTGTACAAGTTGTCCTCTAAGGTTTTTTAGGTCAAATTTTTGTAATTATGTGATTCTGGATAGTTTCTGACTGCAGGAATTTCCTGCTGCAGAAAACTAGTACTCATAGGCATCAAAAAATGTAAGCTACTATTTTCCAATTTGAGGATAACAGCGCATTGGGAAATCATAGAGTCATTATCAAAAGTTTGCACATCTGATTGGGCACAGTGGCTCATGCCTGTAATCCTAGCACTTTGGGAGGCTGAGGCAGGAGGTTCGCTTGAGCTCAGAAGTTTGAGGCCAGCCTGGGTAATGTGGTGAAACTCTTGTCTCTACAAAAAAATACAAAAATTAGTTGGGCATGGTGGTGTACATCTGTAGTCCCAGCTACTTGTGGGGGCTGAGGTGGGAGGATTACTTGAGCCCAGGAGGTCAAGGCTATAGTCAGTTGAGATCACGCCACTGCACTCCAGCCTGGGCGACAGAGTGAGACCCTGTCTCAAAAAAGAGTTTGCACATCTACTCATTCAGTTCTCGTTATCTATAGACTAAAATATACATCTCCCCCCTTATGTATTACTATTTTTGAATATATGTAAATTAATAAAATGTAAACTTAAAGTGTTACTGAATGTATAACAGTTTGTTGTTTTTTGTTTGTTTTTGAGACCGTCTCTGCTGCACAGGCTGGAGTGCAGTGGGGCGATCTTGGTTCGCTGCAACCTCTGCCTCCCAGGTTAAAGTGATGCTCCTCCCTCAGCCTTCCGAGTAGCTGGGACTACAGGCACACATCAATTTGTTGTGTTTTGGTTTTTTTGTTTGGTTGGTTGGTTTTCTTTTTTTGGAGACAGGGTCTCGCCCTGTTGCTCAGGCTGGAGTGCAGTGGCACAATTATGGCTCACTGCAACCTCTACCTCCTGGGCTGAAATGATCTCACACCTCAGCCTCCCAAGTTACTGGGACTACAGGCGCACGCCACCACTCCTGGTGAATTTTTTTTTTTGACAGGGTCTCACTCTTTCACCCAGGCTGGTATGCAGTGGTGCTATCTTGGTTCACTGCAACCTCCACCTCCTGGGTTTAAGCAATACTCTTGCCTCAGCCTCCCAAATAGCTGGGATTACAGGTTCATGCCACCATGTCTGGCTAATTTTTGTATTTTTAGTAGAGACAAGGTTTCACCATGTTGACCAGGCTGGTCTTTTTTTTTTTTTTTTTTTGAGGCGGAGTCTCGCTCTGTAGCCCGGGCTGGAGTGCAGTGGCCGGATCTCAGCTCACTGCAAGCTCCGCCTCCCAGGTTTACGCCATTCTCCTGCCTCAGCCTCCCGAGTAGCTGGGACTACAGGCGCCCGCCACCTCGCCCGGCTAGTTTTTTGTATTTTTTTAGTAGAGACGGGGTTTCACGGTGTTCGCCAGGATGGTCTCGATCTCCTGACCTCGTGATCCACCCGTCTCGGCCTCCCAAAGTGCTGGGATTACAAGCTTGAGCCACCGCGCCCGGCCGACCAGGCTGGTCTTAAACTCCTGACCTCGAGTAATCCACCTGCCTCGGCCTCCCAGAGTGTTGGGATTACAGGCATGAACCACTACATCCAGCCTGGCAGTTGTTTGTCATTGCATGTTTTCTCAGTGAATATCTCGTGGGGATCCATGAAAACTTTTAGATCTTAAAAAGGGGTCCACATAATCAAAAAGGTTGGGAATTTCTGCTGTAAGCCATTTTGAGATGGGAGAGTTCACAACTTAAGACAGTGTAGTTACTACGCAGTGCATATTTAAGAGA
This sequence comes from Macaca mulatta, assembly GCF_049350105.2. Taxonomy (NCBI): domain Eukaryota; kingdom Metazoa; phylum Chordata; class Mammalia; order Primates; family Cercopithecidae; genus Macaca; species Macaca mulatta. The sequence continues at coordinate 64,534,131 of NC_133421.1, forward strand.
CAATTCGTAGGTCAGGTACAGTGTTCATGCCTGTAATCAACAGCACTTTGGGAGGCCAAGGGAGGATTGCTTGAGCTCAGGAGTTCAAGAACTGCCTAGGCAACCTAGTGAGACCTCGTCTCTACTAAAAATAAAAATAAAAAAAATCAGCCAGGTGTGGTGGCATGTGCCTGTAGTCGCAGCTACTTCGGAGGCTGAGGTGGGAACATCACTTGAGCCCAGGAGATTGAGATTGCAGTAAGCCATGATTGTGCCACTGCACTCCTGGGCAACAGAGCAAGACCTTGTCTCAAAAAAGATAATTCATGGAGATAGAAATTATCAAAAAGATTAAGCTCCTCTTATATGTTAGGTATTGTATAGTAAGTCTCCCTTCCATTCTTATCCTCTGGGCCTGTTAGAGGCTGCTGCTGGTTTTTTGTTTTTTTTTTTTTTGAGACAGAGTCTTGCTGTGTCACCCAGGCTGGAGTGCAGTGGCACCGTCTCAGCTCACTGCAAGCTCCGCCTCCCGGGTTCTCACCATTCTCCTGCCTCAGCCTCCTGAGTAGCTGGGACTACAGACACCCGCCTCTGCGCCCGGCTAATTTTTTGTATTTTTAGTAGAGATGGGGTTTCACCGTGGTCTCGATCTCCTGACCTTGTGATCCGCCCACCTCGGCCTCCCAAAGTGCTGGGGTTACAGGTGTGAGCCACCATGCCCGGCCTGTTTTGTTTTTTTGAGACGGTGTTTTGCTCTTGTCACCCAGGCTGGAATGCAGTGGCACAATCTTGGCTCACTGCAGCCTCCTGCCTCCCGGCTAATTTTTGTATTTTTAGTAGAGACAGGGTTTTGCCATGTTGACCAGGCTGGCCACGAACTCCTGACCTCAAGTGATCCTCCCGCCTCAGCCTCCCAAAGTGCTGGGATTATAGGTGTAAGCCACTGCACCCAGCCTGCCACTTTTAATAATTCTTGCATGTGTTCCAGGAAAACCTATGTGGATATATATGTGTGTATGTGTGTATTTTTTTAATGTGATTTTTAAAAATAGCGTTTTTTTTATTATTATTATTTTTTGCAACAGAGCCTTACTCTGTTGCCCAGGCTGAAGTGCAGTGGTGCAGTCTCTGCTCACTGCAACCTCTGCCTCCCTGGTTCAAATGATTTTCCTGCTTTAGCCTCCCAGTTAGCTGGGATTACAGGTGCCTGCCACCATGTGTGGCTTATTTTTGTATTTCTAGTAGAGGTGGGGTTTTGCCATGCTGACCAGGTTGGTCTCGCACTCCTGATCTCAGGTGATCTGCCTGCCTCGGCCTCCCAAAGTGTTGGGATTACAGGCATCAGCCACCGTGCCCAGCCAAAATAGGATCTTTATCTTCTGGAAATATGGGTAAGAATATTGATTTGTTTGCTTTTCAGTTCTGTGTTGTACTAAAAATTTAATCAATAAATGTATTCCTAAAGAGCAGAAAATTGAAATGCAGCCGGGCATGGTGGCTCACTCCTGTAAACCCAGCACTTTAGGAGGCCAAGGCAGGCGGATCGTGAAGTCAGGAGTTTGAGACCAGCCTGGCCAACATGGTGAAACCCGGTCTCCACTAAACATACAAAAATTAGCCAGGCGTGGTGGTGGGTGCCTGTAATCCCAGCTACTTTGGAGGCTGAGGCAGGAGAATTGCTTGACCCTGGGAGGCAGAGGTTGCAGTGAGCCGAGATTGCACCACTGCATTCCAGCCTGAGTGACAGAGACTCCATCCTGGGAGGGGGGCGAGGTGGGAATTAAAATGCTGTTCAGATCTTATTTGCATCACTGACAGGGAAACTTTTTTCAGGGTGAAGAAGGAGAATACAGTGAAGAGGAAAACTCCAAAGTGGAGCTGAAATCAGAAGCTAATGATGCTGTTAATTCTTCAACAAAAGAAGAGAAGGGAGAAGAAAAGCCTGACACCAAAGGCACTGTGACTGGAGAGAGGCAAAGTGGGGACGGACAGGTCTGTACATTCCACAGTCCTCCATTTTAGAGGCTGGAATAGGGATTATTGAGTCTGGAAGAGTAAGGATCCCTTTATCTGTCCTCTAGGAGAGCACAGAACCTGTGGAGAACAAAGTGGGTAAAAAGGGCCCTAAGCATTTGGATGATGATGAAGATCGGAAGAATCCAGCATACATACCCCGGAAAGGGCTCTTCTTTGAGCATGATCTTCGAGGGCAAACTCAGGAGGAGGAAGTCAGGTAAAAGCCACTTGCTGCTGCCGCTGTCTAACATGTATTTTAGACATGTAGGTCAGGTACTTTGCTAAATGCTTTGCCTGTATTTCATTTATTACAAGCATTTTAAGGTAAGTATTATGATTATTCTTCTTGTACAAATGAGGAAAGTGGGCTTAGAATATTTGGTAATTCTTGGTGAGGCAGCTAAGATGCAGACCTAGGGCAGTCTGTTTCCAGAACTCATCTTCTCTTAATTATTCTACTTTTTCTTTTCTTAATCTGAGGCGTAAGGCCTCTGAGAAGTGAAGTACTTGCATAGGCTGCTTTTTAGGAGAAAGGAGATGTTTTTCAAAGGTACTGAATGGCATGAAATGAAGTCCTTTTCTCATTTCTATGTCTGTTGTATTTGAGCCCAGCAGGCTCTGAGGTTCTGTGATTCACACTTGCTTAGGGGAGGCCTGTTTTTTATAATCTCTTTGGGATGATGAGACTACGTGAAGTTCCTATTGTCCCCCTGCCTGACCCGTTTTGTTCATGAACATCTCTACTTGGAGAATTCTGCTGACCCAAGACACTTTTCCTTCATTTTATCCAGACCCAAGGGGCGTCAGCGAAAGCTTTGGAAGGATGAGGGTCGCTGGGAGCATGACAAGTTCCGGGAAGATGAGCAGGCCCCAAAGTCCCGACAGGAGCTCATTGCTCTTTATGGTTATGACATTCGCTCAGCTCACAATCCTGATGACATCAAACCCCGAAGAATCCGGAAACCCCGGTGAGGCATTTTAGAACATAGACTGGGCTAGGCATGGTGGCTTACAGTGGCTTACACCTGGAATCCCAGCACTTTGGGAGGCTGAGGCAGGAGGATTGCTTGAGGCCAGGAGTTCAGGACTAGCCTGGAGAACATAGTGAGACCCTGTCTCCAAAAAAAAAGGAAAAAAAAAAAAAAATAGACCATAGACTATAGATATATTTTAGAAAGAACTCTCTTGCTTTGCTTTTCTTTCTCTCTCTGTCTTTCTTTCTTTCTTTCTGTCTCTCTCTTTCTCTCTCTCTTTCTTCCTCTTCTCTCCTTCCTTCTTTCTTTCTTTCTTTATTTTGAGACAAAATAAAGAGTGCAGTGGCATGTTCTCGGTTCACTGCAAACCTCCACCTCCCGGGTTCGAGTGATTCTCCTGCTTCAGCCTCCTCAGTAGCTGGGATTACAGGCATGTACCATCACGATCAGCTAATTTTGTATTTTTAGTAGAAATGGGGTTTCACTGTATTAGCCAGGCTGGTCTCAAACTCCTGGCCTCAAGTGATCTGCCCGTCTTTCTTGATCTCCCAAAGTGCTGGGATTACAGGGCTGAGCCACCGTGCCCAGCCTCCTTTTGTTAATTTCTTAACAGTTTCTTCATTCCATTTTTTGTAGATATGGGAGTCCTCCACAAAGAGATCCAAATTGGAATGGTGAGCGGCTAAACAAGTCTCATCGCCACCAGGGTCTTGGGGGTACCCTACCACCAAGGACATTTATTAACAGAAATGCTGCAGGTACTGGCCGCATGTCTGCACCCAGGAATTATTCTCGATCTGGGGGCTTCAAGGAAGGTCGTGCTGGTTTTAGGCCTATGGAAGCTGGGGGGCAGCATGGTGGCCGGTCTGGCGAGACTGTTAAGCATGAGACTAGTTACCGGTCACGGCGCCTAGAGCAGACTCCTGTGAGGGATCCATCTCCAGAAGCAGCAGATGTTCCAGTGCTTGGCAGTCCTGAGAAGGAAGAGGCAACCTCAGAGACACCAGCTGCTGCTCCTGATACTGCACCACCAGCCCCTGACAGGCCCATTGAGAAGAAATCCTATTCCCGGGCAAGAAGAACCCGAACCAAAGTTGGAGATGCAGTCAAGCTTGCAGAGGAGGTGCCCCCTCCTCCTGAAGGACTGATCCCAGCACCTCCAGTCCCAGAAACCACCCCAACTCCACCTACTAAGACTGGGAACTGGGACGCTCCAGTGGATTCTACTACAGGTGGACTTGAGCAAGATGTGGCACAACTAAATATAGCTGAACAGAATTGGAGTCCGGGGCAGCCTTCTTTCCTGCAACCACGGGAACTTCGAGGTAGGTGTCATAGAACTGGTGGCTAGCTTTTTCCCGTTTGCATCATCAGGTTTGGGGCATGGGACTTCTGTCTCGGGAATGTGTCTGACAAATGTCTACTTTTTCTCTTTTTTTTTTTTTTTTTGAGACGGAGTTTCACTCTTTCGCGCAAGCTAAATTCAGTGGCGCAATTTTGGCTCACTGCAACCTTTGCCTCCCAGCTTCACCGTGTTAGCCAGGATGGTCTCGATCTCTTGACCTTGTGATCCGCCCGCCTCAGCCTCCGAAAGTGCTGGGATTACAGGCGTGAGCCACCGTGCTGGGCCTTTTTTTGTATTTTTATTTATTTATTTGTTTTGAGATTTATTTGTTTCTGTATTTTTGTTGTTTGTTTTGAGATGGAGTCTCGCTCTGTCGCCCAAGCTAGATGCAGTGGCACGATCTCGGCTCACTGTAACCTCCACTTCTGGGTTCAAGTGATTCTCCTGCCTCAGCCCCCCGAGTAGCTGGGAGTACAGGCGTGCACCACCACGCTGGGCTAATTTTTGTATTTTTAGTAGAGACAGGGTTTCACCATGTTGGCCAGGATGGTCTCGATCTCTTGACCTCGTGATCCACCCACCTTGGCTTCCCAAAGTGCTGGGATTACAGGGGTGAGCCACAGCCACCCTGCCTGGCCCTTTTTATTTATTTATTTTTATTTTTTATTTTATTTTTTTTTTAATGACAGAGTCTTGCTCTGATGCCCAGACTGGAGTGCAATGGTACGATCTCAGCTCACTACAACCTCTGCCTCTGGGGCTCAAACAATTCTCCTGCCTCAGCTTCTTGAGTAACTGGGATTACAGGCTCACACCACCACACCTGGCTAATTTTTGTATTTTTCGTAGAGATGGAGTTTCATTATGTTGGCCAGGCTGGTCTCAAACTCCTGACCTTAAGTGATCCACCCATCTCGGCCTCCCAAAGTGCTGGGATTACAGGCGTGAGCCACTGCACCTGGCCCCAGCTAATTTTTAAAAATTTTTTTTGTAGTGACGGGGTCTCGCTCTGTTGCCCAGGCTGATCTTGAACTCCTGGGCTCAGGTGATCCTCCTAAAGCACTGGGATTACAGGTGGAAGACACTGCACCTGCCCAGTCATCATTGAGCCTCCTGAGTACAGGATCCTTTTCCACAAAAAGTAGAAGACAACAACGTTATTATTTGAGCTAATGTTTAAATGTTTGAAGGCAAAAATTTATTCAGTTGAATTTTGATCAAGATCTTCTCTAATATCTTTGAAAGGCAAGCTTCCCTTATTTCCTTAATCTTCTAGAGACAGATTGCCCAATAGAACTTTCTGTAATGATTGTACTTTTATGTTTTTGTTGTTGTTGTTATTGTTTATATAGATACAGTTTTTTTTGTTTGTTTTTTTTAGATGAGGTCCCACTTTGTCACCCAGGCTGGAGTCTGGAGTGCAGTAGCGTAACCTTGGCTCACTGCAACCTCCGCCTCCAGGGCTCAAGCAATCCTCCCATCTCAGCCTTCTCAGTAGCTAGGATCATGAGCACACATCATTACACCTGGCTGATTTTTTTATTTTTTGGAAAGACGGGGTTGTTTCTCATTGTGTTTTCCAGGCTGGTCTTGAACCCCTGGGCTCAAGCAGTTCTCCTACCTCTGCCATCCCAGAGTGCTGGGATTATAAGCATGAGCCACTGCACCCAGCTGGAATTGAACTTTTAATTAATTGAAACCTAAGTGTCCATGTTTGGCTAGTGGATATCATACTGGGCAACATAGTTTTAGAGAGTAAGACCTACATATTACCCATTTTGCCTGTTCGGGTTTGTCTTTCTCCACCCAGATAGATCGAAGGATCTTTCCTTAGTCTGAAATCTAACTTAAATATTGGAACTCCTCATTTGGAGTTATAGCACCCTTCTTACTATTGGAGGACAATCTCTAGAACATTCCTTTTTGTCTTGAGTCATTTTAGCCAGAGGAGAATCTCCTCTCAAACTTCCAACCTAGATCCCTGTGAATGGGATGTAATCAAGTAGATTTACAAAGCATCCCTCCCTTGTCCGGCCGTTGCTCAGAAACTCTTGGGCTGAGATTTTTCAGTAGGTCGGATAATGTAATGTACTAATTATAATCTCCCAATGATTCTATGCAGGGAACAATTTGATAGGAAAAATTTGAACTTGATTTTCTTTATTGAAGTCATTTTATTTTTTATGTTCAAGGGCTTTATTGCTATATTAAGATGGCAGACAGTGGGGACAAATTTCTAAATGCTGGTGTAGACAGAAAGCAGAGATAGTTTATAGAGAATTTTATTAATTAAAAGAAAAAAGGCATTCCTCATGTTGACACTTAAACCTGTTTCTTGATAGTATCTTTGAGTCCCACTCACATATGTCTGATCTGCAGAAGTAACTTTTTTGGTGTATTACAGGTATGCCCAACCATATTCACATGGGAGCAGGACCTCCACCTCAGTTTAACCGGATGGAAGAAATGGTACAGAAGGGGAAAAGGGTAGATGGGGGAGGGAGCTGCCTGTTACACAGCTTGTTCATTGTTAAAACCAAGATAAGGTTTTTTTTTGTTTGTTTGTTTTTGTTTTTGTTTTTTTCTTTTGAGATGGAGTCTCGCTCTGTCGCCCAGGCTGGAGTGCAGTGGCTGGATCTCAGCTCACTGCAAGCTCCCGCCTCCCGGGTTTACGCCATTCTCCTGCCTCAGCCTCCCGAGTAGCTGGGACTATAGGCGCCCGCCACCTCGCCCGGCTAGTTTTTTGTATTTTTTAGTAGAGACGGGGTTTCACCGGGTTAGCCAGGATGGTCTCGATCTCATGACCTCGTGATCCGCCCGTCTTGGCCTCCCAAAGTCCTGGGATTACAGGCTTGAGCCACCGCGCCCGGCCTTTTTTTTTTTTTTTTTTTTTTTGGAGATGGAGTCTTACCTCGTTGCCTAGGCTAGAGTGCGGTGATGGGATCGCAGCTCACTGCAAGCTCTGCCTCCCGGGTCCGAGTTCAAGCAATTCTCCTGCCTCAGCCTCCCAAGTAGCTGGCATTACAGGAACATGCCATCATGCCCAGATAATTTTTTTTTTTTTTTTTTTTTTTTTTTTTTGAGACGGAGTCTCACGCTGTTGCCCAGGCTGGAGTGCAGTGGCGCGATCTCGGCTCACTGCAAGCTCCGCCTCCCGGGTTCACGCCATTCTCCTGCCTCAGCCTCCTGAGTAGCTGGGACTACAGGCGCCCGCCACCGCGCCCGGCTAATTTTTTGTATTTTTAGTAGAGACGGGGTTTCACTGTGGTCTCGATCTCCTGACCTTGTGATCCGCCCGCCTCGGCCTCCCAAAGTGCTGGGATTACAGGCTTGAGCCACCGCGCCCGGCCAATTTTTGTATTTTTAGTAGAGACGGGGTTTCACCATGTTGAGGCTGGTCTGGAACTCCTGACCTCGTGATCTACCACACCTGGCTAAGATAAAGTCAGTTTTTCCATTGATTATCCATGTTTATTTTAATTTGGATTTCAGAAATGTAAGGTAGAAGGTTTAGGTTCAAATCTTTTTTTTTTTTTTTTTTGAGACAGAGTCTTGCTCTGTGGCCCAGGCTGGAGTGCAGTGGCGTGATCTCGGCTCACTGCAAGCTCCGCCTCCCAGGTTCTCACCGTTCCCCTGCCTCAGCCTCCTGAGTAACTGGTACTACAGGCACCCGCCACCACGCCCGGCTAATTTCTTTGTATTTTTAGTAGAGACGGGGTTTCACCATGTTAGCCAGGATGGTCTTGATCTCCTGACCTCATTATCTGCCTGACTCAGCCTCCCAAAGTGCTGGGATTACAGGCGTGAGCCACCACGCCTGGCCCTAGGTTCAAATCTTGTTATCTTTCATTACTTTTCAGCTCACTTTGCAAATACCCATTAAACACCTGCCATATACCAAGTTGTTTTTCAACACCTAAAGGAAGGTAGAACTTGACATGAGAGCTCTCTAGAATTCTTATTGTTTAGGCCTCTTTCTTTGTCTCAGGGCGTCCAGGGTGGTCGAGCCAAACGCTATTCATCCCAGCGGCAAAGACCTGTGCCAGAGCCCCCCGCCCCTCCAGTGCATATCAGTATCATGGAGGGACATTACTATGATCCACGTGAGTTTTTTCTTATTGTTGGGGTACTTTTCTTGGCAGTGTGAAGTGAAGTAAGACACTAGGCTCCTGGCTCCTGAATTTCTCTTCTGACCTCTCATAGTGGTTATCAAACATTGTCTGGTTGCTGTTTTCTTCGCATGGAATATTGAGAGCATCTTTTAAAGGGCTTGGGGAACAAGGAGACTTGTCCATGTGATGTGAAGAGTAAGGGTTTATGAGAGTCCCAATGTGATATCTTACAGTGCAGTTCCAGGGACCAATCTATACCCATGGTGACAGCCCTGCCCCGCTGCCTCCACAGGGCATGCTTGTGCAGCCAGAAATGCACCTTCCCCACCCAGGTAAGTTTAGTGTCTCTGCTTGTATGCTTCCAGTACCTGAGGATATATGTTGGGAGCACCACAAACCCTATCCTCCTGAGTTCTGTGCTGCTAGCCTGGGAGTCTGGCCATCCTGGCTGCGTTGGCAACAAATTCCTCTTGTATCCATCCTGAGGACTTCCATCCTGAGCCTGATTATACTGAGCAGTCCAGCCAGGCCATCCTATGAAAATGATGTTACTTTATTTTTCAGTTTTTTTCTTCTCCTTATCCAGGTTTACATCCCCACCAGACACCAGCTCCTCTGCCCAATCCAGGCCTCTATCCCCCACCAGTGTCCATGTCTCCAGGACAGCCACCACCTCAGCAGTTGCTTGCTCCTACTTACTTTTCTGCTCCAGGCGTCATGAACTTTGGTAATCCCAGTTACCCTTATGCTCCAGGGGCACTGCCTCCCCCACCGCCGCCTCATCTGTATCCTAATACACAGGTGAGATGGCTAATGATCATGTTTTTCTAGATACATATTCTTTAATTCAGACAGGAGTGTGGTATGGGGAGAATGCTAAAGGAATTTGAGAGAACATTTCAGTGCCACTGATTTGTATGTGACGCTAAGACGCCTCTTAGTGGTCAGGAGCTGGAAATGCGGCTTATGTAATGCCCATCATCTTTATTCTTTTCAGTTTTTTTCTCTGTCGCCCAGGCCTGTAGTGCAGTGGCATGATCTCAGTTTACTGCAACCTCCACCTCTTGGGTTCAAGCAATTCTCCTGCCTCAGCCTCCCGAGTAGCTGGGATTACAGCGCCTGCCACCACGCCCCGCTAATTTTTGTGTTTCTAGTAGAGACGGGGTTTCACCATGTTGGCCAAGCTGGTCTCAAACTCCTGACCTCAACCGATCCACCTGCCTCAGCCTCCGAAAGTGCTGGGATTACAGGCATGAGCCACCGCACCCAGCGTTCAGTTTCTTTAATGGTGTTTCTTTCCTGTGTTGTGGTACTTCATAGGTGGCAATACCTGCTTTTCACTCTTGCATAAAGAAGCTGTATTCTACTCCTTATCACCCCACCTCTGTCCTGCTTAACTTCCACCACATTGACATAATCAAGTATCTGTAGTGTCGCTACTGAACTCAGCCTTTTCCAATTGTCAGCTGATGTTAAGAATTAGAGAAAGCTGGGCAGTACTTTGAAGAAATAAAAACCAGAGCAAAATAATGACGAATTAAGGCAAAAATGAATAGTCACTTTATTTTGAAGGGTGGGCAGATCAGATATTTTTAAAATTATAAATTCCCCAGTACTCTTGTGGATGAATAATATTTCCTGTTCATCATAGGTTGGATGAATTCATTCCTAACTTTTTCTTCTCCTGGCTTGTGGGGTCCAGGCCCCATCACAGGTATATGGAGGAGTGACCTACTATAACCCCGCCCAGCAGCAGGTGCAACCAAAGCCCTCCCCACCACGGAGGACTCCCCAGCCAGTCACCATCAAGCCCCCTCCACCTGAGGTATGAGAGCTCCTTCCCATACTTAGTGCACATGCTCCGTCAGTGGGCTTTCCTTCTCCCCAGAGGATTTCCCTCATTTTTCTGGGTGTGTTTCTCTGGAAAACAGTCTTTGGTATGACCTGATAACAAATTCCAACTTTATTATTTCAGGTTGTAAGCAGGGGTTCCAGTTAATATGAGTTTCTGAATATTTTAAATCTTAACATCATATAAAAGTAAGTGCACAACTTACTGTGAATATTCTTAAAACTAATGCTTACACTTGCTTAACAAACAAAAATCACTAATTAATGCTTTTTTTTTTTTTTTTTTGAGATGGAGTCTCAGTCCGTTACCCAGGCTGGAGTGCAGTGGCACAATCTCAGCTCACTGCAACCTCCATCTCCTGAGTTCAAGCATTGCTCTTGCCTCAGCCTCCTGAGTAGCTAGGATTATAGGCATGCACGACCACACCTGACTAGTTTTTGTATTTTTAGTAGAAATGGGGTTTCACCATATTGGCCAGGCTGATCTTGAACTCCTAACCTCAGGTGATCTTCCTGCCTTGGCCTCCCAAAGTGCTGGACTTACAGGCGTGAGCCACCCCGCCTGGCTTCTAATTAATGCTTTAAATTATAATAATCATGGGATATCTCAGGAGGCTTAAAGGAGTCCTGAAATTTGCCAGTTTGTTTGTGTGGCAAGTGTATGGGGCAGGGTTGAAGTAGAAACGACTGTTACATGACAATTTTCAATTTAGAAGCTACAAGGAAAAAATACAGGAAGGCAGTAAAGGAAAAGGGAAATCTAAATTTGAGATGTTATAGCAGAAAAAACCAGTTCTAAAGATCATAGAGGAGAAAGACTGGGGGTTTTGTTGCTTTTATTTTGTTTAAGGACATTACTTAATACACATTATCTAGAAATGTGGCTTTTTGTAAACAGCTTGTAAATGCCCAGACGGCCCACTAACACTTTGGTGGTTCTTCCCTTTTTCCAACCCCTGTCAGAACGGCAGAGGTGAGAACTCAGGGGAGAAGAGAAATACAGCTGGCTATCTACTACCAGAAGGGCTTCAAAGATATAGGTTATGGCTTCTACCAGCAAACAGCTGAAAGAGGAGGACCCCTGCCTTCCTCTAAGGACAGGCTCTGGAGAGAGGGAGAAACAAGTGGACCTCGTCCCATCTTCACTCTTCACTTGAGTTGGCTGTGTTCGGGGGAGCAGAGCCAGACAGCCCCAAGCTTCTGAGTCTAGATCCAGAAGCCCATGTCTTCTGCTGTTCACTTTCTTCTGGGAAATTGAAGTGTCTTCTGTTCTCAAGGAAGCTCCTTCCTGTTTGTTTTGTTTTCTAAGATGTTCATTTTTAAAGCCTGGCTTCTTATCCTTAATATTATTTTGGTTTTTTCTCTTTGTCTCTGTTTCTTGCTCTCCCTGCCTTTAAATGAAACAAGTCCATTCTTCTGGTTTGCTGGCCCCTCTGGATTCCCTTTTGACTCTTCCCTGCATCCCAGATAATGGAGAATGTATCAGCTAGCCTTCCTCACCAAGGCTAAAAAGACCTGGCCTTTCACTTTTAGTTGGCGTTTGTTATCCTCTTGTATACTTGTATTCCCTTAACTCTAACCCTGTGGAAGCATGGCTGTCTGCACAGAGGGTCCTATTGTGCAGAAAAGCTCAGAATAGGTGGGTAGGAGTCCTTCTCTTTGACTTAGGTTTTTAGGAGTCTGAGCATCCATCAGTACCTGTACTATGGTGGACTTCTGTTCTCTGCTGAGGGCAAATACCCTACTGTGGGGAGAGATGGCAAACCAGATGCTTTTGTGAGAAAGGGATGGTGGAGTGAGAGCCTTTGCCCTTAGGGGTGTGTATTCACATAGTCCTCGGGGCGCAGTCTTTTGAGGTAAGTGGAATTAGAGGGCCTTGCTTCTCTTCTTTCCATTCTTCTTGCTACACTCCCTTTCCAGTTGCTGTGGACCAATGCATCTCTTTAAAGGCAAATATCATCCAGCAAGCAGTCTACCCCATCCTTTGCAATTGCTCTTCTCCACGTCTTCTCTGCTACAAGTGTTTTAGATGTTACTACCTTATTTTCCCCGAATTCTACTTTTGTCCTTGCAAACAGAAGATACTACACCTGGGCTTAAGGCCTAAGGAAGCCAGTCACCTTCTGGGCAAGGGCTCCTATCTTTCCTTGCTATCCATGGCACTAAACCACTTCTCTGCTGCCTCTGCGGAAGAGATTCCTATTACTGCAGTACTTCTGTCCGCCAGGGGTAACTTGGCCACTGTCCCTGTCCTTCTACAGAACCTGAGGGCGAAGATGGTGGCTGTGTCTCTCCCCGGTAATGTCACTGTCTGTTTTTATTCCTTCCCTCTAGCAGCTGGCCTAACCACTCGAGTCACAGGTGTGGCGTGGAGAGGGGGAAGGGGCATTTAATCTGTAACCCCCAAGGAGGAAATAACTAAGAGATTCTTCCAGGGGTAGCTGGTGGTTGTGCCTTTTGTAGGCTGTTCCCTTTGCCTTAAACCTGAAGATGTCTCCTCAAGCCTGTGGGCAGCATGCCCAGATTCCCAGACCTTAAGACACTGTGAGAGTTGTCTCTGTTGGTCCACTGTGTTTAGTTGCAAGGATTTTTCCATGTGTGGTGGTGTTTTTTGTTACTGTTTTAAAGGGTGCCCATTTGTGATCAGCATTGTGACTTGGAGATAATAAAATTTAGACTGTAAACTTGGCTCTCTTGCCAATGTTTTGCATGAGTCTTGATTTGGGAGGGAGGGAAGAGGACTCCCTAATTCCCCCACAGGGTCACGGTCACAACTCAGGTCAGCCCAGACTTGTGAAACAGAAGCCCAGAGAGATGAGGAGCCCCTTTGAGGCCATAAATGTGTCTGCACTCCCCATCAGTTATCTTTTTTAACCACATAGATTACCAGGATATCATGCCATCCCTTAGATTGGAAGTGTCAGGGACAGAGAAGCAGAGAGATGCTGCTTATTCACATGAGCATCTAGTATTCTTTATGGCTTCCTTTGTGTTTGGCAAGTAAGTTTCCCAAGGTAATATGCCATCAGATGTCAGTATAACTATACCAAGTCCTGGGCTGGGGGAAGTATTGGTATAGCTTTCTTGAAAAGTAAAGATGCCGACACTCAAGTATTAAGGACCACAGTCTTAGGGAGACGATCAGGTCAGGTAAGGGGAAGGGAAATTTTTTTTTTTTTGTATTTTTAGTAGAAATTTTTGTATTTTTTGTACCAAAAAAAAATTATATTTTTAGTAGAAATGGGGTTTCACCATGTTGGCCAGGCTGGTCTTGAACTCCTGACCTCAGGTGATCCACCTGCCTTGGCCTCCCAAGGCCAAGTTTGAGTCTGTGTTCTTAATGTCCTTGCCAGTGACTCTCCACCCTACCAGATCCAGTGTCACTTTTTTTTTTTTTTTTTTTTTCCTGAGACAGTCTTGCTCTGTCACCCAGGCTGGAATACAGTGGCACGATCATAGGTAGCTGCAACCTGGAGCTCCTACGTTCAAGCAGTCCTCCTGCCACAGCTTCCCAAACAGCTGTGACTACAGGCCCACACCACCATGCCCAGCTAATTTTTTTTTTTTGTTTTTAGTAGAGTTGAGGTCTCAATGTGTTACCCAGGCTGGTCTAGAACGCCTAGGTTCAAGTGATCCTCCTGCCTTAGCCTCCTAGAGTGCTGGGATTACATGTGCAAGCCACAACACCCAGCCCCAATGTTCCTTTCTTGTTTTTTTTTTTTGTTTTGTTTTTTGAGACGGAGTCTCGCTCTGTCGCCCAGGCTGGAGTGCAGTGGCGCGATCTCGGCTCACTGCAAGCTCCGCCTCCTGGGTTTACGCCATTCTCCTGCCTCAGCCTCCTGAGTAGCTGGGACTACAGGCGCCCGCCACCGCGCCCGGCTAATTTTTTGTATTTTTAGTAGAGACGGGGTTTCACCGTGGTCTGGATCTCCTGACCTTGTGATCCGCCCGCCTCGGCCTCCCAAAGTGCTGGGATTACAGGCGTGAGCCACCGCGCCCGGCCAGTGTTCCTTTCTTAATAACAAATGTTTTGCAACACTAATCTCAAAGTGAAATTAACAGATAATATGACCTGCCTGGACACAAGTTTTCAAAAAACAAATCAACTGTGGGTCATGTTTCAGTTTACCTAGTCCACTTGGCCTTTGATGCTTAGAGGGCAGTTCCTACCTTTGAAGTGACTTTTTCCTCTGGGTGGGATGGAAGTTTACTACAGAGGCTATCCCTGGTATGGGAGAGCAATTTTCATATGGAGCTTGGCAGCATTTGTTGGGTTTCACAAATCCATACACTGGAGGCATGGATGTCATACTGCATCTTTTTTTTTTTTTTTTGGTCTTGCTCTATTGCTCAGACTGGAGTGCAATGGCACAATCATGGCTCACTGCAGCTTTGACCATCTGGGCTCAAGCAATCCATCCACCTCAGCCTCTCAAGTAGCTGGAACCACAAGCATGTACCACCACACCTAGCTAATTTTTTTTTTTTTTTTTTTAATTTTTGTAGAGACAGGGTCATTGAATTCCTGGGCTCAAGTGATCCTCCTGTCTGGGCTTCCCAAAGTGCTGGGATTACAGGCTTGAGCTGCTGTGCCCAACTATTGTACATCTTATAAAGACAGATGGGACTTCCCCATCCCTTGGTGCTGGTGCCACAGCCAGAGTACTGTGACTTTCCTGACCCACATTCCTAATTCCTTTTTTTTTTTTTTATACTGAGTCTCGCTCTGTCACCCAGGCTGGAGTGCAGTGTCACGATCTTGGCTCACTGCAGCCTCCGCCTCCCGGGTTCAAGTGATTGTTTTGTCTCAGCCTCCCAAGTAGCTGGGATTACAGGCACCCGCCACCACGCCTGGCTACTTTTTTTCTGTATTTTTAGTAGAGATGGGGTTTCACCATGTTGGCCAGGTTGGTCTCATTCCTGGCCTCAGGTGATTGGCTCAGCTCAGCCTCCCAAAGTGCTGGGATTATAGGCGTGACCCACCGCTCTGGGCCCCGAACTCCTCTTTAAATCGTATCAGTTTGCTTCTCTTCCCCACAGTGTGATGAGTGACTGTAGGCCTGATCTCCCGGGGTCATGCAAAAAATGCCAACCAGCCTTGGGGTGGGTTACTGGCAGGAGGTTTGAGTGTTGGATGCTTCCCCTTTACCCTTGCCTCTTGCTTCCCCAGTCCTTCAGTTAGACCCTAGTGCTCTCTCTGTTGCCCTGGTAACCAGCTCTGCAAGAAGAAACTCTCACTCAGCAAAGCCCCCAGGTTCTCTATCCTCCCATCCTGCCTCTGGGTGGTCAGAAAGAAGAGGGTGTGTAAGCAGCAGACAGCCTTAGGTGGCCCTGCCC
This sequence comes from Macaca mulatta, assembly GCF_049350105.2. Classification (NCBI taxonomy): domain Eukaryota; kingdom Metazoa; phylum Chordata; class Mammalia; order Primates; family Cercopithecidae; genus Macaca; species Macaca mulatta. The sequence goes on from NC_133421.1 coordinate 64,549,745, forward strand.
GGTCCCCTTGTAGAAGTCCATGGGCTGGGCCCTCAAGGCTTTTTCGCCCCTATCTCATAGTTATTATTCATACCACCCTGCCTTCCTCTTTATTTCTTCCATAAGCGGCTGCAAATGCCCTGCCAACCCTCTTCCCCTTCAGGGTCAGCACATAGGCCTGCAAACTTGTGGGCAACTCGGAGCACCAAAGACTTGGAATTCCAAAGTCAACTCCCAGTATCTGCAGTCCACTTGGGTTGAACTGTCCCTCTAGGGCAGTGATTTTCAATCCTGGCCGTTTGTGTCATGTGAGGAGCTTTTTAAATACCATAAGCCTTGGCCCTGGTTCAGAAATCTGATTTAAGTGGTCTGAGATACGGCCTAGGCATCAGTGCCTTTTTTTTTTTTTTTTTTTTTTTTGGAGACAGTCTTGCTCTTGTTGCCAAAGCTGGAGTGCAGTGGCACGATCTCCGCTCATTGCAGCCTCTGCCTCCCGGGTTCAAGTGATTCTCCTGCCTCAGCCTCCTGAGTAGCTGGGATTACAGGCACCCGCCACCATGCCCAGCAAATTTTTGTATTTTTAGTACAGACAGGGCTTCACTATGTTGGCCAGACTGGTCTCAAACTCCTGACCTCATGATGCACCTTCTCGGCCTCCCAAAGTGCTGGGATTATAGGCGGGAGCCTCTGCGCCTGGCTAGTATTTTTTTTTAATATGGAGTCTCTCACCCAGACTAGAGTGCAGTAGCATGATAACAGCTCACTGCAACCTTCACCTCCCAGGTTCAAGCGATCCTTCCGCCTCAGCCTCTAGAGTAGCTGGGATTAAAGGTGTGTGCCACCATGCCCGGCTAATTTCTTTTTGTATTTTTAGTAGAGATGGGGTTTCACCATGTTGGTCAGGCTGGTCTTGAACTCATGACCTCAAGTGATCTGCCCGCCTTAGTTTCCCAAAGTGTTGAGATTACAGGCGTGAGCCACCACGCCCAGTCGGCATCAATATTTCTGAGAAGCTTCCCTGTGATTCCAGTGTGTAGTCAGGGTGAAAACCACCGCCACTCCAGGAGGACCATGACTTGATGCTGGCTCTCCTCACTGATTCAAAATGTTGAACTTAGTCTCTGCCTGATATCCTTGAGCATTTGGGGGAGTGCTGGGGTCCTGTGTCCCAAGCTTCTAGCTTCCAGAAGTCTTTCAGTCCCTTTTATTTTCAACCCCCCACACCCTTCACACTCCCCAATTCGCCCTTCCTAACCAACAATTCCCAAATCCTGCCCAGAGAGAAGGTTACCAAGGCAACCGGCTTAATCTGGCAACTGTGGCATGTGCTGGGAGAGAAGCCCTTCCCTCTTCCTATTCAGTTCATAAAATGCTACCTGGGGAGCTCCAACCCATTCCAGCCACTTTCCCCTTTCAAGCCCGGGGATATTGGGGTGTCCAATAAGGGGAGCACAGGAAGCTGATACTCAGACCTCTGATACAGCTTCTTAGTCAAAATTGTGCACTGTCGTCTTTTTACTGTTTCCAAATCCACAAACAGATGGGTGTGCAAAGCTTTATTTCTGTGAACACATGCTCTAGCACACATGGGAACAGATATGCACATACATTGATACGTATGTCGTACACACCCTGTTGAGTTTTACTACCACTCCCAGCCATTAGCATTCCTGTCCCTGCCTGGTTGGTGCTTGGTAAACAGGGGTGGGGCATTGTCTAGAGAGCCTCAACCCACTCGGAACCTGCTGCCACTCTCCGCGCCTAGTAAGTCTAACCTGGATGTTCTCACACTTAACATGGCTTTACGCTGCCCTCCCCCCCTTCTGGGGCAGCATATCCTTAAGGACAGAATGCTCCTGGCGTGGGCATCAGGAGTAAGGATTACTTGGAGTGCTAATTTGGTACCACTTTTCCCACTCCATGGCTATGTACACTTGGGCTCTGTGCTTAATGATAGTTGGCAGTTCTGGGGCTTGTCACCTGTCTCCATGGCCCTGCTTCCTTCTGCTGCCAGCTGGGCCCAGGTGCCCTTGTGCTCCTGGTCTCCTCCCCACTGCCTATTATCCCCTCCTCACCCCAGCTAGACCTGCCACAACCTGCTGCTCCCTGCCTGGCTCCTACCTGCCTGCCAGTACCTGCCCACAGACCAGGCCCACACCACCTATGGTGCCCTACCAGAGAGGACAGATGGGCACCGCCTCCAGTGGCAATGCTAATTCACCCGAGGCCTTCCCAGCCCTTCTCACAGAAGGAAGATAAAGTCCACATATTCCTGTGAGTATGGGAAAGGTGCACACTCATGGGTTCAGCAATCTTTAGGCCTGACTTGGGTACACAGGTAGTTGAGTCAAGGTGTCCAGGTCACAGACCTGTCCTAACTTTGAAATGATGCTGAGACCCAGTTATCCCTTGAGCCAAGAATCCTTCCCCATTGGTAAATCTCTGCCTTACCTTTGCCCTTAATTTCTTCTGCTCAGAACCCAAGTCCCTTACTGTTTCCCTCATGGTCAACCCCAGCGCGCGAGTTCAAGCCTCGTGCGGCGCGGGGGCGGGCCCAGGAAGGGCAGGGGCGGGGACTGGGCGGGGACTGGAGGAGGGGGCGCGGTCTCAGCTCTGCCACCTTCCCCCTCCTCACGGCCAGGAGCGCAGCCGCCGCCGCGTCCTCTCAGCCTTGCGCTCCGCCCGCTGCTTCTGCCGCCGCAGCGCAGAGCCGGGGGCACCGGCCCCGCAGCCTGCCCACTCTTCGGGCCGCGTGCCAGCTGCAGCCGGCATGGGGGGTTGCTGAGAGCGGGCACTCCTTCCTTCTGGCACCTCCCCCGGCTACTGGCCACTGGACTCTGGCCAGCGAGGCTCGGCACCTCTGGCCCCCAGTCCGGCTCCTGGCACGGTCCTCTGCTCCTCCAGCTCTGAGCATCGTGTCCCCGTCCGCCCCCCCGCCCGCGCCTGGGACACCTGGGTCCCCCGGCGGCCCCTAGGAGAGGGGCGGGGGGGGCATGAAGCCGCTGGAGAAATTTCTGAAGAAGCAGACGTCGCAGCTGGCGGGCCGAACGGTGGCGGGAGGTCCCGGCGGGGGTCCGGGGAGCTACGGTGGGCCTGGAGGGGGTGGGGGACCCGGCGGGGGCGGCTGTCCAGCCGGGGGACCGCGGTCGTTGCAGCGGCGTCAGAGCGTGTCTCGCCTGCTGCTCCCCGCTTTCCTCCGGGAGCCCCCCGCCGAGCTGGGGCTGGAGCCGCCCCCTGAGGAGGAAGGGGGAGAGCCAGCGGGGGTCGCGGAGGAGCCGGGCAGCGGGGGGCCCTGCTGGCTGCAGCTGGAGGAGGTGCCAGGGCCCGGGCCGCTCGGGGGAGGGGGGCCCCTGCGCTCCCCTTCCTCCTACTCATCTGACGAGCTGTCCCCGGGCGAGCCCTTGACTTCGCCGCCCTGGGCCCCCCTGGGCGCCCCCGAGCGGCCGGAGCATCTTCTGAACCGGGTTCTGGAACGGCTTGCTGGAGGGGCCACCAGGGACAGCGGTGCCTCAGGTAAGGAGCCAGTGGGCTTGAACACCCGGAGCAGGGGCTGGTCCCGGCTCCTCTTCCTTGCCCTTGGAGCGTGGGGGTGGCGCCGTGCTGAGGCCTGGTTATGGGGTTGAATGGTCCGCGGAAGCCGGCTAGGGGCCTAGCGGAGGCACAGACCCTCCCGCGGAAGAGGAGGGCAGTACCCACCTTCCTCCCTACAGCAGCCTCACCCCCATCTGGAGAAGCAACTGAGCCTCTTGCCTCTTACTCTCCTTCAGTCACCCTTCCTTTCCCCTGGGCATTGTAGCCACTGACTCCCATGGGTCCCTGATATTGAATACCTCCTCCTGTGGCTCCAAATTAGGGCCTGACACATTAAGATGGAAGCTGCCCAGCGCAGCCATGCCACCCGCCAGAGGTGCTTGAGCCCTGAAAACCCTGGGGTCCCTGACTGTTCAGAGGCCTGCACAGCGCAGGCTGGCCCACCCCAGGAGGAAGTGCCAGACAGGCACAGGCCCCAAGCTGCCTTTTAGGCATCAGCAAAGGGATGCGTTGTCCTTAGCAGTTTGGTGGGGGGGATAGTGTTCTTCTTGGGGTAGACTCAGAAGGTGTCTGGAAGGGGACAGGTGGCTGGGTCGGCATCAGGGCCCTGGAGCATCCAGGGCATCCAAGCGCCTCCAGCTTCCACTCTTCCCTTTTGGTGGCAGGCCTCAGCACATGGCTTTTTTTTTTTTTTTTTTTTTTTTTTGAGACATAGTCTCACTCTCACCCAGGCTGGAGTGCTGGAGTGCAGTGGTGCGATCTCAGCTCACTGCAACATCCACCGCCCAGGTTCAAGCGATTCTCCTGCCTCAGTCTCCGGAGTAGCTGGAACTACAGGCGCGTGCCACCACGCCTGGCTAATTTTTGTATTTTTAGTAGAGACAGCGTTTCACCGTGTTAGCCAGGATGGTCTCGATCTCCTGACCTCGTGATCTGCCTGCCTTGGCCTCCCAAAGTGCTGGGATTTCAGGCATGAGCCACCAGCCTGGCTAATTGTAGTTTTAGTAGAGACGGGGTTTCACCAACTTGGCCAAGCTGGTCTTGAACTCCTGACCTCGTGATTCACCCCCGCCCCCCCACCACCTCGGCCTCCCAAAGTGCTGGGATTACAGGCATGAGCCACTGGACCTGGCACACGGCCTCTTTAAAACATAATCACCACACCCTGAGAAGCTTATTCCCTAAATGATGATACTATTTCACCATTCCCTTTCAGCACCCCTACTAAGGGGCCTTTGAGGAAACCAAGGCCCCAAATGGCTGGTTAGTGGCTGAGGTAGAAGACCTAGGGGTCTCTAGGTCTAGCTCTAGGCATTGCACTAAGCCCAGGAGGGTCTGAGGTTTGGGAACCCTGGCTGAGACCCTAATGCTGAGGGCTTTCACACTTGCTCTCAGCCCTCGGCAGGGAACCCCAACCTAGATGTGTGGAGGGGGGCTCCACTCTCCTAGATCCTTCTCAAGACCTGGGTCCTCTCCTTTGGTGCAGACTGTAGTTGCCCTGGGGAGCTGACACCTTTTGGATTTAATTAGAAAAATATCAGACACACACAGCTCTCCTAACCATAACTTCCCGCCTACACCACACACCCTGTGTCTCTATGACACATTCCCTAGGGAGGCTGTACATTGGCCCAGAGCCTGCCTTGGAAAAGGCAGATGCCCAACTGTGGCCCCCATATCAGCATCTCCTCCACTCTGCTCCATCTTACTCTTCTTTTGCTCCAGCTTAGGAATCCTGTGAGATAAAGTCTATGAAGGATGTCAGGCCTCTCGTTTCCTCACCCCCATCCCTGAAGCTGGGGGTCAGAGCTGGGGGCTGACTCATTGTAAGAACACAGCGGGGTAGCTGGGCAGGGAGGAAAAGGGAGAAACTGTCTTTCCCCATTTACAGGGGCCTGGTGCCACATGCTCTGCTCATTCTCCCTTGGGGTAAGACTCCTGAAATGTCACCCATGTTATCTGGAAGCCTTGATTCCCAGAGTAACTGGTTTGGGAAATTCCAAACCAGTCTCAGGGTGAATGAGAATCAGCTTAACCTGCCACTCTGATGTTCTCCAATAAAACCAATGTTCTCAAGTCATCCTGGTCTCCTCCCAGGGTGTGTGGGAGAAGAGAACTTACAGAAGTTACTCTTAGCCTACCAAAGCCTCTCCAACGTCCAAGCAGCCCCCTCTGACCACTAGGTTTTACCCTAACACTCTGCCTGCCTCGGGTTCTGGGTTCTTATTCCAGCTCCAGGCAAGTCCCTCCCAGCTCTGGGCCTCAGTTTCACATTTGCGAAATGAAATCGTTGCTAGAACTGACCACAGGGGATAGTGAACCAAAGGCGGTCAGAAGTCTTGGTTTTGTCCTGGGACCGTGCCTGGGGACCTGGCCCTAACCTGTCCTGGTGAGGACACCTGGCTCCCTCCCTGCACCTTGCCTGTCTGTGTGTGCCAGGCGGCCCTGCCCCACCCCAGGGCTGGCTGCAAGTCAGGGCGACCTTGTACCCGGCTGACTGGCTGAGCCAGGCCCAGACGGGGGTGTGGAGGGGAAAGGGGTGGTGAGAGGAGCCGCTCCCCTTCACCATTCCATCATTAACCCTTCTGTCTCTGGGCACCTAAAGGACACAGGATTTCTATTTAAAGGTTCTGGGATCAAAGCAATGGCAGTCTCTTCCAGTCAGGCTGGTTCCCACCTGCCTAGTTAGAACTCAAAGCTGTTAGGTAGGGAATGGGGAGGAGAAGAGGGATACACACACGCGCGCGCGCGCGCGCTCACACACACACACACACACACACACACACACACACACACTCCCCACTGATGCTAACCTCTGTGTTTGGAAATACTCTTTGTCTAGAGAATCTTCTGTGGGCTACTTCTTTTTTCAGGCAGAACTCAAGCTTGGTGTGTTATCTGACCAACTTCCCACATACTCTGAAGAGAAGTGCACATGGCCATCAAAGGCACGCCCCCCACTTCCCTTCAGCTGCCTTGGCAGCTGCCAAACCCACCCCCGCAGCGGCTGCCCAGAACCTTTACACATGTGTGTGTGTGTGTGTGTGTGCAGAGCATGATGGGGCAGGTGGCTGGGGCTCCAGCCTGGCTAAAGAGAACTTGCCCTCAGGGGCAAGAGAAGGAGGCACTGCATTTCCAGTTTTATTCTGGAAGTGCCCTCCTGACATCCGTGGTGCCCACTGATCTTTACAGATATCCTGCTGGATGACATTGTCCTTACCCATTCTCTCTTCCTCCCGACGGAGAAATTTCTGCAGGAGCTACACCAGTAATATCCTTTTGTGGAGTTTGTAAAAGGAGAGGTCAGAAGGGAGCCACTCCCTCCATCCCACATGCAATCTCAGAGCCTAAACTCTCCCCTAGGAAACATACCTGGGGCTGGGTGTGGTGGCTCACGCCTGTAATCCCAGCACTTTGGAAGGCCAAGGTGGGTGGATCACCTGAGGTCAGGAGATCAAGACCAGCAGGGCCAACATGGTGAAACCCCATCTCTATTAAAAATACAAAAAATGAAGCTGGGCGCGGTGGCTCACGCCTGTAATCCCAGCACTTTGGGAGGCCGAGACGGGTGGATCACGAGGTCAGGAGATCGAGACCATCCTGGCTAACACGGTGAAACCCCGTCTCTACTAAAAAGTACAAAAAACTAGCCGGGCGAGGTGGCGAACGCCTGTAGTCCCAGCTACTTGGGAGGCTGAGGCGGGAGAATGGCGTGAACCCGGGAAGCGGAGTTTGCAGTGAGCCGAGATCCGGCCACTGCACTCCAGCCTGGGCGACAGAGCGAGACTCCGTCTCAAAAAAAATAAATAAATAAATAAAATAAATAAATAAATAAAAATACAAAAAATGGCCGGGCGCGGTGGCTCAAGCCTGTAATCCCAGCACTTTGGGAGGCCGAGACGGGTGGATCACGAGGTCAGGAGATCGAGACCATCCTGGCTAACACGGTGAAACCCCGTCTCTACTAAAAAATACAAAAAAAACTAGCCAGGCGAGGTGGCGGGCGCCTGTAGTCCCAGCTACTCGGGAGGCTGAGGCAGGAGAATGGCGTAAACCCGGGAGGCGGAGCTTGCAGTGAGCTGAGATCCGGCCACTGCACTCCAGCCTGGGCGACAGACTCCATCTCAAAAAAAAAAAAAAAAAAAATTAGCCAGGCATGGTGCCACACACCTGTAACCCCAGCTACTTGGGAGGCTGAGGCAGGAGAATCACTCAAACCCAGGAGGCGGAGGTTGCAGTGAGCCGAGATCGCGTCACTGCACTCCAGACTGGGCGACAGAGTGAGACTGTCTCAAAAAAAAAAAAAAAAAGAAAAGAAAAGAAAAGAAAACATACCTGGGTTTCAGTCCCAGCTTTTCTACTAATCAGCTGTGTGACTTGGACAGATTACCTAACCTTGTGGGGACTCAGTTACCTCTTCTGTAAAATGGAGGTAAATAGCACCTGCCCTGCCTATTTATGAGCTGCTATGAAGATCACTCTGATAGCAGATATGGGAGTGCTTTGGAGGCTGCAGAGCCCTGTACAAATGAAAGGTGTTATTTATTTATTTATTTATTTATTTTGAGATGGAGTCTTGCTCTGTCATCCAAGCTGGAGTACAGTGGTGTGATCTCGGCTCACTGCAACCTCTGCCTCCTGGGTTCAAGTGATTCTCCTGTCTCAGCCTCCCCTGTAGCTGAGGACTACAGGCGCACACCACCACACCTGGCTACTTTTTGTATTTTTTGGTGGAGACGGAGTTTCACCATGTTGCCCAGGATGGTCTCGAACTCCTGACCTTAAGTGGTTTGCCTGCCTTGGCCTCTCAGAGTGCTGGGATTACAGACGTGAGCCACTGCACCCAGCCATGGTGTTATTTTTCTACTAAGGGCGCCTCTATCCCCACTGAATTATTGCTCTAAAACATCTGGTTGCCCAGTGAGTTATGCTGGGGTCTGATGTAAACATCAGGCCACGGTTGTGCTTCAGTAGGGTCTGCTAGAGAGGAGCCGCTGGATGGGCTATTCATAGGGTCTCATGTAAGCATGGGCCTCTCACAGAGTTATTTTAAGACCTAATTGTAAATGTCAGACCATTGAGTACAATGTTACAGGCTCTTGGCCAGGTGCGGTGGCTCATGCTTTTGGATCCCAGCACTTTGAGAGGCTGAGGCGGGTAGATCACTTGAGGGCAGGAGTTTGAGATCAGCCTGGCCAACAAGGTCAAACTCCGTCTCTACTAAAATACAAAAAACTAGCCGGGCTTGGTGGTGGGCACCTAGTAGTCTCAGCAACTCGTGAGCCTGAGGCAGGAGAAATCGCTTGAACCCAGGAGGCAGAGGTTGCAGTGAGCTGAGATCGTGCCATTGTACTCCAGCCTGGGCAACAGAACCAGACTCCCTCTTAAATAAACAAACAAATAAAGTAACAAGCTGTCTTAGAAACACCAGGCCTTCCAGTGAGGTATAGTCAGGTTTGTGGTAAACACCATTGGCCTTTATTAGGTGCACTGTGAGCTCCAGGCCCTGGGCTGGCCAGAGGTTGGAAGGGTCTGGGCAGGTTATCCTCAAGTGAAAATCTAACCTGTCTAACCTGCAGGAGCTGGATGTGGTCAAGTGGTCATCACTATCTACCCTAAGCAAAAGCCTAGGCTGGGGCATTAGGAGGTCTTGGCTCCAGGACCCCTGAAACTCCTTTCTTTCTGGCCCCAAATCTAGAGAATATTTGGGGGCAATTTAGCCTCCCACCTTTCTTTCTTTCTTTTGAGATGGAGTTTTGCTCTTATTGCCCAGGCTGGAGTGCAATGGCGTGACCTTGGCTCACTGCAACCTCCGCCTTCTGGGTTCAAGAGATTCTCCTGCCTCAGCCTTCCAAGTAGCTGGGATTACAGGTTCCTGCCACCATGCCCGGCTAATTTTTGTATTTTTAGTAGAGACAAGGTTTCACCATGTTAACCAGGATGGTCTCAAACTCCTGACCTTAAGTGATCCACCTGCCTCAGCCTTGCAAAGTGCTGGGATTGCAGGTGTGAGCCACCGCACTTGGGCTTTTTTCCTTTTTTTTTTTTTTTTTTTTTTTGACACAGAGTCTCCCTCTGTCACCCAGGCTGGAGTGCAATGGCCCTATCTCGACTCACTGCAACCTCTGCCTCCCGGGTTCAAGCGATTCTTGTGCCTCAGCCTCCGGAGTAGCTGGGATTACAGGCACCCACCACCATGCCCGGCGAATTTTTGTATTTTTAGTAGAGTCATGGTTTCACCATGTTGGCCAGACCAGTCTCGAACTCCTGACCTCAGGTGATCTGCCTGCCTCAGCCTCCCAAACTGCTGGGATTATAGGCGTGAGCCACTGCACCCAGCCTAGCCTCCCATCTTGCTTCTCAGTTCCTCAGGTCTGCTTGCCTAGGGATTTTTCTTAACTTAAGGGTCAGCTTTGTTCGGGCAGGAGGCATGGAGGGCCCTGAGGGGCTGGGCCAGAAGCAGGCCTGTCTAGCCATGCTTCTCCATTTCTTGGACACCTACCAGGGGCTGCTTCAAGAGGAAGAGGGGGCCGGCCACATCATCAAGGTGGGCCTGGGGGAAGAGAAGGTGGGTAAACAGGCTATTAGCTCTGGAAGGGGGCCCCTGTGAAGGAGCCGTACTTCTTATGCTGGGTTCCTGGAAGGAAGAGACGCCAGGGGGCTTTAGCTTATATGGCTCTCCTGTGCTCAAAGGCATGGAGACCTTGCCCGGCCCCTGCAGAGAGTAGCCCTTGGGATGAGACCCCTTCCTTCACCTTCTTTGTCCTCCTCTCTCCAGGATCTATACCTGCTAATTATGAAGGACGAGTCCCTTTACCAGGGCCTCCGAGAGGACACTCTGAGGCTGCACCAGCTGGTGGAGACGGTGGAACTAAAGTGAGGGGGAGTGGGGCAGGGGTGGGAACAGGAAAGAGGTTCCCTGCGTTCGTCTACTACAGGGGCTGCCTCTGGCCTATTGGCTCCAATATGGATTTGCTTGTTTGTTTGTTTTGAGACAGAGTCTTACTCTGTTGCCCAGAATGAAGAGCAGTGGCGCAATCTAGGCTCACTGCAACCTCCACCTCCTGGGTTCCAGTGATTCTCATGCCTCAGCCTCCTGAGTAGCTGGGATTACAGGGGTGCACCCTGCCTGGCTAATTTTTGTACTTTTTGTAGAGATGAGTTTCATCATGTTGGCCAGGCTGGTCTCGAACTCCTGGCCTCAAGTGATCTGCCCGCCTCAGCCTCCGAAAGTGCTGGAAATACAGGTGTGAGCCACTGTGCCCCGCTTCCAAATGGTTTTATTTCAGCTCTTTTCTCTCACAGGAGGGTGGCACAAAGCGCTGTCTCCAGTCACTTTTTTGTCCATTCTCCCATTCATTTGTCTGATAATCCAGTGGTGTAATGGTAAATATTTAACAACCAGTGCTACAGGAGAAAGAACCCTGATTTGTAGCTTTTGCTGATTCCTACAGTGTAAACTCTGTCACCATGGCTGATTTCAAGCTACCAACGTGACAGCACTGAAGGAGGAGCTGGGAAGAGACGTGCAGCACAGGCCATTATGTAGTATCTCCACCATATTGTAGATGCAGTAAAAGGTAGTGAAACGGCTGGGCAAGGTGGCTCACGCACTTTGGGAGGCCAAGGCGGGTGGATCACTTAAGGTTCAAGACCAGCCTGGCTAACATGGTGAAACCCTGTCTTCACTACAAAAAAAAAAATAGGGCCGGGCGCCGAGGCGGGCAGAACACGAGGTCAGGAGTTTCAGAGCAGCCCGGCCAATATGGTGAAACCCCATCTCTACTGAAAATACAAAAATTAGCCGGGTATGGTAGCACGCGCCTGTAGTCCCAGCTACTCGGGGGGCTGAGGCAGAAGAATTGCTTGAACCCAGGAGGCGGAGGTTGCAGTGAGCTGAGATCACCTTACTGCACTCCAGCCTGGGTGACAGAGTGAGACTCCATCTCTTAAAAAAAAAAAAAATGCCAGGTGCGGTGGCTCACACCTGTAATCCCAGCACTTTGGGAGGCCGAGGTGGGCGAATCATGAGGTCAGGAGTTTGAGACCAGCCTGACCAACATGGTGAAACCCTGTCTCTACTAAAAATAGAAAAATTAGCCGGGCACCGTGGCATGTGCCTGTAATCCCAGCTACTCAGGAGGCTGAGGCAGGAGAATGTCTTGAACCCGGGAGGCAGAGGTTGCAGTGAGCTGAGATTGCGTCACTGCACTCCAACCTGGGTGACAGAGTGGACTCCGTCTCAAGAAAAAAAAAAAAAAAAAAAAGGTGGGCCGGGTGTGGTGGTTCACCCCTGTAATCCCAGCATCCCAGCACTTTGGGAGGCCGAGGTGAGCAGATTACGAAGTCAAGAGATCAAGACCATTATGGCCAACATGGTGAAACCCCGTCTCTACTAAAAATACAAAAATTAGCTGGGTATGGTGGCATGCGCCTGTAGTCCCAGCTACTCGGGAGGCTGAGGCAGGAGAATCGCTTGAACCCAGGAGTGAGCCAAGATTGTGGCACTGCACGCCAGCCTGATGACAGAGCGAGACTCCATCTCAAAAAGAAAAAAAAAAGTGAAACAGGAAGGAAACTACTTTTTTTATAATAACTTATTTGATTACAAATTTTATGTATGATTTATTAATTTGTATTATTATTTTTCAATAGAGACAGGGTTTCATTATGTTGTCCAGGCTGGGCTCCAGCAATCCTCCCACCTTGGCCCTCCAAAGTGTTGGGATTCTAAGTGTGAGCCACCATACCTGGCCTGACTATAAGTTTAAAACATATATATGGAGATATATTTATTTATTTATATTTTAATGGCTCTTTAAAAAACAGTTGGCAAAATTCCCCAGAACTTAACAATATGCTCTTGTGAGCCAGTGTGAACCAGCTTCAGGACACCACTGCATCCATCCATCCATCCATCCATCCATCCATCCATCCATCCATCCATTCTGCCCTTTTAGTTTCTCTCTTCTCTGTCCCCAGCACAATTAGGGAGGCCTCAGCTTGTGGTCTAACATCCTTCTCTCCCTTCTCTGTGCTGACACTAGAGAGATCTTTCATGCTCCTGTTCCAAAGGCATCCCTGCTCCCCATGCTTCCAAGAGAAAGTGAAACATCCCAGCATTGGATACCCTTCCCTTTCTGCCTTCTGCTGTTCCTTCCCATCTCATCTGCATCCCATCCATCCATAACACCTCAACTCCTGCACTCTCCAACTTCCCACGGTCCGTTATATTGTCCACCCCAGAATGCCAGAATGCCCTCCTCCCACCCCCTTCTCTTTCTTTCTTTTTTTTTTTTTCTGAGACGGAGTCTTGCTCTGTCGGCCAGGCTGGAGTGCAGTGGCGCGATCTCGGCTCACTGCAAGCTCCGCCTCCTGGGTTCACACCATCCTCCTGCCTCAACCACCGGAGTAGCTGGGACTACGGCGCCGGCCCCCATGCCCAGCTAATTTTTTGTATTTTTTTTTTTTTTTTTGAGACGGAGTCTCGCTCTGTCGCCCAGGCTGGAGTGCAGTGGCTGGATGGATCTCAGCTCACTGCAAGCTCCGCCTCCCGGGTTCACACCATTCTCCTGCCTCAGCCTCCCGAGTAGCTGGGACTACAGGCGCCCACCACCTCGCCCGGCTAGTTTTTTGTATTTTTTTAGTAGAGACGGGGTTTCATCATGTTAGCCAGGATGGTCTCGATCTCCTGACCTCGTGATCCGCCCGTCTCGGCCTCCCAAAGTGCTGGGATTACAGGCTTGAGCCACCGTGCCTGGCCTTGTATTTTTTTTTTTAGTAGAGATGGGGTTTCACCGTGTTAGCTGGGGTGGTCTAGATCTCCTGACCTCATGATCCACCCGCCTTGGCCTCCCAAAGTGCTGGGATTACAGGCGTGAGCCTCTGCACCCAGACATTTTTTTTTTTTTTTTTTTTTTTGAGGTGGAGTCTTGCTCTGTCACCAGGCTGGAGTGCAATGGTGTGATCTCGGCTCACTGCAACCTCCGCCTCCCGGGTTCAAGCGATTCTTCTGCCTCAGCCTCCCAAGTAGCTGGGATTACAGGTGCACACCACCAAGCCCTGGCTAATTTATATATTTTTAGTAGAGACGGGGTTTCACCATGTTGGCCAGGCTGGTCTTGAACTCCTGGCCTCAAGTGATCTGCCCACCTCGGCCTCCCAATCCCTCCCAAAGTGCTGGGATTATAGGCGTGAGCCACTGCACCTGGCCTCCACCTCCTTCTCTTCCTGCTCTCCTCCAAGGCCCAGGTCAAATGCTATCTTCTTGATGAAAACTTCCTAGATCTTCCTTTTAGGAATAGCTTTCTCCTTCCCCACACCAGCAGAACCCTCCTGGTGCCTTTGTTACATCATCAACGCCTCCTGCCTGGCTTTAGAAGTAGCTGGATGCCTGTCTATCTCCTTCCCAGACTGTGAAGTTATTTTCAGCAAAATTCAGCAAATGGCTGATGACCTACTACCTACCATGTGCCAAGCAGTGTGCTAGGCCCTGGAGGATGAAAAAATATTCAGTAGGAACAAAATCCCAGTCCTCAAAAGCTCTCAATCTCATAGAAGAGATAAGAGGTGAACATAAACATTATCCCAATGTTCTATAGTAGTTGAGACAAGAAAGTGACCTTCCTGGTGGGTGGGGTGGACCAGAGAAGAATTCATGGAAAAGGTGGCATTTGATTAGGATTACTTGGACAATTATCCCATCCTGCTCATTGTCCTCTCTTCTGACCCCCTTAACCACCTTCTGAAACTGTTGCTGGTACATCCTTGACCCAATTCTGATATTCTTGCTTGATGTTGCCTGCTTGGTGTTGGTTGTCCATATGCCTGGCAGGGCGTGCTGATGCCCAGCTGTGTCCATGCCAGGATTCCAGAGGAGAGTCAGCCACCCAGCAAGCAGGTGAAGCCACTCTTCCGCCACTTCCGCCGGATAGACTCCTGTCTGCAGACCCGCGTGGCCTTCCGGGGCTCTGATGAGAGTGAGTGTGGGCATTAGGAGGGGCAGGGTGTCCTGAGTGGTTCAGGCGGACATGTCTCTGGGTCTTGGGCACCCTCAGTGGTATCTGGGTGGTAGAACCAGCCCCTTTCACAGGACCTTCTTCAGAGGTGGGGAACAGTGGCACCCTGGAGGAAACTGTTCCAGCTGCTGCCACTCCGCCCTCTGTTGAAAGCCATTTTCCTGTTTCCGTCCAGTCTTCTGCCGCGTATACATGCCTGACCACTCTTACGTGACCATACGCAGCCGCCTTTCAGCATCTGTGCAGGACATTCTGGGTTCTGTGACGGAGAAACTTCAATATTCAGAGGAGCCCGCGGGGCGTGAGGATTCCCTCATCCTGGTAGCTGTGGCCTCCTCAGGAGGTGAGGGTCAGGAAGAACTGGGCTGATGCTCCGAGAGGAGAAACTCACAAGCTCAGTGCCCTGTGGGAGGGGAAGAGACTGAATTCTAGGCCCTTGCTACTCAAAGTATGGTCCTGGGACAAGCCTCAGGTGCATCACCTGAGAGCTTGTTAGGATGCAACATCTTGCTAGGTGCAGTGGTGCAAACCTGCAGTCCCGGCTACTCAGGAGGATTGCTTGAGCCCAGGAATCCAAGGTAGTACATTATGATTGCACCTGTGAATAGGCACTGTGCTCCATCCTGGGCAACATAACAAGACTCTGTCTCTAAAAGAGGTGCAGCATATGAGACCCCACCCCAGACCTGCTGGTCTTGTTCAAATCAGCATTTGAACAAGACCCCTAGGAGACTCCTGTGCCTACTACAGTTTGGGAGGCACTAGCTGGGCATGGTAGTGTGCACCTGTAATCCCAGCTACTTGGGAGGCTGAGGCAGGAGAATCACTCAAACCCAGGAGGCGGAGGTTGCAGTGAGCCGAGATCGTGACACTGTGCTCCAGTCTGGGCAACAAGAGCAAAACCCTGTCTCAAAAAAAAAAAAAGTTTGGGATGCCCTGGTCTAGGACTCAGGTTCTGACCTAGGTGCTGCCCATCACTCACCTATGGATTGTGTTCTGGTCCTTTAACCTCCCGGTGTATGTAAGGATGCCACATTTCTCAGGCTAAAGACACAGGATGAGTGGGAAGGCAGAAAGCCAGCAATGTCGCTGAAGCTTTGTTTTCCTCTACGGTAGGAAAACATTTCAGCCTTCCCGGTGTCACAAGGACAACAGAGTAAGAGAAAAGCTGTGAAAGAAAGGGAATAGAAAAAAGTTATAAATGCAAAAGAAATCATCATTTAACCAATTCCAGATAAATATGGCATAAACTGGTGATAATATGAGTTCCATTCGTCTATAATGTGTCAGTGTGGGGTGAGGAGTTTTTGGATAGGACAGAGCCAAGTGTGGGGTGTGTGTGAGGGTCCAGGCAGCAGGGGCTGAGGATGAGCAGCTCTTTCTCCTGCAGAGAAGGTCCTTCTCCAGCCCACTGAGGACTGTGTTTTCACCACACTGGGCATCAATAGCCACCTGTTTGCCTGTACTCGGGACAGCTATGAGGCTCTGGTAAGAACTTCCCAAGGCCTTGGCTGGAATGGAGGGGCTGAGGGGGGCTGTGAGCAATCTCTCATCCTGCCACCAGGAGCCCAGCTCCTATACCCCTGCCTGCCACCAGGTGCCCCTCCCCGAGGAGATCCAGGTCTCCCCTGGAGACACGGAGATCCACCGAGTGGAGCCTGAGGACGTTGCCAACCACCTAACTGCTTTCCACTGGGAGCTGTTCCGATGTGTGCACGAGGTGGGGACCGAGGCTGGCGCTGTGCTGGGGGGCTGGAGGGAGAAATGTGCCATTGGGAGACGGTGTTCGCAGCACAACGTCCTGGTTCAAGGCTCACTTGCAGCAAGCCCTTGGGCAACGCATGGCCGTAACCTCTCTTTGTTCCCCCATCTGAAAAAAATCGCAGAGAGAGAGAGACCTCAGAGCAGAGTGGCTCAGGGCCCAAGTGCTGCTTACACAGAACCTGACCCAGGATTTGTGTTTTTAAAATATTCACCATTAAAGAAATAAAATAAGGCAGAGACAATAATGCCTAGCAGATGGTTGTCTTGAGGATGTCAGCCGTGAGCGCTTGCCTGGCACCTAGTAAGTGCTCAGTAGCTGGTGAAATATTATTAATGTGGGTTGTTTTCTTTTTCCGCATCTTTGCCGCCTCCTGTCCCTTCTATTTTTCTATTTTCCACCCCTTCCGCCCCCGCCCTCCTGCCTTTCGCTCCTCATCGCCTTGCACTGCCATCTTCCCACCCACTCCCCTCACTGCCGGGCGCCCTGGCCGCCTCTCCGCTGCCGTGGGTGCAGCTGGAGTTCGTGGACTACGTGTTCCACGGGGAGCGTGGCCGCCGGGAGACGGCCAACCTGGAGCTGCTGCTGCAGCGCTGCAGCGAGGTCACGCACTGGGTGGCCACCGAAGTGCTGCTCTGCGAGGCCCCGGGCAAGCGCGCGCAGCTGCTCAAGAAGTTCATCAAGATCGCGGCCCTGTGAGTGCGGCCGTCGGCGGGAGGGGGAGCCCAGGCCCGAGGCCCGCGCCGCCGCCCGCCCCTGACCCCGCCTCCCACCCCCGCAGCTGCAAGCAGAACCAGGACCTGCTGTCTTTCTACGCCGTGGTCATGGGGCTGGACAACGCTGCTGTCAGTCGCCTTCGACTCACCTGGGAGGTGATGAGACCCCTCCGTTCCTACCTGGGGATCTGGGCATCCCGGGCTCCCCGAATTGCGTCCTCTCGGGACGGCCGCTGGCCTGGTGGGAGTCTTTGTGCCAATTGGAGAGAGGCGCCCTCTTCTGGCATACGCAACCCCAGGGCGCACAGCTTGGCTAATGGACCCTGTCTTTGTGCAAATGAGTGAAAAGCCAGGATCCCGCCTGAGTCGCAGCAGGCAGCCCTTGGCCAGGTCAGGTCGCAGACTTGGCTGTGGGAGTTGGGCTGATTTTCAGCCATAGTCAGTGGGGCCATCTTTGTACAAAGCACCTACATAAGAGAGACCTGGCCTTCCCCAGAATAATGAATTCCTCTGGGCTGTTTCAAGGTTCTAGACTTAGCCAAGGCCTGACTTCATTTCCCCACCCACCAGCTTCCCAGCCCCTTACAAGCCATGCAGGCCCTTTTGCCCTCCAACAGGGATAATTAATCCGAGGCTCCCATGTAACCCAAGGAGCTCCACTCTGATATCCCTTCTCCTTCCTTCAAACTCTGCAGAAGCTGCCAGGGAAATTCAAGAACTTGTTCCGCAAATTTGAGAACCTGACGGTGAGTGGGTTTGGCTCTTTCTTCTGCTCTTGGACTTAGAGCCCAGAAACCCTCTGTTCCCATAAACCCCCTTCCTCGAGCTTTCCTTTCAAGGTGTTTAGGGTGTGTGTGCGACCCCCACCCTCCTTACCATGCTGGAGGGGGAGGGTGGAAGGATTGCGCCCTGTGTTTCTTGAAGTAAAGGGGGAGTAGTCAGGCCCCTCCCTACCACACCATTAGAAAACCCCCAGTACCCCTATCTGATGAGGAATGTATACAGGGCAGGGGGTAAGGGAGGAAGCTGGGGACATCTTTGGGATGCATTGGCCAGTCTGTCCCTTGATCTCTCTCCTGTGGAATACTAGGACCCCTGCAGGAACCACAAAAGCTACCGAGAAGTGATCTCCAAAATGAAGCCCCCTGTGATTCCCTTTGTGCCTCTGATCCTCAAAGGTGAGAGAGTAACTCCCAAGCTGTGCTGCTTCCACCCATGCTTCCCTTCTCCTATATCCCGCTTCAGACTTCCAGCCCCCTCTCGACTCAGCCCTGAGTATCCGCCTGGAGAGGAGCCCCCCACCCCAGACACAGTGGGTTCTGGGGAAGAGTGGGGTCCTCAGGTGCAGGGGCCCCTTTGGACCTCCTCTCTTATCCTTTCCTCACATTGGATTCTCTCCACATCCCCTAGATCTGACTTTTCTGCACGAAGGGAGTAAGACCCTTGTAGATGGTTTGGTGAACATTGAGAAGCTGGTGAGTGAGTGGCACTGCAAACCTCTAGTCCCACAAGTGAGGGGCTTGCATCCTCTCCCTCTCTCATCACCTCCCAAAAATAGCAGCCTTCCTCCAAGTGCCCAGCTTGCCTAACAGACTCTTGACTGTCTCCCTGGTGGCATCACTGTGGCAACCCACCCACGGGTGGCAGAGCTGACAGGCAGCTTGGGGGCAACTCCACCTCCCCCTCACCTGGCACTCTGTTACACCCACTCCTTTGGTCCTTCAGAGACCCTCCAGAATTGGAGACTGGAGGGAGTAAAGCAGAGTTGGAGAATGGCGGAGGGGGAGCATAAGAGGGGGAGCCTCTTTCTCTGCCCCTTTCAGGGCTCATTCCTTGTCATCTCCCAGCATTCAGTGGCCGAAAAAGTGAGAACAATCCGCAAATACCGGAGCCGGCCCCTTTGTGAGTACCCAGGGTACTGAAAGCAGTACAGGTAGAGCTTTGACTGAATGGGAGGGTTCAGGGCAGAACTCCCTGTCCAAATGTGTATTTCCATACACTTGCTGGTTCCCCATTCTGTCCTTGCCTCTGCAGAGGCCTTCTTGCCCAACATCTGTCTCATTCCACAGCCTGATCCTCTGCCCGGTGTGTGTGTAGAGGAAAAAGGGAGGCTGGGAACCTGACTGCCTCTCCCTCTTTACCCACTAGGCTTGGACATGGAGGCATCCCCCCATCACCTGCAGACCAAGGCCTACGTGCGCCAGTTTCAGGTCATCGACAACCAGAACCTCCTCTTCGAGCTCTCCTACAAGCTGGAGGCGAATAGTCAGTGAGAGTGGAGGCTCCAGTCAGACCCGCCAGATCCTTGGGCACCTGGCACTCAAGCACTTTGCACGATGTCTCAACCAACATCTGACATCTTTCCCATGGAGCAACTTCCTGCTCCACGGGAAAGAGTTGGATGGATTTACCCCTGGACCCATAAGTCTGTTCATCCTGCTGAAGTCCTCTCCCCATTGCTCCTTCAAGCCAAAACTACACTTTGCTGGTTCCTGTCCCCTCTGAGAAAGAGGGCAGAAAGCTCCTTCCTCTATCCCTCCCATCGAGATCTGTTCTGGGGATGGAGCTTCCAACTTCCTCTTCCCAGCAGGAAAGAATGCCGCCCACCCTTCTGCCTTGCAGAGTGGGATTGTGGGAGGGATTGGCAGCCTTCTCCACCACCTGTCCAGCTTCTTCCTGGTCAGGGCTGGGACCCCAAGGAATATTATGTTGCTCTGTGTGTGTGTGTGTGTGTATGTCTCCTTTTAGGGAGCAGGAGTGCATCTGGTAATTGAGGGCGGATGTTGGGTGTACTGGGGAGGGGTCCTTCTGTTTGGTGCTACCCTTGTCTACTCTGCCCCTGGATGGTACGGGGTGCTTTCTCCACCCCCACACTCCCTGCTCAGCTCCTCATGCTGCCCTGCATGCCCAGGCTGGTGAGCCAAGCTGCTTTTCAGGGCAGGGAGTGGCAGCAGGTAGGAGGGGTTACCCGTCAGCCCTTGCAAGTCCCCCACTCAGGCCTCTGGAAGGTCCGGGAATGGACTCTGATGAGAGGGTAAAAGATGCTCAGGGAAACAGGCCTCAGCTGCCTAGAGGACCCTCCCCCTGCCTTGCAGTGGGCTGGGGTAGAGCAGTATCAGGAGCTAGGGGTGTCTGCTGCCCACATTCCTGCTTTTTGGGGTATCTAACTGCTAAGGAGGGAGTTGGCATCCCCCTTCTGACTCATGTGTCTGACACCAACAACATGGTCTCTGTCCCTCTCCCTGTCTTTTTTTTTTTTTTTTTTTTGAGACGGAGTCTCGCTGTGTCGCCCAGGCTGGAGTGCAGTGGCCGGATCTCAGCTCACTGCAAGCTCTGCCTCCCGGGTTTTTACGCCATTCTCCTGCCTCAGCCTCCCGAGTAGCCGGGACTACAGGCGCCTGCCACCTCGCCCAGCTAGTTTTTTGTATTTTTTAGTAGAGACGGGGTTTCACCGTGTTAGCCAGGATGGTCTCGAACTCCTGACCTCGTGATCCGCCCGTCTCGGCCTCCCAAAGTGCTGGGATTACAGGCTTGAGCCACCGCGCCCGGCCTCCCTCTCCCTGTCTTGACTCCTCCTTTGTCCTCCCCATAGAGCTGGGGTGGGGTGGATCCCTATACCTGGGGCAGGCAGCCCCAAAGTGGGGGAGGGGGATGGCGGAGACTGTAAAGGCGCCACCGGACTCTGGCAAGGCCTTTATTACCTCTGCTCCCCTCCCTCCCATCACCAGCCTCAAGGCCTGAGGGGTGCAGGGGCTCCTGGCAGCTACTGGGTGAGGTTTCCTGGCACAGCCTCACCCTTCTTTCTGGCACCACCTCTTTCCCTTTTGAAGAGGCAGCAATAGCAGTAGCAAAAGCAGCTGCTGTTCCTGCTATGAGGGTGTATATATTTTTTACCCAAAGTTCTGGAATTGTACATTTATTTTTTAAAACTCAAAGAGGGAAAGAGCCTTGTATCATATGTGAACATTGTATCATAGGTAATGTTGTACAGACCCTTTTATACAGTGATCTGTCTTGTTCCTGTGGCAAAAATCCTCTATGAACATAGGCAGGCACTGTGCCCCATGCCCTCTTGCCCTGACAGTGTCCCATGGGCCCCCTCCTGTTCCCTGCCCCCTCCCTGCTACTGCTGATGCACTCTCCTCTCCCTGCGGCCCCCAGCTTCCCAGCCTTCCTCCTGACCCCTTCCAGCAGCCTTGGAACTCCAGCTGCCACCACCCTCTGGGTCGAATACTGGGACACACTGGCCCAGTCTTTGCTGCTGCTCACCCCTAACCTTGATGCCTGCCCAGGGACCCCCCAGCCCCCTCCCCTTGCCCTGCAGCTTTAACAGAGTGAACCATGTGTATTGTACAGGCGCGGTTGTCATTGCAGAAACTGCTGGGTGGAAAAGAAGCCGATAAAGTCTACGAATCAACCTGTCTGCTATTCTCCATTCTGTTTTCTTTGAGGCTGTGGAAGGGCTGAGGGAGGGGAGAGGGGATGACCCCCCAGTGCTGCCAGGAGCAGGGCTGTTTTGGAGAGACTTTGAAAATGTGGGTGGCTGGGTACAGTGGCTCATGCTTGCTTGTAATCCCAGCACTTTGGGAGGCCGAGGCGGGCAGATCACCTGAGGTCAGGAGTTCGAGACCAGCCTGGCCAACATGGTGAAACGCTGTCTCTACTAAAAATACAAAAATTAGCCAGGTGTGGTGGTGCACTCCTGTAATCCCAGCTACTTGGGAGGCTGAGGCAGGAGACTAGCTTGAACTCAGGAGGCGGAGGTTGCAAGGCTCAATAGCACTCCAGCCTGGGCAACAGAGCAAGGCTCTGCCTAAAAAAAAAAAAAAAAAAAAAAGAAAGAAAATGTGGGTGAGAGGAAAAGAGGCCAACCTCACGACATGTCACATAATGCCTGGAACTCAGAAGAGGGGATGTTTTAGTTCATACATGTTCCAGGTGGCATAAATAGATCACGTTTAATTCTAATCCTGTGAGGTAGAAGATGGAGGCAGAACAGTCCCAGAATAATTACTAGTGAGGGCACTGGCCCCCTAACCCAGGTCTGTCCCTGCAGACAGCATGCACTGTTCACACAACCAATATTTACCAGTACTACTAAGAGTATAGGGCGCAGAGAGCCTAGCGTTAGGCTCAAATGATAGCCTGAGTTCCAGAAGACATCATACACTCAAATAGCTATGCCTGGGCCCTCAATCTTCCGCATTCACATCTGTTTCTGCCTCAATCTTCTGCATCTCAGAAAAATGGTCCTCTCATCCACCCAGGTTTTCTCGCTCTGTTGCCAAAGCTGGAGTGCAATCTTGGCTCACTGCAACCTCTGCCTCCCAGGTTCAAGTGATCCTCCTGCCTCCGCCTCCTGAGTAGCTGGGATTACAGGCACAGGCCACCACACCCGGCTAATTTTTGTATTTTTAATGGAGACGACGTTTCACCATGTTGGCCAGGCTGATCTCAAACTCCTAACCTCAAGTGATCCACCCACCTTGGCCTCCCAAAGTGCTGGGATTACAGGTGTGCGCCACTGCCCAGCCACCCGCCAAAGTTTTCTTTTCTTTTTTTTTTTTGAGATGGAGTTTTGCTCTTGTTGCCCAGGCTGGAGTGCAATGGCGTGCTCTCCGGCTCACCACAACCTCCGCCTCCTGAGTTCAAGCAATTCTCCTGCCTCAGCCTCCCTAGCAGCTGGGATTACAGGCCACCACACCCAGCTAATTTTGTATTTTTAGTAGAGACGGGGTTTCTCCATGTTGGTCAGGCTGGTCTTGAACTCCCAACCTCAGGTGATCCGCCTGCCTCAGCCTCCTAAAGTGCTGGGATTACAGGCGTGAGCCACCGCGCCCAGCCCACGCACCCAAGTTTTCAAGGCAAAAATATAGGACTCATCATTGGTGCCTCTTTCTCCCACCCCTCATTCATCTCAGCCAGTCCCATTAGCTACAATTCCAGAGCATTTTCTGAGTGATCCACTTCTCTGTGACTCCCCTGTGACCACACTAGTCCAAACCACCTTCATATGTTCCCAGCCTCCTACGTGGTCTGTCAGCTTCCTCTCTCCGATCCATCCCTACCTGCCACCAGTGTGATTTCCACATGGCAGCCAGGGTGTTCTTTCAAAAGCAACAATCACGCTGGGCATGGTGGCTCAAGCCCATAATCCTAGCACTTTGGGAGGCTGAGGCAGGAGGATCGCTTGAGCCCAGGAGTTCAAGACCAGCTTGGGCAACATAGTGAGACCCTGTCTCTACAAAAAAAAAAAAAAAAAAAAAAAAATTAATGAGGCTGCAGTGAGCTGTGATGGCACCACTGCACTGCAGCCTGAGCAACAGAGTGAGACCCTGTTTCAAAAAATGTTTCCAAAAAAAAAAGAAAGAGAGAGAGAAGGAGGGAGGGAGGGAGGGAGGGAGGGAGGAAGGAAGGAAGGAAGGAAGGAAGGAAGGAAGGAAGGAAGGAAGGAAGGAAGGAAGGGAAGGAAAAAAACAAAAAAAAACAAAAAAAACCCCAGCGTCCTTCAACACATGAACGGACAAATACACTGGGGCATATTCTTATGGTGGAATACTATACAGCAAGAAAAAAGAACAAATTATTAATACGTGCATGAATGAATCTCACAGACTTAATGTTAATTAAAGGAAGCCAGACACAGGCTGGGCATGTTGGCTCACACCTCTAATTTGAGCACTTTGGGGGCCTGAAGTAGGAGGATCTCTTAAGCCCAGGAGTTCAAGACCAGTCTGGCCAACATAGTGAGACCCCCATCTCTACAAAAACTAAAAAATGTAGCTGAGCATGGTGTCTTGTGCCTCTAATCCCAGCACTTTGGGAGGTTGAGGCAGAAGAATCACTTGAGTCCAGGAGTTTGAGACCAACTCAGGCAACATAGGGAGACCTTGTCTCTAAAAAAAAATTAAAAAGAGGTCGGGCGTGGTGGCTCACGCCTGTAATTCCAGCACTTTGGGAGGCCGAGGTGGGCGGATCACCTGAGGTCAGGAGTTCGAGACCAGCCTGACCAGCATGGAGAAACTCTACTGAAAATATAAAATTAGCCGGGCGTGGTGGCACATGCCTGTAATCCCAGCCACTCAGGAGGCTGAGGCAGGAGAACTGCTTGAACCCAGGAGGCAGAGGTTGCGGTGAGCTGAGATCACACCACTGAACTCCAGCCTGGGCAACAAGAATGAAACTCCACCTCAAAAAAAAAAAAAAAAAAAAAAGAGTGAGCAGGGTGACTCATACCTGTAATCCCAACACTTTGGGAGGCCGAGACCTGTGGATCATGGGGTCAGGAGTGCAAGACCAGCCTGGCCAAGATGGTGAAACCCCATCTCTACTAAAAAATACAAAAGTTAGCTGGGCATGGTGGCGGGCACCCATGTAATCCCAGCTACTCGGGAGGCTGAGGCAGAGAATTGCTTGAACCCGGGAGGCAGAGGTTGCAGTGAGCCGAGATTGTGCCACTGCACTCCAGCCTGGGCGATAGAGTAAGACTCCATCTCAGAAAAAAAAAAAGAAAGAAAGAAAGAAGAAGAAAAAGTTCAAGAACAGGCTAAGTTAATCTATGGAGATAGAAATAAAAATATTGCCTACTCGATAGGGTAGGGGGAAGTATTGACCAGGAAGGGGCATGAAGAAGTCCTGTGGGGCGAAAGAAATATTCCATATCGGCCGGGCGCGGTGGCTGTCGCCTTTAATCTCAGCACTTTGGGAGGCCGAGGTGGGCAGATTGCCTGACCTCGGGAGTTTGAAACCAGCCTGGGCAACATGGCGAAACCCTGTCTCTATTAAAAATACAAAAATTAGCCGGATGTGGTGGCACATGCCTGTAATCCCAGCTACTCAGGAGTCTGAGGCAGGAGAATAGCTTGAACCCAGGAGGTGGAGGTTGCAGTGAGCTGAGCTCACACCACTGCACTCTAGCCTGGGCAACAGAGCGAGGAATAAATAAATAAATAAATAAATAAATAAATAAATAAAAGAAATGTTCCATGTCATGACCTGGGGATGGTATACAAGTGTGTGTGTCCAGCACGTTGAGTTGGTCATGTGAGATTCGTACGTGTTATCATAGCTACATTGCACCATAAAGCAATTCAGATTCTGACAGTCTCCTGTTTTTAATAACAGATTTTTTTTTTTTTTTTGAGACAGAGTCTAGCTGTGTCGCACAGGCTGGAGTGGCATGATCTCAGCTCACTGCCAACCTCCGCCTCCCAGGTTCACGCCATCCTCCCGCCTCAGCCTCCCGAGTAACTGGGACTACAGGCGCCTGCCACCACGCCCAGCTAATTTTTTGTACTTTTTTTTTAGTAGAGACGGGGTTTCACCATGTTAGCCAGAATGGTCTCGATCTCCTGACCTCATGATCCACCCACCTCGGCCTCCCAAAGTGTTGGGATTACAGGTGTGAGCCACCACACCTGGCGATAACAGTTTTAAAATAAAAAAATGCTCCCTTCCTGGCCAGGCATGGTGGCTCACACCTGTAATCCCAGGACTTTGGGAGACCAAGGCAGGCAGATCACTTGAGGTCAGGAGTTCAAGACCAGCCTGGCCAATATGGTGAAAGCCTGTCTCTACTAAATATACAAAAACTAGGCGGGTGTGGTGGCAGTCACTTGTAGTCCCAGGTACTCAGGGGACTGAGGAAGGAGAATCACTTGAACCCAGTAGGCGGAAGTTGCAGTGAGCCGAGATCCCGACACTGCATTCAAGCCTGGGTGACAGACCGAGGCTCTGTCTCAAAAATAAATAAAGGGCCGGGCGCGGTGGCTCAAGCCTGTAATCCCAGCACTTTGGGAGGCCGAGACGGGCGGATCACGAGGTCAGGAGATCGAGACCATCCTGGCTAACACGGTGAAACCCCGTCTCTACTAAAAAATACAAAAAACTAGCCGGGTGAGGTGGCGGGCGCCTGTAGTCCCAGCTACTCGGGAGGCTGAGGCAGGAGAATGGCGTAAACCCGGGAGGCGGAGCTTGCAGTGAGCCGAGATCGCGCCACTGCACTCCAGCCTGGGTGACAGAGCCAGACTCCGTCTCAAAAATAATAATAATAATAATAATAATAATAATAATAATAAATAAATAAATAAGGTGTCCTCTTGATGAGGTGTGCTGTGTGCAGTGAAGAATTTAAGCAGTGCCCTTTGAATCCACTAGGTGTCACCACCAAGATTGTTTTCTCAACCTGCCTGGGGATGGGGGAGGAGGCTACAGAGTACAGAGGAGGATAGGGCCTTGCTTGGGGTAATATTGAATCCTTCTGAGAGGGTCTCTCCCTAGGTATAAGTCATATTTGACCGGAAGAACTTGTTTCTTCAGTCTCTCCCTCTCTATGAGCTCTTTCATCTTTAGCGTTTAAACCCTCTCAAGCCTCCATTTTAAAAAACACTTTCCTTATGTAGTCCTAGCGGGAGGATCACTTGAGCCTAGAAGTTTGAGGCTGTAGTGAGCTATGGTCACACCAGTGCACGCCAGCCTTGTAAACAGACCAAGAACCTGTCTCAAAAATAAATAGGCCGTGTGCAGTGGCTCATGCCTGTAATCCTAGAACTTTGGGAGGCTGAGGCAGGAGGATTGCTCGAGCTCAGGGGTTCGAGACCAGCCTAGGCAACATAGTGAGACACCCCATCTCTACTAGAAAAAAAAATAGGCAGGTGTGGTGGCATATGCCTGTAATCCCAGCTACTCGGAAGGCTGAGGCATGAGAATTTTTGAACCCGGGAGGCGGAGGTTGCAGTGTGTGGAGACTGAACCATTGCACTCCAGCCTGGGTAACAAAGTGAGACTGTCTCAAAACAAACAAACAAACAACAACAACAAAAAGAATCCTAATATTTGGGGGAAAAAAGAGAAAACATTATGTTTAAATGTGTTGTGTAATATTTCAATCATACGAAATGTTTGAAGACTAATATATTGAGCACTTGAGTCTGCACCTCCCAACTTAAGAAATGAAACCTTGGCCGGACGCCGTGGCTCACTCCTGTAATCCCAGCACTTGGGGAGGCCGAGGTGGGCAGATCATGAGGTCAGGAGATCGAGACCATCCTGGTTAACACGGTGAAACCCCATCTCTACTAAAAATACAAAAAAATTAGCCGGGCAGGCCGGCAGGCGCCTGTAGTCCCAGGTATTTGGGAGGCTGAGGCAGGAGAATCACTTGAACCTGGGAGGCGGAGGTTGCAGTGAGCCGAGATCGTGCCACCACACTCCAGCCTGGGCGACAGAGAGAGACTTTGTCTCAAAAAACGAAAAAAAAAAAAAAAGGAAAAAGAAATGAAACCCTACCCTCCAGCTGAACCTGGTACCTGTCCCCAGTCGCATCCTCTGTCTTTCTTTCCAGAACTACCCTTCTGAGTATGGTATCGTGACACAAAGTAGCAAACGTAAGTAGCCACTTGTGTTAATTCCGCTTGCCAGCAGAATTTCACCAATTCCCTTGGCAGCAGAATTTCACAAAGCCCCTGACTCAGTGTAAGCACAGTCCCCAGCCCAGAAGAATGCCCTGAAAATGATAAGCAGGATAGGGCACAGCTTCCTGTGTCTCTTGCCAAAGTCACTGCAATTTCCGAAAAGATAAGTTCAGTGATCCTGGCCTTTGCTTCTTCCTGTACGTAAAACAATGTGACGAATTAATGATTATACCTCTGTGATCTATAACCAGATGTATCTTCGCACCCAAACTTTGATGAGATTTTGCTCTAATGTAACTTCTGAGCACATACACAACCCCGACCACCTGTGTCTTCACTGTTCTGGAGCGAGTGTTTACTGAAACTCTCTGAAAGTCTCCTCCCAGGTTGGGCGCAGTGGCTCATGCCTGTAATCCCAACACTTTGGAGGCTGAAGCAGGTGGATCACCTGAGATCAGGAGTTTGAGACCAGCCTGGCCAACATGGTGAAACCTCATCTCTGTTAAAAATACAAAAAAAATTAGCCAGGCGTGATAGCGGGCGCCTGTAGTCCCAGCTGCTCGGGAGGCTGAGGCAGGAGAATGGCGTGAGCCCGGGAGGCGGAGGTTGCAGTGAGCCGAGATCGCGCCACTGCACTCCAGCCTGGGCGACAGAGCAAGACTCTGTCTCAAACAAAACAAAACAAAACAAAACAAAAAAAAAACCACACACACACACACACACACACACACACACAAATGGCCGGGCGCAGTGGTTCACACCTGTAATCCCAGCACTTGGGAGGCCTGAGGCAGGCGGGTCACAAAGTCAAGAGATGGAGACCATATTGGCCAACATGGTGAAACTCCGTCTCTACTAAAAATACAAAAATTAGCTGGGCATGGTGGCGCATGCCTATAATCCCAGCAACTCGTGAGGCTGAGGCAGGAGAATTGCTTGAACCAGGGAGTCAGAGGTTGCAGTGAGCTGAGATCGCGGAGCCTGGCAGCAGAACGAGACTCTGTCTCAAAAAAAAACAAAAACAAAAATAGCTGGGCGTGGTGATGGAGGCCTGTAATCCCAGCTACTCGGGAGTCTGAGGCAGGAAAATCTCTTGAACCTGGGAGGCGGAGGTTGCAGTGAGCCAAGGTCGTGCCATTGCATTCTAGCCTGGGCAACAGAGTGAGACTCTGTCTAAAAAAAAAAAAAAAAAAAAGTAAAGAAAAAAGAAAGAAGAAAGAAAAAAGAAAACAGAAAGTCTCCTCCCAGATCGCAATCCTCAGTGAAACTCTGCATAAAACTAATTTTTATTCTTTAAATGCTTGGTTTCTCCTTCCTTCCTTCCTTCCTTCCTTCCTTCCTTCCTTCCTTCCTTCCTTCCTTCCTTCCTTCCCTTTCTTTCCTTCCTTCCCTTTCCTTCTTTCCTTCCTTCCTTCCTTCCTTCCTTCTTCTTTTTTTTTTTGGCAGGATCTTACTGTGTCGCTCAGGCTAGAGTGCAGTGGTGCAATCACAGCTAACTGCAACCTTGACCTCCTGGACTCCAGTGATCCTCCCACCTCAGCCTCTCAAGTACCTGGGACCGCAGGCATGCACCACCATACTCGGCTAATTTTTTAATTGTTTGTAGAGATAGGATTTCGCCATGTTGCCCAGGCTGGTCTCAAACTCCTGGGCTCAAGGAATCTTCCCATCTCAGCATCTCAAGTGCTGGGGTTACAGGCTTGAGTCACTGTTTCCAGCCAAAAGCTCGATTTTTCTTTCATCAACAGTATAACATTCCTGTAAACTTGTACTACATTTGTATACATCTCCAAATAGTGTGTTGAAATTTTGGGGATAACAGTTTTATTGAGATGTAGTTCACATACTATGTAATTCACCTAAAGTGTACAAATCAATGGTTTTTAGTATATTCACCAAGCTGTGCAACCATCACCACAGTTTTTTGTTTGAGATGGAACCTTGCTCTGTCTCCCAGACTGGAGTGCAATGGTGCGATCTCAGCTCACTGCAACCTCTGCCTCCCAGGTTCAAGCAATTCTCCTGCCTCAGCCTCCCGAGTAGCTGGGATTACAGGCGCCCACCACCATGCCTGGCTAATTTTTGTATATTTAGTAGAGATGGGGTTTCGCCATGTTGGCCAGGCTGGTCTCGAACTGCTGACCTCATGATCCATTCGCTTTGGCCTCCCAAAGTGCTGGGATTACAGGCATGAGCCACTGCGCCTGGCCAATTTTAGAACATTTTCATTACCCCCCAAAGAAACCCCCTGTACAAGACTGTTCATAGCAACATTATTTGTAGTAGCCCAAAGTAGATAAACTAAAATGTGGTATATTCATAAGAATATTCATACTATTCCATCATGAAAAATAATGTATTTGTCCATTCTCACACTCCTATAAAAAACTACCTAAGGCCGGGTGCGGTGGCTCACACCTGTAATCCCATCACTTTGGGAGGCCGAGGTAGGTGGATCACCTGAGGTCAGGAGTTCGAGACCAGCCTGACTAACATGGTGAAACCCCATCTGTATTAAAAATACAAAAACAGGCCGGGCGCGGTGGCTCAAGCCTGTAATCCCAGCACTTTGGGAGGCCGAGACGGGCGGATCACGAGGTCAGGAGATCGAGACCATCCTGGCTAACACCGTGAAACCCCGTCTCTACTAAAAATACAAAAAACTAGCCGGGCGAGGTGGCGGCCGCCTGTAGTCCCAGCTACTCCGGAGGCTGAGGCAGGAGAATGGCGTAAACCCGGGAGGCGGAGCTTGCAGTGAGCTGAGATCCGGCCACTGCACTCCAGCCCGGGCTACAGAGCAAGACTCCGTCTCAAAAAAATAAATAAATAAATAAATAAAAATAAATAAATAAAAAAATAAAAAAACATTAGCTGGGCATGGTGGCAGGTGCCTCTAATCCCAGCTACTTGGGAGGCTGAGGGAGGAGAATCGCTTGAACCCAGGAGGTGGAGGTTGCAGTGAGCTAGATAGTGCCACTGAACTCCAGCCTGGGCAACAAGATCAAAACTCCATCTCAAAAAAAAAAAAAAACCAAAAAACAACAAATCAAAAACAAACAAACAAACAAAACTACCTGAGATTGGGTAATTTATAAAGAAAAGAGGTTTAGGCCGGGCGCGGTGGCTCACACTTGTAGTCCCAGCACTTTGGGAGGTCGAGGTAGGTGGATCACGAGTTCAGAAGATCGAGACCATCCTGGCTAACATGGTGAAACCCCATCTCTACTAAAAATACAAAAAAATTAGCTGGGCATGGTGGTGGGTGCCTATAGTCCCAGCTACTCGGGAGGCTGAGGCAGGAGAATAGCATGAACCCAGGAGGTGGAGCTTGCAGTGAGCCAAGATCGTGCCACTGCACTCCAGCCTGGGCGAGAGAGCGAGACTCTGTCTCAAAAAAAAAAAAAAGAAAAGAAAAGAAAAGAGGTTTAGGCTGGGCGTGGTGGCTCACGCCTGTAATCACTACACTTTGGGATGCCAAGGCTAGCAGATCACAAGGTCAGGCAATCGAGATCATCTCGTCCAACATGGTGAAACCCTGTCTCTACTAAAAATACAAAAAATTCACTGGGTGTGGTGGCACGTGCCTGTAGTCCTACCTACTTTGGAGGCTGAGGCAGGAGAATCACTTGAACCCAGGAGGCAGAGGTTGCAGTGAGCTGAGACGGCACCATTGCACTGCAGCCTGGACAACATAGCGAGACTCCATCTCAAGAAAGAAAAGCGGGGCAAGGTTTAATTGACTCGCAGGTCCACAGGACATACATGAGGCATGGCTGGGGAGGCCTCAGGAAACTTATAATTATGGCAGAAAGGCAAAGGGGAAGCAAGTAATCTTCACATGGGCAGGAGAGAGAGAGCAAAACGGGAGGTGCCACACACTTTTATTTATGTATGTATGTATTTATTTATTTATTTATTTTGAGACTCACTCTGTTGCCGAGGCTGGAGTACAATGATGTGATCTCAGCTCACTGCAATCTCTGCCTTCTGGGTTCAAGCGATTCTCCTGCCCCAGCCTCCTGAGTAGCTGGGATTAGAGTCATGCGCCACCACACCTGGCTAATTTTTGTATTTTTGGTAGAGAAAAGGTTTCACTATGTTGGCCAGGTTGGTCTTGAACCCCTGACCTCAGGCAATCCACCCGCCTTGGTCTCCCAAATGCTGGGATTACAGGCGTGAGCCATGTGCCTGGCCAGTGCCACACACTTTTAAACAACCAGATCTCATGGGAACTCATTTATTATCACAGAATCAGCAAGGGGGAAATCTGCTCCCGTGATCCAGTCACCTCCTGCCAGGTCCCTCCTAACACTGGAAATTACAATTTGACATGAGATTTGGCGGGGGGAACACAGAGTCAAACCATAGCAAGGAATGAAGTACTGATATATACTACAACATGGATGAACCTTGGAAAAACTGTGCTAAGAAACCAGACACAAAAGGCCTCATATTGTATGATTCCATTTATGTGAAATGTCCAGCATAGACAAATCCATAGAGACAGAAAGTAGATAGTGGTTGCCAGAGGCTGGGGCGAGAGCAGAATGGGGAGAGGCTATTAATGGGTATGGAGTTTCTTTTAGGGTGATGAAAATGTTTTGGAATTAGATAGTGGTGATGGCTGTACAACATTGTAAATATACTATATACTCACTCGGATACTTTAAAGTGGTTACAATGGTGAGTTTTATGTTATGTGAATTTTATTTGCTTGGCTTGTAGACTCATCACACCAATCTCTGCCTCCATCATTACAAGGCATTCTCCTCTGTGTGTGTATCTCTGTGTTCTCTCTTCTTCTTTCTTTCTTTTCTTTTTTTTTTTTTTTTTGAGATAGAGTCTTACTCTTGTCACCCAGGCTGGAGTGCAGTGGCACGATCTCGGCTCACTGCCACCTCCGCTTCCTGGGTTGAAGCGATTATGCTGCCTCAGCCTCCTGAATAGCTGGGATTACAGAAGCCCGCCACAACGCCTGGCTAATTTTTTGTGTTTTTAGTAGAGACGGGGTTTCACCATGTTGGGCAGGTTGGTCTTGAACTCCTAACCTCAGGTGATCCGCCCACCTTAGCCTCCCAAGGTGCTGGGATTATAGGCATGAGCTACCATGCCCAACCTTTTTATATATTTTTATTTTTATTTTTGTCTGAAATGGAGTTTTGCTCTTGTTGCCCAGGCTGGAATGCAATGGCGCGATCTCGGCTCACCACAACCTCTGTCTCCTGGGTTCAAGCAATTCTCCTGCCTCAGCCTCCTGAGTAGCTGGGAATACAGACATGTGCCACCATGCCCAGCTAATTTTGTATTTTTAGTAGAGACAGGGTTTCACCTTGTTGGTCAGGCTGGTCTCGAACTCCTGACCTCATGATCCGCCCACCTCAGCCTCCCAAAGTGCTGGGATTACAGGCAGGACCCACTACACCCGGTCTATTTTTTGTATTTTTTATAGAAACAGAGTTTGGCCATGTTTCCCAGGCTGATCTGGAACTCCTGGGCTCAAGCAATCTGCCTGCCTCACCCTCCCAAAGTGCTGGGATTATAGGGGTGAGCCACTGTGCCCAGCCCCCTCCCCTTCCCTCCCCTCCCCTCCCCTCCTCTTCCTTCCCCTCCCCTCCCCTTCCCTTCTTCCTTCCTTCCTTTCTTTTTCTTTTTCTTTTTTTTTTTTTTTTTTGAGACAGGGTCTTGCTATGTCACCCAGGCTGGAGTGCAGTGTCACGATCTCAGCTCACTGCAGCCTCTACCTCCTGGACTCAAGTGATCCTCTCACCTCAGCCTACTGAGTAGCTGGGACCACAGGCGTGCAGCACCAAGCACAGCTAATTTTTTTGGATTTTTAGTAGAGACAGGGTTTTTGTCATGTTGCCCAGGCTGGTCTCAAACGCTTGGCCTCAAGCAATCTGCCTGCCTCGGTCGGCCTCCCAAAGTGCTGGAATTACGGGTGTGAGCCACTACGCTTGGCCAATTGAATGTTTTTATATTTTGTATAAATATTATACTGGATGTGGTTCAGCAACTCCCCACGCACAACACTGTGCCTGTGAGGCTCATCCAGGTCAGCATGTAGAGTGTGGTTTGTTCAGTTTTGCTGTTCTGAGTTTCTCTTTGATTCTCAACCCAGTGCATCTGCCTTTCTCTGTCATCACTCACTGAAGCCGCCTGGGCCAAGAGTATCAATGACTCCCATGTTGCCAAATCCAAGAACACTTATCTTCCTATTGCCGGCATTTGATATTTCTGATCATTCTTCCTTCTGGAACACTTATTGCTGCTTCCAGGATGCTACATTCTCAGGATTTCCCTGTCTTCTCTTTCTCAGTCTTCCTTGCTGGCCTCTCCCTCAGCCTGGTCCTTGTATGTGGAGTGCCCCGGCTCTCTCTGGAGCCCTTTTTTCTTACCTCCATAATCCTGGGCTTAGATTTCATCGTTATATTTGTATTTGGTTATCTACGGCTGCATAACAAAAATTCCAAACTTAGTAGCTTAAAAACAACAACTTTGTTTTATTTTATTTATTTATTTTTTGAGACAGAGTCTTTCTCTGTCGCCCAGGCTGGAGTGCGGTGGCATGATCTTGGCTCACTGCAACATCCACCTCCTGGGTTTAAGCGATTCTTGTGCCTCAGCCTCCCAAATAGTTGGGATTACAGGCAAGTGCCACTATGCCCAGCTAATTTTTGTATTTTTAGTAGAGACAGGGTTTCAGTATGTTGCCCAGGCTGGTCTTGAACTCCTAACCTCAGGTGATCCACCTGCCTCGGCATCCCAAAGTGCTAGGATTACAGGTGTGAGCCACTGCATCCAGCCTAAAAACAACCACCATTTTATAACTTCTCATGATCCTCCGGGCTGATGGGAGTTTAGCTGGAAAATTCTTCTGGTCTCACTAGAGGTCTCTCTTGCTTCAGTCAGAAGGCCACTGGAGGGCCGGGCGCGGTGGCTCATACCTGTTATCCCAGCACTTTGGGAGGCTGAGGCGGGCGGATCACGTGAGGTCAGGAGTTTGAGACCAGCCTGGCCAGAGAGGCAAAACCCTATCTTTACTAAACATACAAAAATTAGCTGGGCATGGTGGCGGGTGCCTGTAATCCCAGCTACTTGGGAGGCTGAGGCAAGAGAATCGCTTGAACCCAGGAGATGGAGGTTGCAGTGAGCCGAGATCGCGCCACTGCACTGCAGCCTGACAAAGCGAGACTCAGTCTCAAAAACAAACAAACAAACAAAAAAAGTCACTGGAGCTAGCTAGGATACTAGCTCACATGTCCTGAGCCCTGGTGGGAACAAAGGGACCACAAGGATGGCTGGGCCTTTCTCTCCATGTCCAGGCCTCTCCCTCCAGGTGGTTTCTGCAGCAGAGTACACGATTTCTCACATGAGAGACGAGTCCCAAAACAAAAAAGGAGAAGCTGTCAAGTCTTTTTAAAATTTAGTCCTCCACCTGGTACAGCCTCACTTCTGCTGCATTCCACTGGTTAAGAGCAGTCACAGGCCAGCCCCACATTCAATAAATACCAGGACTCCTGGTTCACTGGGAACCATCTTTGAAAATTAGCTACCACGGTTTATGAGTCCCAAATTCCTAGGATTACTCTCCTAAGTTTCAGACCCAAATATCCAGTGATCTAAGGAATCTCTCTTCTTGGTCATTCCACTCTGCTCTTCAGGCTCCTCCAGTGCCCCAGCCCCTCCTCCTGCTCTACAATTGTTTCCAGCTAAGTGTTAACATCACCTCCACACAGGAGTTCAAGTCAGAAGCTTAGCAATCATATTTGGATCCTCCCACTCTTTAGTCCCGCATTCCTTTTCTTTTTTTTTTTTTTTTTTTTTTGAGACGGAGTCTCGCTCTGTCGCCCTGGCTGGAGTGCAGTGGCGCGATCTCGGCTCACTGCAAGCTCCGCCTCCCGGCTTCACGCCATTCTCCTAGCTCAGCCTCCCGAGTAGCTGGGACTACAGGCGCCCGCCACCTCGCCCGGCTAGTTTTTTTTGTATTTTAGTAGAGACGGGGTTTCACCGTGTTAGCCAGGATGGTCTCGATCTCCTGACCTCGTGATCCGCCCGTCTCGGCCTCCCAAAGTGCTGGGATTACAGGCTTGAGCCACCGCGCCCGGCCCCAGCTAATTTTTTGTATTTTTAGTAGAGACGGGGTTTCACCGTGGTCTCGATCTCCTGACCTTGTGATCCGCCCGCCTCGGCCTCCCAAAGTGCTGGGATTACAGGCGTGAGCCACCGCGCCCGGCCCCACATTCCTTTTCTTAAGTAACTCTAGACTTACTCCTCTCCATCTCTGTTGCTGATACTCTAATAGCAATCATGGCTAAGATTGGTGAGTGGTTTCCATGTGTGTAAACACTTGGGATGCATTCCATTTGGGCTTATCTGCTTATTTGGCAGAAGAGGAACCTGAGGCTGGTAGGGATTGGATAATTTGCCCAAAGTCTCACCCTATTCAAGAGTGGGGAGAACGAAGAGGCCTTAGGCTCTGCAGGCAGACAGGCAGCCCTGCTTTCAGAGGTTTTGTGGCAAGCCGGTGTCCAGCTGCCACTCAGTGTAGCCAACTGTCATCTCTCAGTTGGCCTTTCCCAGCAGCCTCCCAACTGGCGTTCCTGCCTCCAGCCTGGCCGCATCTGATCCATCCTCCAGGCTGCAGTCAGAGGTAGCTTTCTAGACTACCAATAGGATCCTGGTCTTCTCTGCTTAAGCCTTTCAATGGTTTCCCTTGAGATAAAATCTAACTTTTCCCAGTACGTAGTTAAGTCCTTCACAAATTGACCCCTGTCAGCTTGACAGTACAGCGTGGGGCAGTAGCTCTTCATGGCAGCATTTTGGAAATGCGATTGTCCATCTATGACAATGGTAAGAACGTGCTATTGGCATTTGATGGTCAGTGGTCAGGGATACTGGAGTGCTATAATGCAAGGGACACCTAACCAAGAATTATCCTTGGTTTCCACAAAACCCTTTTTTTTTTCTTTTTTTTTTCAAGAGTCTTGCTCTGTCACCCAGGCTGGAGTGCAGTGGCACAATCTTAGCTCACTGCAAACTCTGCCTCCCGGGTTCAAGTGATTCTCCTGCCTCGGCCTGCTGAGTAGCTTGAATTATAGGTGCCCGCCACCACGTCTGGCTAATTTTTGTATTTTTTATTTTTGTTTTTTGAGACAGAGTCTGGCTCTATCACCCAGGCTGGAGTGCAGTGGTGCAATCTTGGCTCACTGCAAGTTCTGCCTCCCAGGTTCACGCCATTCTGCTGCCTCAGCCTCCCGAGTAGCTGGGACTACAGGCGCCCGCCACCATGCCTGGTTAATTTTACTGTATTTTTAGTAGAGACGGGGTTTCACCATGTTAGCCAGTATGGTCTCGATCTCCTGACCTTGTGATCCGCACGCCTCGGCCTCCCAAAGTGCTGGGATTACAGATGTGAGCCACTGTGCCCAGCCCTGTATCTTTTTAAAGTATATATTTTTTGAGATGGAGTCTCACTCTTTTGCCCAGGCTGGAGTGCAGTGTCACAATCTTGGCTCACTGCAACCTCTGCCTCCCGGGTTCAAGCCATTCTTCTGCCCCAACCTCCGGAGTACCTGGAATTACAGACACCTGCCATCATGTCCAGCTAATTTTCGTATTTTTAGTAGAGACGGGGTTTTACCACATTGGCCAGGCTGGTCTGGAACTCCTGCTCACAAGTGATCCACCTGCCTCAGCCTCCCAAAGTGCTGGAGTTATAGGCGTGAGTGGGCCCCATCTTTATGGAGGGGGAATCTCCTATTAAATTTCCCTCTGAAGACTGGGTGTGGTGGTTCACGCCTGTAATTCCAGCACTTTGGGAGGCAGAGGCCGGCAGATCACCAGGTCTAGAGATAGAGACCATCCTGGTCAACATGGTGAAACCCCGTCTCTACAAAAAATACGAAAAATTAGCTGGGCGTGGTGGCATGCGCCTATAGTCCCAACAGCTTGGGAGGCTGAAGCAGGAGAATTGCTTGAACCCCAGGAGGAGGAGGTTGCAGTGAGCCGAGACTGCGCCACTGTACTCTAGCCCGGCAACAGAGTGAGACTCCGTCTCAAAATAAAATAAAATAAAATAAAAAATAAATTTAAAATTCTCCTCTGAAGAGGTTTTGGGGTGTTTCCCTTTCCCATGAGACAATGACAAAAGTTCAGGTTCACCAGGTTAGTCAAGTGCCCTCGGAGTAAAAGCTTGTTTCAGTGTTCCACTGACCTCTGGCTGCATCCCCTGCCTTAACTTATTTTATTTTGCCCTGAAAATTCCTTACTTTTTCAGCAGCTCATCAAAGCATTTACAATTTTTAAAAAATTAGGCTGGGCCGGGCGCGGTGGCTCAAGCCTGTAATCCCAGCACTTTGGGAGGCCGAGACGGGCGGATCACTAGGTCAGGAGATCGAGACCATCCTGGCGAACACGGTGAAACCCCGTCTCTACTAAAAAATACAAAAAACTAGCCGGGCGAGGCGGCGGGCGCCTGTAGTCCCAGCTACTCGGGAGGCTGAGGCAGGAGAATGGCGTAAACCCGGGGGGCGGAGCTTGCAGTGAGCTGAGATCCGGCCACTGCACTCCAGCCCGGGCGACAGAGCCAGACTCCGTCTCAAAAAAAAAAAAAAAAAAAAAAAAAAAAAAAAAAAAATTAGGCTGGATATGGTGGCTCATGCCTGTAATCTCAACACTTTGCGAGGCTGAGGCAGGCAGATCACCTGAGATCGGGAGTTGGAGACCAGCCTGACCAACATGGAAAAACATCTCTAGTAAAAAAACACAAAATTAGCCGGGCATGGTGGCGTATGCCTGTAATCCCAGCTACTCGGGAGGCGGAGGCAGAATTGCTTGAACCCGGGAGGTGGAGGTTGTGGTGAGCCAGGGTGGCGCCATTGCACTCCTGCCTGGGCGACAGAACCAGACTCCATTTCAAAAAAGAAAAAAAAGAAAAAAAATTAGGCCGTGGGCGGTGGCTCATGCTTGTAATCCTAGCACTTTGGGAGGCCAAGGCAGGCAGATCACGAGGTCAGGAGATTGAGACCATCCTAGCTAACATGGTGAAACCCTATCTCTACTAAAAATACAAAAAATTAGCCGGGCGTGGTGGTGCATGCCTGTAGTCCCAGCTACTCGGGAGGCTGAGGCAACAGAATCGCTTGAACCCAGGAGGTGGAGGTTGCAGTGAGCCGAGATTCTGCCACCACACTCTAGCCTGGGTGAGAGAGCGAAACTCCGCCTAAAAAAAAAAAATAAAATAAAATAATAATAATTGTTATCTGGGATTTTTAGTTGTTTTTTGGGGAGACAGAGTCTTCCAGGTACTTGGCCTGGCAGAGGAAGGCATAAACATGAAATACCTTTGCATGTATTTAGTGTGACTTGGTTTTTTCCAAGAATGCAACTATGTAAATTGTTTTATATTGTTCAGAACTTTATCAAAAGTTGTTTACTATTTTGGAAAATAGTAACACTAATGGCGATGCTGTTCTATACAACACCCTTAGGTAAGTCTGCATTTATCTCTACCACATTCTTAGTGATTCTAGGTATGGATGCAAGTATCTGACTACTTTATCTTCCAGTGTAATGGTGCCTGGGTATTTGCATATTGAATCGCCATCCTTCTATTTGTCTTTTTTTTTTTTTTTTTTTGAGACGGAGTTTCAATCTTGTTGCCCAGGCTGGAGTGCAATGGCACACTCGCACACTCTCAGCTCACTGCAACCTCTGCTTCCCGCGTTCAAGCGATTCTCCTGCCTCTGCCTCCAGGGTAGCTGGGATTAAAGGTGCCCACCACCACGCCTGGCTAATTCTTTGTATTTTTAGTAGAGATGAGATTTTACCATGTTGGCCAGGCTGGTCTCAAACTCCTAACCTCAGGTAATCCACCTGCCTCCGCCTCCCAAAGTGCCAGGATTACAAGTGTGAGCCACCATGTCCGGCCTAGTTGTCTTTTTTATAATCAAGACATCATATTGATTTGTTTTTTGAAATCATGTGTCCAGGCAGGCTATACTATCTGTTAATTTCACTCTGGGATATTAGTGTTGCAAAATGTTTGTTATAAGAAAGGAACATTGGGGCTGGGTGTGGTGGCTTGCACATGTAATCCCAGCACTCTAGGAGGCTAAGGCAGGAGGATCACTTGAACCTAGGCATTCCAGACCAGCCTGGGTAACACAGTGAGACCTCGTCTCTACTAAAAACAAACAAAAAAAATTAGCTGGGCGTGGTGGTGTGGGCCTGTAGTCACAGCTGTTTGGGAAGCTGTGGCAGGAGGATTGCTTGAACCTAGGAGCTCCAAGTTGCAGGTACCTATGATCGTGCCACTGTATTCCAGCCTGGGTGACGGAGCAAGACTGTCTCAGAAAAGAAAAAAAAGAAAGTGACATTGGATCTGTTAGGGTGCAGTCACTGGCAAGGACATTAAGAATACAGACTCAGCCAGGTGTGGTGACTCATGCCTGTAATCCCAGCCCTTTGGGGAGGCTGAGGCAGGTAGATCACGAGATCAGGAGTTCGAGACCAGCCTGGCTAACATAGTGAAACTGTTTCTAAAAAAATGCAAAAATTAGCCAAGTGTGGTGGTGCACGCCTGTAGTCCCAGCTACTCAGAAGGCTGAGGCAGGAGAATTGCTTGAACCCAGGAGGTGGAGGTTGCAGTGAGCCGAGGTCGCGCCATTGCACTCAAGCCTCGGTGACAGAGTGAGAATCCGTCTCAAAAAAAAGAAAAAAAGAGAAAAAGAACACATGCTCAGCTCAGCGGGGTGCGGTGGCTCACGCCTGTAATCCCAGCACTTTGGGAGTCCGAGGCGGGTGGATCATAAGGTCAGGAGTTCCAGACCAGGCTGGCCAACATGGTGAAACCCTGTCTTTACTAAAAAATACAAAAATTAGCCAGGTATGGTGGAGCACCCCTGTAATTCCAGGTACTCAGGAGGCTGGGGCAGGAGAATTGCTTGAACCCAGGAGGCAGAGCTTGCAGTGAACTGAGATCATGCCACTGCTCTCTAGCCTGGGTGACAGAGCAAGATGTGTCTCAAAAAAAAAAAAAAAAAAAAAAGGGCCGGGCGCAGTGGCACATGTCTCTAAAATTCCAGCACTTTGGGAGGCCGAGGCTGGCGGATCACCCGAGGTCGGGAGTTCAAGACCAGCCTGACCAACATGGAGAAACCCCATCTCTACTAAAAATACAAAATTAGCTGGGCATGGTGGCGCATGCCTGTAATCCCAGCTACTTGGGAGGCTGAGGCAGGAGAATGGTTTGAACCCAGGAGGCAGAGGTTGTGGTGAGCCGAGATCGTGCCATTGCACTCCAGTCTGGGCAACAAGAGTGAAACTCCGTCTCAAAAAAATAAAAAATAAAAAACAAAAGGACCAGTGCGGTGTCTCACACCTGTAATCCCAGCACTTTAGGAGGCCGAGGCAGGTGGATTGCTTGAAGTCAGGAATTCAAGACCAGCCTGGCAAATACGATGAAACCCCATTTCTACTAAAAATACAAAAATTAGCCGGGTGTGCTGGCGCGTGCCTGCAATCCCAGCTACTTGGGAGGCTGAGGCAGAAGAATTGCTTGAACCCGGGAGGCGGAGGTTGCAGTGAGCCGAGATTGTGCCATTGCAATTCAGCCTGGGCAACAGAGCAAGACTCTGTCTCAAACAAACAAATAAACGAACAAACAAACAAAAAACACAGACCCTGGAGATACTTCTACTTTTGCTACTTACAGGTATGTGACTTTGAGCAAGATGGTTAACCTTGCTGTGTCTGTTTCTTCATCTGTCAAATGGGCTTCCAAATACCTGCCTCAGAAAGTTACTGTGAGGATTAAATGAGTTATGTGAGGTTTTGACAGTGCCTGGCACATGGTAAGTGTTACTAAATGTCAAACCTAACCTATGATGACTTCTGTAACCTAATTTCTTGCCTCCCCCAGAAGTTCTAACTCTAACCTTATCAACATGCTTTATGGGCCAGGTGAGGTAGCACACGTCTGTAATTCTAACACTTTGGGAGGCCCAAGTAGGAGGCTCACTTGAGGCCAGGAGTTCCAGACCACCTGGGTGACAAAGGGAGATGCTGTGTCTTTGAAAAGAAAAAAATTGGCTGGGTGCAGTGGCTCACGCCTGTAATTCCAGCACTTTGGGAGACCGAGGCGGGTGGATCATGAGGTCAGGAGATCAAGACCATCCTGGCTAACACGGTGAAACCCCATCTCTACTAAAAATACAAAAAATTAGCCGGGTATGGTGGTGGGCGTTTCTAGGCCCAGTTACTCAGGAGGCTGAGGCAGGAGAATGGTGTGAACCTGGGAAGCAGAGCTTGCAGTGAGCTGATATTGTGCCACTGCACTCCAGCCTGGGTGACAGAGCAAGACTCTGTCTCAAAAAAAAAAAGAGAAAAAAAAATTTAAAAATTAGCTGCGCGTGGCCACCAGCGCCTGCAGTCCTAAATAGCAGGCTGAGGCAGAAGGATTACTTAAGCCCAGAAGTTCAAGACTACAGGCCGGGCGCAGTGGCTCATGCCTATAATTCCAGCACTTTGGGAGGCCAAGGTGGGTGGATCATCTGAGATGAGGAGTTTGAGACCAGCCTGGCCAAGTTGGTGAAACCCCATCTCTATTAAGAATACAAAAATTAGGGCTGGGCGCAGTGGCTCACGCCTGTAATCCCAGCACTTTGGAAGGCCGAGGCAGGTGGATCACCTGAGGTCTGGAGTTTGAGACCAGCCTGGCCAACATGGTGAAACCCCATCTCTACTAAAAATACAAAAAATTAGCTGGGCATGTTGGCAAGCACCTGTAATCCCAGCCACTTGGGAGGCTGAGGCAGGAGAATTGCTTGAACCTGGGAGGTGAGCTGAGATTGCGCCATTGCACTCCAGCCTGGGCAATAAGAGTGAAACTCTGTCTCAAAACAACAACAACAACAACAACAACAACAACAACAACAACAACAACGAAAACCAAAAATTAGACAGGCGTGGTGGCAAGTGCCTGTAGTCCCAGCTACTCGGGAGGCTGAGGCAGGAGAATGGCGTGAACCCAGGAGCTGGAGGTTGCAATGAGCTGAGATCGCACCACTGCACTCCAGCCTGAGCAACAGAGTGAGACTCATTCTCAAAAAAAGGAAAAAAGAAAAAGACTGTA
Organism: Macaca mulatta; assembly: GCF_049350105.2. Taxonomy (NCBI): domain Eukaryota; kingdom Metazoa; phylum Chordata; class Mammalia; order Primates; family Cercopithecidae; genus Macaca; species Macaca mulatta. The sequence goes on from NC_133421.1 coordinate 64,592,296, forward strand.
GTGAGCCATTACTGTGCCACTGCACTGCAGCCTGTCTCTAAAAGACCCTGTCTCTTAAAAAAAAAAAATGTGCGTTATTGGAATGTGCCATGATTCTTCTTGCTTTGCACAACTTCTCCCTACAATGCTTTTCCCTCACTTCTTCCCTGGTCAATTCCTACCTGTCCCTCAAGTCTCACTTAGAATTTGGGTATGGCCTCACTTAGTTACTTTTTGTTTTCTTTCTTGAGACAGGGTTTCACTCTATTGCTCAGCCTGGACTGTATTGGCACAATCATGGCTCAGCCCAGCCTTCATCTCCCAGGCTTAAGTGATCCTGCCACAGCAGCCTCCCAAGTAACTGGAACTACAGGGTCACGCCACCGGGCCCAGCTAATTTTTTTTTTTTTTTTTTTTTTGAGACAGAGTCTCACTCTTGTTGCTCGGGCTGGACTGCAATGGCATGATCTTGGCTCCGCAACCTCCACCTCCTGGGTTCAAGTGATTCTCCTGCCTCAGCCTCCTAAGTACCTGGGATTACAGGCATGCACCAACACACCTGGCTAATTTTGTATTTTTAGTAGAGACGGGGTTTCACCATGTTGGTCAGGCTAGTCTCGAACTCCCGACCTCACATGATCTGCCCGCCTTGGCCTCCCAAAGTCCTGGGATTACAGGCATGAGCCACCACGCCCAGCCATATCCGGGTAATTTTTGTAGTAACAAGGTTTCACCATGTTTCCCAGGCTGGTCTTGAACTTCTGGGCTCAAGTGATCCCCGCCCCCGCCCCGCTCAGCCTCCTAAAGTGCTGGGATTACAGGCATGAGCCACTGCACTTGGGCCAGTTAGTTACTTTTTTCCTGAAGCCTATATCACTATCTCCCCAAGTCTGGGTGAGATGTCCCTATATTTATCCCAGTGGCTGCCCTTATCATACAGTGTAAGTGTTATAGAGCATGAGGGTTTACAGTGGGCAGTGAATGCCCTGAGGAAGAAGCATTTGCAGTAAGGCTTGAAAAATGAGGAAGAGGCAGAGGATAGCTTGTACAAAGTCCCTGAGGTGGGAACTGCCGAATGGGGTACACTGCAGTGAGTGAGGAGGGGACAGGCAGGGGACTAGGTTGAAGAGCTGGGAGGCTCTGGTAAAGTGTTTAGATGCATCATCTCCCTGGCTCCATTGCTCCACCTATGGCCATGCAGGATGTGGACAGCTGAAAATCTTTACCTTGTGTCCCTGATCCCTATGCCTGCAATGTTCCCTGCCTTCTCTGATTAATAATAAAATTCCATTCATCCTTCAAGGCCCAGGTCCAAACTATTTACGAAACCTCCTTCCATTCTTTAGCAGGAATTAATTGCTCCCTTGTCTGAAGTCCACAGCACTAATCACATGCTGACTTGTATCTCAGCTAGCTGTTTATGCCAGTCTGCCCACCAACGTAGAGAGTTCCCTGAGGGCAAAGGCTCTTAGTCACCTCTGTAGCCATCTCCTGGTGTTTAGCAGGTACTCAATGTGACATTTACTTGACTAGTGGGTGGTGCTTAGTACTACTCATGGCAGAATAGAAGGAAAACAAAAATAGTAACAATTTATGCTCTATCACGTTTCCCCATTCATTACCTGATTTCGGCCTTCCAACAACTCTATGAGACAGATGGGACAGGCACTATTAGACCCATTTTACAGATAGGGTAGCTGAGGCCCTATGGCACACAGCTTGTAAGTAATGTGGACTAAGTCTCAAACTTGTCCCCTTACTTCGGATTCTGTGCTAGGAATGGAATTAAACCAAACAGTATTTTGAAGCCATAATGGAAAGCGCTTTTCTGGGTGGACTAGGGAGAGATCTTTAGTCAGCTGTCAGGGGTTAACAGCAGCTCCATCAAGGAGGGCACAAGATTTCTCTCTCTGGCCCAAGCAGCTGGAGGAGTCCACAGCACCATCCTACAGCCCTGGAAGCTGGAGGAAACCCCAGCCCGAGAAAGAAGAGACTGGTGTTCGGGTCAGGTGGGTAAGATGACGTAAATGATGACTTGTGAGCAGAGGCCTGCCTCTGTTGCTATGACAACTGGAGCATGACTACTTGGCCTTTGCAAGGTTGGCTGAGGCGGGTTCTTCGTTAATTCGAGATTAAGGAAGGATATTTAGCGGGGAAAGTGTGTGTGTGTGGGGCGGATTAAAGACGAAAGGAGTATATTCAACAATGACTGTTTAGCTCAGTGTTCTCCACCTTGGCAACACGTTACAATCACCTGCCACAATTTCCTGATGCCTAGGCTGCACCCCAGAATTAAATTAGAATTTCCAGGAGTGGGAACCAGGCATCATAGTTATTTAAATCTGCCAGGTGATTCCAATTGCAGCTAAAGTTGCAAACCCAGGTTTTAACTGGTAAGCGGCATTCTTGTGACCTTCCCAAGATGGCGGCCACTCAACCGCTTCCGCCTTTACGTGGGCAGGCAGGGGGCGGGCTTCCCAGGGGCGCATGCGTCCCGCGTCTCTTCGCTCCCTGCTCCCTCCTCCTTTTTCCCCCGCCTCCATTTTGTTCGCGGACGCTGGGGACGGTGGGAGCAGATCCATTTCCGGGTTGGCAAAAGGGGCGGCGGCGGCGGCGAGAAAGAGAGCTTGCCGGGGGGCGAGCAGGGCAGGACGAAGCCGGAGCGTAGGCGGCGGAGGATTCGCTCCCAGAGCAGCTGTGGCCAGGTCGGAAAGAGGCCGGGGCGGCTGGGTCAGTCGCTGAAATGACCTGCGGACCTGAGTGGGAGGAAAGCCGGGGGGAGGGGGACTGGGGGCGGGGCTTGAGAAGAGAGGGGGCATTAGAGGAGGGGCCGGAGGGAGAGAGGGGTCTTGGGGGCGGGGCCTGAGGGGCGGGGGGCCTGGGGACTGAATCGGAAGAACCTGGAGGAGAGAGGGCGTGGGGAATCTGGGGAGGAGTGGTCGGGTATTGGTATGGGGCTAGCGCGGACTGGGAAAATGGGGAGGAAGGTTTTTGAGAGACAGGTAATAAGGGCTCCTGAAGGATTGGGTGAGGTAAGGCGGCAGCTCAGTGTGAGGAACGAGGTAATCGTGCGCAAAGAGGGAGACGGGAACGGAAGACCTGTTGGGAACAGCTGATTAGCAGGATGCTGTGAGTGAGGAGTCAAGTGTGACATTTTGGGGATTGAGTTAAGTGGAAGCTAGCGTTTGGGAAGATGGCTCGGGAAACTGCTTACACCAGAGGGAATCTTGAGAACATTCGTTGAAAAGGAATCAGAATCGAGTTAAAGGTCGGATTGAGAATGTTGAGAAACGCATTGGAACGTCTGGAGTTGAGGGTTCATGTTGAAGTGGTGTGAAGTGAGGGAAGATGGAATTTTTTTTTTTTTAAAGGTGGGGTCTGGCTATGTTGCTCAGACTGGTCGTCTTGAACTCCTGGGCTCAAGCGATCTTCCCACCTTGGCCTCCCAGAGTGCTGGCATTACAGGTGTGAGCCTCTGCGCCCGGCCAAGATGGAAATCTTAAAGTGTTCAGCATGAGTGTGTATGGTCGAGTTTTTGATCAGGAAGGAAAGTTCTTAAAGATAACATTGGGGCAAGGAACTGGTGTGTGATGGAATTTTTTTTTTTTTTTTTCTTTTAAGAGACGTGGTCTCACTCTGTCGTCCAGGCTGGAGTGCAGTGGCATGATCATGGCTTCTTGAAACCTTGACCTCCCGGGCTCAAAGTGATCCTCCCACCTCAGTCTCTCCAATAGCTGGGACCACAGGTGTGGCCACTACTCCTGCCTAACATATGTGTGTGTGTGTGTGTGTGTGTATATATGTGTGTGTGTGTGTGTGTGTGTTTTATTGTTGTTGTTGGAGACAGAGTCTTGCTCTGTTGTCCAGACTGGTCTAGAATTCCTGGGCTCAAGTGATCCTCCTGCCTTGGCCTCCCAAAGTGCTGGGATTACAGGTATGAGCCACTGTGCCTGGCCCAGAATTCGTTTTTGTTTTTTTTTTTTTTTGAGACAGAGTCTTGCTCAGTTGCTCAGGCTGGAGTGCAGTGGTGCGATCTCAGCTCACTACAAGCTCTGCCTCCCGGGTTCACAGCCATTCTTCTACCTCAGCCTCCTGAGTAGCTGGGACTACAGGCCCCTACCACCACACCCAGCTAATTTTTCTTTTTGTATTTTTGGTAGGGACGCGGTTTCACCGTGTTAGCCAGGCTGGTCTCTATCTCCTGACCTCGTGATCCGCCCACCTCGGCCTCCCAAAGTGCTGGGATTACAGGCATGAGCCACCACGCTCAGCCAGAATTCATATATTTTTTTTGTTGTTGTTGAGACAGAGTCTCGCTTTGTCGCCCAGACTGGAGTGCAGTGGCCGGATCTCAGCTCACTGCAAGCTCCACCTCCCGGGTTCACGCCATTCTCCTGCCTCAGCCTCCGAGTAGCTGGGACTACAGACGCCTGCCACCTCGCCCGGCTAGGTTTTTGTATTTTTTTTTTTTTTTTTTTTTTTTGAGACGGAGTCTCGCTCTGTTGCCCAGGCTGGAGTGCAGTGGCCGGATCTCAGCTCACTGCAAGCTCCGCCTCCCGGGTTCCCGCCATTCTCCTGCCTCAGCCTCCCAAGTAGCTGGGACTACAGGCGCCCGCCACCTCGCCCGGCTAGTTTTTTGTATTTTTTAGTAGAGACGGGGTTTCACCGTGTTAGCCAGGATGGTCTCGATCTCCTAACCTCGTGATCCGCCCGTCTCGGCCTCCCAAAGTGCTGGGATTACAGGCTTGAGCCACCGCGCCCGGCCGGTTTTTGTATTTTTTAGTAGAGACGGGGTTTCACCGTGTTAGCCAGGATGGTCTCGATCTCCTGACCTTGTGATCCGCCCGTCTCGGCCTCCCAAAGTGCTGGGATTACAGGCTTGAGCCACCGCGCCCAGCCCAGAATTCATATTTTTTAAAGGACTTGAATAATTTGTTATTGCTTTGGGCTCTCCCAGGGTCCCCATCCTTTTTCATGCTGTTATTTTTGCCTTACGGTTTTGGTTTTTGACTGTCTTACTGAATGTTTTTGGCTATTCTGTTCTCCTTTTACAAATCAGAAGAGAACTTCAGGGAGTAAGGACAGTTTTAGCCTACCTATGGATTTAGTAAATAACTTCAAGGCAAATTATTAAACTCTCATTTTTTTCCCTTTTGAAATATAGGTCTCATCTGTCCCTGCCTCTAAAAGTTTGTGTTAACACATGGGATCTTTAAAGTGGTTGCATAGAAGTGATGTCTGAAAACGAGACTGTGATATTGATATTTAGAAGACACACAATGGTACACCTGTCTGTAATCCCAGCTGCTTGGGAGGCTGAGGCAGGAGGATTGTTTGAGCCTAAGAGTTCAAGACCACTCTGGGCAACATAGCAAGACCCCGTCTCCCTCTCTCTCTTTTTTTGTTTTTAAGATAGAGTCTCGCTCTCTTGCCCAGGCTGGAGTGCAGTGGCGTGATTTCAGCTCACTGCAACCTCCGCCTCCCAGGTTCAAGCGAATCTTCTGCCTCAACCACCTGAGTATCTGGGATTACAGGCATGTGCCACAACGCCCAGCTAATTTTTATATTTTTAGTAGAGACAGGGTTTCACCATATTGGCCAGGCTGTCTTGAGCTCCTGACTTTGTGATCCGCCCACCTCAGCCTCCCAAAGTACTGGGATAACAGGTGTGTGCCACCGTACCTGGCCGACCTGTCTCTTAAAGAAAAACAAGACCGGGCATGCTGGCTCATGCCGATAATCCCAGCACTTTGGGAGGCCAAGGCGGTGGATCTCCTGAGGTCAGGAGTTCGAGACCAGCCTGACCAACATGGTGAAACCCGGTCTGTACTAAAATACAAAAATTAGCTGAGCATGGTGGTGGGCCCCTGTAATCTCAGCTACCTGGGAAGCTGAGGCAGGGAATTGCTTGAACCTGGGGAGGTGGAGTTTACAGTGAGCTGAGATCGTGCCACCGCACTCCAGCCTGGGCAACAAGAACAAAACTCCACCTCAACAACAACAACAAAGACAAAAAAAGGAAACATGAGTTTCTTCCTCTCAGCCTTGCTGCTGCTGTGTGTGTGTGTGTGTGTGTGTGTGTGTGTGTGTGTCTGCATGTGTGTGTGTCTGCATGTGTGTGTGTCTGCATGCCAGCCAGGGAAGAACTGGTTTTGATTTGATGCATGTTCAGTGTGTTTTTTTTTTTTTTTTTTTTTTTTTGAGACAGAGTTTCAGTCCTGTTGCCCAGGCTGGAGTGGAATGGCACAATCTTGGCTCACTGCAACCTCCGCCTCCCGGATTCAAGTGATTCCCCTGCCTCAGTCCCCCAAGTAACTGGGACTGTAGGCATGCACCACCATGCCTGGCTAATTTTTTGTATTTTAGTAGAGATGGGGTTTTACTACCTTGGTCAGGCTGGTCTTGAACTCCTGACTTCAGGTGATCCACCCGCCTCGGCCTCCCAAAGCATTGGGATTACAGGCATGAGCCACCACACCTGGCTGCATGTTCAGTTTTTAAATTCTTACTAGTGTCAACTTTTAAAAGTAAAAATTTCATATTGTGTTACATTGTGTTGGTTGCCATCAAGATGAAGATAGGGAAGTTAAGAGTTGGGGAAGGTGGAGATGAATGAAGTCAATTGATGGAGACTAGTAGAATGCAGTGTTTTTATTTATTTATTTTGAGACAGAGTCTCACTATATTGCCCAGGCTGGAGTGCAGTGGCGCAATCTTGGCTCACTGCAGCCTTCGTCTCCTGGGTTCAAGCAATTCTCCTGGCTCAGCCTCCCAAGTAGGTGGGATTACAGGCATGCACCACTGGGCCTGGCTAATTTTTGTATTTTTAGTAGAGACGGGGTTTTGCCACGTTGGCCAGGCTGGTCATTTACTAATTCCACCTTACACTTGATACTAGAGTAGTGTTTACCCTACCTGGTACTGATAAGTTATGTGATAGCACCAAGGTGAAATGCAGGGGAGGTGTGAACATTGGAGTTTTCAGATTTTACTGATGGCTTTTACGAAGGGAAGAGACTCTAGACTCACTAGGTGTTTTTAGAAAAAAAAAAAAAAAAAAAGGCCAGAGACAGAAGTCTTGTTCTGTTGAAGAGAAAATTATTGGGCCGGGCGCGGTGGCTCAAGCCTGTAATCCCAGCACTTTGGGAGGCCGAGGCGGGTGGATCACGAGGTCAGGAGATCGAGACTATCCTGGCTAACATGGTGAAACCCCGTCTCTACTAAAAATACAAAAAAAACTAGCCGGGCGTGGTGGCGGGCGCCTGTAGTCTCAGCTACTTGGGAGGCTGAGGCGGGAGAATGGCGTGAACCCGGGAGGCAGAGCTTGCAGTGAGCCGAGTTCACACCACTGCACTCCAGCCTGGGAGACACAGCGAGACTCCGTCTCAAAAAAAAAAAAAAAAAAAAAAAAAAAGAAAATTATTAAATGTTCTTTTCTTTACTTGGGCTCTCTGATTGGGAGAGTGACCTGGTATGCTTTAGTCTGTTTTCCTGCTCTGAAATAACAGCAGAATTCATGGCTCTTGGTTTAGGCAGCTTCAGGGTAAAAACCTGCTTAATATTATGCTATTTCAACCTACAGTGTACCTTTTTGGTTTTTTTTTTTTTTTTTTGAGACACTTTTTCTCTTGTTGCCCAGGCTGGAGTGCAGTGGCACAATCTCGACTCACCGCAACCTCTGCCTCCTGGGTTCAAGCAGTCCTCCTGCCTCAGCCTCCCGAGTAACTGGGATTACAGTAACGTCATGAGTTCCCATTTTTCCTATCCTGTCACAGTTTTCCATTGCTCTGCTTGAGCCAGTCCTGTGTGGAAAATGACAAATTACATATTTTTTCTCCCCTTTCAGTCTCTGGTAGACATCTTGTCTGTGTCACAGTTTGATACTGCCAAATTGAAAGGATTCTTCACTGCTTCAGATGGGGAGGGTGACAGAAGCTGAGCTGTTTCCTGGGTCAGAGAATGGACTGTGTCAAAGCAAAGAATAGTTGTAGAGACACAAACTGGGCCCTTAAAGCTGTGACTAACATTTTGGCAACATGCATCCCTTTGCCAAATAACTTCTTTTCTTCTTGAGTGTGATTGTTGATCTCCTTCTCAAAGTAGGCTCTTGTTGCTACTGTTCTTCACACAACTCCCAAGCAAAAGTTGGCAGAGTTCCGGTTGACTGACTGTGTCTTGAGGGATATGCCCTGGATTAGAGTGGATGGGGCGTTCCATGTCAAAATGAGGTTCATTGGCAGATCCTGAGAGCTGCTCTGCAAAGAAATAGAGGCAGTACTCTTTACTGAATGTTCTTGCAGTCCTTTATCTTTCTTCTAAATTCAAGCCTGTTTCTTATTCATCTAGTGATTAAATGCGGAATCATTGCCTTTGCCTAGCTTCGTGGGCATGGTGGAAGAGAAGACAGTATTTCCAACTATTTTTTTTCTTGTCTCATTTTCTTTTTTTTTTTTCTTTTTTTTTTTTTTTGAGACGGAGTCTTGCTCTGTAGCCCGGGCTTGAGTGCAGTGGCCGGATCTCAGCTCACTGCAAGCTCCGCCTCCCGGGTTTACGCCATTCTCCTGCCTCAGCCTCCCAAGTAGCTGGGACTACAGGCGCCCGCCACCTCGCCCGGCTAGTTTTTTGTATTTTTCAGTAGAGACGGGGTTTCACCATGTTAGCCAGGATGGTCTCGATCTCCTGACCTCGTGATCCGCCCGTCTCGGCCTCCCAAAGTGCTGGGATTACAGGCTTGAGCCACCGCGCCCGGCTCTTGTCTCATTTTCAAGCCATTGAGCCTGAGGAACTACAGGCTAAATTTATGAGCATTTCTTCATATTATTTATGGAGGGCTACTAAAAAAAGTGCTGAATAGACCTTTATGGGGAACAACAATGTTAATAGGAAAAGAAGGTGATGTGTTTGCTAATGTACTATGTCAGTCTTAACTCTCTTTTTTTTTTTTTTTGAGACGGAGTCTCGCTCTGTCGCCCAGGCTGGAGTGCAGTGGCCGGATCTCAGCTCACTGCAAGCTCCGCCTCCCGGGTTCGGGCCATTCTCCTGTCTCAGCCTCCTGAGTAGCTGGGACTACAGGCGCCCGCCACCTCGCCCGGCTAGTTTTTTGTATTTTTTAGTAGAGACGGGGTTTCACCGTGTTAGCCAGGATGGTCTCGATCTCCTGACCTCGTGATCCGCCCGTCTCGGCCTCCCAAAGTGCTGGGATTACAGGCTTGAGCCACCGCGCCCGGCCTCAGTCTTAACTCTCTTAAGATGTTGGCTTAGTTTGGCTTAAGAGCCTGCAGAAGTATGTAAGTTATCAAATAGGAGAGCCAGGAATTGGTTTCTTCTTGCCATTTAGGCTTGGCAAAGTTAGAGCAATTTGGAATAGCTGTCCAATAATGTGTTCTACTTAGTAAATACGCTCTTGTTTTTCAGGGAATAGTTAGCTAGGGAATAGTTAGCTAAGGTAGGGTTATCTCCAATATGTTTTGGGATGGATTGTGAAGATCATTCCATTTTTATTTTGAGACAGGATCTCTCTCTGTTGCCCAGGCTGGAGTGCAGCGGTACGATCTGTAGCCTCGACCTCCCCAGACTCAGGCTCAGGTGTTCTTCCCACTTCAGCCTCCTGTGTAGCTGGGACTACAGGCGCACGCCACCATGCCTCACTAATTTTTATTTTTTGTAGAGATGGGGTTTTGCCATGTTCCCCAGCCTGGTCTTGAACTTCTGGACTCAAGCAATTCGCCGGCCTCCTCGGCCTCCCAGAGTGCTGGGATTATAGGTGTGAGCCACCGGGCTCAGCCATTATAATTGATTTTCAAAAAAATTTTAGTTTAAGTTTCATGGGTTCAAATTTAGTGCCATTTGGATTTTGAGGCCCCTCAGTGGAAATAATTTGTTTTTAGCAAGTAATTATGATATTTCTAAAGTACAAATTCACTGACCTACTTTCTATGCTTCTGGAAATGCTGAATCGAATAATCCTTTTTTTTTTTTCCTTCCAATAATCCCTCTGTGAAAACATTCTCCATATGTATTCAGATTGGGATAGTTGGTTAAAAAAAAAAAAAAAGAATTTTCTTTCTTTTTTTTTTTTTGAGATGGAGTCTCATGCTGTTGCCCAGGCTGGAGTGCAGTGGCACCATCCCAGCTCACTGCAATCTCCGCCTCCTGGGTTCATGGGATTCTCCTGCCTCAGCCTCCCGAGTAGCTGGGACAACAGGCGCCCGCCACCATGCCTGGCTAAATTTTTTTTTTGTATTTTTAGTGGAGATGGGGTTTCACCATGTTGGCCAGAATGGTCTCGAACTCTTGACCTCGTGATCCGCCCACCTCAGCCCCCCAAAGTGCTGGGATTACAGGCGTGAGCCACTGTACCCAGCCTTTGGAATTTTCTTCTGAGGTAGTATGCTAGTATGGGATGCAATGTCTGAGATTTGTGGATAAGTGAGTTTTCCATCTTCCATTTCTGCCCTCCCAGTGATCAGCCAGTAGGGAGGATGTTTATCATTTAAGATCCAGGTGTGAGACATTTAAACTGTTTCTTTCCCTGTCTTAGAAATAAGGACAGGCTGGGCGCGGTGGCTCAAGCCTGTAATCCCAGCACTTTGGGAGGCCGAGACGGGCGGATCACGAGGTCAGGAGATCGAGACCATCCTGGCTAACACGGTGAAACCCCGTCTCTACTGAAAAATACAAAAAACTAGCCAGGCGAGGTGGTGGGCGTCTGTAGTCCCAGCTACTCGGGAGGCTGAGGCAGGAGAATGGCGTAAACCCGGGAGGCGGAGCTTGCAGTGAGCTGAGATCCGGCCACTGCACTCCAGCTTGGGTGACAGAGCGAGACTCTGTCTCAAAAAAAAAAAAAAAGACAGAACTGTTTTTAGCAAATTTTATTTTTTTCATTTTTTAAATTTATTATTGTTATTATTATTATTATTTTTGAGACTGAGTCTCGCTGTGTCGCCCAGGCTGGAGTGCAGTGGCACAATCGCATCTCATTGCAGCCTCTGCCTCCTGGGTTCAAGCGATTCTGCTGCCTCAGCCTTTCGAGTAGCTGAGATTACAGGCGCACGCCACCACGCCCAGCTAATTTTTGTATTTTTTAGTAGAGACGGGGTTTCACCATGTTGGCCAGGCTAGTCTTGAACCCCTTACGTAGTGATCTGCCCGCTTTGGCCTCCCAAAGTGCTGGGATTACAGGTGTAAACTACCACGCTCAGCCTATTAATTTTTTTTTTCAGACAGAGTCTCGCTCTGTCAGCCATGCTGGAGTACAGTGGCACGATCTGGGCTCACTGCATGCTCCGCCTCCCAGACTCAAGCAATTCTCCTGCCTCACCCTCCTGAGTAGCTGGGATTACTGGCGTACGCCACCATGCCCGACTAATTTTTGTATTTTTAGTAAGATGGGGTTTCACCATGTTGGCCAGGCTGGTCTCAAACTCCTGACCTCGTGATTGCCTGCCGCACCCTCCCAAAGTGCTGGGATTACAGGCGTGAGCCACCGCGCCTGACCACAAATTTTGTATTTTAAATAAATAATACAAAATTTAAAAGACAAAAAAGTATATAAGGAGGATGGCGGCCATGGAAGTCAGAATCCACTAAGGAGTATGTATCAAGTCACCTGATAAGAAAAAGAAAGTATATAGTGAATGCCCTTGGAAACATCTACGTTTGTCTTCCTGTCAATTCAGTTCATCTTCCTAGAGGCAACTCATATTATTATTTTCTTAAGATCTGTTCAAGGCCGGGTGCGGTGGCTCACGCCTGTGATCCCAGCATTTTGGGAGATCAAGGCGGGCGGATCACCTGAGGTCAGGAGTTTGAGACCAGCCTGACCAACATGGTGAAACCATGTCTCTGCTAAGAATATAAAAATTAGCGGGGCATGGTGGTGTGCGCCTGTAATCCCAGTTACTCGGGAGGCTAAGGCACAAGAATCGCTTGAACCTGGGAGGCAGAACGGTGAGCTGAAATTGTGCCACTGCACTCCAGCCTGGGTGACAGAGTGAGACCTTGTCTCAAAACAAAACAAAACAAGTAACAAAAACAAATTTGTTCCAGAGATACCAGGTACATATAAAACAAATATATATATTTCTTGCATTTTTAAAAAATAGGCCGGGCACGGTGGCTCAAGCCTGTAATCCCAGCACTTTGGGAGGCCGAGACGGGCGGATCACGAGGTCAGGAGATCGAGACCATCCTGCTAACACGGTGAAACCCCGTCTCTACTAAAAAATACAAAAAACTAGCCGGGCGAGGTGGCGGGCGCCTGTAGTCCCAGCTACTTGGGAGGCTGAGGCAGGAGAATGGCGTAAACCCGGGAGGGGGAGCTTGCAGTGAGCTGAGATCCGGCCACTGCACTCCAGCCTGGGCGACAGAGCGAGACTCCGTCTCAAAAAAAAAAAAAAAAGTAGCACACTGTTAATATTATCTATGTCTTTTGCGTTTTTTTTTTTTTGTTTTGCTTTTTTAAAATTGTTTTTGAGATAGAGTTTCACTGTTGTTGCCCAGGCTGGAGTGCAGTAGCGTGATCTCTGCTCATTGCAACCTCCGCCTCCAGGTTTCAAGCGATTTTCCTCCCTCAGCCTCCTGAATAGCTGGGATTATAGGCATGTACCACCGTGCCTGGCTAATTTTGTAGTTTTAGTAGGGATGGGGTTTCTCCATGTTGGTCAGGCTGGTCACGAACTCCCGACCTTGGGTGATCCGCCTGCCTCTGCCTCCCAAAATGCTGGGATTACAGGTGTGAGCCACTGCGCCTGGCCCTTTTGCTTGTTTTTATACCTCTTTTGGTGGTTACTCCATATCAGCAATAAAGATACTTGGCACCTACCCTACACTGATAGGATAGTGTTTCTAGTCTTTTACTATTGCAAACTATGCCCCAGTGAAGACGCGTATACACTTGGCTCTTTGCATGTATGACTGTATCTGTAGGGTTAATTCTTAGAAGTAGAATTGCTGAAGCTGATTTTCTTTGATGTTTGTTATTCATTTATTCAACAAGAACTTTTGAGTTCCTGCTGTGTGCCAAGTACTGTGGTAGGGGATGCAGGGGATGCAGATAGGGCAGTGAACAAATTTTCTCGGTCTTTTTTTTGTTTTTTTTTTTTGAGACAGAATCTCACTCTGTCATCCAGGCTGGAATTTAGTGGTGCACACATGGTTCATTGTAGCCTTGATTTTCTTTTTTTTCTTTTTTTTGAGACGGAGTCTCGCTCTGTTACCCAGGCTGGACTGCAGTGGCCGGATCTCAGCTCGCTGCAACCTCCGCCTCCCGGGTTTACACCATTCTCCTGCCTCAGCCTCCCGAGTAGCTGGGACTACAGGCGCTCGCCACCTCGCCCAGCTAGATTTTTGTATTTTTTAGTAGAGACGGGGTTTCACCGTGTTAGCCAGGATGGTCTCGATCTCCTGACCTCGTGATCCGCCCGTCTCGGCCTCCCAAAGTGCTGGGATTACAGGCTTGAGCCACCGCGCCCGGCCGTAGCCTTGATTTTCTGGGCTCAAGCAATCTTCCCACCTCAGCCTCTTGTGTAGCTGGGACCACAGGTGTGTGCACAACGTCTGGCTAATTTTTAAAATTTTTTGTAGACATGAGGTCTCACTTTGTTGCCCAAGCTGGTATGGAATTCCTGGCCTGAGGTAGGAGGATCACTTGAGTCCCAGGAGAGGGAGGTTGCTGTGGGATGTTGCAGTAGCACTGCACTCCAGCCTCGGAGACAGAGTGAGACCCTGTTTCAAAAAACAACTAAAAGAGTAATAGCATAGTGAATTTTGAGGTCAGCCTCTAGAGCTTTTTTTTTTTTTTTTCCCTTTCAGTTCTTTTTTTTTTCGAGATGGAGTCTTGCTGGAATGCAGTGGTACGATCTCGGCTCACTGCAACCTCCGCCCCCCAGGTTCAAGCAATTCTCCTGCCTCAGCCTCCTGAGTAGCTGGGATTACAGGTGCCCGCCACCATGCCCAGCTAATTTTTGTATTTTTAGTAGAGACGGGGTTTCACCATGTTGGTCAGGCTGGTCTCAAACTCCTGACCTCATGATCCACCCACCTTGGCCTCCCAAAGTGCTGGGATTACAGGCGTGAGTCACCACGCCTGGCCCATCCTTTCAGTTCTTTAATTTACTAGATGATGAGACCATCAGTATCATAAAGAAGTCTGATGCTTGTGCAGTGAAACAGTTTTTACAAGAACTTTCCTGGATAAAACCTATTCTTTTAGTCTTGATTTCTCTTAGGTCCTGCAAATCAAACTTGGATGGCTGGATTAGCTCTTAAAATTTTAGGATCTTAGAAATTGTTTGGAGATTAGGATTATTGGGGAACAATTCTTAGATTATGGGGGATGATGGGATTATTAGTTTACCAGACTTACTATTTAGGAAACAGAAAACCAATTTACTTTTAGGGGGAGGAGCAGGGAGGAGTGTTTAAAAAAAAAAAGACTTTGGGAAGCTGTGGCGGGCGGATCACGAGGTCAGGAGATGGAGACCATCATGGCTAGCACGGTGAAACCCCGTCTCTACTAAAAATACAAAAAATTAGCCGGGCGTGATGGCGGGCGCCTGTAGTCCCAGCTACTCGGGAGGCTGAGGCAGGAGAATGGCGTGAACCCGGGAGGCGGCGCTTGCAGTGAGCCGAGATCGTACCACTGCACTCCAGCCTGGGCGACAGTGAGAGTCTGTCTCCAAAAAAAAAAGAAAAAACCTATTTACTGTTAGGGAATGTTGACTGTTTTAAAAATAATCTTCATGGTGCTAGAGAGAGAACAGATGTTCTTATTTTGAACCGATGAATATAGTATTCTGTCATACCCATCATCTAGACCATATGTCTTAGCACGACATGTAAGTCTTGTTGGGCACACAAGGTAGCCCAAGGGCCATTATAATTCTGAGTATATGAAAGCGTTTTTTACCTGCAAGTACATTGACTTTTGTTCAGAAATCACAGTACTCAAAACCCAGATGGTCCTGTTTTAGTATCTTTCTTGTTTAATGGGATTAGCTTGCCCTGTTTTTATAACTTAAAGTAGACTCTTGACTTAGCAGCATATCACTAGTAATCAAGGGACGGAAATGTGCAAATTTTCTAGCATTTCAGCAAGGAGCATCTGTGTTTCTGATGGCTTAAGGGTATTAGAATGCAAGAGAAGAGACTCCTTGACAATGGAAGTCACAGCTTTGTTATTAGATTATCTGTGGTGAGTTGGGACTTAATATATTATCTTTGAAATGAGGCATGACACTTCTCTCCATGTGAAGTCTGGATCAGCATTTTATGGAGCATCTGTTTAAGTTTTCTTTCAGGCCTTTTCTTAGTGGAGACTGTCATCACTGGATTTTCCTTCTATCTGACTGTTCTGTCTGTGCTTTTCTTTTTTTTCTTTTTTTTTTTTTTTGAGACGGAGTCTTGCTCTGTCGCCCAGGCTGGAGTGCAGTGGCCGGATCTCAGCTCACTGCAAGTCCCGCCTCCTGGGTTTACGCCATTCTCCTGCCTCAGCCTCCCAAGTAGCTGGGACTATAGGCGCCCGCCACCTTGCCCGGCTAATTTTTTGTATTTTTTAGTAGAGACGGTATTTCACCGTGTTAGCCAGGATGGTCTTGATCTCCTGACCTCGTGATCCGCCCGTCTCGGCTTCCCAAAGTGCTGGGATTACAGGCTTGAGCCACCGCGCCCGGCCTCTGTCTGTGCTTTTCTACTTTTATATATGGAATGTGCAGATGAAGGCGGGCTCCTGGAAGTTGGGAGCTAGTAATATGGGATACGGCTAGCTTAAAATCTGAGAAGAGCTGTTTTTTTAGTCATCAGTGACTAGGTTTCAGCCTGCCTTGTGATTGTATTTTAAGTCTAAATAACAGTTTCTTAGAACAGATTCTTTGATTTTTTATTTTTTAGCAGTTAGTGGCATTACATTGAAAACAAGACCTAAAAAGAGAGTTAAGGTAATTGATTTTACTTTTTTTTTTTTTTTTTTGAGACAGGATCTGGCTCTGTCACCTAGGCTCGAGTGCAGTGGTGCGATCTCTGCTCACTGCAACCTCTGCCTCCTAGGCTCAAGCAATCTTCCCACCTCAGCATCCGGAGTAGCTGGGATTGCAGGCACATGCCACCACGCCTGGCTAATTTTTTTTTTTGAAACAGGGTCTCGCTCTATTGCCCAGACTAGAGTGCAGTGGCATGATCTTAGCTCATTGCAATCTCTGGCTCCTGGGTTCAAGCAATTCTCATGCTTCAGCCTCTGGAGTAGCTGGAATCACAGGTGCACGCCACCACACCCAGCTAATTTTTGCAGTTTTAGTAGGGACAGGGTTTCATCATGTTGGCCAGGCTGGTCTTGAACTCCTGACTTCAAGCAGTCCACCTGCCTTGGCCTCCCGAAGTGCTGGGATTACAGGCATGAGCCACCATTCCTGGCCTAATTTTTGTGTTTTTGTAGATGATTTCATCATGTTGCCCAGGCTGGTCTCAAATTCCTGAGCTCAGGTGATCCACCCACCTCGGCCTCCCAAAGTAATGGGATTACAGGTATGAGGCACCGTGCCCAGCCGGTAATTGATTTTAAGATTCATTTCTCTCTCTTTTTTTTTTTTAATTTGAAGTAGAGTTTCGCTCTTGTTGCCCAGGCTGGAGTGCAATGGCGTGATTCAGGTCACTGCAACCTCCGCCTCCCAGGTTCAAGCGATTCTCCTGCCTCAGCCTCCTGAATAGCTGGAATTACAGGCGTGTGACACCATGCCTGACTAATTTTGCATTTTTAGTAGAGACAGGGTTTCACCATGTTGGTCAGGTTGGTCTGGAACTCCCGACCTCAAGTGATCCGCCCGCCTCGGCTTCCCAAAGTGTTCGGATTACAGGTGCGAACCACAGTGCCCGGCCGAATTTTGTATTTTTAGTAGAGACAGGGTTTCACTATGTTGGCCAGGCTGGTCTCAAACTCCCAACCTCAGGCCTTGGCCTCCTGATCACAAGGTCAGGAGATTGAGACCATTCTGGCCAACATGGTGAAACCCCTTCTCTACTAAAAATACAAAAAGTAGCTGGGTGTGGTGGCACATGCCTGTAGTCCCAGCTACTGGGGAGGCTGAGGCAGAAGAATTGCTTGAACCTGGGAGGTGGAGGTTGCAGTGAGCCGAGATCACACCACTGCACTCCAGCCTGGTGACAGAGTGAGACTCCGTCTCCAACGACAACAACAACAACAATAATAACATCAGCAAAAAGCAAAATTATCTGGGTATGGTGGTACACGCCTGTAGTTCCAGCTATTTGGGAGGCTTGAGAGGTAGGAGCACTTGAACTGGGTAGGTCAAGGCTGCATGCAGTAAGCCATGATCACACCACTGCACTCCAGCCTGGGTGACAGAGCGAGACTCTTTCTTCAAAAAAAAAAAGAAAAGAAAAACCATTTTTGGTATTTCAAAGAGGATATTTTAGATGTTTACAAGACCAGTGGAGGGCTGGAAGAGCATAGGTCAGGGAAACCTCGTTGCAGGAATTTTAAGAAATTGCTTCCGTTAATAATCTTAGCTGCATTAAGCACCAAAACAGGCAGTTTGCAGAAAATTAGAAATGGCTGCAAACCACATGTCTTCCATCTGTCCGAGGCCACACACGCTCTCATTGCTACTGGAGAAGCAATAATGGCATCTACCCTTCTTCCATTGTGCAAATCTTAAGTGTTGGTAGAATTTAAACCACAATGGCATTGATGGAGGATTCTGATAAATGTAGTTCCCAGGCCTCCAACTTCTCCCCAACGCCAGATAAATCCAGAAGGAAGTAGAAGTGAAAGTTACAGAGGAAAAAAAATTTAGCGCCCAGTATCATGACTGTATCATTCGTTACCTTTGCTTCCTTGTGTAGTTTTTCCCTAGATATAGTAATTGTCATTCTTTTCCTTCCTTGCTTTTTTGTTTTCTGCTTATTTTACGGAAAGTCACTAATTCATCCCTAAACTCTGACAGGTAAAAATCTCTTCTCATCATTGAAGCACATTAGTGGAGCACCTCTTCCAGAGGCTTTATGAAATGAGTCTTTGGAGAGAGAGACTTTTTTTTGAGATGGAGTTTCGCTTTTGTTGCCCAGGCTGGAGTGCAATGGCACGATCTCAGCTCACTGCAGCATCCACCTCCTGAGTTCAAGCGATTCTCCTACTTCAGCCTCTGAAGTAGCTGGGATTACAGGCATGCCTTACCATGCCAGGCTAATTTTGTATTTTTATAGAGACCGGGTTTCTTCCATTTTGGTCTCGAATTCCCGATCTCAGGTGATCCACCTGCCTTGGCCTCCCAAAGTGCTGGGATTACAGGCATGAGCCACTGCGCCTGGCCTCTGGAGAGTGGGACTTTTTTGAGGCCTTGCATATCTGAATTTTCTCCTTTCTGCCTTCATGCTTGGCAGTTTGACTGGATTTAATTTTTTTTTTTTTTTTTAGATGGAGTCTTGCTCTGTCACCCAGGCTGGAGTGCAGTGATGTGATCTCAGCTCACTGCAACCTCTGCCTCCTGGATTCAAGAGATTCTCCTGCCTTAGCCCCGCCCCGAGTTGCTGGGATTATAGGCATCCGTCACCATGCCTGGCTAATTTTTTGTATTTTTAGTAACGAAAGGGTTTCATTCACCATGTTGGCCATGCTGGTCTCGAACTCCTGACCTCAGGGTGATCCGCCCACCTCAGCCTCCCAAAGGGCTGGGATTACAGGCATGAGCCAACTATGCCAAGCCTAGATATAAAATTTTCTACTGGAGATTATGTTTCTTTGGAAATTATAAACCCTTGCTTTGTGGTCTTCTAACCCTTTTTTTCTTTTGAGACAGAGAATTGCTCTGTTGCCCAGGCTGGAGTGCAGTGGTGCAATCTTGGCTCACTGTAACCTCCACCTCCCGGTTCAAGCGATTCTTTTGCTTCAGCCTCCTGAGTAGCTGAAACTGCAGGCACGTGTAGAGATTTAGTTTTGCCATGTTAGCCAGGCTGGTCTGGAACTCCTAGCCTCAACCGATCCTTCTGGCTTAGCCTCCCAAAGTGCTAGGATTACAGGCATGAGCCACCCCACTCAGCCTGTCTTTGTTTTTTTTTGTTTTTTGAGACAGAGTCTCACTCTGTCCCCCAGGCTGAAGTGCAGTGGCGCCATCTCAGCTCACTGCAACCTCCATCTCCCCGGGTTCAAGCAGTTCCCTGCCTCAGCCTCCCGAGTAGCTGAGATTACAGGCACCTACCATCAAGCCCGGCTAATTTTTGTATTTTTAGTAGAAATGGGGTTTTACCATCTTGGCCAGGCTGGTCTTCAATTCCTGATCTCGTGATACACCTGCCTCAGCCTCCCAATGTTTCTAACTTTTAATAGTGGCATTATGAAGTTTGATGCTGTTTTGACTCTAGATTCTTTGTATGGGATCTATTTTTCCTCTGGAAGACTTTAGGATCTTGCCTATATCCCTGGCATTCTGAAATGCAACCATGTTGTGCCTTGGTGTGGATATTTAAAAATTCATCACACTCAGCATTCAGTGGACCTTTTCAGTCTGGAAGCTTATTTCAGTCTATCCTGGGAAATTTTTTTGTATTATTTCTTGTATTGATAATGTATTCTCACTTTGATAATTATTTATCTCCTCTGTCTTTCTGGGAACTCAGATGGTGAAACTCCTAGGTTGGTATTCTTAATTTTTTTTTCCTAGTCAACTTTTTTTTTTTTTGAGGCAGAGTCTCACTTTGTCGTCCCAGCTGGAGTGCAGTGGTGCGATCTTGGCTCACCGCGGTCTCTGCCTCCTGGGTTCAAGGGATTCCCCTGCCTCAGCCTCCTAAGTAGCTAGGATTACAGGCGCGTGCCACAACACCCGCCTGATTTTTGTATTTTTAGTAGAGACAGTCTTACCATGTTGGCCAGGCTGGTCTCAAACTCCTGACCTCAAATGATCTGCCTGCCTTGCCCTCCCAAAGTGCTTCAGATAACAGGTGTGAGCTACCACGCCTGATCCTAATTTTCCATTTTTTTTCCTTCATTCAATTTTTGTGAGATTTCCTTAGCTGTTCTTCCAACTCTCTATTATCTTTTAAATTCCTGTTATCAGTTTGTTTAAGTTCCAAGGGCTTTTTTTTTTTTTTTTTTTTTTTTTCTTAGATGAAGTCTCACTCTGTCGCCCAGGCTGGAGTGCAGTGGCGTGATCTTGGCTCACTGCAAGCTCCGCCTCCTGGGTTCAAATGATTCTGCTGTCTCAGCCTCCTGAGTAGCTGGGATTACAGGCGCGCACCACCACGCCCGGCTAATTTTTGTATTTTTAGTAAAGATGGGGTTTCACCTGTTGGTCAGACTGATCTCAAACTCCTAACCCTGTCTCTGTTAAAAAAAAAAAAAAGCCAGGTGTGATGACGTGCACCTGTAATCCCAGCTACTCGGGAGGCTGAGGCAGAATTGCTTGAACCCGGGAGGTGGAGGTTGCAGTGAGCCAAGGTGGTGCCATTGCACTCCAGCCTGGCAACAGAGGGAGACTGTCTCAAAAGAAAAAAAAATAAAAAAAAACCCTTGATCTTGTGATCCACCTACCTTGGCCTCCCAATGTCCTGGAATTACAGGTGTGAGCCACCACCGCCGGCTCCAAGGGCTCTTTTTATTATCTGAATTTTACATGTATTTTTGGACATTGTCAGAAATTCTGTTTTATTTGCTTTGATTCTTTCGTGTTAGAGATCTTCTTCAGTTGTCTGAAATTCTTAGCTGCTTATTCAATTTTTATTATTTATTTATTTGAGATGGAGTCTGGCTCTGTTGCCCAGGCTGAAGTACAATGGCATGATCTTGGCTCATCTGCCTTCCTGGTTCAAGCAATTCTCCTGCCTCAGCCTCCCAAGTAGCTGGGATTACAGGCACCAGCCATCATGCCCGGCTAATTTTTGTAGTTTTGTAAAGACAGTTTCACCATGTTGACCAGGCTGGTCTTGAACGCCTGACCTCAAGTGATCTGCCTGCCTTGGCCTCCCAAAGTGCTGGGATTATAGGTGTGAGCCACCGCACCTGGCCTTATTTATTTATTTACTATTTATTTTTTGAGACAGAATCTCACTCTGTTGCCCAGGCTGGAGTGCAGTGGCATGATCTCGGCTCACTGCAAACCGCCGCCTCCTGGGTTCAAGCGATTCTCCTGCCTCAGCCTCCCAAGTAGCTGGGATTACAGGCGCGTGCCATCACACCTGGCTAATTTTTGTAGAGATGGGGTTAGTAGAGATGGGGTTTCACCACCTTGGCCAGGCTGGTCTCAAACTCCTTACCTCGTGATCTGCCCGCCTCGGCCTCTCAAAGTGCTGGGATTACAGACACGAGCCACCGTGCCCGGCCATTTATTTTTTAAGAGATGGGGTTTTGCTGTGGGGCCCAGGCTGGACTCAAACTCCTGGGCTCAAGTTATACCTCCAGGTAGCTGAGACTACAGGCTCATGTCACTGTGTCTGGCTTCTTTTTAAAAATGAGACACTAAGAAGTTCATCAAGTGGTGGACACTGCTATAGGGTATTGGGATTACAGGCAGCCTGGCAGGCTGGTAAAAGGACTCCTCCAGTCCCCTGCCTAGAGAGTATAAACCAGTGGCAGGTGTTTGAGTATAAGTCTGGCTGCCAATGTTTTTGGAGCCAAGTGAGAGAAAAGAGCTGGGGACGGAGGAGAGGTCTCACTGTTGACTTATTAGGCTTTCCACTTGACACCCTTATTTCAGTCACGGCCCTTAGCTGTGACTTAATTCCTTTGGACTCTTTGGGTCAGCTTTTCTTTCTTTCTTTCTTTCTTTCTTTTTTTTTTTTTGAGATGGAGTCTCTATCGTCTAGGCTGGAGTGCAGTGGCGCTATCTTGGCCCACTGCAACCTCTGCCACCCGGGTTCAAACGATTCTCCTGCCTCAGCCTCCCAAGTAGCTGGGATTACAGGCCTGCCACTGCACCCGGCTAGTTTTTTTATTTTTAGTAGAGACGGGGTTTCACCATGTTGGCCAGGCTGGTCTTGAATTTCTGACGTCAGGTGTGCCACCTGCCTCGGCCTCCCAAAGTGCTGGGATTACAGGCGTGAGCGCCCGCGCCCAGCCTGGTTCAACTTTTCTAATTTGCTTGGCAGCATGGGGAAAGATGAAGGAATCCATTTTTTTTTTTTTTTTTTTGAGACTGAGTCTGGCTGGAGTGCAGTGGCCGGATCTCAGCTCACTGCAAGCTCTGCCTCCCGGGTTTACGCCATTCTCCTGCCTCAGCCTCCCGAGTAGCTGGGACCACAGGCGCCCGCCACCTCACCCGGCTAGTTTTTTTTGTATTTTTTTTAGTAGAGATGGGGTTTCACCGTGTTCGCCAGGATGGTCTCGATCTCCTGACCTCGTGATCCGCCCGTCTCGGCCTCCCAAAGTGCTGGGATTACAGGCTTGAGCCACCGCGCCCGGCCGGGAATCCATTTGTTATACAGACTTTCTGGGTTTTTTTTTTTTTTTTTTTTTTTTTGAGATGGAGTCTTTGTCGCCCAGGCTGAGATCGCAGTGGTGTGATCTCAGCTCACTGCAACCTCCACCTCCCAGGTTCAGGTGATTCTCCTGCCTCAGCCTCCCAAGTAGCTGGGAACTACAGGCATGAGCCACCACACCCGGCTAATTTTTTTGTATGTTTAGTAGAGATGGGGTTTTGCCAGGTTGGCCAGGCTGGTCTTGAACTCTTGAGCTCAAGTAATCCGCCTGCCTCGGCTTCCCAGACTTCTGGGATTACAGGCATGAGCCACAGCGCCAGGCCCAGACTTTCAAGCAGTCCTCCTGTTTAGCCCCTTCTACACTATCACCCCCTCTTCCCGAGGTACCAGGTGTCTCTAATTTCTGAGACACTGCAATGTTTATTTTTTTTACTTTTGTGAAGTTATTTATCACTAGTGCATTTGCTTTTTACCTTGCAAAACTTTGTTGACATCTCTCTCTCTGCTGTCTCCTTTCCTAGTTTTTTTGCTTGTTGTTTGGTTTATGTCTTTATTAAAAAAAAAATCCCTTTGCTGTAATTTTAATGGTGTTTTATGATGGAACATTGATTAATGCATGCAATCTATTATGTTTAACATGTTATTCAACATATTCATCAGCTTTTCCTTGCCAGTATCCATTCAGACACCATAATGTCTTTATAGTTCATTACTAATACTCCTTTAGAATAGTGTTTTCTAGACTTCTCTAACACCAAGAATCACTTAAAGTGCTTTTTGGATATACAGATTACCAGATCATTCTCCTGGAAAACTTCTGATTATAGTTGGTTTAGATCAGTACCCAGGGATCTTTTTTTTAAAGTGTGTTTGTTTTTCAACAAATGCCCTAAATGTATCTTATCTTCAGGCAAGTTTGGAAATCCTGCTTTAGAAGGATTCTTTTTAAACCATTAATGCCATCTTATATCTCCATGGCAAACTCCTTAGCCTTCCCCTAATACTGCTTTTGTATTCAGACTTTGTTTTAGCCTGTCTAGCTTTGGTCTGGATTTCCAAATTAGCATGTGTGTCTTTCATCTGATTAACTCCCCTCTTAATATTAAATGCTGGCTGATGGTAATAACTTTGGCCTTGTGTGACTTCATGTTTTTTAGTCAGAGTCTCTAAACCCACTGGTTCCTGGGATGTATAGGGGAGGAAATACTAGTTAGGAACATTGAACCACTCTGCATCAATTCACTAAGTCCAGGAATCAGTGTTTTTGGTGAAATGGAAAATTGACTCAGGCTTTGAAAACAGATGGCCTAATCATCTGCCTTGGGTTTAGGCAGCATCATTTTTGGAGATGTTGAAGCACTGTGAAGTTTGTTTTTAACTTTACAATCAAAAGGACACAATTCTCCCTTTTGTATTATAGATTCCTAGGCCTAGAAAGGAAAAAGGGTTGTATCATTTCCTGCCAGTCTGTAAAGCATCTGGAAATGTGTTTGCAGCTGCTCCTTGGTTGTTGTGAATTGCTTAGAGGTTAAAAGCCAAGCCAAATAGTACTTGTCCTAGTAATGTTGCAGAGGCAAACTGTGGTACCCTAGTCTCAGTTCTTGGAAATCTTGTGGCTGTTATTACCTAAAATACAGCTGAGGAGGCCGTGTTGGCTCTGACGTAGAGTTGATTCGCATTCAAAGATGAGCAGCTCTATAGAAATAGCTCTAATACATTTTTACAACTTCCATTGAAACAGTTTTTTGGAAGGCTAAGGCAGGAGGATTGTTTAAGGTCAGGAGTTTGAGATCAGCCTGAGCAACATAGTGAGATCCTGTCTCTGCAAAAAAAAAAAAATAAATAAAACAATTAGCCAGATGTGGTAGTCCCAGCTACTCAGGAGGCTGCGGTGGGAAGATTGCTTGAGCCTGGGAGGTTAAGGCTGCAGTGAGCTGGGATTGTGCAACTTGCACTGCAATCTGGGCTGTAGGGTGAGACCCTTTTTCAAGGAAGAAAGAAAGAAAAAAAAGCAAGAAACAGTTTTTTTGTTGTTGTTTGTTTGTTTGAGACGATTCTCGCTCTGTCCCCCAGGCTGGAGTGCAGTGGTGCAATCTTGGCTCACTGCAAGCTCTGCCTCCTGGGTTCACACCATTCTCCCGCCTCAGCCTCCCGAGTAGCTGGGACTACAGGCACCCACCACCATGCCCGGCTCATATTTTGTATTTTTTAGTAGAGATGGGGTTTCACCATGTTAGCCAGGATAGTCTCGATCTCCTGACTTCATGATCTGCCTGCCTCGGCCTCCTGAAGTGCTGGGATTACACGCGTGAGCCGCCGCGCCCGGCCTGTTTGTTTTTTGAGACAGAGTCTCACTCTGTTGCCCAAGCTGGAGTGCAGTGGCACCATCTCAGCTCGCTGCAACCTCCGTCTCCTGAGCTCAAGTGATTCTGTAGCTTGAGCATCCCGAGTAGCTGGGATTACAGGCACCTGCCACTACCCCTGGCTAATTTTTTTGTATTTTTAATAGAGATGGGGTTTCACCATGTTGGCCAGGCTGGTCTCCAACTCCTGACCTTAGGTAATCCACCTGCCTCGGCCTTCCAAAGTGCTGGGATTACAGGCGTGAGCCACTGTGCCTGGCCAAGAAACAGTTTTGATGAACAGAGTCACAAAAACAAAGCTACATCATAAGTGTTATTGTCTCATTGGTTGTTGATCACTGGCTGTATTATAAGGCATGACTTTGATCTATTCCTGATTTACTGCAATTGACTGTTTTCTGTATATGTCCCCATATCTCCCAGTGCTGTACTTCAGTGCTTTCAGGATAATGAGATTTTCTCTTTGCCTTGAGGGGTTGGGCGTGAGGTCATTCCCTGATACCTGTTTCGAATGATTTTCAGATATTTAATTTACATTGCTTTTGCATTACTTATTGCTAGTCATCTTTTTAAATGAAGCTTTCTTTGCAGCTCTGGTTATTTAATTGAACATAGGAGTAGACTTCTCATTGATTTGTTATCATTTTAGATGACAGAATTCAGCTCCTGGGCTGCCCTGTATCTGGGAATAACCCATAGTATCTATTATTTACCACATAAGGTAGTATATGAAGGTAGACTTCCAAATTTACATTTTTAGGGCTTTAAAAAAATAATCTGGGACTCGTCTGATGGCAGTGGGTTATCAGAGCTTCTTAACATTAGTGTCACTGCAGTTGGTATACAAACGCCCACTGCTAAATTTGACTGACTTTAAAAAAATTCTGGGGGAAGAGGAAAGAGTCACATTAGTGGGGAAAGCTGCGTTTTGGGGATGCGTTATGTTTTTGTTAAAGAAAATATGTTTGAAAGAATTTCATCATTCAGTAGTTAAATCTTTCTTCTTCATTTTCTCTTTCGGGGGGAGTAAAACATCAAGGTTTCATTTGTTGTAGAAGTCCTAGGATTTTTCAGGTTTTTTTTGTTTTTTTTGTTTTTTTTTTTACGGAGTCTTGCTCTGTTTGTTGCCCAGGCTGGAGTGCGATGGTGCCATCTCGGCTCACTGCAACCTCCGCTTCCCGGGTTCAAGCAGTTCTTCTGCCTCAGCCTCCTGAGTACCTGGAATTACAGGCATGCGCCACCACACCCGGCTAATTTTGTATTTTTTCAGTAGAGTCGGGATTTCTCCTTGTTGGCCAGGCTGGTCTCAAACTCCTGACCTCAGATGATCCACCCACCTCGGCCTCCCAAAGTGCTGGGATTACAGGCATGAGCCATTGTGCCCGGCCTGATTTTTCAGTTTTAATATTCATGATGGTTATGTGATTTTTTTTATTACTTGTTGGATCAGTCAGATTTGCTGCATAGTTGAATTTCTGTGATGAAAATTTCTGTAGTTGAAAAAAATTTTTTCCCTTAAGTAACCTTGGAATTTTAATTAATTCCATCTCTACATGTGATAGAAATCTGTTTCACCAGAGGTTTGACTGAATTGAATTTCAAGAAGTGGTAGCACTTTCTCCATTGAGAGGAGCGGGCTGTGAGCTATAGAAAAAGCCTTTTTTTGGAGTGGTAGTGGTAAAATATGTGTGACATGAATATTATTCTAGTCTGTTTCCTTGTACTTTAGAGAAACCAGAAACGCTTTAGTGGAAACCCTCTGCTGTAGTCTGTCCTCGAACACATGGAGGCAAGTTCTTCATTCCTCTTGACATTATTCCCTGTGTAATTATAGGAACCTGTTTGGCTCCTGCCGTCGGTGGCTCCTGGAGTGGCATGTGAATACTCTTAGGCAGCTCCTGGCTCTTTTCTCATTTTGGGGTTCTTTGGCCTGGGGACTGGATGCCATTATGCCATTGTAGTAATGAGCTCCTACCTCCCAGGCTGGATTGCTTTTCAGGAACAAAGCTGAAGGACAGGTGAACAGGTGGGCAGGTTACCAGCAGGTGACTTTTAACCCTGGAAGGCTTTCCGTTAGTACTGAGTCTCTGGATGAGATTAAGCCTGGAGATCAAGTGTAGTCTGTGGGATTAATGAGATAACCGATCGAACTTCTGGTTTGAGTGTGAAGCCATTGGTTCGTTCAGGTTTCTTTGGTATTACAGTGTTGGCATATTGGACAGAGAGGGAGACCACTTTTGGATTTGGAGGATGGCCTATATATAAAGC
Organism: Macaca mulatta; assembly: GCF_049350105.2. NCBI lineage: Eukaryota > Metazoa > Chordata > Mammalia > Primates > Cercopithecidae > Macaca > Macaca mulatta. The sequence continues at coordinate 64,619,325 of NC_133421.1, forward strand.
CTCAGGTTTCATCTCTTCTCACTCTGTTCTAGCTATCCTGGCCTTTTTACTAGTTCTCTAACACACCAACCACATTCCCATGTCAGGATTGTTTTGCTTGCTGTTATTTGTTTTTGACATGCTCTTTCCCAGATGTTTACATGGCATGCTCTGCTCATGGAGAGACTTCCTGGGAGAGCCAGATACTCTCCCCCAGTGGCCCTTTCCTTGTGACTCTATTATTTTATCATTATTATTACTATTTTTTTGTTGTTGTGGTTAAATTCTCCTGGATCCCGAAGCCTGCAACCCTATCTAAAGGAAGACTCTAACCTGGGCACCTGTAGTCCCAGCTACTGGGGAGACTGAGGCTGGAGGATTGCTTAAGCCCAGATGTTCAAGACCAGCTTAGGCAACATAGTCTGGACAACCTGTCTCTAAAAAATAAATAAATAAAGCAAAAGAACATTCCAGTCTATTCCTATACTCTACCTTTATGATTCTCTGTTTTTTTTTACTCCTTTTCTCAGTAACTGTGATACTGAGATTTTATTTCTACCCTGTCTCTTACACTAGGTGTAAGCTCCAGGATAGTAGACGTTTGTCTTGCTTATCTTCTAGTACAGGGCTTAGCAACCTCAGCACTGTTGACATTGTAGACCAGATAATTCGTTTTTTTTTTTTTTTTTTTTTTTTTTGAGGTAGAGGCCCATTCTGTCGCCCAGGCTGGAGTGCAGTGGCACGATCTCGGCTTACTGTAACCTGCACCTCCTGGGTTCAAGTGATTCTCCTGCCTCAGCCTCCTGAGTAGCTGAGATTACAGGCGCCCGCCACCATGCTCGTCTAATTTTTGTATTTTTAGTAGAGACGGGGTTTCACGATGTTGGCCAGGTTGGTCTCGAACTACTGACCTCAAGTGATCCGTCCACCTTGGCCTCCCAAAGTGTTGGGATTACAGGTGTGAGCCACCACACCTGTCCTGACCAGATAATTCTTTATTGTGGGTGGCTGTCTTATGCGTTGGAGGATGTTTAGCAGCATCCATGTTTTCTATCCACTAGATGCCAGGAGCACTCCCTACCCTAGTTGTGACAAATATGTCTCTAGACATTGTCAATGACTCTGGGGAACAAAATCCCTCCTGGTTGACAGCCATTGTTCTAGAAAAATACTTTGGCACTCAGTGGGTGCTTCAATATTTATTAAGTGGATTAAGTGGTGGATACTTAATTGGATGATGGATGCATGAGTGCATTCAGCATATTAAAAATTTTTGGAGCATTGAACAACATGTATAGCCTTGTGTTCTTCCTTTCCTCTTTTCATAGATATCTCCATTCTTCTGTCTCTTTTCTGTTTCTGGCATGTTGATCCATCCTTTGCTGCATTTTCCTCCACCCACATTTGATTGCTCTTTTAGACAGTGCTACTCTTTTTTTTTTTTTTTTTTTTTTAAGTCTCACTGTCGCCCAGGCTGGAGTACAGTGGCATGATCTCGGCTCACTGCAACATCTTCCTCCTGGATTCAAGCAATTCTCCTGCCCCAGACTCCCAAGTAGCTGGTATTACAGGCGCGTACCACCACACTCAGCTAATTTTTGTATTTTAGTAGAGACGGGGGTTTCACCATGTTGGCCAGGCTGGTCTCAAGCTCCAGACCTTAAGTGATCTGTCTGCCTCGGCCTCCCAAAGTGCTGGGATTATAGGCGTGAGTCACCGTGCCCTGCCTGTGTTGCTCTTTTTTTTTTTTTGAGACTGAGTTTCGTTCTTGTTGCCCAGTCTGGAGTGCAATGGCATGGTCTCGGCTCACTGCAACCTCCACCTCCTGGGTTCAATGACTTTCCTGCCTCAGCCCCCCAGTAGCTGGGATAACAGGTGCCCGCCACCACGCCCAACCAATTTTTGTATTTTTAGTAGAGATGGGGTTTTACCATGTTGTCCAGGTTGGTCTCAAACTCCTGACCTCAAATGATCCACCCGCCTCAGCCTTCCAAAGTGCTGGGATTATAGGTGTGAGCCACTGTGCCCCGGCTAGACCTGTGCTACTCTTATATTTACTTTTGTTCAATTCAGCAAGTGACTCCTGAGCAGCTATGGTATGCTGTAGAATAATGAGAGAGAACCCTAGAAAGATATGGTACTGTCTGTGCTTAACATCTCATTTGTTGGCCGGGTGTGGCGGCTCAGGCCTGTAATCCCAGCACTTTGGGAGGCTGAGGTGGACGGATCACGACATCAGTAGTTCCAGTCCGGTCTGGCCAACATAGTGCAACCCCGTCTCTACTAAAAATACAAGAAATTAGCCGGGTGTGGTGGTGGGCGCCTGTAATCCCAGCTACTCAGAAGGCTGAGGCAGGAGAATCGTGTGAACCTGAGAGGTGCAGGTTGTGGTGAGCCGAGATCGCGCCATTGCACTGCAACCTGGGTGACAGTGCGAGACTCCGTCTCAAAACAAAACAAAAAAACAAAAAAACCCCCAACTCATTTGTTAAAATGGACATAGGTGTATGAAATGTTCCTCCAAATTTTAATTCTTATTTCAAGGTTTTTTGTTTGTTTGTTTGTTTTGAGACAGGATCTTGCTATGTCGCTCGGGCTGGAGTGCAGTGGCACAATCTCGGCTCACTGCAACCTCTGGCTCCCGGATTCAAGCGATTCTCCTGCTTCAGCCTCCCAAGGTAGCTAGGGTTACAGGCGTGTGCCACTAAACCTGGCTAATTTTTGTATTTTTAGTAGAGATGGGGTTTCACCATGTTGGCCAGGCTAGTCTTGAACTTCTGACCTCAAGTGATCCGCCTGCCTCGACCTCCCAAAGTGCTGGGATTACAGGCAAGAGCCACCACCTCTGGCCTTGTTTTTACTTTTTTTGAGACAGAGTCTTACTCCTTCACCCAGGCTGGAGTGCAGTGGTGCAATCTCAGCTAACTGCAACTTCCGCCTCCTGGGTTCAGGTGATTCTTGTGCCTCAGCCTCCCAAGTAGCTGGAATTACAAGCGTTTGCCACCATGCCCAGCTAAGTTTTGTATTTTTAGTAGAGATGGGGTTCACCAACTTGGTCAGGCTAGTCTCAAACTCTTAATCTCAAACAGTCCACCCCGCTTGGCCTCCCAAAGTGCTGGGATTACAGGCATGAGCCACTGCGCCCAGCCTCAGGATATTTAAATTGATACTAATGGGCCACCGTAGGGTTGAGTTAGTAATTGTTAAGTACTTATCAGAATGGGTGAAATTGCTGTCAAATTTAAAATCCAATTTTAACAAAACCTACCCATTCAATTTTTACTTATTTTCATTTGTTGCAATTGTCTTTGGTTTCTTGCTATTAATTCTGTTTTTGTCTAAAACCTGGTTGAAAAATATACAAAGTGGCCTTGGTAATTTTGAACTTCTTGTTCGTTGTGAATGTTCTTGGGGTGGGTTGTTGTATTGAAAGGTTGTGAACAGCTGATACATCAGTTTTTTTTTTTTTTTTTTTTTTTTTTTGAGACAGAGTCTCGCTCTGTCGCCCAGGCTGGAGTGCAGTGGCCGGATCTCAGCTCACTGCAAGCTCCGCCTCCCGGGTTCACGCCATTCTCCTGCCTCAGCCTCCCGAGTAGCTGGGACTACAGGCGCTTGCCACCTCGCTCGGCTAGTTTTTTGTATTTTTTAGTAGAGACGGGGTTTCACCGTGTTAGCCAAGATAGTCTCGATCTCCTGACCTCGTGATCCACCCGTCTCGGCCTCCCAAAGTGCTGGGATTACAGGCTTGAGCCACCGCGCCCGGCCGATACATCAGTTTTTAAATAAAAATTTAAAAATTCTTTTTTTTTTTTTGAGACGGAGTCTCGCTCTGTCGCCCAGGCTGGAGTGCAGTGGCCGGATCTCAGCTCACTGCAAGCTCTGCCTCCTGGGTTCACGCCATTCTCCTGCCTCAGCCTCCCGAGTAGCTGGGACTACAGGCGCCCGCCACCTCGCCTGGCTAGTTTTTGTATTTTTTAGTAGAGACGGGGTTTCACCATGTTAGCCAGGATGGTCTCGATCTCTTGACCTTGTGATCCACCCGTCTCAGCCTCCCAAAGTGCTGGGATTACAGGTTTGAGCCACCGTGCCCGGCCTTTTTTTTTTTTTTTTTTTTTTTTGAGGTGGAGTCTCTCTCTGTTGCCCAGGCTGGAGTGCTGTGGCGCAATCTCGGCTCACTGCAACTTCCGCCTCCCGGGTTCAAGTGATTCTGGCACTTCAGCCTCCCGAGTAGCTGGGATTACAAGCACCTGCCACCATGCCTGGCTAATTTTTTTTTGTAATTTTAGTAGAGATGGGGGTTCCACCGTGTTGGCCAGTCTGGTCTCAAACTCCCGACCTCAAGAGATCCGTCTGCCTCCCAAAGTGCTGGGATTATAGGCGTGAGCCATTGCGCCTAGCCTAAAAGATACTTCTTATTAAATAGAGACAAGTTCTCACTTTGTTACCCAGGCTGGTCTCTTAAGCACAGGCGATCCTCCTGCCTCAGCCTCTCAAAGTGTTGGGATAGCAGGCTTGAGCCATAATGCCCTGCCTGACTCTCTTTCTACCAAACATTTATGTTTCATCTCTGATACTGTTAGAGAGATTTCATTTGATTTGAACTATGGGATGAGAAGAATTCCATTAGGGAGGAGTGTCTGGAATCTTTTTCTTTTGAAGACACAACTGTCTTCTCCTTAGATTATCTGGGAGATAGAGTAGACAAAGCTATTGTGGTTTTTTCAGAGAGGATCCTGAAATTTGTTTTACCTATCTCTGTTTCTTTGTGTTGATAAATGGTTTATTAGGATATTAAATAATTAAACATACATTTAAGAAAAAAAGATGATTTTCTTGTTGATGTCTCAGATTCCTATTCATATGACTGATTCTTGTAAGGAAGAACTGGGACCTTAAGATTTTGCTGAGTGAGGGAGGTGGCCTGTTTTTTTAAGGTCAGTTTTTTCCTCTTGTGGGATTTTGTTCAGTGCTTTGATACAAAAACTAATTTACTTTGTAGTCAAAACTGACATCAAAGGAAAGTACTGTTACCTGAGGCATGAAAATAGAAGATAGCATTAAGATTTAGAATTTTTCTTGATTTTCGTGTCTTTTTAAAATAACTTGCAATTGAAACCTGAGTTTTAGAGCAGCAGAATGCCATTTGAATAAAGGCCCCAGATTGTAGTGGTAACTAGGATACCTCTTAGATAATTTTAACTGTACGAGAAAAGCAACAACTAAACTGGATTCTTCATTTATCACATGTAAAAGGTAGTAGTTGGTGTTTTTGTACTAAGGAAGTCTCCTGTTTTTCAAATGTAGGAATATTTGGAGTGAAACATTAGGAAATTGAAGAGAAAAATAGGCTTTGTCATTTTAAAGACGAATAGAAGGAAGCATTTTTTTTTTTTTTTTTTTGAGATGAATCTTCGCTCTTGTTGCCCAGGCTGGAGTGCAGTGGCGCAGTCTTGGCTCACTGCAACCTCTGCCTGCGTCCTGGGTTCAAGCAGTTCTCCTGCCTCAGCCTCCTGAGTAGGTGGGATTACAGGCATGTGCCACCAGGCCCGGCTAATTTTGTATTTTTAGTAGAGACAGGGTTTCTCCATGTTTGTCAGGCTGGTCTCAAACTCCTGACCTCAGGTGATCCGCCTGCCTCGGCCTCCCAAAGTGCTGGGGTTACAGGTGTGAGCCACTGCACCCTGCCAGGAAGCAATTTTTAAAAGTGCATTACTTGAGTTTTATCAAGACTTATTTCTGAATTCTATGATGAATTTGACATCAGGAAGATTTTTTTTTATTTTTATTTTTTGAGATGGAGTCTCACACTGTCGCCTGGGCTAGAGCACAGTGGCGTGATCTCAGCTAACTGCAACCTCTGCCTACTGGGTCAAGAGATTCTCCTGCCTCAGCCTCTAGCGTAGCTGGGACTATAGGCACCTGCCGCCACGCCTGGCTAATTTTTTGTATTTTTAGTAGAGGCAGGGTTTCACCATGTTGGCCAGGCTGGTCTCGATCTCCTGACCTTGTGATCTGCCCGCCTCAGCCCCCCCCAAAGTGCTGGGATTATAGGCCTGAGCCACCCCGCCCAGCTGGACATCAGGAAGATTTTAAATAATATTCTCTGGTGTTTATTTATTTATTTATTTTTTATTTTTTTTATTTTTTTTGAGACGGAGTCTTGCTCTGTCGCCCAGGCTGGAGTGCAGTGGCCGGATCTCGGCTCACTGCAAGCTCCGCCTCCCGGGTTCACGCCATTCTCCTGCCTCAGCCTCCCAAGTAGCTGGGACTACAGGCGCCCGCCACCTCGCCCGGCTAGTTTTTTTGTATTTTTTAGTAGAGACGGGGTTTCACTGTGTTAGCCAGGATGGTCTCGATCTCCTGACCTTGTGATCCGCCCGTCTCGGCCTCCCAAAGTGCTGGGATTACAGGCTTGAGCCACCGCGCCCGGCCTTGGTGTTTATTTTTAAGATATTGACTCCTGAGGTTGTGAAAATCTTGTTTTATCTGTTTTTTTTTTTTTTTTCGAGACACAGTCGCTCTGTTGCCCAGGCTGGAGTGTAGTGGCGCAGTCTCGGCTCACTGCAAGCTCCGCCTCCCGGGTTCATGCCATTCTCCTGCCTCAGCCTCCCAAGTAGCTGGGACTACAGGCACCCGCCACCATGCCTGGCTAATTTTTTGGAATTTTTTTTTTTTTTAGTAGGGATGGGGTTTCACCATGTTAGCCAGGATGGTCTTGATCTCCTGACCTCGTGATCCACCCGCCTCGGCCTCCCAAAGTGCTGGGATTGTTACAGGTGTGAGCCACCGCGCCTGGCCTTTATCATGGTTTTTAAGATGGAAGGGCTTAAGAAAGGAATGAGAATTACTGTGTTGCTGAACTTGAGGCAGCCTCAAGATGTTTCTGAAAATCAAGGTCTCTGAAGAACACAGATGGTGAGGTTTGTAGTTCTAATTTAATAGATCAGAAAGGAAATACTTAAAATTCTGTAGAGAACCTTCTTGTTCTTTTCTAAATTTAATCTCAGGTTTAACCTCAAGGCTGTTAGATCCTTAGCTGCATGTGGTGGTGTTCACTTGTAGTCCTAACTTCTTGGGAGGCTGAGGCAGGAGGATCACTGGAGCCCAGGAGTTTGAGGTTACAGTGAGCTATGATGGTGCCAGTGCTCTTTAGCCTGGGAGACAGAATGAGACCCTGACTCAAAAAAAAAGCTATTAGATTCTTTTTTTGTTTTTGTTTTTTGAGACAGAGTCTCGCTCTGTCACCCAGGCTGGAGTGCAGTGGCGCAATCTCGGCTCACTGCAAGCTCCGCCTCCCGGGTTCACGCCATTCTCCTGCCTCAGCTTCCCGAGTAGCTGGGACTATAGGCGCCCACCACATCCAGCTAATTTTTTGTATTTTTTAGTAGAGACAGAGTTTCACCGTGTTAGCCAGGATGGTGTCAGTCTCCTGATCTCGTGATCCGCCCACCTCAGCCTCCCAAAGTGCTGGGATTACAGGCATGAGCCACCGTGCGTAGCCTGTTTGTATTCTGTCACTAAGAAATCTGGAATGAGTTAAATTTCATTTGGGGAAAAATAGAAAATTGCTAAACCACACTAATTTCTAGGGGAGTTTTTTGTTTTCTCCATAGTGATTAGTGAAAAGGAAGAAGTCAGGAGACCTGGATATGAGGCCTAACTCTGCACTTTACTCCTGAGTGATCTTCGGCAGTTGCCCTTTGATGAGTCAGTTTTTCTCATGTACATATAGGCACTCCCACTCCTGGGACTTCAGTGTCCTCACCCATAAAATGGGAAGGATAATGCATCATTATGTAATAAATGGCATTGATAGGAGTGTGTCATGCATACAGTCCCTGTGGAGCCAGAAGAAAGCTTGAGAGCCACTGTTGGTAGTCAACACTAAAGTCAGTCACTTGATAAAGATGATGTTTCTTTGACTTTTTTTATGCATTTAATTTTTTAAAGGGGTCCTCCTATGTTGCCCAGGCTGGACTGAAACTCAGAGGCTGAAGTGATCCTCCCTCCTTGGCCCCTTGAATAGCTGGAATTATAGGCAAGCGCCACTGATGAATCTATTTTTCAGTTAGAGTTTGAATTGAGTCTATTTTAGGAAGGCATCTTTAACTGTATAATATATTGCTTTAAAAAAAAATTGCCATGCTAGAGAATTCCTGCTTTGCTTAAATAAGTGGAGCACACTGACAGGCATAAGGCTGTTTTCTTTAGGTCATTATTCACCTTGTAGCATGTAGATTGGATCACCTATGGACATGGAAAGAGTAAAGGACTTGTCTGAATCTTTTTTGGGTCATTCTAGGGGATCCTTTCAATTATCACAATGGCCAATGGCTGATAGAACTAGAAACCCAGGCCGGATACAGTGGCCGATGCCTGTAATCCGAGCACTTTTGGAGGCCGAGGTAAGACGATCACTTGAGGTCAGGAGTTTGAGACCAGCCTGGCTAACTTGGTGAAACCCCGTCTCTACTAAAAATACAAAAATTAGCCAGGTGTGGTGGCATGCGCCTGTAGTGCCAGCTATTTGGGAGGCTGAGGCAGGAGAATCGCTTGAACCTGGGAGGAAGAGGTTGCAGTGAGCTGAGATGATGCCGCTGTAGTACTCCAGCCTGGGCAACAAAAAAAAAAAAAAAAAAAAGAAAGAAAATAGAAACCCCCTCAAAAAGGCAGGACCTCTGGTGACTGGAATTAGTTGAAAATGTTTGTTTCTGAATCAACTGTTATTTTCCCTGTTTTGTGTTTGTTTGTTTTTTGTTTTGAGATGGAGTCTTGCTCTGTTGCCCAGGCTATAGTACAGTGGCCCAATCTCGGCTCACTGCAAGCTCCGCCTCCCAGGTTCATGCCATTTTCCTGCCTCAGCCTCCCCAGTAGCTGGGACTATAGGCATCTGCTACCATGCCTAGCTAATTTTTTGTATTTTTAGTAGAGATGGGGTTTCGCCGTGTTAGCCAGGATGGTCTCGATCTCCTGACCTTGTGATCTGCCCACCTTGGCCTCCCAAAGTGCTGGGATTACAGGTGTGAGCCACCGCGCCCAGCCTGTTTTCCTGCTTGTTTCCTACTAGCTTTCTTTGATAATGCTGTGGGCACTTTGGAGTGGAATGGTCACAGTAAACCCAGGGGATTCAAAGAAAAGAAAGGTTTTTGTTTGTTTGTTTGTTTTTCTACTTCTTGTGTTTTCTTTCTTTTAAATTCCTTTCCCTCACCTGGTGATAAATGTTCTGCTTATGATTTACTGTTTTGATCAATTTTAAAAGCCTCATATGTTAAACGACTGGCAAGGCAAGACTGCTCTTAGTTTTGAAAGCAGAAATGAGAAGGTATTTCCCTTGGAGGGAATTTATCGGCTTATTTCTTGAAGTGAGTGCAGACACCGTTCCCCATGGGAACCACCTAGCCTGAGTGCTGTCCAGTTCTTTGTGGTTAGAGCAAATAGCTCTATTGGGCAGCCAGCCTATAGTGGCATCACACTGGCAGGAGTTGGGACTTTGAAGACTTTTACAGTCTCGTTTCTGATCAAATTCTACTCTCCTGCAGTAGTTTTTGGTTTTATAGAACTTTCGGAAAAATTTCTCTTTCCTTTAATCATTCCCAGAGCATTGAGAGAAGTATTAAATTACTCCATTATTGACGGAGAGGTTTTAGTCACCCATGTAAGGAGTTCAGAACCAGACCTTCCCAGTGAGCTGCCATGCTGGTTTGATTTTTTTTTTTTTTTTTTTTTTTTGAGACAAAGTGTCACTCTGTTACCAGGCTGGAGTGCAGTGGTGCGTTCTCGGCTCACTGCAACCTCCGCCTCCCGGGTTCAAGCAATTCTCCTGCCTGAGCCTTCCAGGTAACTGGGATTACAGGCGTGCACAACCATGCCGGGCTAATTTTTGTATTTTTAGTAGAGATGGGATTTCACCATGTTGCCCAGACTGGTCTTGAACTCCTGGGCTCAAGCCGTCTTCCTGTCTCGGCCTCCCAAAGTGTTGGGATTATAGGCATGAGCCACCACGCCTGGCCTCCTAATCTTATTGGTCACCTTGCTTAGAAGCAGTTCTTCCATGGATTGATTGGTGAGGTTGGTTACCCTCTTGAACCTTTCTTGTCATCTGTAAGTTGTACTCATGGTGACCGTCTTATTTTGGCTTCCATTTTTTGGGGGGAGGGGGTAAAAAAATGGGATTTCCTTAAAATGGCTTTGTGGGGGTATTGTTCTTGAGTTCTGGTTTTAGTCTGATCTGTAAAATGAGGATTACTCACAGACTATAATAGAGGGACAACTATATAGTTTTTGAGTGTTAAAGTGTTTGGTGACCTGATAAATGGCTATCAGATTCCAGGGATGTGACTATACCAGATGTTGGTAAACTGTGGCCCATAAGTTAACTCTGGTCTACAGCCTGTTTTTTTGTGGCCCATAAACTAAGAATGATTTTTCCTTTTTTTTTTTGAGATGGAGTTTCACCCTGTTGCCTAGGCTGGAGGGCAGTAGCACGATCTTGGCTCACTGCACCTCCGCCTCCTGGGTTCAAGCAATTCTGTTTCAGCCTCCTGAGTAGCTGGGACTACCGGCACACGTCGTCATGCCTGGCTAATTTTTGTATTTTTAGTAGACACAGGGTTTCACCATATTGGTCAGGCTGGTCTCGAACTCCTGACCTCAGGTGATTCACCTGCCCACCTCGGCCTCCCAAAGTGCTGGGATTACAGGCGTGAGGCACCGCGCCTGGCCTGATTTTTACATTTTTAAGAGGTTATAAAAATCAAGAAAATGAGAAGATAAACCGCAGACTGGGAGAAAATACTACTTGCAGAAGATATATCTGTTAAAGGACTGTTATACAGAATATACAAAGAGCTTTTAAAACTCAACAATAAAAAAGTAAAAACAACCCAATTAAAAATACAACAATAAATACAACAATAAAAAAGTAAAAACAACCCAGCCAGGCATGGTTCCTCACACCTGTAATCCCAGCTGGGAGGCTGAAGTGAGATGATTGCTTGAGGCCAGGAGTTGGAGACAAGCCTGGGCAATATAGTGAGCACCCATCTCTGATTTTTTTTTTTTTTGAGACAGAGTTTCGCTGTTGTTGCCCGGGCTGGAGTGCAGTGGCGCAATCTCAGCTCACCCCAACGACCTCTGCCTCCCAGGTTCAGGTGATTCTCCTGCCTCAGCCTCCGCAGTAGCTGGGATTACAGGCATGCGCCACCACACCCAGTTAATTTTATATTTTTAGTAGAGACAGGGTTTCTCCATGTTGGTCAGGCTGGTCTTGAACTCCCAATCTCAGGTCATCTGCCCGCCTTGGCCTCCCAAAGTGCTGGGATTACAGGTGTGACCCACCGTGCCCGGCCTAAATTTATTTATTTATTTATTTATTTATTCTTTTTTTTTTTTTTTTGAGACGGAGTCTCGCTCTGTTGCCCAGGCGGTAGTGGGAGTGCAGTGGCCGGATCTCAGCTCACTGCAAACTCCACCTCTGGGTTTACACCATTCTCCTGCCTCAGCCTCCTGAGTAGCTGGGACTACAGGCGCCCGCCACCTCGCCTGGCTAATTTTTTGTATTTTTTAGTAGAGACGGGGTTTCACCGTGTTAGCCAGGATGGTCTCGATCTCCTGACCTCGTGATCTGCCTGTCTCGGCCTCCCAAAGTGCTGGGATTACAGGCTTGAGCCACCGCGCCCGGCCCTAAATTTATTTGTTTATTTATTTATTTTTTGAGACGGAGTCTCGCTCTGTTGCCCAGGCTGGAGTGCAGTGGCCGGATCTCAGCTCACTGCAAGCTCTGCCTCCTGGGTTTACGCCATTCTCCTGCCTCAGCCTCCCGAGTAGCTGGGACTACAGGCGCCCGCCACCTTGCCCAGCTAATTTTTTGTATTTTTAGTAGAGACAAGGTTTCACTGTGTTAGCCAGGATGGTCTTGATCTCCTGACTTCGTGATCCACCCGCCTCAGCCTCCCAAAGTGCTGGGATTACAGGCGTAAGCCACCATGCCCGGTCCGAAAATTTTTTTTTAATTAGGTGGGCGTAATGGCGTGTGCCTGTAGTCCCAGCTACTCGAGAGGCTGAGGTGAGAGGATTGCTGGAGCTCAGGAGTTCTAGGCTGTAGTGAGCCGTGATTGTGCCACTGTGCTTCAGCCTGGGCAATGGAGAGAAACCCAGTCTCTTTAAAAAAAAAAAAAAAAAAGGACAGAAGTCCTGGACACCTTACCAGAGAAGAAAAACAGATGACAAGTAAGCATATGAAAAGCATATGAAAAGATGTTCAGCATCATAAGTCATTAGGAAATTGCAAATTAAAACAATTGATTTAAACAGATTTGCCAGGCTCTGGACTGTATCACAGTGGAACTAGAAGATGAGGTGTGCAGTCTCTTTCAGTTGTCATGCCCAGTTCTCTTGTTCTCCTGGGCACTTGTATCTAATGGTAAAGCTGTTGTTATTAATTTGTTTCATTTGCAGGTATATGAATGACCTAAAGCTACAAATAAAGACGGAGAGAGAACAGTGCCAACTGGGAGCAGGGCAAGAATGCCAATTCCTCCTCCCCCGCCACCCCCACCTGGCCCTCCTCCACCTCCCACGTTTCATCAGGTAGGTAGTCCTTCCATCAGGCTATCTCAAAACCTTTGAGTAAATAGGTTGATGGTCCTCACATATTACTATTATTTTTTAACCCCTTTGGTTAAAATTTCTAGATTTTCCTACCCGTAGCATTCCTATTCTTTCATTCTGTTTTTAACATTCCAGATTGTTATTCCTAGCATTAAAGGATACATAGGGCTTCCTTGTACAAGACATAGTGTATAATCAATGACATGTGGTATAGGAAGGTGGAGAATAAACAAGTCCATCTTCTTCAGCTGGTTCTGATTCCTGAGATGTCCTCTTAGGACCATAATGGCATGTCTGCTTTCCTTGTCCTGGTTCACTCTAAATGGAGATTTGGACAGGTGGCATTGGAGTAGGAGCTAGTGTTTTCCCCTAAAACTATTTGCTGTATAAAAGTTAGTTTGTTGTTCCTTTGGCATTTTTGAGAAAAAAGTGGTGAGGAATCTTTTTTTTTTTTTTTTTGAGATGGAGTCTTGCTCTGTCGCCCAGGCTGGAGTGCAGTGGCCGGATCTCGGCTCACTGCAAGCTCTGCCTCCTGGGTTCAGGCCATTTTCCCGTCTCAGCCTCCCGAGTAGCTGGGACTACAGGCACCCGCCACCTCGCCCGGCTAATTTTTTTGTATTTTTTAGTAGAGACGGGGTTTCACCTTGTTAGCCAGGATGGTCTCGATCTCCTGACCTCGTGATCCGCCCGTCTCGGCCTCCCAAAGTGCTGGGATTACAGGCCTGAGCCACCGCGCCCGGCCTTTTTTTTTTTTTTTTTTTTTTGAGACAGTCTCGCTCTGTTGCCTAGGCTGGAGTGCAGTGGCGCGGTCTCGGCTCACTGCAACCTCCACCTCCTGGGTTCAAGAGATTCTCCTGCCTCACCTCCTAAGTAGCTGGGATTACAGGCATGCACCACCACACCCGGCTAATTTTTGTATTTTTAGTAGAGATGGGATTTTACCATGTTGGCCAGGCTGGTCTTGAACTCATGACCTCGTGATCCTCCCGCCTCGGCCTCCGAAAGTGCTGGGTTTGCAGGCGTGAGCCCCCGCACTCGGCCTGAGGATTCTTAGTGGTTGTCTCTTGATACCACTTCATCATCTTTTCTATTCAAAATCAGTTCATTTTAAAGCCAAGTCCATCAAGTCCAACACCTTATCAAGAAGGAAAGGAGTTTTGAAATGTGTTGGTTCGAAGACCGAAAGATTCAATAATAGGAAAAAAAGCAGTGTGGTTTTTGAACCAAACAGGAAGCTACTTTAACCATACCTGGATTGTGATACCTGGTTTCACATGAGAAAGAGGGAACCTGAGGCCAGGCGCGGTGGCTCACACCTGTAATCCCAACACTTTGGGAGGCTGAGATAGGCGAATTGCTTGAGGTCAGGAGTTCGCAACCAGCCTGGCCAACATGGTGAAGTCATGTTTCTGCTAAAAATACAAAAATTAGCCAGGTATGGTGGCAGGCGCATGTAATCCCAGCCACTCAGGAGGCTGAAGCAGGAGAATTGCTTGAACCCAGGAGGTGGAGGTTGCAGTGAGCTGAGATCACGCCACACTCTGGCCTGGGTGACAGAGCGAGACTTCGTCTCAAAAAAAAAAGGCGTGGGGGTGCTGGGCGCAGTGGTTCATGCCTGTAATCCCAGCACTTTGGGAGGCCGAGGCGGGTGGATCACGAGGTCAGGAGATTGAGACTGTCCTGGCTAACACGGTGAAACCCAGTCTCTACTAAAAAATACAAAAAATTAGCCGGGCGTGGTGGCAGGCTCCTGTAGTCCCAGCTACTTGGAAGGCTCAGGCAGGAGAACGGCATGAACCTGGGAGGCAGAGCTTGCAGTGAGCGGATATCATGCCACTGCTTTCCAGCGTGGGCGACAGAGCGAGACTCCGTCTCAAAAAAAAGGAACCAAAGGAACCTGTATGCATTCTATTTTTGTAAAATTTGGAAGTAAAAGTAACTTCAGAGAAGAGTAGGCCACGGGTGTGTGTATGCGTGCATGCATAGGTGTGTATGTGTGTTTATGTGTGTATGTTAAGTGTTTAACAGTTGAGAAATTGTACCCTGAAGAGGAAAAGTGACTTGCCTATCTAATTTGTTTCAGAACTAGAACTAGAGTTCAGGTTTACCCACTTCTGTTTGTTTTCATAACCTGTAGTTTTTAGACATTTTGTTTTAAGAATATGTATGAACCGCCTTTTAGATGAAGTTTTGTGTGGAAGCCCAATAAATGAAGTAGATAAAAGCAGAGCTTGGCCGGGCGTGGTGGCTCACACCTGTAGTCCCAGCACTCTGGGAGGCCGAGGCGGGTGGATCAGTTGACGTCAGAAGTTTTGAGACCAGCCTGGCCAACACGGCGAAACCCCATCTCTACTCCCATCTCTACTGAAAATACAAAAATTAGCTGAGTGTGGTGGTTGGGAGCCAGTAATCCCAGCTGCTTGGAAGGCTGAGGCAGGTGAATCACTTGAACCCTAGAGGCAGAGATTGCACCCAGCACTTTGGGAGGCCAAGACGTGCAGATCACAAGGTCAGGAGATCGAGACCATCCTGGCCAACGTCGTGAAACCCCATCTCTACTAAAAATACAAAAATTAGCTGTGCGTGGTGGCATTTGCCTGTAATCCCAGCTACTTGAGAGGCTGAGGCAGGAGAATCGCTTGAACTAGGGAGTCAGAGGTTGCAGTGAGCTGAGATCACGCCGCTGCACTCCAGCCTGGGTGACAGAGTGAGACTCTGTCTCAAAAAAATAAAGCAGAGCTTGTATGGTTATAGTCAGGGTAGAAAGAGGAGGCAGTCAATGAAGGCTTTTAGGTAGGTGGTGATACTTGAGCTGAGTCTTAAACCATGAGTAGAGCTTAGCCAGAAAGAAAGGAGGGAGGGAGGGCACTTGAAGCTGAGGAAGCAGCATGTGGAAAGATACTGATTTGGTGTTAATTAATTAATGAATGAGACAGGGTCTCACTGTGTTGCTGGAGTGCAGTGGTTCTGATCATAACTCACTGCAGCCTCTAATTCCTGGGCTCAGTGATCTGCTTGCCTCAGCCTCCTAAGTAGAGGGGACTACATGTGCATGACACTGCACGTAGCTAATTTAAAAAAAATTTTTTTTAGGCTGGGTGCAGTGGCTCATGCCTGTAATCCCAGCACTTGAACCTCTGTCTCAAAAAAAAAAAAATTTTTTTTTTTTTTTGTAAAGGCAGAGTCTCACTTTGTTGCCTAGACTGGTCTTGAACTCCTGGTTTCAAGTGATCCTCTTGCCTGGGCCTCCCAAAGCGCTGGGATTACAGGTGTGGGCCACTGTGCCGGCCTCGTGCTGATTTGTAAGAAAGCATATAGAGGTTTAGATTATTGCTTGAGGGGATGTGGTAGCAGATGCAGCTGGAGATGTACGCTGAGGGTTTAGATTTTTCTTCTGACCATCATGAGGAGTTGTTGAAATATTTTCAGCAGCAAGAGTAACCTGTTTTTGCACCTTTCCAATACAGTTTGGGGGACTGGGGTTGGGGTCGAGCCTGGAGACAGAGGCCTGTTGCCATTGAAAATTTAGGTCTAAGGCTGGGCACAGTGGCACATGCCTGTAATCCCAGCACTATGGCAGGCTGAGGCGGGCGAATCACCTGAGGTCAGGAGTTCAGGACCAGCCTGGCCAACATAATGACAGCCCATCTCTATAAAAATACAAAAAAAGTTAGCCAGGCATGATGGTGGGTGCCTATAATCCCAGCTACCAGGGAGGCTGAGTTGGGAGAATCACTTGAACCCAGGAGGTGGAGGTTGCAGTGAGTGGAGATCGCACTATTACACTCCTGCCTGGGCGACAGAGCAAGACTCCACCCCCCCCCCAAAAAAAAAAGAAAAAGAAAAAGAAAATTTAGGTCTAAACTAAAGCTATCAGCATGGATAGTGGAGTCGAGATATTTAGAGGGAGGCCGGACATGGTGGCTCATGCCTATAATCCTAGCACTTTGGGAGGCCGAGGCAAGCGGATCACGAGGTCAGGAGATCGAGACCATCCTGGCTAAGATGGTGAAACCCCGTCTCTACTAAAAATAGAAAAAATTAGCTGGGCATGGTGGTGGGCACCTGTAGTCCCAGCCACTCGGAGGCTGAATCAGGAGAATGGCGTAAACCCAGGAGGCGGAGCTTGCAGTGAGCCGAGATTGCACCACTACACTCCAGCCTGGGCAACAGAGCGAGACTCCATCTAAAAAAAAAAAATGTTATTTAGAGGCCAGGTGTGGTGGCTCACGCCTGTAATCCCAGCACTTTGGGAGACTGAGGCGGATGGATCACAAGGTCAGGAGTTTGAGACCAGCCTGGCCAACATAGTGAAACCCTGTCTCTACTAAAAATACAAAAATTTGCCAGTCAGAGTGAGACTGTGTCTCAAAAAAAAAAAGATATTCAGAAAGTGAAATCTTTTTTCTTTTTTTTTTTTTTTTGTGAGACAGGATCTCACTGTCACCCAGGCTGGAGTACAGTGGCATGATCTTAGCCCACTGCAGCCTTCGCCTCCCGGGTTCAAGTGATTCTCATGCCTCAGCCACACGAGTGGCTGGGACTTCAGGTGTTCACCACTATGTCTAGCTAACTTTTGTATTTTTTTTTTTTTTTTTTTTTTTGAGACGGAGTCTCGCTCTGTCGCCCAGGCTGGAGTGCAGTGGCCGGATCTCAGCTCACTAGCTCACTGCAAGCTCCGCCTCCCGGGTTTACGCCATTCTCCTGCCTCAGCCTCCCCAGTAGCTGGGACTACAGGCGCCCGCCACCTCGCCCGGCTAGTTTTTTGTATTTTTTAGTAGAGACGGGGTTTCACCGGGTTAGCCAGGATGGTCTCGATCTCCTGACCTCGTGATCCGCCCGTCTCGGCCTCCCAAAGTGCTGGGATTACAGGCTTGAGCCACCGCGCCCGGCCAACTTTTGTATTTTTAGTACAGACGGGGTTTCACCAAGTTGGCCAGGCTGGTCTTGAACTCATGACCTCAGATGATCCACCTACCTCAGTTTCCCAGAGTATTGGGATTATAAGTGTGAGCCACCACACCAGGTCATATGTATTGTTTTTCAAAATGTTTTACTTGACGAGGCCAGGTGCAGTGGCCACACTTTGAGAGGCCAAGGCAGGTGGATCACCTGAGGTCAGGAGTTTGAGACCAGCCTGGCCAACATGACGAAACCCCATCTCTTCTAAAAACAAACAAAAAAAATAGCCATGTGTGGTGGCATACGCCTGTTGTCGCAGCTACTTGGGAGGCTGAGGCACTAGAATCTCTCGAATCTGGGAGGCAGAGCTTGCAGTGAGCCGAGATCACACCACTGCACTCTGGCCTGAGCAAGAGAGGGAGAGTCTGTCTCCAAAAAAAAAAAAAAAAGATTGTGTCAAACATCATTGCTATAAAAAGATACTTACTTTTAAATATTTGAGAGCTTAATTGGCATTCCATTGTATGCTTATATTATCATTGTTCCTTCTGATTTAGTTTTTAGATTATTTTCAGTTTTATGCCATTAGAAATAGTTTATTGCTATTATTAGCATCTTTGTGCACTTGTCCAGTTTTTTTTTTTTTGTGATGGAGTCTCGCTCTGTCGCCCAGGCTGGAGTGCAATGGCCGGATCTCAGCTCACTGCAAGCTCCGCCTCCCGAGTTTACGCCATTCTCCTGTCTCAGCCTCCCGAGTAGCTGGGACTACAGGCGCCTGCCACCTCGCCCAGCTAGTTTTTTGTTGTATTTTTTAGTAGAGACGGGATTTCACTGTGTTAGCCAGGATGGTCTCAATCTCCCGACCTCGCGATCCACCCGTCTCGGCCTCCCAAAGTGCTGGGATTACAGGCTTGAGCCACCATGCCCGGCCTGTCCAGTTGTTTTCTTTTTTTTTTTTTCTTTTTTTTTTTTTTAGAGACGGAGTCTCGCTCTGTCGCCCAGGCTGGAGTGCAGTGGCCGGATCTCCGCTCGCTGCAAGCTCCGCCTCCCGGGTTCACGCCATTCTCCTGCCTCAGCCTCCCGAGTAGCTGGGACTACAGGCGCCCGCCACCTCGCCCGGCTAGTTTTTTGTATTTTTTAGTAGAGACGGGGTTTCACCGTGTTAGCCAGGATGGTCTTGATCTCCTGACCTCGTGATCCGCCCGTCTCGGCCTCCCAAAGTGCTGGGATTACAGGCTTGAGCCACCGCGCCCGGCCCCAGTTGTTTTCTTAAAATGAATTCCTAGAAGTAGAATTCTTGTGCCACACATGTTCAAGCCTTTTTTTTTTTTTTGAGATGGAGTTTTGCTCTTGTCGCCTAGAGTGCGATGGCACGATCTCAGCTCAGTGCAACCTCTGCCTCCCGGGTTCAAGCGAGTCTCCTGCCTTAGCCTCCCAAGTAGCTGGAACTACAGGCATGTGCCACTATGCTTGGCTAATTTTATGTTTTTAGCAGAGACAGGGTTACATTATGTTGGCCAGGCTGGTCTCAAACTCCTGACCTCAGGTGATCTGCCTGCCTCGGCCTCCTAAAGTGCTGGGATTACAGGCATGAGCCACTGCACCTGGCCTGGACATTTTTAAGGCTTTTCATACATATTGTTAAATTGCTTTCTAGAAAGATTATACCAATTTATCTTACCCTAGGTAGTATAAAAATTCCCTTTTCCCTGAATCCTTACGACTACCATACTTATTCATCCTGTGTATTTATTTTTCATTTTTAAATTTTATTTACTTATTTATTTTTTGAAACAGAGTCTTGCTCTGTCAGCCAGGCTAGAGTACAGTGGTGTGATCTCGCCTCACTGCAACCTCTGCCTCCCAGGTTCAAACGATTCTTCTGCCTCAGCCTCCCAAGTAGCTGAGATTACAGGCATGCACCACCATGCCAGGCTGATTTTTTTTTTTTTTTTTTTGAGACGGAGTCTCGCCCTGTCGCCCTGGCTGGAGTGCAGTGGCACAATCTCGGCTCACTGCAAGCTCCGCTCTGCCTCCCGGGTTCACGCCATTCTCCTGCCTCAGCTTCCCAAGTAGCTGGGACTACAGGCGCACGCCACCACACCCGGCTAATTTTTTGTAATTTTTAGTAGAGACGGGGTTTCACCATGTTAGCCAGGATGGTCTCGAACTCCTGACCTCATGATCCACCCGCCTCGGCCTCCCAAAGTGCTGGGATTACAGACGTGAGCCACTGTGCCCGGCCACCAGGCTGATTTTTGTATTTTTAGTATAGACGGGGTTTCGCCATGTTGGCCAGGCTGGTCTCCAACTCCTGACCTCATAATCCACCCACCTCGGTCTCCAAAAGTGCTGGGATTACAGGTGTGAGCCACCACGCCCGGCCCATCCTGCGCATTTTTTGAGCTTCCTCTCTGTGCCAGGCACTCTGCAGCAGTGAGTGGTGTGGTTCCTGCCTTCATGAACCCTGCCTTCAGTAAGTTTTTACAGTCTCTTTAGTAAAAAAAAAAATTTTTTTTTTTTTTTTTTTTTTGAGACTGAGTCTGGCTCTGTCGCCCAGGCTGGAGTGCAGTGGCCGGATCTCAGCTCACTGCAAGCTCCGCCTCCCGGGTTTACGCCATTCTCCTGCCTCAGCCTCCCGAGTAGCTGGGACCACAGGCGCCCGCCACTTCGCCCGGCTAGTTTTTTGTATTTTTTAGTAGAGATGGGGTTTCACCGTGTTAGCCAGGATGGTCTCGATCTCCTGACCTCGTGATCCGCCCGTCTCGGCCTCCCAAAGTGCTGGGATTACAGGCTTGAGCCACCGCGCCCGGCCTTTTTTTTTTTTTTTTGAGGTGGAGTCTCGCTCTGTCACCCAGGCTGGAGTGCAGTGGTGCGATCTCAGCTTACTGCAACCTCCGCCTCCCAGGTTCAAGCAAATCTCCTACCTCAACCTCCTGAGTAGCTGGGACTGCAGGCGCATGCCACCACGCCTGGCTAATTTTTGTATTTTTAGTAGAGATGGGGTTTCAGCATGTTGGCCAGGATGGTCTCGGTCTCCTGACCTCTTGATCCACCGCCTTGGCCTCCCAAAGTGCTGGGATTGTAGGCGTGAGCCACCATGCCTGGCCTTCTGATTTTAACCTTTACCAGTTGGTAGTTACTATGTTTTAACTTGCATCTTTATTTTTATTTTTATTTTTTGAGATGGAGCTTTGCTCTTGTTGCCTAGGCTGGAGTACAATGTTGGGATCTTGGCTCACCGCAGCCTATGCCTCCTGGGTTCAGGCAATTCTCCTGGCTCAGCCTTCCAAGTAACTGGGATTACAGGCCTGTGCCACCATGCCAGGCTAATTTTTGTATTTTTAATAAAGACGGGGTTCCTCCATGTTGGTCAGGCTGGTCCTGAACTCCCAACCTCAGGTGATCCACCTGCCTCAGCCTCCCAAAGTGTTGGAATTACAGGCATGAGCCACCGCGCCCGGCCGCATGCATGACTTTTTTTTTTTTTTTTTTTTTTAAATCTTGAAGCGATGTCTCACTCTGTCACCAGGCTGGAGTTCAGTGGCGTGATCTCGGCTTACTTCAGTCTCTGCCTCCCAGGTTCAAGTGATTCTCCTGCCTCAGCCTCCTGAGTAGCTGGGATTACAGGCACGTGCCACCGCACCCGGCTAAGTTTTTTATATTTTTAGTAGAGATGGGGTTTCACCATGTTGGCCAGGATGGTCTCGATCTCTCAACCTCACAATCCGCCCGCCTCGGCCTCCCAAAGTACTGGGATTACAGGCGTGAGCCACTGCGCCCAGCCGCATGCATCATTTTTTATACTGCAGTGTATGAAGTTCAGGTCAGAGGCATGAGGACGAGATACACATATTTGAAGTTTGGGGAGTTATGGTGGCAATCAAGCCCTGGGACGGGGTGGGTGTGCCCAGGAGCATTTGAATAGAGGCTGAGGATAGAACTCTGGGAAATGAGGTTTAAGAGGTAAGTGGAAGATGAAGAACCTGAAAAGAACCATGTTGTTGAAAGGTTACAAAAATTAGCCAAATGTGGTGGCATGTACCTGTAGTTCCAGCTACTTGGGAGGCTGAAGTGAGAGGATCACTTGGGCCTGAGAAATTGAGGCTGCAGTGAGCAGTGATCGTGCCACTGCACTCCAGCCTGGATGACAGAATAAGACCCTGTCTCAAAAATAAAAAAAAGCAAAAACAAAAAAAGCAATCAGAGAATAGAAAACGCCTGGGGCTTCGAGACAATCAGAGCATTCAAATCTTGGCTGTTTGTTTATTAATGATGTGACATTACCTTTATTTCCTCATCTTTGGAATGAGAATAATATAGTTTACTTTATAACTTTATTTAGAGGTTAAATTGAAGTAATAGGGAGACAGTAGGGTATGTTAGTTGAGATAGGATATGAGTTTTTAGTGTCACTGTTGGAGTTTGGACTCTTGTTTTATCGTTTATTAGTTGCATGACCTTAGATAGCTATTCAGCATCTGGCCCACCCTTTCCAAATGGCGACAATGATAATAATACCTTTCTCATGGGAAGGTTTCGAGATTTAAATCAGCTAAGGCAAATATTGTGCTTACCACAGTGCCTAAGTCATAGTAGGGACTAAATTTTGCCTTGATGGTGATGATACACATTAACATACATACATAGTGTCTCACATGCAGACTAGCACAAAGATAACTAAGTATTACTGCAGGCCTCCCATCAGAAGCTTCTGAATAAGAAGGAAATGGAGCTCCTTCACAGAAGATAGAACAGGAGGGAAAAAACTGAAAAGGATGATGCACATTGATATTGCTCTTTGGTATATATATCTAATGACGTTAGACAGATATTTCAAGGAATCCGTTTGCTTTAAGTCATTTATCCCAAGCTTGTGATAAAGGGAACTTTTTTTTTTTTCTTGCAGACGCATTCTCGCCCTGTTGCCCAGGCTGGAGTGCAGTGGTGTGATCTCGGCTCACTGCAACCTCCAACTCCCGAGTTCAAGTGATTCTCCTGTCTCAGCCTCCCGAGTAGCTGGGATTACAGCATGTGCCACCATGCCTGGCTAATTTTTTGTATTTTTAGTAGAGACGGGGTTTCACCATGTTGGCCAGGATGGTCTCGAACTCCTGACCTCAAGTGATCCACCTGCCTTGGCCTCCCAAAGTGTTGGGATTACAGGTGTGAGCCACTGCACCTGGCCGATAAAGGGAACTATTTAGGGTGAACTTACATTTCTCTTATCCTCCAGGCAAACACAGAGCAGCCCAAGCTGAGTAGAGATGAGCAGCGGGGTCGAGGCGCCCTCTTACAGGACATTTGCAAAGGGACCAAGCTGAAGAAGGTGACCAACATTAATGATCGGAGTGCTCCCATCCTCGAGAGTGAGTCTGAGCTTCATTTCCTAGTGAACCGGCAGGATCCCAGGAGTGACTTGAAGACTTGGCTGTGTTGTTATTTTTATTGGGGCTTGAGTGGGAGAGTTTTGTCCTGGGATGTGCTTTGGCTCTCTTCTCATTCTTCTGAACCTTAGAAGTTTCTTCTTGACTCTTGGAGAGCATCTCAGGTTTAAGGTTACCATCTCACTGGGCGTGGTGGCTCATGCCTGTAAGCCAAATACTTTGGGAGGTCAAGGTGGAAAGATTGCATGAGCCTAGAAGTTCGAGGCTGCAGTGAGCTGTGATCACGTCACTGTGCCACTGCACTCCAGCCTGGGCAACAGAGCAAGACTCTGTCTCTCAAAAAGGAAAAGAAAAAAAAAAAAGAAGGCTGCCGTCTCTTATTGTAACTAATACTCATCAGGGCACATCCTTGACTGTCCTTTGAGGATACTGCCACATTCCTATAAACCTCTTGACTGAAACCAAGGTTGATTTTATGATTGCTACAAGTGTCCGTTCCTGTAGGCCTCTGGAGAGTGCTCACATATTGGTCCCTGATCCCTTAACTTTCTATCTATCATCTGAGATGTGGAGAGGAGAGTCCAGATAACTATGTTGCACTTTTTTTTTTTTAGCCTGAGTTTTGCTCTTGTTGCCCAGGCTGGAGTGCAGTGGCGTGGCCTCAGCTCACTGCAACGTCTGCCTCCTGGGTTCAGATGATTCTCGTGCCTCAGCCTCCCAAGTAGCTGGGATTACAGGTGCGTGCCACCACGCCTGTCTAATTTTTTGTATTTTTAGTAGAGACGGGGGGGTCTCACCGTGTTGACCAGGCTGGTCTTGAACTCCTGACCTCAGGTGGTCCACCTGCTCGGCCTCCCAAAGTGCTGGGATTACAGGCATGAGCCACTGCGCCTGGCCCCCCAAACATTTATTTAACCCCCTTATCCCTTTGCCCTAAATAAAGGAAGATCAGCCACTTGTTCTTTTTTTTTTTTCTTTTGAGACGGAGTCTCACTCTGTCACCCAGGCTGGAGTGCAGTGGCACAATCTCAGCTCACTGCAAGCTCCACCTCCCGGGTTCACACCATTCTCCTGCCACACCATTCTCCTGCCTCAGCCTCCCAAGTAGCTGGGACTACAGGCACCCGCCACCACGCCCGACTAATTTTTTGTATTTCTAGTAGAGACGGGGTTTCACCGTAGTCTCTATCTCCTGACCTCGTGATCCGCCCACCTCGGCCTCCCACAGTACTGGCATTACAGGTGTGAGCCACTGCGCCCAGCCTCACTTGTTCTTTCTCTTTCATCACAACAAAGAGTTTCATCCCTACACAAAGCTGTGGAGCAGAGACGCCTAGCTTTCCCTTCTTTTCTTTTCTCTCTCTCTCTTTTTTTTTTTCTGAAACAGGGTCTTGCTCTGTCTGTCGCTCAGGCTGGAGTGCAGTGGTACGATCATGGTTCACTGCCACCTCGACCTCCCAGGCTCAATCAATCCTCCCATCTCAGCCTCCCAAGTATATAGGCATGCATCACCATGCCTGGGTAATTTTTGAAATTTTTTGTAGAGACAGGGTCCTACTATGTTGCCCAGGCTGCTCTCAAACTCCTGAACTTAAGTGATCCTCCCATCTTGGCCTCCCAAAATGCTGGGATTAATGACATGAGCCACTGTACCAGGCCTGCTTTTTTAAATAGAAGGGCAAAAACAAGACTGGTTTGTTTGCAAGCGATAGCCCAGACAGAGGAGGGGTTTCCCCTCATGATTGACTTGGTCATCAGCTGAGAGCATGTGAAATGAAAACCCTACTGGTATGCTTTCCAGAGCCCAAAGGAAGCAGTGGTGGCTATGGCTCTGGAGGAGCTGCCCTGCAGCCCAAGGGAGGTCTGTTCCAAGGAGGAGTGCCGAAGCTTCGACCTGTGGGAGCCAAGGACGGTTCAGGTATCTGATGAGTACTTTCCCAGGATATTTCCCTGGTGTGTTAATTTCTGATGTCCCAAGTGGGCCATCTCAAGTTGAGGAGTGTGGTAAAGGTCGGGGGCAGAAAGACTTGGGAGCAGGGGAGGAGTTATACAGTAGAATACAGCAAAAGCTGAGGGATTAAATGAAAGCGGATGCAATTTAGATAAAGAAAATGTGGTATATATACACTAGAATACTATTTAGCCTTAGAAAAGAAGGAAACTTCTGTCATTTCTGATAATACGGATGAACTTGGAGGAAATTATACTAAGTGAAATAAGCCAGGTACAAAAACAAATACTGCATGATCTCATTTATATGTGGGATCTGAAACAGTTGAACTCATTCATAGAAGTAGAGAGTGAAACGTTGGTTACTAGAGGCTGGGGGCAGTAGGTGTTGGGATGGAGAAAGGGGAGATGTTGGTCAAAGGGTACAAAGTTTCAGTTAGACAGGAGGGATAAGTTTTAGTGATCTATTGCAGCAGTCCCCAGTCTTTTAGGCACCAGGAACTGGTTTCATGGAAGACAATTTTTCCATGGATGGTGGTCGGGGATGGTTTCGGGATGAAACTGTTCCACCTTAGATCATCAGGCGTTAGTTAGATTCTCTTAAGGGGCATGCAACCTAGATCCCTCACATGGGCGGTTCACAGTGGAGTTCGCCCTCCTATGAGAATCTAATGCTGCTGCTCTTCTGACAGGAGGCGGAGCTCAGGCAGTAATGCTTGCTCTCTCACCTTCTGTGTGCCCCGTTCCTAACAGGTCACTGACCTGTACAGGTGCGTGGCCCCAGGGGTATAATCAGACGACCCCTGATTATACTTGATGTATATTTGAAAATTGCTAAAAGAGTTTTATTTTATTTATTCTTTTCTTTTTTTTCCTCCTGAGATGGAGTCTTGCTCTGGCCCAGCCTGGAGTGCAGTGGTGCCATCTTGGCTCACTGCAACTTCCCCCTCCTGGGTTCAAGCCATTCTCCTGCCTCAGCCTCCCAAGTAGGTGGGATTACAGGCACAGGCCACCACACCTGGCTAATTTTTGTAGTTTTAGTAGAGATGGGGTTTCGCCATGTTGGCCAGGCTGGTCTCAAACTTCTGACCTCAAGTGATCCACCTGCCTTGGCCTCCCAAAGTGCTGGGATTACAGGCATGAGCCACTGCGCCTGTTGTAGAGTAGATTTTAAGTGTTTTCACCATAAAAAGAAAAATAGGTGATGGATATGTTAGTTTGATTTAATCATTCCACAATGTATACATATAACAAGGCATTGTATCCCATAAATACATAAAATCATTACTTGTCAAAAATAAAGTAAAATTTAAAAATAAATAACAATGTATCCTGAGCCTGAAACCATATTAAAACCTAGAACTAGGCCGGACGTGGTGGCTCACGCCTGTAATCCCAGCACTTTGGGAGGCCGAGGTGGGTGGATCACCTGAGATTAGGATTTTGAGACCAGCCTGGCCAACATGGGGAAACCCCATCTCTACTAAAAATACAAAAATTAGCCGGGTGTGGTGGTGCGCGCCTGTAATCCCAGCTACTCAGGGGTCTGAGGCAGGAGAATCACTTGAACCCATGAGGCAGAGGTTGCGGTGAGCTGAGATCGTGCCATTGCACTCCAGCCTGGGCAACAACAGCAAAACTTTGTCACACACACAAAAAAGCAAAAACCCAGAACTATGCAAGTCCTTTCCCTGCTACCATGCAGGTTGCACTAAGGAGCTGAGTCAAGTAGAGATACTGACCAGTATCTGTCTAGCTCTGTTGACCCCGTGTTTGTGTATTTGTAGAGAACCTAGCTGGTAAGCCGGCCCTGCAAGTCCCCAGTTCTCGAGCTGCTGCCCCAAGGCCTCCAGTATCTGCAGCCAGCGGGCGTCCTCAGGATGATACAGACAGCAGCCGGGCCTCACTCCCAGAACTGCCCCGGATGCAGAGACCCTCTTTACCGGACCTCTCTCGGCCTAATACCACCAGCAGTACGGGCATGAAGCACAGCTCCTCTGCCCCTCCCCCGCCACCCCCAGGGCGGCGTGCCAACGCACCCCCCACACCTCTGCCTATGCACAGCAACAAAGCCCCTGCCTACAACAGAGAGAAACCCTTGCCGCCGACGCCTGGACAGAGGCTTCACCCTGGTCGAGAGGGACCTCCTGCTCCACCCCCAGTCAAACCACCTCCTTCCCCTGTGAATATCAGAACGGGACCAAGTGGCCAGTCTCTGGCTCCTCCTCCTCCGCCTTACCGCCAGCCTCCTGGGGTCCCCAATGGACCCTCTAGCCCCACTAATGAGTCAGCCCCTGAGCTGCCACAGAGACACAATTCTTTGCATAGGAAGACACCAGGGCCTGTCAGAGGCCTAGCACCTCCTCCGCCCACCTCAGCCTCCTCCTCTTTACTGAGTAATAGGCCACCTCCCCCAGCCCGAGACCCTCCCAGTCGGGGAGCAGGTAAGTGCTTGGAAGCACCTTTTTCCCTATCGTGCTGTGAATTGATTTTATCTTTTCCCCAGAGCACTGCTTGAAGACAGTAATTCATTTATTCATTCAATGGGTTTATTGAGTACCTTTTTATGCGTCAGATCTGTTGGTAGGGAAACAGCAATAAATAGAAAAGACAAAAAGTTCTTGTTTTGGACAGTCAAACTAGTAAAATATATAAATACATAGTATGTAGTATGCTTTAGAGAATTACAAAGAGGAGAGGAATAAGATGTACTGGGGCGGAGGTCGGATGATGATAAATTGGAGCAGTAGGGAGAGTCAAGACAGTCCTTACTGATAAGGTGAAAATTTGACAAAGACCTGAAGAAAGTGACGAGTAAGCTTACTAGTTATCTAGGAGAACAGCTGTTGCAGGCAGTGGGAACAACAGATGTAGAGGACATAAGGTAGAAGTATTCTTGAAACATTTTGGGGACAGCAAGAGGGCCTTTGTGGCAAGACTAGAAAGACTGAGGGAGGGAAGAGTGGTAGGACTTAGAGGTTGGAAAGCTGGAGCTGCAGGGGAGAACACTGCAGGACTTTGCAAAGACCTTGAATTTAACTTTGTGAGATGGGAAGCCACTGGAGAGTTTTAAACAGAGAAGTAGTATGATTTGACTCACCTTTTAAAAAGATCACTAGCACCTATGTTGATAACAGACTGCAGTAGGACAAAGGTGACAAAAAGAGACCAGTTACTGGGCTGTTGCAGTAAATGGCCAGATGGTTAGGAGTACTGCGAATTTGTGGGAAGATAGGTGTTTGGTTTGAGACAAGTGTGAGATGCCTATTAGGTACTCAAGAAGAGATAATGAATTGGTACTTGGCTATCAGACTCCAAAGTTGAGGGGAGAGGTCTCGACTAGAGAGACACATTTGAATGGTATTGAAAACCACATGCTAGATGAAGTCACCTAAGGAGTGAGTATAGATAAGAAGAGTCCTAGGAGGCTGAGGCAGGAGAATTGCTTGAACTCAGGAGGCAGAGGTTGCAGTGAGCCAAGATCACGCCACTGCACTCCAGCCTGGGTGACAGAGTGACGCTCTGTTTCAAAAAAAAAAAAAAAGATGAGGGCTAAGCCCTCGCCCTCCTACATTAGAGGCAAGAGAGATAAAGAATACCCAGTGGAGGAAACAGAAAAGCTTCTAGTGAGGATGGAAGGAGAAAAACCAAGAATGTGATGGAGAAACTCCAAGGTAGAGTAAGTGGTCAGCTGTGCCCAGTGCTGCAGATGGGTCGGGTAAGTTAAAGGCCAAGAACTGGCATTGGTCATGGGACCCTTTGGAGTAGTTTCAGTGGAGTGGTGGAGGGCGAAAGTGAAAGCTTAATTGGAGTGGGTTCAAGAATGCAGGAATAGGAGGAGAGAAATTGGAGATAGCAATATAGAAATATCTTAAAGAGTTTGCTGTAAAGTCCAGGAGAGAGGGGTGAAGAGAAGTGAAGTGAATGTTGGAGGAAGATGTGGGGTTGAGAGTTGGTTTTTTCCCATCCCAAGATGGGAGACCTATTTGTATGCTGATGGAATGAGTAGCATGAAACTTAGGAGAGAGGGAAAAAATTGAATCAGAGGAGAGGGAACAGATTGCCTGAATAATGACCTTAGGAGGCCAGAGGAGAGAGAATGTGATCCACAGATAAAAGGTTGGCCTTAGATAGAAATGTGGTTCTTCCGTAGTAACAAGAGGGGAGGCAGAGCATATAGGCTTAGAAGCAAGTGGGTAGGTGGGTGTAGTGGTAGAAGCAAGTGGAAAGTTTATTCTAATTTGCTTCTGTTTTCTCAGTGAAATGGAAAGCAAGAGCATCAGCTGTGATTGAGGCGAGGGAAGGAGAAGGCGAGTTGAGGAGAGAGAAGTGGCATGAAATGGTCATCTGGAGCATGGGAGTATGGGTGGATTAGGGAAATGTGCTCAGAAAGGCAACCACGCGAAGGGCCCACTTGAGATTATGGGCCATACATTTCATGTGAGATTAATTAGTCTCATGTGTGTTCAACTGTGATTTGCAGGTACAAAATAAGAGTAGAGCTCTGTTTAACCAGTGTTAGCATGTTTTAGGCATGTGCGACTCTAAGGGAGAGTGAGGCAGGAAGGAAAGGGTGTATGTGAGGGAGTGATTGCAATAATGAAGCCTAAGCTGGGTAAGGAGGAAATTCAGGAACCCTGGAAAAAGAAGAGGTTGTGTAATCTCCTTATAATTAGCATAATTGAAATTTTAGAGTGAGGGGAGACCATGACAGCTCTCTGGGGCCTTATTGGACCTGGGAATTTTGGCTCCCATATCCTTGTATCATTAGACTTTGAGATATACCCTCCCCAAACAGCTTATCCTTTATTTATTTATTTGTTTGTTTGTGTTTTGAGACAGAGTCTTGCTCTGTCATCCAGGCTGGAGTGCAGTGGTACGATCTCTGCTCACTGCAACCTCCGCCTCCTAGGTTCAAGTGATTGTTATGTTTCAGCCTCCCAAGTAGCTGGAATTACAGGCAAGTGCCACCATACCTGGCTAATTTTTGTATTTTTAGTAGAGACGGGTTTTCACCATGTTGGCCAGGCTGGTCTCAAACTCCTGACCTCAAGTGAGCCACTGCGCCCAGCCCTTAGCTTTTATTTTAAAGTCAGTTTCTGTAGGTATAGAACATTGATTAAGGAGTTATGTCATGGAGTCTGGGCATGATGGCTCGTGCCTGTAATCCCAGCACTTGGGATTGGGGAGGTTGAGGCCGGCAGTTCACTTAAGCCCAGGAGTTCGAGACCAGCCTGGGCAACATAGCAAAGCCCTGTCTCTACAAAAAATAATTTTAAAAAATTAGCCTGGCATGGTGGTGCATGCCTGTAGTCCCAGCTACTCGAGAGGCTGAGGTTGGAAGACCACTTGAGCCTGGGAGGTGGAGGTTGCAGTGAGCCGTGATAGTGCCACTGCACTTCAGCCTGGGCAACACAGTAAGACCTTGCCTCAAAGGAAAAAAAAAAATGGTAAAGGTTATATTATTAAGTAACAAGGCATTAAAAGCCTATTAACCTGTGTGCAGCTGCTTTATTTGGTACACACAGATTTGTACTCTGGCAGCTGGCCATCTAACATAGGGCAGCCAAACAGTGGCCTGCTGCATTCCTGATCCCATATCTCCCTAGCTTTAGCCATAAGGAGGTAGTCCTAAGGTGGACCTTGATTCTGTAAAGTTCAGGTTTGACTTTTTTTTTTAACTTAGGGATTTTACAAAAGACTCTTATTAGGGATTTTACAAAGGACTCTTTGTCTGAGCAAAGCTCATATCTTTCTGACCTCATCCAGGAATAGAAGAAGAGAAAAATGCAATTTCCGTGGGTTGAACTGAGTACTGTTAAATGTCTGCAGGCTTTCTTGCTTCCCACTTTTCCATTCCTTCTCTGTGATAGCTAGGGCTACAGGGTTGTTGCCACCATGTCTGGCTCATTAATTTTTTTTTTTTTTTTTAAGATGAGGTCTGTGTTGCCCAGGCTGGACTCAAACTCTTGGGCTCAAGCCATCTTCCCACCTTGGCCTCCCGAAGCCCTGAGATTACAGATGTGAGCAATTGTACCTGGCTAGGGCAGCAATTCTTAAGAGTGATAAACTGGAAAAAAATTGAGGTATTTTAGTCAGAGATCATTTGAGTATTGCCTCAGTTTGTTGTGTGACATTGCACAGATCGCTGATTCTCTCTTTTCTCATCTGTAAAATGTACATTTGAAAAGTACAGTGGGGGTAAGGCACAGAGGCTCACACCCGTAATCCTAGTGCTTTGGGAGGCTGAGGCAGGAGGATCGCTTGAGACTGGAGTTCAAGACCAGCCTGGGCAACATGGTGAAACCCCATTTCTACAAAAAATAAAAAAAGTAGGCCGGGTGCAGTGGCTCACGCCTATAATCTTAGCATTTTGGGAGGCTGAGACAGGCAGATCACCTGAGGTCGGGAGTTCAAGACCAGCCTGGCCAACATGGTGAAACCTCGTCTGTCTACTAAAATACAAAAATTAGCCGGGCATGATGGCGGGTGCCTGTAATCCCAGCTACTCGAGAGGCTGAGATAGGAGAATCGCTTGAACCTGGGAGATTGTGGTTGCAGTGAACTGAGATCGCACCACTACACTCCAGCATGGGTGGCTGAGCGAGACTCTGTCTCAAAAAATAATAATAAATAAAAATAAATTTTAAAAACCTAGCCAGGTGTGGCAGCGTGTGCCTGTGGTCCCAGCTACTTGGGAGGCTAGGATGGGAGGATCACTTGAACCCAGGAGGCAGAGGCTGCAGAGAGCTGAGATCACACCACTGCACTCCAGCCTAGGCAGCAGAGCAAGACCCTGTCTCAAAAAAAAATCCTAAAAACACAAAAACTAGTATTATTGGTTTATAGAGTTTGTTTCAAGAATTTTTTCTTTGCAGAGTAAAACACTGTCCATTTTTAAGGGAATTAAAAAAAAAATTGAAACCATCATACTTTTCTCAAAATTAGGGTTAATCTTGGATTACAAAAGGCTGTCTCCCATCCCAGGACTTCTTTTGCAAATTGTTTTTTTAGGGACTGGAGTTCTGGCTCTGTCACTTGAAACAGTCTTAAAACTGGATCTGGGGCCAGGCGCGGTGGTTCAAGCCTGTAATCCCAGCACTTTGGGAGGCTGAGATGGGCGGATCACGAGGTCAGGAGATCGAGACCATCCTGGCGAACACGGTGAAACCCCGTCTCTACTAAAAATACAAAAAATTAGCCGGGCATGGCAACGGGTGCCTGTAGTCCCAGCTACTCGGGAGGCTGAGGTAGGAGAATGGCGTGAACCCAGGAGGCGGAGCTTGCAGTGAGCCAAGATCGCGCCACTGCACTCCAGCCTGGGGGACAGAGTGAGACTCCATCTCAAAAACAAACAAACAAACAAAAAAACAACTGAATCTGACAAAGAACCCAGAAGCTTATTGGAGATAGCAGAACCTGGCTGGGATGAGGGAGGGAGCTGGAGGAGCCAAACAGATCACTCTTATCCTGCTCTATTTTGCCATTCCAGGTCATCTCATCAGTGTCACCTGCCTGGTGTCTAGCTGGTGCCAGTGTCCTTGTGAACCTGGCTAACCCTGTCTACCTTGCTGCCCTGGCCCGGGAGTAGATACAAATTCTCAGGGCCTTGAGGAATCTGGGTTTTCAGGAATATTTTTCGGGACTTAAAGAAGCTTCTCTTAAAGAGCTTTGGTTTGAGTAGGTTTGGAATGAAAACAAGGCTCAGGCCAGGCGCGGTGGCTCACGCCTATAATCCCAGCACTTTGGGAGGCCGAGGCGGGCAGATCATGAGGTCAGGAGATCGAGACCATCCTGGATAACTGGTGAAACCCCGTCTCTACTAAAAATACAAAAAAATTAGCCAGGCGTGGTGGCGGTACCTGTAGTCCCAGCTACTCGGGAGGCTGAGGCAGGAGAATGGCATGAACTCGGGAGGCGGAGCTTGCAGTGAGCCAAGATCATGCCACCACACTCCAGGCTGGGCAACAGAGCGAAACTCCGTCTCAAAAAAAAGAAAAAAGGCTCAGAGATCTGCTGGGAGGTATAAGATTTCTCTTTAATTATTGCATCTAGTGTCCCCTGTTTCTACTTGAACAAAGCTTGGAAACAGTGAGGAAGAGTTGACATTCTGAGTGTGTCTTATGGGAAGCAAAAACATTTATTGGGCTTATTGTGCCAGCTTGTGTGTGTGTGTGTGTGTGTGTGTGTGTGTTCGTTCCATTACCGTGTTACATGCTTAGCTATAGTCACTACAGAAATTCTGACAGTAAGCAGGAGGAATAATAGGACAGTTTTTTCTTCAAGACAGTCTTGCTCTGTCACCAGGCTGGAGTGCAGTGGTGCGATGTTGGCTTCTTGCAACCTCCACCTCCCAGGTTCAAGCTCCTCCCACCTCAGGCTCCAGAATATCTGGGATTGCAGGCATGCGCCACCACGCTTGGCTAATTTTTGTACCTTTTTTTTAAATTAGAGGTGGGGTTTCATCATGTTGCCCGGGCTGATCTCGAACTCCTGGCATCAAGCGTTCTGC
This sequence comes from Macaca mulatta, assembly GCF_049350105.2. Taxonomy (NCBI): domain Eukaryota; kingdom Metazoa; phylum Chordata; class Mammalia; order Primates; family Cercopithecidae; genus Macaca; species Macaca mulatta. Next base: position 64,652,664 of record NC_133421.1, read on the forward strand.
CTGCCTCAGCCTCCCAGAGTGCTGGGATTACAAATGTGAGCTACTGTGCCCGGCCAAGATACCGTTTTATTACTAAAAACAGTTTTGTCTGTTAAGCTGAGTAGTCTCTTCACGTACTATTTAGTTAACAACTATTTATCAGGCCACGTGCTGTGGCACATGCCTATAATCCCAGCCCTTTGCTGAGGCTGGAGCATTACTTGAGCCCAGGAGTTTGAAGCTGCAGTGAGCTGTGATTCCACCACTGCACTTTAACCTGGGTGACACAGTGAGACCCTGTCTCTTTAAAAAAAAAAAAAAATTGGCCGGGCGCGGTGGCTCAAGCCTGTAATCCCAGCACTTTGGGAGGCCGAGGCGGGCGGATCACAAGGTCAGGAGATCGAGACCACAGTGAAACCCCGTCTCTACTAAAAATACAAAAAATTAGCCGGGCGCGGTGGCGGGCGCCTGTAGTCCTAGCTACTCAGGAGGCTGAGGCAGGAGAATGGCGTGAACCCAGGAGGCGGAGCTTGCAGTGAGCCGAGATCGCGCCACTGCACTCCAGCCTGGGCAACAGCGTGAGACTCCGTCTCAAAAAAAAAAAAAAAAAAAATTGAACATGGCCCAGATACCAAAAGATGCACTTCCAAACCACTGAATTGTAAATCTGGTTGGAAAGATACTATGCAGAATACTGGGAGTTATGAAAAGCAGTGTGGGAGAGTAGAAAGAGCAGACATGTGCCTTGCCTGTTTTTATTTGATCTGCGACCTTAATCAGATCAAATAAAATGACAAATGAGAGTCCCAGTTTTCTCATTTGTGAAATGGGGATAATACTACATTCTTTGCAGGTGTGGCTATAAGACTTTTTAAAGATTTAATACACCTGCCGGGCGCGGTGGCTCAAGCCTGTAATCCCAGCACTTTGGGAGGCCGAGGCGGGCGGATCACGAGGTCAGGAGATCGAGACCATCCTGGCTAACACGGTGAAACCCCGTCTCTACTAAAAATACAAAAAAACTAGCTGGGCGCGGTGGCGGGCGCCTGTAGTCCCAGCTACTCGGGAGGCTGAGGCAGGAGAATGGCGTAAACCCGGGAGGCGGAGCTTGCAGTGAGCTGAGATCCGGCCACTGCACTCCAGCCTGGGTGACAGAGCAAGACTCCGTCTCAAAAAAAAAAAAAAGATTTAATACACCTAAAATGCCTGGAACATAATAGATACCCAATAAATGGTAGCTGCTATTATTGTTAGTTAATACAGAGCACAGGAGTAAGACAACTTAAACACATTAGAATCTATTGTATTCCAGTCATATTGCCATGTCTTCACACATGCTTTTGACGTTACCTTCTACTTGGTGGCAAATTTTCATTTTTTAAGAGTGAATTTGATTTTTGGAAATGACCAAAAAGCAGATTCAGACACAGGTATGAATATTTTCTTTTTTTTTTTTTTTGAGGCAGAGTTTTGCTCTTGTTGCCCAGGCTGGAGTGCAATGGCACAATCTCGGCTCACTGCAACCTCCGCCTCCTAGGTTCAAGCAGTTCTCCTGCCTCAGCCTCCCGAGTAGCTGGGATTACAGGCATGCGCCACCACTCCCGGCTAATTTTTGTATTTTTAGTAGAGACTGGGTTTCTCCATGTTGATTAGGCTGGTCTTGAACTCCCAACCTCAGGTGATCCTCCCGCCTCGACCTCCCAAAGTGCTGGGATTACAGGTGTGAGCCACCATGCCCGGCATAGGTATAAATATTTTCACTGGTGGTGGGACGACCTCAGAAATGAAATGTGACCATCATATAATAGTGTTTATAGCTCTGATAAACTTGCTTTGGAGGTAGTTCCAAAAGAGGTGTTTGCAATGTTTGAGCAATGAGACTGTTACTGGACATTTGTAACTTCCCACAATGAATCTGCTGTATATATTTTGAAAGTCGCTCATTGATATTAGAGTAAGTGACATAGCCTGTATATGCTGTGGGAGAGCAGAGGTGGAGGGACTCAGAAGAAAATGGATTGCTTTGGGAAAGCCTTGAGAAGATGGGACTTGGATTGAACCTTGAAGGATAGGGAGGATTTGGTAGTAAGGGAAGGGGGGATATCAGAATATTGTGAGGGGAGTCACAAGAGCAAAGCATGTAATTCAGTTTATTCAGCAGACATTGATTGAACACCTGCTGTGTGCTGTACTTGAGAACCCAGAAGGAGGAACTGCTCTGACATCAAGGGGTACACAGTATACTGGGGGAAGAGTACACAGAAGAAATAATTATAACAGTCTATTCAAGTGGTAGGTACGCACAAGCTGCAGTGGAAGTGCAGAAGAGGGCTCCTGACCTAGCCTAGCAATAAGAACGGAAGAGGAGAAGCCAAACTCAGGCTGATAGGCACGGTAGGTTACTATGTAAGCAAAGGCTTTGAGACTTTATTTATTTATTTACTTATGTATTTGAGATGGAGTCTCGCTCTGTTGCCCAGGCTGGAGTGCAGTGGCACAATCTGGGCTCACTGCAGCCTCCACCTCCCAGGTTCAAGTGATTCTTGTGCCTCAGCCTCCTGAGAAGCTGGGACTACAGGCACATGCCACCGCACTGGGCTGATTTTTTGTATTTTTAGTAGAGATGGGGTTTCATCATGTTGCCCAGGCTGGTCTCGAACTGCTGAGCTCAGGCAATTCCTCCCACCTTGGCCTCCCAGAGTGCTAGGATTATAGACGTGAGCCATCATAGCCAGCCACGGTTTCAGACTTTATGATTTAGGCAGTGCAAAGGCTTTGAAAAAATTGGATCAAGTTTTTAGGGAGATTAGTGAGTTGGTGTTATGCAAAATGAATTTGGAGGGGTAATAGACGAAGCAAGGAGAACATTCGGAAGGCTTTGCAGTGGAACAGGCTAAATATAAGGAAGACTTGAATTAGAATTGTGGAGGAAGGCATGGAAAAGCATAAAAAAAATCAAGAACAGATAGAGTTCTTGACTGACTGGTACGAAATGTAAAAAGGTCATACATTTATTCTGAATATTGGTATCTGGAAGAATGGTGATACTATTCAAGTAATAAGGACAAAGGGGGACCAGGCACTGTGAGCGTCTGTGGGACGTGTTATTCCTTTTTTTTTTTTTTTTTTTTTTTTGAGATGGAGTCTCGCTGTGTCGCCCAGGCTGGAGTACAGTGGCCAGATCTCAGCTCACCGCAAGCCCCACCTCCCGGGTTTACGCCATTCTCCTGCCTCAGCCTCCCGAGTAGCTGGGACTACAGGCGCCCGCCACCTCGCCCGGCTAGTTTTTTGTATTTTTTAGTAGAGACGGGGTTTCACCGGGTTAGCCAGGATGGTCTCGATCTCCTGACCTCGTGATCCGCCCGTCTCGGCCTCCCAAAGTGCTGGGATTACAGGCTTGAGCCACCGCGCCTGGCCAGGACGTGTTATTCTTTTAGCTCATGTGTTTCAAGTCATTCTACCGCTTGCCATCTCCACATCCAAACCTAACTACTTTGGATTTTAATTGCAGCTCCTCCACCCCCACCACCCGTGATCCGAAATGGTGCCCGGGATGCTCCCCCTCCCCCACCACCATACCGAATGCATGGGTCAGAACCCCCGAGCCGAGGAAAGCCCCCACCTCCACCCTCAAGGACGCCAGCTGGGCCACCCCCTCCTCCTCCGCCACCCCTGAGGAATGGCCACAGAGATTCTATCACCACTGTCCGGTCTTTCTTGGGTGAGTAGCTAGCTATCTGTAGTCTCATGGTTCCTGCGGTGACTTCACCCACTCCACTGCCATGGCTGCCAGATGGCCACCGTAGAGCGGGAATGGCCACATGGGATCCTTTGTTCACAATAGTTCTCCTCCTGACTTTATCCTCAGACTTACGGGCTGTGTTCATTGACTTCCTTATCTTGATGTGAATTCTAAGCATGGATGCTTTGGAATAGATTGAAGTAAGATCAGCAAGTATTATGCTAGCTTAACTCTAAAGCCACTCCAAAGATCAGTTTCTGTAGCTCGCTTTTAGGTCAGAGACTCTGTATCTTCTTTAGGATTATTCAGACAGGACTTACATATTCTCCTAGGAAGGAGTGTTCCTTTCTAGCTCTTCAAAAACAAAACATTTGATTGTTCTTGGAATTACTTTTTCAAATTATTTTTTATAGAGACCGGGTCTCACTCTGTTGCCCAGGCTGCTGTCAAACTCCTGGGCTCAAGCAGTCCTCCAACCTCTGCCTCCCAAAGTGCTGGGATTACACATGTGAGCCGTCACACCCAGCCTCACGGCCCCTCCTTGGAATTCTTGGGGGGAAAAAAAAAAAAAAAAAGTCCCATGTCACATTGCCTGGAAAGAAACAAGAAGAAAGAATAACAAAAAATATTAAAGAAAAAAGGATTGGCCGGGCGCGGTGGCTCAAGCCTGTAATCCCAGCACTTTGGGAGGCTGAGACGGGCGGATCACGAGGTCAAGAGATCGAGACCATCCTGGCTAACACAGTGAAACCCCATCTCTACTAAAAATACAAAAAACTAGCCGGGCGAGGTGGTGGGTGCCTGTAGTCCCAGCTACTCGGGAGGCTGAGGCAGGAGAATGGCGTAAACCCGGGAGGCCGAGCTTGCAGTGAGCTGAGATCCGGCCACTGCACTCCAGCCCCAGCGGCAGAGCGAGACTCTGTCTCAAAAAAAAAAAAAAAAGGATTGGGTGCGGTGGCTCATGCCTGTAATCCCAGCACTTTGGGAGGCCAAGGTGGGAGGATTGCTTTGAGCCCAGGAACTCAAGACCAGCCTGGGCAACATGGTGAAACTTCATCTCTCTGAAAAATACAAAAATTAGCTGGGTGTGGTGGCACATGCCTGTGGTCCGAGCTACTCAGGAGGATTGCCTAAGTCCAGGGAGGTTGAGGCTGCAGCAAGCCATGATCGCACCACTGCACCCCAGCCTGGACAACAGAGCGAGACTCTGTCTCAAAAAAAAAAAAAAAAATCAGCTGGGTGTGGTGGCTCATACCTGTAATCCCAGCACATTGGGAGGCCGAGGCAGGCAGATCACCTGAGGTCAGGAGTTTGAGACCAGCCTGGCCAACATAGTGAAACCCCATCTCTACTAAAAATATAAAAAATTAGCGTGGCATGCCCCCGTAATCCCAGCTACTCAGAAGGCTGAGGTAGGAGAATCGCTTGAACCCAGGAGGTGGAGGTTGCAGTGAGCCAAGATCGTGCCACTGCACTCCAACCTGGTGACAGAGCAAGACTGTGTCTTAAAAAAAAAAAAAAAAAAAAAAAAAAAAAAAACGAAACCCAAAACATACACATTAATCCAAAGCCACTAACTAGCAGTGTTATTTTGAGGAAGTCACATTACTCCTTGGGGCCTCACTTCCCTTATTTTGTAAAATTAGGTTGACTAGATGAGAAGTGTATCAGATTAACTTTTCCAAGATTATAAATGTTGGGGGGCTCTACCTAAGAGATTCCAATTCCTTGGTTCTGGGATGTAACCATAAGTAAAGGTTGTCCAGAGGCTATTGTTAGACCCCTCTGTTGAGGACCCCTGGAAAAAATCTCTGTAAGGTCCCTTGCAGGCCTAACACTCTAGATTCTTTTTTTTTTTTTCTTTTTCTTTGAGATAGCGTCTTGCTTTGTCATCCAGGCTGGAGTGCAGTAGCACAATCACGGCTCACCGCAGCCTCGACCTCCCAAGCTCAAGCAATCCTCCCATCTCTCAGCCTTCCAAGTGGCTGGGACCAGAGGCGTGCATCACCATGCTTGGCTAATTTTGTATTTTTTTTGTAGGGATGAGGTTTTGCCATGTTGCCCAGACTGGTCTCAAACTCCTGGGCTCAAGCTACCTGCCCACCTCGGCCTCCCAAAGTGCTGGGATTACAGGCATGAGCCACCATGCCCAGCTTCTAGATTCTTTAATGGTTGCTGTCTTTACCCCCTGTCCTCCATGTTCTGTTCTATTCCTATTAGGCATGCCAGGGTTTTTGCTTTTAAAGATATATCCTTATTGTAGAAACCTTTGGGATGTGATCAAGCCACACTTACAGAAAATTTGAGCCTTCTTATCGAGGGGCCATAGAAAATAGGAGTAGAAGCCATGTTGGCTGTCCCAACTATGTAAGTGAAGGTAACATGGGCTGAAAGGGAATTATCTGCTCATATCTCTCACTAGCCATAGACAAATATTCCCATTTTAAATTAATTTCTACTGATTTCTGGATTTAGATCAGTTGTTTTGCCATGGCGACAGTCCCTAAGATGTTATTAAAACACAGAATCGGCTGGGCCTGGTGGCTCACACCTGTAATCCCAGCACTTTGGGAGGCCGAGGAAGGTGGATCACCTGGGGTCAGGAGTTCAAGGCTAGCCTGGCCAATATGGTGAAACCCTGTCTCTACTAAAATTACAAAAATTAGCCAGGTGTGGTGGTGCACGCCTGTAATCCCAGGGATGCTGAGCAGGAGAATTGCTTGAACCTGGGAGGCGGAGGTTGCAGTGAGCCAAGATCACGCCACCGCACCTCAGCCTGGGCAACAGAGTGAGACTCCATCTCAAAAAAAAAATTTCTTTCTGCTAATTCAGAAAGAATTATATTTCTTCCTGCTACCATGCAAAAAACTGGGCTCCTGTCCTGTTCTGTGTCTGACTTGATGGAAAGGTTTAAAGAATCGGCTCAGGCTAGGCACGGTGGCTCACACCTGTAATCCCAGCACTTTGGGAGGTCAGGTGGGCAGATTGAGCTCAGGAGTTCGAGACTAGCCTGGGCAATATGGCGAAACCCCGTCTCTACTAAAAATACAAAAAACTAGCTGGGCGAGGTGGTGGGCACCACTGCACTCCAGTCTGGGTGACAGAGTGAGAGTGTTAAAAATATATATATATATAAAAAAAATGAGCTCAAAGATGCACTACTTAGTACAGAGAGGTTTCGAATACATGCTCTGTGCATGCAAGGCGCGTGGGGTGATGCTGCTGCTGTTCTCAGGGTCGTTAGTTTGGTGGCGCAGTAGGTCTTCACGGTACCTCAGAGTGCCTGAGAGATTAGTAAGTGGGGAGGGTTGAAGTGGTCAGAGGCCTTGGGAGCACAAGCAAGGATGATAGGAATTAATATTCTGTTCTTTTTGCAGATGATTTTGAGTCAAAGTATTCCTTCCATCCAGTAGAAGACTTTCCTGCTCCAGAAGAATATAAACACTTTCAGAGGATATATCCCAGCAAAACAAACCGAGGTGAGAATAATAAAAAAGTTTTTCCATAATTGCATAAAATGTAGAATTTGTGTGTTTTCTTGAGTTACAATTTGCTTCTCTCTGGACGCAGTGGCTCACACCTATAATCCCAGCACTTTGGGAGGCCGAGGTGGACGGATGACAAGATCAGGAATTCGAGACCAGCCTGACCAACATAGTGAAATCCTGTCTCTACTAAAAATACAAAATTAGTCTGGGCGCGGTGGCTCACCCCTGTAATCCCAGCACTTTGGGAGGCTGAGGCAGGCGGATCATGAGGTCAGGAGATCAAGACCATCCTGGCTAACACAGTGAAACCCCATCTCTACTAAAAATACAAAAAATTAGCCAGGTGTGGTGGCAGGTGCCTGTAGTCTCAGCTACTCGGGAGGCCAAGGCAGGAAAACTGTTTAAACCCAGGAGGTGGAGGTTGCAGTGAGCCAAGATCACGCTACTGTACTCTAGCCTGGGCGACAGAGAGAGACTCCGTCTCAAAAAAAAAAAAAAATTGCTTCTTGTCATCTTCATTGACTTTTTTTTTTTGAGATGGAGTCTCCCTCTCATCGCCCAGGCTGGAGTACAGTTCTTGGCTCAACCCAACCTCTGCCTCCCAGGTTCAAGTGATTCTCCTACCTAAGCCTCCCAAGTAGCTAGGATTATAGGCATGTGCCACCATGCCTGGATTATTTTTGTAATTTTAGTAGAGACTGGGTTTTGCCTTGTTGGCCAGGCTGGTCTCAAACTCCTGACCTCAGGTGATCCACCTGCCTTGGCCTCCCAAAGTGCTGGTATTACAGGCGTGAGCCACTGTACCTGGCCTCTCATCTTCATTTTCTTAAGCAAAACAACAATAAAACTTAGTCCCCAGATTTTAAAGATTAGCTTAAAGAACCTGTCTTTCATTTTAGAAATGTGTGGGTTGTTCCGATTCTGGTGGGTGACCTGTATGTGTGTGGTTTTTATTTTGTTTTTTTTCAGCTGCCCGTGGAGCCCCACCTCTGCCACCCATTCTCAGGTGAAGCCTGGCTTGGTCCTGTTCCTCAGGAAAAGGATGGACCTTCTCTTCTTCTCAGATGGTCCCTTCCATTCCCCTGAAACCTGCATGAGAGCTCCTAACATGTTTCTCCAATGCAACCAACCCCTAGACTCCAAGTGTCCTCCCAGCTCACCTCCATCTATGCATCTCGTCTCTGGATTTGGTGATCAGACTCTTTATATTGACAGTAGGATCTCAAACCCTGCATCCATCCTTCCTCCAGCAAGCCCTGCTAAGCCACATGAGGAACAAGTTTCCGTGTCTCCTGCCTTCCTCTTGGGGAAAGGTGCCTTGTTGTGATGAATTAACTCACTGTTGGGGCAGGGTGGGGAATGGTACTCCTTCCTTCTCCTGTCCACGGTAGGGGAAGCTTGGCAGGTATATTATATTTCATCATTTAGGAGGCTGACATGACCAGGACTTATGGGTGGGAGGGGAGCATTTTTAGTGAAGCAAGAAAGGAGTTTGCCAAGAGGTGATCTGTTTTAAAGGTCATATTTGGAGAAAGGGCATGGAATTGGGTCTGCTTTATTTTAGGGGTATTTTGTTTTTGTTCTTACCTGCTGCCTGCCCCCACCACCCCAGGGATAAATTGGATATAAACACTAAATACTAATCAGTTGAACTTAACATTTAATAAAAAGAGAGGGTGAAATAAACTGAGGACCATTTTAGAACTAGTCAGTTCTCTGCAGCAAAGGGACCAGGAGCCATTTGAACCCTCTGGGACCCCTCACCCCACTGCTTCACGGTGCTAGGCTGAGGGATGTTTTTCCTCCCCCTTACCACCCATGCCCTCGAAGGAAATGTCACTTTTTGTGGAGGGCATCATTCATTCCTGATTCACAAACCCCAAAAACCTCTGGTGGGAGAGAGGAAGATAGGGCATGGGCCTAGGCCTTAACCTCAATCTTGAGTCTGCCTCAGTCTTTTCTGACTGGCCCCGAAGTTGTCAGTGGCTCTTTCTGTCCTTCAGCCCCTGGAAGGTGCTCCAGGATAACAAAGAAGGGCAGGTTGAAGCCCCTCATGGAAGGAACTGGCTTTGTGGCGCTGCAAAGGACTTTTAAGTCCTGCATGTACTGAAGTTCACAGCCCACCTGACTGAGCAGACTCTTCCTGTTCCTTTCTCTACCACCCTTGCCTTCCCAGGACTGCACGATTTAACACAGCAGAGTACAGAAGGGTGAAGAAGTGAGCAGAGGCTTATGAGGATATTCAGATACTCCTCTATGCCAGGAAGCACAAAGACTTTGTTGAGTTTTGCCTCAGTTCAGTAGATCTTCCTTGGCAGCCAGCCATAGGTTGTTTCTTTGTCTTCCAGATCCCAAAGAGCACAGAGAAAAATGGAGGTCCCCAGTCTAGGTAGGAACTGTCGTTGGCTGATTGGATGAGGACTTCTTTTTTTCCAACAGCAGGATGGGGCTTCTGGGCTTGACACACCAGATGCTTTGGTTTTCTACAACTGTTGCTACGTGTAGAGGCTGTTCAGAGCGTGGCATGAGAGCAAGGAGACCATGGCTACTCTTTGAAATGGATGGGGAAAATTAGCTTAAAAATTTAATCACACACATCACAGGCTTAAACTGTCTTAGGGACCTTTCCAGTTGATTGGATTACAGGCTAGAGATCTGTGCATGGTGCCAGGTGAAACCCAAGTCTCCCCAGTGCTAGGTGAGGGAGGGCTCAGCAGGGGTAATGTGTATGGGGTCTGCTGTCCTTTGCCATCCCCTAGACCACATTAACTCTGGGACAGACCATGATTAGGTCTGTCACCAAACTTTTCCCAATAATTTTTTATATATCATTCCTCTTTCTAATCTGTTAGCAGTTATCTCCCAGAAGTATCCCTAGCATCCTTAAGTAAACAGAACTGCCGGACCTGGTGGCTTACGCCTGTAATCTCAGCAATCTGGGAGGCCAAGGCGGGTGGATCACCTGAGGTCAGAAGTTCGAGACTAGCCTGTCCAACATGGCGAAACCCCGTTTCTACTAAAAATACAAAAATTAGCTGGGCATGATGGCACGTGCCTGTAGTCCCAGCTACTGGGGAGGCTGAGGCATGAGAATCGCTTGAACCCAGGAGGCGGAGGTTGCAGTGAGTAGAGATGGTGCCACTGCGCTCCAGCCTGGGTGACAGAGTGAAACTCCGTCTCAAAAAACAAACAAAAAAACAGAACTGAGAGAGGGGATGCTAGTGGAGGGAAAAGGAGAAAGTATAAGAATTCATACTGCAGCAGAGTTCCAGGGCAGATACTGACAAGTGACTAAACTTTGACTGTGAAGTCTTCCCATTTATTTTTGAAATGGGAGTCGATGCCTTTTGTACGTTATCAAAGTGTCTGTTTTTTTTTTCCCTCCTTTACTCACACAGAGCATCAAAATATCACGAGTAAAGCCAAACCTCCGTTTTTCACTGGGGCTGATACCTTCCTCCCCATGGCCCGCTGCCCCTCAAATTCCTCAGCACTTGGACTGTGTCACATGGATATTGATTGTGTACTTGTTGTCTCCGCCTCATGCAAAAAGGCCTGGGTCTAGATCTAGTCAGATGGGTTTTTTTCAGAGCATGTTGATGATACAACACCTGTTTCAATGTCTTTGCCTTATACATTATTTGGTCCCGCTGTTAATAATAGATTTATTACTATGTATATTTACTATTGAAGATAGGAATGTGATCTGCATAGTTATCGGTCTACTTTCTATGTTGTAAAAAGCTTCTAATATGGGGTTTAAGGTGGGCTGGCTACAAGAGCACTAAAACTCCTCACCTTTTAAACTGCTCTTTTTATCTGCTTGTGGGAATGTCGTCTCTTCCATGGAAGATTGGGTGGTCTCATGTTGAGGCTGTTGCCCAGTCCCATTAACTCCCTTGTCCCCCCGCAGAAGGAAGAGACATTTCCCAGCTAAGCACCAGGAAGCTGTGTTAAAAGCCCTTGTATGGGTTTGGTTTTGTGATGTTCTTCCCTAATGGGAAAAACTTTATAGTTGTTTCTTACTGCCCTGTGTGGGAAGCAGGGCGGTGGCCTCCAGTCTTTTAAATGAGCTAGATGTCCCTCTTCCCCTTCTCTGGTCACTGAACCTGGACCAAAGCACTTTGATATTCCAGGTGTGATTTTCTCTGTCATGGGGATTTGCTCCAGCTGCAGAGCCCCATCATTTTCACAGCCTAGGCCAACAGAGTGAGAACCTAGGGCTACCCTAGCTGATGGATGTGAGGCTGCTGTCTCCAGGAGCTCATCCCAGCCCTGCTAACTGGCAGCGGCAAGGATACTCGTCACCGGCCATTGCACTGGGGAACTGCCTCACCCCATGGCTTCCCAACTTGAAACCCAGATTTACCTCCAGGGAGAGGTGAGAAAAAAAGTTTAAATAGACTTGCTACAGAGCAACTCAGGGTTGGGGTGTGTTTTAATTCTCCTGATCACTTGAAATAATCTGTAGGCTGAGTGCTTATGGGGGTGGGAGAGAAGGGCGACTCCAGGGTCCTTCCCTTTTACGAAGCTCTGGGGGTGGAGTGTGGGCATCTGAGGCCCTATGATGGCACTACACTGAGCTGTCTATCCTTCTGGAAACCCATCCTGCAATCAACTGCAAATCAAATTCTTCACATTCCAGCTACAGTCTTTTTTTCCCCATTGAATCTCAGTCCCTGGCCATGTGGTCAAGGTGGCTTTCTGTTAAGCTATCCTAATTTTGGGAATGGGAGGGGAGAGAGGAGGGCCATTACAACTCTGCCTTGAAGGCTCATCTCTTCAAAACAAAACAAAACTACAACCACCATCAAAACCACATGAAAAAAAAAAAAAGATTAACTGAAGGGAGGGTTTGGTTCCATTCAACTCCACATTCATTGTGCCTTTACTTGTGTTAGATTTCTGTGCTTTCTTCCTCTCCCTCTTTGAAGCAATTAAAATCTTCCTTGATAACTGCTGTTTCTTTCTACTCTTGTTTCTGGCAACTTGGTGGGTTCCTTCCCTAGTTGTCTTAAATCTCATTCCACTGGTGGCAAGAGGGGGCCTAGCCTTCTTTTCTCATGTCTAATCTTTGTCCTTTCTCATGGTGCCCTGCATGGAAGTCACAGTCAACACTGAATAAATGACTAGAATGACATGTGTGCGTGCGTGTGTGTGTGTGTGTGCGCGCGCATCTGTCTGTATGTGGATCAATTTCTTTTGGAAAATAATTTATTGTATGATTTATTTTGGAGTTATATTCTGATTACAGTGCTCCCTCTCCCAAATAGCATTGATTTGTTTCCCCCCTCTAAAATGTATAATCTGGTCTCAGGTTGGATTCTTTGGTACATTTCTTTCTTCTGGATGCCGTGCAGTGTAATTAAACCTTGCTTAAAAACAAAAAGTGAAAAATGTGTACTCTTGTGTGGAATACCGCCTCAAGTGGTGGCACAGAGAGGGGAGAAAACCTTTGCCTCATAATTTGGGTAAATGTAGTGGTTTGATTCCAGGTCTTTTGAAAAGGTAGATCTGCTGACTTGGGCAGACTCATCTACAGCTTCCTGAGGGTCTTCTCTCCTCCCCTCCAGCTGTATTTTGAAAATTACAGTTCTAGTTGGCCGGGCGTGATGGTCCAGCGCCTGTAATCCCAGCACTTCGGGAGGCCAAGGTGGGTGGATCACTTAAGGTCAGGAGTTCGAGACCAGCTTGGCCAACATGGTGAAACCCTGTCTCTACTGCAAATACAGAAATTAGCCGGTGTCGTAGCGCATGCCTGTAGTCCCAGCTACTCGAGAAGCCGAGGCAGGAGAATCGCTTGAACCCAGGAGGCAGAGGTTGCACTGAGCTGAGATCATGCCACTGCACTCAAAAAAAAAAAAAAAAAAAAAAATTACAGTTCTAGAGTTCTAGTTACCCTTCCTGGGAGATTCTGATAGACTTTATTTTATTATTTTTTATTATTTTTTATTATTTTTTTGAGACAGGATCTTGCTCTGGAGTGCAGTGGTGTGATCATAGCTCACTGCAGCCTCCAACTCCCAAGCTCAAGTGATCCTCCCACCTAAGCCTCCTGTGTAGCTGGGACCACAGGTGTGTAACTGTGCCTGGCTAATTTTGAAAATTTTATTGTAAAGATGAGGTCTCTCTATGTTGCTCAATCTGGTCTCAAATTCCTGGGCTCAAGTGATCGTCCCATTTCGGCTTCTCAAAGTGCTGGGATTACAGGCATGAGACACCACACCCAACCAGTCCTTGTTTTATATTTCTACCTAACTCCCCTTTGCGCATGATTTCAGGGAACCTAAGAGGCTTCCTGGCCTTGTGACCTTTTCCTTGAATCTCTTACAATTCTTTCTACCTGTGTTACACAGCAGATTCTCAAATTGAGGCTAAAGGAAAGAAGGGTGGGGACAAAGCATACAGAATGTGTGTATCTGTTTTTATATGGGTGTTGGCTGTTTTTCCTCACTGCTTTTTAAGCTGAATCTTAGCTGGTTTTCTTGAACTTTGCCTTTAGGTGTAAAAATTCAACCAGACACTCTCTCCTTACTGTGGTCAGCTGACATCATAACCACTAAGGCTTAATGAGCTTAACTTGCACTTTGATCACTAGCAAAGGTCTTGAAGTTATTTCTCTTCCTGATTCATAATGGGTGTGTGTATGAATCACTCTCACATAATTTAGATATAAAAACCTATGAGGATGAGGGAGGGAGGAGAGAAAAAAAGGACTCCTTTCATTTTCATCTGTACTTCCCAGATGGGCTGAATCCCTGATTATTTGACCCATCATTGTTATTAATATGGTTAATAAACTACTTGTTTATTGATTGAATTGTTCCTCCGATTTGAAATAGCCTGCAAATGGAGTTTGCCTAAATGACCTTCGACTTCCTAACCCTATAATTCATTCTGTCTTATTGTGATAGTATTGCTAGTACGTGTGTGTGTATGTCTACACACACACACAAAAGGATACCAGACAGGTTCTTCCAGTGTGATTTGATTCCTTATCCATGATACTGTGTATGAGTTAGCAGGTGATAAGGACACTAGTTTCCTCCCTCCATTACTGAGGCAGAGCTGCTTGCCATGAATGTGCCTCTTAAGTATTTCCCAACCCAATCTAACCATGAACTGAGTGACCCACTGGAAGGAAGCTGCCTGTCTCCAACTTCCTAGTACTCTGCAAAGAGAGGTAAAGGAACTGTGGAAAATGAACTAGAACTAGAAATATGTTAACCTCAGGATTCTGACTGCCCCAGAGGATAACTGGGGATATGCTTTGCCTCTGACATCACTGGAGCCCAGTCTGGATCGTTTTCACACATAATTGAATTCATTCTCCACTCCTAGGCGTAAGGGTGTGAGACTTAAAGGAGTATATGCTCTCCAGCCACAAGTGTTTATGCAAAGGGTAGATGTCCACTTGGCAAGAATGTCCTTTCCATTCCTTCAGCAAGCACTTATTGTACACTTTACTGTGTACCAGGCGTCTATGAAGATGAAAAGTCTTTTTTTGCCGGGCATGGTGGCTCATACCTGTAATTCTAGCACTTTGGGAGGCTGAGGCAGGTGGATCACCTGAGGTCAGGAGTTCGAGACCAGCCTGACCAATATGGTGAAACCCTGTCTCTACTAAAAATATGGGCCCCTGTAATCCCAGCTACTCAGGAGGCTGAGGCAGGAGGGTTGCTTGAACCCCGGGGGGGGGGGGGGGGCGGCAGAGGTTGCAGTGAGCTGAGATTGCGCCACTGCACTCCAGCCTGGGTGACAGAGTGAGACTCCATGTCAAAAAAAAAAAAATTTTTTTTTTTTTTTTTCCAGTTTGGAGATGGGGTCTCGCTATGTTGCTCAGGCTGTCCTCAAACTAGGCTCAAGGGATCCTCCCACCTCAGCCTCCTGAGTAGCTGGAATTACAGATGCATGCCACTATGCAAGGCTAAGACATGGTCTTTGACTCCAAGGAACTCATAGTAGACTTCAGGATAACTACCAGGAGAAGCCTATGCAGGGTATTAAAAGGCTTTATGAGAGTTAGCCAGGGAAGATGGAAGGTGAGTGACATTCCAGACACAGGAAACAGCAAAAACAAACGCAAGAAACAAGAAGCAAGAAGCAAGAAACAATATGATGTGTACCCATCACGTTGCTGGAGGATCATTATTAGTGCAAAGGAAAAGCTTCAAGTAGATAACTTTTCAGTCCTGACATTCTGTGATTATTTGCCTGCTTCCACGGTGGTCATTTACGCCTGTAGGCTTTTCTTGGACCACTGCTATGTTTCCTGGTATTTTTTTTTTTTTTTTTTTTTTTTTTTTTTTGAGACGGAGTCTCGCTCTGTCGCCCAGGCTGGAGTGCAGTGGCGCTATCTCGGCTCACTGCAAGCTCCGCCTCCCGGGTTTACGCCATTCTCCTGCCTCAGCCTTCCGAGTAGCTGGGACTACAGGCGCCCGCCACCTCGCCCGGCTAATTTTTTTGTATTTTTAGTAGAGACGGGGTTTCATTGTGTTAGCCAGGATGGTCTCGATCTCCTGACCTCGTGATCCGCCCGTCTCGGCCTCCCAAAGTGCTGGGATTACAGGCTTGAGCCACCGCGCCCGGCCGTTTCCTGGTGTTTTCTTTCTTTTCCTTTTTTTTTTTTTTTTTCTTGAGGCAGAGTCTTGCTCTCTCCCCCAGGCTGGAGTGCAGTGGCGTGGCCTGATCTGCGCTCACTGCAAGCTCCACCTTCCGAGTTCACACCATTCTCCTGCCACAGCCTCCCAGGTAGCTGGAACTACAGGCGCCCGCCACCACCACGCCCGGCAAATTTTTGTATTTTAGTAGAGACGGGTTTCACTGTGTTAGCCAGGATGGTCTTGATCTCCTGACCTCATGATCCACCCGCCTCGGCCTCCCAAAGTGTGGGGATTACAGGCGTGAGCCACTGCACCCAGCCGTTTCCTGGTGTTTTCATAGGCTCCAATATGCATGCTAAGTACTCATAGCTGCCTCTGCTTTCTCCTTGTAACCGAGGTAGGTTGTTTACCATAACCACCCCTTAAAGCTGGCTGTGCACACGTTACCATTTCAGGTTATTAAGGGCAATTCTTAGATGCCCATGTTATAAAAATATGAACAGTGAAGGTTGCTTCCTGAGTTCTGTTGTCCTACTAAGACATCAGAAATACCATCTAGTCCTTTTAAAATCTTCCATTGTGGCCAGGAGCGGTGGCTCACGCCTGTAATCCCAGCACTGTAGGAGGCTGAGGTGGGTGGATCACGAGGTCAGGAGTTTGAGATCAACCTGGCTACCATAGTGAAACCCCCTCTACTAAAAATACAAAAATTAGCCAGGCGTGGTGGCTCGTGCCTATAGTCCTGGCTACTCAGGAGGGTGAGGCAGGAGAATGGCTTGAACCCAGGAGGTGGAGCACTCCAGCATGAGTGACAGAATGAGATTCTGTCTCAGAAGAAGAAGAAAAAAAGCTTCCATTGTGTGGTAACTTTCTCCATTCCTGACAGCCCATTCTCTTCACTTTTGGAGTTTTCAGCTGCTAAAAAGCCTTCACAAAATGTACTCCACCATCTCTTCCTGTTTAGAATCTGAATCTGTCTAATCATCCCCCTATGATAACGTGGTCAAGAGTTTGATGTTCTGTCAGAGTTCAGAGTTAAAATTCTAGCTTTTCCACTTACTAGTTGTGTGACCTTGGGCAAGTTTTCTCAACTCCCCTCTACTGTAGTTCCCTCATTTGTAAAATGAAATAACACCAGCTTCGTGGGGGTGCTTGTGAAGATTAATAAGCTGATGTAGGTAAAATACTGAGCACAGTCCCTGGCATACACTTAAGCACTCAATATTGCCTCTCTTCATGAACTAGGTACCAATTAACTGATGATCGTAATATTGTTGCTTTCCTCTTTCTAGGCTTTATGGCTCTATTTTATTTGTTACTGAGGGGTAAAAGATAAATGTTTACCATCACCTAGAATTGGATTCTGGCCTCGAAAGGAGCCTGAGGCTTAGATGAGTTATTGGCTTTGGAAGCTGGCCTCCAAATTACTGCGCTAATTTATATTTTTCATTAAAAACTCAGCTTGCCTCTTCTATATAGCTGTCTTCCCTGGCCCTGAAACCCTGGTGTTTCGCCATAAAAGATTTTAAAATTAAGGGGTCATGATTCTCTCCCCACGATGTGTGGATTAATGGTAAGAATGTGCACAGAACATAATATTCTTACGTTGAACGAAATAAAAGCAAAGATTTGGCTGTTTCTCATCTTTGAAGCACGAATCAAGAGATACTATGATGAAGCATAGTTTTTCTTTATATAGGTGTGTAGAACTTTACCAAAAAAATCACTAGTTCAGCCATCAGTAGATCTGGATCCTAGGCTTTTCGCTGTCACCAAGATGCTGTGACCTCTAACCTTGTATACAGGTTTGCTTTGTACCTTGCGAGGTTGAGCATTAGAGAATTAAGTAAAGTGCCTAGCATCATACCTGGTGCACAGAACCCAAAACGGTAGGTATCATGTAGCAGTTCTGAAAATCTAGCCCATCAGGATGATGCAAATGGGTGCGTTCGGCAGTGAGATGGGGAACCACATCTTGACACATCCAGTCGAAGGAAGAGCGCGGAAGTAGAGTCGCGCGGCAGCAAAGACTACGCCTCCCACCGTGCTTTGCGGCGGGGCCGGCCCGTCTTGCCCAGAATCGCCCTGCAGCGATCGCGCGTCTTTCCACCGAGGCCCCGGATGTAGAGTCCCTCCCACCCGTTCAGTGGTCATGGCCTCACAGTGACGCTGAGACTTGGGGCTCTCTCATTGGCTGTAACTCTTCTACTGGATTGGAAGCAAAAAAAGAGGCGGTGCACAAGGCGAACGGCGCCTGTGACTACAGCCAATCAGAAGCGAGGCCGGGCTTTGGCGGGAGGTGGGAACACTGTGGCCATTCGAATTTGGCGCGAGCGCGGCTGTATTTTGCTGCTGCCGGTGTGCAGTTTGTTCAGGGGCTTGTGGTGGTGAGTCCCTGAGCCTGCGTGTGAGAGACTTGAGAAGGATCCTGCACTGAGGAGGTGGGAAGGAGAGGATTGCTCGAGGAGGCCTGGGGTTTGTGAGGCAGCGGAGTTGCGTGAAGGCTGCGGGTTCCGGCGAGGCCCGAGGTAAAGTGAAGGTAAAAGAGCTGAGCTCGCTGGCGGTCTGAGGTCAGGATCAGGGAAAGGGCAGGTGCCCTCAGGGTAGTTATAGCAGTTGTGCGTGGTATGAAGGAGCTGAAAGTTGTAGGAAGGAAATATTCTGGGGTGCGTTGAGAGCTGCCTAGAATGAGGACTGAGTGCAGAGGCGGAGAGAACTGAGGGAAGACTGAACTGTAGTGTGAGGACTTGGGAGAGAAGAGACTAAATGTGGCGGATGCTGGGCTGAACTGGTGATAAAGACACCCCGCGTTCCTGGAGAGAGGGAATTAGAAGTTCTATATAAATCAATTCATGTAACTGTTTTTTTGTTTTGTTTTGTTTTGTTTTTTTGAGACGGGGTCTCGCTCTCGTCGCCCAGGCTGGAATGCAGTGGCGCGATCTCCGCTCACTGACTGCAACCTCCGCCTCCCGGGTTCAAGCGATACTCCTGCTTCAGCCTCTCGAATAGCTGCTACTAGAGGCGCCCGCCACCACGCCCGGCTAATTTTTTTTTTGAGACGGAGTCTCGCTCTGTCGCCCAGGCTGGAGTGCAGTGGCGCGATCTCGGCTCACTGCAAGCTCCGCCTCCTGGGTTCACGCCATTCTCCTGCCTCAGCCTCCCGAGTAGCTGGGACTACAGGCGCCCGCCACCACGCCCGGCTAATTTTTTGCATTTTTAGTAGAGAAGGGATTTCACCGTGTTAGCCAGGATGGTCTCGATCTCCTGACCTCGTGATCCACCCGCCTCGGCCTCCCAAAGTGCTGGGATTACAGGCGTGAGCCACCGCGGCCAGCCGTAATTTTTGTATTTTTACTAGAGACGGGGTTTCACCATGTTGGCCAGGCTGGTCTCGAACTCCTGACCTCAGGTGATCCGCCCGCCTCGGCCTCCCAAAGTGCTGGGATTACAGGCGTGAGCCACCACGCCCGGCCTATTTCAGGTAACTTCTTATTGCATCGCTCAGTTGGTTAAGAACTTGGGCTCTGGCGCCAGAATACCTGGGGTTACATACCTGTTTTTCTGTGACTTTGGGCCACTGTTTATCTCAGTTTTCTCATGTGTAAAATAAAGGCTAATAGTAGTACCTACCTCTTTAAGATAGTTGTTAAACGAATTAGTACCTAAAGTGTTTATAACAGCGGCTTCCACGTAGTAGGTAGACAACAAATGTCAGTTGTTCTTGCATAGATTTGGATGTGAAGCAAAACTGAATGCTAAAATATTGTGATAACATAATTTACTTAAGAAATAAGTGTTAATCATCAGTATAAATTTATTTATTCTCTTCACTTTCACATATTGACTAGTTGTCCTGTTATTTTTTTTTAATCTAGCTGTGCTGCCATCATGCCTCAAACCCGATCCCAGGCACAGGCTACAATCAGTTTTCCAAAAAAGAAGCTGTCTCGGGCATTGAACAAAACTAAAAACTCAAGTGATGCCAAACCAGAACCGACAAATGTTCAAGCTGTAACCTGTTCTCCTCGTGTAAAAGCCCTGCCTCTCAGCCCCAGGAAACGTCTGGGTAAACCATCCATTATATCACTTTTTCACTAGCAGCTCGTGACCTTTCTTTTCTCAGTAAGATGTGTGTCCTTTGAAGGAGCTTTCTAAGTTCAGTTAAGACTTTTTTTTTTCTTTTTTTGAGACAGTCTTGCTCCATCTCCCATCCTGGAGTGCAATGTTGCGATCTCAGCTCCCTGCAACCTCTGCCTCCCAGGTTCAAGCGATTCTCCTGCCTCAGCCTCCCAAGTAGCTGGGATTACAGGCGCCCACCACCACGCCTGGCTAATTTTTTTTTTTTTTAGTAGAGACAGGGTTTCGCTATGTTGGCCAATCTGGTCTCTGACCTCCTGATCTCAGGTGATCCACCTGCCTCGGCCTCCCAAAGTGCTGGGATTACAGGCGTGAGCTACCGCTCCTGACCCTAAGACTACTCTTCATTTTAGTTATTTTCAGAATGGTTGCTAAGTGCTTACCAAACTCCAGAGTTAAGCCACTTACTGAGGTCACTTTCTGAACTACTTAATAGGTCTGATCTTCAATTCCTTAATGCTGAACTTAGTTCTGTCAGTGTTTTAAGTTACCTTGTAGTTACACGGTATTATGAAATTTAACCTCAATATTTGTGAAATTAAAACAAAAAGGTGACATGCTGGATATTTTCCGTCCTTTAGAACAGTGGTTGGTAATTCTTTCTTGTTTTGGAACATTTGTTTTTAAATGGAGGGGTGATTTGGTTGTTTCTGGAGACATGTTTGGTTGTTACAGCTGGGTGTTGCTACTGGCATAGTGGGTAGAGGCCAGGGATGCTGCTAAACATTACAATGCACAGGACAGCTCCTTGACAATGAAGAATCATTTGGTTCAAGATGTCAGTGGTGCCAACATTGAGAAAACCTGTTTCAAAACAGCCTTACAATTTCATCCTGGTAAAACCCGTTTGGTTTCTACTAAATGCAGTAGTCCTCACTTATCTATGGGGGATACATTCCAAGACCCCCAGTGGATGCCTGCAATTGAGGATAGTACCAAACCCTACGTATACTGTGTTTTTGATCTGATAACCAAGTCAGCTACTAAGTGACTAGTGGGTGGATAGCATATACAGTGTGGATATGCTGGCTGAAGGGATGATTCATGTCTCTGGTAGGATGGTGTGGGATTTCATCATGGTACTAAACTGCATGCAATTTAAAACTTGTCAATTGTTTATTTCTGGAATTTTCCATTTAGTATTTTCAGACTGAGGGTAACTAGAACGGTGGATAAGGGCACTACTGTAGTAAGATCAGTGGTGCCATCTGGTGGCCAATATTTGCTGCTAAGTGAGAAGGCATTTTACGTTGGTGGTTCTAAGGTAGAAATTCACCTCTTTCTGGGAGAGGCAGAGGTCTTGCACATCCTTTTACTATCCAATGCTATGACTGACTACATTTTGATTTTATTATGTTTCAGGTGATGACAACCTATGCAACACTCCCCATTTACCTCCTTGTTCTCCACCAAAGCAAGGCAAGAAAGAGAATGGTCCCCCTCACTCACGTACACTTAAAGGACGAAGACTGGTATTTGACAATCAGCTGACAATTAAGTCTCCTAGCAAAAGAGAACAAGCCAAAGTTGACCACAACAAAATACTTTCTTCAGTTAGAAAAAGTCAAGAGATCACAACAAATTCTGAGCAGAGATGCATATTGGAGAAAGAATCTGCATGTGTGAGACTATTCAAGCAAGAAGGTTTGTTCTTCCATGGCAACTGTTAGTGCAGCCATTGTAACCAAGGCTGATGACTCCAAATGAACCACCCAGTGGGTCTTCTCAGTCACCTTCTGTTGTGTCTAATTGACCTTTTATGTCTGGCACAGGCACTTGCTACCAGCAAGCAAAGCTGGTCCTGAACACAGCTGTCCCAGATCGGCTGCCCGCCAGGGAAAGGGAGATGGATGTCATCAGGAATTTCCTGAGGGAACACATCTGTGGGAAAAAAGCTGGAAGCCTTTACCTTTCTGGTGCTCCTGGAACTGGAAAAACTGCCTGCTTAAGCCGGATTCTGCAAGACCTCAAGGTACATTGAGAGTCTGAATTATGATGCTCTTGGTAAATGATATTTGGGTGTTTTGTTTTTGAAACAGGGTCTCACTCTCTTGTCCAAGCTGGAGTGCAGTGGTGTGATCTCGGCTCACTGCAGCCATGACCTCTTGGGCTCAGGTGATCCTCCCACCTCGACCTCCTGGATAACTGGGACTACTGGCACTCACCACTACGCCCAGCTAATTTTTTGTAGAGACAGGGTTTCACCATGTTGCCCAGACTTGTCCTGAACTCCTGAGCTCAAGCAGTCGGCCTGCTTCAGCCTCCAAAGTGCTGGGATTACAGGTGTAAGCCACTGTGCCTGGCCAGCACTTAGTTTTTAAGAGTTAAGAAAGAGGGCTAGGCACAGTGGCTCACACCTGTAATCCCAGCACTTTGGGAGGCCAAGGTGGGCGGATCACCTGAGGTCAGGAGTTCGAGACCACCTTGGTCAACATGGTGAAACCCTGTCTCTACCAATAATAGAAAAAAAAAAATTAGCCGGGTATGGTGGCAGGTGCCTATAATCCCAGCTACTTGGGAGGCTGAGGCAGGAGGATCACTTGAACTTGGGAAGCAGAGGTTGCAGTGAACTGAGATTGCACCACTGTACTCCAGCCTGGGTGACACAGCAAGACTCCATTTCAAAAGAAAAAGGAAAAAAAAGAGTTAAGAAAGAGTAGGCCTGGTGTGGTGTCTCACGCCTGTAATTCCAACACTTTGGGAGGCTGATGCGGGTGGATCACCTGAGGTCAGGAGTTCAAGACCAGCCTGGCCAACAGGGCAAAACCCCATCTCTACTAAAAATACAAAAATTAGCTGGGTGTGGTGGTGTATCCCTGTAATCCCAGCTACTTGGGAGACTGAGGCAGGAGAATCACTTGAACCTGGGAGGCAGAGGTTGCAGTAAGTTGAGATTGTGCCATTGCATTTCAGCCTGGGCAACAGAGTGAGACTCTGTCTCCAAAAGAAAAGAAAAGAAAGAGTAGAAGTTTCGAAGATTGAAGGTTTCTTTAAAACAAGACATTTGTAATTTTGTTGTTTAAATCTTTCCAAATGAAAGTAGAGCTTCCTTACGCGCTGTTAGCTCTTCAAAGACATTTTAGGCTCTATCAGATCTTTATTTTCTGAGGCCAAAATAACTACCATGTTTGCATTTTTTTTCCAGAAGGAACTGAAAGGCTTTAAAACTATCATGCTGAATTGCATGTCCTTGAGGAGTGCCCAGGCTGTATTCCCAGCTATTGCTCAGGAGATTTGTCAGGAAGAGGTATCCAAGCCAGCTGGGAAGGACATGATGAGGAAATTAGAAAAACATATGACTGCAGACAAGGGCCCCATGATGTAAGTATTGTTCTGCTTCATGTTGCTCTGTGAAAATCTACAAGGTCTGTTGCCCATAAAAAGTACATTTTGTATATTTGCTCTCTGAAGGATAGTTACATAAGCTTAAAGGGAAAGAAGAGAAAGAAGATACACCTAATTTTAAATTGGATTACTTGTAGATGATGTGGAGTATCCTTGTAACAGTAACTAGAGATAGGATAGATTATGATCTTTAAACTGGTCTGAGCTTTAGGAAAGTGACCTGAAGACAGCCTATACCAAACATTAGAGGGTTAGGAAGGTGAATATGGATTCTAACTGTTTCTCTTTTTATAGTGTGTTGGTATTGGATGAGATGGATCAACTGGACAGCAAAGGCCAGGATGTATTGTACACACTATTTGAATGGCCATGGCTGAGCAATTCTCGCTTGGTGATGATTGGTTAGTGCTCAATTGTTAATGTTACGTGGTGGTTTTAAAGTATTTTTTTTTAAATATATATTCAGCTTATTTATCAACTATTTTATCTTAAACCAGCTTTCTGCCTTGTCAAAATAGAAAGTTAAATGACTAGGTACATCTTACCTAATAGATATATCTTATCAATTGGGATGGGGTAGGAGACAGCTGTGAAGCAACATTAAGACGCTAGATTCTATAACTGGAAATTTATTTAGCTTTCAGAGGATTTAGTTTTCCCTTTAGGATAATGTAACCAATGATCAATGTTGTTGATCTCTTCCTTAGGTATTGCTAATACCCTGGATCTCACAGATAGAATTCTGCCTAGGCTTCAAGCTAGAGAAAACTGTAAGCCACAGCTGTTGAACTTCCCACCTTATACCAGAAATCAGATAGTCGCTATTTTGCAAGATCGACTTACTCAGGTCAGTGCCAACTATTTTGCCAAATTATGTGTTTCTTGGATCACCTGTGCTAGGAAAATTTAACAATAGTTTTAAAATATTTTTGCCTTAATTGCTTTATTAATGGAGCAAGAAGTTCCTGTGGACCATAGAGAGAACATTTTTATGTGAATTTCTGCTTCATTCATTTACTGGATGTCTCAGTGTTGAAATAAAATCAGGAGTTAGAGGAATTTTGAGATGGAGTTTTGCTCTTGTAGCCCAGGCTGGAATGCAATGGCATGATCTCGGCTCTCTACAACCTCTGCCTCCCGGGTTCAAGCAATTCTTCTGCCTCAGCCTCCCGAGTAACTGGGGTTACAGCACCCGCCACCACGCCCAGCTAATTGTTATATTTTTAGTAGAGCTCGGGTTTCACCATGTTGGCCAGGCTGGTCTCGAACTCCTAACCTCAGGTGATATGCCTGTCTCGGCCTCCAAAGTGCTCAGATTACAGGTGTGAGCCACTGTACCCGGCCTCAAGTGCTTTCTTTAATGACTTTTAAAAAATAGGGCCTATGAAAAAACTTTTTCTGTTGAAAGTAACTAAATAGATATTTTATTTTTGCTAATTTCAGTTCTGATTGCTTTTTTTCCATTTATGAACTTCTACCACATCCATACAAAATGCTTAAATGTGTGAAAACTCTCAAATATCTCCATTATTTATGAGAAGAAAAGGCATCTTTTTGACCCTAAGGAGTTGCCAATCAAGTTTAGGGTTAAATGTGAAAATATTTATGCTTGGGACATAAATTACCGAGGGAGAATCTTATAGTTCAAACTGTCATATTCTATGTCTTGTCTTAAGGTATCTAGAGATCAGGTTCTGGACAATGCTGCAATTCAATTCTGTGCCCGCAAAGTCTCTGCTGTTTCAGGAGATGTTCGCAAAGCACTAGATGTTTGCAGGTGAGTTATGGCACTGTTGCCTCCTTTTATTAAAAAAAAAAAAGAAATGCTGTTAATTGTCTCATGTAACTCAAGTGAATGTGGCTTAAGAGGCTCTGTTCTGCTACTTTTTTACGCTCAGAAAGGAGGACTTGTTTCTCAGTGGGGAGCTCTGGATTTCCACCGTGTTAATGTCTGAAACATTATCAGTCCATTACCTACAGAGGGAGAAACAAATGAGATGTTGCTGGCACTCCCTGTGGTGATTATAGATTGGTTAATTACATTTGTATTAAAAAAGACTCCAGTTTACTTTTCCATTAGCTGGTCTCAAGCAGGTTTATTTATGGACCTGAACCATCTTTGCCTTTAGACTTTTTTCCTTCCTTTCCTTTTGTGAGCACCCCTTCTTCCCTCCAGTTGGTGGTCCCCCATAGTTGTACTCCAGACCTCTTTCTCCCTTCCCATCCCCCTGCCCCTCCTGCTGGGGAAAGCCTCTGTGCTGACTGATGAAATTTCTTCCTTCCCAGTAGGGACGCTGGGTCCATTAAAATGATACTTGCTGTGCTGGCCTGCTGGTCCAACCTCCCCCTATTGCCATGCAGAAGACCCAGGTCTGGCTTATGGCTTCCTGTGGGCAAAGTACTTTGGAGAGAGCAGTGGGAGAGTAAGCTCTTCCTATTGCTAGATTGCATGATCCTGAATTTGAAAGTTTCCCCTAATCAGCAAACTACTTGGGTAAAGACTGCAACTATGAGCAATAGTCATGTAGGCTAGGGTGGTTTAGCCTACACATATCCTATGTATTTATAACTGAAGATATCTCTTTTAGGTTTGGTGTGTATGGGTGGTGCTGGCTCCCTTTAGTTAGTCACCCACACTACATATCCTCTCTCCTACCCATGACATTTTCTCCTCATCCAAGATGTTATCATTGGCTTAATGTATGATGACCTACTTGGCATCTATTAGGAGGAAACCATTGAAGTTTCTCAAATCTGACGTCCATGAATAATTTCAAAGCAATTAAGTCCCCTTATCTGAGAAATAACCCAGTTTTGTTTGGGGGCTTTAAAATTACAAAACATCATAATTTTAAAGTTAGACATAGGATATGTATAGGCTAAACCATGTTAGCCTACATGACCATTGTTCATAGTTGCAGTCTTTAAGCAATAGTCATTAATGTGCCTGCTTTTGAGGCTGGTGATTTGGTATGGTGTTTGGTTTGGCTCACACTAAATTAATTTTAGAAATTTTTTTTATAGGAGAGCTATTGAAATTGTAGAGTCAGATGTCAAAAGCCAGACTGTTCTCAAACCACTGTCTGAATGTAAGTAGTTTATCTTCTTCTTGTCTTCCTTTGTAACTGGAAGCTTAGCTTTTCTGAGGAAAGAGGTAAAAAGATGAAATGAACATAGTTAAATCCAAAATCACCCATTTTTGTGTGTGTCTGTGTTTTTAGTCTGTTTCATCTACTTTATTTCAATCTTGCCTGCCAGTACTATAGTTCATGCATTACTGGAAATGAGTTCCCAGGGTATTGCGTAAATGGCTGGGACAGAGTAAGTTTTCTTTCCAAGCTCTAAAAATGAAACTTGTAGACAATGAGGTTGGATCAGCTCTCTAGGTGCTTATGTTGCGTGCACTTTAGGTCTCAATATAGGTGAAAGCAAAGCCTGATAAATAAGGGAGAATTGGGTAAAAGAATTGTGAGGCCGGCCGGGCGCGGTGGCTCAAGCCTGTAATCCCAGCACTTTGGGAGGCCGAGACGGGCGGATCACGAGGTCAGGAGATCGAGACCATCCTGGTTAACACGGTGAAACCCCGTCTCTACTAAAAAATACAAAAAACTAGCCGGCCGAGGTGGCGGACGCCTGTAGTCCCAGCTACTCGGAAGGCGGAGGCAGGAGAATGGCGTGAACCCGGGAGGCGGAGCTTGCAGTGAGCTGAGATCCGGCCACTGCACTCCAGCCTGGGTGACAGCGCGAGACTCCGTCTCAAAAAAAAAAAAAAAAAAAAAAGAAAAAAAAAAAAAGAGTTGTGAGGCCAGAGGCCCGGCGCGGTGGCTCAAGCCTGTAATCCCAGCACTTTGGGAGGCCGAGACGGGCGGATCACGAGGTCAGGAGATCGAGACCATCCTGGCTAATACGGTGAAACCCCGTCTTTACTAAAAAAATACAAAAAACTAGCCCGGTGAGGTGGCGGGCGCCTATAGTCCCAGCTACCCGAGAGGCTGAGGCAGGAGAATGGCGTAAACCCGGGAGGCGGAGCTTGCGGTGAGCTGAGATCCGGCCACTGCACTCCAGCCTGGGCGACAGAGCGAGACTCCGTCTCAAAAAAAAAAAAAAAAAAGAATTGTGAGGCTAGGTGTGGTGGTTCACACCTGTAATCCCAGCACTTTGGGAGGCCAAGGCGGGAGGATCGCTTGAGCCCAGGATTGTGAGACCAGCCTGGGCAATATAGTGAGACCTTGTTTCTACAACAAAATTTTAAAAATTTTGCAGCCATTAGAAATATGAGTTCATATCCTTTTTAGGGACATGGATGAAGCTGGAAACCATCATTCTTCAGCAGAGTAACACAGGAACAGAAAACCAAATACCACATGTTCTCACTCATAAGTGGGAGTTGAACAATGAGAACACATGGATGCAGGGAGGGGAACATCACATGCCGGAGCCTGTCAGGGGTGAGGGCCAAAGGGAGGGAGAGCATGCGGGACTTAAAACCTAGATGAGGGGTTGATGAGTGCAGCAGGCCATCATGGCACATGTATACCTATGTAACAAACCTGCACATTCTGCACATGTATCCCAGAACTTAAAGTTAAAAAAAAAAAATTAGACAAGCATGGCGTGTGCCTATAGTCCTAGCTACTTGGGAGGGTGAGGCAGGAGAATCACTTGAGCCGGAAAGGCAGTGGTTGCAGTGAGCTGAGATCGTGCCACTGCACTGCCAGCCTGGGCAACAAAGTGAGACTCTGTCTCAAAAGAATAATAAGAAAAATTATAAGTTCAACTTGGGATAGATATCTCAAGCTTTTAAAGAAGTCTAGAGGGTAGAGGTAAAAATATCATACTGCTACAGTAAGCTACACGCTATCACAAATGACAAAACTAATTTTCCATTCCCTCAGCCCTGTTGTTTCGGTTGTGGCAAATGTAAAATGGCCATGAACTACATATCTTACAGTATTTGATATCCAGTGTTAGTCTTTATAAACAGAATAGTAAGATTTGATTGTTTCTTTTTCACTCCTACACTAGCTGGGAGTTAGTAAAATTGTTTCTGGCATTATAGTTCTGCATGAAATTCTTTCTTTTTTTCATCAATTTGCTGAAATAAAATAAAAATATTTCAGAAGTGGCCAAAAATAGTGCTTAGGCTAATAGTAGGCAATATATACCAATGTATAGACTTAGATACTGGTTTCTTCTTCCATTTCAACTTTTCAGATTATTCTCTTTTCCTCCTTTTTCCCCACCAGTAACATTTAGGCTTGTCACTGGCCCCTGTGAGCACCACTAGCACAAACATAATTAAAAGAGGTAAAGAGGTTGTAAGTTCTATCTTTTGACTTCGGGTTTGTGGGGGATTGGCTTTTTTCTTTTTCTTTCTTTTTTTTTTTTTTTTCTTTTTTCTTTTTGTGTGAGACAAAATCTTGCTCTGTCTCCCAGGCTGGAGTCCAGTGTGCAATTATGGCTGGTGCGATCATGGCTCACTGCAGCTGCAGCCTCCCAGGCCCAAGCAGTCCTCTCACCTCAGCCTCCCCAGCTCCAGCTACTGCTAATTTTAAAATTTTTGTAGAGTCAATGGGTGGAGGAGTCTCCTTATGTTGCCCGGGCTGGTCTCAAACTCCTGGGATGAAGTGATTCTCCTGCCTCAGCCTACCACAGCTTTGGAATTACAGGCATGAGCCACCATACCAGGTTGAGATTGGCTTTTAATGGCTCCAGAAAGCTACAGGGAGAATGACTTCAACTAAATATAAGAAGAAAATTTCTAATAACTAGAACTAACTGGGCTTCCTTGAAACATAGTGGGTTCTCCAGCATTGAAGATATTCAGACAAAAGCTGGATAGATGCCACTTGTTGAGATTGTTTTAGAGAGGACTCAGCCATTGGGTAGGGAGTAAAAATAGACTTCTAAATTCCTTTCAGTTTTAAGATTCTTTTACTTGATCTGTGATCTCCGGTTTCTCCATTAGTCCTCTGCAGCATCCCTTTGTGGTAATATAATATTATAGAAGTAAATTGTTGTGGGACAACTGCAAGTGATTTCAGGAAGTAACTTCAGGCAAAGGTTGTTACAGAGCACGTTTCTCTGTCTTGAAATTCATGCATCTCCAAAACGATGAGGCCATAGTCTTTTTTTTTTTTTTTTTTTTTGAGACAGGGTCTTGCTCTGTCACCCAGGCTGGAGTACAGTGGCGTGATCTTGGCTCACTGCAACCTCCTCCTCCCAGGCTCAAGCCATCCTGCCACCCCAGCCTCCTGAGTAGCTGGGACCACAGGCACACACCACCACACCCCGCTGTTTTTTTGTATTTTTAGTAGAGATGGGGTTTCACCTTGTTGCCCAGGCTGGTCATGAATTCCTGAGCTCAAGCCATTAGTTATTTTTCCTGATCCTCTCCCTCTACCCTCCTATAGGCCCCAGTGTGTGTTGTCCCCTCTGTGTGTCTATGTGTTCTCATCATTTAGCTCCCACTTAGAAGTGAGAACATGTGGTATGTGGTTTTCTGTTCCTGCAGTAGTTTGCTAAGGATATAGTCTTATGCAGCTTATTGGCAATTTCCCAACCCCTGGCTTTTATTAAGATGATGATATCTGACCAGGCATGGTGGCTCACGCCCATAATCTCAGCGCTTTGGGAGGTGGAGGAGGGCAGATTGCTTGAGCTAAGGAGTTCAAGACCAGCCAGGGCAACATGATGAAACCCCATCTCTACAAAAAATACCAAAAAAAAAAAAGATGGTGCTATCTGCTAGCATATCTAGTGACATTTTCTCAAGTGTTGCTCTACTGCTGATCAGCTTGGGCAAGTGAACCAAACCTCAAAGGTCATTTGGGGAAGCCCTCTGAAGGACTGATATGGCAGTGACTTCACTCGCCACATTTAGCCGCTCATTTGATCCAAAATATTAGGGAATTTTCCAACTTTTTTTTTTCCTTTTTTTTGAGACGGAGTCTGGCTCTGTTGCCCAGGCTGGAGTGCAGTGGCTGGATCTCAGCTCACTGCAAGCTCCGCCTCCTGGGTTTACGCCATTCTCCTGCCTCAGCCTCCCGAGTAGCTGGGACTACAGGTGCCCGCCATCAGGCCCAGCTAGTTTTTTGTATTTTTTTTAGTAGAGACGGGGTTTCACCGTGTTAGCCAGGATGGTCTCGATCTCCTGACCTCGTGATCCACCCGTCTCGGCCTCCCAAAGTGCTGGGATTATAGGCTTGAGCCACCGCGCCCGGCCTTTTTTTTTTTTTTTTTTCCAAGACGGAGTTTCACTCTCCCGCCCGGGCTGGAGTGCAGTGGCATGATCTCGGCTCACTGCAACCTCTGCCTCCCGGGTTTAAGTGATTCTTCTGCCTCAGCCTCCCAAGTAGCTGGGATTATAGGCACCCGCCACCACACCCAGCTAATTTTTTGTGTTTTTAGTAGAGACGGGGTTTCACTGTGTTGGGCAGGCTGGTCTCAAACTCCTGACCTCAGGTGATCTGCCCACCTTGGTCTCCCAAAGTGCCGGGATTACAGGCATGAGCCACTGCACCCAGCCTTTTTTTTTCTTTCCTTTCTTAATTACCAAGCACAGTCACCATATTTGCTTCAAGGTTCTGTTATTCTGTACTTCTGAGATACTAGGAACTAGCCTGGCGTGGTGGCATGCACCTGTAATCCTAGCTACACAGGAGGCTGAGACGGGAGGATCACTTGAGCCCAGGAAGCCAAGGCTGCAGTGAGCCATGCTAGTGCCACTGCACTCCAGCCTGAGCGACAGAGATCCTGTCCCCGCCCCCGCGCCCCCCCCCCCCCCCCGCCAAAAAAAAAAAAAATAGTTCTCTGGTCCTTTCATGAGGTGGATTTTGTCCCTCTGACATTAAATTACATTCCATAAGACAAAATAGCTCACTATTTGGCCCAGAGAAAGGGTAACCCTACTTTTCAAGTCATCCCACATTATTTTGACATCTTTAAGAGAATAGCGTTATCTCTCATCCTTTGGCCTCTGGTTAGAGAGAACCTCTGCTTTGCCACCATGTGACCGTACTTGAATTTCCTTTAGCTCAAACTTAGTATCATCCGTCTCATCATGCATACACACACACAATATTTTAGAAAACGAATTAAGCTTGACTTATTTACTTTATAGGTAAATCACCTTCTGAGCCTCTGATTCCCAAAAGGGTTGGTCTTATTCACATATCCCAAGTCATGTCAGAAGTTGATGGTAATAGGATGACCTTGAGCCAAGGAGCACAGGATTCCTTCCCTCTTCAGCAGAAGATCTTGGTCTGCTCTTTGATGCTCTTGATCAGGCAGTTGAAAATCAAAGAGGTCACTCTGGGGAAGGTAAGTTGGGATGGAGCAGACAGAGCGGAGGTAGAGATCAGAATCTGCTTTGCAGAGCAGGTATTTTCCAAAAGGCCTATGATATTTCAGCTGATATGAATTTAAAATGGATTTTAACAGTAAGAATTAATACTGGTACTCTATAAAAGGCACCTATTTCCCTTGGGTTGTGGTTGAGAGTTTACCATTAATCTTTTCCCCATACTCCCCTTCATTTCTGCATCTCTCTATGAAATACATAAAGCCCCTTTCCTACGTTACTGTATAGGTTTTCGGGAATATCTACAGAAGCCTGTTCAAGGATTTTTTTTTTTTTTTTTTTTTTTGACGCGGAGTCTTGCTCTGTGCCCCAGGCTGGAGTGCAGTGGCGCGATCTCGGCTCACTGCAAGCTCCGCTCCCCCGGGTTCACGCCATTCTCCTGCCTCAGCCTCCCGAGTAGCTGGGACTACAGGCGCCCGCCACCTCGCCCGGCTAATTTTCTTGTATTTTTAGTAGAGACGGGGTTTCACCGTGTTAGCCAGGATGGTCTCGATCTCCTGACCTCATGATCCGCCCGTCTCGGCCTCCCAAAGTGCTGGGATCAAGGATTTTATTGAAAAGAGGAAGAAATAGGATATTCAGATAAGTTTTTGCAAACCTAGACTCAGGTTTCTTAAATGATTAAAGGCTATAAGCAATGTGACTTTTAAGCAGCATTTGTTCTCCCTTGTTTCCTACCAGTTATATGAAGCCTACAGTAAAGTCTGTCGCAAACAGCAGGTGGCAGCTGTGGACCAGTCAGAGTGTTTGTCACTTTCAGGGCTCTTGGAAGCCAGGGGCATTTTAGGATTAAAGAGAAACAAGGAAACCCGTTTGACAAAGGTACAACTGCTTTTTTATGACAGTGTTTTTAATTGTTCTATTTTGTAGAGTGATGCTAAAGTAAAGGTTTATTGTTAAACGAGATGACCACAATTAGTTAAACAAGTCGATTTTTGTTAGGTAAGGTTTAAGGTGTATAAAGATGGGAGTGTGATATGAATATTTTTTCAGGCCATTGGAAAAAAAAAGTAGTAGAGACTTTTGTCTTTTGTGAGAAAAGTTTAATATGGTATAAGTTTGTGTACTGACAACTTTGCTTTTATGAGTTCTCCAGTGTGAAAAATCCTTTTCTTTTCTTTACAGGTGTTTTTCAAGATTGAAGAGAAGGAAATAGAGCATGCTCTGAAAGATAAAACTTTAATTGGAAATATCTTAGCTACTGGATTGCCTTAAATTCTTCTACACCCCACCTGAAAGTATTCAGCTGGCATTTAGAGAGCTACAGTCTTCATTTTAGTGCTTTACACATTCGGGCCTGAAAACAAATATGACCTTTTTTACTTGAAGCCAATGAATTTTAATCTATAGATTCTTTAATATTAGCACAGAATAATATCTTTGGGTCTTACTATTTTTACCCATAAAAGTGACCAGGTAGACCCTTTTTAATTACATTCACTACTTCTACCACTTGTGTATCTCTAGTCAATGTGCTTGCAAGTGTACAGATCTGTGTAGTGGAATGTGTGTATATTTACCTCTTTGTTTGCTCAAACATGAGTGGGTATTTTTTTGTTTGTTTTTTGTTTTTTGTTTTTGAGGCCGCATCTCACCCTGTTGCCCAGGCTAGAGTGCATTGGCGTGTTCTCTGCTCACTGCAGCATCCGCTTCCCAGGTTGAAGCGATTCTCTTGCCTCAGCCTCCCAAATAGCTGGGATTATAGGTGCCCACCACTGTGCCCAGCTAATTTTTGTATTTTTAGTAGAGACAGGGTTTTACCATGTTGGCCAGGCTGGTCTTGAACTCCTGACCCTCAAGTGATCCACCCACCTTGGCCTTCCAAAGTGCTGGGATTACAGGCGTGAGCCACCACGCCCAGCCATGAGTGTATTTTGTTAAGAACTTTGAGGTTAGGGTAAGAAGAATGAAAATGATCCAGAAAAATGCAAGCAAGTCCACATGGAGATTTGTAGGACACTGGTTAAAGAATTTCTTTCTTTTTGGAGTATACTATGTTCATGGTGCAGATACTATGACATTATGGCATTTTAAAGACTCGTTGAGTTTCTTGGGCACTCCCAAGGGCGTTGGGGTCATAAGGAGACTGTAACTCTACAGATTGTGAATATATTTATTTTCAAGTTGCATTCTTTGTCTTTTTAAGCAATCAGATTTCAAGAGAGCTCAAGCTTTCAGAAGTCAATGTGAAAATTCCTTCCTAGATTGTCCCACAGTCTTCGCTGCCCTTGGATGAAGCCACTTATTTCAAGATGCTTACTTTGGGGTTGGGTTTTCATCTAAACACATTTTTCCAGTCTTATTAGATAAATTCGTCCATATGGTTGGTTAATCAAGAGTCTTCTGGGTTTGGTTTGGTGGCATTAAATGGCAATTTGTGACTGAGACACCAGAGGGCACCATTATAACATTGACTGCTTTGAAAGGGGATGCTTGAGGCTGAGGTAGTTTTGAGGGAAAGGGGGAAGTTCTAGTTTGATTTGTTTGGGAGATTGCTGTACTTTTATAACTCAAGCAAATGCTTGAAGTGTAAACCATGTGTGATACGAATGATCTGAGAGCCAGTGACCAAGTCTGCTTTTCCCAGAGCTCTCCTGCTGCCGCCTCTACCTTTCTGACATGGCCTTCCATTTGGGAACTTGATATGTGTACAAATGATATGTTGGCCACTGTTTCATTCATCCTGACCACTGTATCCTTGTAATGTGATCTGAACTACAACAGGTGGTATGGGATAGAGGCAGGGAAAGCAGAGAGAGCCCTCTGAAATGAACACTACCCACTGGTGTGTGTAGCACAAGATAGTCTGTAGGCATGAGCCTGAATGTTGTTCTCACACTCCTTTACTAGAGCATTCATTCCCTCTGAAGGCAGTTTGAACATGGAAACACAGTTCTATACCTAGAAGGTTGGAAAGTGTCTGGGAGTATAAGGGTTAACAGGCATAATTGCAAAGATTGTCCAAAGACTGATGGAGAGCAGAGACTGAATGGGATTGAGAACAGATGCGAAGCTTGATTTAAATTACATTTTATTGGATGCTGCAGCCTTAAGAGACGTGACTGCTTTACAGTTTGTTTCCACACTGTGGGCAGCTGCTGTCTGTTCTGTGTCCACAATAGGATCCTGCCCAATAAGGAGCAGCCTCCCCACCTCGTTGTGTTTGAGGCTTGGCGCCTTCATCTTAACTGTAGGGCTTGAGTCAGGAACACGGCTTGACTCGCAGTGGGGCTGCTATGTATCCTCCCTGGCTTCCAGCCAAAATCACATTGGTAGATTCGAAGGGGCCAAATTTGTTTCCCCTCTATCTCCTTTCTCTTTCCCCTGGTTTTGGAAATAGGGTTTTCTGTCTACTGATTTGTTAGTTTCCTTTTCTTTACTTCTCCCCTCATTGTCAATTTCTAGGTCATTGCTGCTCTTAAGACTTTAGCAATTGGAACAGGATTGGTTCTGTCAGTGATGCGTGAAGCAGACTTAGTGTCCCTGCTTGGCTTCCGCTGCCCTTGTGGGAGCAAAAACTGATATATGTTTGTCAGTAAAGTCTTAAGTGTAATTCAGACTGCTGAGGAAGAAAGCCCTTTCCTTGCTGGCTTTTCTCACTGAAGCTGAGAGCTACAGGAAGGTGGTAGGAGTTTTAGTGGGATGGGATGGGATGGGCTTGTGGTTAGCAGTTTTTGCCACGATTATAGGCTGCTTCACTTAGAGCAGTGGCAAAGATGCTGACCTACATTCTTCCTTTTGAAGGTGATGAAGTGTCTGTCTATATCCTGGTTTATCTCTCACCCCCACCCCAAGGAAGCTGATTAAGCTTCCATAGAGTATTGGATATTGCCATGGAAAGAGCATAGACAAAATAAATTGGTGTGTATTTCAACCCCAGAGCTGCCACAGACATTTCTGGCTCAATGGAGACTTGCTTGTGGCTAGCTAACTCTGCAAGAATGTGTGAGGTCCAGGCTGGGCGTGGTGGCTCACGCCTGTAATCCCAGTACTTTGGGAGGCCGAGGCAGGTGGATCATCTGAGGTCAGGAGTTTGAGACGAATCTGGCCAACATGGCGAAACCCTGTCTCTACTAAAATAAAGTAGCCAGGCATGGTGGCGTGTTCCTGTCATTCCAGCTACTGGAAGGCTGAGGCAGGAGAATGACTACAACCCGGGAGGCAGAGGTTGCAGTGAGCCGAGATAGCACCATTGCACTCCAGCTTGGGCGACAGAGTGAGACTGTCTCAGAAAAAAAAAAAATGCCGGGTGCAGTGGCTCACGCCTGTAATCCCAGCACTTTGTGGGGCCAAGGCAGGCGGATCACTTGAGGGTCAGGAGTTCAAGACCAGCCTGGCCAACATGGCGAAACCCTGTCTTTACTAGAAGTACAAAAATTAACCTGGCACCGTGGTACACACCTAAAATCACAGCTACTCGGGAGACTGAGGCAGGAGAATTGCTTGAGCCTGGGAGGTGGAGATTGCAGTGAGATGAGATCATGCCACTGTACTCCAGCCTGGGTGACAGAGTAAGACTGTCAAAAAATAATGTGTGAAGTCCAATCTACCCAGGGATCAAAAAGTTGGCAGAGCCTTATTCTCTCTGAGCCCCCCGTTTGCATTCCTCCCTATCTTTACTAAGTGTCCCTTTGAATATACATCAGGCCAGGTGTGGTGGCTCATGCCTGTAATGCCAACACTTTGGGAGGAGGCAGCAGCGGGAGGATTACTTGAAGTCAGGAGCTTGAGACCAGCTTGGGCCACATAGTGAGACCCCCCCCTTACCCTTCTCTACCAAAAAAATCTTAAAAATTAGCTGGGCATGGTGGCATGCACCTGTAGTCCTAGCTACTCGGGAAGCTGAGGTGGGAGGATGCTTTGAGCCCAGGAGTTCAACTCGGCATGGGCTGTGATCACACCACTGCATTACAGCCTGGGTGACAGAGTGAGACCCTGTCTCTAAAAGTAAAAGACAGAAAGCAGATACACCAATAAGAATGAGAAGTTGGGAATAAGATGTGACTTTGTGACTTCGGTTTTTTATATATATATATATATATATATATATATATATATTTTTTTTTTTTTTTTTTTTTTTTTTTTTTTTTGTAAGACTGAGTCTCACTCTGTCACCCAGGCTGGAGCAGTGGTGCGATCTCTGCTCACTGAAAGCTCCACCTCCCAGGTTCACGCCATTCTCCTGCCTCAGCCTCCTGAGTAGCTGGGACTACAGGTGCTCACCACCACGCCCGGCTAATTTTTTCTGTATTTTTAGTAGAGACGGGGCTTCACTGTGTTAACCAGGATGATCTCGATCTCCTGACCTCGTGATCCGCCCGCCTCGGCCTCCCAAAGTGCTGGGATTACAGGCTTGAGCCACCATGCCTGGCTGGTTATATATTTTTTAAATATCTTGAGAGGTGTTAACCTTGACTGCTGAGGGAGAACAAAAGAGAGCCAAGATTGAAATTTCATTTACATTTGTATCTGTCCCTAGCAATTAGCGTAGTGCCTAATACCTGGTAGGTACTCAATAGTTGCTGAACAGATAAATTAACCAAATAAGATGCTGCCTTTTCCTCCATGTTGAGAACAGTTTTTTTTTTTTTTTTTTTTGAGACGGAGTCTCACGCTGTTGCCCAGGCTGGAGTGCAGTGGAGCGATCTCGGCTCACTGCAAGCTCCGCCTCCTGGGTTCACGCCATTCTCCTGCCTCAGCCTCCTGAGTAGCTGGGACTACAGGCGCCCGCCACCGCGCCCGGCTAATTTTTTTTGTATTTTTAGTAGAGACGGGGTTTCACTGTGGTCTCGATCTCCTGACCTTGTGATCCGCCCGCCTCGGCCTCCCAAAGTGCTGGGATTACAGGCTTGAGCCACCGCGCCCGGCTCTTTTTTTTTTTTTTTTTTTTTTTTTTTTTGAGACGGAGTCTCGCTCTGTCGCCCAGGCGGAGTGCTGTGGCCGGATCTCAGCTCACTGCAAGCTCCGCCTCCCGGGTTCCCGCCATTCTCCTGCCTCAGCCTCCCGAGTAGCTGGGACTACAGGCGCCCGCCACCTCACCCGGCTAGTTTTTTGTATTTTTTAGTAGAGACGGGGTTTCACCATGTTAGCCAGGATGGTCTCGATTTCCTGACCTCGTGATCCACCCGTCTCGGCCTCCCAAAGTGCCGGGATTACAGGCATGAGCCACCGCGCCCGGCCTGAGAACAGTTCTAAGGTGAAGGTAAATGTTGGTACTTTTGCACAAAGGTGGAGCAGGCCTCTGCATAACAAGGGTGCTCTGTCTTAGAAAATGTGTCTTGGCACAGTTTTGGAGCATTAGCCTCACAGATGCATTCCAATCACTCCCTCTGATGTAGTGGCATTTTGCTTGAGGCAACTTCCATGTTGCTGGTGGGACGCTTTGGCTGTGCGGGGAAGAGTCTCACCTACAGGCTGGCAAGAGAGCTGCCTGTCTGGATGTTACGCAGTGTGGCTAGATTGGCTAGAAGTTGGGTCTCTAGGCAAGGGTTTAGGGAGAAGCCCATCTTTGATGTCCCACTTTTTTTTTTTTTTTTTTTTTTGAGACGGAGTCTTGCTCTGTCGCCCAGGCTGGAGTACACTGGTGCGATCTCGACTCACTGCAAGCTCCGCCTCCCGGGTTCGCGCCATTCTCCTGCTTCAGCCTCCCGAGTAGCTGGGACTACAGGTGCCTGCCACCACGCCCGGCTAATTTTTTGTATTTTTAGTAGAGACGGGGTTTCACCGTGTTAGCCAGGATGGTCTCGATCTCCTGACCTTGTGATCCGCCCGTCTTGGCCTCCCAAAGTGCTGGGATTACAGGCGTGAGCCACTGTGCCCTGCCTGATATCCCACTTTTTAACTTGGGGAAAGTTGTGATCTCAGGTTCCTCCTGAAAAGATAAGGTACTTTCTAAGATACCTTCTCTTAAGCTACAAACAGTGCAGGTCTTCCTCTTGGAAGCAGTGTGTTCTGTAAGGGGAGAAGGTGTGCCCTCTGGCCTCCCCTTGATTTTCAACCCCAAGGCACTGGCAGTGGAAGTTAATTGGGTGCAAGGGGCTTGGGTAAAGGCTGAAGACTGGCAAAAGGAGAGAGCCAGCTTCGTTTTTTAAAAAGCTCTAATTGAGTTCTGAATCAGCCTCACTCCCTTTGATCCCTCCTCTGTTTCCCACACTGCCTGAAAGAGCTAGATCAGCACTTTATAACAAGGGTGCGCCTGCTCCCCGCACCGCCCCCCTCTCCTGACGCTCTCTGCTGCCGCCATCCACTGCTTGTCTCCTTCAGTTAAGATAATGAAGATGCTGAGAGATAAAATGTGTATTTAATAAGTGTGGGGGTAGGGAGGCGGAAAGGGGCAACCAGGGCCTTCCCTAGTTTGGGGCCTCGCCAAGACTTAAGCTGAAAGCAAAGCTAGAGTAAGACTTGGCCCCAGGGTGTGGGGGTTTCTGGGCCTCAATCCAGCTGACTTCACTGCCTGCTGTTTGCCCTAAATTCCCCCACCTCCACCCTCTCACCCCCACACTGCTTTCTTCTTGCTCCCAATGGGAAAAAGGACTCTTGCTTCGACTTTCTTTTCAGCTGGTAACTTGGCCTTTGGTGCGGTGCCCCCCACCCCAGTGTCAGCTGCAAGGTCGGGCTAGGGCAGCCCCCTCTAGCCTAGGCCTGTAGAAGCTGTGGGTTCACAGTGGGGGGTGAAAAAGCTGGAGTTAATGAAGACCAGCTGCTAGTCTGAGTTCTGCCTACAGCTAGCTGGAGGCCGGCCTTTGGTGGTGGTTGATGGGGGGTGGGGTGACCTCCATCCATGGGCACAAGGATATCCTGTGGCAGCTAGGCTTGTGCTTCTCTCTGAGCTTAGTTTTATCCTTAGTCTGTAAGAGAGTAGTCTGTTTTCTTCTTCCCCTACTTCTCTCCTCCCCAAATAACACTCAGCTCTTATTGAACTTTATAACTGTAGTGGTGGCCCAGCTGAGATCTGAGGATCTCCAAACCCTTTTGTAAACACTCATTAACTGCCTGGGAAGAACGAAGAGCCCTGTTTAACAGCTGGGAGAGAACTGAGGCACATTAGGGTGAAAGGCTTGACCTAAACTCACCCCATGGACTCCACCCTGGGGCCTTCCATCCTTAGTCCAGCTCCTTTACTCAGTTCTTCCTGCAAGACAGAAAGAGGTGGAGGCATTGCTGGTGTCTTCTCCCCTTCTAGGCAAAGGCCATGCCCTCTCCCCTCAAGTCTGTCCCTGACTTCCTCTGGCCCTTCCCCTGATGACATTTTCCCTGCTCTGCTGCTAGAGATATGTGCAACTCTCCTTGCAAAATGTTCTCAATCCACAACTTCAGAATTCTTATCCACCTTTCTCTTGCCCATGTAGCCCACCAAACCTGAATTCTCCCTTTTGAGCTACTGAGAAGACTGGCTATACTAAACCGAATCACTGACCTTGAAGTTGATCTGTTGTATTGAAGTCCCTCTGCCCCTAGATTTATCCTAAATGGTATCTAGGAAAATATTCTCTCTTTAACTTGTTTATTCTGGTCATAAAGATTCGGGACATTACTAAGGGCTGGGTAGGGGCACTAGTTGACCTCTAGATTCTGCATCCTGTTCTTCCACTGCCAGTCACCATTTCCAGTAATAGATGTAACCCAAAGTCCTTTTTTGTTTTTTTCTCCTTCCCTAACCCCACCTGTTTATACTCTTGCCTATATATGTACATTTGCAGACCCCACACATTCCCAGGTACACATACATTGGTCCTACCTTTTCCCCCCTGTTTCCAGCTGCCATCTAAGTGAGCCTGCACTTTTTACATGCTGAAAATCTGTTTTCTTTTCCCCCTGGATGGCATCCTAGGCACTTGGGAATAACTGGGAGGGATGAAGGGACTCCTGCAGTCCATGAGGAAGAGGACAAAAGTGAGCGCCCAACCAAACGAATGCTCCCTTCCCAAAACCTCTAGCCGAATGCCTTAGCAGGAGTGGCAGGGAAAGAGATCTTAACCCCACCTCCAGCACCAAAACCTAAATCCATCTGTTCAGGGCAGGCAGGAAGAAATGTCTACTTTCTCCTGTTTCATGCCATCCTATCCTCAAGTTGTCCATATGCTGTGTATTTGAGACAGGGAACTGTTCCTGTCCCCAGCCGACGACCAGACGCCCATCTTTCTTCCAGTGGGTTATTTCTTCCCAATCAGTCCTCCGCTCTGCGCCGGCTGACCCAGTGGAAGAGGGCGGGGAGAGCCTTCTGCTTGACGAGTGGGCTTTAGGACCCAACGGGAACCCGTGCCTCTTGCAGCAGCCTAACCCAGAAGCAGGGGGGAATCCTGAATCGAGCTGAGAGGGCTTCCCCGGTTCTCCTGGGAACCCCATCGCCCCCCTGCCAGCACACACCTGAGCAGGTAGGACCATGCACACCCCTTCCCAATTCTTCTTTGGCCGCCTTTGACCCTGGCCTCTGCTTCTGATCTAGCCGTTTCCCTCTCGCCAGTTCTGGCTTTCCCCATCCCTCCTCTCCCGTCGCTCACTGTAGTCCTGGGAGGTGGGAGCCTGGGAACAGTGGGGTGTCTGAAAGCTCAGAGCCCCCTGCACCCTCCTCCTGAGGCAGTTCCCGGTCTCTAGCTAAGAGTGGGGAGTAGGGGGAAGGTCTGCCCAGGCCCCACGCCCTTGCACCCTCCTTTGCAGTATTGCCTAATACCCCTTCCCCCACCTCACCTAGACTGGAGAATTGGCAAGTGCTGGGGTAACAGAGGAGAGAGCCAGAGAGAGACCTGAGCTTTCCCCGAGGGATTTCTTTCTTGCTTCCTCGCCCAAAGAACTCAGGACTTTGCCCCCACTCCCTACTCACCTTGTAGGGGAACTAATGTCCCCTTCCAGGTTCATCTCACACTTGGGTGGCTAAAGGCTTTGCTGGAGGGTAGTGGAGGTTGTGAGCATTTTGGTGACCTTTTCCTCTAGGAAAGTTCTTTCAGCTTAGAGCCCCCATCGCTGTCAACATCTCAACACCTGCTGCAGAAGCCCCCACCCCACCCGTGTGTGTGTGTGTGTGTGTGTGTGTGTGTGTGTGTGTGTGTGTGTAGAGACAATGTGGTTGTAAGAGCTAGAAGCTTTGGATAGAGGTGGCTGCATGCATTGAAGGGGAGGGATACCAGAGTGTGGCCCAGGCCAGAACAGGCTCAGTCCAGATGGCTAGGGAAGGGAGTGTAGACCAGATTGAGGAGGTCACCCAGCCTTGCCAGCTTCCTGAGCTCCTTGGCTTTCAGAATCCCAGGCTCCTGGTGTTTCTCTAGAGCTACGAGGTCCCCAAGCTTCTGCCCCACTACAGGCTCTCTGGGAGAGGGCTAGATGGCACCTACTGTTTACAGTGGCTTATTTTTCTCTCCTGTGGTGGGCAGACAGGCCCTGCTCTCTGAAGATCTAGGGCATGTCATTCTGGTTTGGTGGGTTTACAGGAAGGGTGTACATCTTGTATGAGTTACCATGTGTGAGTGTGTATCTTGCTTCTGGGGGTAGTAGACTGGGGAGGGGGTGATAGAAGAGACTGGTCACACTGAGGGAACTCCTCTAGCTCTCAGTGTGTGGTAGGAGTGGGTGGCATGTCCCCATCTGGTAGCTCTGTCTAGGTGTGGGGTGTGCTCTGCATTCTTCCATGACTCCCTGGGTCCCCTAAAGGTTGGTTTTGGAGGACACGGTGGATAATGGAGTGGCTTCAGACTTCCCTCTGGTCTTGATCCAAGAAGGAAAGTAGAGATTCTGACTGCGAGCAGTGGACTGGGAATCAGAGGACTGAACTGGAGACTTAGCCTGGTTACTTAACTATGTGTGTTTATATATGTCTTCCCCTTTGCTAAGCCTCAGTTTCTTCATTTGTAAAAATGGCTATCAGTAGCAAGCAGGGACATTGCCACCAAGACCATACAGAGAATGTATCATAAAGCTCACTGCAAACGGTAGTAATGGCTGGGGGGATCTAGGATGGAATCCTCTTCCTAAATCTAGGTCAATCTCTCTGCCTTCAGTTTTCTTCCCCCATCCTTTGCCCATCTGGGGGATGGAGGAACCAGGCAGGGCTATTGCCCTGGGTACTGCAGAATTCCCCTAATGCAGGTTGTAGCTGTTGCCAGAGCACCTGTGGTCACAGAGTACAGATCTCTCCACCAGGCATTTCTTCCTCTGGGGCCCCATACTTGCTCCCCTGAGCCATGTCTCCACCTTCCTTCTGCCATCCCTGCTTGGCGTCCTTGTCTCTCTCTCCCCTGCCCAGTGGCCTCCTTGTCCGGCTCACTGGGCAGGAGCCCTAATCGGATTCGACAGCTGAGATATGTGTGGCGGCTAAGAGCAGGCGGGAGGGAAGCCAGTGGGAGGATGGTATGAGGACTGCCCCTGGCACTGCCCCGGCCTCCCGAGCACCACCTTGGGCCTGCTGATTTCTTACTTGGCTTGGCCCCAAGGAAGGGGTGCCAGAGGAAGCTCAGGAATGAACAGGCTGAGGTCTGGAGACTAGGAGAGGAGGAAACACACCAAGGTCCTGAGGACCTGGTTGATATTTGATGACCTTAATGTCAGTGTCTCTGACTCTGACAAGGAGGAAAGGACAGCGATGAGCCAGGCTGACCCCCGCCACCCCATTCCCATAGCCCCACTTTCTTCTCTCTTCTTGTTCAGAAATGTGTTCACTTTGCCTCCTCTAGACCCTTTGGCCAGTACCTCCTTGTGGGTCACATCTGGGAGCTTCTGGGGTGCCACATGTCTGCCTCAATCTGGGCTGTTTCCTCCCCTCCAAGGTATTTCACTCTCTCTGGGCTGGGCGCCAGGACTCCTGGGTTTCCCACCCGCCTGTGGTGCAGGGCTCCCCTGCAGGGCTCCAGAGAGTCGCTTAGCTGGTTTCCTTCCTTCTGTGTGGGGAGGGCCTTCCCCTAGGGCTGGGAGGTGTCAGAAATCCCAGGTGGGACAGGGGTGGGGGCACAGTAGCCTCTGGCACTGTAGCACCCCAGCTTCTCCCTCCTAGCCTCTGACTCAGCTTGAGGGCAGCACATGCCCAGCCTGGCAGGCATGGCCCATTCTTGCCTCCAGGCTTCTGTCTTTACAGAAGCCTACATCTCCTGCTCTCATTTTTTAGCTTGTTTTCCCCATGATATCTGGGGGTGGCTATCGAAATCCCTGGTTTTGGGGAGCAAGGGACTAACATAATTGAGGCTGGGGCACTATTTTGTCTTCCCTCCAGTTGGGCCAGGATGAAGGAAACTGTCACAAACTTCCCCACGCCAATTCTTCCTGCCCTCAAAAGACCAGTCAGTGGAGCCAGGCCCTGCCCTCTGGGTGCCCACAATGTGGTTGGCACTGATTTGTCAGAAATTGGGAAGGTTTCCCTCTAGACCGCTTGCCTCCTTTCTCCTCCTCCCACAGGGTAGGGGCAGCTCTGTGATTGCAGGCACTTATGGGCAGGCCTCCCCCTAGGGAAGGGGTGTGGGATGCCCCCAGGATGGCCAAGTTGGCACTAGCCCCAGGCTGGAGTGCTGGACAAGATTCTGACCTGGGAGTTAGTTGGGGGAAGGCAGGGCATGGGCCTCCCTGCCCCCCTCGTTTCCTGCTCTTTGGGCAGCTGTGGGCGAGAAAGGCTGCAGGGACTATTTTTAGTTGGTCAGTCCCCTGGCAGGAGGGACGTGCAGAGCAGCACGGGGCAGGCAGAGGGGCTTGCCAAGGTGAGGGTAAGCAGGCAGGCAGAGGTGTGAGGAAGGGCCAGAGGGGCAGAAGACAGAACAAGGAGGCATGGGGAGCAGGGGCAAGACCTTACCCAGAGGGACCTGACCCAGGTAGATGGGCCGGGCTGGGCTGGAGTGGGTGGAAGAGTCCTGGCACCCTTCAGGGCTTTCTTTATCCAACTGGACTCAGAGCTGGAAGAGGTTTTAGGGGCTACCTAGGCAATCCCTTCCCCTTTCAGAGAAGGAAACTGAGGCCTAGAGAGGACACTCAATCAGTCACTGGCTGTGTTGAGACCTGAACCTAGGCCCTCCCTTTGCACCATTTTTCTGTTGTCATGGTTCCTCACTACACCTCAGTGTGCTTCCTTCCCCTACTGCAGCAAGGAGGACCATGAGCCAGGCACACCTGGTCCATTTTCCCCTCTGCTTGTTTGTGCAGGGTCTCTGTAAATCCCAGCTTG
This sequence comes from Macaca mulatta, assembly GCF_049350105.2. NCBI lineage: Eukaryota > Metazoa > Chordata > Mammalia > Primates > Cercopithecidae > Macaca > Macaca mulatta. The sequence continues at coordinate 64,697,455 of NC_133421.1, forward strand.
GTTTGTTTATAAGTCTCCATGTGGAGAGAGTCTGTGTCCAGGCTGG